>NC_137150.1:43688264-45068173 GCF_951394435.1 Stenella coeruleoalba
ATAAAGACACAGACGTAGAGAATGGACTTGACACAGGTAGTGGGAAGGGTAAGCTGGGATGAACTGAGAGAGTGTCATGGACATATACGCACTACCATATGTAAAATAGATAGCTAGTGGGAAGCAGCCACATAGCACAGGGAGATCAGCTCAGTGCTTTGTGTCCACCTAGAGGGGTGGGATATGGAGGGTGGGAGGGAGATGCAAGAGGGAGGAGATATCGGGATATCTGTATACGTATAGCTGGTTCACTTTGTTATACAGCAGAAACTAACACACCATTGTAGAGCAATTATACTCCAATAAAGATGTTTAAAACAAAATTCTACAAATAATACATGCTGGAGAGGGTGTGGAGAAAAAGGAACACCTCTTCACTGTTGGTGGGAATGTAAATTGGTGCAGCCACTGGGGAGAATTGTAAGAGAGGTCCCTTAAAGCAGCGGTCCCCAATCTTTTTGGCACCAGGGACCGGTTTTGTGGAAGACAATTATTCCACAGACCAGGAGGTGGGGGGAATGGTTTCAGGATGATTCAAACACATTACATTTATTGTGCACTTTATTTCTATTATTATTACATTATAATATATAATGAAATAATTATAGAACTCACCATAATGCAGAATCAGTGGGAGCCCTGCGCTTGTTTTCCTGCAACTAGATGGTCCCATCTGGGGGTGATGGGAGACAGTGACACCCGAAGTGAGACGCTTATGTCCAGTCTAGACTGTAATCTTGTTTTGGTTGCTGTCACTGCAGAAAACCCTGCTTCACAAAGACAGGATATTTGAAATGGAAGCAGGCTTTTCAGTGCTTCTGTGGCAATCTCAGGATCTTCCACCTTGACTTTAATCCAGAACGTATGGAGATTTGAAGTTGTCTCAAACATACTTTTAAGGGTACCATCATCTGCGATCTCAAGCAGTTGATCCTCTTCTAGCACAGACAAAGTCGATTCACAAATGAGTCGTGGATCCATTCCTTCCCTGTTCAGGGGTCTTTTGTGGTTGGGAAGTAATGCTGAAACTCATTTGAAAGCTGAGATAGGTGATCATGCACCAGCTGGGAGAAAGAAGGCCCCGGCTCTGTCTCTTTCAAAATCTCTGCTAATGTTTGAAACATGTCAAAAATCCCAGTGTTCACTCATCGCCCTCACAATTCCAGTTTGGCTTTGAATGCAGCCACTTTATCTGCCAACTTCAACACAGTTGTCGTTCTCCCCTGAAGTGACAGATAGAGTTCACTGAGCAGGTGAATATGTCACACAAGTAAGCAAGTTTTGTGACCCATTCTCTGTCACTGAAATGTGCTGCCAGTGATGATTGTTTTTCTAAAACAAATCTCTGGAGCAGCTCCTGTAACTCAAAAACAGGCCGGTGATCTACCTTTAAAAGCCATCTTACTTCTATGTATAAGAGAAGACGTGAGTGTTCTGCGTCCATCTCCTCACAGAGCTGCGCGAACAGACGTGAGTTAAGGGCATGTACTTTAATGTGGTTGATATTTTTAATCCCATCCTACAAAATTGTTAAATTCAGGTGACATTTTCTGGCTAACCAGCGTTTCTCTATGGATGACACAGTGCGTAGACTCACATTCAGAAGTGACCTCTATGACCCACGTAGTGAAACCAGAAAGCCGTTCAGTCATGGCAGCTGCTCGGTCCGTGCATATACCAACACAAAATGACCAGTTCAGTTTTCCTGATATGTAATCATTCAAAGACTTGAATAGTTCTGCAGCTGTGGTGTTGGTTGGCAACAAAATTGTACATAAAATATCCTCATGCACACCCTCCTGAAAAATATATCGCACAAAAACAAGCATTGTTGCCTTGTTGTCAACATTGGTAGACTTGACAACCTGGATTGTGTACCATGGTGACTCATTAATCCTCTCTAACAATTGTGCCTCAATATCCTCTGCTATTTCATCTAGTTATGGTGCTAGCCAAAAGAGGAACATGTGCTACCTTTTGAACTGCAGCCTCTCTTAAAATTTCACAACAAATATCCTTAGCAGCAGGCAGGATCAACTCTTCACCAACAGTAAAGGGCTTCTTAGCTTTAGCAATGTGGTTAGCCACTAAGAATGATGCTCTCTGTGCAGACACATTTGATGAAGTGGTGGCCTTCAATAATTGCTTCTGTTCTTTGTGCTCACATTTTATTCTTTTGCGAAACTCCAAAGCCTTGTCTTTTAATGCAGGGTGCTTGGTCTCCATGTGGCGAAGCAGTTTTGAAGGTTTCATGGCTTTGTTGGATAGCCAGTCACCACATATTATACAAAGCGGGCTTGGAGAATGTGAATCACTTGTTGCAATGAACCTGTAATTTAAGTAGGACTCTTGGTATTTTCATTTAAATGCAGCTTTCTTTTTGTTGCCAATCTTAAGAGTCTTCTGCTCTCTCATCATTGGGTCTTTCCTCCTTTTCAAAGAAGCTCTCCAGCAGCATTTGTTTTTTACTCATCTTGGCTAGGGTTAGCTGTGTGCTTACCAAAACTATGACTGAGACAAGTGTGTAGTGCAAGGAAGAGGCGTGGATGGAAGTGGTAAATAAAATAATGGGCAGGCCACGCACGGACTAAAGTTTCTGACTTAAAGTCTGCCACCAGATGCAGCTGTACAATTGAAGTACATCAACTCACTTGCCACTATAAACCTGCCACTAGTGCAGCTTAATTGTCACTTGCCACTCACTAATAGAGTTTTGATATGAGACTGCAAGCAATTGATTTATTATGGTCTCTGTGCAGTCAAACCTCTCTGTTAATGATAATCTGTATTTGCAGCTACTCCCCAGCGCTAGCATCACCATGTCAACTCCACCTCAGATCAGGCATTAGATTCTCATAAGGAGTGTGCAACCTAGATCCCTCTCATGCACAGTTCACAATAGGGTTTGCGCTCCTATGAGAATCTAATGCCGCTGCTGATCTGACAGGAGGTCGAGCTCAGGCAGTAATGTGAGCGATGGGGAGCGGCTGTAAATACAGATGAAGCTTCAATCGCTGGCCTGCTGCTCACCTCCTGCTGTGCGGCCTGGTACCAGTCCGTGGCCTGGGGGTTGGGGACCCCTGCCTTAAAGAACTAAAAATAGAGTTACCATATGATCGTGCAATCCCACTCCTGGGCATATATTCAGAGAAAACTATAATTTGAAAACATACATGCACCTCCATGTTCATTGCAGCATTTTTTACAATAGTCAAGACATGGACGTAACCTAGATGTCCATCGACAGATGAATGGATAAAGAAAATGTTTTATATATATATATATATATATATATATACACACACACACACATACAATGGAGTATTACTCAACCATTAAAAAGAATGAAATAATGCCATTTGCAGCAACATGGATGGTCCTAGAGATTATCATACTAAGTGAAGTAAACCAGACAAAGACAAATATCATGTGATATTGCTTATCTGAAGAGTCTTAAAAAAAAAAGATATAACTGAACTTATTTGCAAAAGAGAAAGAGACTTACAGACACAGAAAAAAAAACTTATGGTTACCAAAAGGGAAAGGGGAGGAAGGATAAATTAGGAGTTTGTTATTAACATGTACACACTACTATACATAAAATAAATAACAAACAAAGACCTACTATATAGCACAGAGAAGTATACTCAATCTTTTATAATAACCTATAAGGGAAAAGAATCTGAAAAAATATATATGTATATATATATGTGTATAATTGAATCACTGTGCTGTACAGCTGAAACTAACACGATATCTAAATCAATTATACTTCAATTAAAAAAGTATGAAAAAAGAAGAGAAAAAAAGGAAGTACATGTAAATGATGGAAAGATGCCTGCTATTTGTTGAGATAGTGGTAAAGAGGCTAAAGATAGTGTTTCAAAGGACATAAAAATATGAGACCACTAAATAGCAATAAAGAAGAAATAGGATTTGGTGCTTTAAAAATACATTTCAGAAAGAGGAAAATCATTTGGAAGAATGAAGCAGGTCTGATTCAACAGTAGTTTTTGAAAATTTCAATTAATTTTCACTAATTTATTCATCTGCATAGATTTTTCCCAACATCTTTATGGAAATAATTTTTTTTGTTTTGTTTTTGTTTTGTTTTTGTTTTTTGCGGGCCTCTCACTGTTGTGGCCTCTCCTGCTGCGGAACACAGGCTCCGGACACACAGGCTCAGCGGCCATGGCTCACGGGCCCAGCCGCTCTGCAGCATGTGGGATCTTCCCGGACCGGAGCACGAACCCATGTCCCCTGCATCGGCAGGCGGACTCTCAACCACTGCGCCACCAGGGAAGCCCCGGAAATAATTTTTATAAGACGAACTAAAACAGACTTGTTTCAAGATAATAAGTTCCATAAAAATATCCAATCAATTTCCAACTTTTAAAGTTCTGTACCTTTTAAACTTACAATACAATCTACATACAGCATGGTCCAATAAATGATGTATTATGATGAGCTGAAAACCCTCCTTACGACACTCCTGCAACTGCTACACATGCATTCAGCACCCCCATTTCAAATATATTCTAAAAATCACATGTATTATTCAAGACCTGTGTGATATCCCCACCTCTTCCACAAAGAAATTCTGACTGATATTACCTTCCCCTTTCCTGAGATTTCACAGGAAAATCTTTGCTACTCTTTTATGGTATTTATCACTTTTTACTATGCACTGTAGGCTTTTACATATTTGTCTGACCCTTTCTAATATGCCTTAAGACCTCTAAATACATGAAACATACTGAAATTTAAAATTTCATATGAATTTATTTGATACTATTAGTACATTCAAAAGAAAATGGTAACATTTGTAAATTGTGTTGTGTAACATGAAGGATAAAAGAAGTGAAAATGGAACACATGAAAGAAGTACTAAAATTAAAAGGGGTAACACTACAAATTAAGTTTTTCTTCATATTTGCTGCTATAAGCATTTTTATGCATGTCTCCTGAAGCATGTGCATAGGTTTCCCCAGATGATTTAAGTAGAAATGGAATTGCTGGGGAAATGCTTTAAGTAACTACAATTTTTAGAGTTGTTATGTCAATTCAATATTCCCACTAGCAGGTGTATAAAAGTTGACCCATAACCTCTCCAATATGTATTATTATCAGACAAATTTTGACCAATGTGGTAGATATATAATGTTGTCTAGTTGTGATTTAAATTTACATTTCTATGATTACCAGTGTAGTTAAACAGTTTTTCATGTGAATACTTACCCTAGTCCTCTTTGTAAGATGTCTGTTCATATTCCTTACCTGTTTTTCTTTTTTTTTTTCTAACATCTTTATTGGCGTATAATTGCTTTACAATGGTGTGTTAGTTTCTGCTTTATAACAAAGTGAATCAGCTATACATATACATATATCCCCATATCTCTTCTCTCTTGCGTCTCCCTCACTCCCACCCTCCCTATCCCACCCTTCTGGGCGGTCACAAGGCACCGAGCTGATCTCCCTGTGTTATGCGGCTGCTTCCCACTAGCTATCTATTTTACATTTGGTAGTGTACATATGTCCATGCCACTCTCTCACTTTGTCCCAGCTTACCCTTCCCCCTCCCCATATCCTCAAGTCCATTCTCCAGTAGGTCTGTGTCTTTATTCCCATCTTGCCCCTAGGTTCTTCATGACCATTTTTTTTTTTTTTAGATTCCATATATATGTGTTAGCATACCGTATTTGTTTTTCTCTTTCTGACTTAACTTTACTCTGTATGACAGACTCTAGGTCCATCCACCTCATTACAAATAACTCAGTTTTGTTTCTTTTTATGGCTGAGTAATATTCCATTGTATATATGTGCCGTATCTTCTTTATGCATTCATCTGTCATCTGGGTTTGTTTCTGGGTTATTAGTTCCACTGGTTAATTATCCTTGGGTCAATACTAAATGGTCTTAATTACTTTTAGTCTATAATTCCTAATAACAGATAGAAATGGTCCCTCTTCATCTCCAGCCAAGCACTGTTTTCCCCAGAACTATTCATTTATTCTTGGCTCTTTTTTCATGCACATTTTAAGATTCATTTTTAAGATTCTTTTTTAAAAAATCTGTTGAATTTGAGTTTTTTTTAAAAAAATCACAATGAATAAATAAATCATGTGAAATAAAATTCATAAATATTGTATGTCACTTGTGATTTAGCCCTTTGTTGCTGATTTTAATTATACTTTAATTTTTCTAATAAGGATATACACAGTTTTTATATATTATAAGCTTTACCTTAACTTTTGATATTATTATATTGTCATTTTAAATTATAATTTTAATTGTTTGGAGTAGTAATTACAAAGACAATTTGTTTATTAATCTTTAGATTATTTAACTTGTTTGTACAATTATATAATCAGAGAATACTGGCCTTTCTGGTTCTTCCTTACCAGTCCTTATGGATTTTATTCTTGTATAGGGGTTGGCTAGTTCCCAGAGTACAATCTCAAATACAAATCTTGCTTCTAATTTCAAAGGGAACATTTCTACTATTCCACTTTTAAGATGGTATTTGTTATGTATTTGTTGTAAAGGTACCCTTTACTGTGTTCACAAATTTTATTTATCATTTCTCAAATGTTTTCTGGGATGAATTTTAGCAAATAATTTTTCTCCATCATTTTGAAGTTATTACATTACTTTTCATTTATCCCTTGAAGAACCAAATGAAATTTATAAAACGTTCTTATATTAAGCCACTTCCCCATTCCTGGAATAAACCCAAATTGATTATGTCACTCTATAGGTATCGATATATAGATATATATGTAAACCACAGCTAGATGTGTTTTGTTACTATTGCATTAGTATTTTTAAACTATCCTTATGGACTATAATTTTCCTTTCTCATCATATCCTCATGTGGTGGTGATATCAAGATTATTTTACCACATGAAAGAGATATAGGAAGTATTCCTCTTCTAATAACATGCTGAATATTCTTTCTTTAGTGGAATGTTTTGACCTTGAAAATTCACAGGAATATACCTTAGAAACTATTTTAGCCTGGGGTGTTCTTTGTGAGAAGATTTTAAACTGCTGATTTTTATATTTAATTGTTCTAAGAATAATCAGACTTGTATTTCTGCTTGAGTAAGTATAGCTAATTTTTTCTAGGAACCTAACAATTTAGGTTAAGTATTCAAATATATAGGCATAAGATTATTTATAGCATTCTTTACTATAGCTTTAACCTCTGCTGTAATCTAATTTCAATGCCATTTCTAGTATTATTTATTTTAGCCTAGTATTTTTATAATTGAACTTTATATTTCAATTGTGATATTTTTCTTATACTCATAAGTTAACCTTTATTAGTCTCTAGACAAATGAATAATTGATTCCTAATTGATTTCTAACTGAATTGTTATTTGATCATAGAAAACCATCTGTATAATACTGAGTCTTTAAAAATTGTAGAGCCTTGGGCTTCCCTGGTGGCGCAGTGGTTGAGAGTTCGCCTGCCGATTCAGGGGACACAGGTTCGTGCCCCGGTCTGGGAAGATCCCACATGCCGCGGAGCAGCTAGGCTTGTGAGCCATGGCTGCTGAGCCTGGGCGTCCGGATCCTGTGCTCTGCAACGGGAGAGGCCACAACAGTGTGAGGCCTGCGTACAGAAAAAAAAAAAAAAAATTGTAGAACCTTGTCGTATAGTCTTGTAAGTCTTTGGGTAAAATGTTCCACATGGGCTTTTGAATCATAGATTTTCTTTAATTTTGAAGTGCCAGAACCTATATGTTCTAAAAATTATATTTCATATCTTCATTTATCAATTTTTTGTCTTTAATTGTTTAAAGAAATAATAAACATGTTTTTAAATCTCCCTTTAAAATGCTGTATATATAAAGTCATCTTGTAATATGACAGTATTTATTCCATGGTTTTCGAAGCAATTTCGTTAGGTACAAATAATTTTAGAAGGTAAATTAAAATTTTATTACTATGTAATGAATCTTTCTATCCTCTAATAATATTTCATGTTTTAAAATCCCATTCTGTTTGATATTTATGCAATTACACTGACTTTGTTTTCTATCCTATATGTCTTGTATATATTTGTTTATTTTTCTAACTTATGGACTTTATTAGTTTCAGAATAGTTTTAGGTTTTCAGAAAATGTTAAGTACAAAGTACAGAGTTTTCAAACACTCCTTCAACCCTTCTCTCTGCATAGTTTTCCCTATTGTTAACATCTTGCATTAGAGTTGTGCATTTGTTACAACTGGTAAGCCAATATTGATACATTATTCTTAACTAAAGCCTATAGTTTACATTTGGTTTGTACATTCTAGGAGTTTTGAAAAATATATAATGGAATGCGTCCACCATTACAATATCATAAAAAATAGTTTTACTCCCCTAAAAATCACCTGTGCCCCACCTATTCATCCTTCCCTCTCTCTACACCCCTACTAACCACTCATTTTTTACTGCCTCTATAGTTTTACCTTTTCCAGAATGTCATAGTTGGAATCATACAGTATGCAGCATTTTCAGATAGGCTGCTTTCAGTTAGCAATATGAATTTAAGGTTCTTCTATGTCTTTTTGTGGCTTGATAGCTCATTTTAAAAAAAGATTATTGGAGTATAGTTGATTTACAATGTTGTGTTAGTTTCAGGTGTACAGTAAAGTAAATCAGTTACACATATACATATATCCATGTACATATATCTACTCTTTTTTAGATTCTTTTTCCATATAGGTCATTACAGAGTACTGAGTAGAGTTCCCTGTGCTATACAGTAGGTCCTTATTGGTTGTATATTTTATATATAGTGGTGTGTATATGTCAATCCCAATCTTCCAGTTTATCCCTCCTCCCATCCCCCCTGGTAACTATAAGTTTGTTTTCTACATCTGTGACTCTATTTCTGTTTTGTAAATACCATTGTACCATTTTTCTAGATTTCACACATAAGCAATATCATATATTTGTCTTTCTGTCTGATTTACTTCACTCAGTATGACAATCTCTAGGTCCATCCATGTTGCTGCAAATGGCATTATTTCATTCTTTTTTATGGCTGAGTAATATTCCAATGTATATATGTACCACATCTTCTTTATCCATTCCTCTGTTGATGGACATTTAGGTTGCTTCCATGTCTTGGCTATTGTAAACAGTGCTACCGTGAACATTGGGGTGCATGTGTCTTTCTGAATTATGGTTTTCTCTGGATATATGCCCAGAAGTGGGATTGCTGGATCATACAGTAGCTCTATTTTTAGTTTTTTAAGGAACTTCCTTACTGTTCTCCATAGTGAGGGTTCCCTTTTCTCCACACCCTCTCTAGCATTTATTGTTTGTAGATTGTTTTTTTTTTTTTCTGTACGGGGGCCTCTCACTGTTGTGGCCTCTCCCATTGCAGAGCACAGGCTCCGGACATGCAGGCTCAGCAGCCATGGCTCACGGGCCCAGCCGCTCCACGGCATGTGGGATCTTCCTGGACCGGGGTACGAACCCGTATCCCCTGCATTGGCAGGCAGACTCTCAACCACTGAGCCACCAGGGAAGCCCTGTTTATAGATTTTTTGATGATGGCCATTCTGACCAGTGTGAGATGATACATCATGGTAGCTTTGATTTGCATTTCTCTAATAATTAGTGATGTTGAACATCTTTTCATGTGCTTTTTGGCCATCTGTATGTCTTCTTTGGAGAAATGTCTATTTATATCTTCTGCCCATTTTTGAATTGGGTTGTTTGTAGTGTTGCATAATATTCTATTGCCTGGATGTACCACCATTTATTGATCCATTCATCTGATGAAGAACATCTTGATTGTATACAAGTTTTGGCAATTATTAATGAAGGTGCTATACATATCCATGTGCAAGTTTTTGTATGGACATACATTTTCAAGTCATTTGGGTAAATACCAAGAAGTGGGATTGCTAGATCTTATGCTATGAGTATGTTTAGTTTTGTTAGAAGCCACCAAACTGTCTTCCAAAGTGGTTGTACCATTTTACCTTTTCACCACCAGTGTATGAGGTTTTGTGTGGCTCCACACACTTGCCTGTATTTGGTTTTGTCAGTGTTCTGGATTTTGGCCATTTCAGGAGGCATGTAGTGGTATCTCATTTTTGTTTTATTTTCCTTTGCAGCATTAAACATAACTAAGGGTGTTAGATAATATTTTTTGCTGTTTTCCATTGCTGGTTTTGAAATTATACAATCTCTTAGCATTATTTTAATGATTTTATTTAAATAAGTATAATGCATTTTTAAATAAAAGAATAAAGGTTCTATTATACATCTTTTTGAAAAAAACAGAACAAAAAGATTTCAAGACTGATGTATTCTAATCCAGTAACTCTCATTTAAATGTAGCTAGGGCTTCCCTGGTGGCGCAGTGGTTCAGAGTCCGCCTGCCGATGCAGGGGACACGGATTCGTACCCCGGTCCAGAAAGATCCCACATGCCGTGGAGCGGCTGGGCCCGTGAGCCATGGCCTCTGAGCCTGCGCATCCGGAGCCTGTGCTCCACAACGGGAGAGGCCACAGCAGTGAGAGGCCCGTGTACCGCAAAAGAAAACAACAACAACAAAAAAATGTAGCTAAGTAAATAATATTTTAAATAAATATTATTTTGAAATATAAGAAAATACAGAAAAGTGCATAATTCATAAGTGCATAATTTGTGAATTATAACAATGTAAATATACCATTTTAGCCATCAAACAGATCTAGAAATAGAACATTACCAACATCTCAGAAACCCCTCTAATGCCTCATTCTCGGTCATTTCATTTCCCTTTCTCCACAAAAATAATGATTATATTACTTATAATACCAAAGTTACTTTGCCTGTTTTTGGAACTTATATGAATAAAATCAAATATGCATGTTTTGCGTGGTTATTTTTCTGCATAATTATAGTTACACATATATAGTTTTAGTAAACATCTCTACAGTTCCCTGCTACTGTTGATTATGTATCTGGTAGTGGAATTGTGTCACAGGATCTGCTATGTCTACAAATAGTAAATCATGCCAAAGGGTTTTTCCAAAATGTTTGCATTTTTGTGTACTCCCACTAGAAATCTATGAGAGTGTTATTTGTCCAACAACCTTTTAAAACTTATTGTCTGTCTTTTATCTTTAGGAAATCTGGTGGGATGTGGTAACATCTCATTGTGGTTTTAATTTGCATTTTACTGATGCTATCAAGGTTGAACAAAATTTTATTATCTTATTGGCCACTTGTGTCTCTTATATTGTGAAGTGCCTATTTAAAGCCACAACCCCCAACGTTTCTACTGGATAGTAGGTCTTTACCTATTAATTGGTCAACATTTTTATGTTTACAGATATAAGTTCTATATTGTATTTATAAAAAATACATTCACCCACATTGTGGCTTGCATTTTCACTTCCTTTGTGTCATTTTTTTTCTTTTTTGTGTGTTTTAAAAAAGATAGTCCTATAATTTTTCAAATAAATTACCAGAATTTTTCTTTATAATTAGTATTTTTTGTCCTGTTAAAAAAATTAACCTATCTCAATATCATGAAGACATTCTCAAATGTCATATTCCAGAGGCTTTAATATTTTACATGCTATATATAAATTTACAATTCATTTGATTTTGCTTATGTATGGTGTGTGTAATCAGCTTTAAGTTATATGGTTTTTTTTCCCTGTAGGGAATCCAATTGACTGAGCACCATCTATTGAAAATATAGTCCTTTACTGTCTACTGTTTGTACCCCATTGGCATAAGTCATGTGTCATACATTTAGGGTTGATTCCTGAACTTTTAATGTAATTACTGTGACCTACCTTTCTGTTTTTGTGCTAATGCTGTACTACCTGAATTACTATAACTTCATAATGTCTCCATATTCAATAGTGTAATCCTTCTGCTTTATTTATTTTCCTTAAATTTGTTTTGACTACTCTTACTCTTTTAGATCGTTATACAGACTTTAGAATCAGAATATCAATAACTAGGGAAAAAAACTGTGGATAAATTACAGAAAACTGACTTCTTTTTAATCCAAAATTGAGTCTTCCAATTCACCAAAATGGTAACCCTCTTTATTCAGGTTTTTCTACCATGTATCACTAATATTTAGAGTGTTTCTGTATAGACTTTATGCATATTTTGCATGGTTATTTTTATGCATAATTATAGTTATGTATATATAGTTTTATTATGCACATATGTTACAAACATATGTTATAGCTATGCATAGTTATATAATGCTTAGTTACTTTTAGAGCTTTTATAATTTAAATCATTCTAATGTCATATTCAAAATGTTTGATGTTGTTATATAGAAATAAGATATTATTTTCATATTGATTCTATCTAGTGATCTTAGTAAATTCACTTAATAATTCTAGTGGAGAGTCAGAAACATTTGTTACATGTTTTTATTCAGTAATAGCTTGAAGTCATGTGAGTAGCTGTATGTATAACTAATTTTGAAGCATATACTAGAAGAGACATGTGGCTTAGTTTAAATTTATGCACTAGGGTAAATTTCAACTACCATGTATTTTACATTTATTGACTTAATTACTTACTCTAATTTAATTTATTAAGTCCTCACAACAGTCTTATGAAGACATGGCAAGGATGTTGGAATGATCAGGCAAGGAATTTAAAATAATTATGGTTAATATAATAAGAGCTCTAGTGGATAAAGTAGAAATCATGTAATAGCAGTAGGACAATGTAAACAAAGAGATGGAAATCCTAGGAAACAATCAAAAAGAAATCCTAGAGTTAAAAAATGCTGCAACAGAAATGAAGAATGCCTTTAATGGATACAGCTGAGGAAATAATTTCTGAGGTAGACGGTGTATCAATAGAAGCCTTAAAAATTGAAAAGCAAAGCAAGGGAACAGAGACTGAAAAAATCAAAACAGAATACCCAGGAACAGTGAAACAACTACAGAAGGTGTAACATACACATAGTGGGAATACCAGAAGGAGAGGAAAGAGAGAATGGAACAGGAGAAATATTTGAAACAGTAAAGACTGAGAATTTCCCCAACTTAATGTCAGACACCAAACCAAACAAAGCTAAGAATTATATCTGACTTCTCCTCAGAAACCATGCAATCAAAAAGAGAGTGAAATGAAATACTTCAATTCTTGAGAGAAAACAATCTACAAACCTAGAATTCTGTACCCTACAACATTATCCTTCAAAAGTAAAAGAGAAATAAAGACTTCCTTAGACAAAGAAAATTGAGGGAATTTGTTGCCAATAGACCTGACTAGCAAGAAATGCTTGTTTCAAAATGATAATAACAACAATGTGTTCAACTGTCTAAATATATATATTTTAAAGTACTCACACTACCCATGAAGTCGCATAGTGTTATTTCAGAGTGGAGTTGGATTAGTTGTAAATGCCTTTTGCAAGCTCTAGGGAAAACACTGAAAAAAGTAAAAGAAAAAAAAAGTGTAATTGATGTGTTAAGAAAGGAGAGAAAACAGAATCATATAAAATGCTCAGTTACAAACTGAAGCAATAGAAAAGAAGTAGGAGAAAAAATAGAAACAAAGAAAAAGAGCAACAAATAGAAAACAGTAAAGAATGCGGTAGATATTAATCCAACTTTATCAATAATCATTTTCAACATCATTGGTCTAAATGTACCAATTAGAACACAGAGGTTGTCAGAGTGGATCAAAAACACAACCCAACTATATGTTGTTTATAAGAAATCCATTTTAAATATGAAGACACATACAGATTAAATGTAAACTGATAGAGAAAAATATGTCATGCTAATACTAATAAAAAGAAAGCAGGATTAGCTATATAAATTGCAAAATGAGTAGATTTCAAAGAAAGGAAAGTTGTTAGGGATAAAGAAGGGCATTACATAATGATAAAGAGGTCAATTATCCAAGAAGACATAACAGTTCTTAACATGTATGCACTAACAATAGAACATCAAACTACATGAGGCAAAAACTGATAGGACAGCAGGGAGAAATGGATGAGTCCACTAATATAGTTGGAGATTTCAACAGCTCTCTATCAGAAATGAACAGATCCGATAGATAGAACATCTGTAAGGACTTAGTTGGATTCAATAACACCATAAATAAACTGGAAATAATTGACATCTATATACTACTTCACCCCAAATAGCAGAATACATATTCTCCCAAGCTCACATGAAACTTTCAGCAAGATAGACCACATTTTTTATGTAATCTTTTTCTTAAGTATAGTTGATTTAAAGTATTGTGTTAGTTTCAGGTGTATAGCACAGTGATTCATTTGGGTTTTTTTCTGATTATATTCCATTGTAGGTTATTACAGGATATTGAATATAATTCTCTGTGCTATACAGTAAATTCTTGTTCCTTAACAATTTTATGTATAGTAGTTTGTATTTGTTAATCCCACACTCCCCATTTGTCCCCCCCCCCTGTCTCTCCTTTGATAACCATATGTTTGTTTTCTATCTCTGTGAGTCTGTTTCAGTTTTGTATGTAGGTTCATTTGTATTATTTTTTAGATTCCACGTATAAGTGATACAGTATTTGACTTTCTCTGTCTGACTTACTTCACTAAGTATAATATTCTCTAGGTCTAATGTTACTGTAAATGACAAGGTTTTATTATTTTTTTTGGCTGAGTTACATTCCATTGCATGTGTGCGCGTGCGTATATATATATATACACATACCACTTCTTCTTAAGCCAATCATCCACTGATGTGGGCACTTGTATTGCTTCCACGTTTTGGCTATTGTAAATACTGCTGCTATAAACACTGGGGTGTATGTATCTTTGTGAATTAGAGTTTTTATTTTTTCCAGATATATATGTCTAGGAATGGGATTTCTGGATCATATGGTAGCTCTGTTTTTAAAATTGGCAAAAGACCTTAAGAGACAATTCATCAAAAGCAAACAATTCATCAAAATTGTCATCAAAAAAAGCAAATAAGCATATGCAAAGATTCTCCACATCTTATGTCATTAGGGAAAAGCAAATTAAAACAACTTCATTCATAAATGTCAAAATGTGGAAGCAACGAATATGTACTTCAGTAGGTGAATAAATAAATAAACAGTGGTACGTCCAGACAATGGAGTATTATTCAACACTAAAAAGAAATGAGCTAACGAATCAACCATGAAAAAGAATGGAGGAGACAAATTCATTTCACTAAGTGAAAGGAGCCAATCTGAAAAGGCTATGTACTGTATGATTCTGACCATATGACAGTCTGAAAAAGGCAAAACAAAGGTGACAGTAAAAAGTTCAGTAGTTGCCAAAGGTAGAAAAGGGGTGAGATGAATAGGGGAAGCACAGTGGATCTTAAGGGCAGTGAAAATACTCTGTATGATACTATTATGATGGATACATGTCATTATACATTTGTCCAAACCCATAGAATGTATAACACCAAGATTGAAGCCTAAGGTAAACTATGGATTTTTTGTGATTGTGATGTGTCAATGTAGGTTCATTTTGACTAACAAATATACCATTCTGGTGGTGAACGATGTTGATAATGAGGGAGGCTGTGCATGTGCAAGGGCAGAGGATATATGGGAAATCTCTGTATCTCCCTCTGAGTTTTGTTGTCAATCTAAATTGTCGTAAAGAAAGTCTTTACACACACACACACACACACACACACACACATACACACACACAAATAACTCAGGGAGAGTTGTAGTTATGAGCCCTTTCCCATTAGTATATTAGAAGATGTTTCAAGCAACTCATTAGTGGCTGAAAAAACTTAAGCAAAATATGTGATGGTGAGCATGAATATATTTGATTTAATTAAAGATAAAAATGAAAGTGGATAAATGTGTAGTTGAATAATGTGGAAATGTATGTTTTTATAAGGTAGAAATAAGAAAACTAAAAAGAGGAGAATGAAGAAGAGATAATAAGGGAAGTGGAATAAACTCAAATATTTTTGCATAGTTAATGGAGAAAGTATAATATATCATAAAAATCAGTGATAAGTTTAAAGATACAATATACTGCAAGCATAATAAAAACTATTAAAGATAAACACTAGAACAAATTTTGAAAATTTATTTCTTATTTATTTTTTTTTTCACCACCAAAACTTTATTTTCCATTTGTCACCGATTGATCTCCTGTACCCATTTTGCCCTGACCCAACACCTTCCTCTCTGTTAATTACTATTTTATTCTCTGTCTACATGTTTGTTTTTGTTTGGATTGGTTTTTTTGTTTAAAAAAATTTAAACTTTAGAACCAAAAATTCCATCAGAATTTCTAAAGTAGTGAAGGAGAAACAAGTAATTAGAGATAGAAATACAGTAAAAATGGAATAATATACACTTTAATTATAATATAATATGCAAGAATGATGACACATCATTCCTTCCATCAGTGAATGTGAATTGTCTTAATTCACTTACTTAGGATTCTTATAGTTTTCAACATATTTATTTTGAAAAATTTCTGACACACAGAAAATATTCATGAAAAATAAAACGAGCATTTCATAAAAGCTTCACCCATATTTAGGAATTTTGGCCAACGGGAACATTTAAAGCTAGCTCTTGTGTATTGTGGAACTCTTTCCATCTTTTTAATCGCTTACTTATTGGTACAATAAAATACTCCATTGTGGCCTGTATATTTCCCCTGCATAAGTTTAGAATCTACCACTATTGATGCTAGTTTTTTCATTATTAGGATATAGATTATATCATATTATGTCATTGTGTGTTGATAATGATATTTCTTATTCCAATCCAAAAATATAAGTTCTTTTCTTTTTTTTGCATTTCATATTTTTATCTTTTTTCTCCCATAGTGAAACACTTGATTCCACCAGACAGCAATATATTACTCATTTGTTCGATCTGATAATAAGCAGGATATAGTTTCAAAATTCAAAAACTACTAAAAACAAACTTACTGACTAAAGTGCAAATTATCTTTGCAGTACTTATTCTTTTCCCCTCAAACTCTATCCTGCTAGGGATATATAGTTAAAATATTATGTTAGAAAGTTACTTAATTGCCTTAACTGGTTCTTTTTTAAAACTCTGTGGTTATGTTAAAACTTTATGTGAAATTATACTTAAATATTTTTATTTTTGTGTTCAGTGAGGTTTTCTCTTTTTCCCCCATCTTTGTTGATTGATATTTTTATATATGTAAACCATATTATAATTCCAAAGTCAAAACTGTACTAACAGGTATACTTCAAGCAGTGTCTCTTGTCTTATCTCCTTCAAGTTAGCCCCATCTACCCCGTGGGTAATTATATGCCTTCATTTCCAGTTATTCTTATTATGCAAACATAAGTAAATGCATGCATTTTTTAAAACTACCACACTCCTTTTTTGTTTACTTATTTATTTATTTTAACACAAAGGAGAGCTTACTGTAGACAGTCTTTCCCCTTAACAATGTATACTGGAGATCACACTGTGGTTTACTTTTATTTTTTTAAAAAAAGAATTGTGTATCTTTGTCATTCTCTTCATTAATGTATATGAATTTCTTCTATCTACAGTTTTGCAAAAGTGTATATTGTCAATTTTTGAATTTTTGCCTAATTGGTGAGAAATAAAATTTCTGTGTCACTTTATTTTGCATTTCGCTTATGGTTGAATCTAATCTTTTTTATGTCTTAGACTCATTTAATATTATTTTTTGACCAGGTTTTTTTCTTTTTCCCACATTTTAAATACTTTAAGCATATTAACCTTTTATGATCTTTTATAAATGGTGTATTCCATTTATCATCTGCCTTTTGATTCTTCATGTTTGTTGTCAGAAAAAATGTTTAGTCATAATTATCATTCTTTTCCTTTAATGCATCAAAAATTTGAATCATACTTAGAAAGTCTTTCCCAAAAGTTTTTTCTAGTAATTATATGATTTATTTTTATATTTAGCTTCCTCTTCTATCTAGATTATTTTGGTGCATAGTGTGAGATATAGATTTAATTTTAATTTTTTCCTAATTGGCTATATAATTTTTCTAAAACAATTTCTTGGAGTCCAGTTTTGCTCCAGTGATTTGAGATGTCACTTTTATCAGATGCTAAATATTCATTTATATTGTGATACACATGTGAAGTTTCTATTTTATGCAGTGATTTATCTGTTACTTCAAAATTCACCATCATTTTCCCTTATTGTCTGCAGGCCAATGATCAGGTCTCAGTATAGTTTGTACTCTGTACACTGGGAGGAAGAGAGCACATGTTGAAAGGATTAGAAGGCTTGGCTAATATAATTCAGTAGGAAATAGTGGATATGCTTGGAATCGATCATGAGGTTTTTTTGGTTTTTGTTTTTTTGACCATTCATGGAAGGCTGAATAGGATATAAATTATTGACATGAGAACACTCTCTCATGACTAGAGTTTCAACAACCTGGCATGATCTTTTGGAGTCAATACTAATCTGTTGCTGAAAATGTTCCTTGAAAGCCAATATTAGATGAGGTAAAGATTCTGGTACTACCTTTGAAGAATGTTTAAGAAGGGGTCAGAAGGCTTGAGATGAAAGACTGAAGAGTTAAATGGTTTTATCTTGTGAGGCCAGAGAATCCACACTGGACCATATCCCCCAGGAGATCATAGAGCACATCTTTTTAAAGCAGTAAAAACCAACTGGTCAGTCACACTCCAGACTCTTTGAAAATCTGTCATGACTGTCTTCTGTAGGTGGAGGTTAACAGGAGATACTGCCATTGAAAACTCTCCCTAGAATTTCATAATGGCCAAGCAGCATTACTTAACCTATAGAAACAATGTGAAAGTAATTATAGTAACAATAATCAGACTGTAATTGCAGTCAGGGGGACTTCAACTCATAAGGATGGGTGGTGATGGTTGCTATATTCATAGGTGTCTGTCGGACTTCCAAGCAATCAAATACAAAAGTAATAATTTGTCACATTGTATCTGCCTAAGTCTCTACTCACTCACATTGTGTATAGTGCACACACAATACACAATATATATTAATAAATATTATTATATTTATAATATAATATAAATTTATTTTATATGTATTCAAAGTTCATGATAGAATAGGTATGATTTATCTATATATAGTCAAATTATCGGCATTTAGTGAATAGAGGTACACATTTCTGGAATGCATGCTTTGCTGCCATCATTCACTGATTCAGTCAAAGTTTATTGATAAAGCAGAACACTGGATTCTGAAATTGTGAAACACACACACACATACACAGATATAATCTCTTCCATATGATCTTGTTCTGAGATGGACACATATGTAATTGTAATATATTAAAACTTATAAATTATAAATCCAGTGTGTTTCAAGTAAAGGAAAACATAAAAGAAACATCTAAGTCTGCTCCAGAAATTTTAAGAATGGTTTTTAGAAAAAAAATAGTATTTGGCTTAGTACTTAAAGGATGAGTACAAACTTTCAAGGTTAACACATGGGGAATGTCTAAGAGAGTAAGTCATGTTCAAAACTTATAAGTATTTGAGAATTTCAGTTTGTAAAGTTCAAAGTGCATAAAAACCATGTGCCTTATTTAAATGGTATTCCATGCTGATGTGTCCTAATATCGAAGCAGAACCTTTGGGAATAAGGGTCAGATAAGTGTACTTCAAAATGCAATCTAAAAGAAATTTATGAACAGCCAGATTTAGAACCAGAAATCTAAGCAACAGTACCAGCAGATATAAATCAGATTAAAGAAATAGCAGGATAATGAGTGTCTCTGAATGACATTAACTATCTTGATCAATGCTAAGAAGAGTGAAGAACATGAGAATTTTCTTTGGTTTTTCTAGTTAATTTTCAGTAGAAATTGTTTTTGAAGTTCCATTAAAGGCTAATGTCCCAGTAGCCCTATACTTTGAATTTCTTACCACCTGTTCACAACTACTGAGAACAATTTACTGTTTATAATGTACACACACACTCTTAGACAGATACAAAAACTGGTTTAATAGGAGCCCATGTGGAGAATTGGAATAGACACCCAGACTTCAGGGTTAATCATGATGCTTGGTGTAAAGTCTTAAGAGGAAATTACTGATTTAAAAAGATTAGATGCTAAACCTACATAACAGTTAAAATCCATGTGATTAAACTCCAGGTGGCTCTGGACTTCGATGTATACTGTGCAAGTCCCTTCAGCTCTACACAGACGAAGTAAAATGATTGTCAGGAGTTGTGCTGAAACCTAAGGGCAAACCAGTTGATTATAAGTTTTGTGTTTGCTGAGGAGCAACTGATAAAATGAAGACACTAAATTGACATAGAGTGTAACATCAGGACCAGGCTCCCATTTTAGGACACTTCTAAATCTTAACATTTCTCTCTTGTAATTGCTCTGACTTTTGAGTTCCATTTTACTTAATGACACTCAATGAACTGAATTGCTTCAGTGAAATGAGAAATCAGCAAGCAAACTCTGTAGAGGGTTTGATTACATCCCTTGTTGTAGCCTAGTTTCTGAATAATCTTATACCTTGATTATATAATCTTTCACGGTTTATCCACTATCAAAATAAAAGACCATTGGGGTGATATAATTCCCTACCATGTTTTGGTAACATTTATAGCTAGGATATTATAAATCCTAGCTAAATTTATAATATTTGAATTTGAAATTTCTCTTTTCCCTAAATTTATTGCTTTTAAATCCTGTAAGCTGAAAAATTTTGTACATGAATGCATATGTTTTTCTTAGTGATTATAATTCATATATTGCTTTTTCTGATCATTTGGTTAAAGTATTAAGTGCTGATGACATTGCTACACTAATCTGTCCATTCAGAATAAATTTTATATTTTAAAATGATGTTTTACAGAAAGATGTAAAAACTAGGTTACCAGAAATTGAAGGTTTTGTAAATACTCCATTCTCATGCTTGCATTTAAAGCTCCCATGCATGCTGAGATTTTACGTACAGACTGAGATTTTCATATTTAAACAGATGATAAAAGGCAAGTCAACAACTGCACCAGTGAGTTGCTAAGCCACCAGAGAAAAGCAAACTGTCCTAAGCATAAGAACCTGTCAAGCTGTGAGCTGTGGAATCTGTAAGCTATGTATAAAAATGAGGTCAGTGAATCATGATCTCATTCTGAACAGAATTTGGATACACATGTACATCAGGATGACTTGTTTGAAGCCCAAGAGTTGGTGAAAATTACACATCACAATACAGGGATATGCATGTGCATAAAGGAAAAATGAATTTTTTTCATTAGATAAATGCACTTCCATGTGCAACAAGTCGAGTGGCAGTTCTTACTTTTATTTTTGCATATCCAGAACATCACCTTTTAAATTATAACTATTACAATTTACAAAATGTTAACATGTTTTTTTAACCTGGCTCATTTCAGAAACTGTTCAGAAATACAGCATGATAACATATTACTAAGAGAGAATCTATAAAAAATAATGGCAATAATACACTTTTGTGTATTATTTGAGAGTTACTATGAGCAGAAAAGGCTTTTACATATTTTTGGAAAGAATCAATAAATTTCCTCTTTCTTCTCAAGTTACATAACTTAAGCATGTTTTGTAAGGTATAAATTCAAACCCAGTCCAAAAAACAGGTTATCTGTTAGAACATAAATAACTGCCCTATCTTGTGAAATGCAGGATGGCAAAAGGGATAGAAAACTCACAAATTTTTGAAAGAAATTAAAATAATCTTTTGCATTTTATGGTCACTGATACACAGGACATAAAAGAGGGGCTAGATTTCATTAACAGGGAGTTAAAACTCAAAGAACTCATTGGATATTAAAGTGTCATCCAGTTTCATAAGAGGAAAACCTACCACATAGCAACAGGCCTCTCAAGTATCAGCTCCAGTCAAAAATAAAGTCTAAATGATGACACATTAAAAAAAAGACTGATGAACAATTATTTGTAAACCTTAATATGTTAACAATATAATTTTCTGAATAAAAAGAGATGGAACTTGCTGATTTAGGGAATGAACCAAAAGGGACTAAAGTATATGTAAAAAGTTGAAATATTTATAATATTATATCTGCAAATAGAAATATATATTTTATTGCACTTTGGTAACCATTACAGGGGAGAATGTTATGATAAAAAGATAAATTGATGCTTTACAAGATTAGAAGTTCTTTGATAAAAGAGAATATATCATTATCTTTTTTTACACCCAAGAGCTATCATAGATTCTTAATTGTAGTAAGCCTACAAAAATGTTAAAAATAGACTTTCTATAATTTACAAGAATTAAAGAAGTACAGACTTAGGGACAGAGAGATAATATACAAAAGAGATGACTGTACAGCACTATGTATTTTTGCAGACTAAGAAAAAGAGATCAAATAAAAGAGGCCTGGTTTAGCCACTGTGGAAAACATTATGGAAGTTGCTCAAAAATTTTAAAAAGAACTACCATAGGATCCAGGATTCTGTTTCTGGATATATATCCAAAGGAAATGAAAATAGGAGTTTGAAGAGATGTCTTCACCTCCATGTTCATTGCAACATTATTTACAAGAGCTAAGACATGGAAACAACTGAAGTGTCCATCAACAGATGAATGAATAAAGATGTTGTGGAATATATATGTGTATAGATATTCCACCATCATATATATATATATGTGTGTGTGTGTGTGTGTGTGTGTGTGTGTGTGTGTGTGTGTATATATATATATATATGTCTGATATAATTTTGAGAAAGACAGATACTGTATGATATCACTTCTATGTGGAATCTAAAAAAGTTGAACTCAGAAAAACAGAGAGTAGAAGAGTGGTTACCAGGGGCTAGGATGGGAGATGGGAAGATGTTTAAGTGTGCAAATTGGGAGCTAGTAAATGAATACATCCTATAGAGCTCTAATGCATAGCATAGTGATAATAGTCAATTATACTGTATTATAAACTTCAAAGTTGCTAAAAGACTGCATCTTAATTGTTCCCACCATGGAAAAAGAAGTGATAATTATGTGATGTTATAGAGGTAGTAGATAATGCTGGTGGTGATTATTTTGCAACATATAAATGTATAAAATCAACAAGTTGTACACCTTAAACTTGAAACAATGTTATATGTCAAATATATTTCAGGTTAAAAAAACTCCTAAAACTGGTTTTCTCTGCCTCTTGTGGAGAGAAAGCTGAGCCTTGTTTAAGAAAGTAATTTATTGAGTTACTTTACATGTTGCTATGTGGCCATGATATAGCTGTAACTACACAAAATTAAAGAAACTAAAGATTACATAAGATTATTTATTTATCAGTTTATTTATTTATTTTTAAACTATAAATATATAAGTGACTTTATACATCTGAGGTTTTGGAGAAAAGTAACACTTCCTGATGCTATAAAATGCTATGTATCTCTTAGAAAATTTGATATAACATATTGTAAATCCCTCACTTGACAGGTAAGAAAACTGAACCCTAGAAGTATGAAATTACTTACTCACAAACACATATAAAGAGAACCAATTATAGTTTATGTCTCCAGACTCTAAAACTAGTATTTTGCCCTGGTACAACACAATAAACCCTAATAGAATGCAATAATTCAAATGAGGGACCATGGTTCTATGATTGTTTCAGAAATTCCATCCTACTACGAGAAAGAAATAACTTCCTATTCACTAGGAGTTGAAGTGTTGGAAAATTAGAATATCTTCTGGTTTTTCACAAACATTACTGAGTAGTTTATGGATGGCAAACTGCCTAAATGTCTGCATGGTTTTCCAAAAATGAGAGAGGGGGTTGAGAAGCCATGAGTCAAAGGAGAAGAAAGAATACCTTACTCTATACTATTAATAAACTGCCCTAATAACTTTACTATTTTAAGATGATAGGAAGCATCCATTCCAACTACCTGAACTTTGTTTTAATATGCTTCATGGCTTCCTAGAAACCTAATTAATCAAAAAGTTCTGTGGGGTGGGGGGACCTTCAAGATGGCAGAAGAGTAAGATGTAGAAATCAACTTTCTCCCCACAAGCACATCAGAAATACATCTACATGTGGAACAACACCTACAGAACACCTACTGAACACTGGCAGAAGACCTCAGTCTTCCCAAAAGGCAAGAAACTCCACACGTACCTGAGTAGGGCAAAAGGAAAAAGAAAAAATAAAGACAAAAGAATAGAGATGGGACCTGCATCTCTGGGAGGGAGCTGTGAAGGAGGAAAAGTTTCCACACACTAGGAAGCCCCTTCACTGGCAGAGACGGGGGCAGCGGGGGGGGGGGGGGCGGAGGCTTCGGAGCCACAGAGGAGAGTGCAGCAACAGGGGTGCAGAGGGCAAAGTGGAAAGATTCCCACACAGAGGATCAGTGCTGACCAGCCTGAGAGACTTGTCTGCTCACCCACCAGGATGAGTGGGGGCTGGGAGCTGAGGCTCAGGCTTTGGAGGTCAGATCCCAGGGAGAGGACTGGGGTTGGCTGTGTGAACACAGTCTGAAGGGGGCTATTGCATCACAGCTAGCCAGGAGGGAGTCTGGGGAAAAATCTGGACCTGCCTAAGAGGCAGGAGACCATTGTTTTGGGGTGCACAAGGAGAGGGGATTGCATCCCTGTCTGCCCACAGAATTCAGAGCACCGCCTAAACGAGTCCAGAGATGGGCGTGAGCTATGGCTAGCAGCTTGGACCCCAGAGACAGGCATGAAACACTAACGCTGCTGCTGCAGACATCAGGAATCCTGTGTGCAAGCACAGGTCACTATCCACACCTCCCCTCCCCAGAGCCTGTGCAGCCCACCACTGCCAGAGTCCCGTGATCCAGGGACAACTTCCCTGGGAGAACACACTGCGTGCCTCACGGTGTTGCAACATCACATGGCCTCTGCTGTCACAGGCTCACCCCACATTCCAATTATAACTACAGTACCTTTCCCTCCCCCTGGACTGAATGAGCAAGAGCCCCCTAATCAGCCACTGCTTTAACCCCAACCTGTATGGGTGAGAACAGATGCCTGAGGGCAACCACAAGCAGAAGTGGGGCCAAAACCAAAGCTGAACCCCAGGAGCTGTGCACACAAAGAAGAGAAAGGGAAATTTGTCCCAGCAGCCTCAGGAGCAGATGATTAAATCCCCACAACCAATTTGATGTACCCTGTATCTGTGGAATAACTGAATAGACAATGAATCATCCCAGAATTGAGAAGGTGGACTTTGGGAGCAACTGTAGACTTGGGGTTTACTGTCTGCACTGATTTTTTTCTGATTTTTATGTTTATCTTAGTATAGTTTTTAGCGCTTGTTATCATTGGTGGATTTCCTTATTGGTTTGGTTGCTCTCTTCTTTTTTTTATTATTATTCTTTTACTTTAATAATTTTATTTATTTATTTTTTCTTTCTTTATTTATTTTTTCCTCCCTTTTCTTCGGAGCCATGTCGCTGACAGAGTCTTGGTGTTCCGGCCTGGTGTCAGGCCTGAGCCTCTTAGGTGGGAGAGCCGAGTTCAGGATATTGGACCACCAGAGACCACCCAGCCCCATGTAATACCAATTGGCGACAGCTCTGCCAGAGACCTCTGTCTCAGTGCTAAGACCCGGCTCCACCAAACGTCCAGCAACTTCCATGCTGGATGCCCCATGCCAAACAATTAGCAAGACAGGAACACAACACCACCCATTAGCAGAGAGGCTGCCTAAAATCATACCACGTTCATAAAACACACCACCGGAGGCGGCGCTGGCACCAGAAAGACAAGATCCAGCCACACACCAGAACACAGGCACCAGTGCCCTCCATCAGGAAGCCTACACAAGCCATTGAACCAACCACACCCACTGAGGGCAGACACCAAAAAGAATGGGAACTATGAACTAGCAGACTCAAACAGGAGACACCAAACACAGTAAGTTAAACAAGATGAGAAGACAGGAAATATGCAGCCGATGAAGGAGCAAGGTAAAAACCGACCAGACCAAACAAATGAAGAGGAAAAAGTCAGTCTACCTGAAAAAGAACTCAGAGTAATGATAGTAAAGATGATCCAAATCTTGGAAATAGAATGGAGAAAATACAAGAAATGTTTAACAAGGACCAAAAGGAGCTAAAGAGCAAACGAACAATAATGAACAACAAAATAAATGACATTAAAAATTCTCTAGAAGGAATCAATAGCAGAATAACTGAGGCAGAAGAAAGGAAAAGTGACCTGGAACATAATAGTGGAAATAACTACCACAGAGCAGAATAAAGAAAAAAGAATGAAAATAATTGAGGAGAGTCTCAGAGACTTCTGGGACAACATTAAATGCACCAACATTTGAATTATAGGGGTCCCAGAAAATGAAGAGAAAAAGAAAGAGTCTGGGAAAATATTTGAAGAGAATATAGTTGAAAACTTACCTAACTTGGGAAAGGAAATAGTCAAGTCCAGGAAGCACAGAGAGTCCCATACAGGATAAATCAAAGGAGAAACTCGCCAAGACACATATTAATCAAACTACCAAAAATTAAATACAAAGAAAAAATATTAAAAGCAGCAAGGGAAAAGCAACAAATAATATACAAGGGAATCCCTGTAAGGTAACAGCTAATCTTTCAGCAGAAACTCTGCAAGCCAGAAGGGAGTGGCAGGACATATTTAAAGTGATGAAAGGGAATAACCAACAACCAAGATTACTCTACCCGGCAAGGATCTCATTCAGATTCGACGGAGAAATTAAACCTTTTACAGACAAGCAAAAGTTAAGAGAATTCAGCACCACCAAACCAGCTTTACAATAAATGCTAAAGGAACTTCTCTAGGCAGGAAACACAACTTAATTCTTGCAAAGTGAAATGATGCTCTTTGCTGTCAATCCCTGTACCCAGTATTTCATCTGAGTTAAGACACTAAAGGCCACCTCCTTGGCAGTGAGGAAATGATTCAATTTAAGATTTGTAATTGTATATTCATAAGCTTACTTTTTTTCTCATGATTATCCCTTTTAATATACTCAGACATGACCACTATAAACCATGAACGCTGGGACTTTTCAAACAGCTTGGACAGAGCATCTCTTCAGGATAGATAGTCATGCAAAATGGAGCTTAGTTTTAAAGGATAATACCACCACCACCAACAACAACCCCCAGATATATTCATAAAATTAAGTTTGAGCACGTATCTTTCACATTTCTTAATTCCACAGTCCTTTCCAGCATAGATTAAAATGTCAACTCTCATAATAACTTTACACTAAAATTATATGAAAGAAAGCAAAATGTTAAAATCATAAAATCCCAGACTTTCAAGTTAGCATTTAAATTCATAACGTTTGGGGTAGAGGGAATTCAAAATATTGAAATCCTACCTAATTAACTTGAAGAGTATTCCTATGCTAATATCTCAAGTGATTTTATACATTTATTTTTATGAAGAAAACATGATAAATAATATACTATTATAGCCTTTCCACATTACTCAGAGAAGAACAATTTAGGTTGTAGGAAGAAAAAAAGTTCAAAACAAGGTTTTTCCCCATAATTCTTCTAAGTTCCTTTTCAAGGTCTCAATATTATTTAAGAAAAATTGATGAAATACAAGTTAAAACAGAAAATGATTTTATATCAGAAAAAGTTCATGCATGAAGCAATATAAATTATAAACCATAAATAAAATCACTTAGATGTCAATGAAACTTATAATTGGAGTGTTAGGTTTGTCATAAATAGTCAACGTCTCCTTTCAAATGATATAATTTCAAAGCTATGTATTTGTATCTCAATTAAATTTTTTAGACCTCCAAGGGAATTAGTGCTTATCTTGGCCCTTATGAGGTTTTTTTTCTCTGAAAGAACAGATGGATTTTAGTAATTTATATAACTTGAACTATGTGGTGGAACCCTGATACTGTCAGTTACATGCAACAACCACTGACTTCTGGCATTAGAAGCCCAGGTCCTGTCCTTCCTGACTTCTCAGGTTATTCACAGCAATCCTTTCTTCCTAATGTTTGGTCCTAACCTTCCTCTAATAACCTTACTCCTTCCTGAAGTAAAGTACCCACCACTGAATATTCCAACCATGGTCCATGATAAATTTTATCATAAATATTGGTTAATTATTCAACATTTAATAAATATTAAATTCCACCTTCCAATTCTTACTGCCAGCCACAATCTATCAATATATTTTATTGTGACTTTCTTTTGGCCTTTGTATTCACATCTCTTCCTCTAAAAGCCTTGGAGATCAGAGTTTGGAGGGTTTTGTTTGTTTGTTTGTTTCTTAATCCAGTAAAACAGTTATTTTGGAGATAGGAAGACATTCTTGAAAAGTTATTCTTAAAGATATGATATTCATCACTACTATTTTGGAATATTGAATAACATTCTAATTAATGGATCATTTTGAATGCAACTTGAAACAAATAGCAATTTAGTAAAACTACTTAAGATATAGAAATAAGATTTGAAGAAAGGAAAAAATATGCTTCAGGAAAGGAGTAAAGTTAGAATCCAAAATCTTTGCTGTAATTTCTGGGTAGTCGGTACAATCTCCCAGTCTCTTACAAATCTATCCTACTCCCTTGTGGTTCACATCACCTAGATTTTTTACTCTTTCTACTTCATACTTGTGATCTGCCAACAGCCTCATCACTCTTTCTTATGAAGTATTTTACTGACCTTTTTGTTGTTTTTACATGATAATTTTATCCAGAATTCTTGATGACATTCACAAGAACTTGGGTGACTTGAAAATATCTCCTTTCATTCAACCTCAACACCACATTTCCAATTGTCACACCCTGAACCACATTATTATCCCAAACTGCTCCTCTTCAAAAGCCTTGAATGCAAATAATGCGCATGCTGTGTCAATGGCCCCTTAGACTTTCAGCTTCTCTGCTCAAGATTTCCTAATTAATATCACTCATCATAGTGGGACTAACAATCCTTTGAAGATCTCACCTTTTTTCATTATTTTAAGCTATGTTATACTTTACATTTCCTTCTTATGTTCATTAGATTCCATGGTCTGTCACAATATTTATTCCACTCAATTTTTTAAAAATAAGTCCTTCCATCACACTCAATCTCACAAAATTTACATGATTTCCTCACCTTAGAGTTAAAATAGTTTCTGAATATTGCCTGGCAAGTTTACTATATTCCTGTAGTAGGTTTACTCTCCTACTCTAAAACTGCTGTACCTTACCTTTTCCTTACTCAAATTACCTTCCTTAGTTCTTTCCTCCCTCAAATTTACTTTCTTAGTTCTTTCCTCTCACCCAAGCTAATAACATGATCTAATACTCCATTGATAAATATAAAGCACAAGAAAATCGAACCATTATGCTTCTACCACCAAATCTTCAAGCTGTTCTAAAAGCTGTCCTTTTTATAACCAGGGATATCTCTCTCTTATTGTTAAATGGAAATCCCTTTACATGTCTCTAGATTCTATTTTCATTAACTTCCAAACACCTTCTTTCTCCAGGCACCCTCTCTTCTATATCATCACTATCTCTCTTTCAAACAAGATGAATAAAAAATGCCCTGTTTCCTAAACAATGTTGTAAGTTCCCCAAACAATAGCAACTACAGCAGCACTCCCTGTGTCCATATAAATGTCCATCCATTCTATTATTTCCCAGTCCCCACCGAGCAAAAACTGTCAAATGTCAGCACATTATCTCTGCACATCAATACAACCTATTTACTCACCACCCCAATTTATCCTGGTTTCACCTGCATTTCATTAGAAATATTGCTTTCAAGTTCAACAATTAGCTCCACATTTTCTAAGCCAATATTGTCCCTTTTACCTTTATTTTTCATTTTAGATTGTATCAAAAATAATCCATCTTATTCCTCACCACATGGCATATAATTAGCATTGGGCTAAGCCATTTTACTCTTCTGCTTCTTATACTGCTTTTTCTTTTCAGCCCCTACACTCGTGCTAATCTTCATGCACCCAATTTACTAATTAAATGTCTTTACAAGGATGTGAAAGTTGTGTTGTAAGCAGGTTCTAATTGAATAACAGTAGCATACTACAGATTTCACTCTATTTCTTAATTTTTTTTACTCTACCCTGTATTTTTTAAAGTTCTAAACATGTTGCTATATGTGCATTTGATTTGCTATTACTAACTTCATTGTACTCCGTAGTATCATCCACATTCTTCACACTTTTCTTCTTTTTTTTTTTATTTTGGCCATGCCAGGTGGCATGCAGGATCTTAGTTCCCCGACCAGGGATCAAATCCATGCCTCCTGCAGTGGAAGTGCAGAGTCCTAACCACTGGACAGCCAGGGAATTCCCTCCACACACTTTTCTTAACCAATTCTCTAGATGTTCGCCAAGGCTACCTCCATTTCCATGCTCACACAAAAGTACTGGGAAAAGCATCACAATTGCTCTGAAATGGAACATGTAATATTTTTCTGACTTGATTATATTCATAATTAATTTTACTGTGAACTGCCAACTTACTTGTCAGAATTGCCCGCAATGGTTATACCTCCTCCAAAAGTGCATAGTTCATGTAGGGTCTTCTTGCTATCTTCATGAAAATTTTGCCTTATCTGATCCTCTAATTTTTTGCTACTTAGACAGTTGGTAAATCATTTTCTTTTTCTTCCTCTTTCTCCTTCTCTCTTTTTCTTCCCTCTCTCTCCTTCCCTTCCTCTATTAGTCTGTCTCTCTCTCTCTCTTTCTTACATTCCCCAATCTATGAAAGTTGAGCAACTATTCACTGTTTAGCCATTCAGTTCTACCCTTCTGTGACCCTACCCATGCCCAGTTTTGTGCTTATTTTTATTTTCTTGTTGAGTTGCAGGAGGTCCTTTTATTTTAATTAATAAAGCTTTGTCAACTTTATAGAATAGAATGTCTTCTATTAGTCTCTTACCTATCTATTACATGTGTGTATCATGCTCAGTTTTTAATACTAATATAATCAAATGTATCATTTTTATTATGGTGATTTTCTAAATAAAAGTATTAACAATAATGATATAACTTTAATTTTAACACTTACTTTGTGTTAGACACATATAGGTACTTTATATATATGTATGTATTTTAAAATTTATATGGAGAATAAAATTTATTGCCTAGAAAGTCTTTATCACTCCCAAATTATAGTGTGTTCTCTACAAATTTATTCTTTTAGAATTAAGTATTGACTGTCCACATTTAGATTTAGAATTCATTTGAGATCATCTTTGTACATGTCATAAAGTAGGTCATGTTTTAGTTTTCTCCATACTGTGAAATGATTTTTTAGTCACTATCTACTAAACAATCCATTTTTCCCTTATTTGTGGTGCCTCCTCTATAACTCATCACTTATAAAGCATTTATGCACTATGATCTACTGTTCATTATTACTACAAAATTTTACTAAATATGTCAGGTAGAAAAAATGCTCTTTTTCAAATGTATATTTCATTCATGAGTTATAAATTCCACATGTATTTTAGAATGTTTGATGTATTCTTTTCTTTTTTTGAATTTTTATTGGAGTATAGTTGATTTACAATGTTGTGTTAGTTTCAGGTGTACAGCAAAGTGAATCAGTTATACATATACATATATACTCTTTTTTTTTTTTAGATTCTTTTCCCATATAGGCCATTACAGAGTACTGAGTAGAGTTCTGTGTGCTATACAGTAGGTCCTTATTTGTTATCTATTTTATATATGGTAGTGTGTATATGTCATCCCAATCTTCCAATTTATCTCTGCCCTACCCCTTGCCCCCTGGTAACCATAAGTTCATTTTCTACATCTATAACTCTGTTTCTGTTTTGTAGATAAGTTTATTTGTACCCTTTTTTTAGATTCCACATATAAGTGATATCATACAGTGCCTTTCTCTGTCTGACGTATTTTACTTTGCACAATACCCTCAAGGTCTATGCATGGTACTACAAATGGCAAGATTTCATTCTTATTATGGCTGAATAATATTCCACATATAAGTGATATCATGATATTTGTCTTTGTCTGACTTACTTCAGTCAGTGTGACAATCACTAGGTGCATCCATGTTGCTGCAAATGGCATTATTTCGTTCTTTTTTATTTTAAACAAACTCTTCATATTTTTAGTTATAACAGTATTGAATGTATATATTTTTAAAAGATGCACTAATATATTTACAATTGCAAGCTATAGAATCAATTAACATGGTATTATATCTCTACGTATTCAGTTTCTCCTTTTTTTTTTTTAAAATAGGAATGCTATAGTTACTCTATAAAGGATTTGTATAGTCTTGTTAGGTTGATTCCTAGGGTCATTGTAGCTTATTTATTGCTTATTTTATATTTAATTTTTTCAAATCAAATGGTTTGTTTTAATTTGTTAGGTTTTCTATCTAGGTGATTATAGTATCTCCAAATAATATTGTGATTTTCCCTTTCTAAAACTAAAACCACTTATTTCTTCATATTTTATTGCATTGTCCAGGACTCAAAGTAAATGATTCTAATTTTCTATACTGAACATAATATTTATGTCAAAAATTGGGAAGGGTATGAGACTGTTACCCTACTTGCAAGTTAACAAAGTAATTTGCCACAGTTCCATGGATGCTGACAGAAGACTCAACACTCATGGATCAGAGCAATTCACAGCAGTATCAGTACAAAGAGCATTAATACATTTGCACTGGTTTCCTGAACCCAACTTTCACAGAGCAACAAAGAAGGCCTGATGACATCTATAAACAGTGGATTGCGTTACAGTAGAGGAATGCTGAGCTTGCAGATCCCACCATTTTAGAGGAACTAAGCAAGAGAGGGAGATGTTATTCCAACCCTCAGGATTTCTTGCTGCAATCAAAGCCCCCAGAATTGTCCAGATGAAAAGAAACCTTGAATTCCTTATATACACAGAAAGATGCATAAGGACACAAGACTCATAAGTATCTCCAAAGAGTTTACTATAACTTTTTGCTTTATAGTCCTTATAAAATTATTTAAAATTCTTCATTATAAATTGGTATTTAACATTATAAAATGCTTTTCAAATACCTATTGAAAATTATTTGAGTTTTCTCTTTTAGTCTATTAATATGAGGAATAATCCATAATAATTGATTTTGTAATGTTAAATTTTCCATATCATCTTACTGTAAACTAACTTAATCATTATATAGATATTTTTTCAGACTATTAAATTTGGATAAGTGCTATTCTTAAGCTTTTTAAATTTCTACTCATACTTTAATTGAGCCTAAATCATCTTGGTTTGTAACACTCTTGATTGATTTTAGAATCATGGCTATCTTAACTCCTAAAATGAATTGGACAGCTTTTCTTGTTTTTCTGTCTTTACATACAACTCATATAAGATAGGGATTTTCAGTTTATAGAAAGTCTAGCAGAACTTACCTAGAGTGCATTTGAGATGCAGATCTTTGACTAGATTTTTCATTTTCATGAGTAGTTATAGGTCTATTTAAGTTTTCTATTTTCTCTTGCACCACCTGTGCTTATTATATAGTTTTCCAGAATTATATGCATTTCATCTAATTTTTCAAATGCATTACCTTATAATTTCTCCATATATTATTTATCACTTTTAATCATTTTTGTTTTATTCTGTTTAGAACTTTGTATTTTATTCATTAGTGCCTTCTCTCCTTCTTTCCTCTTTTTTTTCCTGTGTTATTAAAAACTTAACTATGTTGTTATGCCCTCATTTTATTCACTTGCCAAGCAACGTTTTACAGAGTTGACCACTCTCTACTCCTTAAAACACTCTCTCCTCTTGGCTTCTAAGGTTTAATCTGCTGCTCATTCTCCAGATCCTCCATCCAACTTCTATATACTAGTTCTCCATAGGGTTTGTTTCTTGACTTCCTAATTTTATTTTTTGACATTTTTCCTCTAAATTCTCTGATTTGGTCACGTGGCATTACATATCATGTAGGAAAAGAAGGCTAATTAATTTGTATTCCAAAACCCTTCTCTAAGCACCAGGTATTTTACTGAACTCTCTATTCATCATATTCAGTAAATAAAAATCCATATTTAGTTCTTAATTTCAGGCCTTCCAAGGCTCAGTTAAATGGCACAACTATACACTCACTTCCTGAATCCAGAACTCTGGACCTAATTATTGTTTTTCCTTTTGTAACCTTAAATTCTGATACATCAAAGTGTCTTACCATTTTCACCTACACATATATTAGAGACGCTTCTAATCTCCATCTTTATTTTTCACTTAAGCCCATGCCTAGACTACTGAGATCCTCAACCATTACTCTCTTTGCATCCACCAAGCTTACAAAAGGGCAGAAAATTTATTAAACTAAGAAAGCGTACTAACTGAATTAATGAAAAATGATCAAAATGTATGAACTTTATTTTAATCATTTCAGAGTAACTTTTGTATATATTATAGTGAGAAAATTAGACAGGGAAAATATGTTGTCAGGGAACAAGGTCTTCCTGGCACTATCACATAGTAGTTGCATAAGCACAATGCAAAATCAATGTGCTTGTATTATGTTAAAACGTATGAAAATTCTCACTTTATTTCTCTATTAGTGTCTTAACTTTAAAGTTGTAATCAAATTTACATATCTTCCTCTAGGCATTCTTAAATTCTCTTAGTTAAAACTGATAAGGCTTCTCCTTTGCACATATCTCAACTTTTATTAGAGCACACATCAAAAAGGGGTACATAAATTTATATTTATTAGTATGTGTACATGTCTCCTCTTCAATATAGTATATCCTATAACAAACATACACTGAAAAATACCAATTGTTTCTCATTTAATCTCTATTTCCCATGGCATTTACTTAGCATGGAAACTTGCACATAGCACATGTGAATTAGTTTTTATTTAGTTAAAATCAATTGAGAAGAGTAGCACATTTTGGGCTTCCTGGTGGCGCAGTGGTTGAGAGTTCGCCTGCCGATGCAGGGGACACGAGTTCGTGCCCCGATCCGGGAAGATCCCACATGCCGCGGAGCTGCTGGGCCCATGAGCCATGGCCACTGAGCCTGCTCATCTGGAGCCTGTGCTCTGCAATGGGAGGGGCCACAACAGTGAGAGGCCCGCGTACTGCAAAGAAAAAAAAAAAAGAGTAGCACATTTTGATTCTATAGAGCCCTTATTAATTAAAATATTACTTAATATACAGACTGAATGTAGATTTTATTAACAATGTATTCACTAAAATTTTGCTTGATAATTAAGATGAGAGAGAGAGAATAGGGAGAGGAATATATAGTTAACATGTAGGGCATTTGTTACAATTTTATCCGGATTGAGGTCCTTATTTAACATGTATGAAACATTTGATTCAGGCTATAATAAACATTGAATTACAATCAATGAAATTATCTTTCTATAATCACATCACTGTAACATTTGATTGAATTTATACATTTTTCCAACATGCCTGCTCAGATAAACAGAAGTATCTTGTTTCATAATTTTCTACTATTTAAGTGTGCAGTGGAGTATCTAAAAGTGAAGAACAGCTAGAAAAATTATATGGAAGTAATTGTTTTGTTGGCTTACTTGCTTGTATTTTTAGTATTAAAAGGGGGGAAGGATAAAGAAAACCAGAGGTTCCTCTAGTACAAAGAAAAAAAATTATGCTTGTTTCACCAACAATGGATCTATTCTCTTCCTTTTAAGTGAATTAATCACAATTTTGTTCAAATATCTGTCACAGACTTCAGATGAGGTGGATCTCAAACACAGTTGTAAAAAGTGAATCATGACTGGACAGGTACCTATATCAATCTCATTCATCTTGCCATTGATCGATTTAGAAATGTGTGGGTGTCAAAATACTAGCCAACTCTTCAATATCTGATCATTTTTAATATGGAAAAATATTTACTAATATTCAAGAGACCTGAGTTGAGGTTTTCTGTTAGTTGTAGGTAAAAAATTCTGATGTAATAAACTAGAATTGTGAATTGACAAATTAAGGAAGAACAAAATGTTTTCTATAAAGCTAATATAACGTAATGTGCAGAATTTGACATCTCTAAATTCTTTCACTCTATTACTCCTTTCTTATAAATCCCAAATCATCCAATTTATGAAAACCTGAAGTTTATCATTTAAATAATTTTGGATACCATGTTTGTTAAGTATAACTCTACAATTAGGTCAGGTTTAGTAGATTAAGGAGTCTGCTATTCAACAAAGCCTGAAGGAATGTGGCACCAGACAAATTATGGTGGATGCTAATAAGAGAAATACATGACTGGGCATGAAGGCAATCTAACAGTGCAGCTCAAGGTGCAAAGGCAGCCTGAGCACTGATCAACAAGGAAGACAGTAAGAAAAGATATAAATAAGGAAGGAATGGCAGACTAGATCTACTCATCATTACTTCGCCAAGGAAGATTTCTATTTGACAAATTACTTATCACACTCAGAATTCTTCTCCAAATATTCTCTGATTCTCTGCTGTGTTTTCAGTGCTCTAATAGCTTTTTCATGGGAAGCCATTGTTTAAGGAAGCTTCATAAATTTTAACATAAAATAGTTCCCAAAACTGCTACATTAAGGATGGATATTAATTGTTGTTTTCATGAGAAAGTAAACGGTAATTTTTAAAGGTAAATATTATTACATGAAGGTAGCATTTCTGGAGCTAAGACACCCATAGTTAAACTTTATTTTCATTCTATAAATACTTCTGCTTTTCATACTGTTAGGGTCAATCAACCACAGTAATATATCTCATCAGGGATGTTTTTACTTGTAATACCAATAGTAAATGGATATTTCTTTCTAGTATTTCTCCTAAACTGAGAGAGATGTTAGGCTTTTTTGTTCCCTTTTTTTCTCTACTTTCATTTGAAAGTCTAATCTATGTTTGTATAAAGGATAGAAAAATAGCTTACAATTAAATACAAATCAAATCTTTGATCCAAAACAACCTAAAGTCAACTCTTTATTTTCAAAACTCTAAAAACTTTGATCATGTTTGAAAATACTACATTGAAAAACTATGTATCAAACACATGCAAAAATGTCTCTTTCATCTAAAAATCAGTCCTCTTGATTTAAAATACCAGAACATATTTCATAAATTGAGCTATTATCACTCTAATCTATAAAATATAATATAAAATGAAAGGTAATAATATTTTACATACATATATCATACATACACACACACATACACAGTCTCACATATACGTATTTGGTCAGATTTTTTTGCCAAATAAAAGTGGTTTTAAGTTTGCATTTATGTTCTGTTGACTCATTTGAATTTCATCAGTTATCTGAAAGCAAATTCAACTAAAATAGAGCCTAACAGAGAGATACTGGGATTGTCACTCTCATGCAAGCTAAAGAAACCTGACCTTATCTCATGTGAAGAAGAGACATGGAAGTGAGGATCTCTCTCAAGCAAGTATTCTGGGGGGCTCTCTCTCAGCAAAAGAGAGTGATTTGGAAAAAAAATCTTCAATAATAGCACAAGGAAAAAAAACTCATCTCTGTCAAGGATTCCAGATAGACAAAAAAAAAAATTTCTGTGAAAAATTGAAACCTCAAACCTATACAATTACACTTGTGCAGATATTTTCAAATTTGAAAAGTATATGAATCTTATTTAAGCCTGAGGAGCAAATGCAAAATGGCAGGAGTCTCCAAACTATGTTGTCCACTTCCAAAAATGACATAAGCAAGATCTACAAAAAGATATTAGAAGACAACTTTAGATAGATAGATAGATAAACACACACATATATGATTCTGTTTATATTATATGATGATTTGTCATGCAAAATCATGGAATAAGCAAGAGTTCCACAATATAGTAGGAGAGTCAACTGTTGAGTACTCTTTTTCTTTTTTTATATTATTATACTAGTGTAGTTGACATATGTATTTTATAAATAGTGGAATCTTCATGCTAATTGTAATGTTATAGAAAGTAATCTTGGAAATATTTTTACCATATAGAAATTATCAGATTATTACTGCAAAATGTTAAATCTACAAGTTAAAGGAGTTACATTTTTCCTTGAAAAGAAGTGTACTTACAAATACGCTATCATGGTATATGCCAGATGCTGGGGCAGATGAGGTAGTAACTAATGTGCCCTGCCAATAATATTTGTTTTTCAAAAATGGAGGATAACTAATTTAGCCAAAAATCTCATATTACCAACAACTGGTTTTAGAAATTTTAACAATACTATCAGCACTAAAATCAATTGTATTCACCTAAGAAAGATGAAAGTCTAATATCTACAGAATAAACAAGAATCATCAAAACGTAATTGTTTATATATACATATATATGAGAGAAACAAAGAAAAAGGAGACTGTAAATATGTCATACAGGCATTTTTTTAAATTTGAAAATTATATAATATGGAATTTATTTTGTGTTTAGCCCAAGAAATTGTGAAGCACTTACATTTAATTCAAAATTGCTGTAAACATTTGTAACCAGAAGATAGTGATTGTACACAAAAATCTCAAACAATATTAGTGGGCCTGGGGTTTTCATGATGTGTGAAACAAAGAACTTGTCTCTATGTGGGAAAATAATTTAAAAGTATAAACCTCAGAAAATGTATGTAAATACCATTTTAAGTCTGAAGTGATGAACAATACAAACAATGAAGGACAAATGCAAAATTTGTGGAGCCTGAAATTTATAAAATAAAAAACTCTTTACTTTAGATGGGGCTCCAGCAAGTGAAGAGCCCTGAACTTCAAACTTCACAGTAATTCCTCTACTAGGTACAATTAATAAGAATTCCTTCTTTCTACACTGGCCATATTTAATGTTTTTCACAGTTATATAAATGATGTTTCTCAAGGCATAATGTTCAAACAATCAAAAAGGTTACTTTTCAGATGGGTAAAAACAAGTTCAGTTATAAAATTGACAACCAGAGCTTTTAGCTCTTTAAATTGAATTGTCAGCAAACACAAGGAAAATGTGTTAACCATGACAAAGAATAGGGCATATTCTAAATTACTCTCACTTTATACTTTTAACTCAATCTAGTTAAAAAATAAAAGTTCTTCTTTTTTATTAGTTCCCTGGTTAAAAACATCCTACAACCTGCTGTTTTCTTTGCAGCACACCTCATTAGATAGCAGGTGAGTTTAAATACTTGTATTTCAGCTTGCCAATACAGTTTCATTCAATTTTGATGAATTAAAGTGCGGTTTTACAAAATTCCACTTCTTAATTCTATAATATCATGAATTCTGAAGAAATGTATTCTATTATTAATTTGTTTGTTTTGGCTAAAACAATGGTTATACAAATTACTCCTGGTGTTACTAAACTATAGGAAGTCATCTAATGTTCTTTCATACTAACAAAAAATTTAGCACCTCCTACATGCTTGGCATTGTTCTCAATGCTGGAAGAATAAACAGAAAATATTATTGTTCTCCTGTATTTTACACTCCAGTAGGAATGAGACAGATAAAAAGGTAGTTTCTGCTTTGCAAATTTTTCAGAGGATATATCTACATTTCTATCATTTTATACTCTGTAAATATGTTAATGAATATAATTAACAAAAATATTTTTCTAGTGCCCATATTCCTCATGTAATTCAAAATGAGTTTGTCTTCATATTAGTATTAATATTGACTCTATGTTTTCTATACCTCTTAGATAAAGAATGTGTCTTGATAAATCTTGGACTAACCAATGAATCTAATATCCACAGGACCCAAAATTATTGAAATTAATTGTCATGTTTTCAATCAAGGGAAATAATAAACATATTCAGCTGTTTTTGTTCTTCATATGGAGGAAGATATAACCTAAAGACAGACAAAGACCAGAGAAAAAACCGATCAGACAACATGCTAAGAGAAAAATGGAGAGAATATCATTACCACACATCTTACATGAAACTTGAAATTTAAAGTTATTTTAGCATTTATACAGTCTTTCTCTATTGTTTTCTGGAACTAACTTGTCCTTTTCCAGGCAAATATTTCCAAACTTATTGACGATGTGTTTAATATAGTCTGACAATCAACACATTGCACTTTAAGAAATACTGTGATAGGGAGTCTTTAGGGAGGATGCTCATAGTATGCTCCTGTAAGGGCAGGAAATTGTAATGCAGTTCATGATGTTTCTACTGCTTTGACTATAATATATCACATAGTTTGGTACAATTTCATTTAAATTTTGGTATTTTTTAACACAGTCTATGTGGTATGAGAACAGTGAATTGTATTTATATTTAGAAGAGCCAAGTTTTCTTGTTGGTCCTGTCATACAAAAGATTTGAACGAGTTGCTCAATTGTTCTTAATCTCAGCCCTATCATATTCAGTCCTTCAATAATTATTCTAAACTTACAAAGTTGAAGATTAAGTAAAGTCACCACTTCATACATTTATTCATCCACTCATTCACTTATTGTGTGAATGTTTCTTTGGTTTTACTGTATGAGAGACACTGCTAGGCTGTGAATATAAAATATTTTTTTCTTTAAATGGCATTACTTATTTCTGCTCTCAGGGAATCTAAAGTCTATTGCGTGAGGCAGATATTATTAATTACACAAATAGCAGTTTAACTTTGGTAAGAGCTAAGGAAAAAAGATACGCAGCATTTAAAAAAGATATGCAGTATTATTTTTTTTTTAATTGAAGTATAGTTGATTTACAGTGTTATGTAATTTCAGGTGTGCAGCACAGAGATTCAATATTTTTATAGATTATACTCCATTTACAGTTATTATAAAATATTGGTTGTATCCCCTGTGCTGTATATTACATTCTTGCATTTTATTTATTTTATACCTAGTAGTTTGTATCTCTTAATCCCCTTCCTCTATCTTTCCCCTCCCTCCAGTCCTCGCCCCACTGGTAATCACTAGTTTGTTCTCTGTATCAATGAGTCTATTTCTGCTTTGTTATATTCATGCATTTGTTTTATTTTTAAGACTCTACATGTAAGTGGAAACATACAGTAGTTGTTTTACTTTGTCTGACTTACTTTATTAAGAGTAATATCCTCCACGTCCATCCCTGTTGTTGCAAATGGCAAAACTTCATTCTTTTTATGGCTGAGTAATATTCTATTGTTTATATATACTACATCTTCTTTATCCATTCATCTATGGGTGGGCACTTAGGTTGCTTCCATATTTTAGCCATTGTGAATGATGCTACCGTAAACATTGGGGGCATATATCTTTTTAGAATTAGTGTTTTTGTTTTCTTCAGATATATACCCAGTGGAATTGCTTGATTATGTGGCAGTTCTATTTTTAATTTTTGGAGGAACCTCCATACTGTTTTCTATAGTGGCTGCACCAATTTACATACCTACCAACAGTGAACTAGGGTTGCCTCTTCTCCACACCCAAGCCAACATTTATTATCTGTTGTCTTTTTTGACAATAGCCATTCTGCCCAACTGTTCTTGAATGACATCCACTTTCTCTAACAGTACCATGTATTATCATAGTTATTTTAAATTTTAGGACTGGTAATTTCAAAATCTCTGCCATATGTTAGTGGTTCTAATGCTCGCTTTGTTTTTTCAGACTGTATTTTTCTTGAATTTTAGCATAAGTTGTAATTTTTTACTGAAAGTTAGACATGATGTAATGATTAATAGAAAAATAGATAAATGGGCCTTCAGTGTGAGGTTTTATATTTATCTTGTAGGAGTTAGGCTGTGTTTAATGTTAGCTATATCTATAGGCGTCAGAGGCTTCAACTTACTTCAGTGTCTTTATGTCTCTAGTTGCCTTTGTGTTTCTCTAGAAGCATCTTAAATAGAGTCTGTTTCTAACAGCTCTCTCAGTTGTAAGCCATGGTTACACTGAAGTCCTATTGATAAGGTGGTAAAGTATTGGGAAGGGGAAGTATTATATAATCATGTGATTAAATCTTAGTGGTTTAATAGTCAAAAGTCCCTGGGCCGTGACCTTCAGAATAGTTTCTTTAGCATTATTTTCATCCCCGTTTGTGTGACAGAGAGGGTAGAAAGACTCAAGTTGTATAATTGCCCTTCCCCTACAGCATATTATATTCTGATAAAGTAGTTTCCCCTCAAGGCAGGATTTTGCTACTGAGAACAGACTGTTCTGGGCATATGTCAAAATGGTTACTTTTCCCCTCTCCTTACTAAAAGCAGGAGGGAACTTTTCTCCAATCATCACTGTGAGAAACTGATGGGCTTTTGGATGTAAAACTCATGAAAGTGTGGGAGCAACTGTCGACTGTTCTCCCAGGAGTTTTTAGCTCTCAAGTTAGTCCCTGCTCAGCCTCCAGAAATCACTTAATTACTGTTTAATTGTTCTTACCACTTACTGACTCCAGTGGATTCTACTCCCAGTGTACTGAGATTCTCTGTTGTTTGGGTTTCTCCAGTTTTCAGGGCACCAGTTTGCCCTATAACCTCAGTTCTCTGATGGATGTCAGAAGAGTTGACTTTTAGCTTTTTCAGCTTTTTTAAATTATAAGTTTGGGAGTGACAACTTCCAAGTTCTTTGTATGTTGGAGCAGAAACCAGAAGTGAGGGTATGGGAGCAGTCTATTTCAAATGTCCACATTTTTTACTGGCTTTATCCAAGTCTTACAATGGCAGCAGTGATTGGGTGAATGGACAGAAAAAGGAGTTTTAGTGTAACTATCCAGGAAATCAGTGATGAGTACAGAAATTAGGCTATATATTTAAACACACACACACACACACACACACACACACACATATAGTCAATTTTTCATTATTGTCAGAACACCAAGGTAAATAGTAAGTGATAAGTAAATGGCTAAACAATTTGGATCTCAACTTTGAAATTAAGGCAAATTGTAAATCATTCTCCAGGTTACAATCATATTGATTAGGGAATTGATTCATGGATCTCTGTCAATATGTGCCCAAATATTACTCAAGATGCTAAATATGATAGGAATTTTTTTAAAAGTAAGTCCACTTAAATTATGGTATTTTTTCAAAAATCCTAAATTACTATATTCAGGAACTATATCAATGGACAATGACAAAATACACTAATATATGAGGCTGCATGAAGTTTGATTGGGGGGGGGGTTAAAGGATTCAGACAAAAGATTTAAAGAATGTCAAATTAATTTAATGAGGAAACATATACCAAATTTCATTGCCATTATTCCTGTTATTCCATGTTTTTGGGTAGTTGAGTTCTCTACCATGATCACATTTTCTATTATTATTATTATTATTTTATTTTGTGTGTGTGTGTGTGTGTGGTACACGGGCCTCTAACTGTTGTGGCCTCTCCCTTTGCGGAGCACAGGCTCCGGACGCGCAGGCTTAGCAGCCATGGCTCACGGGCCCAGCCACTCCTCAGCATGTGGGATCTTCCCAGACCGGGGCACGAACCCGTGTCCCCTGCATCGGCAGGCGGACTCTCAACCACTGCGCCACCAGGGAAGCCCTTTTCTATTATTTTTTTACAAAGCTTACGTGAGTCTCTTTTATCAAAATATTTTATTTCTTCCTTTAAAAAAATCTAGTTGGTATCCCTGTTTTTTTGTATAAAGTATGCCTTAATTTCCTAATTTTATTTGAAAAGGACTATGGCTTTTCTGTTCCTATGTGTCAAAATTTTAAGTTTCTGGCATCCTTTTCTAAAACTAAGCTTCTATATTCTCAGAATTTGATAGTAATAGAAGTTCAAACTGGCACTCTCTATTGAGGAACTTAACTGGCTAGTGGTGTTTTGTTATCATGAGGCTCTGTTTACCTAGTTAGAAAATAATTTGCAGTACACTTGATCTGAAATTTTATATAGGAAAATGGAAAGTGTTGCAATGTATTTGATATGTCTTCTGAACAAATACAGAACTTATTGGAAAGGAGAACTTCTAAATCAAGCTTCATGAAAACCAGTGTTGCTAAAAGATTTCATTAAAGCTATGTTCAATATCATCTGTCTGGATGCTATTTAATATGTTTTGTAAGCTGACATATGGTATATATATAAAATCTTTTTGAATTAATTCAAATCACTGTAAAATACTATCTTGATTCTTAATCATTTTTAATTCATGTATCTCCATAGATAGATACAGTATCCTGGTAGAGAAAGGACATAACATTTGTAGCCCCAAGTTTGGGGTCAAAGTAAATATTAGTTTTTATTGTTTTTCAGGGTTCAAGTACTAGTTTTGTTGTTGATGTTTTGTCATGACAACATTAATCAAAAAAGACATTTTTCTCTGTCACTCACAGTCTTAATAAATTGGTTACAGTAATATGTATAGATAATATAGATTCAAAAAAGCTCTTTTAATTTTCTGCCAAATAGTTAAAATTTTTTTTATTATTTAGTAAACTATTATAATAAATTTTAAATTCTGTGTAGTATTAGCATAACTTTATGCTAGTGAAGTATAACTTTATTTTCCTCCTGTTGTCTTTGCTGTATACACAATTGTGACTATTTTGATTAATGTTTTTGATGTTCCACTCTTTTATTTTTCGTGTCACTGTGTACAATGATTATATGTCTTACGAGAGTTCATTGCATCAGGTTTGGAATTGGTCTAAACTGTTTTACTGAAATAAGAAATGCACCCTTTGAGGACTAACCACTGGTCAAGGCATGAAACTTAATGTGTCCAGGGAATGTTAGGGCTGTTTGTTATGAATAACAGTGAGGCTGATCATTCACAAATGTCTTTGGTGAGACCTCTGGCAAGGTTGGTTATATTCCAAATATATGCCCACATGATCAGTGGGGTTTAGGAAACCTTGGCCAAGTCTTCATTTTGGATTCCCTGGTTCCAACTTGTTCAGTGTATAGGTTGATGGTTCCTGGTTTGAGAGAAAAAAGCTGGGCCTTGTAAACTCTTAGAGGAATGACAATTCAAGCTGGTGGCCTCTGTGTGTCAGACTTGGACTTAAGCGTATTCTTGCTTTAAATGCTTCTGCTATATTATATCCTTTTCCTGCAATACTCTGTAGATTTGTATGGTCTGTCATTTTAGCTTCTGTGCATCTTCTTTAATAATTGAATCCTAACTGCCAAAGATATATACTGTTGTGCAATGTTTCAAAGCTACCCTTAGACTAACAAAGCTTTATAGCTGAAAGGGTTTTTAGCCAGCATCTGTCTTATCCCATTCACTTAAAGAAATAAGAAATTGAAGCAACCAAAGTTTAAATTACTTGCAAAAAGAACATACATAGTTGGACATAGGGGCTAAAACTACTAAAACTACACTTTCCTCGTTTGAGAGTAGTCCCTTTCAATTCATCACACCAAATCTAAACCTAATAAAACTATACCTAACTTATAGGTTGTCATTAATGCTTTCTCAGAGCTAAAAGTATAGGAACAAGCCATTGGTTTGTGGTTTAATTAAATCAAATGGGTATGTTTATAATATGCTTATATCAAACTTATATTTTAGGGCTTTAAATGTTTCTTTTACTTGTATAGTTTATATAAGGACACTGTGATTAATATATATATATATATATATATATATTTTTTTTTTTTTTTTTTTTTTTTTTTTTTTTTGCGGTACACGGGCCTCTCACTGTGTGGCCTTTCCCGTTGCGGAGCACAGGCTCCGGACACGCAGGCTCAGCGACCATGGCTCACGGGCCCAGCCGCTCTGCGGCATGTGGGATCTTCCCGGACCGGGGCACGATCCCATGTGTCCGCTGCATCGGCAGGCAGACTCTCAACCACATTTTTATGCAGGCGGACTCTCAACCACATTTTTATGCATAATTTGTGTTTATAATTCTCAGAGTAAATTACATGTTACCTGCATTTCATTAGCTGAATTAAGATATATTATTATCTTTTTCTCAGACAACACACATGGATTGAGATTCATCAATGTTTATACATTCATCAGTGTATAAAATGATGCTTAATTTTTGTGCCTTTAGGGGAATTTATAGATAAATGGAAGAAATATTAATAATTAAAATACTATGTGAGAATTATTGTTTATTTGTCTTTAAATCCTTTGATTTTTAACATGAATTTTTCTATACACATATATATATATATATATCTTTTAAAGCATTTATGTCAGAAATATATGATACCTTAACATGTAAGATTCAGTGATCTAAGGAGTACTGGTCACATACAATCCACCTCTAAATATCTCCTCAGAATTTGACTTGCAATACGCTATCATGATCAATATCATGTAAGTAACTTTCTGTGAGCTTTGTCTCTCCAAGTTAAATTCAATGTTCACAACCATGGTACTCATAATCCTTACAATAATTTAAAGGTAAAGAAACACTGTTTTCTATTTCTATACTGTTTGCTTGTATTCCTTAGGTACTTCCATATAGACCTGTAGAAAGATTCACTGTACAAAAAATAATAAAAACTGAACTAAGCTACAATGTGTAAGAGCTCATATAAAGAAGGATATGAAACCATATAGTGGTTTCATAAATTATCAGTTTTAGAAGCTCAAAAATGATACAAACATAATTAGGTCAGTGACTTGTAAAAATAAACAGAAGAATATTGTTAACATATTAAGAAGAACCTGTCTGCAATATATGGAAGGATTGGAAATGTACTTGTAGTTCATCTGAAATATTTTTAAGGTCTCTCTATAGATTTAAATTTCTGCCTTTTGTGTATTCTAAGCTGATTTAAATGAAACAATGGAGCTGTTTATTACTGTATGAGTTGTATTTTGAATTGCAAATATGTTTTGTTAATTACTTTAAAACAATTTTGAGTGATTTCATTTGCTAAACAAATGTAAATAGTTATTGTTTACGTAGAAAGAAGTGGAAAAACAATAATGAGCAAATACATGAAAATTAAAATAGTTTTTCACCCCAACAACAAAATCCTCTGTTAATATTTTTGTTTTGATCTCCATTTTATTTTTCATCAAATAAATAAAGATTTTTCTAAAATTAGAACCACCTGGATAGGCTGTTATAGAACATTAATATCCCACTTTTATAACAGTGACTTTAAATTATTTTATTGCAGAATTATACTAACACAACAATATTTTGGAGATTAGATACATACCATTTTATAATCTACCCTAAGCTGGTCAAATGTTTTCTTGATGTTGATAATTTAGTTTGTGTCCAAATTATATTAATAAACAATCCATAATGAATTTATTTTGGTTCAATCTTTGCTCACAGCCTTCTTTTTTTTTTTTTTTAGATTCATGAAATGGATGTTACAAAGTACATGTTCCCTTTTATATCTTTTGGTATATATTGCCAATTAGTGCTCTAGAATTGTGGGATCAATATAGCCAAATGTGTAAAAAACAGTTCATTTTCCAGAAGTACTATCCTCATTAGATGTTTATTCTTTAAAGTCAAATAAGAGAAAGTATCATCTCATTATTGTTTGTGTATTTTAATACTTTAATAAGGTTATTATTCCTTTCCTATAATTTATTGTTTATATATATTTCTTTTTAAAGAAATCCATGCATTCTCTATGGAATATCAGTTCATATATACTTTCAATATTGTAAAAGTCCTTTATGTTGAAGCCATTAGGCTTGTCTTGGGCTATAAATTTAAATAACAGAATAAATTCCACTAATTATTTAATGGGGGAAAAAAGCCTGAAAATTTAAAAAAAAAATTAGAGAATCTAATGAAATAAAACTGTAAACAACAGGAGAGTTGATCAATAAAGCAAATTTTAACAAACTTACAAAGAAGCAGGTAAATAAAAAGATGGAAAAAAATGCAAATCCTAAACTGTAATGATAAGAAAACTGAAGTCGCTCTATTAATATGACACAAAGTAATATTTGGGAAAAGATATTCCAATAACAAAGAGAGACATTACATATTTTTAAAAGTGCATTCATCAAGAAGAAACAATTATATTTATGTGTGTGCATATATATATATATTCACACTTATGAACATATATTTAAAATAAATGGAGCAAAACTGACACAAAAGGAAAATAAGACAAATCTAAACTGTAAATGGTGATTTCATTATCCTTTCTCAGAAATTAGTTGAAAAACAGTCAAAAAAACAATGATATAGAAAACAAACATTATCAACCAACTTGTATACAAAATATAGCTGCCTTTTGTATTCACTATGAAAATCTTTCATTTTATTTACATTTAATGCAATGATCGATAAAGTAATACTCAATATGGTTGAGTTTAAATAGATCAACTTTTAAGTTTTCTATTTATCCAATCTCTACTGTATCCTTTATTTCTTCATTCCATATTTTGGATTATTTGAGTAGTTTTTGATTTTCCATTTTGTCTCCTCAATTGACTTACTAATTAGAGTTGTTTTATTTTTCATTAGTAGTCACTCTGGTGTTTATAATATGCTTCCTTAACTTATCACAGTCCATGTTAAATTTATATTATATCAGTTCATATGTAATTTGTAACATCAGTTTACATTACAACATTTAATTTACACTTCCCAAACTTTATCCTGCACTGGGGTCTGGGGAAACAGGCATATCCGTGCTTGACAAACCCCAGGTTTTGTGTTGGTCTCAATCTATTCATAGTAATGCTGATACACTAGGAATGACTGAGGCGCTCTCTAGGGCCCAAACTACTTTTGGTGAGTCTGCACAGACATTTCTCTGACTAGAGCAGATTTTGTGGATGAACCAGCCCTTGTTGTAATTACTATGATTGCAAAACACACCTCAGCAACAACCATTAGGGAACTGTGGTTTATTACTCACAGGTTTATTACTCACAGAACTTACAGGGTACATGAAGTGCTCAAGGTCAACACAGTGAGCCTGAGGCTGGAGACAGACAGAGAGAGAGAGACAGCTCTTCTTTTTGAGTATTCAAGAGTTGAGTGCCTAGAGTTTCACAGGTCCCTTAGGCTCTGTTCTCTTTTCTTCAGTCTTTTTTCCTTTCCGTCCTTCTCAATGATCAATAGACTCAATAATCTCCATTGTCCTCTATTGAAGTTCGCTGATTCTTTCTTCTGCCTGATCAAATCTACCTTTGAATCCTTCTAGTGAATTTTTCATTTCATTTATTATACATTTCAGCTCCAGAATTTATTTTTTGTCTTCTTTTTAGGTTCTGTATCTCTTTTTTGGTATTCCCATTTTGTTCATACATCACTTTCTTGACTTTCTACACATCTTCCTTTAGTTCTTTGAGCATTTTAAGACAGTGGTTTTAAAGTGTTTGACTAGTAAATCCGCCATCAGATCTTTTTCAGGGAAAGTTTCTGTTGTGTGTTTTTGTTTTTGTTTTTTTTCCTTTGAATAAGCCATACCTTCCTGTTCCTTTCTGTTTTTCTATTTTTTTTCCTATTTCTTTGTGATTTTTTTATTGCTGAAAAGTAGACATTTGAATCTAACAATGTGGTAACTCTGTAATTTAGATTCCCCAGTATTTTCTCTTTTTGTTATTTTTGTTTGTTTTGATTCTTGTAAGCTATCTCTGTGCCAAGGATCAGCCTGAGATGTAAACTTAAGGTCTTCTCAGATCTTTCTGAGCTTTTCTTGGGCATCATTGTCACTTTCTAACTTACCCCATGTATGTGGTTGTTTTTTAATGTCCAGTCTTTAATGTCTGGCTCCCTAAAAGAGAAAAGGAGAAAAACAAAGACGGAGGAGAGGGTGCTGGCCCTATGAGTCCCCTGGAAGTGATTTTAGCCAGAAGAGGAGGGTCTTAAAATATTGGAGGGGGGAAGTGTGATAACAATGGGCACCAGCCTGTTTGGCTGCACCTTTGTGATCAGAGCAAATATCCCCTGGTATTTGGAAGACAGGGTCCTTTTTGCTTACTCTGGCTCCCTTAAGCTGTGTGCTGGCTACTCCAGGAATACAAGAACAACTGTCTGCCACTGAGCTGGGGGTGGGGAATAGGTAGCCCTACTGTGCTAAGAGCTGAAATTGACTGAAATTAACTGCAATTTACCATCCAAGTCTTTTCTCTGGAAATTGCAAGCCTTCAAAAGACTCCAGAGTTCCAAAATAATTACATCAAACAGATTATGCTATTGCAATTTTTGTCTAGGTGAGAAAACAGATTCCTGTCACTTTCTACTCCACCATCTTTCCCAAGTGCCCCCCATGTTGTCTATTAGTTTAAAGAGGGTTGAATTTTGTTCTTGCAGGCTTTTAATTTATTCATAAATCTTTTTAGTGTGGAAAATTTACAAGCAGTAAATAAGGGTCATTGAAACTTATCAAGGAAAGTTTGGAGATTTTATTTCCAGGTAATATTTATAAAAATAAGATATCTAAAATTTTAAAATATCACAAATAGAATAGCTTATATTTTCTGAATTACTTATATGCACAATGAATTGTAGAAAGTATGGTGGATTATAAGAGGGACATCAATAATTATTTCCTGCTTTTAAGATACATTTTAAAAGTATTTTGCAGCTTATATTCTTCATCTGTAAAGTGAGAAGAATAATGTCATACTATATAATTAACATGCTTTAAAAACTATAAATTCTTAGAGAAATATAAAACATGTTTTTATAATTTTCTTTATAAACCAGTAAAAATTGTATATACAAGAAAACAAAGAATAAAAAACAATTTACCACTTTCCAGAAAATTGGAACAATGTTTAAAATTACAAATTTTTTAGGATATTAATAATTTTTCATTTAAATTCCTCTCAGAGGCCCAATTTAAATGAAAATGTATCCTAATTATTCATTTATTTTTATAACTATTCATGAAGCTAAATGAAAAGTACACTTAGCCATTTGTTTTTTAAAAGCTATCTGTAAAGGGCTTCCCTGGTGGCGCAGTGGTTGAGAGTCTGCCTGCTGATGCAGGGGACACGGGTTCGTGCCCCGGTCGGGGAAGATCCCACATGCCGCGGAGCGGCTGAGCCCATGGGCCATGGCCGCTGAGTCTTGCGCGACCGGAGCCTGTGCTCCGCACGGGAGAGGCCACAACAGTGAGAGACCCGCGTACCGCGGGAAAAAAAAAGTTATCTGTAAAGACAGAAGTTAATGTAGATTTTAAAACATCATGGCATTTAACATGTCTTACCCTTCATTCTCCTTATGTGCACAAAGACTTAGTTGGACTACAATGACCTCCTCTATGTGATTTCTAAAACCTTATGGATGTTAGTTAATGTAGTGAAAGCTTTTGATTCTTGTAATATCACAATCTGAGATTAATAATATAATGACATATTGAATAAACTATATGAAACAGATGACATAGTTGACTGTACATAAGAGTTGAATGTGGCAAGTTGGATAAAACATTTATTTAATATATGTAAAATATCACAATATATTTTGAGGACCATAAATATAAAGATGAGAATTGTAATATTATGATATCATAACTTTTTATAGTGTTTTCCTTTCTGTCAGTTGTTTCACAAAACTACCTGCTATAGAATTATATGCCATCAAATTAGGGCTAACTTTAGAGTAGACACTGAAGTAATATAAGGGCTAGTAGATGTGCTACTAAAAAGTGCTTTTATTTATTATAAATTATAGAGAACATTATAATGAGAATATTTCAATTCATGGTAGGGTAACTTGAACAAAAATAGAAACTTCTGTAATCCTATAGAAAGCATGAAATAGGGGAAAGATATTCCTAAGGAAAGGCAAAATAAATAAGATGAATTTCTCCTAGGACCCTATTATAGATGACACTTAGCATAGAAAGTTAGTTAAATGAGATTACTAACTGTAAGTAAAGGAGATGGGAGTCCTCAGGAAGAGAGAAGTGACAATGAGGGAGTTGCTTTAATTCTGTGAGTTGGTGATTTTTATGGACATGCATTTCACTAATTAAACTTATGTTTCTTTTGTAAATAATTTTTAGATCTAATCCCTATGTTTTTGGTGTATGGCTTGACGAAAACAATGAAAGTGAAGATTTACCTGTTGAACAAATAGTGAAAGAATGAAAAATAAATGGGAAAGGGAAATAAATAAAAACAAATAAATAAGAATGGTAGGACAAAAAAAGGATAAAAGGAGGTAGCAATGGCAAGAAGAATTATCAGTCAAATCTTTGTTTTGCAGTAACTAATGTAGGTAGTCGAGGAAATATTCATACATATTTTAGAATGATATAACTAAGGAATAGCAACATGATATCTATAGCTCTGTAGATCATAATCAGTGTGCCTTAAAATTCTCAACAATATTTTTGTTTAATATGCAATCCATCTGGATTTTCATCCTGACGACATAATTTCTCTCTTGGAAATGCCAGAAAAGATGTTATTATCTATACATAAGACATTTTTAATATTAAACAAATGCAAAAATAATTTAAACTTTTAGTTCAAATGGTTTTAATTATTCTTATTTAACATTTTTCCTTTAAAATATTTTCCACAATACAATATAATATTCCTCAGTGTTTAAAATTTACTAAATTCCAAATGCTTTTATGTCGTGATGATGCCAGACTTATGAAATTATGACACAGCTTTGTGTATGCTTATTTACCTTTTTTATAGAACATTGTAATTGAGAATACTTGGATTGCTATTTTCTTAATCTATGCTAAAGATATTCCTCATTAATACTTTATTTTCTCTTAGTTTTTTAAAAACATTAAACTAAAGTGAAAAATACAACTGTAATATAATTGTGCATACTGCAGCAATAGGTAATTAAACATGTTTTTAAAAAGCAATACAAAAAATGATATAAAGTAAGTCCTATAGTTAAGAAAGTACTACTTTTTAAAAAATCAATTATTCTCTGAAACACAGGAAGCTGCTTTTCAGAAATTACAACAAAGCAAACTGCTGGTAACCATCCTACTTTATATCCATTTCTCAAAATAGTACAAGCACTTTCACAAAAAAAAGCCAAGTCATTCATTATAAAATGCCCCAAAGGCATAGATTTTCTCTGAGTGAGCTTCACGTTTCTCCTTTACAAAGAAAATCAATTTCAAAAAAAAAAAAGGGAAAAAATGCTTAGCAACAGCAATTCAGTTGCTTTAAGCTTATGTAGTGACTATACAGTGTATAAATATATAGATATTTGAATACCATTTATTCTTGTTATTTAAACAGTTGAGTATTTTCACTGAATGTTTAAGTGCATAGCACATTTGCAATAGCATTCATTGTGTATCATAACCATGTACTGCAAGTAAATTCAAATAATAATAATGTAAGCTTTTCACATAATAATCATTCAAAATTTTTAAGTACAAATGTGTTATGAAAATAAATGATTTCACAAGATGGTATGTTATAATAGATCCTCAAGCTACATACTCTTCAAAATATCTAAAATCATTCTTTTTAAGCATAACACTTGAAAGTAAGCACTTTGTCCCATTAGCATTGAAACAATATATCATTTTAACAACAGTTAGGTGTTATTGTAGTGTATATTTTATAGTTTCACAGATATAACACTAATTCAGAAAAATACATTTTTTTTCCTTAAGCGTATGGACAAAGGTGGACAAATGAAAGCAGCCTCATTAGAACATGAATGCTGCAGTTCTGTGAAAGGTTACTTTTCCTAGTATGTAAATTAATTCATACAAAGCACCATCTGGATAATAAGTAGAACATTTTGGATAGTCTCTTTCCAGCGATTATGGGTCTCCTTTGCACAATATTCAGCTACATATTTTAAAGCATATTAAAATCGCAATTATTCAACTGGGGGTTAGTAAACACAATTTTCCTATTCTTTTAAGTATAACTAATCAAGAATTGCCCATAATGCCACGCAATTATTGGTAGTCATAAGTGGTGATTCACCTATAAGGGCAGCCTAGCTTTGGAGACCTGCTTATTTTCTTGGAACACTGGAACTGAACACCTAGAGAGAACTTGTGTGAAGACTGTAGGCTTCAATCATTCTTCTTGTTGCAGTAGACTGAATGTCTAGGTATACATTTCTGATTATTATATTTTTAGTTGTGTTCATAGCTGGCTACCTTTAAGGTAAACAAAATAAAAGTAGAGTAACTGCAAAATGAACATATTCTTTTTAGGCTTTGTTCTTAGTCCTACCAAATATTTTGAAGACTAAATTAATTTATGAACACTTAAAATTTTGTAGATATTTTTACATTGTATAAAGGTAACATTATTTTTATATATTCAACATATTATGCTTTTGAAATAGCTTCACATGTATATTTGAAGCTCAAAATAATATAGTGAAGTAAGTCCTGGCAAGAGATTATTTCCATATTAGAGATGGAAAACTGAGGCTTAGCTTACAAGGCTTGTCAAAAGTCACATAGTTCTATGACTTAGCACTATCCTCAATACGAACAAATCATTTATCACCCTATTCCCTATGGGTTTTATGTTCCCCTACATCAGGAGAAAACTGCACTTAATCTTTTTCATCTACACTGCAATAGAACTTTAAATATATGAAGAAAACACACGTGGGCTTTGTTTTTGGGAAAAGCTGCAACTGTCTCCCATCATTGTCATTTTAAAACGATATTGCATACAACAAATTCAATAGAACTATTTGACATTGCTTATGTCAGAATTTTTGTAATTAAACAGAAGGCATGTAATCAAAAGTTTGATTTCATATTTGAGTTTGATGCCTGTTAGATTTCAAGCCTCATAATTTCCTCTTTCTCTTCTGCCCCACATCTGAGAATGCCTGGATGCACCCTCCTTTGGCACTGATAAGAGGTTCAAGTTATGAAAGGCCTGGCTCTCCTGCACAGAAATCCTCACCATGCTTCCACCCCAAAACTACCATAATACCCTAAACTAGTCTCCTTTCCCTATTCTTTCATACCATTTTTGGATCAGCTTGGGAACCTGCCCTGCTCTCCATAGAAAGCTTCATTATGTATGTAGGCAAACTTTTCCTGCTTTCTTAGTGCATGTGTGAAATCCTCAGCATCACTTCTGAACCAAATTTTGAGTGCGAGGTCTATCTCACCTCATCTTAGTGTCTAAAGCAGTGCATTATGTAGAACACTCCTATTAACATCCAGTTGAGCAATAACAGCTTGTTAAACGAAGCACGGAGAAACATTGGTATGTATATATTCAATCCCACTTTTTTTCTTTTAAAGGGAACGTAAATTAATTAAGTTTATACTCCCCCCCTAGAGTGAGTGTTTGCAGGCAAAGGAAAACATCCTTTTGGATCTATGAATTTGGGTGTATTTAACAAAAATCAGTCGTTATGCTTAGTCACATATCACTAAATAGTCATAAATTATGTGTGCCCATCCCATTGACTTATATTCATATATTTATAGTCATTGTGGACTATTTAGTCATTGTAGATTAAACGTTGTTGATATTTGAATGCATCACTTCTCTATAAATTTCTCTATGTAAAAAAAAATTGAGTCTATTTCATGCAGCTAAAAAAATCATCTAATTTCTTTTCAAGTTAGTGTTTTGTGATCATTCTAGATCATCTCCTGAAATCATCTCCTGTGTGCTGGGTGGGCTTATCAGTGGCATGACTTTCTAAACTGTCAATCACTTAACATAGCATAAAGCACTTAACTAATAAATAAATTAATCCAGGCCTCAGCTGAATGTCTTCATTGCCAACATTAGGGACCATATTTCTGCTAAAATTTATAGCTCTCTCTCTGCCCTCTGAATTTCTGATTATTCATACATCATCAGCTTTGGGTAAAGATATTCTGTACCACAGGTATAATTCCAGAAGTATAATCATCTGTATTCTGCATGGCTTCATATTAATAAACATCTGAAATATTTATTTGTTAAAATAAATGTTATATCAGTTTGGGATATTTTCTACCAATTTTTATGCTGGCAAAGTGAGATACACTGTTTCCTTTAAGGCTTGACCTGTATGGTCCATTTCTTTCATTTTTCTTTCTGTTACTTTGAAAGATATACAAAATTTAGGTTTAGTTACTAGATGTCTATTTTTTGAACTTTTAAAACTATACTAGCCTCCAGGACATGGAGAGGCTCCAATATACTCAGACAAATTGAAGAATGGCAAAACAAATAAAATCTCTTTAGAGAAAGTTATTTGAAGAAAATCAGTGGGACCTTCAGGTGCAAAGAGTAAAGCATCAAAGAGTTATGGCATTTCACTTCACATTTCAAAGTTCTATCTCTTTAAAGTTTGGGTCAACAAGGAAAGGGCTCAATTAAGAAGAGAAACATTTTCAATCAGATCAGCAGTAACAGTAGAAAAAACACAATTTAAAACACTACAACAAAAATGAAATGTTGACAGCCTCTGAAAGAACAGAGAAAAGCAGTCCATCTAACAATTAGGGTGAGAAATCGGCCAGTTTGGGCATCTACCACTTTGCCCACCCCTCATCCTATCCTGTGAACTTCTGCATTCCCAGCTGTTCAACTCTTCCTTCAGCTCATGTGTTCTAGAGTTCTCTAATGTTTCTATCTATCACCTACCTGGAACTGATAACTAAAAGGACCATATCATACTGACAACCCTTGGACCTTGCTCTCTGTGCTATGGCATATATTTCAGTTAAAGCCATTTACACTTAGAACACTTACTCCTGGCTCAACCTCTGACTTTCTGAATTCTATATTGTCATCAGCACAGTAGGATAATCAGAATAATTCTATTTTTGGACTAGCTTGAAGAAGTATGCAGGAATCAACTAACATATGCTGAGAAATCTTTTAATTTTTAAACTTCCTCTTATTCTCCAAGAATACACACAGAGATTGATTTCAGGTTTTTACCTTAGTTCTTCAAAAGAAAAGAAAAAAAAGTTTAAAAAAGAAAAATCTTAAACCTATATTTTTCAAGTTTTCAAATATAAAAATGTCTTCTAATAGGAAAAATTTATAATTATGGGTGGTTTTCAAATCCCTCATCACTACCTTCACACTCTATTTTCTGATAATTTCCCAGATTTTTTCCAAGTTTAAGATGGTAAATTATTATTATTTTTTTTTTTGCGGTATGCGGGCCTCTCACTGTTGTGGCCTCTTCCATTGCGGAACACAGGCTCCGGACGTGCAGGCTTGGTGGCCATGGCTCACGGGCCCACCCGCTCCACGGCATGTGGGATCTTCCCGCACCGGGGCACGAACCTACGTCCCCTGCATCGGCAGGCGGACTCTCAACCACTGCACCACCAGGGAAGCCCTAAATTTTTATTTTTTTATTTAAAAGATATTTCCTTTTAATATGCAGGTATTTCTTTTTAATATTCATTTAATTGTAAGCTATTCTTTTGCTGCTATTTTAATTTTATTGCATTATTGACCTAAAACTAATATGTATGGCAGTAATCCTTTGAAGTTTACTGAGGCTTAATTTTTGGCCTAATACAGTCTCTTTTTGTAAGATTTCATGTGTGTTTGGAATAAAATGTGTATTCACAGTTTGTCAGTATTGAAATCTAAGTATATCTAAAAAATCAGTCATGAATAGTATTGTTTAGGACTTTTATCAGCGTGTTTTATCTATTCAATCAGTTTCTGAGGATAATGCAGTGATATTACCGATTATAATAGCTGAGTCATCATCTCTCTCCACCTTTCCATCATTTATCACTTGATATATTTTAAGGTGTCTTGTAATATGCATATTTAATAATGATGAATATAGCCTCTGTTTATATATTTTTTATGTGTATACATCAATACAGATATAACTTACTAAATACTAACATAACTCTACTATTCCACTGTATTTTTGTCCTCATCAATGTGATTTTAATATTAAAGGAAACTCTTGTCCAGTAAAGGAAAAGTTACTATAATTTCATTGTTCATTCCTGGAATTTCCTGAAAAATTCATTTAAATGAAGAATAAAATGTTCATCTCTTCAATTGATGGTATTAAATGACTATGGATTCCCCAAGACACTTCAGAACCCTCATCTCAAAATCCTCACTCGTTATAATTTCAAATATTATTATGGCATAATCACTATCCAATCCCAATAAAGATCACAGATTAAAAGACCATCTTAAATCAGCCCCTAAAACACATAAACATTCCAACTTCATTCTCTTCCCCCTTCAAGATTCTACCAAGATTCTCTCAAGGTAGTACTCTCCCCTGCTACAGGAAGAATAATCTCAGCTTTTTCTCATCAGCAGTTTATTTTAATGATATTTTGAGAGAGCCAGTATTCAACAATCTTGGAGGTCCACCAAGCTCTAATTGAGACCTCTACACTGTCATGGTCCAAGATCCTCATATCTGAAACAGTGTTCTCCTCTGAGGGCCCTTGAGATCCCTACCAGGACAGAAGTCTTCACAGAGATGTGATTTATGCAGTCATACAGGGCCATGAGCTTAGAAGGGCTCTGTGCTTGCTCTAAGGCTCTATTATTATTAAATTTCTCACCAATATCTGAAAAAGGGGCACTGTGTTTTTATTTTTCATGAGCTCCACAATTCTGTAGTGAGTCTAGCCTGTCTCTCAGTGATGTCTCTAATTAGGAGTGAGATACACACATTTCTGATTTATATTTTTCCTCATTATTTCATTGATAAAACCAAATGAGAATATTTTGTCTCCTGCAAGTAAATTAATCATTTGTAGGAATCTTTTGCTTATCTGATCAGACTTTAGAACTTTTATAATATTTGCCTTATTATTAACTCTACTATTTGTTATTTTTTGTTGAACAACTGTAAGAAGGGAAATTCATGGAGAATTTCAGCAGGAAGAAGATGAGCAGTTTTCCTTTGAAATGGACCCAGCTTACCTTTATACCAGTTGTGTGTAATAAATCAGTTGTTTTTCTCTGTAGCTGAAGTCAAATGTTAGGTAAATTTTTAGATGTTAAACACCACAATGGACCAGAAAGTCAGAAATTTAAATTACCTATTAAGTTTTATTTTTAAAAAGGAGCTTATCATTAAGGTTTTATCATTATGGAAACTATCTTTTATAACCAAACTTTCACAGGCGTAGAACTTAGAAGATTTCCCATTCTATGTCTTTTTTTGCAAATATTATATGTATGTGTGTGTATATATATATATATATATATGTATATATATATATATGGAGAGAATTAAGTTATTTAAAAATGAGATCAGTCCCCCTTTTACGTAGTGTGATGCATCATAAAAGCTGTTCTTTGAGAAATTTTTATTGTTTTTGGAAATAAAACGCTTTACTTTCCAAATTTTACCTCTCTTGCCTCAATCTAAAATGTGGAAGTATCTAAAGTGAAACAAACATTCGATAGATAATCACATTAGTGCAACATAATCCTCCCTATCTAAGACTGATTTACCTCTCTTTTACCCAAAACATAATATAATATGTTAATTCCTAAGAGTTTCTATATATAATTTCCAATTTTAGTGAGCAGTCTTTGCTCCCGGTTGTCAAATTGTAAAGAATGATGCTGGGTTTTATTATAGCTGTGCAGAATGTATGCTTAACAATAAAATATACATTTCTGAAAAGGCATAAACCTTAGAGTAATGTATGCTTCTTTTCAAGATGTGCATTAATAAAAAATAATACCTAGGGTATTTATAATAGTGCTGAAGGAATTGTCACAATGAACATAAGTAGGTTTGGACATGGTAAAGCACAGATTTACAGAGTATTTCTCACAGAGTTTTCTAAGGCAGAAATGAATGCAGATATTCTGTTCCTTGAGTAAAATGTAGCAACAACAAAATAGGTTAATACCAAGTGCTATTAATTTATCCTTCTCAGCTTTTACATGACAAATTTGTTAGGATATATAGTTAGTTTCTTATTTAAAAAAAAAAGGTAAATGTGGTAACCATGAAGTATTTCTCTATCCATAAATTAATAATATCAAAAAGGTTCATTTTAACCACCTTTTAAAATTAGAAATCCATTTTCCAATAGAAAAGAATCTGTACTTGATAAATAATGATAAAGGTATATAACTTATTAAGAGGTACAATGCAAGCTCCTTTACAGGCCTTATCTAAAATTCTCTTTTCTTTTAATTGAAGTATAGTTGATTTACAATATTATATTAGTTTCAGGTATACAACTTAGTGATTCAATATTTTTTATAGATTATACACCATTTAAAGTTATCACCAAATAATGGCTATATTTCCATGTTCTGTACAATATATTTTTGTTGCTTATTTATATTATACATAGTAGTTTGCATCTCTCTTTTTTTTTTTTTTGCATCTCTTTTTTTTGTTTTGTTTTGTTTTGTTTTGCGGTACGCGGGCCTCTCACTGTTGTGGCCTCTCCCGTTGCGGAGCACAGGCTCCGAACGCGCAGGCTCAGCGGCCATGGCTCACGGGCCCAGGAGCTCCGCGGCATGTGGAATCTTCCCAGACCAGGGCACGAACCCGTGTCCCCTGCGTCGGCAGGCGGATTCTCAACCACTGCGCCACCAGGGAAGCCCATTAGTTTGCATCTCTTAATTCCCTACTCTTATATTTCCCCTCCCCCCTTCCCTTTCCCCACTGGTTACCACTAGTTTGTTCTCTATATCTGTGAGTCTCTTTCTGCTTTGTTATATTCGTTTGTTTAATTTTTAGATTCCACATATAAGTGATAGTATAGAGTATTTGTCTTTCTTTGTCTGACTTATTTCACTAAGCATAATGCCCTCTAGGTTCATCCATGTTGTTACAAATGGCAGATTTTCATCCTTTTGTGTGGATGAGTAATACTCCATTGTATATATATACTAGATCTTCTTTATCCTTTCATCTGTTGATGGTCACTTAGGTTACTTCCATATCTTGGTTATTGTGGAAAGTGCTGCTATTAACATTGGGGTTCATGTATCTGTTTGAATTAGTGTTTCATTTTCTTCAGATATACACCTAGAAATGAAATTGCTGGGTCATAAGGTAGTTATATTTTTAGTTTTTTGAGGAAACTCCATACTGTTTTCCATAGTGGCTGCACCAATTTACATTACCACGACAGTGTATTACTAGGGTTCCCTTTTCTCCACATTCTTGCCACCATTTGTTATTTGTAGGCTTTTTTGTTGATAGCTGTTCTGACAGGTGTGAGAGTAAACTGGTGGTTACCAAGGGTTGGGGAAGGAGGAAATATGAAGTTGTTGCTCAAAGTGTACAGAGTGTCAGTTATGTAAGACAAGTGCTAGAGATCTATTGTATAGCATAGTACCTATAGTTAAAATACTACTGTATACTTAAATTTTTGCTGAGTTGATAGATCTTATATTAAGTGTTCTTGCCACAAAAAAGCAAAGAGGGTAGGAGGAAAATTTGAAGGTGATGAATATGCTTATGGCATTGATTATGGTGATGGTTTCATGAGTGTATGCATATCAGAATATCAAGTTGTTTCTGCCAAATATGTGCAGCCTTTAGTGTATCAATTATAACAATAAAATATTTTAAAAGATTTATCAAATTTATAGTTTCATTTTTCTTATAAATTAATGTAAGAGTAATTTGTTCGTATATTTCAATATGTTACAAATTTAGTGTGCATGAGTCTGCATTCTCTAAGCCCAAATAACACAGGAGCACAGAAAAGATTGATTTTAAACACCTGAAATATTGAGGGATGAGAGATAGTTCCTATTCTGAGGCCAGTTTGCTAGTTAGGGTAATTAATAATTCTGTAGAAAATCTCAACAGTAACATTAGTCACATTTTTTTGGAGAAAACTCAACTTCACCTTATACGTACTTCCAAATTTCAATTAGAATTATTAGTCATGAGAGGATTTTGTCTCTCTCCTGTTTCCTTATTCCCTCTTTTTCTTTTCTCATCTTCCATCAATTACCTAAGCATGGATAAGGTATAAAGCAGAGGCCAGAAATGGAAAAAAGCAATTCCGTGTAAACTGGTAAATATTTACAGTGATACATAGGGATAAATGTAAATAGGAAGAATCCAAAGGCTGAGAAATGATGGAAATAAAGTGTTGCATCTGTTGCTATTTGATTGGTAGTAACCAAAGTATAAATTGATATATTAGATTGCCTATGGAGTGAAGAGACCAACAGAACTGAAATGAACCCAAAAGAGAGAACAAGTTAAAATTCTGTTTTTCAGATAAGACTCTTAACCATGTTGGGTTTACTATGCATACTTATGTAAAATGAACTGTAAAGCAATATAGCAGTCTCCAGTTCCTCTTCACTAAAGAGCTTATCCTTATGATTCCTGCAATGTTATGTTCCAGGTTGAATTCTTTTCCACTCTGGAATACTCAGCTACTTCATCAAACCCTTTATTTTAAAATATTAGTTTTACATAGCATCCTAAGAGACATAATTTATGCACCAATGTATTTTAATTATTTTTTGCAAAGAAATTTAATTCCTCCCAAGAACCCCCAGAATATTGCTTATTGTTTTGTGTTTTTGTGTTTCTCTCTCTTTTTACCTTCATAGTTGTATTTGCATTCTTGGAAACTATATTCTTTCTGGAGGTACAAAATTTTTCTGAGATGAGGCAACTGTCTATTTTTAGAAAGATTCAATTTTGGCTTGAAGAATTAGATGAAAATTAATCCCTCAGTACACAAAAATTTGGGAAAGAATTACTGCCTATGAAAAGGCATTAACTATCTTCCTTGCAGTCATGTCCTATCGCCTGTAAGTACCACCATTTAATCATGTTCAGAAAAAAACAAAATAAGATAATAAAAATAGTACTCTTTCATATTAGGAATCTCAGTATAGGAGACCTCAAAGAAGGGGTCTTCAACAAAGGTCTAAAGACCCTGGTATAAGCTTGGCCAGTCTGATTCAAAGTTAGTGCAATGCACTCAGAAGTCTCTTTTACATATAAGGGACATTTTCTTATATTCACTCATTGAAATTTCCATATACCTAATCTAGGTGTGCATTCAAATAACCCCACTGCAGTTCATGCCAAACTAGGAATTCCTCAAGATAAAAGAAGGGAAATACATCTATAATATATTAATCATGAGAACAGATTGATTATAGGTGTAATTTCTGCCCACATTTTCTGCCTGTGAGATACTAATACACCTAGTAGAAATGGAGACTAAGTAATCTTCTGCTCTTTGCTTACACTGGATTTTTGCTTAAATTAACACACCAAAAATATTGGCTCTAATTTTAGTGCTATGAGCACTTCTGTTTACCTCTTTGTGCTTAGCACCTAGAACAGTGAGATTGGTATATAGGAGGTGCTCACTAAAGGTTTGTCAAAAGAATTATGAAATTGCCCTAATTGGAAACAAAATCCATGAGGGAAATTTTACATCTTGCCTGCTATTTTCTTGCAATCTTGTAAAAAACAGAGTAAGAAACAGGTTATAAGTTATTTAGGAAAACAGGTAGCTTTAGGGGTTTGTCTAATCCTGGTTCTGGAAATATTGAAAGCCTACTACATCTTAAAATCCCATATTGAAGGAATTAAAACCCCCAAATTCTGAGCCTGATAAAGTTTCAGGAAATTTGTCAAAGGGGTTACATAATAGAGAGATATTAATTGATAAATACCCCTTCATCTTTTCTTTTTATTCATTTGATAAATTAGGCTTACTATTTTCAGATTTTTTTGAACATTTTGTTCACAAATACTACTAGTTTTGATAGCCCCCAAGTTAATTTTAGGGTTAGATGAGTTAACGATATATATAGTTAAACCTTGAACAACTTCAGGGTTAATCTGCATATAATTTATAGTCACCCCTCCCTATCCATGGGTTCCTCTGAAGCTGGAGATTCAACCAACTACAGACCATGTACTACTGTGGTATTAATTATTAAAAAATATTCACATATAAGTGGACCTGTGCAGTTTAAACCCATTTTGTTCAAGGGTCAACTGTATAGTTTTATACAGGCCATGAAGGGTATCTACCACTGTAAAGAAATCTTTTCCTGAAAGGAATGATAGATCTATTGTCAATGGGAAATTCAGAAGCCAAAGATACAAATGGGAGGGCATGAGTTGAGCACTTAAAAACTGCTAAAGTACTTTCCACCTAACTCTAAGACTCCCATGCTAGATAAGTTGGTCATGGAAAGGGTTAGATTTTAAATCGTCTCCCAATCTCAAGAAAATTTTCATGCTATGAGGTACACTGTAAAACATCACAAAATTCCCAACCCAACAGCACATCCCTCTTAGGTATTAATTTGGCTTAGAGAGACCCAAGACTTAGCTAAATAAATGTAGTCCTCAAGTTTCAAAGAATTGAGTGCTCTACCTTCAGGTGCACCTGCGTGTTTTATATCTAAGAACCATGGTTCTAGAAGCTGTAGACACCTATAAAAAATGGCAAAATATTACTAAGACAACCTAGAATTATAATGAACATTATGGGGAACATTTCAGTTAGACAAGCTCATTCATCTAAGAAGTGCACTTGAAAGCAAGGGTTTCCAAACAGCAAAGAAAATGGGATACCTATTTTAATTGGCATGCAGAAGCCTCCAAAAATCTTGAAAATTCCAAATTAACTTCACTCTTGAAGAGTTGTTGTAAAAGGCTAATGTAAAATTAAAGACACAGAAATACCTAAAATAAAAGATTATAAGACGGATGTGATATAATATATGACTCCTAATACTCTTCTCTTTCTTCTTTTACCTGAGTATTCAGTCTACTAATTCTCTCCCTGAATTGTCTTTCCACTCTGAAGAGACTACAAAACCATTAACGAAAGTCTGCCAAGTTAGTGGCCTTACAACTGCAACAGCTCCAAGGCCAGAACCTAAAACAACAACCTTTGCACCTCCTCACCCTTTGCACACACCTCGTGGTCCATCATCAAAATCCTGGCCCAGAAATTGGTGTCATATTTGCAATCAACTGGATACTGTAAAAACAGATTGCCCTCAAAAGTTTTGTGCAAATCCTTGGACACTAACTCCGATGTCCCCATGTCTATCCTCAAAGAAAACACCCGTATGTTCCCCTCCCAGGGTTGATGAGACTCCAAGAGATTCTCTAATAAAAAAAGTTAGATTGCTGAAGCCAATGAAAGTGATATAGCTTTTGATATCCAGATGGAATTGAGAAATTGAAAAGGGTAATAAATTTTAAAACTCTAATTAAATGAATAAATTTAGGAGTCTTATTTAAAAAAATACTAAGTGTAATACCCACCCCCACACACACAGTCTTTACAGAGACAAGAACAAAGATTTAGTAATAGCAAATATCTTGGAAATGGTTAAGTTTACTATTATGTTACAGATGATAGAAGTAATGTGTGAGACGCTGCCTGCCAATTCCTGGCCTGCCCGTTCCATTTGCACAGGTGTCAGATCTGCCTCTAGGTGCGAAGGCCTCCCCTGCCTAACGCTGCTTCCTCCTCCATCTTTCACAGACTTTAGCCATCAATAAATCAGTTGCAATTCTAACTCTCAGTGTCTGCTTCCAAAAGACACAGCCAACATAAGGACTTTGGAGTATTTTTATGCACAGGATTTGACACAGGATATGAAACTGATTGCCATCTTTTCATTCAAATCATACCTAATATAATTCCTCCTCACCATCACCATCCATGAACCAATTTTGTTTTTCTGGTTTGTTTGGAGACTGTCTTTTGCTTACCTCTTTATCATAGAGCACCTATAAGAAGAGCAAGGAAATGAGAATTGCTTGTTAGATTGAGAAATAAGTTTATCCAAGAAATTAGAAACTGGCATCTTTCTGTAAATTAATAATTCAGCATAACCACAAGAATTGTACGATTAATCTAGGCCTTTTCTTTTCTTAAAAAATAAAGAAAATATTAAATTACATCTTATGGTTGCAGGATTTAATGCAAAGGTGTATACGTTTTTTTCAGATCAATGTACGCCTCTATGCCACAGAATTTTGCATTATTTTCTCTCTTGGTCCTAGTTACATAAATCATCTGTATAAGCAACTCTTTTCTCACATGGTAAATTGTAACACAATATAGAATTACTTATATTTGAGAGTTACATCGTTTTGAGAGTTACATGAGAGTTATTGTGTAGAGAATAATTAAGGACTGTGAAATAAATTTGTGTTAACATTATGTATCTTTTGCAAGTATTTTTGGTGAAAGAGAATATCTACAACCTGGAATATTATTTATCATTTATCTATGAAAAGAGTAGCAGATTTAAAAAATGACAATTTACTTATAAAGAAATAATAATCAAATAATTTTCTAATGCTATTTTAAATATATATTTTCTCATCTGAGTACATAACCAGAGAGTTGGAAAAATTCGACCTCCTTAAAATCAGAAGCAGAATGGATTTTCACAGGTCTCTTGAATTTTCTGGCCAGGAATTCTGTACATCCACATAATTCTAGTCCTATTTAAAATAATGAAATCCGAAACAAAAAATGCAACGTTTTTTAGAAGCATTATAATGTGCTGGCTATGCTATGGTTATATAACATGATTATATGTGGTTATATAATATTAAGACACAATATGTCAATTATATCTCAAAAATATGTATTTTTACATATTTTTACAACTGGTATAGTAATATATATTGGCATGCAATATTCAGTAGATAAATTAAGTTAAAAATTTATATTCCATTTTATTCTGTAATTACATGTTATAAAAGTGCCTACCAAATGGAATATTGACGATCATGTCATTTGATAACGTATCCCCATAATGTATAAATATTTTTTTAATGTTGATGAGAGTTTTTCTTTTTCTTGTTTTTTTCCTGTGTCTAGCTAGAGTTCACATCCACCTGACCAAAAAAAAAATTGTGGTGAAGAGAAATATGAAATTCTTCTAACATGTTTTCTTTGCATTACTTAAACGTTCCATATTATACAGCTTATAAAAATTACCTCTGCTTCAACTGTACCATGTTGACCTTTTAACTTTATAAATAACACTAGAACTGTTGGTTCCTATACTGTCATACTATATTTTTATATGGTTTATGCTTCACTTGCTATGCTTATATTTACTCATTTTCTTTCTATATATTTTTAATTAATATTTTAAATTTTGTTTTGGTATTTAAGGAGGGTTTATTTTATCTACTAGCTATATTTATAATAAACCTTCCACAAAGCTCTAGTTTTCCTTTGCTTTTCTTAAACTTCAAATGTTTTGTCAGTTTTAAATGGTATCTTTTGAATTTCATTTAATAAAACCTCTGCATCATTCTAACTTCTATTTTTCCCTTGTTTTCTCTCTTCTCTTCTCAATTTTTAGTAGAATTTTATATTCTAATTATGTCATAGCATATGAAATTTTCATAATATTCTTACATTTTTTTCCCATGTTGCTTTAGTGTTAGAGTTAAACATAATTAGTCATCATCTTCAGTGCTTTTGTGATTTTTTTTTCCCCATATCTAGATAGTGAAGTATTTCTTCTGGTTGTCTTCAAGGAAGGATTCATGAATATGGTTTTTCCTGAACTCTTACATGCTTAAAAATGTTCGTTTGATTTTCTGTAGTCCTGAAGAACAGCTTAGTGAGTATAAAATTCTTCATTTACATGCTCTTTCCTTGAGTTTCTTAAAAATTCATTCCCTCATGCCTTGCTTGCTGAAGAGAAGGCTGAGATAAACTGATATTCTCTTTCTTATTAGACTTAATCTACTTTACATGGAGCCCAAAACCAAAGGATTTTATTTTTGTTATTAACGTGTAATAATTTAGCTAGTATGTGTCTGAGAGTTGACCATTCTGGGCCACTTTTGGGGTAGGAAATAATTTTTAAAAATATTTTCTATCAGTTACTCCAACTAGATCTAGATACTTATTAGATATTTTTACCTGCCTTATCTATCAATTTCTATCTGACACCTTTTATTTTTTTATTTCATTTCTATTAATTTTGGAAATTTTTCTTTTTATAGTTCTTGTCTGATATATTATCTCTTGAGAAATTTGTAATTTAGTATTTATTTCTGGTTTGACTTTGTCCTTTTTAATATTTCTGTTTTCCAAATTTATTTAACTCTTATTCTACATTAAGATGTTTTCTTTTTGTACATGTCTTTTCTGAGTTTTTGAATTTCTGATTTGAGGTATTTTTGCATATGTATAAATAGTGTTTAAAGATGTATAATTTAGGTTGCAGTATACTGTTTTAGTTTTTCTATGCTCTTGGTTACTCTTTAGAGATGATTTTCATCTGGGAAAATGGCTAACTCCTGGACTTGGGAAGAAAAAATACAAGATTAGCCTGAAACGTCTTGTTCCAGCAAAAAGTAAAGAAGGATCAAAAAATGATGGAGACAGGCAGTACTTTCTAAACTAACACTAACAGAATTATTAGTTATATTTCTAACTATATTTCTTAGTTCGAGTGCTTTCTTTTGTTGTCAAAGTGCAGTTTCTTTAATCAATTGTGCCATTTTAAGGAGTTGAATTTGCTTGTCTTCTGATTTTTGTAATCCTATTTTATTTCTGCCTGATTCATTTCCACCTTTGCTTCCTTCTTTTCCTTTACATCAAACCTCCAAGAGACCCCTTTTTCTATTCAAGTAAACCCAATTCCCTGGAATCAGTATCTTTCCTATACTTCAAACTCAAGCCCTTTCTTTTGATTCCCCAGTTGCCAATATCTAAGCCTCTAGATATTACCCCTGTTCCAAACATTTTTCTACAACTATGTGGGTCTCTTTTTCTGCAGATAGTTCAATATGAAGCCCAACATTTATAATATGATGCTCAATCAATCCTATTTTCCATGCAATTTCCACCAAGCTCATCTCTGGAATGGTCTCTGGAGTGTGCTTTGCTATTTTTGGATATTTTCCTACTATCAATAGGTCTATGAGTAGTTTATCATCTTTGCTTGATATGTGTGTCTATTGAGAGTGTGGAGATATGGATCTCAGCAGTCACCATTATTCTATGAAAACCTAGATTTTTGTTTTTAAAATATTGCTCTGGCTGAACTTTGACATATGAAATAGAAGATGGGGAAAGAGGGAATCCTTAGAGCATAGTAAAATTTTGAATATATTACAACAATTAGAGAAGCAAAATAACTGTGCCCAGAAAATATGAAGATGTCTATAATGAGATAATTTAAATAAAAGAAAAAAAATGATCAATCCTTGTTATTAGTCTATCTGGAATGTCAGGTAAATGATACCACCTGTCTCAACTCTATCTGTGCATCTGTAAGTGAATGAAAAATTTAAGCTACATTAAAAAGAAACCAAATATCTATTTTTATGATATACGTCCTATAGAATTCTATGCGAAAAATTATTTAGACATACCAAAATATTTAATTTTCACAGTAACATTATGATTATTACCACTAATTTGCAAATGAGGAAAGATTAGACTTTAAATATCATGCTCATGGCAAAATAGCTAATAAATGGTAAAGCAATTATTCAAAATTATGTTTAAGTATAATTATATTTTTAAAGATAAATTAAAATACTAGAAAATAAATACGTTGTTTCACACAAGTGATAGATAATAGTAAAGCCAATAAATCTGAGTTTATAACTTTCATTGTAAAAATCTGCACATCTAAATTGGAAACAGTTTTTTGAGAGGTAAATCACAGTATCTTGACATTTTAGTGACTGTCCATAGTATTCTTTTCACCCAATCAAGACATGTCAGAATGAGTTTCACCACAGAAATAGATTAATCGATTAGGTCGAGCCAGGTCTAGGCAATTCCTGTTTTACAATAAGAGAAAACACTGTGATTTTCTTAAGTAGATATTGATTTCTACTATGGTAGAAGATCAAGATTTATTATCTCAAATGATAGTCAACAGATTGGCTGACAACTATTGACTTGGGGGAAATCACAGCAGGGCACTGAACCACCACTGAACCTGAAGAAAGATCTGTGTCTCTCACAGCAGGATAAGGCCAATCTTACATCAAGAAAATAGGCCTAACTAGAGACAAGGACCATTAAGAGGTGTTTTTCCATTTATTTGGTTTGTAATGTTCCTCTAACATCATAGTAACTTTAAGACTGAGAGCAGTTAATTGTAGCATTAGAGAGTCAGTGATGAAATGTCTACAATGGTATGCAAGTCTTAACTCCTTAGTAAAAATAATTATTTATCCATAGTTCAAAATGTTCTCAGTTAATACTCATACCAGCTTAAGTATGATAAACCCAATTCCTAAAACTGTAAAATTCACTTATACCTCTTTTAGAGTGTTCAATTACCAATATTCTCATACCATTTCATAAAACTATTAAATGATAAAATGGTATTTTAAATATGAACAATTGTTTTAAATCGTATTTTAAAAGAACAACTAATAAATTATATTGTATTCTAAAATACAATATTTTGGAGACTGAATAAAAGGTAAAACATGTAAACCTCTTGTTTTTATCAGCCTATGTAAACAAACCTGACAAAATTTAAACAAAAAATAAGCACCAATGGAGACAGATCTAGCTAAACACTTTGCAGCTTTTCCTCATTTTTGTTTAAAAGGAAATATAACGTTCCTATTGCTGAAGGAAGGCAAAGGGACAAACTCAAGAATAAACAATAATCTGTAGAGTATATAACAAAATATGTAAAACAAATAGGTTAAGTAAGAACAAAATGGAGGAAGTGTAAAGCAAAATGTGTATGGTAGGGAGAATCTTAAGATATCCCACAAGATTCCCCATCCTTAATACATACACACCTTCTCCCAGTTAATCCAATACTAATGTGCTGCTGTGAAGGGATTTTGCAGATGTAATTAAGGTATTAAAGTCCCAACTCAGTTAACTTTAAGATAGGGAGAGTATTCTCAGTGGAACTAACCTAAATAGATGAGGCCTTAAAGAAGCTATGGTCTTTCTAAAGAGGCAATCAAAGTGTAATAGGTATCTCAACATAAGAGAATTCTTCATTTCTGGCTTTGAAAGTGGAGGGACTTAATGACAAGACATGTGGGCAGCCTCTGGTTGCTGAGAGTGGCCTGACCAACAGGCAGTAAGGAACTGAATTCTGTTAACAGCCTGCATGAGCTTGGAAGAGGACCCCAATCTCCAGATGAGAACACAAAGAGCAAGATAAAAGTCTGTTATAAGTGTAGACAAAAGACCAGTAGAGAAGGGAAACTGACAATATAGACAAGATACATGATGATTGACAGGGCAAGGTCCTGGAGGAAATGCAGTGAGGGAGGGATTGAGGTCCATGTAGAGGGATTGCACTTGATTAGGACAAGTAACCTCTCCCTCCCTGGGACTAAAAGATTAAGACAAAGACTGACTTATACATATTTGTGTTTGAGAGGAGGTAATTAGGATGCTGAATCATTCACACTTGATAGGCTTAGTTTTTACCTGAAGTAGAAGGCATTTTTTTTCTTTGCACTGAGAATGAGGGTTGACTAGAGTAATTCATTTTTGGAAATATGACTGAGGAGTTTACCAAGAATAATAAATAAACTGTTATGTAGCCTTAAAAATCAAACTAAGGTTGTAGACCAGAAACTTTTAAAATATTTTTTGCTGTGAAGAAAATTAAAATCTCATTATGTATGTATTGACTGCCAACCCATTTAGCCACAGAAGAGCTACTTAAAATGAAGCAAAATAAAAAGTTAAAATATTTTCTTTAAAAAGAATATTTGATGAAAGAATGTTTACTGAAATTGCCTTTTTGAAATCACTTTTTCGTTGAAAAGTTTTACAAAAATTAGAGTGCTCTTGAATGCAGAAAATAATTCCTTCTGAAATACCATCAGTACGATCTGAACTAGACAAAATAGAAATGGGGTCAGTTTATCCCCTGCTGACCCTAGCCTCTCCTTACCACATCTGCAAAAAAATCACTGAGGGGCAGAATTGTTTATTTTGATACATCCTTCATGCATTTAGAAGAAAAATGTCTTTTAGGAGTTTTGAAGAGAAAAATGTGTGGATTCACTCAGACAACAATGCAGTGTGAAGTGAGAGTTTTGTCACCCTCTTTCCTTGTACATGTCTTATGGTTAAGGTTGCTCAGAATTAATTCATTAAATATTTATTGAGTTCTGACTAAATTCAAAGTTCTGAGTTTGGTCCAGTGAATACATCAAATACTAATAACCAAATAAAAACAAAACAAACAAACAAGAAAACAAACAGGGTCCCTAATCAAATCTTAATATACAATTCTTCGGAATAAGTTCTGGGAAGGAGTAAAACTGAGATCAGACAGGGGCATAAAAGAGAAGGGTTCTAAAGTTCTCAGGGGTCAGGACAGGCTGGCTAGAAAAAGTGAGAACTGAATGAGTCATGACATGCTAAATAAAGAGTGGGAAAGAGGAGCATATGAGATGCCAGAGGAAGAAGTAAGTGTAATGGATTGGAGACAGAAAGAGTGTACAAACTGTGTACATGTGAAAAATTAAGAGCATTTAGGTATGACTGGAGCATAAAAGTATATGTGGGAGGGGAAGCAGCTCTATACACACTAGTTGGGATCAGATTGTTAGAAAATTCTTGGGCCATTTTAAGATGCATTAGAATTTACCCCAGAAGCAATGGTACTGAAGTGGCTACTAAAGGGTTTTATGCAGTCATGACATTTAGGAAGAGTATCCTAACTTCAGTGTGGAGAATGGATTGGATGTTTTTGGACTGGATTGGACTACAGGACATGGATTAAACATTTAATTCAGAAATTCGTTTGAAAGTCTGAGAGGTTATGGTGGCCTGATTCTGAGTTTTAGCTATGGAGAAAGGAAAAAGTGAAAGGATTTGAGAGGAGGGGTTTGGTGCCTATTGCAGTGTAGGTAGGGGATTGAGAATGGGGTGTGGGAGTGGGGAGAAGTAATAACTGGATTTCAGTGGAGCTGGTGAGCAAGGTAATTTTCAAGTTAGTGAAAGCATAGAAATTTTATTAGACAGCTGCCATCTATTGTAATGGATCTGTTGTATTAAAGTCCAAAATTTAGAGTCAGGGGATTGCTGAGCGTGTTCTCAGCATTACAAAGGCTGAAACTACATGAAAGTAGAGATTTTAATCTTCATCAGTGCTTTCCCTACACCATTATAGATGGTCAAAACACATTTGATTATTATTACATTTGAGCTGGTAAATGTGTTAAGAATTATGCTTATCTTATTGCAAACAAATACCTATGGATACTTTCTACAAATTCTAGTTTTGATATTTCTTCAGGATTCTTATTTGCTTTTTCATGTGTTTTTCTCTATGAGTTAATAGTTTGATATTGTATTTTGACATGTTTTTAGTCTTGATATTTTAGGATATAAAGAGCAATACTGAAATGTGACAATTAGTTCTCACTTTTTTCAGAACATTGATCTCAGTTAACAAGACTGCAGGCTTTACCTTCCCTAGACCTCATCAAAGAATATTAAAATATTGGTGAATTATAGCACCAATCAAACTATGAATACTCAGAAAATACAGCACAACTTCTCCCTAGTTGGGACAGAAAGAAATTTCCATCAAGGAATTGTTTTGTACAATTAACTAGCTGCCGTATTGACTTCTGCTCTGTGGTTACTGAAAAATGTGCTGAATGAATCATCTCTCCAAAATTAAAAATCATCCCTTTCTTCAGAAAAAAATTATTATGGAATCTTAGAAATTAATGAAAAGAGCTAAGGATAATTTAATACTAATTATGATCTATTTTTAAACTGACAAACATTATTTGAACAATTTATATTCACTTAGTTGATCTTTATGGTTCCTTTTACTAATAAATTATATCATAGTAGAAACAGGTTCAATTACTATATTCTACTTTGTCAGGTTAAAAAAAAATTACTTGAAATATAGATTATTACTGTGAATAAATCTACCTACTGCTCTACTTATAACATATGATGGGACAGCATTATTTAAAATAAATATAATATATCTTTGCTTCTTAAAAAAACAACAAAATTAGCTTGCCAAGTCATGCCAAATTAACCACAAGGAGGTACAATTACTCGCTCAATTAAGAATTGTTGAGAAATATACCTAAATTTAAAGAGAAAAATTAAAAATTAGAAAAGATGTGCTAAAGAAGAAACAGAGAAAGCAATTTTTTTCAGATGATAATTTGATTTAGAAATCTTAAAGATCTAAGGAAAAAAACAACTAATGTTCTTTTCTTTAAAAGTCTTGTAAAATAAGAAATTAATAAAAGTTGTTTACAAATAGTACTCTCATCTATGAGTAGGTACAGGATATTGGAATTGTTATGGCTAATCTGTTGAGAATTACATGGAGTAAGTCACATCATTTGGTAAAAAAACCTGAAGAAGCCTGAATGAAGAAGGGCCAAAAAATTACATAACATTTACACTTTTTTTCTTTTTTTTGCGTTACGCGGGCCTCTCACTGTTGTGGCCTCTACCGTTACGGAGCACAGGCTCTGGACTCACAGGCTCAGCGGCCATGACTCACCGGCCCAGCCGCTCCGCGGCATGTGGGATCTTCCCGGACCGGGGCACGAACCCGTGTCCCCTGCATCGGCAGGCAGACTCTCAACCACTGCGCCACCAGGGAAGCCCAACATTTACACTTTTTGAGTTTTCTTTTTTTGATCATGTTCTAAGTTTAACATAAATGTTTTTATTATTATTATTATTTTATTATTTTTTATTGAAGTATATTTGATTTACAATGTTTCAGGTGTACAGCAAAGTGATTCAGTTATACACACACACACACACACACTCATATATATGTATATATAGATATATTCTTTTTCAGATTCTTTTCCATTATAGGTTATTACAAGATATTGTATATAGTTCCCTGTGCTATACAGTAGGTTCTTCTTGTTTATTTTTATATATAGTATTATGTATCTGTTAATCCCAAATTCCTAAATTATCCCTCCCCTCCACTTTCCCCTTTGGTAATGATAAGTTTGCTTTCTATGTCTGGGAGTCTACTTCTGTTTTGTAAATAAGTTCATTTGCATCATTTTTTTTTAAGATTCCACATATAAGTGATATTATATGATATTTGTCTTTGACTTCACTTAGTATGACAATCTCTTTTATTATTAACACTTTTTTCTTTAAACACTATATTAATTCAAATAAATATATGATCCAACAATAAGCCTTTTAATCAGGAAAAACCAGAGATTTTTAATAAGATCTGGACGTCTTACAGACCAATTTGTGGCAGTGATTCAGATTCTTCTTGCATCATTCATACCAGTTCTCTTTGCTCCTCACCCCTCTCAGTTGTGACCTTCATTGATCCTTTTGACATAGTTCCTGCTTAACTTTTGGTATTTCCCACATTTCTCTTTTTGGGGAATCAAGAGAAAAAATAGTTCAAAAATTTTGGAACTCTGTTCTACTAACAGAGGGTACATGACTAGAATTCCATTTGGCCCAAGTCTGGTCTCTCTGAAGGGAGAATCACACAGTTTAAACGAACCATAGCAAAACTCTCACCTTAATTTGCCTACTTTGCAGATGCCTTAAAAATCTCAACTTCTAATTACAGCATTTTTGCTAAAAAATTATTCCTAATATTTAAAATGATGCATTTATTAGATATTTGTTATGTATAAGCAATTTAGATGCATTATTCTTGCTAATCTTTCCATCACATTTATGTCTCATATCAAAGAAAAATGAGGTTTAGAGAGGATAAATAATGTTCTTACAGTGGTATTTGAAACCATATCTCTCTGAAATGGAAGTTCATATGCTTAACAAACATGCTTTATATGTAATGTCATGAAAATTGTTATCAACAAACCTACAGTAATATTCTTGAGAGATGATAATAATGTTCTATACCTTCTCTGAAATATCAGGCTGGTGTACATGGGGTTCATTGCATTAGAGTACATAGGTCCTGTAGGAGAAGTGGTACAATAGGGCTTTAGATTTTTTAGCCATGATTCGGACAATTATGTTAAGACTCTAGGACGGATTAATACTAAAATAATAATAATAATTGAAAATTGTATAGGTAGAATGGTTTAATTTTTATACATTTCCAACATTTTAATCCCTGTTTTACATATATTTATAATATGTATTTATTTCGTGATATTTATGTATGCATATGACTAAACACGAAGTTACACGCAAATATTACCATTAAATAATTTTACTATTTTTAAATGTTTATAGACAAATTCTAAATGTTTGACATTATAGAAAAATTTTGTCACATATTTTTGATTATGTCTAAATCTATTGTACAGTGTATTTTCTATACTAAATAATGTCCATTTTTTAAGTTGTTTTTGAATCAATTAAAATGACCCCTCCCACTTCAGTATATTCTAACATGGATCATTCTTACCTTCTGGGAATAAACTTTATATATGAATGGCATATTATTACTGTTACTAAATGCTGTTGTTATTTATTTACTTGCTTTCTATGTACTATTTATTTATGATAGGTGAATCTATGTTTACCAAAAGGCTGACACATAATTTTCTTTCCTTTTGTTTTTTGGGGTTTTTTTTTGTTTGTTTTATGTCAAATTATACTTAGCTTTAAAATATGAGGAGTATAATTTTGTGTATTTTCTGGAATATATTTAATATAAAAGTGGTTATAGATTCACCAAAACTTTGATAAAACTAATTGTACAAATAACAAGTCAACTTTTTTGGGGGGTATTAAGATATGAAGAGATTTATTATCACTGCTCCAATCTCTTTTGTTTACTGGTCTATTAAAGTATTTTCTTTTTCCTTATTCTTTTTCAGAAAATTATCAATGTCAACAGTTATTTAAAACTGTTTATACATAATTACATAATTAAACTATTTTCAATGTATTTACTCATATAGATATATGTTTATTTTATTTTTGAATAAGAAATATACATATATGAGAGAAAAACCCAAAATATACAAAAGATGTAGAGTTAAAAGTACATTTGCCATTTTTACTCTACACATCTGTCCTATTCTCCTGCTTAGGACCACCTCTATGATTTGTGGGGCCCTAGGGGAACATATTTTATTAAATATGTTTTTTAAACGTTTCAAAATTCATAGATACATGTCAGGTAATAGTGATTTATTGATGAAAATTTAAAATAATGAGTAAATAAAGAACGTAGGTATTTGACTATTGTTCAATCAATGCATATGAAGATTCTTTCTAGGTACCATCTCTTCCTATTCAGGTCCAGGAACTATCTCTTGGTGTTCTTTATTGACAAATAGTCATTCTTGGCTAATTTCATAAATCCCACCTAGAGAAAAATGTAGCAATACTATTACTCACAATGCATGGCTCTTTGGAACCAGTTTCTGTATAGAACTTCTTGCATCTGCAGTTCTCTCATCATTTATTTAACTCTGGTTACATCATTACTTAGGACTCTGCATTATGCATCATGCCACCTGTGAATACTGGCTTCTATTTACTCTCTCAAACGTGGTTACTGTGCTCCCTAGATGATGACCACAGATGCAAGTCTTACCCAGAGTATCCAGGAAAATGTGAAGGAATATTTATTCATTGTGAGCTAGACTAAATTTACCATTCAGAAGTTTGGAACCTAAATGTAAAACAACATATTTTCCTACCAAGTTTTTACCTTTTGGGGAGGCTGTGGGTGAGCACTTTCCTGTTGACTCTACCCCATCTCCAGCAGAGCACAGTGGGAGGATGGTCGAGGGGCCCATGAATGGGGCAGGTAGAATGACCTCTTCAAACACAATGAGTGTTGGTCCCTCCTCAGATACAGGTGAGACCAACCCGGGAGAGTGACATATCACCATATCAATTGTATGCTGGAGTGCAGGAGAGGCCAGGAACTGTAAGAGCCTATTAGCTTTCCAGAGCAATAACCTGAAAAGCCTCAGAGCCTATAGGTGGACACCCTAAAGGTGGAGCTTGTGGGAGAGAAGGTGACTGCCTTATGTGCTACTGGGAGAGATACAGAAGTTAATGGACACCTGCCACCTCATACGAAGCTACCCCTGCTTCCTGGAAAGCTGAGAGCTGGGTGTAGCTCCTGGAAGTAATTCATAAGTGAAACTGTGCAGAGGCCCTCTCAGTGCTCAAGTCTGAAAGTCGGCAGGTGTGGATAGCCCATAATCCAGAACTTCTGTTATATCCCACCAGAACTAGCATATCAGCATCATCTTGGTCTCCCAGTCTCATGTGATCCGAGGAAAGAAATGCCTCATGGACCTCAAAGCAATTCTGCTTGCCAGCTCACCCTTGGGGATCTGGGGCCAGCAGTTTCAGTCTCTTCTTGTGTCACCATAGCAGCTGGTCCTGAGCACTAGAACGGGGCTGAGACAGGGCCGGATTTCTCAGGTCTAGGACAGTAATGCCCCTGTCCAATGTTCAGTCTCCTTTCAGAGGTATATGACAGTATATATTAATGTATTTATATATCTATTCTATAAGTGCAGACTGTATTGTGCTTGCCTTTTTTTCACTTAATCATATGTCTTTGATATGCTTTCCATATAAAAGTGGAAGGAAAAAAAGAAAAAGAGGTCTCATTCTTTTAGTTACCATCATATTAAAGTCTTATAATTTATTTAATGCTTCATTATTTAATAATACATTTATGTTGATATTAAAGCCAATCATTTATCATTACAAAGAGTGCCATATTGAATGTCTTTTAATATACAATATTTTGTGCAAGTTTACAGTAACTATAGGATAAACTACTGTGAAGGAATATACTGCTACAAAATTATGCTCATTTTAAATTTGATAGATAATGCCTAAATAACTTTCGTGAGAGTCCAAACAATTTATATTCTCACTTTAAAAAAATTGGAGAATATATGCTTTTATACACTATCACATTATATACATTATCAATCTTGATCTTCATTCTGACAAATGAAAAATGTCTTGTAAATTTAATTTAAATGTATCTAATTATGTTATGTTCTGTATCTTCCTATCTGTTTAAGATCTATTTAAATGTACTTTTCTCTGAGCTGTAGGTTTATATTCTTTCCATATTTTTAAGTGGGTTGTTCTTTTTATAATATCACAGCCATTTATCATTATCTCTGGTAAGTTTTATAAACTTCTCCCCACCCCTCAGTGTTTTCACTTTTATTTCAGCTTTATTTATAGAGAATAATTTTTGACTTGGAGGAATTTATTGGGTTTTATGATTCTTTGTACGGTTTCTGGGGCAGAGGAGCAGAAAGAATTATTTATACTGAGAAATACATATAACCACTCATACAAAACATACACACATGTGTATTTATATAAGCTCATAGCTTCATGTTTTCTCTTATACTTTTAAGACTTCTAATTTTTCAATTTTGAATGTTTGATTTAACTGGACTTTTGATATAAAGCAGAGATATTTGTCTTCTGGTATGCAATGCCATATTTATTAAATATATTAGGCTTTTAAAACCTCCACTTTTTTTAATCCAGATTAGAAATAGATTTTAAATTTTACATTTTAATATACTGTTAGTTCTTCATGAATATATTTTGAGATACTCATATAAAATATTCTAATAACGGCCTTCATAATTAGGAATTAAGGCAGCTTAGAAAGAAAAAATAATAAAACTTTCACTTTAATTCTAACTAAACGAAATGGATATTTTAAATGGAGTAACTAAGAATAAATGAATATATGATGGGTTCACATGGTTTTAAAAGTCTCTGCTTCAGGAAATTTTAATCATAGAGTATAAAAGGCAATACTATAATGCTTGCTTTTGAAAAGTAGATATTCAAGGGTGGTGACAATAAAATGCACACTTGGTTTTAATCAGAAGTTTTGTTGCTGCTAAATATGTGAACTTGGGCCTGTATTTCAACCTCTTTGAAGCTCACTTTTCTCATCCACAAAATAGAGATTTATAAAAAAATAGTTTAGTACACAAATGTTTTAACCAGTTTTGTCCATCATGCTGTATCTCAGGAGATATTCTATTAATCTGAGAGATTTCAAGATAAGCAGTATGCAACATGTGAGAATAAAATGCTAAGTAGGGGTAAAAAGATGGGTCCCTAGAAAGGATATTACCTTCCAAAAGAATTCATTTAAAGTCTTGATCTTGAACGTATAGCTAACTCACTTCTCTTTAAATGGTTTTATTTTTCCTTTGGCTACCTTTTTCCTATCCATAAAAGACTGTTCTTCTGAGCAAATGCTTCAAAGTCATTTTTTTCCCCTGTTAACCTCCCAGTGATGGGTTAGTGAACTATCATGTACCAAAGCTCAGGTTTTTTTACAGAAATATAACTAAGAACCAGAACCTAATTACACTATTTTAACCATTTACTGTCTTAAATATTCACTATAAATTAACAAGTATTTATGATGTTCTTCCAGGCAGACACTAATTGTCACTAGGATATGGTATGTGTGGCTGAGAATATAAAGGATAAATGGATTCCTGCACTTGTGCTTTTAGTGAATAACACAAAGTTCAGTAAATTACAAGGCAGTGTAAGTGTAATGATAGTGAAGTCAGAGTGTTGCAGTAGTCCATGGAAAGTCCTGGAAGATTAGACAGGCACTGGGCAGGAAAGCCCTGTCTATTCTCAGAATAAAAAACTACTCAGAATAACCCAATAAAAATAATAGAAAAGTTTGTGGAAGAGAGGAGAAAAAGCATGTAGAGGAAACAATATTAGAACCGAGGAGGAGCTTCAAGATGGCTGAAGAGCAAGACCTGGAGATCACTCTCCTCCCCACAAATACATCAGAAATACAACTACACGTGGAGCTGCTCCTATAGAACACCCACTGACCGCTGGCAGAAGACCTCAGACCTCCCAAAAGGCAAGAAACTCCCCACGTACCTGGGTAGGGCAAAAGAAAAAAGAATGAACAGAGACAATAAAAATAGGGACGGGACCCGCACCAGTGGGAGGGAGCTGTGAAGGAGGAAAGGTTTCCACACACTATGAAGCCCCTTCGCAGGCAGAGACTGCAGGTGGCGGAGGGGGAAAGCTTCGGAGCTGTGGAGGAGAGCGCAGCAACAGGGGTGCGGGGGGCAAAGCGGAGAGATTCCCGCACAGAGGATCGGTGCCGACCAGCACTCACCGGCCCGAGGGGCTTGTCTGCTCACCCGCCGGGGTGGGCGGGGCTGGGAGCTGAGGCTCCGGCTTTGGTCGGAGCTCAAGGAGAGGACTGGGGTTGGCGGCGTGACCACAGCCTGCAGGGGGTTAGTGTGCAACGGCTAGGCGGGAGGGAGTCCGGGGAAAAGTCTGGACCTGCGGAAGAGACAACAGACTTTTTCTTCCCTCTTTGTTTCCTGGTGCGCGAGGAGAGGGGAATAAGAGCGCCGCTTAAAGGAGCTCCAGAGACTGGCGTGAGCTGCGGCTATCAGCGCTGACCGCAGAGACAGGCGTGAGATGCTAAGGCTGTTGCTGCAGCCAACAAGAAGCCTGTGTGCGAGCACAGGTCACTATCCACACCCCCCTTCCGGGGAGCCTGTGCAGCCCGCCACTGCCAGGGTCCTGTGATCCAGGGACAACTTCCCAGGAGAACACACAGCACCCCTCAGGCTGGTGCAACGTCACGCCGGCCTCTGCTGCCGCAGCCTCGCCCTGCATCCGTACCCCTCCCTCCCCTCGGCCTGAGTGAGCTAGAGCCCCCGAATCAGCTGCTCCTTTAACCCCGTCCTGTCTGAGCAAAGAACAGATGCCATCAGGCGACCTACACGCAGAGGCGGGGCCAAATCCAAAGCTGAACCCCACGAACTGAGTGAACAAAGAAGAGAAAGGGAAATCTCTCCGAGCAGCCTCAGGAGAAGTGTATTAAATCTCCACAATCAACTTGATGTACCCTGCATCTGTGGAATACCTGAACAGACAACGAATCATCCCAAATTGAGGAGGTGGATTTTGGGAGCAATGATATATATATTTTTTTCCCTTTTTCTCTTTTTGTGAGTGTGTATGTGTATGCTTCTGTGTGTGATTTTGTCTGTATAGCTTTGCTTTTACCATTTGTCTTTTAGGGTTCTGTCTGTTGGGTTTTTATATTTTTAGTAGAGTTTTTAGCACTTGATATCATTGATGGATTTGTTTTTTAGTTTGGTTGCTCTCTTTCTTTCCTTCTTTCTTTTTTAAATTTTTTTAAATAATTATTTTTATGTTTTATTTTAATAACTTTATTTTATTTTATCTTTCTTCATTCTCTCTTTTTTATTCTCTCTTTTATTCTGAGCCATGTGGATGACAGGCTCTTGGTGCTACAGCCAGGCGTCAGGGCTGTGCTGGGAGATGGGAGACCCAAGTTCAGGACAGTGGTCTACAAGAGACCTCCCAGCTCCACATAATATCAAATGGCGAAAATCTCCCAGAGATCTCCATCTCAATGCCAAGACCCAGCTCCACTCAATGACCAGCAAACTATGGTGCTGGACACCCTATGCCAAACAACTAGCAAGACAGGAACATAACTGCACCCATTAGCAGTGAGGCTGCCTAAAATCATAATAAGACCACAGACACCCCAACACACACCACCAGACGTGGACCTGCCCACCAGAAAGACAAGATCCAGCCTCATCCACCAGACCACAGGCACTAGTCCCCTCCACTAGGAAGCCTACATGACCCACTGAACCAAACTTAGCCACTGGGGGCAGACAGCAAAAACAACGGGAATTATGAACCTGCAGCCTGCAAAAAGGAGACCCCAAACACAGAAAGTTAAGCAAAATGTGAAGACAGAGAAACACACAGCAGATGAAGGAACAAGGTAAAAACCCACCACACCTAACAAATGAAGAGGAAATAGGCAGTCTCCCTGAAAAACAATTCAGAATATTGATAGTAAAGATGATCCAAAATCTTGGTAATAGCATGGAGAAAATACAAGAAACGTTTAACAAGGACCTAGAAGAACTAAAGAGCAAACAAACAGTAATGAACAACACAATAAATGGAATTAAAAACACTCTAGAAGGAAGCAATAGCAGAATAACTGAGGCAGAAGAATGGATAAGTGACCTGGAAGATAAAATAGTGTAAATACCTACTGCCGAACAAAATAAAGAAAAAAGAATGAAAAGAATCGAGGACAGTCTCAGTGACTTCTGGGACAACATTAAACGCACCAACATTTGAATTATAGGGGTCCCAGAAGAAGAAGAGAAAAAGAAAGGGCCTGAGAAAATATTTGAAGAGATTATAGTTGAAAACTTCCCTAATATGGTAAAGGAAATAGTTAATCAAGTCCAGGAAGCACAGAGAGTCCCATACAGGATAAATCCAAGGAGAAACACGACAAGACACATATTAATCAAAGTATCAAAAATTAAATACAAAGAAACAATATTAAAAGCAACAAGGGAAAAACAACAAATAGCACACAAGGGAATCCCCATAAGGTTAACAGCTGATCTTTCAGCTGAAACTGCAAGCCAGAAGGGAGCGGCAGGACATATTTAACGTGATGAAGGGCAGAAACCTACAGCAAAGAATACTCTACCGAGCAAGAATCTCACTCAGATTTGACGGAGAAATTAGAACTTTTACAGACATGCAAAAGCTAAGAGAATTCAGCACCACCAAATGAGCTTTACAACAAATGCTAAAGGAACTTTTCTAGGCCGGAAACACAAGAGAAGGAAAAGAACTACAATAACAAACCCAAAACAATTAAGAAAATGGGAATAAGAACATACATATTGATAATTACCTTAAATAGAAATGGATTAAATGCTCCAACCAAAAGACATAGACTGGCTGAATGGATACAAACACAAGACCCGTATATATGCTGTCTACAAGAGACCCACTTCAGACCTCGGGACACATACAGACTGAAAGTGAGGGGATGGAAAAAGATAATCCATGCAAATGGAAATGAAAAGAAAGCTGGAGTAGCAATTCTCATATCAGACAAAATAGACTTTAAAACAAAGACTATTACAAGGGACCAAGGAGGACATTACATAATGATCAAGGGATCAATACAAGAAGAAGATATAACAATTGTACATATTTATGTACGCAACATAGGAGCACCTCAATACATAAGGCAAATACTAACAGGCATAAAAGGGGAAATCGACAGTAACACAACCATAGTAGGGCACTTTAACACCCCACTTTCACCAATGGACACATCATCCAAATGAAAATAAATAAGGAAACACAAGCTTTAAATGATACATTAAACAAGATGGACTTAATTGATATTTATAGGACATTGCATCCAAAAACAACAGAATACACTTCCTTCTCAAGTGCTCATGGAACATTCTCCAGGATACATCATATCTTAGGTCACATATCAAGCCATGGTAAATTTAAGAAATACAAACACATGGAGGCTAAACAATACACTACTTAATGTGGATGGACCTATAGTCTGTCATACAGAATGAAGTAAGTCAAAAAGAGAAAAACAAATACCGTATGCTAACACGTATATACAGAATCTGAAAAAAATATATATATATGGTCATGAAGTACCTAGGGGCAAGACGGGAATAAAGACACAGACCTACTAGAGAATGGACTTGAGGATTTGGGGAGGGGGAGGGGTAAACTGGGATAATGTGAGAGAGTGGCAAGGACATATATACACTACCAAATTTAAAATAGATAGCTAGTGGGAAGCAGCCCCATAGCACAGGGAGATCAGCTCGGTGCCTTGTGACCATCTAGACCATCTAGGTGGGATAGGGAAGGTGGGAGGGAGGGAGACGCAAGAGGGAAGAGATATGGGGATATATGTATAACTGATTCACTTTGTTATAAAGCAGAAATTAACACCCCATTGTAAAGCAATTATACTCCAACAAATATGTTAAAAAAAAATAAAAGAGAATGAAAAAGGAAGGAACTCATATGTCCAACAGGAAGCATCCTTAAATTTTTTATTTCCATAAAAAAAAAAAGAACTGAAAAAAATTGGGAATGTCTTAAAATCACACTAAGAAATCAAGGTTGAAGAAACATTAATTTTTATTTAGAAACATAATTTCAGTTTGTTTGGCAAATGAGTATATGCACAGGAGGCCTGGTGGGTAGGAAGATAATTTTTGAGACTATTTTAATACAGTAAAGCAAAGATGATGACTTATTGAAGTTAGGTGGTGAGAGAAGGGATAAAGAAGAGGAAACATCTGTTTACGCTTTCTCAGAATTACATTACATAAAACTGGCTGTGTGGCGGAAGTGAGGAAAAGCCACAGAGGAACATTTTCAGGTTTCTGGCTTGATCTCTAGGCTACACGGTTTTACAATTCATTGAGATAAGAAATATAAGAGTAGAGAGTTATTTGAGAGAGGTGCTGATGACTACAGCTTTGGATGTTTAAGAAAACAGTTACAAGCATCTCGGGATAGCAGTTTGGGAATCAGCAGTATACAGATGGTATTTTTGGCTACTGAAATACAGGAAATTATCCAGATAGAAGGTATAAGAAAATTTATGAAAAGTCATTTTATGAAAAGTCAAAGAAAACGTCCACAATTAAGAATGGAAAATGGAGACTAAAAATATTGGAGCATATTTTTGTAAACATCAATTGGAAAATGTGTCCCAAAGACGTGTGTGAAGTCAAGAGGCCCATTACTAGTGAGACATCGAGAACAGTGAAGGATGAAAAATGTTCTTGGATTTAGCATTAGTGAGATCAGCTTCAGTGGTGTGGTAGAATAGTAGTCTGATTACAAGCATGATAAGGAATGCAGGTGAGTTCTATCAACTATCTATCAAGAACATGATAAATGCAGGTGAGTTTGGTCAGATTTGGTGTTGAAGGGGAGAAAAGGCAGGAGGAATTGGTAGAGTAGATCAGGAGTTGAAATAGAGTTTTTTTTTGTTTTATGCCTTTGTTTACTTTCTTGTTTTTAAAGATGAAAAAGATGTAGGCATCTTGAAATGCTAGCGAGCAGAAACGAGAAGAGGGAGTGCTGAAGATAAAGAATAAAGGATAATCTCTGGATGAAGTACCTAAGAAAGGTAGGATATGGGATCCAGGGTTCAAGGTTGAGGGATGGGCTTTTGTAGGAAATAGGACTGTGTGTGTGTGTGTGTGTGTGTGTGTGTGTGTGTATGTAAGGGTGAAGAAAGAAAGCCAACTGCTAAATAAGTCTAGTTGAGAGAAGTTAAGTTAGTTCAGATTTTTTTTATTTTTGCGGTACGCTGGCCTCTCACTGTTGTAGCCTCTCCCATTGCGGAGCACAGGCTCCGGACGCGCAGGCTCGGCGGCCATGGCTCACGGGCCCAGCCGCTCCGCGGCATGTGGGATCTTCCCAGACCGGGGCACGAACCCGTGTCCCCTGCATCGGCAGGCGGACTCTCAACTGCTGTACCACCAGGGAATCCCAGTTAGCTCAGATTTTATAGTTACTCTTGTCTTTGTGAATTGGGAGCTATTCATCTATTGAAAAGGAAGAGAGTGGTTACAAAGTCCACAGTTTCAGAAAAGGGTAATATTTTTGAATTGCTTTCTGTGGAAAATGTGATAAATTTCTAGTTATAAAAATAGACTGCTGCTCAACATCAACGATCCAGGTATTGTTACTAGCTATTAATTTATAGCCAGACCAGTGTACAATTAGCTTAATCCAGGGTTGAGGTTTTCTACAAGGAAGTTCAGATGGGAAGAGAATGAAATAAAGAAGAGGCTCCTGACTTAATAATGGTGAACAAAATGGACCTTGGAACTTCATCTAAATTAGAAAGGTAGTTGAGATAAGGTATTAATAGATAAGAAAAAAGTAAAGGAATCATATAGAAGGCCTTGAGAAGTCAAAGAATACATTTGGAAGGACTAAGGAAGCTAGAAATGTAGAAAGTTATAGTCAGAATGGAATGACTTGTTTTACTCATTTCCCAAAAATAAAGTTCTAATTAAAATATTTCATTTTCAAATTATAGTGCAAATTATATGCCCTCTCTACTATGAGTCAAAAAGGAAAATGTTTAGAAATGCCAGTCAACTTATTTAAATATGTGAATTTGTGCTTTTTAAAAGCAAGTGGAGGGTCTGTAGGTGCTGCAGGCTGGTTGCTTTGCATAAGGATTTAAGAAAAAATGCAAACCCTGGGAGCCACTTCTGACAAGAGATCCCTCACAATCCCTACTTATCCAGAAACCCAAATCTAATCATGTTGCTATCATTTAATACATTCAATAGATCACCATTTTTGTAAATAACGGTCCCCAAACCTAAAGTACTTCCTGATTTGGCTTTTACCAACCTATTTTCTGTTCTATCTCTTACATGTTGGCATTGTTAAAACCATACCTTATCAAGCCTTGCTTTTGTGACTTTGCAATTGCTCTTTCATTTACCTGAAAAAAAACTTTCTCTTCCATGTCCAAATAATAAATTCCTAGACATTTTAAAGTTCAATTTAAATATCTCTCCTAAAAAGGCTTCATAATCCTTCCTTAACTTTGCCTCCCCAAATCTCATTAAACAGAGAGAATCTATCTTTTATACACTGACTGAATCACATTCATACAAGTAGTGCATTTGGAGATGCATTATTATTTTTATATTCCTCTCACCACTGTGAGACTGTAAGCTCCTTTTTAAACTATGTTAAAAGACAAACTGAGACATTAACATTTTTTAGGAGTTTATTTGAGCAAAAATTGATTAGAATTGGGCAGCATCCAATGTAGCAGATAGAAAGGAGTTCTGAGGAGCTGTACAAAATGAAAGGCTTTTATAGGCAGAAGGGAGCAGGAAAAAGGATGTTAAACTAGGCCAATAAGTGGGTGAAGTCAAGAGGCCCATTACTAGTGAGACATCGAGAACAGTGAAGGATGAAAAATGTTCTTGGATTTAGCATTAGTGAGATCAGCTTCAGTGGTGTGGTAGAATAGCAGTCTGATTACAAGCATGGTAAGGAATGCAGGTGAGTTCTATCAACTATCAAGAACATGATAAATGCAGGTGAGTTTGGTCAGATTTGATGTTGAAGGGGAGAAAAGGCAGGAGGAATTGGTAGAGTAGATCAGGAGTTGAAATAGAGTTTTTTTTTTTATGCCTTTGTTTACTTTCTTGTTTTTAAAGATGAAAAAGATGTAGGCATCTTGAAATGCTAGCGAGCAGAAACGAGAAGAGGGAGTGTTGAAGATAAAGAATAAAGGATAATCTCTGGATGAAGTACCTAAGAAAGGTAGGATATGGGATCCAGGGTTCAAGGTTGAGGGATGGGCTATGTTCCTGGTGAATTTAAGGTTCTTGTTTCGTTGCGAAGGAATTCGGAGACTAAGTGATAGGTAAGAAGTGCATTTATTTAGAGAGAAACACACGCCACAGACAGAGTGTAGGCCATCTAGGAAGGCAAGAGGCTTTGAAATATGGTGTGTTTAGTTTTTATGGGCTGGGTAATTTCATAGGCTAATGAGTGGGAGGATTATTCCAATTATTTGGGGGGGAGGGGCAGGGATTTCCAGGAATTGGGCCACCACCCACTTTTTGGGCTTTTACGGTTAGCCTCGGAACTGTCATGGCGCTGGTGGGTGTGTCATTTAGCATATGCTAATGTATTACAATGAGCATATAATGAGGCTTAAAGTCCACTGGAAGGCGAATCTTCTACCATCTTGGGCCTAGTTGGTTCTCACTAGTTTTTGTCATGTACAATGGCTATGTCATTCTTTTAAAAGTTGTGCCCTGCCCCCTTCCTTCCTGTTTCAGTTATTGCAAGGTTACTTTCCTTCAGGGGATGGCAGGGGTTGTCAGGCAGATTACCTAACTAGTGATGATCAGGCAATTCCTGACTGACTGGTTTAAGATTTCATTTTCAGGAGAGCCAAAACTGTAATTAAATTAAGTCTTGGTTGGTGATGTGAGGCTTAGCATAAGCTGCTCCCTTTGGGGCCTGTTGCGTTTTTTTAAGTTTGCATATGGTTGGTATTTAACAAATGACATTTTATTAAAACTTAAAAGTGGTTCTGTCTTGCCTGTTGGAAGGACAAATAAAAATTTTAAAATAAGAGGTTTAATTCTCCCTGTTCAAGATAAGGGAAAAGACTTTTCTCCTTCCCTTTTTCTTAGAGTGTTTACTGCAGAAAACTTCAAAGTACTTTCTCCTCTCTTTGAAATGGGTATAAATCTTTTTATCAGCTTTATGACCCAGGGATCCCTTTCTGGAGGACTCAGAAACTCTCTCTTTAATATGTAAACATCAAGGAAGGTAACATCCATTTCTCCCAGTTTCTGTGGAAGTACAGGAACCTAACTTCAGTGGGCACCTTGCTCCGAGTTACAAACTTAGCTCTAGTCCTAAAGGTAGGAGAAGTTTGTTTTCCTCTGGTTAAAGCCAGTTAGCTGACACAGATGGTCACTCAAATTACCAGGCAAATCTAGTATGAACTGTGTGTGACAAACGGTGCTGCCAAGTTCTCTTACTTGAAGACTACTTATTGTTTGTCTTGAGAACATGTATGTAATGGGTTCTGTATGCTTGGCTGCGTAAAATAGTTGAGAATTATTTCCATTTGGGCAGTCTCTTAGTGTATTGCCAGGATGGGCATCATATTGTCGTTTAATACTTATTCAGTAATGCTTTCTCCCTTTATGACCTTTGTGAAGAGGTTTTCTGGGTTGAGAGACTCTTAGGGTGCGGGATGCGCAGAATTCTCCTGTGCCCTCATGACAAGATTAGGGTCCTAAGATTTTGTTTTTAATTATAGGTCACCAACACTCTCAAGGTGAATGTTCATTGTAAAAAAAAAATACAAAAATTAAAAATAACTTTAAAACCCATAACCCAGATTTAACTAGTACTAGCATTTTGGTTATATATTTAATTTTTATATTAATGGGTTATTTGTATATATATGTATTTTATAAAATATAGTTTATGTGTACGTAATAAATTACCTGTTAGAAGTATATATGAACTTTACCCATATACATTGTATGTAAATTATTCATTTCTTCCTCTACTCTAGTTTTGCCATCAGTCCTATGCGTATACTTTTTTTTTTTTTTTTTTTGCGGTACACGGGCCTCTCACTGTTGTGGCCTCTCCCGTTGCGGAGCACAGGCTCCGGACGCGCAGGCCCAGCGGCCATGGCTCACGGGCCCAGCCGCTCCGCAGCATGTGGGATCTTCCCCGGGCCGGGGCACGAACCCGTGTCCCCTGCATCGGCAGGCGGACTCTCAACCACTGTGCCACCAGGGAAGCCCCTCGTATACTTTTTATATCTCAAGACTTATTTAAATTGTGTCATCTTCTTATAGCACCTTCTCATGTTTCATAGTTTTTGGCAGAAACTAACCTCATTAATTTTAGCAATACCTATACTTTATTAATTTCAAGGTGATTTCAAGTTTTATTCATGTATTTCTTTTTTCTTTAATTAAAAGGTTCTCCCTAATATGAAAGAAAAAGGTCACATATAGAGGGTAGGTCATTTAAATTTTAGTAATTTTTGTCTTAACTACAGTAAAGGCATCAGAATATAGATATGTACAATATAGATATGAAATAACTAAGATTTTTACTTCTTGTGTCAGTTGAGTTGAATTTATTGGCATAAAGTTGCTTAAATATTCCTACATCTTTTAATATATCTGGGGTTTGTGGCAATATCCTTTCATTAATTTCTATAATTGGAAAATTTTTTCTTGCTTGCTTGATCAGTCTTTTTAGTAATTTTTATTTAACTTTTGCTAAATTGCTAATTTTTCAGTGATTTTATTAATCTTTTCAAAGAACTGACTTAGGCTATTTAATTTCCTAATTTTCTCTGTTAATGCTTCTCTATTTCACTGAGTTCAGCTCTTAACTTTATTTTTTCTACCTTTTTTGTTTCTAATTTTCCCTTTTTTCTATTTTCTTATGGTGGAAACAAATGACTTATTTTAAACTTTTGTACTTTTCTGATGAAAGCTGTAAACTTCTATCATATTAGTGCTTTAGTTGGGCTCCACAGATTTGCACTTTTATTTTCAATCTTGTTTGGTTTGAAATATTTTCTAATTTCCCTTGTAATTTTTTACTCAAATAATGGGTTAATTGGTATGTTATTTTAATTTCCAAATATTTGAAGAATTTCTATATCTTTCCCTATTGATGCTAATTTAATTCAGTTTTAGCCAGGGAACATATTCTGTAAGATATCAGTAATTTCATAGTTCTTGAGGCTTATAGACTATCATCAAGCATATAGCCTAACTTGGTGAATATTTTATGTATACTGATAAGAAATTACCATTTCGTCTTCCTGGTTCTGTCTTTGTTAGAGCAGGCCAGCTTACTTGGTTTATCTATTAGTGTGAGCTTGTGGCAGTTATTCTATAGGGTGGTATTTACACCAAAGTATTGTCTTTTCTTGAATCTCACCAAGGGACTCACTGAGGTTTCACTACTCTTGCTGGGTCATAAATCTAACGTCCACCACACTACACAGCCTTTACTATCCCCATTCATCTTTCAGCCCTGTATCAGGTGATCTTTGTAATACCTCTTAGAGTTGAGCTTTGAGCATGAGTAGCCCAGACCTTGGTCAAGCATTTATGGTGAATTCTGACACAGACTACCTTTTCCCATGCGATTCTTTCTTTTCAAAAACCTATCTTGAAAATTCCTTCTACATTAGCAGCTTGCAACTTCAATATTTATTTTCTCTGCTCAGTGACACTGCAGACGTTGCTTGGATTTCATCTTCATTCAGAAAAGTGTCCCAAGGCAGAAACCTAAGGGGATCATGACATTTTCCTCATGCATTTTCCTTCTTTCAAAGATCACAGTCATGAGCTGCCTATTGGTCAGTGCCTGAAAACTGTTGCTTAATATACTGTGTCCAGTTTTATAAATAATTGTTTTTGATGGAAGGGTAAGATTGGTACCAGTTACTCTTTCATAGCTGGAAGTAAAAATCCAACCACACTTCTGGAGTATAGTTGAGAAACCACTGAATGAGTGTTTTCTGTCTCTTATCATCATAGGCTTGAACTTATATAACAATAAAGCTATTTGTAACCCTTTAACAGGGAGGGAAATAGCTATGATGTGGACAGTTATGTAATCCTTATGGGTACTATTTCCCTCAACTGTAGAGATAATAATACCAATTTTCAGAGTTGTTACCAGATTTAAGTAAAACAATGTATGTAAGGTATCTCTCACATTGAAAGTATATAGATTTTAATATTTCCTCTCTAATTAAAAGAATGTGTATATATATATACTTTTTTTTTGGTTTCACATCCATTTCAAAGTCTACCTTGTTCCACTCAGTATCAAAATTCCTCTGCAAATTGCTTTCTCAGCCAAACACTGAGAAATAGTGTATAATTCCTTAGGGTAATATTAATACCATAAAAAGTGTAATCTATATCTATAACCTTTTTCAAAACTTTGAAGATTACATATCTTTGTTTTTGTCGACTTCCTTTCCTTTATTCTCCTTCCCTATAATCCTTTCAAACAAATGCTTTTACTCTTCATTTGAAAATCCTATAAGCATATTATCTCTAGAGATGATTAGCATCCTCTGGAGTGACTTTGGACATTTGCTCACTCTCATTTACAAAGAGGAAACTGATGAGGGAGGTAAGCAAGGGTTTGCTCATCTTGTATTTTATTAAGGTATATATTACAAATAATAACACTGTATGTGTGCCTGGCAGTTCAGTTGTCAGAGGAAAACAGGGCCATGTATTGCTTTATAGAAGAAACTATAACACATTATCATTGGGAACAATTCCATAGCCTTTCAGGGAAAATTTTTACCAATTCAATAAAAAAACTAGGAAGAATTTTTTTTTTAATAAAAAGCCACATAATTTTGTTCCCAATATTTTGGCCTCAAATTGATCACAACCAATGCTCATTGTTGGGCTACCTCATAAGAAACATAGGGGGTTTTGACCCGCATTTGTTGAGCATGCTGCATGAACCATGTTCATTCTTTAGTCTGTTAGTCAGAAGTAGTCCTAGCCTAGAACCTCCTGCTGCATTTTAATTTTGAAGACTGTTTTTTTGGTTTGGCTTTGTTTTTTTGAGAGTCACAGCCTGAGGGAAAGATTTTAATATCATAGAAAAATAGTTGCAAATTTATTTTCCTTTATATTTTTTAGCAAGTAGATTTACTCAAAATGTATTAAATGAAGTTAAACTTTTTATCACTATGGTAAATGGAAAAGAAGAACCATCTGACAGCAAGAAGTGGTTTAAAATAAATACAGTGAAACTGCCATAATATTGTTAACTTCCAGCCAAGTACAATGTTTGGTAAAGGCTCTGAGACTAAGGCCTACTTCTCTTTTATAAAAAGGGAGATTAGCAAAAGTCAGGGGTTGTTAAACATATCTTCATGCCAACATGAGACATTCCTCATGATGCAATCAGAAGGATTGAAACCAAATTGAAAAGGGGATCATTTTCTACCCTATCTAATCCAATGTAATTTAAATACCTAAAATCACCTCTATATCAATATTAGCACTTGTCCCACATATTTGGAAAGGTTACCCTAGGGAAAAACCTTTTTAATCTTAGAATACAGCTTCCATAGCTACCTGCATCTCCCCTGAACCTTTAGTAATCACTGTACACAAGGCATTATTCACCTAAATATAGAGAACCCAATGAAAAATATCAGCATCCTTTGGCATATTTCCTAATTAAGAAAAATTATCAGTTGTATTTTTTTCTAGCTATGGTTTCAAGCATGGTAAACAAATATATTAACTTTAAGAGTCCTGAAAAAGTGATCAGGTTTTATCAGAAAGACAGGTCAGTCAGTGCAAACTGCAACATTATCCAGAAATTCAGCAAACCTGAGGAGCAGAGCAGGTGTTTTAAGGATTCAAGTTTTTAAAAAGAAACTGGTTCTCAATTACATATTTCACACTTACTTTCTTTAACTGAGCCCTTTAATGAACCTGTAGCTTCCTGAAGGCAATCATGATTGCCATAAGAAGATTTATATTTTTCTGTAAAAGTCTCAGGCACACTCATATAGACACACAAAGAGACAGACACGCACACAAATAGTGCCCTGGGCAGAGTCCAAACTACATCAGAAGGAAAACAGGAGACTGAAAACAGAAAATAGACAGTAAGTGTCAAGAAAAGTTATTTCACAATATAAGAACTTCAAAAAAAATTAAAAACCTTCTGGAGTTACAATTCCAATAGAGTTCACAAAAACCTCTTTCTTTGCAGTATTGTTTATTACAGCACACTTTTCCCTCTTAGGTCCAAAGCAATAGGCTGGGCCTCCAGCATACTCACAGAAACGTCTCAATTTCTCCAAACAGACTCACGCTCAGCTCCAATCTTGCTTATAGGCAGAAACTCACAGTACAATTTGAAGGATATTTGGAAAAAGCTCCTACCCCACATTAATTATTGATCATTTCCCGTTGATATATTACTTAATGTATAGATTTTTGCAAATTCTTTCAACCTGGCGGGCCATTCTTTTCCATTTTCTGCCCTAGTAAACTCCTATTTCTCTTAAAAGCCAGTGCAGATCTCCTTTGTGACAATTCCTAGGCTTAAACTTCTTTTGCCTGTGTTCTCACATTCCTCTGTTATAGGGTGTATTGTTTCCTTCTATAGTTTTTCTTTGATAGCCTCCCTCTCTAGTCCAGAGATACTATTTTGAATCAGCTCCTGAGAAGTTCAGATACCAGCTTGGTTTTTTAATTAGTATTGAGACTTTGGGGATGACTTTTTCCAATTTCTTTAAAATTTTACTTTGTGTTTTTAAATTTTAATGGCCTGTTTTCTTAATTAAAATGAAAATAGTATCCCTTGTATTTTTTCTGAAGATTAAATAACATATGGAAAATGTCCAGCACATATTTGAGACTCCATAAATGGTGGTGATTAGTGTTATTTTTTTGAACTTTGAGTTACTCTAGAAAAAGGGTCACTTTTGATCCTGAGAGCTATAAAATTATTGTATATGACTTATTTTTGTATGCATTATAAGTTATATAGTAACTAGTATTTAATTTTATTAATAACTTCAAAGATACAAATAATTTCAAGGCACAGGGCAAGTTTGAGACCTCCAGCCCCACACCCTAGATTCTTTCTTCTTGCATTGAACATGCTTTGGTTCAGGTAATATGTGAGGCTTCTAAGTGGGGTATGTAATCACCTCATTCACACAGGAAGAACCATTTAAGTCATGAAACACTTCAACTTTATAATTGGATAGGTACATCCCTTATATAGTATTTTTCATATACACCCTGCTCGAGGCATTTCATACATAAGGACCATTTAGTTTGTTAAGCAGGAGGTCTAGCATTTGCACACTGATAGGCTTGGAAAGAGAACAAATGGATTGTAGAGCCACTGTTTGACCATTTACTTATTGTGTGTTTCATAAATTCTGTAAAGTTACTATTTATCCACCCTATCTCTCTTTAAATTACATATGTATATCCATTTGTGTGGATCCAGTTCAGTAGCTTTTTAATCCAGTTCAATAGCTTACAATAAAACAATTATGCATCTTTAATTGTTACAATCAGTTTCTGGAGTTATCACTGTCTATATTAACAAATCTGGCTCCTTTTCTCAAAGTCTTTCCTTTTTCACATTTGACCAAGAATATTTGAGGCTTATTCGGTGCAGAAGGTATCAGACCTGCTTCCAAATGCTAGACACTTAGAGAGAGAGATGCAAAGTGTAATTCATCCACAGTATTAAACTTTGACCCCAGCCACTTGGTGTCAGTGGTGACAACTCCATCCTCAGTCGCATGGCAGCTTTCCTACTGCTGAGATGATGGCTGTCCCTCCCGTATTCATGCACAGCCTCTGGGCTACCCTGCAGGGTGCCAAAGTCAGTTCTTCCCACACACTCCTCCAGCCTTTAAACAGAGAAAATACATACTTCTACTCAGGCAGAACCATCTGTGTTGCCGTAAAAATGCTAAGATTTTTAAGAATGCACAAGATCAAAATATTCAACTTTCAGTCTTTTTGACTTCCAAAATAACTCTAATTGGAACCCTTTGCCTCCTTTTCTTTCCATTACCTCAGTTGTTACAAACTACTATTTGCTCGCTTGCACAACCAAAAGGGACCACTCAAGTGACTGCAAGCCTAGTAGCTGGACTGAGCAAAGGGGACATTGTGTCCTTATCTTTCAGAGAGGGAATGTCACCCACACATAGATAAAGGTAAAATCAGCCTATATAATACTTTATTTCTACCCTTGAACACAATGCCTGGCATGTATTAAGTGCTGATGAAACTATGGAAATATCTCAATTCTATGTAGCTTATTATATACGTTTTGTAGAGAATGTGTTCAATTTTAGCTATATCCTTAACTCGAATTTATGAAACACATATTGTTTTTGCCAGAGACTGTGCTAAGTACTTTACATATATTCTCTCATTTTATCATTACATCGGTTATACACAGTGAATATTATTATTTCCATTTAACAGGAAACAGTCTTATAGGTTCACCTGAATTGCTCATAGCTCCTAATGGAGCTGGGATTTGAATCTATTTCTTTCTGAATCTAGAAGCAAATGTTTAAAGAGCATGATAATACTCTCTGCTCATTACAATGCAAATATTCCTGTAATGAATAATATAATAACTCTTATTATGTTATTATGAAAGTGTCCCTCAGATGGCTTTCCTCTGTGATGTAACAAATTATACATTAGGAAGTATAATGCAGGCAAAGGAAGTATTTAAATGGTAGAACAAGAGAGGAAGGAGAAGGACTATGCCAAAATCAGCCAATATGACATTCTTTATGATTCTGCTTTGCTCTAAGATATTAAGATTCAATCAGTTTGAACATGTGCATTTTTTAAAAATAAGCACTTTTACAGTTTTATTGTTTAACATACATCACACACACAAATGCACAAATAGATGTGTCAAGCTGTACAAACTCAATATAGATGAATTAAAGTGGTATAGATTATTTGTTTTTATTCTTCCCTACAATCTGAATTGCATAAAATTAAAAAATCAGAATTTTTGATGGACTGGTCACTTTTTTCATCCAAATTATTAACCCATAAGAAATCGTATGTAAAATGTTAAGGTAGAATTTCATAAATCTACTATATTTGATATTCTATCTATCTCCATTTATCAACCTGTGTGTAACTTGTAAGCCCTCCACACTTCAGAGATCAGCAAAGATTATACATGCATTTAAACTCTTTAAAATAGAATTTGGAAAATTATTCAAGGTTGTGTTTATTGTTGTAAAATAGCAATGAGAGATAAGAGCATAAGGGTAAAGCCAAATGAGATGTCATGGAAGTGTTAGCTACCCTTTAATCATAAAGGTTGTAATCATATTGCAAGATAGGAGTGTATCATGTCAACATTTTGTACATCTTAAACTTACACAAAGTTATATGCTGATTATATCTCAATAAAGCTGAACAAATAAAAAATATAATTTAACATGAAAAATCACTCAGACATAATTTTTATTGGTAGACTAAATGGGTACTTAAACCATTTTAGAAGTGAATGCCACATTATTTCTATGTGTTGGCTATGTCCTTACATACATTGTTATGTAAATGTATTTAATACTTACAAGTAAAGATGCTTTGGTGAACTTTAAAATTTAAATTTCCAGTTAGTTTCTGATAATGTGGTGGGATGTGATTTTTATAATTTCAGTTGTCTAGGAACATTTTGAAAACAGAGATCCATGTTCATTTTTTAATTTCCAGTGCTTTGCAAAATACCTGATTTACAATAACCATAGGGAAAATGATTGAGTTTTGAGGTAATAAATATATATTAATATGCTCATTTCAAAATTATTTTTGACCAAATATGTCTTCATATTTCAGTTGCATCTAGACACTCACTTGAAAATTTTATTACTTGCTACCACATTCAACATGTTATATGTATATGGCATTCAATCTGTCTTTGTGATAGCCTGATTAATACATTTCAATCTCAGAATTGAATATTAGCAGTTAATAGAAACTTAACATGTTACATACAGAGCCTGATTTTCCCCTGTTTCACATTTTTATCAATTTATTTGTAATATAGAAATTTTCATGTCATTTTTTAAGACTTTCACCACTGATGATCACCATTTCCAGGCTTGAATACAGTCGAACAAGTAATCTCAGTGTAAAATCTCTACTATCTAGTATAGACAAAGCATGTATAGCACTCTCAGAAATTAACAACTATCTTTTACACTTTTCTCTTATATTGCTATATATCCTCACATTTATGTTTGAGGTAATGTTAGAAATTATATAAAGATTTATTATTTAATCATTTGGGACAGAAGTAATGGGAAAGCAAAAATACCAAAATATTAGTTGAATCGTCAGGACTCCAAACCACGTACAATTCAGTCATTTGATTTCGGCAGTGGGTCACTGAATGATTTTATTAATCCAAATGAGAAATTGACCCAGGTGATTATCCAGCATTTATCCTTTTTGGAGAGCCTTTAATAAAATTTTTAAAAACAATTGGGGGACAGATAATGCAAATATATCATTTAATTTTATAACTGTTAGAAAATATTTGAGCAATAAAAAGATCTCGCTTATCCAGAGTTTACAATTTAGTAATCTCCTCTGCAGACCTTACTCTGCTGCTTAAAAATATTCTCTAGTTTCTGTAGTAGTTCAAGACAAAGCAATACAACAAAGGACCTTCTTTGTGATCCAACTGTGCCCTATTATTCTTCGACCTAAATTTTTCCTTCTCTTCAAAAGTTATCTTCATTTATATTGCTTGAAAGCCATCTTCTTTCATCTCTTATTATCCATTTATGTCTTCAGTCTTCATTGCTTACAGTTGCTTCTTTTTCCCTACCTCTCTACTGAAATTGCTCTCTCAAAGGTCATTAATGAGTTCCTTCTTCCCAAATACAACATATTTCAATCTCCTTATCTTCCTCAAATTCTTTTACTGTTTTGCACTGGAAAAACCTTTTTTTTTTTTTTTGGTCTCATCTAGTTACAAGGGAAGAATATGGTTAGATGTCTGATATTTTGTCAACAAATCCCAAAAGAGGCATTACAATGATGATAAAGTTCATTGAACCTACAGCCTAAAGATTATACTGTTTTCAAAGTAGCCTTAAGGACCTCAACAAGAGGAAGGATTTTTTATATCTTTAACATTACATTGCTAATATGACAACTACAGTGTAATATGACTACTATTACTACTATTCTACTACTATTTCTATATTGTTCTGCTGTTGTACTTTTCTGCCACTGACAAACTTCATCTTATAATTTATAGTAAAAAAGACCCATCATGACCTCTCTGGTTCCAATTACGCTTCATGTCATTTAAACTCTATATCTACTCATTGATTGGATCAGATACTTTGACTCATATATATATATATATATATATATGTTGGTTTATTTACTATTTGTTTCTTTATTTATATACATATATAATTGTCATACATATTATAATTATATACCTCTCTATAACTGTCATCTATCTATATCAGAGAGAGAAAGAGTTTAAGGATTCCCTCTTTTTTAGGCCTATTTAGTTGCTAGAAACAGACAGTTAGACCCTCAGGCTAGCAGAATACAATTTTTTATTGGGTATGTGTAGAGAACTAAGTGAAATCTAGAACAGAAATTTTAACAGGGCCAAGCCTCAAAGAGAATGGTAAAAGGTAGTCCTTGTGTCAATGCAGTTCTCTTGGCCTCAACAGAGAATCATTGATTTACAACCAACAGTGTTGATGTGATTCCTATTTTTGCCTATGTCTGTTCCTCTGCCAGTTGGCTGACTTTTATTGTTTTTATTATTATTTGCTGCTGCTGCTGCTGCTTAATTTTGTCTTACATATGATCCATTATGGTCATTGGAATATTACTATACCTCAGACACTGTTAGCTACAAGTTCTACTTGCTAACTCAGTCTGCATGGTTTTCTCAATATGAGTTATTAAAAACAAGACTTTCTTTGGCCAAATGTATCGTGCAAGTATGCTCATGGACCACCAACCACACTCTGAATTTGTTACCTTTAGATGAGATGTCTACCCCTGGCCAAAACAGCTTGGCTCAGGTGGATGACATGGTCACTTAGTAAAATAGATGAGTAAATATCTATGAACTGATGGTCATAGATGAGACTATGTTGATTAGTTTGGGCTGTTGCCAGGTCTGAGATTGGCACTAATCCAACCACTTCCTGCTTCTTAAAAAGATCTTCTGTATTTTTTTTTAACTTGCAACTTTTTTTTTTACATCTCTGACACATTTCTATCTCTGTCTCTGAAGAGAAAGAAAAGAGACACTTCCCTGTCTTTCTCTGAAAATTGTCCTACTTATTTTTCTATGAATATGTGCATTGTTTGTCCTTGTATATGAATTTTTTGCCCTTTGATTTTTCTCGACATAATAATTCTTATGAATTCAGTTATAACATTTTTTGTATAGTTCTTCAGTCCATAATTATAGCTTCAACTATCCTCTGAAATGCCAAACCCACCTTTCCAACCACCTACTTGTTTTCTCTACTTGAATGTCCACCATGTTTATTTACACTAATTCAGAAACAAACTTGTTTTTCCTAACAGCCATGAAATTAATTTATCTTTCTGACATTGATATTTCCATCAATGGAAAAACAATTCACTTAGTTACCAAGTTTCATCCTTGAACTATCTTTAATACCATTTTTCTTCATCCCCTACATTTAGTCAGGTGCTAAGTACTACGTACTCTACCTCTACAGTATTTCTTGTATCATCTGTCCTATATTTTTATGCTCACCACCTAGTTTGTGCCTTCATTACTATTCTTATCTGTGTTAACATATTCAGTCTCTTCCCTCTCTTCACCATCTATTCATCACTGTCATATTAATCTTCCCACAAAAATTTTGGTTATATCAATTCCAGTTTCAGTCAAGTCAAGCAGCAAACAGATGGCACATTCAAATTTGGTAATTTGAAGAGAGTTTAATAAAGAGATTTTTAAAAGGTTTTAGATGAGTGAAGAAAGAACACAAGGGATAATACCATACCCAGGGACTTACATAACAATGTTTTTCCCATTATTGTACCTTAAGGGGAGAGAGAAGGAAGTGATTTTTGGAACCCAGAGATAAAAATGGGCCATGTAGAGAGGCCACCTGTTGTAAAGGAGGTAGCCAGCTTCTCAGGAAGAAAATTTAGGAATATAAACCACTTAACTCCCCTTTCATCCACAGATGTCCTGACACTGCTTCTGATTGGGCAATCCCCACTGGAAGCCCAAAAGCAAGGAATCAAGAATGTGGTTCAGATGGGTGGGCCTTCCAGGGTGAAGAGCAGAGAATATATCTGAAAGGACAAGCTGAAGACAGTTCAACTGTCTTGAATATTCAATAGCTTCTCACTACCTACTGAAACAAGCACAATGTTTAAAGATTTTCATTGAATGGCTTAAATCTTCCCCATTAGCTTTATTGGCCAAATTGGGCTATAGGAATACTCCCTGTATTTTCATATTTCACTATAATATATGCCTTGCTGTCTATTGAAATACTGTTTTTCTTCCTTGGGCATTATCTGCCACTTGGAAAAACATATATGCTTTGAGACTTGTTTCACCATTTCTCGTTCACATTTCTTCCTCTATGTATATATAGTATGCATAATTTCAGTTTCCATAAATCTAACTTCTATCTTATTTAGACACTTATTTTATTCCAACTTGCACTTAGGCAGAACTCTAAGATGACCTCAAGAGCCTACCTCCCTTCCCCCACAATGTACATGGTCTGTATGATCCCCTTCCTCTTAACTGTAAACTAAACTAGTGAATATGATGGGGTATCTCTTCACTAAACTAGTGAATATGATGGGGTATAATATGATTATACTCCCTTATATGGCAAAGGGATTTTCTAGATGTAATCAGCTGACTTTGTATTAAACAAAAGATTCTTCTAGGTGGACTTGACCTGATAAGGTGAACCCTTAAAAGAGATGGGAGCCTTTCTTAAGGAGGAGATTTAAATCAAGGGAAATTCTCCTATCAGGATTGCAGTCTTGGAGGGGGACATGCAAGAAAGGGTGGATAGCCTTTAGTAGGCGAGAATGGCTCCTGGATGCCAACTAGCAAGAAAGCCATAGTAATCATAAGGAGCTGAATCATCCTAATAACCAATAAGCTTGGAATAGGACACTGACCCTCCAGTGGGATTGCAGCCCTAGCTGACACCTTTCTTTTAGCCTGGTGAAACCCTGAGCAGAGGACCCAGCTAACTCATACCCAGACTCCTGACCAATGAGATAATAAATTTTTGTTGTTTTAATCTGATAAGTTTGTGGTAATTTGTTATACTAGCAATGTAAAACTAATATTACATCAATTATATCTGTATTTAACTCAACTTTCTAAATTATAAGCTTCCTTGAAAGTTATGATTATATTCTACTTCTGAGTCTCCATAATTGTTTGTTGAATAGGTGACATAGAATATATGTAAAAAAACTGAAAATAGGGAAGAAACCAAAATATTTTAATATGATATATTTTCAAGCTCCATTTATGTGTAGAAGGAAACTACACTTTCTCTGAAACACTGGAAATACAGTGTATTGAAATCTCACTAGATGAGTTGAGCTACTCAATGAAGAATAGATATCTCTGTGTTCAAAGATTAATGTTGTTGTGGGGCTTGACTTAAGCAATCAGTACATAATAGAGGTCTTAGAGTAGGTCAGATAATGGCTTCCCAAAAAGACTTTAAATTATAGATTGGTAGAGCCTCATGGGACCTCAAATATCACCACATCCAACTCATTAGCTTTGTAAATGACAAACAATAATACCTCCTAAATGATCAAAACCACACTCTTGTAATAAATCAGTTAGAGTATAGGTAAAGATTCAAGACTTATGATTTACCACAGAGAACAATCTCTGCCACCTCCTTCTACACACCGATGAGAACAATGAAGTCTTTCCTATTAACAATATTTTAAACCTTTTTACATATAATGCTAAGATTCACAATGAATTTCAAAAGTTATTTTCAGACCTGCTTTTAAAGAAACCTAACTGGATGTCTTCATCTTTCACTAATTAGAAAACTCAATGTGATGTGAGTTATTGCATATAATGACACAGTTTTCATTACTCTGCTATTTAGTCAAACTAATTAAGAAAACATGTGCTGATCTTTACTTTTATAGAAATCTGAAAATGCTATATACCCACGTAAAATTTACCCCATTTACCACATTAAGATTAGTGGCACACCTGACTTTCTCAGAGGAAATAACCTCCCTCAGTCTCCCTTCAACATGTGACAGAGATGTAGCAGACTGGGCATGGTTTCTAGATCTTGATGTTATCAAACAAAATAAACTGTTATTATAAAATTTAAGTTAGGGCTTCCCTGGTGGCGCAGTGGTTGAGAGTCCGCCTGCCGATGCAGGGGACACGGGTTTGTGCCCTGGTCCGGGAAGATCCCACGTGCCGCGGAGCGGCTGGGCCCGTAAGCCATGGCCGCTGGGCCTGCGCGTCCGGAGCCTGTGCTCCGCAGTGGGAGGGGCCGCAGCAGTGAGAGGCCCGCGTACCGCAAAAAAAAAAAAAAAAAATTTAAGTTAAATATAGAGAGGTTCAATTCGCCTAATATCAATGGAGAAGAAAGTTAATTGAAACATTTTCTACAGACTCTGGAGTAATCCATTTCACTTTATTCTCTCCATAAAGTGAAGAATATTACTCTATATAATTTCATTATTTTGGTTAAGAGCACTTTTACCTGAGAAGTGCCGACCAGAAAAAAGAATGAATATATCCCTTCCCAGGCACACATGAACAGCATATGGGTGTGCCTACAGATTCTTATAGCCCTGATCAAAAATGTATCAGGCTTGGGCTTCAGTAGTTGGGACACGTGGGCCCAGTAGTTGTGGCTCACTGGCTCTAGAGTGCAAGCTCAGTAGTTGTGGTGCACAGGATTTGTTGCTCTGCGTCATGTGGGATCTTCCTGGACCAGGGCTTGAACCCATGTCCCCTGCATTGGCTGGTGGCTTCTTAACCAAAAAAAAAAAAAAAAAAGAAAGAAAAAAAAATTATCAGGCTCTAAAGAAAGAGCAATGACATGAGTCAACTTTGTATATAACTTTGTAGTTCGTGAAGCTGTTTTACATAAAGGAACATCTTTCTTTCCTCATGTGAGTTTGTGTCCTATGATCAAAGAACCCCCATTCACATAGCATATAATATCAGTGGAGACTAGTGGAATTGTACAAGGCAAGAGGCTCTGTTGCCTTGGGTCCATTGTTTGTTTTATTTAATAGAATAAATACTAATTTTGAAGTCAGAAAATTCTGAGTTTTTTTTGATTTTATACACATTTCTTAACATGATATTTTAAGCACACAAACACATGCACACACACAAGAATACTGTCTTTTAGTTTTGCTATTATATCGTCTATGCATATTGCTATTCTGCAAACAGTAAGTATTAAATATCTTTGAATAAATAAATTATATAAGCAATGTGTGTACATGGTAAAAAAAAAATCACAGTTTAGGAGAGTACGAACAAAAATAAAAGAGACCCCCCCTTTTGCCCATTCCTTACTCTGTACTGTTCCTAGCAGTAAGCACTTTAATAACTTCTCTAATTATTTCTTATTCTGTTTATCTCAGCAACTGCAAATAAGTTTTCTATTACCTCTATTTCTGAATTAATTTGCTTAAAAATTATCTATTAACTTTTTTTGGATGGTTGAGTTCACCAAAAATCCTCTTCCAATCCCCATATCTATCATTAAAATAGGCTTTCAAGTCATAATTAATGATATGAAAACTCAACATCACATTTTGCTGATTTTTACTATTGTTTTTGTATTCTTTTCACATAGGACAATTCAATTTCCTCAGAATATGACCCACGGCCCACTCCCCCATCCCACATAAGGCTCTGACTTCATGTGCAATTTGCTCAGTTTACTTTCTATTCTGCCAAGTAATTTCCTGCCTGAGAATTAGAACAGTACTTCTTGGATACAATCTCTCTGTTCCTTTATTTTTCTTTATGCTTGAGTAGATAGATGATTTTTTAAAAGATATTAGTCAACCAGTTTTTGTAGATTTTTCTTTCTTCTCTTGAAGAATTCTAGGGTCATCTCTTTATTCTTAGTGGTAGGAAAATCCACAATTTTGTTTCTAGACATATGGGGTGTTTTTACATTTATTACATTAGCCCTTAGAGAGCTGTTTCAATGTGAAGATTTGGGTCTTCTTACCACTCTTGAAATGTGCTGGATTTTTTTTTCTTTTATTATACCCATAGTAATTTTCCTCTATATATTCTCAAAACGTTTATTATTTCATTAGGAATCTTCATGTAAATGACTTTTTTCAGATACCCATTAATTAGATGTGGAACATACTGTATTTACTCTCTATGACTAATTTTTTCATATCCTCCTTCTCCAGTTTCTAATCCTGTATTTTGAAATATACCTTCCAGTTTTATGTCTACTTTGACAATGATATTTTAACTCTAAAAGGCTTTTTGTCATGATTTTTTACTTTTCTTTGAGTATATTAATTGATTTATTGTGCTTTTTAAATGTTCTCTCTTGTCTGCTGATGCCCAAATCAAAGATCATAAAAACATGACAAATTTGTAATGCGTTTGGCAAACTACAATCAGACCTGCAATCTGAAATAATATGGGTAGAGAGAAGATGACTGACAAATGGATTAGAAAAATCTTCAAAATACAGGCCTATGCTATATAATAGTGCCTGTTTTACCTAAAACTAAATAATGAGTAATAATTGCTGTCCTTCTCTTTTGCCTATTACTGCAAAATCTCTCTTATCTTGACATCAGTCACATATGTAGAATGGTGTCATATTTTCCAGTATTCTAATTCTGCCACTAAAATTTTTCTATAAGTATTTTCCTACACTCTTAATCATTATGTATATAAAAATCTTGGGGTAGAAATAATTTAGTGCCAATATATTAACATAGGTAAATTGTATACAAACTTTCTCCTTATTAATGTGATTTATATTTACTCTAGATTAAAATAAATTTGAACATGCTTTGTAATAGATGAAAAATTTAACAGACTTGAATATGAAATTATTTTCAGATTGCTCTTGAAAAATACATGGATTTCTTTGTATGAAACCTGACAAAAATACATTCTGTGCTTTAAAGTAATTTAAAACACAAAGCAGGATGGCAATTCACGATACACTAATGCGTATCACAGTGGTAATTAATTCAACTTTTTGTAGAGGTTTCAGAAAATAATTTACTATATTGTGAAGGGGTGTTCAAGAAAAGCCTTCAACATCCTCTCCCAACCACACATCCTTGGATATCCCCAATGAATGAATATAAACCGATTTGCTTCGGAAGATTATTATTTTACCTTAGGAGAAAATGATTGATTTGTGTAAATATTTGCAATTTTCATTTGTAATTTTGAATTAGGAGTCTCTAACCCAGAAAAGAAGGAACATTAATTTTCCCCCAAAACACTTTCTGCCCAAGTTTCATATTGTAAAACATTACAGAGAATCAAATTAGTTTTCTAAGAATAATGGACATCTCTCTACTTAATTTATTAACTCAATTAGTATCTGCTAGCATCACAGGATACATGAAATTCTGGTATTTTTAGGATCAAAAGGACCCAGGGACATTACAAACTTACATAGTTCTTTCTATAAGAAAAACATCACAGAAATGAAATTACCCTATTACATTTAAAATAATTCTTATTAAGAATCTCTAAAGCTCTTTGGGAACCTATTTCGCAAGAGATTACACTTATTTGCTTTCCTTTCTGTGCTTGTCACAAAATTTAAATTGTTTTTAACAACCATTTTAAAAAAAACACCTTAGTCTTCCAACTAAAAATATAAGTTGAGGGACTTCCCTGGCGGTCCAGTGGTTAAGACTCAGCACTTCCAGTGCCAGGGGTGCAGGTTTGATCCCTGGTAGGGGAACTAGTATCCCACATGCTGCAAGGGCAAAATATATATATATATATATATATATATATATATATATATATATACACACACACACACACACATAGAGAGCAATATAGATAGATAATATAATTATTTGATGTTCCTTATAAAAACATTATAAAGCAAAAGACAAAAATAGGTAGGTCTAACTTTTATGATAATATTTTTTTAATAAACCTATTAAGCATATTATTTCAATGGCAGTATGTAGGCCCAATGCAATTTTCACAGATTAACACATTTCCTAGAATTCAAGACCTAGCAGGGGAAATGCATATGTAAACTCACAATTATGCAAAATAGAATAAAACAAATGCATAATGAGTGTACAAAGAGGTATAGCATGTGGTGAGGGGGTTATTAACTACGTGGAAATCTTAAAAAATAATGCCTTCAGAAAAGATGTGTATAAAACACATTCCAGTTAAAGAAATAATAGGAACAGAGACTTAAATATGCCCACAGATACACATATGTCATTATTAAGTATGCTTTTTGGCCCACAGAGAGAGCTCATAATGAAGAATCCTAGGTTGAGAGTATCAGCAGCAGTTAGAGCTCAGATTTGAACCTTTACAAATATCAGACTCATTTCTACCAGATCTGTCCTAAAACTTAATTAAAATGAAATCAGGAAGACGATTGGAAGCACCAGAGGTATTACAATAAAATATTAAAAATTACCAAAGGTGTAAAATTACATTTAAGGAGAAAAGCCAGGCTCAACTAGGATACAAGTATTGTGAATGAGGGCGACGCCTGGAACCTGCTGGCAGAGCTAGATTAGAAGGGTATAGAGACTGGTAAAAATGAGGTCCATCTAATGAACTTATGGGAATTCCTTCTGATCGGCTCTGAGCTTTAGGAATGGCCATGATTTTACTTTCCCAGTGATGTGGTGGTTTTGCTTCCCTTCATGAAAACCTCATCCAGTATCTGATGGGTAAATATGGACAAGTTGTCACACATAGAGTGTTTTCATTATTTTGTGTGAGAAGCTATATATATAATACATAGTTTGAACATGCAGAGTACTTGCTCCATTTTTCTGAATTTAGAACACTTCGAATGGCACATGATATAATATATATATAAACCACGTTGTAAACTATGTAAGTGTACTTAACTGTGGCTTTTGTTATTTGCTTTTACCAGAGGAAAGAAGTTGTAGACACTTAGGAAGGGTTAGGATATGGCTGAAGTCAGAATAGTGACTTTTTTCCTCTGGCCTACACAACACACAGCCAATATTCTACACAGTTTTTACCTTGTGTAAAAGTAGTAATCACACAAGGAGAATAGACCCCTCATGCAGAGCACTGGAACATCCACTTTAAAGTGTAACAGACAATAACATTTGTCACTGGAGGAAGTCAGAGTTTTTTCTTTTATACTAAGACAGATCAAGATGAAATATAGGTGACACTATAATAATTATGAATTTTGGGAGAAAAGGAGCAGGTTGAAAGGAAGTAGACCCTACCTGTTATATATATTTTTCAGTCTTCATGGCAACTAGGAGAAAATATTTTGGATAGAACCAAGGAGTTTTAATTGTCTAAAAAGCAAGAAAAGCAGACAAGTATTAAGGTAGATGCTATTTCAATAATTGTTCATAGTCAGGTACAGAGGTTAAGATGTAACACAACTGCTTTTCTTTCTCTTTGTACTTCCCTACCTCCAAAATAATGACACAAAGATTAGTCGGACTTAAAAAGTAAGTATTAAAAAAGCAGAATGTAGAAAAAGGTAATATAGAAATATTTAGCCAAACTACAATATCCATAAGTTGACATCAAGTTGACCAAAAATGACATTAAGGAGTGACACAGATTGCTAGCTGCCTACCAAGGATCCATGCTGTCCTTTTCATAGAATAGAGTAATTTCTGTGAAGTGGCTGTCAATTCAGGGACTGCATTTCGTAGCACTCTTGCATTTTGGTGAGGGGTGAGGCTACAAGATTATTTCTTGTCAGTGGAATGTGAGCTGAAGTAATATGCGTCTCTGTCATTCCTGGGCTTTGTTATGTGTGTTCAATGTTTTTGTTTTTGTAGAAGTAGGTGTGCCTTCTCCAGTCTTTTTTTTCCCCCTTTTACATTTGGATGCAGAGGACTCAAGAATTACAGGCTAGGTAGCACAGGGTGGAAAGAATCCTTGCACTACCACAGGGAAGAAGTCTACTGCCAGTCAGGAACACTCTGAATAGGTTGTTATGTAGGCAAGAAATAAAATTCTATTTGTTGAACATCTAAAATAAAAGACTTTTATCGTTGTTACAATGACTAGTATTATCCTTACTAATATCCTGGAATTGTTTTAAAATAAAGTAGGATAAAGGGGTAATGATTAATGATTAAATGTGGTAAAAGTAAACAGAGAGCTATTTTGCAATTTAAATCAAAATTTACTGCCTAGACCTTGGATTGGCAAACATTCTCAAAGGGCCAGACAGTAAATATTTATAATATGCAAGACATACAGTCTATACCACAACTACTCAACTCTGTCATGTAGTGCAAAATTAGCCACAGACAATACATAAACAAAAGGGAGTGGATGTGTTACAATTAATACTTTACAAAAACGGGCTGCTGGCCCGAGGGGTCATTGTTTGCTAACCCCTGGTTTAGCTTTGGCACTCTCTCTCCACCTGGTGGCAGGAAATTAAATTGCAAGAATAATAAATGAATGGTACAACTAAGTCTGAGAAATAACATAGTTGAAAAATGATGTACACCTAAAGTCATCAAGTGCACATGTGCTTAAGGTTATTTTTATTTTATTTTACCTGTATACCTGCTCCATTACCTCAGTGGTTGAAAATCCAGCTCCTAGTTAAAATGTATATAGCACTTATTTCATAAATATTTTATTTTTAAAAATCAAGATCATTCACCAAAAAAATGGATGTATTCTTTACCTATTTTATGGCATCATTTTTAGTGTGCTATGTAATATTTGAACAACAAAAAAAGACAGGGTAGAAGCTCACTTTTATCATATAAATTCTTAACCATCTGACAATCTGTTCAAAATAAAGCTAAGGTTGAGGTATGAGGGCAAGCGGGATATGGGGAATAAGGGATTCAAGGACTTTCCATAATGGCATCTTCATTTTCATCATATTTTCCATACAATTTCTCTCATTCATCCAGCTTCACATAGTTAAAGTAACACTCATGTCTATAAATAATAAAAATGAAAAGAGACACATCTATATGAGGGCATGCTGCCAAGCCACCTGAATCTGGCTCTGTACCAGTCAGGAAGGTTTATAATAATAATTGACTCTATGCCTTAAAAAAAGGTTTCATTTGTTCTCCTTTTAATATCAAAATTAATTTAACATTTAAAAAATTGAATTTGTTTAAAGACAAGTCATATTAATAATGCAAAAGAAATAGCATTCATCTAGAATAGTCTAATAAACAAAAGAAAGTTCAGTTTTTCTTTCTTCAGGCCAAGCCCCAAATTCTAAATGTTTTATTTGAGCCCACAAAATTTTTGAAAAGAAACACATTATTTAACCAATAAAATGTTTTTGTTTTTGAAATCCTCATTAAAATATTAAAAGGGAAAACTAAGGAGGTAGAATTTGCTACTGAAAATGTTGGTTTGCAACATGTCAATTACTAATGTTCTTCAATCCATCCTTTATAGTCCAACTGCTGTTTGAACTGTTCATGAATTCCTTTATAACTATTTGGGTTCAAGTGGATGTCCTCCCAGTGAAATTCTCTAAAATTATTGTCTAATGCACTTATTTAAGTATGTAGTCAAGATTTTTTTTGTGCAATGTAAAGAGGAAAAATAAAACAGTGTTTGATAGTCAACAAGAAGACTAGTTTAGAAGAAATAAAAGTTTTGCCTCTGAGAGCAATTGGAGATAAGATTTAAAATTTGAATGGGCTAATTGTATATAGACTTTTACCTTATTGGTAATAAAACATTGTAGAATTTTCAGTGTGGGAATAATGTGATGGATTCAAGTTATGAATTTGTTAATGTATAGGGAATGGATTGAAGAAGAGAAAAAAATGTATGTATATGTATGTAGATGGATGGATGGATAGTTAGGTATATTCATGACTTTTTCCTAACCAGATTGTTTTTTATTTATTTGTTTTTTCTTTAGATTATCTTATAACTCTTATATCACCAAAGGACACAGGATCTGATGATATGCTTGTTTTAGAGTAGGTTTTTAATTAATGCTCATCGAATTGGAAGGAATTGTATTGTTAAATCGAACACCTTTAAGAAGTTATTCTCTTGATCATGTCCGGAACCATCTGATTTTCTCTGTAAAGATCCAATAGGAATCACATAGATGGATGCCCACAAAAGCAATACAGACGATTATACATTGAACTGAACAATTGAAGGTTTTTATCTAGGATGCTTACACTCACTACATTAACCTCTGTAATTAAATAGACCTCTTTTTATAATACACAATTGAATTCTCTAATAACACTAATATAATCAACATAATGAGTGAAATTTGGGTTAATTTGAACATGAAATGACTTGTTTCCTAGGATTAGGATTAAATTAAGGCATCCATTTCAAGTGGTGATTAAATCAACAAAATAATCACCTACAAACAAATTTTTTTTTTTTTTTTTTTTTTTTGCGGTACGCAGGCCTCTCCCTGTTGTGGCCTCTCCCGTTGCGGAGCACAGGCTCCGGATGCGCAGGCTCAGTGGCCACGGCTCACGGGCCCAGCCGCTCCGCGGCATGTGGGATCCTCCCGGACTGGGGCACAAACCCGTGTCCCCTGCATCGGCAGGCGGACTCTCAACCACTGCGCCACCAGGGAAGCCCTACAAACAAAATTTTAAAATGCATACACACACAGACATCAAATGTAATTCTTTAAAAATATTTATTACTTTCTAACATGAGTGTAAGTATACTTATTTTACCAATTGATTTTTATTCATTATATCCAGTGGTTGCTTTAGAGCTTAAAATATCCTGTAAATCTATTTTTTAAATGCTTGCTGTGCATTGGGCTAAAGTGAAAGTTTATAAAAACATATATGTATATGCATATATAGTCACATGTTCATAAACGTTCATAGTTTATATATGTAATAAGTGTACACACAGACCCACACACGTACGCCATATGTATATATCCTTGCTTTGGAACTCAGAATCTAATGGGTGAAACGGTGCATGTAAATGAAAATGATATAAAGAGAGAAAAAGGAGTCAATTCATCCAGGGCTCATCATAAGAAAGTGTATCCAACATATTTGGAAACGTTACAGCAGTGAGGACAAGGGGTAGGGATGAGCCAAAATAGAGGGTTTGCGTTTTAAAGGTGGAAATCTAAGTGGAAAATGAGGTTAGGCAAGAAAGTTTCTGAAGGTCTGGATGACCTGCTATTGCTGAACAGGGAACCATATGACTCTTTGAGGAAGGAATTAAAGTAAGGGAAAGTAGGTATAGTGATTGCTAGGTTTAATGTGTTTATACAAGTGGCCTGGGAGTGATCAAACAGATAAATAGAAGGTGGTAGTCAGTTACTGGAGATGAAAGTTTTGGGTGTGAGACTGTTTTGAATGATGGCAAGATCCAGGGTATATCTAATGTCATGTATCTTTGAATATGGAGATGATATAGTTAAAGCCAAGTTATTGGGCTGGTTTTGATGACACCCAAGATGAATAGGGTATCCACATGTATGCATTTACATGGAACAACCTGGTTTATACCTGATGTCATGACATAATTATCAATAACATTCTCTTTCACTCTCAAATTTTACTAATTTGAATATAACTTATATGATCATCTTAACTTTGACCCAGTAGATAAACTCTGCAAAGATTAGGTGGAATGGCCTGGAATTCTTTTTTTTTTTTTTTTTTTTTTTTTGCGGTACACGGGCCTCTCACTGTTGTGGCCTCTCCCGTTGCGAAGCACAGGAGACGCGCAGGCTCAGCAACCCGGACGCGCAGGCTCAGCAGCCATGGCTCCGCGGCATGTGGGGTCCTCCCGGACCGGGGCACGAACCCGTGTCCCCTGAATCGGCAGGCGAACTCTCAACCACTGCGCCACCAGGGAAGCCCCCTGGAATTCTTTAGAATAAAGGATGAAAGAGAGAATGGAAGAGAATAAGTTGATGTTTTGAAGAGGAGCTGAACAAGGACTTTTGCATGAGGAAGGAAGAGTAACAGTTTGGAAGCCATCCAAACTTATCTCCTATTTCTCCTCAGCAGAGCTGTTTTTGCACTAGTCTGGTTTATTCTATGATCTTGTGCATGCCCTATACTTCATCATGAATTTTATATGTACCATGCCCCTAACTGAAATAATTTTTTTCTCTTCCCCTTCTTCAAAGCAATTCCCTCAACTGTCCAAAGCCTATTTCAGAAATGACCTCAATAAAATACCTTTAAGTAATAGGAATAAATAGTAATCCAAACTGTAATTCAAGAAGGCTGCAGCATTTAATTATTGTTGGTCTTGTCTTGCATCAGATCCTGGTGAACTTCCAGGAAGTTAATAGTCCCTAGTGACTGTTAAAAGCTGCAGAATAGGAATTCCCTGGTGGCGCAGTGGTTGAGAGTCCACCTGTCGATGCAGGGGACACGGGTTCGTGCCCTGGTCTGGGAGGATCCCACGTGCCGCGGAGCGGCTGGGCCTGTGAGCCATGGCTGCTGAGCCTGCGCGTCCAGAGCCTGTGCTCCGCAACGGGAGAGGCCACAACAGTGAGAGGCCCCTGTACCACACACAAAAAAATACCCTGCAAAATAGTCTGGGGAGGTATATATGATGCTAATACTTAGTCTAAAAGGTAAATGTCAGTTCAGCTCAGTATTGAGGTGTGTTTAATCATGCACACTCAGCTTTTATCCTTTGATCAAGTAATAGAAATTACACTTGGCAATATCTGGGTTACTAGTTAGATTTGTGTGGAAACAGACTTACAAAGTTTATATAAATAAAGGCCATATAAATGTGGCCTCTCTGCGTGTTATCACATACAGATATACTAGCGTCTAGTTTAGTGTCTGTATGTTGAGAAATTTTACTTTAAGAAAACAGAAAATAAAGGTTAAGAAAGATATTTGGTGGTGGTGGTTGATGTGGGGTTTTTGTGTGTGGAAGGGAGGGTGGAGACACACCCACTCTCTTTGCTACTAAATTTTAACATCTTATCCCTGAAAGTCTTTGTCTTTCGTTTTCGTTTTTAATATCACACAGTAGGGAGTCAGTTACCTACAGTCAGTAAGGCTCAGGAAGGAGAACCTACCAATGCCCCATATGCTGGTTTTAGACCTCAAGAAAGGTATAGCTGCATTGGAAGAAAAAAGGTGATTCAGCATTGTTTCAGTACTAAAAATTGCTTAACAAACATTAAATGCAATAAAAATAATTTTTCTAATTTATAGCAACTATCTCCAAATACAGAATAGTCTGTACAATAGTGTAAATGCAGTCTTATTTCTTTGAAAAAAATTACACAGCATCGATATCATGTGATTCTTTCTCTTAGAAAGTTGTCTTCATTATTTTAAAGATTTTATAGGTGATTTCTACAAGGAAAGTAATTTCACTTGTTTTTATTAGGAAAAAATTTACTCTTGACAAAACTTGAAAGTAAATACATAGGCATCTTCTAAAAAAGTGAAAATATATGGCTGGACTAAATTGTATGGTGATGTTATCTTTTAATCATAATGATCTCCCCTTAGCCTACAATTCTATTTTGTTATATTTTAGGTTGTATATCAATTGAAATTCACGTATTATGTGTATTCATTTTTCAATAGGACTATTTAAATTATGCAAATGAGGTGAGTGGAGAATTTTGAAGTGAACCAAGTGACATGTGTTAGGGTGTTAAGTCAGACACTATTTTTTTTCAACTAGATATATCTAGTACTTCTTCTGATACCTTAAATAAAATTAAGTGGAAATAATCTTCTAAAGCTTTTATTATATAATGCATATGTACATAATGTAATACAAAATTCAAATATTAAAACAGCGGAATAAATTGTAACATCAATTAAGTTTTACCATCTAATCTGTTTCATTCCATCTTTTCATCTCTATGAATACATGATATGGTATGTGTTTGTGTGTGTACCTTTTTTGACCACATAGATGGCTCAGAAACCACTGGTATAATAATTAGCATGCTTATATTCTTGTGGATTTTTTTGTCCCCAGTCTAAATTATTTTAGTACAAGAATTGTTTGACTTTTACCTTTTCAATATTATATCTTACTATTCATAACACTTTTCTAATGAATCATAAAGTTTATAAACTTACTATTCATAAATTCTGGCCTTTGGCCAAATCATTAGTAATGCCCAAATTCCAAATTTAATCTTGATAATCTTGACATTTTGATAGTCTAGCTTTGGGGTGGTAATTGGGGAGGCTAATTCCAGATGTTGTTCCCAGAAAAACCATTGGAAGATATAAAATCTAGCATAAGAAACAAGACATATTTTGGAGAGGTGAAGTTGAGATTGAAAAACAGGGGCTTCCCTTAAAGGGCTGGTAGCCTAGCTTCCTATTCACATATGATATCTGCTGTGAAACTGCATCTGCCAATTATATATGGTTAATTGTATTCTTTAGAATATTTTAAGAAATACTTAAATTAAAATGATGGTCATTAATTTGCCTTATAGAGTAATAATTGCATATTTGAGGTATTTATTTTGAATTTAGTGAAAGATGAAGTTTCAAATTAGTTCAGTCTTTAAATATTATCAGAATTATGACAGACCTTATGAAATAGCATTATTACTTCCACTCATTTAAATCACTTTAGGAAGCACTCAGTATTAATGAATAGCTCTGTAACTTTAAATGACAATAAAGTAATATAGGTAAGAGCATTTGCTAGACATTACTTTTCAGTCAGCTGAACTTGAAAGTCAATCCCATTTCAGCCATGTTGTACTCGTGTGTTGTTGGCCAGGTTTTCTACACCATTTAAAATAGGGAAATAATTGTGTTTTACAAAGTGTTTGGAAAAATGACTACACTGAGTGATGGATGGTAAGCACTTAGCTCAATGCTGACACACGTTTAACACTCAAAGACAATTCATTATCATCATTATTCTTATTTTATTACTGCTACTATTACTAATTCTATTCTCCATGTCATTTATGGCTCTGTTTCTATTGATTTTTCTCATTAACGTTCATATTTCCATACTTCTTTACATGCCAAGTAATTTTTTATTGAATAGCAGGCATTGCAAATTTTAGATAATGGGTCTAAGAATTTTTGTGTTCTCTTAAATATTTTTGGATTTTGTTCTAGGATTTAGTTAAGCTACTTGGAAACAATTTAATGTTTTTGATGCTTCTTTAAGCTTTGTTGGACAAGCCCAGAACAGCCTTTAATCTATGGTTAATTTGGCCCCACTACTGAGGACTCTACTTGATGTCCCATGTAATTGAAGAACTTCCCACTCTGGTTGTTCAGAACATGAACTATTTTCAGCTCTATGTGATTATCAGTGGTTGTTCTGCCTGTTTCTTTCCAGGAGTCTTTTTCTGGTCATGAGATACTTCCTCATGAGTAGGTGTCTGAGTATTGATTCAGATGAAGATATGAGGAAAATTCTCTGAAGGTCTTGGTAACTCCTCCTCTGTATAACTCTCTCCTCTCTGGAATTCTGCCTCACAAATTCTAGCCACTTTGGCTAGAATTCTGTACTGTCTCCTCAGTTCAGGGAGATCAGCAAGCTCTGTTTACACATTCTGTCCCTGAATTTCTTTCTAGAAATTTTCTCCAAAAATTTAGCTGGGACAACCTTAGGGATCATCATATTCATTTCCCTTCTTTCAAGGATTACTATATTGAGATACCTGTTGTCCAATGGCGAAAAATGTGTTTCATATACTTTGGATATATTTTGTTTGTTTAAAGTGGGAAGCATATCCAGTCTCAGTTATTCCGTCATGGCTAAAACCATTTCCCCATAAAGATTTCTTAAAAACACTTTATCATCTTTGAAACTGCAGTTAGATTTCATCGTTTTTTTCTTAACATTTTTCTTGTGTAATCTCCTTACCCAGAAGTGTGTCTGTATTTTTGTTGTTAAATATTTTGCACAAGACAATTTGTCAAGTAACTTTTATTTTTATTCTATTTTATTAATTTCAAGTTTTATCTTTATTAGTTCTTTCTTTAGCATAAAGTATTTACTTTGAGTTTTTCTGTTTCTTGAATGCTGCTTCAAAAATTATTTTGTATTTTTCAAACTTTTTGAACAAATGCATTCAAATTTTCACCTTTCTGGCCTTTAGAGGAATAGCTTCATTGCACCTCTTTGATTTATTTTTACTCAGTCTCTTGATTTAATTCTCATTTAGGTCTCATGGGATGCTCATTAAAAATACTCCATTCCAGTTTTCTTTCTTGCCTATTGAAACACTCTATATTATTTTCTCTTCTTGTGTCTTGAAAATGTATCTGTTTCAGGGTATAGCTGCCTGTCAGTGGAACCATATTCATTTTAGGTTTCCAATGGTTTTAAGTGGCATGAGCTCAGACCCCCCAGGTGTGTATAAACATCATGATGCTTCAAGTATAGCTCATGTCTTCTTCTTGTGAAGAGTGAGTTTATTTCTCCTAAGTTGCTAGGGGACAAATATAATTTGTCAAAAGGAATATTTGTTTTTCTTAAAATTGCACAATGTGGTCTGTATAAGAGATTCTTAGAGACACATTGTAACTTTGTATTTATTCTTCAAAATACAAATCGAAACTCTGGCAAGATTATGTTCAAAGCTGACTTGTACTTCGTGATGATATTCAGTTTTTAAAGGCCCGCACATTACCTCTTGAGCCATCCAGAATTCTCAAATATTTATGTCCAAGTCCCCAAATATAATATTTCTATTTCTTTCTTGATAGTCGTGGTGATGGGTTTCAGTTCTTCATAATATGTTCTTTTTTTTTTCTTCATTTTAATCAGCCTTAGAAAGAAAGAAACTCAGGTAGTCAATGGCTATCTTGACCCAGAAATTTCAGAATCATTTTAAATCCCTGTAGTGAGTTAATGTGATACATAGAACTCCATTCCAGTACAAGACACATTCCCTCAGCTGCCGGAAGTGTTGCTTGCTGATGGCTCACAGCTGAGTGTCCCTCCAGGAATTTTCTTCTGTAAGGAAGCTGCCTTACCCAAGGTTATTCTCTCTCCCTGGGGTGGCCCTTGTCTAATGCCTTGTGCCATAATGCAGCCTCTGCCTTGATTCACTGTAACTTGGTTGCAGTTCAATCTCTCCCTCTGCACAAGCCTGCTTCCCTCACTCTGCCACAGGTGTTGTTGAAAACTTTGTTAAAAACGTGTGCATCCAAAATCCATTTCAATGGCTGTTTCCTTTAGATTTGAACCTAAGCCAAACTATTTAATCAACTTTTATATCATGCTTAAATTTTCTGACTTGCAATCCTTATGTATACATATTTATTGGTATTTTCACCCACTTTTCACCTTTGCTCCTAAGTTAAAAAATGTGGTATCCCTTTAAAAAAATAAACGAACAAAAATACCCAATATGTTCAGTAACCTGAGCTTTGTATCTAATCTTTCTTTTCCCCAAGGAATTCAGTACATTAATTACCCCTTTCTCAACTCTTCTAACCATGCACCTTCCTTTCATCGTCAAAACATTCTTCTTCCATCCTTCATTACCTTTTAGTTATTGCCCTATGTCATTCACTAACCTTACAAACTTTTGCAAAAAGTTGTGTTATGCTCTCTCCCTACAATCTAATTTTGATCAGTTTGATCAAATCATCCCACCTATGTTGAAAATGCCCACCCCACAAAAGCAACAAGTAACTTTTTTGCTAAAACAGATAATTTTAAGCATTTTGATTGATTCCTTTACAGTAGGAATAGTATATTTAGTAAAGATTTCCTTTACTGTGAAGCTCTTTCCTCCCTGATTCCTATGAAAAGTCTTCCTCTGGGTACTTTTTCTCAATATTCTTAGTTTTTTTCTTTACTATTCCATTCCATAAATACTGGCATTCCTCAAAGTCTGACCATGTTGGTCTTCCCTTCTCATTCTATGCAATCAACTGACTATAACCTATACGCCGATGACACACAAATCTATAATATTTGTCTAAATCTCATACCTGGGTTCCAGATTCAAATAACCAATTAAAATTTACCAACTCCAACGGGATGTTCATGGACATCTCACAATTAACATGCCAAACAAAACAAAACGAAAGCAGTTTCATCATTCTCTCTTCCAGACATAAACATTTTCTTTAATTGCCTGCTGCAGTAAATGGCACCAGCATTTTGTAGAGTTACTCAAACAGGATCCTTATAAAATATCATGACTTCTCTCTTTGCTAATCAATCATCAAGGCACATTAACACCTTAATTAACTATCAAGTCTGCCTCCCTTAGCTCCATTTCTTGTCATACCGTTTAAAATTATGTCCCTGAGATTCTGCACTTGGATTACTTCAGCTATCTTCAAACTGTTCTTTCTGCTCATATACTTTCCAACTCTCCAACACATTCTCAATACAACTGTCAAGTGATTTATTTCTTAATATTCAAAATTACTCCTATGAGTAAAATCTTTATTGTCACCTCATTTCATACAGGAATACTAAATTCTTTAGCAGTTCATATAATGCCATCATGGTCTGATCCTTACAAAAACTTCTAATCTCACTTCATGATGTGTTTCCCTGCCTTCCAATTTAAAAATACAAAACCAAAACCAAAGAAAAATTTATAGCCATCAGAGTTCACTTTGTCACATCTATAACCTTTTCAAAAAATTGTGATAAGAACACTTAACATAAGCTAGACACTCAAGTTTTTAAGTGCACAGTACACAATATTGTACAACACAACACTGTACAGCAGATCTCTAGAACTTAATCATCTTGCATAACTGAAACGTCATACCTGTTGAACAGCAACTTTCTCTTTTCTCCTTCCCCTAACCCCTGGCAATGACCATTCTACTCTCTGTTTCTGAGTTTGACTATTTTAGGCACCTCCTTTAAGTGTAATTATGCAGTATTTTTCCTTCTGTAATTGGCTTATTTCACTTAGCATGTCCTCAAAGTCCATTCATGTTGTAGTATATAATAGGATTTCCTTCTTTTTTAAGGCAGAACAGTATTTTATTGTATGTAAATACCACATTTTCTTCATCCATTCATCTGTCAGTAGACATTTAGGTTGTAATTCCATATCCTGGCTATTGTATCAATAAATAATGCTGCAATTAACATGGGAATACAGATATCTCTTCAAGATACTAATTTCAATTATTTTAGATATATACCCAGAAGTGGGATTTCTGGATCATGTGATAATTTTATTTTTAATTTTTTGAGTAGCTTCCATACTGTTTTCCATAGTGGCTGAATCATTTTACATTTCCTACAACAGTGTACAAGGATTCCAGTTTCTCTACATCCTCATCAACACTTGTTATCTTTTTTTTGATAATAGCTATTCTAACAAGTGCAAGGTGATATCTCATTGTGGTTTGATTTTTATTTCCCTAGTGATGTTGAACATCTTTTCATATACCTATTGGCCATTTGTATGTCTTCTTTAGAGAAATATCTATTCAAGTCCTTTGCCCAGTTTTTAATTGGGTTGTTTATTTATTTATTGTTATTGAGTTATAGGAGTTTCTTATATATTTTGAATATTAATCCCTTATGAGGTATATGGCTTGCAAATATTTTCTCCCATTCCATAGGTTGACTTTGCACTCTGCTGATGGTTTTCTTCCCATTCTACAGAAGCTTTTTAGTTTGAAGCAGTACCATTTGTCTAATTTTGCTTTTGTGACTTGTGCTTTTCATGTCCTATCTAAGAAATCATTGCCCAGACCAATGTCATGAAGGTTTTCCCCTAAGTTTTCTTCTAGGATTTTTACAGTTGTTGGTCTTATGTTTAAACCTCTAATCCCACTTTGAGTTGATTCTGTTTATGGTATAAGATAAGGGTACAGTTTCCTTCTTTTGCATGTAGATATCAAGTTTTCCCATCACCACTTTTTAAAGAGACTATACTTTCCCCATTGTGAATTTTTGGCACATCCACCATAGATGTGTGGATTTAGTTCTGGGCTCTCTTTTCCATTCCATTGGTCTATATGTCTGTTTTTATGCCAGCATCATACTGTTTTGATTACTGTATCTTTATTTATATTTCAAAATTAGAAAGTGTGATGCCTCCATCTTTGTTTTTCTTTCTTAAGATTATTTTGGCTACTCCAAGTCTCTTGTTCCATATGAATTTTAAGATTGTTCATTCTATTGCTGTAGAATATGCCATTGGGAATTTGATAGAGTACACTGAATCTGTAGATTGCTTTGGGTGGTATGTATACTTTAATAATATTAACTCTTTCAATCCATGAACATGGGATGTCTTTGCATCAGTGTTTTGTGGTCTTCAGTACACACGTCTTTTAACTAGATGGCTAAATTTATTCTTAAATATTTTATTCTTTTTGTGTCTATGTGAATGGAATTTTTTTTTAATTAAGAAAGAGCTATCCTTTCAGATAGTTCATTCTTAGTGTACAGAAACAGAACTGATTTTTGTATGTTAATGTTGTATCCTGCAAATTTATTCAATTTGTTTACCCTAACAGTTTTCTCATGGAGTCTTTAGGGTTTTCTACATATAAAATCACATCATCTGCAAGCAGAGATAATTGTACTTCTTCCTTTCCATGCCTTTTATTTCTTTTTCTTGTCTAATTGCTTTGGCTAGAACTTCCAGGATTATATTGAATAGGAGTGGTGAGAGTGGGTGTATTGGCCTTGTGTTGATCTTAGAGAAAAAGCTTTCAGCTTAATACCATTGAGTATGATGTTATCTGTAGCCTTTTCATATATGGACTTTATTATATTGATACAAATTCCTTCTATGCCCAGTTTTTTGAGAGTATTTTATTATGAAAAAATGTTGAATTTTGTAAAATGCTTTTTCTGCCTTTATTGAGATGATCATGTGACTTTTGTTCTTCATTTTGTTAATGTAGTGTATCACATTGTTTCATGTATGTTGATTTTACTTTTGATTTTGTATACTGTAAGTAATTTCTGATGGATGACACAATAGCGCATTGGATGGGGTCTCAGAGCTTAGGCTAATGTGTAGACCCTTTTCCCCAGCCTCCTGATCTCAGTAGAAGGGGTTCTCAGATGCCCATTCCCTCAGTTACTTGTGTCACAGGACCACCCAGCTTCCGAGTCCTAAAGCCCCACCCAGAGACTGACTCTTTTGGCTGTCAGCCTGGGTTCCAGCTCTGGGAGGGTAGGGGTTGGGATCACACACCTAACAGAGTCTGGAGGAGAGGCATGATGGTAGCGGTTCTGTCTCAGGCTGGCAGTGTCTGGCCCAGGTTCCTAGGTACATAGCATGTTCCAGCACAGAGGTTGTAATATCCTTGGGAGTCACTCACCTATTGTGTGTTCCCACATCTGGCCTTGAGGAAGAAGAGATGGCTGGCTTGCTTTCATACCTTAACAGAGGCAAGGCTTATCTGTTTAGTGACTGGAAGGAAATGAACTTAGCAACCCTCAAGCCAAAACGTGTGTATGCCTTTGGCCACCACACGCCCACTCCCAGGGCAGAGAATTTTCATGAGTATCCTGTGTTCAAGAGAGTTTTTCCTCAGGCCCTCTTAGTGACTGGGGGACACTCTATCTCTCATTTCAAACTTCCTGAATCTAGCTTGTGTTGGTCTCTTCTGGTCAGCTCAAGCCTCACTTTGGATATGAACAATGAAATACGTATTGTGTAATTGTGATGATTCCACATAAATGTTAAACGCTCTGAAATTTGCATTTAAAACCGGCATCACATAATATAAAGTTCATGCTAATAACTTAAGTTTTGAATTTTTCTTTACTTTGAAAAACATTAAATATCAAATAAAAAATATACCATGCAAAAGAAAGGAAAACACCTCATTTTTAGTACCTATAACAATATTTTCCCCCTGTTTTTGAGCAAGGCACTCTGAATTTTCATTTTGCTATGAGTCTTGCAAGTTATGTCCCTGATCCTGAGTGAAATATATGCTAATTATTAAAACTATTTTCCTCAGAAGAAAGCTGAGGCTTAGAGAGATTTGGTAATTTTACCAAGATCACATAGATGCTAAATAGGGATATCAGGAATGGTAACAGGTTATTCTGATTCAAGAACACATACTCTCAAACATTACAACATCATATTTCATCCCTTGTGGTTAAAATGGAAAATGATGATGATGATGGTGATGATGGTATCACCACCATTGATAAAAATAATGGTAACACATATAATGCTTTCTATGTTTGAGGCATTGATTTTGAAAGAATTACTTATGCTATTTCATTTCATTCTCACATTAGCCATATTAGGTTGGAGCTATTATTATCATTTCTATTTTCATAGATGAGTAAAGTGAAGCAAGAAGTCAAATAAATTTCTTATCTTATAATTAGAAAGCAGAAGAGTCAAGATTTGACTTTAAATAGACTCTAAAGTATCTTCTAAATCATTTAAGTGACAGAATATATAGACTAACAATTAAGAACTTCTATCTGTATCCTATGTGGCTCACATGCATTATAGATAAAAATATGTTTTATGTTTCCTTATAATTTAACTAAATAGGTAAGCAATCTGATTTGTATTATCTTTAGTTTTGTTGTTAGCTGCAATCTTAAAGTCATATATTGACAATAGGTACATGGAGTGGATGATGATTGTCATCATGTAGATGTTTATATCAGCAGATTTGTAAGTGAAGTAAAGACTATAATGCTGAGCCTCTGTGTAGATTTTCAAAGGATTTGGCCATCCTCTTTTCTCCTCATATATAAATATTTCAAAATTAACTTGGCAGATGTCCATTTACCTATTTAGCACTGAAAACCATGACTTGAACTCATTTTCTTGAGGAGAAGCATAGGAAGAAATGAACAAAACTTTATAACCGTCACTCCTATAATAACAATTGTATATGAAATGAACATCCAGCTGTGGTTGCTTAATCCTTTACTACTTCAATTCTTGCTAGTGTCAGGTTTGTAAAGAATTTCTATTCCCACTACTGGGATTAGTAAATAGAACCAGAATTGAAATTATACAATGTTAGCCCTGGAAAAGAGAGCTCAGATTACTAAATTAATATTCTTTCATTTCCAGCTAAGAATTTGATACATAAAAGGATGCATATCTTTATTAAATTGATACCATTTGCTGGTAGAAACAAGACTTTAAAACTTATATTTCCAGTTCCAAATGGTAGCAATAACCATAATATGGACTTCGCAAGATACTAAATATTTTCTGCCGAGTCTTAAAGCACCCAGGTAAATAAATACCCTCTTTATATTCTTGACAAAAAGTACCTATATGGGTAGCTTTATTTTGCTTTTTGACATGTTACTATGATGCTGTGAATCAAATGACATAGAAAGGATTCTTTTTTTCTCCTGTTTTCTGACCATTTTTAATACTTCACATTTTTATTTTGTCGACTGAGTTTCCTATTTGTCACATAAATATATTTAAAGGGAAGGAATTACTAGACATAAAAGGTAAGAAATTCAACATGAAATATTATATAATGAGCTAATTTTTCTTTTTATTGAAAGAAAAAGAAATCATTAAAGAATTAAATAATTTTATAAGTTTTGGGAAATTTGAGATGATTAAATAAACACATGGTATCCACCCATATATGGGAGGTCTCTGTTCTAACCACTCAAACTATTGCTTTCTTTTGGTCTCCCATTTGTTTTGGGTGGAAATTAAGTCTTTGTCTTTTTGTGCTAAGAATAGATATATGACTTAGTCTTCAATAATCACTGCACACGATTAGTTCAAATTTCGACACATGGCCTGCATTGAACAGTATCTCAACTGTTTTTCTTGAGGTTATCTGGAAAGAATGACTTTTTCTGCACTGAGGTTGTCCATTTCAGAAACAAGCCTACAACTTTAGCCATCATAAATTCTACCACCATTTATTCTTTTCTCCTTTAAGGATAAAATTCAAATTCAAAAACGTAATTTAACAAAGTAAATCCAGGATTTATTGTGCAATGTATTATGTACATAGAATGCTTAAGAGATTATAAAGGTATGAATGAAATAAATGAAGATATATGCTTTCTTTAAAAGTAAAATGGGATTCTAGAAGAAGTAGCATTTTATTTTGGATTGAATAAGTATGTCTCTCCAAAATTCATAGGTTGAAGCCCTAATCCCAAATATGATGGTATTTAGAGACGGGGCTTTGGGGAGGTAATTAGGGTGAGATGAAGCCATGAGGGTGGGAGACCGTGGTCTGATGGGATCAATGCCTTTATAAGTAGAGACACCAGCGTAGAGACAATTGTGAGAGCTTATTCTCTCTCTGTCATATGAGGGCACAACGAGAAGTTGGCTGTCTGCAAACTAGGAAGAGAGCTGGTACCAAAATCTGATCATGTTAGCACCCTGATCTTAGATTTTCAGCCAAAAATATTATAAGAAAATAAATTTCTATTGTTTAAACCTCACTGTCTATGATTTTGTCATGGTAGCCCTTAGCTGACTACTGTACTTTTCAAAAAATTTTATTTTAGTCAAGGAGTCTATGATATATTTCAAATTCATCAAGAAGAACTTCTCTGAATATGTGAGCTAGGCCTGTGGAAAAATGCACTGCAAGTTATCTTGCTTTATTATGTGAGGATACTTCAGGTCAATTATATAAATTAATATAAGCTTACTATCTAAATGTAACTCTCCCCTGTATTATAGGAAATAATCATCAATATACCTACATAAAATTTTCCTTGTTGCTATTCATCTTAAGGAATTACATACTCTGCATTACGCAAACCTATTATTTTTAATAATATACAGGTGATATATGTTTAATATACTGTATATTCTATAGTATATGCATGTATGGTGGAAGGAGAAAAAGAGAGGGAGAGATATTTTGGGATTAGTGTTTTAAACATATTGCTTTCTAGTTACAATCTGATTGATGAGATAGACTTAATCCTTTTTTTCCTTTCTTGTCTCCTTTGGTCATTCATCTACTAGAGGAAGTTTCTGTATTCCTAAAAAAGTCATATCTTATGTTACCATTTTAACTTTAAACACTATTTCTTAGATATATGAGTTGATTAGTAAGGATTTCAATATCTCAAGTAAATATACATTTTAAAATGAGACAACACTACAAATTTTCTGGATGATTTTCATAAACATGGATATGTAAAACATTATCAGTAGATGTGAGGCATTTAGAAGATTTACCTCCAGTTGTGGAGAAAATCATTTGCGATATGAGCATACCAGCCCTGCCTAGAAAAATGTATTATCCAACAAGAATCTCATTTACATACATATCTTCCATGTGGTCTCATACCCTGTCAAGTAGTATTAATGGAATTCTGGAACACAAGGCAGATCTATTTGATTTTCTCATGGCCAGTTCTCTTTTATCAAGAGTACCTAAATAATAACTTTTCATTACATCATCTCTTTAGAGCAAGTTGAATGAAACCTTTTAAAACTAATGCCTTGAGGGTAAGGTTTACCAGACTTAGCAAAATACACGATGCCTAGTTAATATAACATTGGGAAAAATATTAAAAATTCATTATTTATCTGAAATTCAAATTTACTTGTACATCCTGTATTTTATCTGCCAAGCCTACCTGAGGCATACTTCTTTGAAACTGCAGAAAATGGCAGTTTTTAATCAAATTTCAGGTATTTAGTAATTTTTAACCTAACATTCTGATAACTTGTTTTAGCCCCAAAGAAAAATTAATTGAAACTTATTGTTGAAATTACTTCTTAAATAATATTTTTTTGAAGTTTGACAAAAGTTAACTAAAGTTGATGCATTAATTTTTGAGGCAGTTGTAAATATGTGAATCTGATCTTTACTGTCTTCTGCAATAAATGTCAATAGATTATGATTAAATTGTGATAATGTGATTCAATAACTCTGTCTTATCTACTTAAAGAAGATTTTGCTAAAGAAAGCTGCAGAATACAATTTTACAAAAATGCACATAAATATTTTTTTTAAACTTTGCACTTCTGACAAATAATCTGCAATGTTAGTGTAAATAATTTTTTTAAAACATGCTATCTAGGGTATGCCCAAAGTTCACTTATGACTTACCACAGGTGGTAGATTGTTATAGTAATGGCTAAAGGATCACATCGCCCTATGTCCATGCAACTATATAACCCCTTCCAATATTGACTCTGGTTTGGCCAATGAGACAGTAACATTTATGCATCAGAAGTAGCCCTTTGTTGTTCCCTCAACTCCATTTGAGGAAACCTCAACTGCCTAGTGGAAGGTGGGACTCACAAAGCATAGAGAAGCAGTCCTGCTAAGATCCCTGAGACCACTGATCTCCCGACTAATAGACTAACTGACTGTCTTGTGAGTAACCCCAGACAGATGCTACCAGCAGAAGACTTGCTCAGCTGAGTCCAATCCAAGTTTCTGACCCACAAAATCACAGCAAATTAATCTTATTTTAATCCACTAAGCTTTGGGATGGTTTGTTATGCAGCAATAGATAACTGATATATCCTATATTGTTTTCAATTATCTTTAAGAATTCATGGTCAATGCATCATGTGAAACTGACAAATAATTATAAGTATACTAGATTTTGCTATGAACCATAGCAGCACCCTGACTTAATATCTGTCTACATGCCTACATGATCTAAGCAGCACTTTCTCTTGGAGTGAGTTATTTTAGTGTCCTCTGGCCTCTTCAGACTCTCCCTGTTGGTACTGCCAGTAAGAGTTTTAATAATGGTAATATTTATGATGCTGTGCTTTTCTAGCTTCTAGTAACAAAATAGAGACAAGCCAATTCATTTCAAGTTAGCTGCTACAATAGCTGATAGGTGGTAAGAGTTATAAATACCTTAATAATTTAGATTGGAATGAATATCCTATTAGTGAAACTTATTAGTAGTACTAAGAGCCATAAATTGTTCTACTTTCCAATAAATGCCCATGCCAAATTGTGGTAGTGTAGATTGAACAATTTTAGAAACATTAAGTGTTTTCACTTGACTAATGCTAAGTATTTTAGAAATATGCATATTTCATTGTTTTAAATAATTTGAAAGGTGAATCATTTAAAATTAATATTTCCTGCTTTTTTCTGAGAAAACTGAATCAATGAGGCAATTATAAACAGGTTTAAATATTTTTAGGGATAACTTTTATATCCTTCAATCTCTATTCCCTTTCTTTAAAAATTTCAAAATGTCTTAATTGTATACAAGTCATTCATTTATTCCACTATTTGATAACATTGACCAGGTGCCAAAAACTCTGATAAGCAGTGGCATTTGAAAATTTGGACATGAAGGATATGGATTTAAGAAACAAGAATAAACTAAGTTAAGAAACAAAATAAATTAATTATTTACTTAAACAATAAATAATTAGCATTCAAGAAGTTCAGAGTATATGTAGGAGAAATAAATTCAAAGTTTAATAGAAGAAAATGTTCATAAGCTAAAAATCACTTATATGTATAAATCAATAATTCTCTCTAGCTTCCAGTAAAAATTCATAAAAAATACAAAGATTCTCATTATTGTGAAACTTCTAAACATAAATGGAAAATAAATAATAGTATAAGAGCCAAGTCAGAAAGTACAGTTTCCTACAAAGATATAAAACTTAGGTTGACCTCAGAATTCTCCACAGCGATTCTGTGTAGAAGCTTGTTTATTCTGCCTTCCAAGTAACTGAACAAGATATATACTGTTTACGTCATAAAGTGGCACAGTTCCAGGCACTGTGTGAAATTAAAGGATGAATAGATCATGAGCCCTGCTTTAGATTTCTCTTAATATGATGAGAGAGAGAGACAAACATAAAAGGTGCTGGATATTCAGAATGTAAGACAATACTGTAATAAGTTCTATAATACAAAGTGGTAAGAAAATATATGAGAGATTAATTCCAAATGAGAGGTTTTGTAAATGATTCATGGAGAAGTAACTTTTCATCTTCCCTTCCCTCATCTTTCTTGATACTGAGAGAATTCAAAGGACATTCCTAGTAGAGAACAACTTGGATGGAAGAACTGAGCAGGAAATTATAAAGCCCAAAAGGATTGATAGATAGTCCCATTAGACTATAGGAGGAGGTTTTCCCTGCATTTCAAGCAGGCAGAGATGTTGATACCATTAGGGTTCAAGGAAGCCTCAATGTTCTATTGGTTAGCACCTCCTTATACACAGGTAGCCTCCTTTCTTACCCCAATGTGAGTGTCCTCACTACTAGTTTCTTTACACACCCCAGCGTTGACAAAAAACAAGATGCACTAACTGAAGTAGAAGCTGAAATGAAATGTTGGATGATCTGACTGATAAGATAAACGGTTCACAATTTATTTTGTGAAAGAAGGAATCATGGAAACATTTTTTAAACAAAGGTTTGATATGATAAAATGGTTATTTTAGATTAATTTGTAAGTTATGTGGAGAAAAACCAAAATGGGGAAATGTGCTCACCAGAGATTGTTGGGGAGCAGAATTGCCAAAGGTTTGATGGAAGTGTTTGTCTGATGGAATAATAGAAAAGATATTCCAGAGATATTATTTTTAAAGGTACAGATTGATTCCAGGTAATATTTGGAATATGTAAAAATATGCAATAAAATAAAAAATTTTAATCACCTTAATTTTTAATTTAATTTAATTTCTACAACAACAGCCCCTTGAAATAGTTTTTTTAAAGTATACCCATTTAAAAGATGAAAAACACTTTGATCCAAAAATGCAGTTATTTGCAGAAGGTCAAATAGTAAATTAGTTTAGATTCAAGGGAAGAACCTAAAAACCTATGTCTCCTAACCCTTCTGTGTAATTTTGATCGCATAGGTCTTTTTTTAATCATGTTTTAATTTTTCAGGAGACACAAAAAACAGCAAAATCTTTACTGAATTATTTCAGCATAATCTTAAACCTCACTTGTAAAATTTCATAGTAATGTCAGAAACTGTCATAATTTTTAATGGTAGAAGCACCCAGTTAAAGAAAAAAAGCTCAAAAAAGAAATGCTTTATCTCTGTTTAAAAACATATTTTGCCTTTGTTCTAGTAAATTAGGTATTTCACTACAAGCATGGTAAACAATCTGAATTTTCAAAGAGCTTTTGTTCCCCGCAAGGAGGAAGGGAAGACATATACTAAAATAAGCAGTTTGGAAAATGTTATTCGTAAAACAAAGTGCATCCTCTAACTACAGTTTATTATCTTCACCCCAATTCCCAAAAGCCAGCAATATAGTCACATGACTTTAATATATTAGGTCTGTAGCTGATTATATCTATTCAGAAACAGTGTCTCTACCTTAGTTTTTATAGCATTATTTCACTTACTACCTTATATTGATCTTGGTAACTCCATTCATATGTTTCTATCACCAGGATCCCTAAATTATATACTTTCCTCTTAAACCTAGCACTTAAACAGTAAAATTTCCTCTCCATACTGAAAAAGCCAAGCTTTATCTTTAAGGTCTCTTCTATATTTCAAATCAGGGTTTTCAGAAATTCTATTACAGGGGAGAGCTTCCTGCAAAAACCATTCCTTGTGAAGGGAGTAACTGATAATTGAGCAGTGATCTGAAAGTTTTGTGTTGTTCAAAAATAAAATGTGTAACCATATTTTTTAGGCACTGTTATTCGTCAGAATGCCTTAAATCTTTGTTGTAAAAGTTTGGTAACTTTCAGCTTTGGATATATGTTCCAGGTTTAGGAACACAAACTCTGTAAGTATTTAAAAATAAATTTTCATTCTCAAGGAACTCAGTAGGGCCCAGTTAATGGCACTTTACTTAACTGAAATAAGGCACAATAAATCGACTACTACATGACATTTGTTCCTTAAAAATATAATGGTTTTAACTAAGCATTCACATGATTTTAACAAAAAATATTTCATGTATTTGATCTGCCTGTTTTATTTTTTCCCACATATGGGTCCTTTAAATGCAGAAAATAATTCATATAATTTGGCTATATATAATAAAATTTAATGTAATTTCATTTGAAAGTATTTAAAGACAATTGGGTGAAAATACTGTGTTTTTCCTAAAATAAACTGAAAAATGCAGTATCTATCTTTAGGCTAAAAGCTCTAAGGTTGATCAGAAACAGATACCATTTTGTAAGCTGTGCAGATAAAAGGTATCTTATGAGAAACATAAAAATAACCTTATATATTTTTCGTTTCTCCTTGCTAAGATACCTCTCCTTAAAATTTCTGATCACAAACTTAGAAAACAATCTTATTGTTACCAAAGGGGAAAGGTGAGGGTGGGGAGAGATAAATTAGGAGTTTGGGATTAATATAGACACACATGGACACACAACTATATATAAAATAGATAATCAACAAGGACCTACTGTAAAGCACAGGGAACTCCACTCAATATTCTGTAATAATCTATATGGGAAAAGAATCTGAAAAAAAATAGATACCTATATGATGGCATGACTTTGCTATACACCTGAAACTAACACAACATTGTTAATCAACAATGCTACAACATTAAAAAAAACAACAAAAAAAAGGGCTTATTAGGAATGAAAAAAATTCCTGATCAAATTTTTGGGGCTGAGTATTTATTTCTGAGATTAAAAAAATAAATAAAAAGAATATTTAAAATGAATGATTACAATAGATATACCCATATCTAAAAATTAATTATATTCAAGTATGTATATATAAGACATAAATATAGATGTATGCATTGCAAAATGCTGGTATTAACTTACATTTTCTTTTCACAGTGAGATTAATGAAGCCCTTTGCCCCCTGTGAAGATATTGGTGTCTTAGCCTTGGTTTATATTCATTAATATTTTTTAAATTGAGGTATAGTTAGTATACAATATTAATGTTACAGGTATACAATATACTGATTCACAATTTTTAAAGGTTACACTCAATAGTTACCACAAAATATTGGCAATATTCCCTGTGTTGTACAATATTTTCTTGAAGCCTATTTCATACATAATAATTTGTACCTGTTAATCCCATACTACTATCTTGCCCTCCCCACTTCCCTCTCCTCACTGGTAACTACTAGTTTGTTCTCTATATCTGTGAGTCTGCCCTTTTTTAAAAAAATATTCACTGGTCTGTTGTATTTTTTAGATGCCACATATAAGTGATATCATACAGTGTTTGTCTTTCTCTGTCTGATTTATCTCACTTAGCATAATACCCTCAAGTCCATCCATGTTGTTTCAAATGGCAAAATTTCATTCTTTTTCATGGCTGAGTAGTATTCCATTATATATGTGTGTATATATATATGTGTGTGTGTATATATATATATATTATATGTATATAATATATATCAATCATCTTCTTTATCCACTCGTCTGTTGATAGACACTTAGGTTGCTTCCATATCTTGGCAATTAGAAATAGTGCTTCTATGAACATTGGGGTACATGTATATTTTTGAATTAGTGTTTTGGTTTTTTGTAGATACATACCTAGGAGTGGAATTGCTTGGTCATATGGTAGTTTTATTTTTAGTTTTTTGAGAAACTTCCATACTGTTTTCCACACTGGCTACACCAATTTGCATTCCCACCAACAGGGTATGAGGGTTCCCTTTTCTCCACATCTTCCCCAACATTTGTTATTTGTGTTCTTTTTGATGATAGCAATTCTGACATGTGTGAGGTGATATCTCATTGTGGTTTTGATTTGAATTTCCCTGATGATTAGCAGTGTTGAGCATCTTCTCATATGCCTGTTGGCCATCTCCATTTCCTCTTTGGAAAAATGTCTATTCAGACCTTCTGTTCATTTTTAATTGGGTTGTTTGTTTTTTGATGTTGAGTTATATGAGCTGTTTATAAATTTTTCTATTAATCTCTTATGGGTCATATAATTTGCAAATATTTTCTCCCATTTGTTAGGTTGTCTTTTCATTTTGTCAATGGTTTCCTTTGCTGTGCAAAAGCTTTTAAATTTAATTTGGTCCAATTTGTTTATTTTTGCTTTTATTTCCTTTACTTTAGGAGACAGTTTCAAAAAAATATTGCTATGATTTATGTCAAAGAGTGTTCTATATTTTCCTCTAGGAGTTTTATAGTTTCCAGTTTTACATTAGGTCTTTAGTCCATTTTGAGTTCATTTTTGTTTATTGTGTTAGAGAATGTTCTCATTTCATTCTTTTGCATGTATCTGTCCAGTTTTCCTAAAACCACTTATTGAAGACAGTCTTTTCTCCACTGTGTATTCTTGCCTCCTTTGTCATAGATTAATTGACCATAAATGTATGGGTGTATTTCTGGGCTCTCCATTTTGTTCCATTGATCTATGTGTCTGTTGTTGTGCCAGTATAATACTGTTTTGATTACTGTAGCTTTGTAGCATAGTATGAAGTCAGGGAGTGTGATTCCTCCAGCTTCATTCTTCTTTCTCAGGATTGTTTTGGCTATTCAAGGTCTTTTGTGTTTCCATACAAATTTTTTAATTACTTGTTCTAGTTCTGTGAAAAATGTCATTGGTGTTTTGAGAGGGATAGCATTGAATCTCTAGCTTGCTTTGGGTAGTATGGTCATTTTAACAATATTAATTCTTCCAGTCAAATAACATGGTATATCTTTCCATCTGTGTCATCTTCAATTTCTTTCATCAGTGTCATAGTTTTTGGAGTACAGGTTTTTTACCTCCTTAGGTAGGTTTATTCCTAAGTATTTCATTCATTTACTGTTGATGTCCCAATGTAACACAAACCTTCTAAACAAGGGATCTACTTCTACATTTTCCTAGTATATGCTAACATTCTGGTTTAGTCACATATTCTGAAAATAGCTATCATTTATGTGCCAGGCTCTGTGCTAGTTAGTGTAAATCCAGTATGACTAAAATAGAACAAATTCCTATATTCATAGCACTTATATAAGACAGCAGAATGTGATAGTTTAGATGTTAGATTTTGGAGTCACTTTCCTGAGTTCTAATCCTAACTCTCCTATAATATTTAGCTGTGTAGCTTTCAGCAGGTTTGGTAATCTACTTGAAGCTTAGTTACTTCACTTGTAATATGAGGATAATTGTAAATCTCTCATATGGTTGAATGAGTTACTCTAAAGTGCTCAAAACAATACGTGGCACATAGTAACCCCCATCTATGTGTTATCTAATTTTTGGGTATTTTTAGGGAAGACAGTCTATAGACAAATAAAAACATAATTAATATACCAGGAAATAGGGAGTGACAAACTGTTGGTTATTCTCTCTGATAAAGTGAAGGAGAGCCATCTGGGATAAGGGTATTGCATGCAGAGGGAACAATAAATGCTAGTCCTTGAGGAAGAATAAAGAACCTGATGATGAGCAGCTAGAGAGGAGTAGGAGCTAAAATTGTTGTTGTTGTTGTTTTAACTCTAGAGACCTCAGTTCAACAGCCACAAATATTCTTTACTCTTTGCTCTTCTGACTAAAACCATTCTTTCTCTCCCAAAAGAATGCCAGTCAAATCCTTGACTACAGGCATGGATGATTAGGATTCCATGTATCACGATATTTCTTGATGTGATAAGGGTATTACCTCAGGGAAAAGAATGAAACTCAAAGGATTGTGATGGTTTGCTGAGTTTGGGGAAAATCATGATAAAAATCATTGGGCCCAAGCTTTTCAAGTCTCTTAACTAAAAATCTCTCCAGATCCCAATTCTTAGTACTTCCAACACTTTTTCTCCTCTTTACATTGTAATAACTTAAGAAGGATGGGTGCACTGATCTGTTTAATGCTTTGAATGGTTCTAATGAGTCATACTTATGTAGAGAGATTTTAAGTAGATTTGTCTTTTATGTAGTCCTTCTCAAGTACCATCTTAACATATTGCTGAGAAATCAATCTTCCCAAAAGCAATTTTAACTGAAATTTAAACATATCCCATATACTTTTTTTTGTCTACAGAATAATGTTCAATTTTCTAGTCAAATTATTCAAAATTTCCACAGTTTGGCCAAGCCATTTGTATAAATGTGCCTGTAACTACTGCCATTTATTCACTCAACTTGCCTAAAATTGGACATTGAGTTTTCTGAACATACCATGCCTTGTGTGAAATCTGTACCACCATTCACTAAGTTCCTTCACTGTCTGCAGCTTTTCTTGGCCTCAGTGTAAAGATTAAATATCACTTCCTCCAAGAATCTGCCCTGACTCCTACTTGTTATAAATAACATGTTGTTTCAAGGCTTGATAACCCTGAGTATGTGTTTCTTATTTGAAATGTCTCATAGGCAGAGTAGCCTAGTAGTTAAAAACATAGAAATTTGTAATTAACTGACTTGGGTTGAGTATGGACTTCTCTTTTATAGCTGTTTGTTTTTGATCAAGTTACTCAGTATTTCTGAGCTTTATTTTCTTTCTCTGTAAAATTTTTATCAAGCATCTTTATCTTTTCATGCTTAACACAGTGCCTGGCACATTGCTGACACAATAAAAACCGCTATCTTTAAAAGTTGTACACTGTACATTCATATGTAGACTTCTAGAATTGCCCATACTAAATTTTAAGCTCCATTAAGGCAAAGAAATAACTTGTCTTATTATATTTTGTATTCTTGTCATTGCCAAATTTTAAAGCCTCATAAAGAAAAAACAGTGTAATATACTTTGCTGATGTTTGAAATAATATATTCACCTTTAGAACATTTATTTTTCATATATATTGGCAGACAAAAGGGAGGATGTTTGGAGGTCAACTGGGCCCTTGAAGCATAGATGAAGTCTCAGAGGTTGGATATGTATCTATTGACTCTATGAATAGAGCACAATTAATGGGACAAATAAGACAATATATTTGTTTTTCTTCTGATGAGGACCTCATAAAAACTTGCTCTTGGGCTTCCCTGGTGGCGCAGTCGTTGAGAGTCCACCTGCCGATGCAGGGGACACGGGTTCGTGCCCCGGTCCGGGAAGATCCCACATGCCGCGGAGCGGTTGGACCCGTGAGCCATGACCGCTAAACCTGCATGTCCAGAGCCTGTGCTCCACAACGGGAGAGGCCACAACAGTGAGAGGCCCGCGTACTGCAAAAAAACAAAACAAAACAAACAAAAAAAAACTTGCTAGGAAGAAAACTGATGCCAGAATAAGCACGCACACACACACACACACACACACACACAAACACACACACACACTAACACACACACACATATATATAACTGTGTTTTCTTCTTATGTAGATCAAGTCAGCTACCACCATAAAATGAATTTTTTGTTTTTATTGAATCTTATTTAATTAAAGCTTTAACAAAATCATATAAAAATTTCCAGAATTTCAAATTAACAAAAATAGTGATTGAATAATTTTACAATATGTGTCAGAAAAAGAACAAAAATCTCTTTTACTATGATAAAAATTCTCTTTGCAATTTATAGTTTGTACAGTTACAAGATAGGTACAATTTCAGTTGCTTTTCTTTGCCTTTGGTCTTAACCTAGGTCTGAGAGGAATCTAATCTCCTTGTTAGAGTTTACTTCAAATGGCTTTGTTGTAATAGGGTTAGAATGGCTTACAATCATCATCTGTTTCCACGATTACTTATCTCTCTACCTAAGCTAACAATTACAGCTCTCTTAATGGAATAATGGAACACATCACAATGTACAGGAAACTAGCACTATCTCTGAAATTGAAGTAGAGGAAGGCAATTTCACATGTATTGTGAAAGTGTTCAGTGTTCTTGGTAGCAGTCACTCTATGTTAAAATAATTCAATGTACGTAATTGTTTTCTCTTGTTCTAGAAACTTGTAATGAGCTTGAAAAAGTGGGTAAAGCTAGTTCCTTAGCCATACATATACATATTTGGAAGAAGCAATGATCCTAGAGCAATGTGTTCTTAGTTCTTTACGGCAGGTACAAAAATATGGCCCAAGCTACGTGCCCAGTGTTTTAAAGTACTTAGGCAGACCAAGTGAAAATCTTATTTTATGTTTAAAGCTAATTTATCATACTACCTCTTTCTTTTGTTCCCTTTTATCACTTTGTTTATGGGAGTGTATGTATCTTACAGGCAGATATTTGAGTATATTTAAATTATTGTTATAGGTATAAAAACACATCAGTTGAATGGAAGACTGGGCACTGGACCTGATAGCAGTGGTAAACCAAGGCCATGCCAAAGCAAAGATAGGCGACTTAGCACATATTTAAAACATTTCTCATAGATAAAGCAGATTATTTTTAGCAAGCTTAAGTAGATTGATACATGGGATTTTAATAGTCTGCTTTCCCTGAAAGACCCCTTATTAGGTTCGCTGTTTGTTATCCTTTTTGTAGTACTTCACCTGTACACAGAGTCATACACATATACTTTATATTTATAGCATTTAAATAAAATAAAATTACTTAGTTTTTAAAACAGAGGAATCTTGCAAATTCAATAAATATTAAGCTACCACTACCTACCTAGTAACTACTCTAAAAAAGGAATTATGATAGTCAGTGTTTAGAGATGTGAACATTAACACTCAACAAGAAAAGTCAGCCCCTTTCTAAAAGCCTTCACCATTTATGCTGCAAAATGTTCATATTATGATATGAATCATTATGTAAATATATTCTAGAGCTTTTAAAATGTTTGAGGTGGTATAAATATCCATTTATTATCCCTAAATCTATATCCTCTAAATCAAAATTATTTTTCTACACACTGATAGGTTATTATTTAATAAATAGGACATCCACAATTATACAGTGAAAATAGATTTTTACATTTTATCACAAAACCCATTGTCAATAGGTGAAAATAGATTTTTACATTTTATCACAAAACCCATTGTCAATAGATGGCAATGATATTCTTTGCAGTTGATTTCTTCCTTCTCTTAAGTTATCCCTTCCTGATAAAAATTTCATAACACAGTAAGGTTATTTATATCTGAAAAGTTCTGTATTTCTACTATTATAATTTTTCATGTCAGTATAGGCCAGCTATGGGGGAGGTATAGCATGACATTGCTTTATTAATGCTGACACTTTCCTGTGGATTGAAGGAGTTTTCATCCTGTGTATATATAGAGGCATGTTATTAGAATTCAGATGTGGTTTCTCTATCAACTAATCCACTTCAAAATATTTGCATGAAATCAAATTTGCTTACCGGTCAGCCACATATAAAATATAATTTACAGACTTGGGTTCACATTAGTGAAGTTTACTTACTTAGAGCATAGAAGAATTATCAGTCAGTCTCATTTCTAAGGGAAGACAAGCAGTGAATTCCACAGGCACTGTCACTTTGCCTGTCCTGAGTTGATTTATACAGTGTGGATTTCAAATGTTTAAAAATATATTGATCTTGGAGTCTTACTGATAAAGTTGGTAACATTAGGATCTGAAATGTGTCATTTATAAAATTTTGTGAAGTGACAGTCTTTTCCTTATGAAATTTACAAAGTATAAGATTAGTCCCATTACATTTAAACAAATTTGAAGCTGAAACATAGTTATCTAAATAAAATGGATGCAATTTCTGCAAATGCTTATACAATAAGACATGTTTATAATGACAACTTAGGTATATATCATAATCATATTTTTAATGTAAGTAATTGCATAGGTTGACCATTGTGCTATGTGGAAATATGTAAGAAATGGCTAACAATGTCTTATTGTATGCTAAGATAGTTCTGAGCTCTTTACAAGCATTAATTCATATTTTCCTTAAGACAAATTCATAAGATAGGTACTGTAATTATCCCTGTTTTACAGATGAAGACCCTGAGCCACAGAGATTAAATAATTTGCCCAAAGTCACAAAGCAAGTAAGGAGTGGAGCTAGGATTAAATTAATTTATTATAGAATCTGAATTTATATTTTCCAAATATGTTTCATTTTCATCTGTTTGCAACTATTCGGCACCGCTTTCCACATTTTAGTGCTATTTGTACTAAAATGCATACCAAAGATTTGGAAATTTTTTGCTATTTAAAATAATAAACATTAAATATTATACTCTCTCATAAACATCATTTTCACCTGTGTATATCTGCTCTTCTTTTCTCATAATTTTACATTTTGTTTTATGTATCAGCTATGGTTCTTACTTAAGGCAGCATGCTCACTGTGGTGTGCCATCACTGCTCAGTCATAACTTAGATCATTTTGTTCAGTTTCCTACCCCAAATCTTGGAAAGTAGGTAAGAGATCATTCCAGACTCAGACTCCTGTTTAGCCTTCTCATCAAGACATAACAGTTAGAAAATTAATATAACCAGACTAGTTTTCTTTTTCTGATTTCATATTCACCAAATAGCTTTCTGTATATTTTCTTTCAGTTGTTGAGAATGGTTAGTAAATATATTTATTTTGTTCACTTTTTGCCATTTATCATACTAATTACAATAAATTAGAATTCTATGTTATACATCAAGTAAAACAAAATAAAAGCTTTTATTTTCTATGAAAGCAATACTGAAATTTAAGAAAAAAACTTAGAAAATAATCCTGTCCTCACCAGGGTAGGGCCAACATTAATTTTAAATGGCAAAGTATAGACTTTGGAATCTTTAATTCTTAAGAACAGGTAGGTTGAAATTGCTGGTCCTATTCATTTGATGAGTGAAACAGTGACTTACGGTACATAAAACTTGCACATTCATGAATTTCAAATCACTTTATAGCTCAGTAGGATCTCTCATTGTCTTGAAATTGATGATGTTTACCTGTGGCAATTGCAAAAAGCAGATAACAGGAAAGAGGGGGCTCATTCTTGTCTAGTTTCATGTGCAGCCACAGGAACAAATAGCCAAATAATCACAATATATTATCATTTGTACATAGCTCACAAATATTAGTACATTATTGTAATTTTGCATAGGCAGAAAGAAAAACCTTTTTGAAGACAAATTGGGACAAATGTTGACTTTAGCCTTATTATACTAGGGGAACAAATGGTATATATTAGTCTTGCAATAAATTCTTAAATGTTTTAAGATTGTATTTTCTCTAATAAATATGCATATTTTAATGACTGTCTATTACTTTTTCTTCAGTATAGATACAATCTGTTTACCTTTGAAATTCATTCACGTAATTAAGATAAACTCTAGAATTAATTTGGAGTAAAAGTATTCCAGGAAACTTCTATGAACTTTATCTGTAGTAAAGTTTTGGTGATATTTATGTTTTTAGTCCAAGGAAAGACATTGTTTTAAATAAATTCGAATATATACATCTTGATTCTGTATTATCAATTCAACATTATAAATCCCAAACTATGTAATTTCCTTTTTCTACAAGTATATTATTTCTAAATTCCAAGAATGATATGGGATATAATCTTTCTTTTAAAGTGTTAAAAATTAGCAATCTGCAAGTATTTATTGAATGCCTAGTGTGTCTCAGTGATGTAAAAGCAAGTAAGAGAAGGAAGAACTCGACTTTTACCTGAAAACTTCCTTGTTGAAGGAGATTTATAGGGCTATTGTTGTATATAGTATAGTGAGATAAGAACAAATATGGATAAATCCCAAGAAATGTAATACAGAATAAATCTCTTTGCAGGATCAGAAAATATTTCCAGAAGTATTTACCATTAAGCCAAATTTTACAATACAATTAAAATTTAATGGTATGAAATAAATGAAGATTATTTTAGACAAAGGTATAGCACAAAAAATGATTGATATTTAAAATCTGTAAATAATTTGTTAGCCCTAGCTTAAAATACAGATGTAATAGAGTAGCAGACAATGAAGCTAGGAAAGCTGGAAGATCAAGGACTTTCTTCAGTTTCTGCATACCTCTTTTTATAACTATGCACCTAAAGGTATGTCTGTCTGTCTGTCTATCTATCAATCGATTGATCTATCTATCATCTATCCACACTTCCATCTGTCTTTATATGCCTGTATCTTAGTTAGGCAATGCCACAAAGTGATCCTGGATGTCATTGCTCTTTTCTGATATTTCGCTTATTATTCCGTTTTCAACCAATTAACTTTGTGGTCTCATTTTCATCTAGATTTGTGAATGTCCATATATAAAGTGATTTATATTATAGCCTTTTATCTTATATTCTCATTTTATGTTATCTTCCTAGGTGATCTCATCTATTCTTTGACTTCAATTGCCATATTGTGCACTGCCCAAATATAGCTCTTAGCTGACATTTTTATTCTGTTCATCACACCCTACACTGAGCATCCAGGAAATATCACAGACACTTGAAATAAAGTGCACCTCGCAATGAACTCATCATCCCCTTCCCCTGCCACAATGCTTCCATTTGTTCTCCTGAGAATAGCTAGGAGCCTAGTTTAAGCCTACGTTAAGCCTAGTTTCCATTTCTAAAATATCTTTCAAATATTCCTGTAACTTGGATCTCCACTGTCATTGTTGTAGTGTCTACTTTTCTTTCTGTTTGGCCCCCTTCTATTCATTCCTCATGTTACAGCCAGAGTAATCTTTCACAAAGCAAATATTACATCATTCTCTGCATAAAACGCTTTAATGACCACCCAATAACATCATAATAATGTCCCCCAAATAATTTTTTTACTTTATGTTGTAAAATAGAATACACAGAGAAAAAAGGACACAAACCATAAATATGTAATATAATAAATAATTACAAAGTGAGCAACCACCTAATTACTCTCCAGGTCAGCCTCAGGAAATCACCATACCTCAGAAGCTCCTGGATATTTTTTTGTTTGTTTTTGACCAAATAAAACCTCCTCCTACTCTCAAAGATAATTGCTAGCCTGAATTTTAAGATAATATTTACTCATTTTCTTTAATAGTATTATCATCTAAATTGAATCTCTAGATAATAAAAATATAGCTTTTTTTGGAACCTAAATCCACTGCCTGACATGGTGTGAATTTTTCATGTATCATTTTCCCTCCTTGAACCTGAGTATCCTCTCAGTGAATCACAGAATTGTACAAAACTAGTGTCTATGATGATTATTAAATAAAGGAATATTTTTCTGTGAGCAGCCAGATGTTCCTTGAATTATGGTGCTCATTATTGACACTGTTGTCTTTTCCTAATCAGTGAACTCTTCATCCAGGTAAAACTCAAAAAATTTTTAAATGTGTTTATAAGAGGCTAACCTGCTTTTCTTCTAGTCTCTCAGTGACATCAAATTTTCCAGAAGTGTTTACAGCTCTAACATTAAATTGTCAGACATAGATCAGTTTTCTCTGAATCTCTCACTGCCAGAGTTCAGCTGGCTCTGAATACAGAAAGACCAACCAAGCAGTGAGCCTATTTCTTGAATAAATGAAGGCGTCACCTCACAGAGCAAAATCCCCGGTCTTTAGTGTTCTTCATTCAACCACAGGAATGGTTTAAACTTTGACTTTTAATCCTAATATCCATTCTGCCTAGAAGGAAGCATTTTTCTACAAAGGGACAACTTCATAATTATTATGGTCCTGAGTTGTGCCCCAACTATTTGCTTTCATAGAACACCTAGGGAATGAGTACTCAAACTTAGGTACTTTACATAATAAAAAATTTTTAAAACTCCATCCCAGCGTATATATGCTCAACACTTCAAAAACATACTGAGCCTGTCCATCTGCCATCAGATCCTATATAAGCATAGGAAATGGGTATTAAATTTCAATCATCTCTATTCCAGTAGATTTGTGTTTGATGTATTTTTCTGTCATCTAATATTTACTGATTATTCATTTTTTAAGTTATAGCCAAATATATGACTAGTTCTTTACTGGATACTGTGTCTTCTTCATATAAAATAATCTCAATATGTTTACTAATGACACTTTCTTGCCAAAATCCAAATAATATTTAAAAAATTTTTACCTTTGTTGTATTTGCCACTTTATCATGTTTGAGCAGCACTTTATTCTTGAAATTCACTTCAAGAAGAGGAGAACTTTGACATAAAATTTTCTTTTAAGTTTTATTCTAGTATTTTTTACATTTCTTCTTTTTTCTCCTTCTCTTTGAAAGGATTTGAACATCAAAGGAACTTAATACATATACTCTATAATTTTATCAAGTCATTTATTCTTCCTCATTAATTTGTAAAAACAGTTTTAAATTAAAAAAGATGTAACTGTTAAGGTTCTTAAATACAAATCATAGCAACCGTCTCTGTGTAACTTAGAATAAGATTTACTTACAGAATGTTATGTGTCTCAAAAATCTCACAGAAAAAAATCAGGACAAAGGGAATGCCAGGAAGTCAGAATCACAGCTGAAACTGTACCTCAGAGATTACTTGACCATGGGTACTCTAGTTTCTGCCTATGGATACTGGATATCGCTGTTTTCGAAGTGAATTATAAATTGTGTTTCTCTGTGTTACTTGCTCAATACAACAGCATTTTATTTGTCACTTACATTACAGTGATTTGTGCAGTGTTTAGAGGACTCTGCTCCATGTAGACATCCAGAAACCCAGGCTCCTCCTATCAAATGTTCTGCCTTGGCCTAGAAGCTCAAAGTCCTCCATTGATTCAACAGACGAAGGTAAAGCAATATAGTATTTTTGTTTGTTTTCTTTTTAATTCAGTATTGACAATGCCTTAATTCACAGGGGCCAAGATTCTAATCTGGAATTTATGTTATTAAATAAGATAAAGAAAACCTTAGAGTTGTTTTTATTTTTTTAATTACCAAAATCGATTTTTAATAATTAAATTTTCACTTACTTGAAATGTCATTATCATGTACAAAATTCTAACATATTATTGAATCTAATTTGACTCTTCTATTTTGTTCATTGGTCTTTCTATTTCAAGTATTTATATGGAAGTATTCAAGTGTCGTGAGTTTTATAACAGATTTTAAGAGGTGGATTCTAAGTCGGTGAGGAGTTCAGTGGATCCTCTCCTGAGCAAAAAAAACCAATTTAACTGGTGAAAATTATTATTTTTTAGCTATTTAAATTCTCTGGAAATAGTTTTAAGGGCATACAGCAAATGGAGAATGTTTCATTTAGGGAAAACTAATTAACGTTGGTAACAACAGCAAAAGTCTATGGTATTTGAGACACAACTTGATACCATACCCAACTCACCCCACTAGCTTCTTGTTAAAAATCTCTGCTTTAGGCAGGTGCCGGCTTTCTCTTCCCAGGTCCCAGTCTGCAGCTAAGTTTGCTCCTGGAGGGGGCGCAGGGGCAGGCTGCTGGTGGTGTTTCTCATCCCTCACCACTAGCCTTATGGTGGGAGGTAGGCATGGTCAAAAGGACCAGTTCTCCCAACCCCCAAGTAGAGCAGGATGAGCATACTATTGCCCCAAAAGCCCATGACCCAATTTTTGTCTTAAATTTGAAATTGTTGATGTAATTACCAAATAGAACAATGTCTTCCAAGTTTAATACATTTTCCGTTTAAAATCTTATTTTCCTCAATTTATTTTTATTATAAAGTTAATTCTGAGTAGATAAGGCTTTATGGTTTCTAATTGATTGTAAGCTATTTGGGGGAAATTACTGACTTTTACCAAGAGTTATGGCTGACTATCTCACTCAGTTTTATTATTTTCTTTTTTTAGTCTTTGGCTTTACTTTGTTGTTTTTATTTCTAGTCATACAACATGGAAGCTCAGATCACTGATTTCTTTAATACATGCATTTAAACATGTAAATTTTCCTCTACTTTCAGCTTTAGTTGCAATGAACAAGTTTTAAAAGTCATATTTTTATTAACTTTCAGATCAAAATTTTTCTGATTTCCACCATGACTTTTTTATATTTAACCTTGAGTTATTTAAAAGTGTATGTTTAATAACCAAATATTTTATGATTTTCTTCTAGTACTTTTACCACTTCTATAACTATGTGAAAACCTTACATATATTTAAGGCCATTCTCTGCTCCCATCTTTTGTGCTATTATTTTCATATATGTAATCTCTACATGTGCCTTGAACCCAATATTTTTATATTATCATTATAATAATTAAATGATGAATATTTATATATGATTTAATGATTTACTTTGTCTGCTACTCTTCATTCTTTATTTCCAGTCACACCTGGTAATATTTTTCTTCTTTTAGTGCAGATCTGCTGGTTCTGAACTCTCTCAGCTTTTGTTTGTCTAAAATATCTTTTCTTCACTATTATTCTGAAAAATATTTTATCTGTAGCATTCTGGGTTGGCATTCTTATTTCAGCATTTTAAAGATTTTATTTTATTTGTCTTTGGCTACCATGATTTCTCTTGAAAAATTCTTGAACTTTTTGTTGCTTCTCTGAAGGTAATGCATTTTCCTTCTCTGGTTGCCCTTAATGGTTTTTTCTGCCCCCTTTGTCTTTGTTTTTTTTTTTTTTTTTTACATAGTTATACCTAGATATGGGCTTCTGTACAATTTTTTTGTGGGTTTTCCTGAGATTTTAATATAATAAAAATATTCATAGAGTTCAATATCTTTTGTCAATTTGGAAAATTTCAGCCAAAATTTCTTTTAGTATTTTTTCTAACTTATCCTTTCTTTCCTTTCCTCATGAACTTGAATTACAATTATATTAGACTTTGGTACCATGTTCACATGTCCTTGATGGTCATTTCTGTATTTTGGTATTTTTTTCTTCTATGTTTTGGCTTCAATCTGAATATTTTCTACTAACTTGCTCTATATTTCATTAATAGTTCTTTTGTGTCTAATCATTTATTAAATCCATCTCTTAAATTATTAATTTCAATTATAGCACTTCTTTTAGTATTTTCATTAGATTCCTCTTGAAAGATTCAATTTTTTCTTATTTTTTTCAAAATTTGCTTAATTTGCTTGAGCATAATTAACACAGCTATTTAAAATATTTCATTCCAAAAATTCAATCTGATTTGCCAAAATTCAAGTCACTTCTATCTCTCCTTTTCCATAGTAAGTTTTATATATTGGTTTTAATCAATTGGTTTTGCTTTATAGATACCTTTATAGATGCTTATCCAATTTTTTTTAATTGGATATTAGACATCACACATTAAAATTTGTAGAAACTTTAGACTATGTTTTCTTCCTCCTGTGAGGGTTAAGTTTTCTTATGTCAGGAATATAAGATATAAGTAGATTATCTCAATTCTGTAAAAGGTTGATTTTCATGCTTTTTCAGGGTTAATGTTTCAGTGTTTCTTTACACCTAGTTGCATGACCTCTGGAGTCTCAACTAAAAGCCTAGGGTGTTTACCAAAACCACTTTACACTGGTATTAAACTCTAACTTATCTCATCAACAATGAATATCTGCTAAAATCTGAACTCAGCTCTTTAGCCTCTCTGCTTCAGTTTTATGCTAGATTTATTAGTCTTATCCTGTATATGATGAAATTAGTAGCAGATAATTTCTTCAAAGGGAGATTCCCTGTAGATGTCTGTGGTCACTCCTATGACTTTCTCTTTTCTTCAGACTTTTCGTCCCATTTCCAGACACTTTGAGTAATCCAATCTTCAACTTCTGTTTTCTCAGCCCAGTGTGACTGCAGTGTTCTGCCAAGTCCTATTTTACCACAGTAGGAGTTGATAAATGACCTCAGGAGATATGCTATGATAAGGCAATATTCACTTACTGCTGATTTCATTCTCTCTGCAATAGCAATCTCTCAAGTGTTTCCTCTGTTGATGTCTCTGAAATTCCTTTAAACAGGCATTCCTATATATTTACACAGATTTCATAGTTGTTTTCAATAGAATAGGTTCATCCCATATAATAAATATCCTTTGTCATGGGCAGACTGAACTTTTTGGGTTAGCGGAGGTTTGGTCCTGTGCAAACATCTGTAAGACATTTGGTCCACACCCAGTAGGACTTGATATTTGTCCTGTTCAAAATGTGCACAGATATTTGGTCCACACCAAAAGGTCCTTGATATTTGGTCATATTTTTTATTACCCAAAACATCCAGGAAGACATTTGGTTCATGCCAAAAGGTCTTGTCTAGAACCACTTGTCATGGATCAAATATGCTCGAGGATGTTTTGGATAAGACCAAATTGCAAGGTCCTTTTGGCATGGGACCACATATCTTGTGGACATTTTGAACAGAACCAAATGTCCTACAAGGAAATTTTTGTAGCATGCTTAGTGCTAGCTAGCTGTATTTTTTAACACACCATAATTTTTTGAACCTTCTTCCATGGTAATTATTTGAAATGAAAAAAGTACAAATCTGACATTTTCTGTCACTTATTTAGTTTTAAGTTCTGCAATAACATTGTTCTTTCTTAAGTTTATTTTTTAACTCTTCTTGCTTCAATTTAGCTAATTTTTAAATTCTAATCCTCATATTTCATTAAATTGTGTTTTGTTTAATTTTCTTGCATGATAATCAATAATACTGAGTTTTACTCTTTCCTGATTTTATGTGACTTTTTATCTTTAAATGTATGTCCCTTTTTTTTTATGTCCTTACATCTTTTCTTCTTAAGTAGGAGTGTGTAAGTACTGGTCATTTGAATTTTTTCCTGTGTCTGAGGCAATTACTATTTACTTTATGTGGCCAATTTGTGTCTATCAGATTAAAAAAGAAAAAACTGTAAGTGGAATTATTTCCCTGTTTTCTCAGCAAGTCTCTTTAGAAAATTATGGAAGAACATTTTCTGTTAGTCTCCTTTGTTCTCAGAGAAAAATAGATATAGATTAACAACAGTGGGCATCTAATTTTGGAAGTGTTTTCCAAACTTTGTTTGAATACCTGCCTATTAATAGTTCACTAGATTGTAAAGATATGGCCTTCTCTATTGGAAAAAGACCTTGTTTTTGAGACTGTACAATCTTTCTTGATAAACTTATCCTAGTGTTGATGGTTAGACTGATATCTGGGCTATTTGTTTATGGTTCAATGTGTATTTTTTATTTTTTTCATTTCTGAGCTTAATAAGCTTCAGAGGTCTGTTTTTCTGATTAAGATGCCAAGTTGGAAAACACAAAGTGTATGTGTGTGTTTGTCTGCACGTATAATATAATTACACACATATATGTGTACTAATATAGTACTAATATATACATATTTATGTATATATCTATATGTATAAATACATAAAATTTATACATAAAATATATATTGTATATAAACACTCTAAACTTTTAATATGTTTATATTTGTATTTATATATAAATATATATGCTTTATTTTCCTTTTTTTTTTCACTCTACATGAACCACTGCTACTTCTAAAACTTGGGATTGTTGGTAGATAAGATGGGTTTATAGTTTTTTTCTGCCTTCTGTTTGCATTCTGACTGCACCTCCTGCACTCCTCCTCCAAAATGAATGAAAGTTTTGATCTTTTGAAATTACCTCCCTTCATTCGTTACCTTACCTTACTACCAACACAGCAGATAAGCCTAGTGTGAGTGCCCAGAACTCCCTTCTCTTGATATGTTCCAAACTACACGGCACTTAACGCTTATCTTCTGATGCTGTGGGATTTGGTGAGTCCATTCCTAGCTTAAGCACATGAAAAGTTTTGTTTTGATTCTTTTTACGTTTGCTGTGAAGGATTATAGAATAATTTTAAAATATTGATATGTTTCTGTAACTTTGTTTATCCCTTAAACACTTTTAAACTTTTATTTCATGTCAGGTGCTATGATATATGCTAAGAATAAAGTAGCAAATAAGATATAATAATTTTGCTGTACAATCAAAATTTGTATTTTATAACTAATAAACATCTTAAAATTTCATATTTTCTTTAATAGAATGGATCAAAGATAAATTACATAATTAGGAGAATCTCCTTTTAGGTATCTTGCCTCTTTAAATTGAGAAGAAGAGAAAACAAATTTTATTAATCCAAGCAATTTTCACAGTAGAAACAACATGAATATCTCATGCATAAACCAAGAAAAAAAGTATATGAAAAATGTGAGCAACCAGAGAACAAAAAGAGTTCTTAGAAGTTAAAAAATATCTAATTGCTTAAGTACACAAGAATGCAAACTATTGAGAACTGCAAGGTACAACCTAAAAAAATCTATAAGTTAAAGCAAAATTATATTAAAAAAAAGCACAATTATAGAAAAAAATGAGACCTAGAGGATCCAACCAGCACAGGAAGTCAGAGAACTATTAGAAGAACCAGAAAATATAGTACTAAAGGGATGGTCAAATTAAAGTACTCTATTATCTATCTTGTTACGTACTCTGGAAATTAAAATTTCATACAAAGTTTTTTTTTTTTTTTAAATTATAGTCTTTTTTTTCCTGAATCATCTTTTTTCCTCTGGTGTCAATTTATTTCATTTTGTTTTCTAGTACATCTCATGATATTTGAGGGTCTCTTACTATTTTATGAACACAAAGTGCACTAATTTCCCCTGCTTGCTCTTGATGGTTTCTTTTGTTATTGTGGACATTGGAATCTTTCTCAGTCATCTTCTTCCCTGAGGGAGGCAACTACCTGGAGGATCCAGACATGTGGATGACTCACTTAAAAAAGTAGAATGTGCATGTATCTAGGAGGTAAAGCAGCTAGTAGACTGAGGGTCCCTTGCTTTAATATAAACTACTGGTGAAATAAAAGAACATACATTATTAATATAAAATACATAAATTTACGAGACAATTGAATTGCTTTTCACTGACACCTTTGCTTCTTTGCTTCACTATGATGTACTTTAGAATAACTTTTATAATGGGTTCAAGTGTCAGCAAGGATTTTCTTTGGTGACAAGACACAAGAAATACTATATATTTTGGTAGATATAATTCTAATGTAAAAGTTATAGCTAAAAACTGTTCATGTAGTAAACAATATTTATAAAGTGACTACCATATTTCAGGCAGTTTTTTATATGCTTGTTATATTGGTAAATAAAATATCTCCATAAAGGGAATAGATAAGGGGAAAAAATGACAAAGGTAACATGGAGAAGCAGAAATTGGGAAAAGTCTGCTAAAGTAGCAATGCATTTTGCTCTCTACTGTGGATGTAGAAAATAAACAGAGCCTAAAAACTGCCTTGGGTAGTTTAACAGTTTTATATCTATATTAATATCCAAAATTCCTTCAGTATAACTTCACAAGTATGTTCTGCTACAATTTTATCCTCCTTTCCAAGCACATTCATATTTGTCATATTCCTTAGTTACGTTCAAAGATCTACATCAAGAGTTCTCTCATCCTCCATTTCAGCATGGATTCAGAATCATAGGGTGACTGACATAGGACCAAGGCAAGGAAGATATATTATGAAGCTTAGGTACCTGCCCCTCATACTGTGTACTCCCTTCCCTAATTAAAGCTTAGCTGATTGGTATTTTTCTTCCATTATACAAAATAATCCAGGCCTTGATCAATTTTTCCTCAAGCATGCAAATTCCCTTCCCTGGTCCCTCTCTAAATTAGTCTGCTAAAGAGGAATTCCCAAGTTATTTCTTGCCAAATATTGTGATTATGTTACTCTCCTCTGGCTTCCCTTTATCTGTGAATCAAATCAAAATAATTATTCCATTTTTCCAGTGACAGCTATCACTATGCTGGGCATGCTTCTGCTCAAAGACAGATATTTTCCCTGATATTTCTACTTTTCTTTCTAAAATATTATTCTTTCATTCTGTAGCATTTGCCAGTGGGTAGTACCACTATATCTGCCATGTTAAAACTGAGACTGGGGACTTCCCTGGCAGTCCAGTGGTTAAGACTCCACACTTCCACTGCAGGGGGTGCAGGTTAGATCCCTGGTTGGGGAACTAAGATCTTGCAAGCTATGTACACGCAGCCAAAGCAAAAAACAAAAAGCTGAGACTGACTCAAGTACTAGACAAAAGAATTATCTATCTCAGGAAATTCAACTTAGGTAAAATTTGGATTTTATCAGGAGAGAAAGGCATAATACTGAAATGAATATGAGTTATGTCTTGAAACAGTGCAGAGAAAGGCAAAGAAAATTATCAAAGAGATAGGAGTTAGCATTCTTTATTCTAAAATAATGAAGCATAAGTTTGGATACCGCCAACATGTATTTGTAACTCAATAAAAGTCCCAACAGTTTTGCAACTGAAGCAAAATAGATCATTTTTATGAAGAGTTAGGGAATTTACATGACAAAAAGTTAATGAAATATACTATTAAATGTTGCCGATCCTATCTATACATATATACGTGTGTGTATCTTGGTTTATACGTGTGTGTTATGAGCACACATATATTTTAAAGAATAGATCATATAAATGTCATCACAAGTTAGCAAAATTATACAGGTATGTCTTTAACATTTTTAATTTTGACATAAATAGAGTCAAATACAGTATGTCTAGTCATTTAACTTTTAAAAAATTTTGCTGCTCTCATAAATGGTTTTAAAATTTGCATTTTAAAAAGTAAATGATATAATTCTGGATATTTGTCTTATATCGGTATTAGGAAGTAAATCACAAACTTTGATTCTTTAAACACTGGGCATCCTGCCACAAATTCTTTTTTTTTTTTTACATCTTTATTGGAATATAATTGCTTTACAATGGTGTCTTAGTTTCTGCTTTATAACAAAGTGAATCAGTTATTCATATACATATGTTCCCATATCTCTTCCCTCTTGCATCTCCCTCCCTCCCACCCTCCCTATCCCACCCCTCTAGGTGGTCACAAAGCACCGAGCTGACCTCCCTGTGCTATGCGGCTGCTTCCCACTAGCTGTCTATTTTACGTTTGGTAGTGTATATATGTCCATGCCACTCTCTCACTTTGTCACAGCTTACCCTTCCCCCTCCCTATATCCTCAAGTCCATTCTCTAGTAGGTCTGTGTCTTTATTCCTGTCTTACTCCTAGGTTCTTCATGACATTTTTTTTTCTTAAATTCCGTATATATGTGTTAGCATACGGTATTTGTCTTTCTCTTTCTGACTTCACTCTGTATGACAGACTCTAGGTCTATCTACCTCATTACAAATAGCTTAATTTCATTTCTTTTTATGGCTGAGTAATATTCCATTGTATATATGTGCCACATCTTCTTTATCCATTCATCCGATGATGGGCACTTAGGTTGTTTCCATCTCCGGACTATTGTAAATAGAGCTGCAATGAACATTTTGGTACATGACTCTTTTTGAATTATGGTTTTCTCAGGGTATATGCCCAGTAGTGGGATTGCTGGGTCATATGGTAGTTCTATTTGTAGTTTTTTAAGGAACCTCCATACTGTTCTCCATAGTGGCTGTACCAATTCACATTCCCACCAGCAGTGCAAGAGTGTTCCCTTTTCTCCACACCCTCTCCAGCATTTATTGTTTCTAGATTTTTTGATGATGGCCATTCTGACTGGTGTGAGATGATATCTCATTGTAGTTTTGATTTGCATTTCTCTAATGATTCATGTTGTTGAGCATTCTTTCATATGTTTGTTGGCAGTCTGTATATTTTCTTTAGAGAAATGTCTATTTAGGTCTTCTGCCCATTTTTGGATTGGGTTGTTTGTTTTTTTGTTATTGAGCTACATGAGCTGCTTGTAAATTTTGTAGATTAATCCTTTGTCAGTTGCTTCATTTGCAAATATTCTCTCCCATTCTGAGGGTTGTCTTTTGGTCTTGTTTATGGTTTCCTTTGCTGCGCAAAAGCTTTGAGTTTCATTAGGTCCCATTTGTTTACTTTTGGTTTTATTTCCATTTCTCTAGGAGGTGGGTCAAAAAGGACCTTGCTGTGATTTATGTCATAGAGTGTCCTGCCTATGTTTTCCTCTAAGAGTTTGATAGTTTCTGGCCTTACATTTAGGTCTTTAATCCATTTTGAGCCTATTTTTGTGTATGGTGTTAGGGAGTGATCTAATCTCATACATTTACATGTAGCTATCCAGTTTTCCCAGCACCACTTATTGAAGAGGCTGTCCTTTCTCCACTGTACATTCCTGCCTCCTTTATCAAAGATAAGGTGACCATATGTGCGTGGGTTTATCTCTGGGCTTTCTATCCTGTTCCATTGATCTATCATTCTGTTTTTGTGCCAGTACCATACTGTCTTGATTACTGTAGCCTTGTAGTATAGTCTGAAGTCAGGAAGCCTGATTCCTCCAGCTCCGTTATTCGTTCTCAAGATTGCTTTGGCTATTCGGGGTCTTTTGTGTTTCCATACAAATTGTGAAATTTTTTGTTCTAGTTCTGTGAAAAATGCCAGTGGTAGTTTGATAGGGATTGCATTGAATCTGTAGATTGCTTTGGGTAGTAGAGTCATTTTCACAATGTTGATTCTTCCAATCCAAGAACATGGTATATCTCTCCATCTGTTGGTATCATCTTTAATTTCTTTCATCAGTGTATTATAATTTTCTGCATACAGGTCTTTTGTCTCCTTAGGTAGGTTTATTCCTAGATATTTTATTCTTTTTGTTGCAATGGTAAATGGGAGTGTTTTATTGATTTCACTTTCAGATTTTTCGTCATTACTGTATAGGAATGCAAGAGATTTCTGTGCATTAATTTTATATCCTGCTACTTTACCAAATTCATTGATTAGCTCTAGTAGTTTTCTGGTAGCATTTTTAGGATTCTCTGTGTATCATGTCATCTTGAAACAGTGACAGCTTTACTTTTTCTTTTCTGATTTGGATTCCTTTTATTTCTTTTTCTTTTCTGATTGCCGTGTCTAAAACTTCCAAAACTATGTTGAATAATAGTGGTGAGAGTGGGCAACCTTGTCTTTTTCCTGATCTTAGTGGAAATGGTTTCAGTTGTTCACCATTGAGGACGATGTTGAATGTGGGTTTGTCATATATGGCCTTTATTTTGTTGAGGTAAGTTCCCTCTATGCATTTTTATCATAAATCAGTGTTGAATTTTGTCAAAAGCTTTTCTGCATCTCTTGAGATGATCACATGATTTTTATCCTTCAATTTGTTAATATGGTGTATCACATTGACTGATTTGCATATATTGAAGAATCCTTGCATTGCTGGGATAAACTCCACTTGATCATGGTGTATAATCCTTTTACTGTGCTGTTGGATTCTGTTTGCTAGCATTTTGTTTAGGATTTTTGCATCCACGTTCATCAGTGATATTGGCCTGTAGTTTTCTTTCTTTGTGACATCTTTGTCTGGTTTTGGTATCAGGGTGATGGTGGCCTCATAGACTGAGTTTGGGAATATTCCTCCCTCTGCTATATTTTGGAAGAATTTGAGAAGGATAATTGTGAGCTCTCCTCTAAATGTTTGATAGAATTTGCCTATGAAGCCATCTTGTCCTGGGCTTTTGTTTGTTGGAAGATTTTTCAACACAATTTCAATTTCAGTGCTTGTGATTGGTCTGTTTATATTTTGTTTCTTCCTGGTTCAATCTTGGAAGGTTGTGCTTTTCTAAGAATGTGTCCCTTTCTTCCAGGTTGTCCATTTTATTGACATAGAGTTCCTTGTAGTAATCTCTCATGATCCTTTGTATTTCGGCAGTGGCAGTTGTTACTTCTCCTTCTTCATTTCTAATTCTATTGCTTTCAGTCTTCTCCCTTTTTTTCTTGATGAGTCTGGCTAATGGTTTATCAATTTTGCTTATCTTCTCTAAGAGCCAGCTCTTAGTTTTATTGATCCTTGTTATTGTTTCCTTCATTTCTTTTTCATTTATTTCTGATCTGATCTTTATGATTTCGTTCCTTCTGCTAACTTTGGAGTTTTTTTGTTCTTTCTCTAATTGCTTTAAGTGTAAGGTTAGGTTGTTTATTTGAGTTGTTCTTGTTTCTTGAGGTAGGATTGTATTGCTATAAACTTCCCTCTTAGAACTGCTTTTGCTGCGTCCCATAGGTTTTGGGTAGTCATGTTTTCATTGTCATTTGTTTCTAAGTATTTTTTGATTTCCTCTTTGATTTCTTCAGTGATCTCATGGTTATTAAGTAGTATATTGTTTAGCCTCCATGTATTTGTATTTTTTACAGATTTTTTCCTGTAATTGATATCTAGTCTAATAGCATTGTGTTCGGAAAAGATACTTGATATGATTTCAATTTTCTTAAATTTACCAAGGCTGGATTTGTGACCCAGGATATGATCTATCCTGGAGAATGTTCTATGGGCACTTGAGAGGAATGTTTATTCTGTTGTTTTTAGATGGAGTGTCCTATAAATATCAATTAAGTCCGTCTTGTTTAACGTGTCATTTAAAGCTTGTGTTTCCTTATTTATTTTCATTTTGGATGATCTTTCCATTGGTGAAAGTGGGGTAATAAATTCCCCTACTACGATTGTGTTACTGTTGATTTCCCCTTTTATAGCTGTTAGTATTTGCCTTATGTATTGAGGTGCTCCTATGTTGGGTGCATAAATATTTACAGTTGTTATATCTTCTTGGATTGATCCCTTGATCAATTATGTAGTGTCTTTCTTTCTCTCTTACAATAGTCTTTATTTTAAAGACTATTTTATCTGATATGAGAATTGTTACTCCAGCTTTTTTTGATTTCCATTTGCATGGAGTATCTTTTTCCATCCCCTCACTTTCAGTCTGTATGTGTCCCTAGGTCTGAAGTGGGTCTCTTGTAGACAGCATATATCTGGGTTTTTTTTTTTTTTTTGTATCCATTCAGCCAGTCAGTGTCTTTTGGTTGGAGCATTTAATCCATTTCCATTTAAGGTAATTATCAATATGTATGTTCCCGTTACCATTTTCTTAATTGTTTGGGGTCTGTTATTGTAGGTCTTTTCCTTCTCTTGTGTCTCCTGCCTAGAGATGTTCCTTTAGCATTTGTTGTAAAGCTGGTTTGGTGGTGCTGAATTCTCTTAGCTTTTGCTTGTCTGTAAAGGTTTTAATTTTTCTGTCTAATCTGAATGAGATCTTTGCTAGGTAGAATAATCTTGGTTGTAGGTTTTACCCTTTCATCACTTTAAATATGTCCTGCCTCTCCCTTCTGGCCTGCAGAGTTTCTGCTGGAAGATCTGCTGTTAACCTTATGGGGAATCCCTTGTATGTTATTTGTTCTTTATCCCTTACTGCTTTTAATATGTATTTTTTTGTATTTACTTTTTGACAGTTTGATTAATATGTGTCTTGTCGTGTTTCTCCTTGGATTTAGCCTGTATGGGACTCTCTGCACTTCCTGGACTTGATTGACTATTTCCTTTCCCATATAAGGGAAGTTTTCAAATATAATGTCTTCAAATATTTTCTCAGTCCCTTTCTTTTTCTCTTCTTCTTCTGGGACCCGTATAATTCGAATGTTGGTGCAGTTAACTTTGTCCCAGAGGTCTCTGTGACTGTCCTCAATTCTTTCCATTCTTTTTTCTTTATTCTGCTCTGCAGTAGTTATTTCTACTATTTTATCTTCCAGGTCACTTCTCTGTTCTTCTGCCTCTGTTATTCTGCTATTGATTACTTCTAGAGAATTTTTAATGTCATTTATTATGTTGTTCATCATTGTTTGTTTGCTCTTTAGTTCTAGGTCCTTGTTAAACCTTTCTTGTATTTCCTCCATTCTGTTTCCAAGATTTTGGATCATCTTTACTGTCATTACTCTGAATTCTTTTTCAGGGAGACTGTCTATTTCGTCTTCATTTGTTAGGTCTGGTGGGTTTTTACCTTGCTCCTTCATCTGCTGTGTGTTTCTCTGTCTTATTGTGCTTAACTTACTGTGTTTGGGGTCTCCTTTTCACAGGCTGCTGGTTCGTAGTTCCTGTTGTTTTTGGTGTCTGTCCCCAGTGGCTAAGTTTGGTTCAGTGTGTTGTGTAGGCTTCCTCATGGAGGGGACTGGTGCCTGTGTTCTGGTGGATGAGGTTGGATCTTGTCTTTCTCGTGGGCAGGACTGCATCCAGTGGTTTTTTTGGGGGGTATTTGTGACCTTAGTATGATTTTACACAACCTCTCTGTTAATGGGTGGGGTTGTGTTCCTGTCTTGCTAGTTGTTTGGCTTAGGGTTTCCAGCACTGTAGCTTGCTGATCGTTGAGTGGAGTCGGGTCTTAGAGGTGAGATGATAGAGATCTCTGGGAGATCTTTTGCTGTTTGATATTATGTGGAGCTGGGAGGTCTCTGGTGGATCAATATCCTGAACTCTGCTCTCCCTCTTTAGAGGCACAGGCCTGACACCAGGCTGGAGCACCATGACCCTGTCAGCCACATGACTCAGAAGAAAAGGGAGAAAAAATAAAGACAGAAAGAAAAATTAAGAATAAAATAAAGTTATTAAAATAAATGATAAAAAATAATTATTGAAAAGAAAAAAGAAAAAAGAAAAAAAGAAAACAAAAGAAGAGAGCAACCAAACCTAAAAACAAATCCATCAATGATAAAAAGTACTAAAAACTATACTAAGGAACACCATAAACACACACACACACAAAACAGACCGACAGAACTGTAGGACAAATGGTAAAAGCAAAGTCATACAGACAAAATCATACAAAGAAATATACACACACACACTCACAAAATGAAAAAAGGGGAAAAAAAATATATATCATTGCTCCCCAAGTCCACCATCTGAATTTTAGCATGATTCATTGTCTATTCATGTATTCCACAGATGCAGGGTACATCAAGTTGATCGTTGAAATTTAATCTGCTGCTCCTGAGGCTGCTGGGAGAGATTTCCCTTTCTCTTCTTTGTTCGCACAGCTCCTAGAGTTCAGCTTTCTATTCAGCCCTGCCTCTGCGTATAGGTTGCCTGAGGCTGTCTCTTCTTCCCTCAGACAGGACAGGGTTAAAGGAGCAGCTGATTAGGGGGCTCTGGCTCATTCAGGCCAGGGAGAGGGCGGGGTACAGAATGCGGGCAAGCCTGTGGTGGCAGAGGCTGGCATGACGTTGCAAGAGCCTGAGACGTGAAGTGTGTTCTCCCAGGGTAGTTGTCTCTGGATCACGGAACCCTGGCAGTGGCAGGCTGCACAGGCTCCCGGGGTTGGCGGGGGTGGGAGGTTTGGATAGTGACTTGTGCTTGCACACAGGATTCTTGTTGGCTACAGCAGCAACCTTAGCATCTCATGCCCATCTCTGGTGTCTGCACTGATAGCCGCGGCTCGCGCCCATCTCTGGAGCTGGTTTGGGCAGTGCTCTGAATCCCCTTTCCTCACGCACCCCAAAACAATGGTGTCTTGCCTGTTAGACAGGTCCAGACATTTTCCCAGACTCCCTCCCAGCTAGCTGTGGCACTAATCCCCTTCAGGCTGTGTTCACACAGCAAACCCCAGTCCTCTCCCTGGGGTCTGAACTCTGGAGCCCGAGCCTCAGCTCCCAGCCCCCACTCGTCCCGATGGGTGAGCAGACAAGCCTCTCAGGCTGGTGAGTGCTGGTTGGCACCAATCCTCTGTGCAGGAATCTCTCCACTTTTCCCTCTGCACCCCTATTGCTGTGCTCTTCTCCATGTCTCTGAAGCTTCCCTGCCCCCCACAACTGCCCATGTTCGCCAGTGCAGGGACTTCCTAGTGTGTGGAAACTTTTCGTCCTTCACAGCTCCCTCCCAGTGGCACAGGTCCCGTCCCTATTCTTTTGTCTCTGTTTTTCCTTTTTTCTTTTTCCCTACCCAGGTACATGGGGAGTTTCTTGCCTTTTGGGAAGTCTGACGTCTTCTGCCAGCATTCAGTAGGTGTTCTGTAGGGGTTGTTCCACATGTAGATATATTTCTGATGTACTTGTGGGGAGGAAGGTGATCTCCACATCTCACTCCTCCACCATCTTGAAGGCCCTCCCTCTTGCAAATTAATTGAACCCGAGGTGGCGGTCATGAGAACTTCTATCTATAGCCTAGCAGTGAGAATCACAGTTGACAATCTGAGCTTGTGATTGGCATCTGAGTAGGAGGTGGAGCAATCTTGTGGGACTGAGCCCTTAATCTGTGGGATCTGAAGTTATCTCCAGGTAGATAATGTCATAACTGAATTAAATTGTAAACATCCAGCTGGTGTCACAGAATTGCTTAGTGTGGGAAACCTCACACACATCTGTACCAGAAGTGTTGTGAGTATAGGTGTAGGGTGAGAGTAAAGGAGACATACAGGAGGAAGAGTGAGGTTTTTCCTATACAACCTAATTACTATTTCTCTAGCCTATTACCTCTATAGAGGTAAATTACTAGAGGTAAACAAAGAACCAAACAACTACTCTGTTCTTAAGCAGCTCACCATCTAGGGCAGTGATTCTGTTTTGAATGCATGTAAGAATCACCTGAAGTAATTATTTACAATTCAATTAGTACCTACTACCCACTACCACCTTTTGATTAGGTAGTTCTGGAGTGGGGCTTCTAAATCTGTATTTGTTACATAATCAAATGATTCAGATGGTAGTGGTGTAGTGTCACATTTTCCAGAAAATGTTGTAAAAGAATAGATAAATGTATGTATAGGAAATTATAATGTGATAAATGCTGTCTACTCAAAGAGAGTAGAAGAGAGAGTGAATAATATTAGAGATAAGAAACAGAGAACGCTTCCAAGAAAAAGTGACTTTTTAACTCCATCTTTAATAAGGTAAAATTCTGACTACTGGAAAAGAGGAGAGTCTATTCCATGAAGGGAAAATAGCAGGAAATAAAAAAGAAACAGAAAAAAACCAGAAGAATGAGAAAGTATTTTTGGTTTGGGGAATAGTAAGGAGACCTATGAAGAAAGAAAATAGGGTATGGATTGTTTGTACAAAAGGATGAAAAATTATGTAAGAAAATTAAGTAATGCCAGTAAATAAAGTCATTGCATGTCATGCTAAGATATCTTTATATTATACCAATGGCAAAATTGGATTTAAAGCCATAAAAATATCCAATTTGGAATTTCACAAAAGACAAATCTGGCAGAAATGTGAAAAATGGAAGAGGGAAGAGATTTTTTAGATCAAGAGTCTTGTTTTATATAACTTGATGTTTGTGAAATATTTCAAAATACTATATATTATCTATAAATTTTATATATCAAAACAACAGTTCACCATTAAGCAAAACATAATATGATTTTACAACTACCTTTCAATTAAAAAAAAAAGCCGACTATGAACTTAAACTTATAGCTAATCAGAAGATACTTTGGATTAGATTATTTATTTTATTTACTATCTCATCATTGGGTTCTTCAGTAATTTAAGAAAAATTTGAATATAATTTAATGAATAAAAGAAATCTAAACAACCTTTAAGTAAATGCATCCAGTAAATCAGATCATCTATAAACCAGTACAAAAGGAAATAGTACGAGTTAACCTATAGACTTTTAGACCCACTCTATAATTAAATACCAGCTTTGCTTCCAGAAAGATCAAAAAGCCTTGGGTCATATGTATATGTGCTTTAGAGTTTGGGAATTATAAAATTTGATCAGTAAATTATAATTCTTCATTAATTTAAAATCAGTGTCCTGGGGCTAGGGGGAGGCAGATAAGGGCAAAGGGCTTCCCAGTTTAGTGAGTGCCAAATACTTGACTTTATGAGTCTAAGTGGTTTGTGATGTCTAAGTACTATGGTAAATACATACATCTGCATATATATACACATCCTAAGCTAGCTAAACTCACTGAAGTCTGTAGAAAAAATGATAGGCTGTAAATTTGGTAAGAGTTCACATTTATGCCCAAGAATGAGATGTTGAAATAGTGCCATCTTCAATTAGGTCATTTATTATGATCTGAAACACTTTTTAGGTCAGTTCTTCCTCCTGTTTTAAATAAATATTGTGTCTTCAAATGGTTTTAAAGAGGAGATTAAAAAGAAAAAATTCAGTACTGTGTGGAAGCAGGAGTAATTGCAGCCTAACCTGCAGAACTGGGGATTCCTGGGGACTGCAAAAGGAGCATAGGGTAATATGGAGTAGAGTGGTGGATGAGAAAAACCAATATAGGACTCTAGAGAAGTAGACAGATGGCCCTCAGCTCTGTTAGAAGTCTAGATGACAAATTTCTCGATCCACTGAAAATAGCAGCAGAAAGGAAATTAACTCAAGCAGCTGGATTAGTTTCTAATGGTGGGGTATAAAAGCAGTGGGCTCAGAGCTTGCCCAGATAAAATGCCAGAACTTTTTTGTCACAGAACATTGAGTTGCTGAGTGTTAGTCTTCAGACGAAAGTATCATATAATTTGTTTTACTTGCTTGTGTTCTTCAATGGTTCCTCTTAGACCCTGGGAAGCAGGTTAGAAGAAAAATGAGAACTGATGGGATTTAATTATATACAAAGAGCCAATAATTAAACTTAGATCAAGTAATTCTATTGTCCTAGACATAAGATGATTTAGATGGGGACCACCTGTTTATGGATATCTATAGGACTGCTCTTCTGCTCTTCTTCTCTTCCCCTGCATCAGATGGCCTGAGGTTCAGAGACCTTGATTAGAACTAGATTGTCTACTTGCTGTATGCTACTAACTTGATCAGTCTGAGTGCCAGTTTCTACATCAGTAAATCTGGATAATGATGCATAACTTTAAGGATGGTTATGACATATAAATTAGGTATGCAAATCTATAGGCCTTAAACAGTGAATAATATATAAGTTCTTAGTATATGTTAGATGCCAATAATTTATTCATTAAATATATTTTTAAAATCATGGAACTAGCTAAACATAAAACTGTGAAACCATAAAATTTTAACTTGGATTCTGGAAAAGAAAGCAATGGTTTCTTGTCTTGATGCCTTGATTTTCTAATAATATACAAAGAATACATGAATATACTTAAAAATGCATACACTTAGAAAATTTAGAAAGATAGTCATTGATTGATATATAATCCTAGTATAAATAGATATACATCCTCTTTTCAAGACAACTGTCATAGAATTTTGTATGAATAAATTAGGTGTTTCACTGAACAAAATTCTTAAATGTACGTGATTAAAAATTCCTTTCCAAATTCATAAAAAATGTATACATTTTGTCACTATTTTATGTGAAGATAGCAACTACTTAATATTTTTCTTTAAATGTTAAATTTTACTGTCTAAATTTTTATACATTTCATACAGAATCTATTAATAAGTATTCAATGATGTTTCATTTTTAACTAGCACATTTACTTGCACTGTGTTCATTACTCAGAGTTGTTCTACATGCTCATTCTTTGCTTTCTATTGTCCATCTCCACTAATTGTTGACATCTTCTAATGAGAAGAAACATGTTTAAATAAGAAAACAAAACTAACTCAGTTATTATTACAACTTTGTCTTTTGATACACAGGCATTGCATAGTAAAAGTAGAATGAGCCTCTACCTATGCTATTAGGCTGATTAAATCACAATTCTTGGTGTACTTAGGTTCCATGTTTTTTTCACAGACACAGAATAAACCTACACTGTAAGAGAAAAGCTGCCTACCTTTTAAGAGTTTACTACACACTTAAGAATTTATATAAGAAACATGGAGAATTTTATGATAAAATTATATGAATAGCTAACTGTAGAGCTAAACAAAGTATGAGGTAATTTTGTACTATTCTTGACATTTCGGTTTCTATCAACCATTATGGTGTGGAAAAGGAATACAAAACAACAATTCTCCTTAAAGAAATGTGATGACTAACTTTCCAAGCAAAAATGGTCATTAGAAGAAACAATTGGTTTCTATGTTTGGGACAAATATTCTTTCAAAATGTGATAAAATCATACTCAACAGTATAAAACAATGTTTACCATAGACCACCAAGTATCATAAATGATTCTTTCATAAAAAAATCAATTATGTTTAAAACACTTTCTCTTAAACAAGGGCCATGACTCCCTTGGGGATTCACTTGATGTATAGAGTAGGTGCCCTGTAAATGTTATTGGATGTTTTTTGCCTAAAGATGAGTTTGTTACTTGACTACTTAAAATATTGCATTACATTCTATTCCTCTGTGCCATGATTCTATTTATTTTAATCAATATTATATAAGATTGAGGTAAGGGGAAATGAAACACTTAACTAAAAATAGGTAATTTCTCTTTAAATATCTGAGAATAATATAAAAGTGTTACCAGAGAGTAGGTTCTTGTCTTGTTGCAGAAAGGATTCAGAGACAAGACACATAGGTCAATAAAGCAAAACGAGGATTTATTAAGTGATATTACACTCTCAAGGGGAGAGTGGGCAGACTCAGGTGACTGGCTGCCCTGAGTTTCTTTGGCAAGCTGGTTATATGGGGTGTGAAAATAAATGGACAGAATGTTCATTGAGGAGGGAGGGTTTTGAGTTTGTTTTTCCTGATTTTTATCCCAGCTCCACCTTCCTAAGGGGAGGCAGGATTTTTGTCCTTATTTAGTCTTGATCAGAAGTATCATGGCATCAGTGCATGATGGGTACTTCTCACATGCAAGGCTAATTTTACTGTAATAAGGGCATAATGAGCAAAAGGCTACATTCAGACACTAGAGATTCCTGCCTTTTCCCACCTTTCTTTGTCTGCCTCTAGGAACCCTATCACATCAAGATATGTGGCTTCCTGTCAGCCCAGAGGTTCCTGTTTTTCTTCATCTGCCCAAGGATTCCCATTGTTCACAAGCTGTATGGTTTCCTGACACCTGGCCTGTGTCCCCCTTTCTCTGATCAAATCTAGTTATTTGCCTGCTCTTACAAAGGAACTTTCTAGTATAAGAACCAAAATCCTTATCAAGGAAATGACAATGAGTGACCAAACAACGCACACAGAGAGTTGGCTGGACAAGTTAATCAGGGGAAAAGCACAGACAGTGGCAGATGTTAGTGCAGTGTTTCAACATCTCAGACAATGTACAACAACCTGGCAGGGTCCAGGAAAGGCATCCTGGCCCTTCAGTTGCAGGGCTTTTAAATTACATAGTGGGAGAAGAATTCGCCCCCTACTGGTGTTATTTACAGCAGTTAATGGGTAGGTCTTTGGCCTCCAGCTATGCTTTCATTCTAACTCAGCATTCATGATTGGGGTACACCAGTCCTTCCCTTGTTGCAACTCAAAAACTTGGGTTGAAGCTTTACTGTTGCAGCATATAATGTGGTAGAGGATGGGACCAGTTCACCACCACAGCATTCTATCAGTGTTAACTGCCTAAGCATCAGGCTGTAGGAGGTTCCCCTGGAGCTTTATAGGAGATCAACTCTCTCTAGGGAAGTAAAATTTACTTCTCAGTCAAATCCTCTCATCCCAAATATGACCTTTATGCAATATTTGTCAACAACCCATGTCATTTGAATCAGGAAGAGTTGTAAATTTAGGCAGTGACAGTGCCATGGGATACATTGGAAGGCAAAGTTAATAAGAAAAAGGAGGACAAAGTTCTCTTGATGTCACTAAACTCTGGGCAGAGGGAGCTGAGATATAACCAAAAGAATAGGTCCCAATTTGCAGATTGGAGCTGTAGAACTTATTAGGTAAATATACTGCTAGCGTTGAGCAGTGATTTGTGGGAATATATCAAGTGATATAATACACATGTGATTGAAGAAGCAAAGAGGAAAAAAATGGAGCAGAAAAAAAATGTGTCAACAGTTACTGCTTGAAAAGTTAAAAAACTTGCAGAATTATATACATATAATATGTACATTATGTATAATACAAACATAATTATATGTATATCAACCTATATATTATAATATATTAAGTAAATATATAATGTAATATTAATAAGATCATATAATCATTTTATTTGTATATGAAATTATATATTTATATATAAATATATACAATATGACTAGGTTATAAAAATATAAAATAATTATGTTTTATATGCATATATGACAATTAGAGCCCATGAAAAGGGAGTGATTGAAATTGTAGTGGAATTATACTGTCAGAATTTCATAATTTCACATGAAGTGGACAATATCAATAAAAGTCAACTGTATAAATTAAGCATGTATATTTCTTTAATTTTTTTAAAAATTTTATTTATTTTTTACACATCAGGTTCTTATTAGTCATCCATTTTATCTTCCAGGTCACTTCTCCATTCTTCTGCCTCAGTTATTCTGCTATTGATTCCTTCTAGAGAATTTTTAATTTCATTTATTGTGTTGTTCATCATTGTTTGCTCTTTAGTTCTTCTAGGTCCTTGTTAAACCTTTCTTGTATTTTCTCCATTCTATTTCCAAGGTTTTGCATCACATTTACTATCATTACTCTGAATTCTTTTTCAGGTGGACTGACTATTTCCTCTTCATTTGTTTGGTCTGGTGGGTTTTTACCTTACTCCTTCATCTGCTGTGTGTTTCTCTGTCTTCTCATGTTGCTTAACTTACTGTGTTTGGGGTCTCCTTTTCGCAGGCTGCAGATTTGTAGTTCCCATTGTCTTTGGTGTCTGCCTCCACTGGGTGAGGTTGGTTCATTGGCTTGTGTAGGCTTCCTGGTGGAGAGGACTGGTGCCTGTTTTCTGGTGGATGAGGCTGAATCTTGTCTTTCTGGTGGGCAGGCCTGCAACCGGTGGTGTGTTTTGGGGTGTCTGTGAATTTATTATGATTTTAAGCAGCCTCTCTGCTAATGGGTGGGGTTGTGTTCCTATCTTGCTAGTTGTTTGGCATAGGGTTTCCAGCACTGTAGCTTGCTGGTCATTGAGTGGAGCTGGGTCTTAGCATTGAGATGGAGATCTATGGGAGAGCTTTCACTGTTTGATATTATGTGGAGGCGGGAGGTCTCTGGTAGATCAATGTCCTGAACTCAGCTCTCCCACCTCAGAGCACAGGCCTGACACCTGGCCAGAGCACCAAGACCCTGTCAGTCACACAACTCAGAAGAAAAGGGAGAAAAAAAGAAAGAAAGAAAAAAAAAAGAAAGTTATTAAAATACATAGTAAAAAATAATTATTAAAAATAAAGAACAAAAAAGTAAAAAAAAAAAAAAAGAAAGAAAGAAGAGAGTAACCAAGCCAAAAAACAAATCCACCAATGATAACAAGTGCTAAAAATTATACTAAAAAAACCCCCAGAAATGGACAGACAGAATGCTAGGAAAAATGGTAAAAGCAAAGCTATACAGACAAAATCACACAAAGAAGCATACACGTACACACTCACAAAAAGAGAAAAAGGAAAAAAAAAATATATCGTTGCTCTCAAAGTCCACTGCCTCAATTTTGGGATGATTCATTGTCTATTCACATATTCCACAGATGCAGGGTCCATGAAGCTGACCGTGGAGATTTAATCTGCTGCTCCTGAGGCTGCTGGGAGAGATTTCCCTTTCTCTTCTTTGTTCGCACAGCTTTGGATTTGAACCCGCCTCTGCATGTAGCTCGCTTGAGAGCATCTGTTCTTCGCCCAGACAGGATGATGTTAAAGTAGCAGCTGATTAGGGGCTCTGGCTCACTCAGGCCAGGGGGAGGGAGGGGTATGTAATGTGGGGCGAGCCTGCGGTGGCAGAGGCCAGTGTGATGCTGCAACAGCCTGTGGTGTGCAATGTGTTCTCCCAGGGAATTTGTCCCTGGATCACAGGACCCTGGCAGTGGCGGGCTGCACAGGCTCCTGGGAGGGGAGGTGTGGATAGTGACTTGTGCTTGCACACAGGATTCTTGGTGACTGCAGCAGCAGCCTTAGCTTTTCATGCCCGTCTCTGGTGTCCGCACTGATAGCTGTGGCTCATGCCCATCTCTGGAGCTTCTTTAGGCAGTGCTCTGAATCCCCTCTCCTCACACACCCCAAAACAATGGTCTCTTTCCTCTTAGGCCAGTCCAGACTTTTTCCCGACTCCTTCCTGGCTAGGTTTGATGCACTAGAATCCTTCAGACTGTGTTCATGCAGCCAATCCCAGTCCTCTCCCTGGGATCTGAACTCTGAAGCCTGAGCCTCAACTCCCAGCCCCTACTCATCCAGGCAGGTGAGCAGACAAGCCTCTCAGGCTGGTGAGTGCTGCTTGGCACCGATCTTCTGTGCAGGAATCTCTCTGCTTTGCCCTCTACACCCCTGTTGCTGTGCTCTCCTCTGTGGCTCCAAAGCTCCCCCCGCCACCCCCCATGTCTGCCAGTGAAGGGACTTCCTAGCGTGTGGAGACTTTTCCTCCTTCACAGCTCCCTCCCAGTGGTGCAGGTCCCATCCCTATTCTTTTGTCTCTGTTTTTTCTTTCGCCCTACCCAGGTATGTAGGGAGTTTCTTGCCTTTTGGGAAGTCTGAGGTCTTCTGCCAGCATTCAGTAGGTATTCTGTAGGAGTTGTTCCACATGTAGATGTATTTCTGATGTATTTGTGGGCAGGAAGGTGATCTCCACATCTTACTCTTCCACCATCTTGCCGGTCTCAAGCATGTATATTTTAATCCTTATAGCAACAATTAAAATATTTACGCAAAGAGATGTGGCCAAAATGTGAATAGTGAAAAGTAAATGTAAAGCTTAAAAATATACATTTAATATACATTAAAATATACATGTATAAAATGTACATTAAAATATACATTTATAAAATATACATTTTGCCTTTCCTGCAAAAGAAGGCAGGAAAAGAGGAACAAACATAAATAGAATGAATAAAAAACAAATAGAATGATGATAGACTTAAACCTAGTCATATCAACAATTATATTAAATATAAATGAAAAACACACTCAAATTAAAAGGCAGAGATTTTGAAACCAGATATAAAATCAAGAACAAAGGATACTTTGTCAACAGAACATGCATCATAAATACAAAGACATGGGTAACCTGGAAAGTGAGAAGATGGAAAGAGATATACTATGCTAACTGTTAGCATAATAAAGTGGTCTGTCTTTATTAATTTCAAAGTAGACTTTAAGACAAAGAATATTAGTAGAAATGAAGGGCATTTTAAATTAAAACACAATTAATCAGAAAGATATCACCATCCTTCAAAAAAACACTAAAATCTAAAAAAAATAAAAATCTCAAAATACACAAAGCAAGTCTCAAAGAATAGATTTCTGTATTTAAGTTATTGAAATATTGTAGAGTACGTTTGCTGGCCACATTAGAATTAAATCAGAAATCAAAGACAGCAATAATTTAAGAAATCTTTGAAGATGTTCTAGTACCAATTTTACCCAAACTTTTTTCAGAATATAATGTAGGAAACACTTCCCAACTTGTTTTATAAGGAGAACAAAGTTCTAATAATAATTCATGATAAGGGAATTACAAGAAAATTAAAATCCTTCATAAATAAAACATTAGTAAACCAAATCCAGCATTTTTTAAAAGTATAATGTCATGGCAAGTGACATTTATCTCAACAATGTAAAACTGATTTAAATTTCTAAAATTAATCAATATAATTTACCACACTAGGACTAAAAAGAAAAAAAAAGTAACACAGCAACAGATACAGAAAAGCTACTTACAATATTCTATACCCATGTATAATTAAAAGCCCTCTGCTAGCTAAAAATTGGAAGGGAATGTTCTAAACCTGATATAAGGTGTTTACCAAAAACTCTATAGTTAACATTAATACCTATTGGTGAAATATTGAATGTCTCCCCAAAATATGAAACATGCCAATGACACAAACTCTCAGACATGCTTTTCGACATTGTACTGCAGCTCTTAGTTCCATAAGACAAAATTAAATAGAAGACATACAGAGTGAAAAGAAAAATGTAAAACTCTCATTATTCAAAAACTATATGATTATTTACATCACCAAGTCTAAGTAATCTACACAGTGACTACTTTAACTACTAAAGGGATTCAGGAATATTATAGGTTACAAGGTCGATATATAAAGTTGATTGTATTCAACATCCATTCATGATAAAAAAAACCTCTCAACGAATTAGTTATAGAAATAATGTACTTCAACATAATAAAGAACATATATGACAAGCCCAGAGCTAACATTTTATATAATGGTGAAAGGTTTCAAACTTTTCTTCTAAGATCAGGCACAGGACAAGGATGTCCACTCTTGCCACTCCTATTCAACATAGTATTGGAGTCCTAGCCAGAGCAATTAGGCAAGAAAAAGAAATGAAAGGAACCCAAATTGGAAAAAAAGAAGTTAAAGTATCACTATTTGCAGATGACTTGATTTTATATATAGAAAGTTCTAAAGACCTCACCAAAAAAACCTGTTAAATCTAATGAACAAATTCAGTAAAGATTTATTATACAAAATCAACATAAAAAATCGGTAGTGTTTCTAGATACTAACAATGAATTATATAAAAATAATACAAAGATAACAGCCCCCTCTATAGTAGGGTCAAAAGCAATAGAATGTTTAGGAATAAATTTAACCAAGGAGGTGAAAACTCTCTTATTGAAAAGTATAAGACAATGATTAAAGAAATTGAAGAAGATACAAATAAATGGACGATACCTTGTATTTACAGATTGGGAGAATTAACATTGTTAAAATGGCCATACTACTCAAAGTCATGTATAGACTCAGTGCAATCCATATCAAGATTCCAATGGCATATTTTACAGAAATTGAAATAGAAAAACAATTGTAAAATTCATATGGAATTACAAAAGACCTTGAACAGCCAAAAGCTATCCTGAAAAAGAAGAACAAAGCTGGAGGCATCACACCTCCTGATTTCAAACTACCTTACACAGCTATAGTAATCATAACATTATGGCATTGGCATCAAAGCAGACACAAAGACAAATGGAACAGAATTGAGACTACAGAAGTAAACCCATGTGTACATGGTCAACAAATATTTGACAAGGGAGCTGAGAATACTCAATGGAGAAAAGAGTGTGTATTCAATAAATTGTGCTGGTAAAACTGTATATTCACATGCAAAAGAATCAAACTAGACCCTAATGTTACACTGCTCAGAAAAATTAACTCAAAATTGATTCAAAACTTAAATGTATGACTGGAAACCATAAAACTCCTAGAAGAAAACATAAGAAAAATACTTCTTGACATGTGTCTTGGCAATGATTTTTTGGATATTACACTTAAAGCAAAAGCAACAGAATGAAATATAAAGTGGGATTGCATGAAACTAAAAATGCTTTGCTCAGCAAAAGAAATTACCAACAAAATGAAAAGACAACCTATGGAATTGAGAAAAACACACATCTGATAATGGGTTAATATCCAAAATGTATGAGGAACTCATACAATTCAATAGCAAACAACAACAACAAAACCCAAATATTTCAATTTAAAAAATGGGCAGAGGAACTGAATAGATATTTTTCAAAAGAAGATATTCATATGGCCAACAGGTAAATGAGAAGGTCTTCATCATCACTAATCATCAGGGAAATACAAATCAAAACCACAATGAGATCACTTCATACCTCTTAGAATGACTGTCATCAAAAAGACAAGAGAGGGCTTCCCTGGTGGTGCAGTGGTTGAGAGTCCACCTGCTGATTCAGGGGACGTGGGTTTGTGCCCCGGTCCAGGAGGATCCCACATGCCGTGGAGCAGCTGGGCCCATGAGCCATGGCTGCTGAGCCTGCATGTCTGGAGCCTGTGCTCTGCAATGCAAGAGGCCACAACAGTGAGAGGCCCACATGCAAAAAAAAAAAAAAAAAAAGAGAGAGAGAAAAGATAACAAATGCTGGTGAGGATATAGAAAAAGGGGAACTTATGTGTGCTATTGATGGAATATAAATTAATGTAGCCACTATGGAAAATGGTATGGGGATTTCTCAAGAAATTTAAAATATCAATAGAACTATCATATGATCCAGTAATTCCACTTGTGAGCATGTATCTGAAGGAAACAAAGTCACTATCAAAAAAAAAACCCCATGTTTATTTCAACTTTATTTACAATAGCCAAGACATGAAAACAACCTATGTGCCCATCAATAGATGAATGGGTAAATAAAATGGAATACTGTTCAGCCATAAAAAAGAAGGAAATCCTGCCATTTGTGAGAACACGGATGGACCTTGAGTGCATTATGCTAAGTCAGAAAGATAAAGACAAATACTGTATGATCTCATTTACATGTGGAATCTTAAAAAAAAAACAAAAACAAATTAATAGAAACAGATCAGATTTGTGGTTGCCCTAGGTAGAGGGAAGAGAGTGGGGAAATTGGGTGAAGTTGGTAGAAAGTTATACACTTATTGTGGTAATCATTTCATAATATATACATATATCAAATCACTGTACACCTTAAACTTATACAATTTTTTATGTCAATTATATCTCAATAAAACTGAAAAAAAATTAAAGTAAAATTTATTGTAGATTGTATATAATTCAGGAATGAAATATAGAAAAATATCATTTTACTACAGCATAAAAATTATAATGTTAAGGAATGAATTCAACAAAAGATGTCTAAGACCTCTCCATATTGAACTATAAAGCAATGTTAAAGGAAATTAAATAACTAAACAAATGAATAGATATAGCATTGATATAGGCATATAGTCATGGATAGATATAGTCATAGATTCAAAACTCAATATTGCTTACATGTAAGCTTTTCCTAAATTGATCTATATATTCAAAACAACTCCAGTAAAAAATTCAGCAGGATTTGTTTTTCTTTTGGTAGAAATGTCAAAATTGACTAAAAAAATTCATAGAAGTACCAAGGATTTATACAAAACTTGTAAAACAATCTTGAGTGAAAAACAATAACAACAAGAAAAAAGATGGAGGACTCATGTTATTGAATTTCTGTTCTGCTATGAAATTTTATTAATAAAAAGTTTATGGTTTTGGCCTATGGAAAGACAACAAGATCAATGACAATGATTATAGAGCAGAGAAGGAGACCCATATTTATTTGGTCAATTGCTTTTCAGCAATCTCTCAAGGTAATCCAATGCAGAAAGGAAAATTTTTTACAAATTATTTAAGTATATGGAAAAAGAAAAAAGAACTTTGACCTCTACCTCACACCATATGCAAAAGTTATTTCAAGATGGGCTAAGGTCATGAATGTAAAAGCTTATATTTAAAATAGAACATAAAAATTCTAGAAGAAAACACAGAAAATGCTTTCTGGGGTTGACTATGGTATTTGATATAGTGATATGTATATTTGTCAAATGTATATAAATTACACTTGAGATTTGTGTATTTCATTGGATGTGAATTTTATTCAAATGAAATTTAATGAGGCATGTAAAAGATAATGGACATGGCCTCAGTATGATAAGCCACTGACAATCAACTGGGAGGCTGGTGTCAATGTCAGATTCCCATGTACTTTGGCAAGAGGTGCAGTCTAGACTTCCTAGATGGCTGAGGATGTTAGTGTGTGAAAGAGTAAAAAAGGAAAGAGAGAAAGAGATGTATGAATATTGGTTTCTGTAATGTGGTTGTGTAACTTCTGATATCTTTCCCACCTCCTGATTCCTGGGTCCCTATAGACAGCTAAAAGCAAAATGAGTCTTTCACTATATAGTGATATTAATGACACTTATAACATTAATAAAGTATTCCAGAGTGTCCCCAAATGAAGATCAAAGTATTGGACTGTTGTCATCTATCCCTGAATGAGCTGTTCTAGCAATATTTTGCTCTTGAAGTCAAAATAAGAATCCGCCTGCCAGTGCAGGGGACATGGGTTTGAGCCCTGGTCTGAGAAGATCCCACAGGCCGCAGAGCAACTGAGCCCACAAGCCACAACTACTGAGCCTGTGTGGCCACAACTACTGAGCTCATGTGCCACAACTACTGAAGCCTGTGTGCCTAGAGCCCATGCTCCACAACAAGAGAAGCCACTGCAATGAGAAGCCTGAACACAGCAGTGAAGAGTAGCCCCCCACTCACAGCAACTAGAGAAAGCCCAGGCGCAACAACGAAGACCCAATGCAGCCAAAAATAAAATAGATACATTTATATTTTAAAAAAAATAATGGTAAAGTAATGGCCATGAATCCCATGCTATGTAGTCCAGGACAGGGTTCCTAGGCCATAAAGGGAATTTCATTGGTTGATTGGATCATGTCTGTATATTCCAATGTTATCAACAAAGAGTTATAGGGAAGCTTCCTGGCAGAAATGAAACCTTAATTGATAGGATCTTGAAAGGTATTTAGCAGTTAATGCAAAAGAGTTGAGGAAGGGTATGCAGAGGAGGGTGATCTAACTATCTAAATTATTTTAAAATGTAAGGAGTTATTAGTTCTTCCAAAGCCAATAGATATTTTTAAATCATTTTTTTCCCTTTTTTTCTGTTTATCTTGGGTGATTTACACTAAGCTGTCTTCCAGTTCTCTGGTTTACTCCTCTGCATCATTTAATCGACTGTGGATTCCTTCTAGTGTATTTTTTAATTTCAATCATATCCTTTAGCTCTTTTTGGTTCTTATTTATATTGCCTAACTCTTCATTGCATTCATCCATTCTTCTCTTGAGTTCATTGAACATCTTTATGATCATTACCTTGATTTTTTTTTTTTTTTTTTGCGGTATGTGGGCCTCTCACTGTTGTGGCCTCTCCCGTTGCGGAGCACGGGCTCTGGACGCACAGGCTCAGCGGCCATGGCTCACAGGCCCAGCTGTTGCACAGCATGTGGGATCTTCCTGGACCGGGGCACAAACCCGTGTCCCCTGCAACAGCAGGCAGACTCTCAACCACTGCGTCACCAGGGAAGCCCTACCTTGAAGTCTTTTATCAGGTAGATTGCTTTTTCCACTTTGCTTAGTTTTTCTTAGTCTTTCATTTGGAATATATTCTTCTGTCTCCTCATTTTGCCTAGTTCTCCATGTTTATTTCATTATTAGGTAGATGGACTATGTTCCCCAATTTTTGAGAAGTGGCCTTATGCAGGAGATGTCCTATTGGCTCAGTAGCACACTCCCCTCTGGGCACCAGTGCTATATGCTCTAGGGGTGCCTCCTATGTGGGCTGCATGGACCCTTCTATTATGGAGGGGCTGACTATTGTGGGCAAGCTGGTTAGCAGGGGCTGGACCATGGCCCAGTTGTCTGCCAGGCCCTGTCTTGCATGGTGGCTCCTGGTCCACTGGTGGTTCGGCCCAGGTCCCAGGGGTACCCAGGACTGGTGCCAGCCCACTAGAAGGTGGGTAAATCCCTGGCACTAATAGACTAGAGAGAAGACTCCAAAATTGCACTTGCCAGCACCAGTGTCTTCCGGGTAGAACAAACTCCCTAAAATAGCTGCTGCCAGTGTCTTTGTCCCTTGGGGGAGTCCCAGTTGCCTTCTGCCTCTCCAGGAGGCTCCCCAAGTTCAGCAAGTGGGCCTAATCCAGGCTCCTTTCAAATTACTGCTTCTGCACTGGGACTCACACACCATTTAAACAGAGACCCTTTAGAGACTCTATTTTCTACATCCCTCCAGCTCTCCTGTACACAAGTCCCACTAGCCTTCAAAGCCAGATGTTCTTGGGGCTTGTTTCCTAGGTGCATCACCCCTGGGCTGAGGGCCCGATGTGGGGCTCACAACCCATGCTCCTTGGGGAGAACCTCTGAAATTGAGATTATCCTCTCATTTGTGGGTTTCCACCTGGGGGTGTGGGTCTTGACTCTACTGCATTTCTGCCCCTACCACTCATTTCATTGTGGTTGCTTCGTCATATCTTTAGTTGTGGAAAATCTTTTCTGTCAGTCTTTAAGTCATTCTCATAGATAGTTGCTCTGTAAATAGTCGTAATTTTGGTGTGCCCATGGGAAGACGTGAGCTCAGCGTTTCCCTACTCCTCCATCTTGGCCATACCTCCTGATACTTTTAAAGTAATATTTTAATTTATTTAAAAATATAAAATTCTTTCCTGTATAACCATATGAAATTAAAGCATTAGATGACCTTTGTTAACTTAGAATAAATTGCTAAATCTATAAATTCTAAGCATCTATTCCTCATTTCTTTGTGTCTACAAAGCCCTTTGTTGAAATTTTCATTATATCAGTTACTACAGTCTTCTTGAATTATATATAGTTGGTTATTTGTTATTTTCTTTAAGCTGCAAGCACCTTTCAGTAGGAATGTAGCATGTTTACACATGCTACACAAAGAACCTAGTGCTATTTGTAAAAATCAGGAGGCTTATAAAAATGTTCTGCTTCTTTCTTTATTAATCTTACCTATTTGATATCTCCTTAAACATAAAATAATAGTAAGCTTAATTCAATTCTAGTATCAGTCTTTTACTTTTTCTCTATAGAAATTCATATCACAGATAAACCTTTTAACCAATCTGGATCATAATAACTCAAATTTAAGATTATTATATAGTAAGCAGTTTCTATGATTTATGTCTAAAGCAACTATAGAAAAAAAATACGTTCATTTGAAGTTGACATGAGAAAACCTAAGGAGGTAGAGAAATATATAATGGTGAATTAATGAATTAGATTTCTCAATTAAACATAGATAATAAAAATTCAGCTTTAAATAATTTCTTTGAAGAAAGTAAAGAACTGTTGTTTTTGACTTCCTGAAGGGATTTTGTTTGGGGTAAAAGGTAGTACTAGTATTCTATGGCTGCTGTAACAAATTATCACACATTTATTAGCTTAAAACCATACAAATCTGGACATCAAAAGTAAGAAATATATCTCATTTGGCTAAAATAAAGATGTCAGTTGGGTTGCGTTCCTTTCTGGAAAGTCTAGGGGAGAATGTATTTCCTTACCTTTTCCAGCTTCTAGAGGGTGGCAGCATTCCATGACTCAGAATAATTTTTCTACCTTAAAGTCAGCTGATCAGCAACCTTAATTCTATATGCAACCTTAGTTTCCCCTTGACATGTGAAATAACATATTTCACAGATATTGAGGAATAAGGTGTGGACATTTTTGTGAGACAACTGTTCTGTGTTCCACAGTATGCCCTCCAGTGTCCAAAGAGTCACATTTTTCCTACTTGCAAAATATATTTAACCCATTTCAACACCCCCATAGGTCTCCCACCATTACAGCCTCAACTCAAAGTCCAAAATATGGTTTAAATTTATCAGTTAAAAAGTCCTAAATCTCATCAACTGAATCAGATCTGGGCAAGGCTAGGGATATGCTTCATTTGGAGGCAAAATTTCTCTCCATCTGTGAATTGTGAAATTCAAGAAACAAGCTACCTACTTCTAAAATACAATGGTGGAACAAGAATAGGAACCAATTATAAACATTCCCATTCAAAAAATGAGAAAATGGAAGGCAAAATGAGTCAACTGTCCCAAGCAATTTTAAAATCCATCTAGGGAAACTCCATTTAGTTTTAAAGCCAGATAATGAAACTTGATATCTTGTGTCTCCACCCTCTGGGCTACAGGCTCTATCCTCTAAATCATCCTATCTTTTTCATGAAGGGTAGCATGTATTTACCACTGAGTAGTTTTATCAGCATGCTCTTGAATGTAGAATCTTTAATGTCTGACAGCTTTCTTTTATGGTGTTGTCTCTGTACTTTTCAGTTAAAATTGCATTCTCAAGAACTTCACAGGTCTTCTATGTTGTCACAGGAATTCACTCCATTAGACATGATGCTCCTAGATAATGCTATCTATATTTTGGCTTCTGCTGAGATGGTTGAGAAGATCTCTGAGTCATATGCTTAATCTTTTCAAGGAGCTTTTTCTTTGACTGAATATTCTTATCTGTTGCCTTTCTAAGGTATTAGCAAAAGATTTTCCAATAACATACATGGTCTTTTCTAAAGAATATACTCTCCAAGCAGTGAATATCTTAATTTTAATCCTTTTGAAATCTAGATGAGAAGTTTCCAAATCATCAAGCTCTATTTTCTCTTTGTTTAATTGTTCTTTCCTCAATTTATCTTTTTCCACTGGGATTTTACCATGAACAGAAATAAGAATCTAGGCCATACCTTCAATACTATGCTTGGAAGTCTCAGCTAAATGTCCACTTTCATCATTCATAAGTTCTTCTTCCACATAACTTCAGGATACAATCCTGCTATGTATTCTGCCATATATGACAAGGATCTCCTTTCCTCCAATTTCTAATTCCATGTTCCTCCTGATCTCTCAGCAGCAGCCTCTTTAGTGTCCATATTTCTACCAACAGTATGTTCATGATGATTTAAGTATTTTCTAAGGCAATATGTGTTTTCTCTACCATATTTCCCACTTCCTTCTGTTGTTACTGAGTCCAAGCTCATACTGCTTACCACAGGACAATCAATTGAGAGACAAGGTGTTGGGGCAAGAAATAGTGACTTTATTTGGAAAGCCAGCAGACCAAGAAGATGTTTGGCTAGTATCCCAAAGAACTATCTTCCCTGAGTTAGAACTCAGATTTCTTTTATACTAAAAGGGGAGGGGGTAAAGTCCTGGTATCAGCTAGACTCCAGAGGGGACGTGTTAATTTCTTCCTTCCTGCAGCCATTTGCAGGTGGGCTTGGTCAGGATGTCTCCTACAAGCTAAACAATGTATTTTAGCTTAAGTCTCATTACCTGGAAGGCAGGTTCCCAGAGATGGGCCATTATGTGTAATTTAAATATAGACAACATCCCTTTAGTGATTAACTTGTATTAGAATACAAAGGTCCTTCCTTATTACAATTCCCCACTGTCAATGATCCATCCACAATCATGTGGGAAAAGGCATGAAGTTTGTCCTGGCTATTTCCTGCTGAATGGGGGGTGAAAAAGAGGTAATTATGGAATGGAATTGATCAGCTTTGGACAGAGAATATTTCTTAGAATCTTTAGTCAGTAGTACAATCCTCTTTCCTTTTTTATCTATAACCATTTGAACCTGATGAAACCGTTTAGTACTTTGTTGTCTAATTTGTGATTGAACTTGGGGTTTTGGTTCCAGTTCCCAATACATATGTATTAATTTTAACTTTCTGACTATGCCATAATTACACTAGATTCCTGTGGTATTCACTTGAACAAGATTAAACAAGTAGTTTGACCCTTCTCCAGCTACAATGAAATTACAATCTCAATACTTATCACTTACAAACAGCAACCTTAAGTCTTCTAAGGGTTCACAAACCCATTGCTCTCCAGACCTCTCAGGAATTGGGTAATTTTCTGATGACAGTGGTGCTTTTTTTAATCTGAGTGTGATGAAGCTATGGCTTTACCCAAGCTAACTTGACAGATGAGTGCATGGTAAGTAATACCAAAAGTGGTCCTGTTCATGTTACAATCAGCTGAAGTTCAGGCCCTTGTTTTCTCCACTTTTTAAGGAGGACTCAGTCTCCAGGTTGGAAATCATGTAAGGCTACTTCAGTTGGATAGGTAGACCTGTTGGAGGCAAACTCATGAGCAGAGGTTAGTGTAGTGCCCAAAGTTTTAACATAATAGGCAACTGCTAAGGTCTTTTAGAGCATTTATATATTCTCCCACCTGGGCAGACACCTGGAATGGCCTACCGTACAATGTTTCAAAGGGACTTAATTTAAATCTGCTTCTGGCAGCCACTCTGATCCCTAGTGGGGCAACTGGCAAGGACTTATCCCAAGTTAATTAGTCTCAACATATTTTAGCAATGCTCATTTTTAATGTATGATCCATTTTCTCAGTTTTTCCTGTTGATTGTGGTCTCCAGGATGAATGTATTGACAGTTTCCAATTAATTTGTATCTTTTTCATTACAGTGGCGATAAAAGCAGGCTCACTGTCACTTTGAAGTGTGTTAGGCAGTCCAAATGGGGGAATAATTTCCTTAAGGAGGGCTTAACCACTTCAGAGGCTTTTTCTGTCTGGGTGGGATGTGGCTCCACCCATCCTGAAAAAGTGTCCACAAAGACTAGCAGGTATCTATAATCTCCTGCAAATCGAGGCATTTGAGTAAGGTTTATTTGCTCGTCCTTGGAGGGGCAAGTTCCTCTGTGTTGAGTCCCCAGCTGGGGAGGTCTGACAGAAGTCTTTGGTTATTTTTGGTACAAATCATGCAATTCTGAGTGGCTCACCAGATGGTCTTTTACATGTTAGGCCTCATTATATACTTTTGAATCCATTGTAAGGTGGCTCTCTCCTGTAATGAGTACTATTATTAATGTGCTGCAGCACAGTCAAAGAGTGCCTCAGGAATCAAAACAATTGTACACTACATTTGCAGCCAGGCGAAGTGTGATCAATAGTGAAACCCCACTCTTTGACCCTCTGTCCTTTTCTACAAAGGAGACCACAGCTTAAAACAGGGGTTGGACACTCTGATGTATATAAGAAACTATGTTTCAGGGTGAGTTCCCCTGGTTGGCATTTTAGAGGTTGTGAGAATGAATGATTTTGCACTCCTCCAGAGACTCCCATGACAAGGATGGATTGAGATGTTTCCTGTGTCACCTTGGTGTTTATCACAGAGTATGTTGAACCTGTTTCTATCAAAGTTAATCAACTCATTCCCCACTGTCAATTTTACCTGGAGCTCCTGTGGGGAAATTGGAATTGGATGCCTCAAGTCCAAGGGAGCCCTTAGGCCTCTTCATTCATCATCAGAGTGTTCCTCTCTACCATGAGAAGCTCTCATCTTTCTTTTATTGTTTTCTTCTTATGTTTTAGCCTAGGGGAATTATTTTTCCCAATGTCCTTCCTCCTTACAGTAAGCACATGGTTCCTTCCCCAATGGTGGCTTACCTCTCTTTAGGTTACTCACCTTCTGGGATTCCAATGCCACTGTCAGGAAAGTGGTGTTTCATTTTGCATCTTCTTTCTTCTTTTGTTGTTTCCTGTTGTTAAACACTTTAAAAGCAATACCTACCAATTGAGAAGGGTTTATTCCAAATACACCATCTAACTTTTACAACTTTCTCCTGATATCTGAGGCACTTTGCCCCCAAAAGTTCAAGTTTACCCTTCTAGTGTTTTCAGGGGCCTTGGGATCTGCATCAGTATAATGTCTGTAGGTCTGATAAATCCTTTCCAAAAACTCAGAGGAGTCTTTATTTGTTTTTTGCTAAATTTATTGAATTTTGTTCAAACTCTTTTGCTTTGTTCCCCTATTCAAAGCCCTGCCAAGAGGCATTTATGGTAGTGCTCTAATAAAAGCATTCCTCCTTCATTGGGGTCCCAGTTTGGTTCAGGTGTGGGTACTGCCAAGTGGGCTTCAGGTGTATCATTTGGGTATGTTAGGTGGAGTTGGTATACTTCTTCCCTGGCCTTATCAATGACCATCTTTTCATCTCCAGTAAACATCATATTCATAAGAGTATGAATGTCTGCCCAGGAGGGACGGTGAGTGACAAAGATAGAAGTAAAAAGTTCAGTCATGCAGATGGGGTCTTCTCTGTAAGGAGGTTTATATTTTTTTTTCCAGTTAAACAAATCTGAAGTTGAGAATGGATTGTGCATCCATAGAAACCCATCTGGTTGGCCATTTGCATTAAGGCTTCCTACAGGATATCAACACAAGGGAAATTATCCTGCTCTGGAAGTGGCTTCCAGTCTAAATTGAGACTAAAGCTAAAACTAAAACTGTCACGTTTTAGATGGTGATACCAAACTAAGTCCCTGCGCCCTGGGGTTTAACATAGAAACTTCTAATTGATCCCCATAAGTAGGGGAAACAGGAGGTGGCGGAAGGAGTGAATATATTGGTGGCACAGGGGTAGTCAGAACTGCTGCTTGTACAGCAGCATCAGCTGGAGGGGAGTTTAAGTTTTGAAGTAACATGTCTTCACTCTCATTTTCTCCCTTTCCCTCTTGTAGAACAGATTTTCCCTTGGGTTTCCTTCCATACTGCTGCACCATAAGGCTGCAGCCATCTGACTTCTTTTCCTCCTGATGTAATAGCATAAATGCTTTTGTGTATGGAATCTCATCATTTTCCCCTGCTCTTTCACAAAGCAATTTCAATAGCAAGATTGTATAGTAATTGAGTAAGCCATTAAGGGGCCATAGCTCTTCTGATAACATATATCAGGGCCACACATTGCTACAATAGAATATCATCTCCTTCTTAAGTCATAGGCTTGCAGCTATATTTTGCCCATTTATTTAAGATATACCCCAAAGGGCTTTCCTTAGGGACAGATGGAGTATTTCCCATATTTATAAGTTCAAGAATGGCAAAGCACCAAAAGCACAAATTCCAGCACCAAAAGCACAAATTCCAACATGAATAAACACAGAACAGAGGCAAACACAAATTAAGTTAAAGCCTAGCAACTATTCCTCTCTTCAACAGGGCACCACACTCAAAGACAAAACAAATTGGCTTATTTCAGAGAAAGAAGTCCCAAATGGAGGAAAGAGAGTATACACCAGAACCACTTACTGTACTGTATTGAGCCTGTCAGCTCCCAGATGTTGATTCCTTGCTCCAACTGCCAAGCACTGGGGCAGCCAGTGTTGCTCAGGGGAATTTTGAAGGGAATATCCTCAGGACAAGTGGTAAGGACCAGCAGGTGCTAGGGCCTTACCCCCAAATTCCCCAACAAGGGCCAGCTACCCAAGAGCAGCAACGCTCCTGTCTGGCTTGCCAAAATTTGTTACTGAGTGTAAGCTTGTACTGCTCACCACCCAACAGGCCAATCAATTGAGAGTCAAGATGCTGGGGCAAGGAACAGTGACTTTATTTGGAAAGCCAGCAGATTGAGAAGGTTGTGAACTAGTGTCCCAAAGAACCGTCTTTCCCGAGTTAGAATGTAGACTTCTTTTATACTAAAAGAGTGGAGGTAAAGTCCTGGTTCTGGCCATACTTCAGAGGGGGATGTGTTAATTTCTTCCTTCCTGCAGCCATTCACAGATGGGCGTGATCAGGATGTTTCCTGTGAGTTAAACAAAGGTATTATAGCTTAATGCTCATTACCTGGGAGGCAAGGTTCCCAGATATGGGCCATTGTGTATAATTTAAACTTATAGGCAATATCCCTTTAGTGATTAACTTGTACTAGAATACAAAGGTTCTTTCCTATTACACTGTGTCATCATTAGAAAAGTCCTTGACCTCTATATCTCTATAGTCTGTTTAAGGACACACTAGGCCTTTTCTTTCATACTCTTTGAAATTTGTCTGGTATCTTCCCACAGCCTAATTCCAAAGCCATTTGTACATTTTATGTATCTATTATAGCAGCATCCCATGTCTGGTAACAAAATATGTATAATTTTTCTATGGCTATTTTAACAAATTGCCAAAAACTCATTGGGAAAGAAAAAGAAAAAGAAAAAAGATAGTTTATTATCTTACAGTCCTGGAGGTCAGGAATCTGAAATGCATCTTACTGGGCAAAAATCAAGGAATCAGTGGGGCTTTGTTCCTCCCGGTAGCTCTCAGGGTGAATCCATTCTTTGACTTTTACAGTTCTAGAGGCCATCTGCATTCCTTTGTCCACAGCCCCCTTCCATGTTCAGAGCCAGCAATGGCTGGCCAAGTCTGGCTCTGACTCTAATTCTGCCTCCTGATCCTACTTGTAAGGACTCTTCTTATTACATCAGGCCTACCCAGATAATCTAGGATAATCTCACTATTTTGTCACCTGATTAGCAATCTTAATTTCATATGAAACCTTAATTCACCTTTGCTGTGTGATACAACATATTCATAGGTTCCAGGAATGAGGAAGTAGACATCTTCCTGAAGTGATATTAAGCCATATCTGAAGGAAGTTTAGCAAATTTCATTCAAACTTACATGCAAATGAAAGTGTTACCTTTTGTTTCTCGTTACTAATTTCAATAATTTTTGACTGTCTTAGCCCAGATTTTTTTTTTCTGGATTATAATTTCAGAATTAAATGGAATGTAGCATGTTTACCAGAACAGCATTATGTCACAATAACAAAGTTAGAGGCTTTGGAATCTGACAGACCACTTTGTTCTGCATTCTTCTTCTTTCATTGACTTTTTAAAGGTATTATTAGTTCAGGCAAATGGTTTAATTTCTCTAAACTTTGGTTTCTATGCCTGTTATATGGACCACTCTGTGTAATTTCTTTAAGAGCACAGTGCCTGAGACAAAATAGGTACTTAATAAGTGGTATATTTATTATTATTATATTTATAGTTATAAATTGCAGAGAACATATATTTATATTGGTGAAAATTTATCAATGCTGGTATACTTATACAAAGTCCTGAATTCATTGTACTAATGTCATGAAGAGTCTGACTTTATGATATTTGACTACTGACAGCTTTCAAGCCCCACCCTTCCCAATTTCACTTTTGCCGTACATCTGGGAATACTGATAAGTAAGCCCAGGTGTTCCCTCCTTTGGTACTGGTAAGATATTCAAAACATACAAGCCCTAGTCATGTTAGGGAACCATCATTATAACCACATCACCTAATCACCATAAAACCCCAAACCAATTGCCACTCTCTGCTCTCTCAAGCCATTTTTGGACCTGCTTGGGGGCCTGTCTGCTCTCCTGAAGCCTCACTTTGTAAGTAATCTCTTGGTGCTTTTGTATCATCATTAGTCTTGACATTCAAACCAAATTCTAGGTGTGTATGGGGGATTCATCTTGTATCTTAGGCATTAATGAAACAATTAATTTAGGCAATTTGAAGTCTTTCTAATTTTTTGCTCAGTTTTTTTGCATAAATCATGGACTCAATAGTGGCTTATAATAAATTTTAGATAATATTTATTATTTATTTTTATTGATTCCTTTGTATATTCTAAGCTCTGTTTAAGTGTTATACATGGATTAATTCATTTATTTATTACAACATATATAACAGGTAAATGGGATTATTATACTTGATTGCACAGGTGGGGAAAAGGAGAGCAGGGAAATTGACACAGTAAGCAGCAGAACTGGGGCTTACAACTAGGCTGAAGATTCCTTGCTCTTATCCAGGAATCCATGTTGTTCTCTATGATGCCAGAAATTTACTGAAATAATGAGGAAGAAATTCAATAAGTGAGGTAGATAGGCATATTGGAGCGAGCATATCAGGTGAAATCCAAACACCCATTCCTTAATTACTTCCAGGAACCAGGACATGTAAGGATGTCCTAAAAATACTTCACTCACTAAGGCATTATGAAATATTTTGATTAATAAAGTGCTAGTATCTTAAAACAATGCTTTCTTGGCTTGTTTTCTATAGAATGAGTGCTAGGAGAATATACTATAATCCAAAAAGTCTCCCTGATTTCAGTGAACATGACAGAATCCCAGGGGCCCAGAGGCTATTAGTACCTGGAGAACTGACAAATCAGATAGATTCTTTTGCAAGTTTCCCATACACCAGAGGGTGGGTGCTTGGTTCCAACATAGTTCAGAGAGCAGCCAGTTTAGTGAAGTCACTGGGGGCCTCAGTGTTCTTTGGAATGTTAAGGAATCCCTTCTAGGGGTCACAATAGCAAAAATAAACCCACCACCAAGTGTTTCACATTCTGTGTGTGCCTATTTTGTCAGTATTGTCACTTGTAAGACATTTCCTATGAGCAGTTGTCTCAGGAGAAAACAATTAACCCTTAAAAAGTGGCTCTGCAAGATATGCTTGCACCAATAGAAACTGAACTGCTATAGCATTCACCCTTGAGTGGATTTTCCCTGAAGCATCATAGAAATGGGAAATCTTGTCAGCAGTTGAATTTTGAGAGGTACTTTTCTTTGTCTAGGAGAATAAATCTTGTAATAGATTGGTGCATTCTAAACATTCTATTGTCCTACATTTTCTTACCCTCTTGCAGTTAGGCAGTTAAGATAATGTGATATGATGACATCTGGCCAAAGGGTAATGAGAGAAACTAATGAATGTCAGCACTGCCCTTCAGGTTTATCTTCCCCTGCTGTAGCAACTGAGCAAGATTCATGTTCCAGTGGCACAACTACAAGACAGTGAAGCTTCTATCATGTGTGGTTCTAAGTGATTTGTACAGTGGAGCCTCTTATCTCTACCTTATCAAGCTTTGTACCTATAATAGGAATGAGAGGAAACATTTGCTCTGTTCAGTAATTGAGACAGTAAGATTGTTTTGTCCTTAGCAAATTCTAGCCTATCCTGACTAATACTGATAGTCAATAATAAGTCACTGGTGCTATCAAATGGTTTAACAAGGTATTCAAATACTAGGAAGGAATAAGATTAGAGAATTAGTTACAAAGAAATTTAAATTTGGGTTTAGAAATGTGGACTGAATTCACTGCTAAAAAATTAAAATGGAGAAGAAAGGATATATATTATGATTTCATCGAACTTTTCAATTTACAAAAATATTTCTTCTTGTCTCTATATTTGAGATCTTAGCTGCTTTAGAAGCTTTAAGCCCAAGGGCAAAAATCATTTCACCAGATAATATAAAAGATATTCCTTTGAATTATAAGTTGAAACCGGCACTTAGCCTTTTTGGATATATTCTACTGAATGAGCAATTTATGAGTCCTGATGAGAGATGAAAACCAGCTCCAACTATGCAAGTTGAAAACAGTTATTACTCAATATCCCAGAATCCCTTTTTAATAGGGCATGAACAAGTCCAGTGATCCTCATCCAATCGGATGTACCTGTCCTGGATTTTGATTTTGGTTTTAGTAACAAAATTTACTAAGAAACAATAGAAAAACTTTTGTGGTAGAAAAAGTATTGCAAAAGAATCTAATCATAGCACATGATGACATTAGTGATATCTGGTGTACAGTGAAGCTCTGTTTTTGGTACAAGCCAATTCATCTAGTAGTTATTAGTGCCTCAAAAGGAGTCTTCAGTAGAGCATATTGGTGGGATAATGTTGGCTGTGGACATGGGTGCACAGTCTATGGAATCTGCTTCTCCATCTCTAGTTCTGATTTCATGAGCTACCTACAGAAAATTCAATGAATTCCTGTTTTGATTTAAATCATCTGTTGTCAATACCTAATATTTCAAATGAGAACTCCTGACTAATGTGGTTATTCATTTTGAATTCAGACTTGTTATCAAAAGAAATGCATCTAAGAGGAACTTTGATCAACCAGGTTCAAATGGAAAGGAAAAAGAAGTCAAGAACTTAATGAGATCAAGGAGTATGGTTACTGGAAATAAGAGTATGAAAGAATTGGAAGAACAGGGGATTAAATTCAGAGACCCTCATCTTTAAATTAATATTTATGACATGGAACACATCTGGGTTATGTGAAATGGATGTCAGAGGACATAGCTAAAATGGAAGGCAAATAAGAGACATTTGAATTGAGTCCATGAAATATGAGGTTGGGCTCTTTGACTTGTCATTCATATGGGCATTAGAATTGCCATTATATTTGCAATTACGGGAAAATTCACCTTTGCTGAATGTGAGGTTGTAACTTAGAAATCAGTAAAAATCTATGACAAAGAAGTAGAAGTTATTTAGCAGTATTCTATAAGATTCAAAAGTGAAGGGGTGTGCCAACAGGTAGAATAATTCTCATCTAAAAAGTGGAAAAAATAACAATGTTTAGAATGTGTCAGTGCCCTGTGGCATGTGGAGGGTTTGTGGTTAAAAATGTATCCTTCACAGAGAGGGCTATAAAGGGAGTGGTGTTCTTGACATAGAGTGCAATTTCAGTTAAAATGGAAAGGTAGAAGGTTTTGAAAAAAGGTTAAGGTGAAGGGAATTTGCTGCCAAAAGGGAGAATTTCAACAAAATATTTGGAAAACCTAGGGTGTCACTTATGATTCATTAAATCATTCATTCATTCAATAAATAACAGTGTTTTCCCCAGGTAGCAAGCACCATGAAAAGTGCTGGTAGTATAAGGTGAGTAAATTATTGTCTCTACCTCCAAGGGATCTAATAATCTAGAGGAGACAAAGATATAAAGAATCAATTAACATACTGTATGATAAATGTGTCAGGCATATTTAACTAGAGCTGACATATGCTAACTGAATTGAGCTGTTAGTTAAGGAAGATGGGAAGTATTAGAAGAGAGGTTAGAAAAATTTACCCTGAAGGAAGTGACCTAAATTTGACCTGGGAATACAAGATAGTTAATTTTTCAGATGAGCTGGGAATGAAAATGTCAGTTAAAATTAGTTGCAAATAGAAGAACTAGCACTTGCAAAGAGTATGTCATATTGAGACATATAAGAGTAGCTGGTCATGGGTAGTGTGTGAGTGTGGTATGTTCACAAGTGCAGGACAGGAAGTGAGAGTAGTAAGAGAGAATCCTGTATAGAGAGATGGGAGTCAGGTCTTGAAGGGACATGAAAGGTTTACATTTATTTTGAATACTTTATAAAGCAAGTGATCACATGTGTATTTTGGAGCAACACATGTGAAAGAGGGAAGAGGGCACCTGAAAGGAGAGAGAGTTGTTAGAAAATTGCCAGGACTTGATGCAGAACCCCTTCCTCTCTGTCCCTACTTAAGGCTAGCAGCCTTCTGTGCCACCTGGTTTATGGGCCAGATTAGTGTTACTAGGTGTTGAATGTGATGCCTCCATAACACAAAGAGGCTTCCCAATTACTATGCTTCATATTTTGTCATAGGTATTTCAAAGTACAGAAATTTGTCTTTTATTTTGGAGGAAATATCCTGGCCTGCCTCCAGAGATTGGACCCCTAAAAATTTCACTATGGTGTCAGGTCCCTGAATCTCTGTCAGGTTTATCTTCCATGTTCTGGAGCAGATGTGTCTTACACATGTAGGTATCCAGCATCTACAGTTATTCTACAGGATGCATTCTATTTCTGCAGGGGATATTCTGGTAAATTAAATGCAGATGTGATAGGGATCACCACTCTCCACAGTAAGGCTTCTTCATTATTTGAGCCTTTATTATTATCACTATTATTATTATAGTTATTTAAGCCTAATCTCCCCTAGAAAATAATATTGTTTCTGGTTTATGTCTTGGTTCTGTGTGTGAGTGCATGTGCGAGAAGGGGTGCTTTTTAGAGAATTCCGCTTGGTCCTTCCCACTATATCTCTACCCCAGAATAGATTAGGGGCTTAATGTGAATGTTACTCCAACTTTCAAGTATATAAATTCCATATTATATCGCTGATTAGGGAAATGATCACTGCGTGGGGTCTATGCATCCAGTAAGCCTACTGTGACTGAACTTTATCCAAGACTCTGGCCAGTTCACAGTGGACTTACTAGATCCAGGACTCTGGTTGTCTGCTTCTGTGTCTGCATCTTTGCAGCACAAATTCCTTATATTTGGAGGATAGGATTCTTATTGCCCACTCTAGCTCCTGTAAGCAGAGTGCAAGCAAATCCAAGAAAGTATGAAAAGCTGCCTGCTAGGGAACAGGGTATTGGGAGATGGGTAGCTTCCATGGAGCTAAGGGCCGAATTGACTGAAATTAACCACATTTACTGTCCAAGCCTTTCCCTGGGAGTCACAAGCCTTCATTAAACCTCAGAGTTCCAAAATAGTTACATCAGACAGATTCTGCCAGAGCAACTGTCATGTAGATAGAGAAACAAATTCCTGGTGCTTCCTACCCCACCATAATCACAGCCTGCTCTACTCTTTTGCCTCTAAGACACCATGTCCTATTAACCATCTCCACAACTTACTGTGGATCAAGAACTCTTGGCTGTTCATTTGGTTATAGTAATTATGATCTCCTGAATTCTGATGGTTAAACATTGTCACTTGCCTCCCATTAACATGGAGCCTCTCCAACCCCATTGATATTTATGGCCTTACCTACCATGAGCCATGACCAGCAGAAAGAAACCATCAATCTTCCCAATAATGCTACCGCCCATCTCACCAGCACAGTCTGGCAGATTTTGTTAATGGTGTCTTCTCTTGGCCCTCCAGTGGCACATAAATTTTGGTGCACCACAGCTCACTACCAAGTCAGAATAGCATTTATTGCTTTGGAAGAGGGCAGATATAGTCCAAAAGAAAGCAGTTAATTAAATACTGAGATTATTTTTTAAACTCATAACTGAGATTGTAGATTAAAATCAAAAGCACTTTTATTTTTAGAAAACACCATGAGAGAGAAAAAGGGACCTGGCAATCAAAAACTTGTCCTTGCATATCCAAATCAAACCTTGAGGGCATTGCAACACAAATATAATACAACATAGACCAAAATAAAAAATATAGTGACATAAACAGTTTTTCTGCTGTACAGTTAATTGCAGAGCTATTCTGAGATTTAATATGATTGGAAAAGAACAGAGATAGGTCCCTGCTGTCTGGCCTCTTTTTAAAAACCAACCAAAGAGAATTAACACAAACCTCTAGATAATTCTGAAATTACGAGGGCAGAAAAATTTATTCCCATTACCGATTTGAGTTTCTGGCAGGAGGCAATTTCAGATTACCTATTTCAAATGGGGTCATCATACTATTATCATAGGTAGAGAGAGGGAATCATATAGCCAACCTCACCATATGCCTTCAAATATTCACGCATCCCCTACAGGGTAGGGAGGAGACATGGAATAATCATACATGCCTAAACAGGGCATAAAAGACTGCTCAGAATTGAGAGCTGGATGGTTACCAGGGAGCTGTAGCAGGAAAAGGCAAGGGAACCCTAGATCTGAGAATGTAAAATAGATGAGCAAAGTAGGAACTGATCAATGATAAGTCTGTGACTCAAAGATCAGCAGTGACAACATGAGATGAGGTTGGAGGCTCAGTCAGCAGGGAAGGAACTCTCAACTCCCCAGATTTATCACCATGTATTACCTGTGCTAAAGAAAAAAAGAGATGTTGTCATCACTAGCACATCATGTCCATGTGGTGGACACCATGCTAGGTGGTATCCACAGTACATATGAATGCTGAGACAACACAAGGAAAATACTAAATGAAAGAAACCTGAATTTAATTAAGCCTTTAGCCATTCCTAAATCCAAGTCTTATACTTGAAATGATTGATTGCCTTGAATTGGCAATATCAAATTTTTCTAATCATCAGAAATGGGGCTGATAAGCTGAGTAGTTTATAAAATTTCATATTGTATAGTGCAATATGCACTATTATAGTCTATAAAATATCAAATCTCACATGTTTAACAAAGAAGTATTTATGTAGTGGAAACAGTGTGTTGATATTAAATTCTGCCTATGCTATTGACATAGGAAATTAGCTCTTCAGAGGTGCACTGACTAAAGTACTTCAATGCTCATTTAATGATCTTTTGATTAAAATGTCTATAAGATACATCAGTATTATACAGCTGGTCAGTTGATGGAGTACAGTAGCTTGTGGCAGAACAACACTCCTAGTGATGACTAAAAGCAAAGCAATAAGGAAGAAAGAAGAAGGGAGGGATGTAGGGCAAGAAGGAGCGAGAAATAGGAGAAGTGAAGAAAAGAGAAGAAAAAAGTAAAGAAAAGAATAAAAGTAATAAACCTTATTTTGAAGGTACCTCATAGCTGATAGGGCAACAAGGACTTGAAGATCCTAGAGCCTGGAGAGAAGGAAACACAGATATGTGAGCCAATATTCTGTGAGTATCATTTATCCTGAATTTTGCGATAAGGGTCAAGTCAGAAAACTCAGACAGAAGGTTACACTTTAAAGATAGAAAAGCCAAGAGAACTTTGAGAACATTCACTGTGACAGAATAAAAACTTGGATTATATAAATTTTCAGGTAACAGGACTTGAGGTGACAAAACCTAGAGAGAAGAACCCTTCCTCGGCAGGTTTTTTCCCCTCAAAGTGTTAGTTGATTTCTTAAGATGCTCAGGGTGAGAGGTTAAGAGGCTAAACAAAAAGTGAATGGAAAGCAGAACAAAATCTTCTGCAGTTTCACATTGCTAAGAAGATAAACACTGGAGTTCAGGAAGAGGGACTCTACTAAACATGCCAAATTCTCACTTGGGACCAATGAAGACTTAATTTCAGGCATGTCAAGAAACATGAAGGATCTGAAATTTTACATCACAAGTTAGCCTGCTTCAGTTTCACAGATGCTGGCAAAACACATGAGACTCTTGGGTCAGGGGCAAAGAATTTTATTATTTGCAACACAGCAGGCAACACATCTGCACCAGTTCTTACTGTCCTTCAAGTCCCATGGGGCAATGTAAAATTAGGTCTGGGAGGATACTGCACATATGTTGAGTCTGTGTCACAAGGGAGAAACCTTGAGCTTAGAACTGTTCCAGTTTCGTAAGGGGCCCGTTAGCAAACCTGCCTAACTTTTGCCCTGGAGGGAAACATTATCAATATTACCATGAACAGCAAGAAAAACCTGTTTTTTACCCTGCAGAAAAATAATATCTTAATCTTCCAAGGCTGCTTATTATACAAACATCCTTGAGAGAATAGTATGGGGAAAAAGCTGACATAAGACATGCAGAAACACCATGGAATAAAACAGAAACTAATTGAGGCTTACAAAACTGACAACCTAACCTCAAGTCAGGTTGTCCCTGATTATATTAAGGTGATATTACCCGACCCCACCTCACTTAGACCACTAATCAGAAAATAAAATTATCTCTGGAGGTACAAAATGTCTGGCAAAATGTCTGACATTATACAAATAGACAAGAAAAAGAAAACAACTGACCAATAGAAACAGACCTAAACATGACCCAATTCTTGCATTTAAAGTAAATGTTTGCATAGTGCAAATTTTTCACTTATATTCATTTTTTTTAACATTATGGAGTAGGTGTCAATTTATAGAATTCAAATGAAAAATCAGAGTAATTCATTTGTTGGAAATTTTAGTCTTTTAGATATATATATATATATATATATATATATATATATATATATATATGTTCATGTATGCAAATGCATTGTCCAATTTCTTTAAAACTAATTAATTGTTTAAGGTGTGAATGAAATACTCTGGAAAATGTTCCATGTGCACTTGAAAAGAATGTGTATTCTGCTGCTTTTGGATGGAATGCTCATATATATCAATTAAGTCCATCTGATCTAATGTGTCATTTAAGGCCTGTGTTTTCTTACTGATTTTCTGTCTGGATGATCTGTCTATTGAGGTACATACGGTATCAAAGGCCCTATTATTATTGTGTTACTGTAGATTTCTTTTGTCTTTTAGTATTTGCCTTATATATTTAGGTGCTCCTATGTTGGGTGCATATATATTTATAATTATTATATTTTCTTCTTGGATTGATCTCTTGGTCATTATGTAGTGTGCTTCTTTCTTTCTTGTAATGCTATTTATTAAAAAGTCTATTTTGTCCGATATAAGTATTGCTGCTCCAGCTTTCTTTTCATTTCCGTTTGCATGGAATAACTTTTTCCATCCACTCACTTTCAGTCTGTATGTGTCTCTAGATCTGAAGTGAGTCTCTTGTAGGCAGCATATATACCAGTCTTGTTTTTGTATCTATTCAGTCACTCTTTCTTTTGTTTGGAGCATTTAGTCTATTTACATTTAAGGTAATTATCTATATGTATGTTCTTACTTCCATTTTGTTAATCGTTTTGGATTTGTTTTTGTAGGTCCTTATCCTCTTCTTTTGTTCTCTTCTCTTGTGATTTAATGCCTATCTTTAGTGTTGTGTTTGGATTCCTTTTTCTTTTTGTGTGTGTACATCTACTATAGATTTTTGGTTTGTAGTCACCATGAGGTTTTTTTATATAGCAGTCTATGTATATATAGTGATTTGTATAAGTTGCTGATCTCTTAATTTTAAATGTATTTTAAAAAACCTGCACTTGTACTCTCCTCCCCTCATGATTACTATTTTTGATATCATATTTTACATCTAATTGTTTTGTGTCTCCCTTAAAAGCTTACTGTGGATACAGATGATTATTTTTTTAATTTAGAAAAGCCTTTTACTTTATTTTTGTAATTTTTTACTTTATAGTGGAGTACAGTTGAGTTACAATGTTGTGTTAGTTTCAAGTGTAGAGTAAAGTGATTCAGTTATACATATGCATATATCTATTCTTTTCAAATTCTTTTCCCATTTAGGTTATTACCGAATATTGAGCTGAGTTCCCTATGCTATACAGTAGGTCCTGTTGATTATCTATTTTAAATATAGTAGTGTGTATATGTCAGTCCCAAACTCCCAATTTATCCATCCCGCCTCACCTTTCCCCTTTGGTAAACATAAGTTTGTTTTCTAAGTCTGTGAGTCTGTTTCTGTTTTGTAAATAAGTTCATTTGTATCATTTTTTTTTTTTTTAGATTCCACATGTAAGTGGTATCACATTTGTCTTTCTCTGGCTGACTTACTTCACTTAGTATGATAATCTCCAGGTCCATCCATGTTGCTGCAAATGGCATTATTTCATTCTTTCATGGCTGAGTAATATTTCAATGGATAAAGAGGATGTGATACATATATACATTCATCTGTCAATGGACATTTAGTTTGCTTTCATGTCTTGGCTATTGTAAACAGTGCTGCAATGAACATGGGGTGCAGGTATCCTTTCAAACCATGTTTTTCTCCAGATATATGCTCAGAAATGGGATTGCTGAATCACATGGTACCTCTAATTTTAATTTTTTAAGGAACCTCCATACTGTTCTCCAAAGTGGCTATACCAATTTACATTCCCACCAGCAGTGTAGAAGGGTTCCCTTTTCTCCACACCCTCTCCAGCATTTATTGTTTGCAGATTTTGATAATGGCCATTCTGAGTGGTGTGAGGTGATATCTCTTTGCAGCTTTGATTTGCATTTCTTTAATAATTAGCGATGTTGAGCAGATTTTCATGTGTCTCTTGGCCATCTGTATGTCTTCTTTGGAGAAATGTCTATTTAGATCTTCTGCCCATTTTTTCATTGGCTTGTTTTTTGTTACTGGGATGCGTGAGCTGTTGGCAAATTTTGGAGATTAATCCCTTGTCAGTCACATTGTTTGCAAATATTTTCTCCCATTCTGTGGGTTTCCTTTTCATTTTTTTATGGTTTCCTTTGCTGTGCAAAAGCTTTTGAGTTTAATTCAGTCCCACTTGTTTATTTTTGTTTTTATTTCCATTACTCTAGTATATGAATTGAAAAAGATATTGCTGTGATTTATGTCAAAGAGTGTTCTACCTATGTTTTCCTCTAAGAGTTTTATAGTATTCAGCCTTACATTTAGAGCTTTAATTCATCTTGACTTTATTTTTGTGTGTAGTGTTAGGGAGTGTTCTAATTTCATTCGTTTACATGTAGCTGTACAGTATTCCCAAGACCACTCATTGAAGAGACTGTCATTTCGCCATTGTATATTCTTGCCTCCTTTGTCATAGATTAGGTGACCATAGGTACGTGCATTTATCTCTGAGCTTTCCATCCTCTACCATTGATCTATGTTTGTTTTTGTGCCAGTACCATACTGTTTTGATGACTGTAGCTTTGTAGTATAGTCTGAAGTCAGGGAGCATGATTCCTCCAGCTCGGTATTTCTTTCTTAAGATGGTTTTGGCTATTCAGGGTCACTTGGGTCACTAAATGAATTAAAAAATTTTTTGCTCTAGTTCTGTGAAAAATGCCATTGGTAATTTGACAGGGATTGCATTGAATCTGTAGTTTACCTTGGGTAGTATAATCATTTGATTTTTCCAATCCAAGAACATGGTATATCTTTTTGTGTCATCTTCGATTTCTTTCATCAGCACCTTAATTTTCAGAGTACAGGTTTTTTGTCTCCTTCAGTAGGTTTATTCCTAGGTATCTCTTTCTTTTTGATGTGATGGTAAATGGGATTGTTTCTTTAATTTCTATTCTGATCTTTCATTATTATTGTATAGAAATTCACCAGATTTGTTTACTAATTTTGTTTTCTGCAACTTTACCAAATATATTGATGAAGTCCAACAGTTTTCTGGTAGCATCTTTAGGACTTTTTATGTATAGTATCACATCATCTGCCAACAGTGATAGATGAAACTGTCATCTGTCATATTATTGTTGTCTTACTTCTTGTTTTCCAAATTGGATTCCTTTTATTTCTTTTTCTTTTCTGACTGCTGTGGCTAGGACTTTCAAAACTATGTTGTATAAAATTGGCAAGAGTGGACATCCTTGTTTAGTTCCTGATCTTAGAGAAAGTACTTTCAGCTTTCAACCATTGAGTATGATGTTAGCTGTGGGGTTGTCATATATGGCTTTTATTATGTTGAGGTATGTTCCCTCTATGCCCACTTTCTGGAGAGTTTTTATCATAAATGGATGTTGAATTTTGTCAAAAGTGTTTCCTGCCTCTATTGAGACGATTATATGGATTTTGTTCTTCAATTTGTTACTGTGGTGTATCACACTAATTGATTTTCAGATACTGAAAAATCCTTGCATCCCTGGGATAAATCCCACTTCATCATGGTGGATGATCCTTTTAATGTATTGTTGGATTCTATTTGCCAATATTTTGTTGAGGATTTTTGCAACTATGTTCATCAGTCATATTGGCCTGCAATTTTCTTTTTTGTGGTATTTTTGTCTAGTTTTGGTATCAGAGTGATGGTGGCCTCATAGAATGTGTTTGGGAGTGTTCCTTCCTCTGCAATTTTTGGGAAAAGATTCAGAAGGATAGGTGTTAATTCTTCTTTAAATGTTTGATAGAATTCCCCTGTGAAGCCATCTGGTCCTGGACTTGTTTGTTGGGAGTTTTAAAATCACAGTTTCAATTTTGGTACTTGTGATTGGTCTTTTCATATTTTCTATTCTAGGTTCAGTCTTGTGAGATTGTGCCTTTCTAAGAATTTGTCCATTTCTTCTAAGTTGTCCATTTTATTGGCATATAGTTGCTCATACTACTTTCTCATGGGGCTTTGTATTTCTGTGGAGTCTGTTATAACTTTTACCTTCTCAATTCTAATTTTATTGATTTATGCAGTTTTTTCCATTTTTTTTATAGTTGATTTCCAATCTCATAGTGTTGTGGTCAGAAAAGATGCTTGGTATTTCAGTTTTCTTAAATTTACTGAGGCTCACTTTGTGGCCCAGCATGTGATCAATACTGGAGAATGTTCCATGTGTACTTGAAAAGAATGTGTATTCTGCTGTTTTTGGATGGAAAGCTCTATATATATCAATTAAGTCTATATGGTCTAATGTGTCATTTAAAGCCTGTGTTTCATTATTGATTTTCTGTTTGTGGTTACCATGAGGCTTTGATATAGCAGTCTATATATAAACAAGATTGTTTTAAGTTGTTAGTTTTTTCATTTCAAATGCATTTCCAAATCCTGCATTTATGCTCTCCTCTTCTCAAGATTGCTGATTTTTATATCATATTTGTGTATGGATATTTCCTACCTTTACTATATGTTTGCCTTTATCAATGAGTTTTTCCATTTGTAATTTTCTTGTTTCTAGTTGTGCTTTTTCTTTTCCACCTAGAGTAGTTCCTTTAGCATTTGTTGTAAAGCTGGTCTGGGCTGAATTCTCATAGCTTTTGCTTGTCTGTAAAGCTTTTGATTTCTCCATTGAATCTGAATGAGAGCCTTGCTGGGTAGAGTATTCTTGGTTGTAGGTTCTTCTCTTTCGTCATTTAAAATATATCGTGCCACTCCCTTCTGGCCTGCAGAGATTCTGCTGAGAAATCAGATGATAACCTCATGGGAATTCCCTTGTATGTTATTTGTTGCTTTTCTCTTATTGCTTTTTAATATTTTCTCTTTGTCTTTAATTTTTGTCAACTTGATTACTATATGTCTCAGCGAGTTCCTCCTTGGGCTTATCCTGTGACTCTCTGCACTTCACGGACTTGGGTACATGTTTACTTTCTCATGTAAAGGAAGTTTTCAGGTATTATATCTTCAAACATTTTCTCATGTCCTTTCTCTCTCTCCTCCTCCTCATGGCACCCCTATAAAGCAAATATTAGTGAATTTAATGTTGTCCCAGAGGTCTCTTAAACTCTCCTCACTTCTTTTCACTTTTTTTATTCTGTTCTGTGGCAGTGATTTTCACCATTCTGTCTCTCAGCTCACTTATTCGTTCTTCTGCCTAATTTATGCCTGATTTATTGATTACTTCTAGTGTATTTTTCATTTCAGTTATTGTATCACTCATCTCTGTTTGTACTTCAGATCTTCTAGTTCTTTGTTAAACATTTCATTGATCTTCTCAGTCTGTGTCTCCATTCCTTTTCTGAGATCTTGAATCATCTTTACTATCATTACTCTGAATTCTTGTTTGGGTAGATTTTCTATTTCCACTTCACTTAGTTGTTCTTCTGGGGTTTTTCTTGTTCTTTCATCTGGGACATATCCCTCTGCTGTTTCATTTTGTCTAACTTTCTGTTATTGTGCTTTCTGTTCCACAGGATGCCGGGCTGTAGTTCTTGCTTCTGCTGTCTGCCCTCTGGTGGATGAGGCTGGTCTAAGAGGCTTGTGCAGGCTTCCTCGTGGGAGGGACTGGCTCCTGCCCACTGGTGTGTGGAGCTGGGTCTTGTCTCTCTGGTGGGCAGGAATGTGTCAAGTGGTATGTTTAGCAGGAAGCTGTGGGCAAAGGGAGACTTTACGCAGCCTGTCAGCTGATGGGTGGGGCTGTGTGCCTGCCCTGTTGGTTATTTGGCCTGAGGTATCCCAGCACTGGGGCCTACAGGCTGTTGGGTGGGACCAGATCTTGGTGAGAAAATGGTGACCTCCAAGAGGGCTCACACCAATGAGTACTCCCCAGAACTACCGCCACCAGTGTCTTTATCCCTGTAGTGAGCCACAGCTGTCTACTGCCTCTGCAGGAGTCCCTCCAATAACAGTAGGTAGATCTGTCTCAGGCTCTTATGAGGTTACTGCTTTTTCCCCTGGTTTCTGGTGCACACAAGACCTTATGTGTACCCTCCAAGAGTGGAGTTTATATTTCTACAAGTCCAGTAGAATTCCTGCAATCAAACCCCACTGGCCTTCAAAGCCAGATTCTCTGGGGACCCCTCCTCCTGTTTCCAGACTCCTAGACTGAGAAGGCTGTCATGGGGATCAGAACTTTCACTCCTATGGGAGAACCTCTGTGATATAATTATTTTCCAGTTTGTGGGTTGCCCATCCAGAGGGTATGGGATTTGATTTTATTGTGATTGTGCCCCACCTACCATCTCTTGTGGTTTCTTTGTCTCTGTATGTAGGATATCTGTTTGGTAAGTTCCAGTGGTATTTTGTCAATGGTTGTTCAGCAGTTAGTTGTGATTTTGGTGTTTTCTTGAGAGGAGTTGAGCTCACATCTCTCTATTCCACCATCTTGTCTCTAGAAAAAAATCAGATAAAGATTATTTTACTTCCTTTGTCTTTAACCTTCCTACTAGCTATGTGTGTGCATGATTTCCTACCTTTATTGTATGTTTGCCTTTACCAGTGAGTTTTTTCATTTTGTCTTAAAATTTTATTTATTTATTTATGGCTGCATTGAGTCTTCATTGCTGTGTGCAGGCTTTCTCTCTAGTTGCAGTGAGTGGGAGCTACCCTTCTTTGCAGTGTGTGGGCTTCTCATTGTGGTGGCTTCTTGCAGAGCATGGGCTCTAGGCACACAGGCTTCAGTAGTTGTGGCATGCAGGCCCTAGAGCACATGGGCTTCAGTAGCTGCAGCACGTGTGCTCAGTAGTTGTGGCTTGTGGGCTCTAGAGTACAGGATCAGTAGTTGTGGTGCACAGACTTAGTTGCTCTGTGTCATGTGGGATCTTCCCAGACCAGGGATCGAATCTGTGTCCCCGGCATTGGCAGGTGGATTCTTAATCACTGTGTCACCAAGGAAGTCCCATTTCATCTTTTTTTCTTGTTTTTTTCTAATTGTGGCCTTTCCTTTTTTGTCTAGAGAAGTTTCTTTAATATTTGTTGTAAAGCTGGTTTGATGGTGCCGAAGTCTTTTAGCTTTTGCTTGTCTGTAAAGCTTTTGATTCCACTGTCAAACCTGAATGAGACCCTTGCTGGGTACAGTATTCTTGGTTGTAGGTTTGTCCCTTTCATCGCTTTTAATATATCATGCCATTCCCTTCTGGCATGCAGTTTCTGCTGATAAATCAGCTGATAATTATATGGGAGTTACGTTGTTTGTAACTTTTTGCTTTTCCTTGCTGCTTTTAATATTCTCTATCTTTATTTTTTGTCATTTTAATTACAATGTGTCTTGGTGTATTCCTATTTGGGTTAATCCCATAAGGGATGCTCTGTACTTCCTGGACTTGGAAGACTGTCACCTTTCCCAGATTAGGGGATTTTTCAGCTATTATGTCTTCAAATATTTTCCTAGGCCCTTTCTCTCTCTCTTCTCCTTCTGAGACCCCTATAATGCAAATATTAGTGCACTTGATATTGTCCCAGAGGTGTATCTTAAACTGTCCTTGTTTCTTTTTTTTCTGTTTAGCAATAGTGATTTCCACTATTCTGTCTTTCAGATAACTGATTAATTCTTCTGTATCATTTAGTCTACTATTGGTTCCTTCTAGTGTATTTTTCATTTCAGCTACTGTATTCTTTATCTTTGCTCAGTTGTTTTTTTATATTTTCTAACTCTTTGTTAAAAACTTTGAACTTCTTGCTCTTGGCATCTATTCCCCTCCCAAGTTCTTGGATCATCTTTACAATCATTACTCTGAACTCTTTCTTAGGTAGATTGCCTATCTCCACTTCACTTTGTTCTTCTTCTGGAGTTTTATCTTGTTCCTTTGTCTGGAAGGAAATGTTCCTCGGCTGCCTCATTTTGTCTAAGTTGGTATTTGTATTTTTATGTATATGGTAGGTTAGTTGCATTTATCGACCTTGGAGAAATGGTCTTCTGTAGGCAACGTCCTATGCATCCCAGCAGCACACTCCCCTCTTGTCACCCAAACCATTTGCTCTAGGGGTTCCCCCTAAGTGGGCTGCATGGGTCCTCTGTTGTGCTAGGGTGACTACCTGGCTGGTCTGGTAGGCTTTGTCAGCCCCTAACATGGTTGCTTGCCAGGCCCTGCCTTGTGTGGATGCTGCTGGCTGCTGTTTAGTGGGGCCTGGTCACAAGGTGGCTGGCTATAAACCCTTAGGGGGCCCTGGGACTAGTGCTGGTTCACTGGTGGATGGAGTCAGGTTTTGGGGTTAGTGCTGGACTACTTTCAGGCAGAGCCAGTTCCTGCAGTCTGGCTGCAGGACCCACGGATTCCAGAGCTTTTTTCAGATTATTTGTAGTGGTGATGGTTGCGGGGGAGGGTTGGTTCATGACACATTTGGCTATGGGGTCCAGGGCGTCCCGAAGCTGCATTAGCCTGCTCTTGGACAAGTGCAGGGCCCAGATGGTACCAGGGAAGGATCTGGCCTGCTGTGAGTGGGCTGGGTTTGCAGGCTTCAGGATCATGGTTTTCTTGCATCTGGTGTCTTCCCCCTGGTAGGTGAGGCTGTTCTTGTGGCTAATTCAGGTTTCCTGGAGGGCAGGGCTGGTGCCTTCCCACTGGTGGGTAGAGCTCAGTCTAGGCTTTCTGGTGAGCAGGGCCATGTCTACAGGTGGCTGTGGGATCAGGAAGTCTTTAGGCAACCTATCTGACGGGTGGGGCTGTCCCCCCACCCAGTTAGTTGCTTGGCCTGAGGTGTCCCAGCATTGGTATCTACAGGCTGTTGGGGCAGGGGAACAGGTCTTGGTGCTAATGACCTAGAGGGAAGACCCACTTTGGCAGCTGTCAGCGGCAATGTTCATACAGTAGAATGTTCACAAATATGGCTGCCACCAATATCTATGTCCCCAGGGTGAGCCACAGCTGGCCCCTGCCTCTCTGGTAGACTCTCCAAGACCAGCAGGTAGGTCATGTGAAATTTTATGTGTACCCTTTGAGAGTGAAGTCTCTATTTCCTTCCAGTCCTGTGAGGCTTCTGACATTAAGCTCTGCTGGCCTTCAAAGCCAAATACTCTGGGGGCTCATCTTCCTGGTGCAGGACCCCTAGGCTGGGGAGCCTGATGTGGGGCTTAGAACTCTCACTCCTGTGAGAGAACCTCTGCAATATAATCATTCTCCATGTTGTAGGTCATCCACATGGGGATGTGGGACTTGGTTATATGATGAATCTGCCCCTCCTACCTGTCTCATTGTGATTCCTTATTTATGTCTTTAGTTGTAGAAGATCTCTTCTGGTAGGTTCCAGTCTTTTTCATCGATGGTTGTCTGACAGATAGTTGTGATTTTGGTGTGCTCATGAAAGGAGGTAAGCACAGGGTTTTCTACTCTGCCATCTTGGCCAATCTCCATCTCAGATAATATTTTCACTTTTACCCCAACAAATTCTTGTTAAGGTAGCCTTTACAAGAGGAAAGATGTCAGGTCAGCTTCCTACCTAACCACTCAGTCCAGACCACTGAGTATCTTTCAACTGAGCAGTCACTCCCCAGTATCTTTCAACTGGGCCAGGTACCTGTTATACACTTCCAAATAAAACTCAGGATCATCAACCAGTAATTGGGAGATCTGAGAACTAGGAGAGACTCACCCAAATTCATCTGGACTCTCCAAGGAGGTGGATGGACACAAGAGGCCTCTGCTGGTACCAGCCTCCAAATCCTCATAGAGTTCAGTTTAAGGAGAGAAGTCAGCTCTGGATCTCTTCGTGGTTGCCAAAACTGTCAAGCTTAAAAAAAAGAAAAAAGCATAACCTAAAAGTTGAGAATTATGTTTTATTCAGCAGAGTTGCTGAGGACTTAAGCCTGGAAGACAGCCTCTCAGATAACTCTAAGGGACTGCTCCATAGAGGTAAGGGAGGAGCCAGGTTATATAGGAGTTTTGCAACAAAAATCAGGTAGTGGAACATCAAAAGATTAATGTTAAAGAAAAACAGATATCTAAAGTTAATGAATTTAGTGCTTTTCTATGTATGAGAAGGTGCAAGCATCTGGGCTCATTGAAATCACTCCTTTCTTAGGCACCCTAACTATCTAGGGCTAGTATCCTGTTTTTCTCCATCCTGAATCCTCTCAGTGTGCACAGTGAGGAGAGGCTGCAGTGGCTGATGGCTTGATGACTACAATATCCTTTGTTTACTGATATGGCAGGCCACAGTCTGTCCACACTTACAACCTGAAAGCATACTCACATATAAGCATGCACACAAACCCATAGACTGGGAGAATGTATTACAGTTAGAAAGCCAGATTAAATTGTTTTACATGTTCCCTTTCATTGAATAATTATTATCTAAAGATGTTTCATTTGTTTTGGGTCAATTTATTGATTGCCAGTCAGTACATTTTCCCTAAATTAATTTTCTTTTCATATTACAGGCTCACCAGTAGTATTATATTAGTGTCACTGTGAATGAATTGCTATTTTTATAAACTTTAAACATGGTATTAGTTTCCCTAGAAAGATTTGCTCCTTAGAAATATTTAAACATCATTTCATATTTTAGGATGAATTGCTACGTAAGTAAAGAGTTCCATTAATTGCTAAAGATTAATGATATCAATTTTTATTTGACATTATGTAATTGGAGGTAATTTTTACCCTAAAACTAAAAGCTAATGAATAGCTAACATGCTAACAATTTAGAGGTTTATTAATATTGCGTATGTATGAATATACATATATATGTGATGTAATAAACATAAACACTTTCCGAAAATTTAGGAAGATTTGAAAAACTAGATATTTTTATTATTGAATTCTATCCTAATCCTATCAATTTTCTAATGCCCTACATATAGGCTATGCCAATCTGATGCAATTTGTGTGAAACTTAAAAAATCCTGGCAAGAAATTTGTCATAGAGAAAATAAGCCATATAAAAAACAATTACAAAAATTATCATAATTTTATTACCCATGAAACCATAGGCTGTTTTTCCTTAAAGACTAGCACAATGGCTCTGACTAGATTACTCTTCCTGTCTATGAAAAAATAAGGCTTGACAATATGGAACATAACGTTGTTGATTATGTTTACAGAAATGTTACTTACCCCACATGAAGAAAATCAAGTCTGTCTTGACTAAACACATTAATATTTCCTTATAAACTTAAGGAAAAATTTAAGTTTCTTCCCATGACCCTTCATGCTACAAAATTATTTACTTTATAGTGTTTTATCCCACTATTTCTTCATGAAGCCCTTTGTTTTACACCATACCCAAACTGTTGTGATTTCCTAAAAAGAGCCATGCTTTATTACTTTTTTTACCCTTGTATGTGATAATCAGCTTTGCTCCTTCTAGTGTAACTTATCTATCTATATACATAGGAAGTAAACTTCTCCTCAGCCTTAATGTTGCAAATTAAACACTAGCCCCTTCAGGAAGTGACTTGTGCTATCATTAGGCAGTTAGATGTGCCACACCACGGCCTTATCCAAGCTTTGGCTAGGAACATACCCCATCACTGCAAGTGTTTGTTCCCATGCCTCTCATTCCTATTAAACTATGGACCTCTCAGGTAAAGGTCCTCTCAGGACCTTTATGGACCTCTCAGGTAAACCTCAACAACGTTCAAATGTTGTTTTTCTAAGATTCTCTTTACTACATTGCATAGAGCCTGACCTTCTGTGTTATTTTTAATAAGTGATATTGAAAACTAAAATGGAGTAGATGAAAAAGTTTGAATTGCTATGTTAGCTTGTCTAATTTTTTATTTGGTTTAAAATTGGAGAAAAAGCATAGTTAATGTAAAAGTTAATTTTACTTTCAACTGTAATTAGTTTTAAGTTTGAGAAACATAAAAGGAGAATTTTGGAAGTTGATTATTAAAAATATCTTAAATATTATATAGAATAAGAAAACTGAAGGTAAATATTTCAAGAGAACATTATAAAAATACTTATAATGGTTCAATGTATATAATGACTCAAATGAAGTTATAGTATTATATACAGATCTCAATTCATAATGTAATCTGATTTTATACTAAGGTTAATCTATAAAATTGAAAATAACATTTAGAGACTTGATTGCTATAGTCATGAACAGAGGTGAAAGCTGGTATTTTTCTATACATTTAAAGAAAAATACAAATATTATGCTTAATGTAATCTACAGTCTGTTTGTGTTAGTGTTCCGTATTTGACAATATTTGAGGCAGTGGTTTCCTTATCTGTCAGTAGATCACCATAATATAAAGGATCATAACCATGAGCCATTTTTTAAATTGTAAATTTCAGATTTCTGTCTCAAAATAACTACCACAAAATTCAGAACCTGTAGGAAACAAGGATGCATATATTTAGATACGTGATACACAAATCTAGTCTTGGATCTCATTTTGGAACCACTGATCTATAGATATGTCTCTTCCCAGCAGCAGTCCTGTTGTCACTGGCAAAACCCATTAACAATTCCTAGAAAATAAAAATAGAATCTGGTAATAAAATAAAATCTAAACTTTTTTTTTCTTTTCCTTTGTGCTTCATCTAGTTTTACTTGCTCATAGGGTACTGTGTGCAGAGGCCTTGCACCCAGCACCTCAGACCAGAGTTCCCAGTGCAAAACAGCTGTACTTGATACCTCAGCTCAGCAGGCCATGTGCAGAAGTACCATGCACAGCACCACAATTCAAGATGTGGTGGCAGGCCATGTGCAGAGATGCTGCACCAGGCACTGTGATCTGGAGCTGTGAGCAGCACAGCTACACCTGACCAGCAAGAACTCTGCCTCCCTCTCTGTTGACAAGACCTCTGTAAAGCTGCTCCACTGGGGACCTCTGGAGGTTAGTGTGTAATCTAGAGCACAAGCTCATAACAAGCTTTACTTTGCTTTTGAACAAAACTTGGTCTTGTTCTACTGGCTCAAACGACCCTGGGCAGGAGGGTCCTTACTGGGGACCAACTCAGGAGAGTCAGTAACAATAGTTTGGCACCCCAGATGGGACAGACAGTGGCCTTTTTGCCTGCACCTATCCACTAGGTTCCAGCCTCACCCAGGCTCCAGTGGAAGGACAGCAGAGGCTTTGGGAAGTTCAAGTGAGGATGAATGACTCTGGTCTATGAGTTCACTCTGACGTGGTAGAATGGCAAAAGCCTTCAGCCAAATTCAGAGCAACTCTGCCCAGCAACTTGATACCTGGTTGAGGTGCAGACACACTGTAGCCCCCAGAGTTATCTGGAGTGCACTGCCTTGAGGGGGTCACACTATTGGGGATCAAAAACTTGAACATATCTGCCCACTGCCTCTGGCTCTCCTTTCCACGGTGCCAGATGCCCAGGAACGATGGGGACCTATGGATGAGAGAACCCATAGTAGTCTTGCCCACTGTCACGCCAGTAGTGCTGTCTTCTTGACCCCTGTACAAGGGCAATAGTGGCTACACCAGGGCTTTTTTCCCTCTTTGTCCACCTCCAGGGGTCAAGAGTAGCATTCTCCAATCATTATTTTCAGTTTGATACAGGAAAGTGCCCAGCCCAGTGAGCCAAGAGGCAAGATCAGAAAAGGCCCCAGGTAATAAGGACCACCTGTCCAAACAGAACAAGGATGCTTGTCCTGAGTTCAGAAAATGGTACCAGGAATGCCTGAGTGTGAAAGGATCCCAAGGTAGGTAATGTGACCAGTGACTTGACCTCTTCCGATCAGTGCTAGTTTCCCCGAAGTGGGCTGGGGAGCCCTGTGAACCATTTGCAAGACTAGGAGCCCCATTAACAGAAGCCCCTGTTACCTGCTGGAAAGAACAGGAAATACCTACTGCCTGACCTCTACTCCCCGCTGTGCCTATGGGGCAAACCTGGGGTGATCCTTTAACAACCGAGGTTCCATGGGCTCTCCTCCAGGTATCACCCCAGAATACCAGCTACCCAGCAATCTGGTGAGTACCCTATGGGAATCCCTTGTGCTTTTAGCTCTCACACAGTGGGAAGTCTGGAAACTCCTCTTTTTGGCTGAAAGGAGGAAAGAAAAGACCCCCACCTCAGACAGCTGTGCCACTTAGGGACCAAGTTGATCAGGAAGTAACATGGCTAAGCTGCTCTGGCCCAGAGGCAGTATGTCTACCCTCCTTTAGGAGGAAGGATTAACTATTTCAAGTACAGGCCATTATAAATCAAGGGATTGGCTTTTAGTTTTAGGGTAAAAATTACCTCCAATTACATAATGTCAAATAAAAATTGATATCATTAATCTTTAGCAATTAATGGAACTCTTTACTTATGTAGCAATTCATCCTAAAATATGAAATGATGTTTAAATATTTCTAAGGAGCAAATCTTTCTAGGGAAACTAATACCATGTTTAAAGTTTATAAAAATAGCAATCCATTCACAGTGACACTAATATAATACTACTGGTGAGCCTGTAATATGAAAAGAAAATGGTCATCTTAATTCTCCCTTCTCCTCCTTCTGGCTCCTGTGCAACGTCAAAATCAAGGACTGAATGATTGCTGAGGAGTCTCAAAGTGAGAAGATCTTACTCCCTTGAGCTATACTACCTACCCCCTCCCAGCAGAAGAAGTCACAAGTTGTCAACACCCACTTTCATCAATGGACAGGTCACCCAGACAGAAAATCAGTAAGGAAACATTGGCCTTAAACGACACAGTAAACCAGATAGACTTAATTGATACACATAGAGCTTTCCATCCAAAAGCATAGTACACATTCTTTTCAAGTGCACATGGAAAATTCTCCAGGACTGATCACATGTTCAGCCACAAAGCGAGCCTCAGTAAATTTAAGACAACTGAAATCATATCAAGCATCTTTTCCTGCCACAACACTATGCGATTGGAAATCAACTACAAAAAAAATGGAAAAAAATGCAGAAAACACAAACATGTGGAGGGTTAAAAATATACTACTGAACATCCAATGGATTACTGAATAAATCAAAGGGAAAATAAAAAAATACCTAGCGACAAACGAAAATGAACATATGATGATTCAAAACGTATGGGGCACAGCAAAAGCAGTTCTAAGAGGGAAGTTTATAGTGATACAAGCTTATGTCAAGAAACAAGAAAAATCTCAAATAAACATCTACCCTGACACCTAAAGCAACTAGAGAAAAAACAAACCCAAGGTTAGTAGAAGGAAAGAAATCATAAAGATCAGAGCTGAAATAAATGAAATAGAGAAGAAGAAAACAATAGAAAAGATCAATGAAACTAAAAGCTGGTTCTGTGAAAGAAAAACTGATAAATCTTCAGCTAGACTCCTCAAGAAGAAAAGGGCCCAAGTCAATAAAATTAGAAATGAAAAAGAAGTCTTCTCTGCATCTATTGAGATGATCATATGGTTTTTCTCCTTCAATTTGTTAATATGGTATATCACATTGATTGTTTTGCGTATATTGAAGAATCCTTGCATTCCTGGAATAAACCCCACTTGCTCATGGTGTATGATCCTTTTAATGTGCTGTTGGATTCTGTTTGCTAGTATTTTGTTGAGGATTTTTGCATCTATGTTCATCAGTGATATTGACCTGTAGTTTTCTTTCTTTGTGATATCCTTGTCTGGTTTTGGTATCAGGGTGATGGTGGCCTTGTAGAATGAGTTTGGGAGTGTTCCTCCCTCTGCTATATTTTGGAAGAGTTTAAGAAGGATAGGTGTTAGCTCTTCTCTAAATGTTTGACAGAATTCACCTGTGAAGCCATCTTGTCCTGGGCTTTTGTTTGTTGGAAGATTTTTAATCATATGATCATCTCAATAGATGCAGAGAAAGCTTTTGACAAAATTCAACACCCATTTATGATAAAAACCCTGCAGAAAGTAGGCATAGAGGGAACTTTCCTCAACATAATAAAGGCCATATATGACAAACCCACACCCAACATCGTCCTCAATGGTGAAAAACTGAAAGCATTTCCACTAAGATCAGGAACAAGACAAGGTTGCCCACTCTCACCACTCTTATTCAACATAGTTTTGGAAGTTTTAGCTACAACAATCAGAGAATAAAAAGAAATAAAAGGAATCCAAATTGGAAAAGAAGAAGTAAAGCTGTCACTGTTTGCAGACGACATGATACTATACATAGAGAATCCTAAAGATGCTACCAGAAAACTACTAGAGCTAGTCAATGAATTTGGTAAAGTAGGATACAAAATTAATGCACAGAAATCTCTGGCATTCCTATACACTAATGATGAAAAATCTGAAAGTGAAATCAAGAAAACACTCCCATTTACCACTGTGATGAAAAGAATAAAATATCTAGGAATAAACCTACCTAAGGAGACAAAAGACCTGTATGCAGAAAATTATAATACACTGATGAAAGAAATTAAAGAAGATACAAATAAATGGAGAGATATACCATGTTCTTGTATTGAAAGAATCAACATTGTGAAAATGACTCTACTACCCAAAGCAATCTACAGATTTAATGCAATCCCTATCAAACTACCACTGGTATTTTTCACAGAACTAGAACAAAAAATTTTCACAATTTGTATGGAAACACAAAAGACCCCAAATAGCCAAAGCAATCTTGAGAACAAAAAACGGAGCTGGAGGAATCAGCCTCCCTGACTCCCTGTACTACAAAGCTACAGTAATCAAGACAGTATGGTACTGGCACAAAAACAGAAATATAGATCAATGGAACAGGATAGAAAGCCCAGAGATAAACCCACGCACATATGGTCACCTTATCGTTGATAAAGGAGGCAGGAATGTACAGTGGAGAAAGGACAGCCTCTTCAATAAGTGGTGCTGGGAAAATTGCACAGGTACAGATAAAAGAATGAAATTAGAACACTCCCTAACACCATACACAAAAATAAGCTCAAAATGGATTAAAGACCTAAATGTAAGGTCAGAAACTATCAAACTCTTAGAGGAAAACATTGGCAGAACACTCTATGACATAAATCATAGCAAGATCCTTTTTGACCCACCTCCTAGGGAAATGGAAATAAAAACAAAAATAAACAAATGGGGCCTAATGAAACTTCAAAGCTTTTGCACAGCAAAGGAAACCATAAACAAGACCAAAAGACAACCCTCAGAATGGGAGAAAATATTTGCAAATGAAGCAACTGACAAAGGATTAATCTCCAAAATTTATAAGCAGCTCATGCAGCTCAATAACAAAAGAACAAACAACCCAATCCAAAAATGGGCAGAAGACCTAAATAGACATTTCTCCAAAGAAGATATACAGACTGCCAACAAACTTGTGAAAGAATGCTCAACTTCATTAATCATTCGAGAAATGAAAATCAAAACTACAATGAGATATCATCTCACACCAGTCAGAATGGCCATCATCAAAAAATCTAGAAACAATAGATGCTGGAGAGGGTGTGGAGAAAAGGGAACCCTCTTGCACTGTTGGTGGGAATGTAAATTGATACAGCCACTGTGGAGAACAGTATGTAGGTTCCTTAAAAAATGACAAATAGAACTACCATATGACCCAGCAATCCCACTACTGGGCATATACCCTGAGAAAACCATAATTCAAAAAGAGTCATGTACCAAAATGTTCATTGCAGGTCTATTTACAATAGCCCGGAGATGGAAACAACCTAAGTGTCCATCATCAGATGAATGGATAAAGTAGATGTCGCACATATATACAATGGAATGTTACTCGGCCGTAAAAGGAAACGAAATTGAGCTATTTGTAATGAGGTGGATAGACCTAGAGTCTGTCATACAGAGTGAAGTAAGTCAGAAAGAAAAAGACAAATACTGTATGCTAACACATATATAGGGAATTTAAGAAAAAAAAATTGTCATGAAGAACCTAGGGGTAAGACAGGAATAAAGACACAGTCCTACTACAGAATGGACTTGAGGATATGGGGAGGGGGAAGGGTAAGCTGGGACAAAGTGAGAGAGTGGCATAGACATATATACACTACCAAACCTAAGGTAGATAGCTAGTGGGAAGCAGCCGCATAGCACAGGGAGATCAGCTCGGTGCTTTGTGACCACCTGGATGGGTGGGATAGGGAGGGTGGGAGGGAGGGAGACACAAGAGGGAAGAGATATGGGAACATATGTATATGTATAAATGATTCACTTTGTTATAAAGCAGAAACTAACATACCATTGTAAAGCAATTATACTCCAATAAATATATAAAAAAAAAGAAAAAGAAGATATAATGGACACCACAGAAATACAAAGGACCATAAGCTGCAAGCAACTATGTGCCAAAAAATGTACAACCTAAAAGAAATAGACTAATTCTTAGAAAGGTACGGTCTCCCAAGAGTGAACCAGGAAGAAATAGAAAATATGAACACAACAATTACATGTACTGAAATTGAATCTGTGATTTTAAAACTCCCAACAAACAAAAATCCAGGACCAGATGGCTTCACAGGCAAATTCTATCAAACATTTAAAGAACAGTTAAACCTATCCTTCTGAAAGTATTCCAAAAAATTGCAAAGGAAGGAATACTTCCTAATTCAATCTGTGAGGTCACCATTACCCTGATACTAAAACCAAAGATACAAAAGACAAAGAAAATTACAGGCCAATATCACTGGTAAACAGAGACACAAAAATGTGTAAAAAAATACTAGTAAACCAAATCTAATAATACATTAAAAAGGATCATACACCATTATCAGATGGGATTTATCCCAAAGATACAAGGATTTTTCATATCAACAACTCAATCAGTGTGATACATCACATTAATAAATTGAAGAATAAAAATCATATGATTATCTCGATTGATGCAGAAAAAGTTTTGGATAAAATTCAAAACCCATTTATGATAAGAACTCTCCCGAAAGTGGGTATAGAGGGAATGTACAGCAACAAAATAACGGCCATATATGACAAACCCACAGCCAACTCAACAGTGAAAAGTTGAAAGCATTTTCTCTAAGATCAGGAAGAAGAAAAGCATGTCCACTTTTGCCACTTTTATTCAACACACTTTTGGAAGTCCCACCCATGGCAATCAGAGAAGAAAAAGAAATAAAAGGAATGCAAATTGGAAAAGAAGAAGTAAAACAGTCACTGTTTGCAGATGACACGATACTATACATAGAGTATCCTAAAGATGCCACCAGAAAACTGCTAGAGCTAAACAATGAATTTGGTAAAGTTGCAGGATACAAAATTAATGCACAGAAATCTCTGGCATTCCTATATACTAATGATGAAAGATCAGAAAGAGAAATTAAGGAAACAATTCCATTCACCATTGCAAAAAAAAGAATAAAATACCTAGGAATAAACCTACCTAAGGAGGTAAAAGACCTGAACTCAGAAAACTATAAGCCACTGATGAAAGAAATCAAAGATGACACAAACAGATGGAGAGATATACCGTGTTCTCGGATTGGAAGAATCAACATTGTGAAAATGACTATACTTCCCAAAGCAATATACAGATTCAATGCAATTCCTATCAAATTACCAATGGCATTTTTTACAGAACTAGAACAAAAAATCTTAAAATTTGTATGGAGACACAAAAGACCCCAAATAGCCAAAGCAATCTTGAGGGAAAAAAACGGAGTTGGAGGAATCAGACTCCCTGACTTCAGACTATACTACATAGCTGTAGTAATCAAGACAATATGGTACTGGCACAAAAACAGAAAGATAGATCAATGGAACAGGATAGAAAGCCCAGAGATAAACCCATGCACCTATGGTCAACTAATCTATGACAAAGGAGGCAAGGATATACAGTGGAGAAAAGACAGTCTCTTCAATAAGTGGTGCTGGGAAAACTGGACAGCTACATGTAAAAGAATGAAATTAGAACACTCCCTAACACCATACACAAAAATAAACTCAAAATGGATTAGAGACCTAAATGTAAGACCGGACACTACAAGATTCTTAGAGGAAAACATAGGAAGAACACACTTTGACACAAATCACAGCAAGATCTTTTTTGACCCACCTCCTAGAGTAATGGAAATAAAAACAAAAATAAACAAATGGGACTTAATGAAACTCAAACGCTCTTGCAAAGCAAAGGAAACTACAAACAAGACCAAAAGACAACCCTCAGAATGGGAGAAAATATTTGCAAAGGAATCAGTGGACAAAGGATTAGTCTCCAAAATACAAACAGCTCATGCAGCTCAATGTTAGAAAAAAACAAAGAACTCAATCCAAAAATGGGCTGAAGACCTAAATAGGTATTTCTCCAAAGAAGACATACAGATGGCCAAGAGGCACATGAAAAGCTGCTCACCATCACTAATTACTAGAGAAATTAGTGATACAATGAGGTATCACTTCACTCCAGTTAGAATGGGCATCATCTGAAAATCTACAAACAACAAATGCTGGAGAGGGTGTGGAGAAAAGGGAACCCTCTTTCACTGTTGGTGGGAATGTAACTTGATACAGCCACTATGCAGAACAGTATGGAGGTTCCTTAAAAAACAAAATTGAATTACCATATAAGCTAGCAATCCCACTACTGGGCATATACCCAGAGAAAGCCATAATTCCAAAAGACACATGCACCCCAATGTTCACTGCAGCACTATTAACAGTAGCCAGGTCACGGAAGCAACCTAAATGCCCATCAACTGATGAATGCATAAATAAGATGTGGTACATACATACAATGGAATATTAGTCAGCCATAAAAAGGAATGAAATTGGATCCTTTGTAGAGATGTGGATGGACCTAGAGACTGTCATCCAAAGTGAAGTATGATAGAAAGAGAAAAACAAATATCGTATATTAGTGCATATATGTGAAATCTAGAAAAATGGTACAGATGAACCAGTTTGCAAGGCAGAAATAGAGACACAGATGTAGAGAACAAATGTATGGACACCAAGGGGGGAATGTGGGGGACAGGGGTGGTGGTTGTGGGATGAATTGGGAGATTAGGATTGTTATATATACACTAATATGTATAAAATAGATAATTAATAATAACCTGTTTTATAAAAATATAAAATTCAAAAATAAAATAATAAACTGGTGAATATTTAAAAAATAAAAAAATGAAAGACCTATATGCTGAGAATTATAAAACATTGAAAAAACAAAGTGAAGATGACTCAAAAAATGGAAAGATACCATACTCTTGGATTGGAAGAATTAATGTTGTTAAAATGGCCAAAGTATGGAGGTTCCTCAAAAAACTAAAAATAGAACTAGCACATGATCCAGCAATCCCACTCTTGGGTGTATATCTGAAAAACACGAAAAAACTACTTCAAAAATATACATGTGTCACAATGTTCATAGCAGCATTATTTACAATAGCCAAGACATGGAAGCAACCTAAGTGTCCACTCACAGATGAATGGATAAAGAAGATGGGGTATATTATATGTATATGTGTGTATATATAGGATGAAATATTACTCAGCTATAAAAATAAGAATTATTGCCATTTACAGCAACATGGATGGACCTAGAGATTATCAGACTGATGAAGTCAGATAAAGACATATAAGATATAACATATATGTGGAATATAACAATAGTACAAATGAATTTATTTACAAAATGGAAACAGACTCACAGACATAGTAAACAAATTTATGTTCACCAAAGGGGAAATAGAAACTAGGATTATAGGATTAACAGATGCACACGACAATAAATAAAATAGATAAATAACAAGGGTTTACTGTGTAGCACAGAGAACTGTTAATAACCTATAAGGGAAAAGAATCTGAAAAATATATATATGTATAACTGAACCATGTTGCTGTACACCTGAAACTAAGGCAATATTGTAAATCAACTATACTTTAATTTAAAAAAAAAAAGAAAGAAAATCATCACCAAAAAACAGAAAGGCAGTCTTAACATGTGCATTTCTAACTATGTGGACTGACCAGATCAAAGATAATTTAGAATATCAATGGCCATTATGGGGAACATTTGAAATCCCCAAACTTAATTTCCTTCTAAATGAATTGGGTTACAATAACTCAAAAACTTTCAGAACTGAGTTCAATACTTATTTTAATTGATAGTTTGAGGCTTTCCTATGTTATTAGGAGTCTAAAATTGCCTCACTGAAAAATAAGATTTTAAGATTAATAGGGCAAACAAATTATTAAAGAAAGATAAAATGGCTCCCAAAGCCTTAGGCTCTTCTTGGCTTTTTTGTCCCAGGTTCCCCTTTGGCACCATCTTGTCTGTCTCTTTGGCTCCTCATGTCCAGACTCCACCTCCACCACCATCATCCTTATTCACTTCTACACTTCCTATGCCTCTTCTATACCCTCAATTCTCCCATATTAACTTTCCCGCCAAACTTTCCCTTTTCTCTAAAACTCTCCCCACTCTTTTCCTCTGAACTTGTCAGAAGCTTTCCCTTTAAAATTGAGCCTTCTGGGGGTCCAGAGGCTAAACTTTTAATTCCCTGGACTAAAGGTGAACAGTGAGCCATTGTTAAAGATTTTTTCAGAGTAACTAGAGTTTCTCACAAATTTGCTGAGGAATTCAAACTTATCAACCTGGTTTCTCTGACTTCTATCAGCTAGTTCATATGCCTTTCATGGAAGGTCAGGCCCAGCATTGGGTGAAAAACACAAATTGGGAAAATACTGAAAGGTCTCGAGCATTGTAAAGGGGAGACCAGTCTGCTAATTTATCATATGATCAGGCTTGGGCAATAGGCAAGTCACTTCATCAAGCAATTCCTAGGGTTCCAAAACCTGTTGCTTGGAACAAAATTCAAGCTTGCACACAAAAATCTGATGAACCCATTCATGATTATTACAATTGACTTCTGATTATTTTTAAAGAAAATTCTGGGCTTCCTTCAGACCTTGATACCAGCTGGGTAGCTTTTAATTCTGTTTATTAATGATATGAACCAGGACCTTTCCCTTCTAGTAAAAAGGACCCCAGGATAGAATGGGAAATTGTGTCCACTTCAGATTTAGTTAATCTGTTACACCAGCTCTCTCTCACTCTAGATGAATCACCTCCAAGGATGACTGCCACAATTCACAATCTTCAAATCCAGCAAATGAAGGCCCCTAAATGAAACCAGAATTCCTACTTTCTGTATTATTACAAAAAACCAAGACATTGAAAAGCACTTATTACAAATGTAAGCATGTTAGGCACCTACAGCCTTTTAATCAGCCTTTTAAGTGTGCTTCAAATTCTCGATGATGGTGCCTTGAGGAACTATGGGGGCTTTTCCCAGTCCTCCCTCTTAATCATCTTGGAGAAACACTCCTCCAGATTGGAAACGAATTTCTTCTAGTCCTGACGCTGGAGTGACGGTCTCCACACTCAACCCCACTACCATAAAATAGCCCCTGCCTCTGAGTACTAAACATTTGAAAGACTGGAGAACTCTAATAAACCTCTTCCTATTTGTTTAGGCCCTTTTAGAAATACACAGCTTTTCCTCCTTAGTTCCTCTGCCCCTACCCATTTATAGGTGGATACTTGAGAATTATCATGCCAAAATTTCTTTCTCCCAAAAGGGAGAAAAAATTACAGAATTGATAGTAGTCATCAAAGTAACCAACCAGGTGAATCTCCTATTGTTCCATCTCTGATGGTACTAGAGCTGATTCTGGAAACACTGATTATTTGTCCCTAATGAAGCAGCTACCACCTTCTTGATGGGCAAAATTTCCAACTGATATATGGTAAAATCCACAGTGCGCCTCCTATCAAGAGTCAAATAGTTCCCTCAAAACATCTTCCTAGAATTAATCAATGCCATCTAAGAAAAGAAGCCATTAAAGACATAAATTCCATAATAGAAGATTATAGGGCTCTAGGCCTCATGATCCCTTGTACTAGCTCCTGTAACTCTCCCATTTTATGGGTGAGAAAACCTAAGGGCCAAGAGTGAAGGTTTTCCCAGGACCTCTGAGCAATAAACAACACTGTTGATGTACAAGATCAAGATGGAAAAGATGTGGAATTCACCTCCCCCCATGAACACATCAAAAATACATCTACATGTGGAGCAATTCTCACTGAAAACTAACTTGTAGAAGGTCTCCTGTTTAACCAAGGCTGTAAGAAAGATCCACATGGAATAGGGTAGGAAGGGAAGAGAAGCAATCAGGATGGCAATCCTCCCATGATGTACCCTTGGGAGGAGCCTCAGAAGAGGAGAGGGATTACAGGGTAGGTGGAGAGCCTCTCTGGGGAGTGAGTGGTGTGAGCCACATATTGGGTGCTCCAGCCCTGGCATCCAACACTGGGAAGACGAGACCCCTTGGCTGGTTGGTTGGAGGGCCAATGGGAAGACTGGACTCCACCCTTGAGGAGTGCACATATGCTTGTGTGTGGAGAGGGCAGATGGAAACTGCACGGGACATTGGCCTGTTTCCTGTGGCTGCTTCAATGTGCACCCCAGCCTGAGCCAAGAACAACTTGCTTCATGACACAGCTCCACACTGGGGCAAGGGCTGCTGTGGCTGAAGAGAAAACAGCTGTAAGGGGAAAAGCTGGCTCAGACTCAGAGTGGCATCTTAGTGGGGCAGCAGCAGCCATTACTGGTGTATACAGAAGCAGTGTAGCAGAAGCACTTCAGTACTCTGACTCAGCTGGGGCTGCCACATCCCACATCCATAGCGTCCAGACCCATGCCAAGTGCCCAAACCAGCTCTTCTTGCTCCAGCACTTCTCCCCTCAGGGATGAGGGTGCTGATGCTGGAATGGGGGGAGAGCACACACTTAAAGGGAACAAAGCCAGCTCAGACCCAACCCTAAGCACTTCTGCTCCAGCAACTTGGGACGCAACCCCTCCCCTATAAGGTGGTCCTGGCCACTGAGCAAAGGAGACACCCTGGCACACCTCACTCTGGCTCTAGCCTCGTCAGCTCCAGCTTCAGCTCCTACTAAGGTGGTAACTGTGAGCGTACCCTGTGGAAAGATGTAACTCATGCTCACATCAGATCCAGCTCTCCCAACAATATCACTGGGGACAAACTATATAGGGATGCTCCCACAAAAGGACACCCCTTCAAGACCATAATAAGTAACTGTTTCACTTAATTTCATAGAAACAAATAAAGTTAAGTAAAATAAGAAGACAGGAATTTGTTTCAATGGAAATAACAAGAGAAAATCCCTGAAAAGAAACGAATAAATCTGAAATAATTTACTAGATATTCAAAGTATTAGTAATAAGAATGCTAACTGAATTAGGGGAAAGAATAGATGAACATGGTAAGAATTTTAACAAGGAACTAGAAAATATAAAAAACAACCCTTCATAACTGAAGAATACAATAACTGAAATGAAAAACATACTAAAAGAAATTAACATCAGACTAGGTGATATAGAAGAATGCATAAGTGATATTGAAGATAGAAAAATGAAAATCTCCCAATCAGATCAACAAAAAGAAAAACATCAAAAAAAATGAGAACAATTTAAGGGACCTCTGGGACAATATCAAGCACACCAATATTTGCATTATAGGGGAGAAGGAGAAGAGAGAGATAAAAGGATTGAAAGCGTGTTTGATGAAATTATGGCTGAATAATTCCTGAACCTGAAGAAGGAAACAGAAATCCAGGTACAGAAAGCACAGAGAGTCCCAAACAAAATGATCCCAAACAGACCCACACCAAGACATATCATAATTAAAATGGCAAACTTAAAGATAAATAGAGAATTCTAAAGGCATCAAGAGAAAACAAAGTGTCATATACAAGGGAACTCCCATAAGGCTATCAACTAAGTTTTCTGCAGAAACTTTGCAGGCCAGAAGGGAGTGGCGTGATATATTCAAAATGCTAAAAAGGAAAAACCTGCAACCCAGCAAGATTGGAATTGAGGGAGAAATAAAGAAAGCCTCAGACAACCAAAAACTAAAAAGAGTTCATTCATATTAAACTTATCCTAAAAGAAATGTTATAACATCTTTGGGCCCAAATCAATAAAATTACAAATGAAAAAGGAGAAGTTAAAACTGACAACACAGAAATACAAAGGACTATAAGAGACTACTACAAGCAACTATATGCCAAAAAAATGGACAACCTCGAAGAAATGTACAAATGCTTAGAAAGGTACAATATCCCAAGACTGAACCAGGAAGAAAAAGAAAATATGAACAGACCAATTACAAGTACTGAAGTTGAATCTGTGATTTAAAAACTCCCAACAAACAAAAGTCCAGGACCAGAGGGCTTCACAGGTGAATTCTGTCAAACATTTAGAGAAAAGTTATCACCTATCCTTCTGAAACTATTCCAAAAAACTGCAGAGAAACGAACACTTCTGAACTCATTCTATGAGGCCACCATCACCCTGATACAAAAACCAGATACAGATAGCACAAAAAAAGGAAAATTACAGGCCAATATCACTGATGAACTAGATGCAAAGATACTCAACAAAATACTAGCAAATTGAATCCAGCAACACATTAAAAGGATCATACACCATGGTCAAATGAGATTTATCCCAGGGATGCAAGGATTCTTCAATATACACAAATCAATCAATGTGATACACCACATTAACAAACTGAAGAATAAAAACCATATGATCATCTCAATAGATGCAGAAAAAGTTTTGGATAAAATTCAACACTTATTTATGATAAAAACTCTCAGAAACCACCTCAACATAATAAAGGCCATGTATGACAAACCCACAGCTAATTCCATTCTCAATGATGAAAAACTGAAAGCATTTCCTCTAAGATCATGAAAAAGACAAGGATGTCCACTCTCACCACTCTTATTCAACATAGTTTTGGAAGTTCTAGCCATGGCAATCAGAGAAGAAAAAGGAAATAAAAGGAATCCAAATTGGAAAAGAAGAAACTATCAGTTTGCAGATGACATGATACTATACATAGAAAATCCTAAAGACACTACCAGAAAACTACTAGAGCTCATCAATGAATTAGGTAAAGTTGCAGGATACAAAATTAATACACAGAAATCTCTTGCATTACTATACACTAATAATGAAAGATCATAAAGAGAAATTAAGGAAACAATCCCATTTACCATCATATCAAAAAGAATAAAATACCTAGGAATAAACCTACCTAAGGAGGCAAAAGACCTTTATTCTGAAAACTATTAGATGCTGATGACACAAAGAGATGGAAAGATATACTGTGTTCTAGGATTAGAAGAATCAACATTGTCAAAATGACTATTCTACCCAAGGCAATCTACAGATTCAGTGCAATCCCTATCAAATTACCAATGGCATTTTTCACAGAACTAGAACAAAAAATTTTACAATTTGTATGGAAACAAAAAAGACCCCAAATTGCCAAAGCAATCTTGAGAAAGAAATACGGAGTTGGAGGAATCATGCTCCCTGACTTCAGACTATACTACAAAGCTACAGTCATCAAAACAGTTGGTACTAACACAAAAACAAACATATAGATAAGTGCAACAGGATAGAAAGCCCAGAAATAAACCCACACAAATATGGTCAATTAATCTACAACAAAGGATACAAGAACATTGGAGAAAAGACAGTCTTTTCAATGAGTGGTGCTGGGAAAACTGGATAGCTACATGTCAAAGAATGAAACCAGAACATTCTCTAACACCACACACAAAAATAAACCCCAAATGGATTAAAGACCTGAATGTAAAACCAGATACTATAAAACTCCAAGAGGAAAACATATGCAGAATTCTGTTTGACATAAATCGCAGCAGTATATTTTTGGATTCATCTCCTAGGGTAATGGAAATAAAAACAAAATTTAAAAAATGGGACCTAATTAAACTTAAAAGCTTATGCACGGGAAAGGAAACCACAAACAAAATGAAAAGACAACCTACAGAATGGGAGAAAATATCTGCAAATGATGCCATGGACAAGGGATTAATATCTAAAATATATGAACAGCTCATACAGCTCAATATCCAAAAAACAAATAACCCAATCAAAAAATTGGCAGAAAATCTAAATAGATATTTCTCCAAAGAAGGCATACAGATGGTCAAAAGGCATGTGAATAGATGCTCAACATCCCTCATTATTAGAGAAATGCAAATCAAAACTACAATGAGGTATCAGCTCACACCAGTCAGAATGGACACCTAGAGGCAAGATGGGAATAAAGATGCAGACCTACTAGAGAATGGACTTGAGGATATGGGGAGGGGGAAGGGTAAGCTGCGACAAAGTGAGAGAGTGGCATGGACATATATACACTATGTATATTTTACAAATGTAAAATAGATAGCTAGTGGGAAGCAGCCACATAGCACAGGGAGATCAGCTTGGTGCTTTGTGACCACCTAGAGGGGTAGGATGGCGGAGTGGGAGGGAGGGAGATGCAAGAGGGAAGAGATATGGGGATATATGTATAACTGATTCACTTTGTTATAAAGCAGAAACTAACACACCACTATAAAACAATTATACTCCAATAAAGATGTTAAAAAAAAAAGAATGAACATCATCGGTCTGTGAATAATAAATGCTGAAAAGGGTGTGGTGAAAAAGGAACCCTCCTTCACTGTTGTTGGGCATGTAAATTGGTACAGCCACTTTGGAGAATTGGAGGTCCCTTAAAAAATTAAAATCTCATATGATATCACTTATATGTAGAATCTAAAAGAAAATGATACAAATGAACTTATATACAAAACAGAAATAGATCCACAGACATAGGAAACAAACTTATGGTCACCAAAGGGGAAATGGGGGAGGGATAAATTAGGAGTTTGGGATTAACATATACATACTACTATATGTAAAGTAGATAACCAACAAGGACCTACTTTATAGCATAGAGAACTATATTCAATATTTTGTAATAACTTATAAGAGAAAAATAATCTGAAAAATAATATATATATATATCTTAATCAATTTGCTGTACAGTTGAAACTAACAACATTGTGAATCAACTATACTTCAATACAAAATTTAATTAAAAAATCTGGTACTCAAGATTCCAGGCAATTAAAAAAAAAAGCAAAGGGTATAACAAGAAGTAAGCATCTATAGGAAAGGAAAAATCCCACCAGTAAGGCAAATATATCATATAGGCTGAGGATCAACTACTTGAAATGCTAGTATGACAATTAAAAGGTAAAAAATTATAAAATCAACTCTAACTACAATGATCAGTAAAGGGATAAAAATCATCAAGATATAAAATAATTGCATTAAAGACACAAAATGTGGGGGAGGGGAGTAAAAAAATGTAGATCTTTTAGAACTAGTCTGAACTCAAATGATTACCAGTTTAAAATCGAGTATATATAGTTATAGGTGAGCATATATGAATGCCACGTGGTAACCTCAAATCAAACACCTGCAACATATACAGAAAAACTAGAGAGGAAGGAACATAAACAAACCACTACAGAAAATCGTCAAGCCACAAGGAAAAGAAGAGAGAAGTACAAAAATAACCAGAAAACTAGTAACGAAATGACAATAAGTATATACCTATCAATGATCGCATTAAACGGCAATGGAATAAATCCTCCAATCAACAGGTATAGGGTGGCTGATTGAATAAAATAACAGAAACCATCAATATGCTGCTCTGAAGAGACACTTCATAGCTAAAGACACATACATATTGAAAGTGTAGGGACAGAAAAATGTATTTCATGCAAACAGAAACAACAAGAAAGTGGAGGGTACCAATACTCCTATCAGACAAAATAGACTTTAAAACAAAGTCTATAACAAAAGACAAAGAAAGGCATTATATAAAGACAAAGGGATGAATACAAGAAGAGGATACTATATTCATTAACATATATTCACCTAACACATGAGCACCTACATATACAAAGCAAATATTAAAAGACATAGAGGAAGAAATTGTAGTAGTAGAACAATAATAGTAGAGGACTTCAACACCCCACTTACACCAATGAACAGGTTATCCAGACAGAATAACAGTAAGGAAACTGTGGGCTTAAATAACATTAGACCAGTTGAAATTAATAGGTAACTACAGGACATTCCATCAGCAGAATACACATTCTTTTCAAGTGCACATGGAATGTTCTGTAGGACAGATCACATGCTAGGCCACAAAACAAGTTTCAACAAATTTAAGAGAGCAGAAATTACATCAAGGGTTTTTTTTCTGAACCACATGGTATGAAACTAGAAATCAATTACAGGATGAAAATTGGGAAAAATGAAAACACCTCGAGAATAAACAACATGCTACTAAAAAACAAGAGTCAGTGAAGAAATCAAAGAGGAAATTAGAATACAAATAAAAGCACAACTTTCCAAAATCTGTGTTGCAAAAGGGAAGTTTATAGCAATGCAGATTTACCTCAAGAAACAAGAAAAATCTCAAATAAACAATTTAATTGCTATCTAAAGGAATTAGAAAAAGAACAAACAAAGCCCAAAGTCATCAGAAGGAAGAAATTAATACAGATCAGAGAGGAAATAAATAAAATAGAGATAAAAAATTTTAAAAACCAATGAACCCAAGAGCTGTGTTTTTGAAAAGTTTAACTATATTGATAAATCTTCAGCTAGGCATATCAAGAGAAATGAGAGAGGACAATAAACAAAACATGAAATGAAAGAGGAGAAATAACTGATATCACAGAAACACAAAAACATTTTAAGAAAATACTACATTCCTATGCCAACGAATTGGAAAACCTAGAAGAAATCGGCATATTTCTAGAAACATACAACCTTCAAAGCCTGAATCATGTAGAAATAGGCAATGTGAACAGACCAAACACTAGTAGTGAAATTAAGTTTGTAATAATAATAATAAAAAAAAATCTCCCAGCAAACGAAACTCCAGGACCAGAGAGCTTCACAGGGGAATTCTACCAAACATTTAAAGAAGAGCTAATAACTATCCTTCTAAAACCACTCTGAAAAATTGAAGAGGAGGGTACAATCTCAAATTCATTCTACAAGGCCACCATTACCCTGATACCAAAACCAAAGTCACTACAAAAAAATTAAATTACAGGCAGTGATCTCTGACGAATATGGATGCAGAAATCCTCAACAAAATATTACCAAACCAAATTCAACAATATATAAAAAGAATCATACACTGTGATCAAGTGCGATTTTTCCAGAATGCAAGGATGTTTCAATATCCATTAATTAATCAATGTGATACACCACATTAACAAAAGGATAACAACTATTTATGAGGAAAAAAAAACCTCTCATCAAAGTTGGTATAGAGCCTATCTCAACATAATAAAGGTCATTTATTACAAACCCACAGTTAAAATCATACTCAGTGGTGAAAAGCTGAAAGCTTTTCACCTAAAATCAGGAACAGAACAAGGATGCCCACTCTCACTTCTTTTTCATATAATATTGAAAGTTTTAGCCATGGTATTCAGAGGAAAAAGAAAGGACATTCAAATTTCAAAGGAGGAAATAAAAGTGTCACTCTTTTCAGATGTCATGATACTATATATAGAAAACCCTAAAGTCTCTACCAAAACACTATTATAAATAATAAATTCAGTAAAATTGTAGGATACAATATTAATATACAGAAATATGTTGCTTTTCGATAGACTCATAATGAACTATCAGAGAGAGTAAGTCAGAAAACAATCTTGTTTAAAATCACACTAACATGAATAAAATACCTAGGAATAAACTTAACCAAGGAGGAGAAAAACCTATACTCTGAAAGCTGGAAATTGAACATGATACAGAATAATGCAAAGATATCTCATATTCATGGTTTGGAAGAATTAATATTGTCAAAATGTTCATACTACCCCAAGCAATCTACAGATTTAATAGAATCCCTGTCAAAATACCCACAACATATTTTACAGACTTATACCAAATAGTCCTAAAATTTATATGGAAACACAAAGGACCCCAAAGTGCCAAAGCAATCTTAAGTAAAAAGAGCAAAGCTGGAGGTATCATGCTCCCTAACTTCAGACTATACTTCAAAGCTGTAGTGATCAAAACAGCATGGCACTGGCACAAAAACAGACACATAGCTCAGTGGTATAGAATAGACAACCTAGAAATAAACCCATGCACTTATAGGCAATTAATTGACCATAAAGGAGCCAGGAATATATGATAGAGAAAAGACAGTCACTTCAATAACTGGTGCTGGGAAAACTGGACAACTACATTTAAAGGAATAAAATTAGAACATTTTCTCACACTACACACAAAAAGAAACTCAAAATGGATTAGAGACCTAAACGTAAGACCTGAAACCATAAAACCCTGAGAACACAACATATGCAGAACACTCTTTGACATAAATCGTAGCTATATGTATATATTTTTGATCTGTCTCCTAAGGGAAAAGAAACAAAAGCAAAAACAAACAAATGAGTCCTAATTGAACTTAAAAGCTTTTGCACAGCAAAGGAAACAGCCACAAAATGAAAAGACAACCTACTGAATGGGATTAAATATTTGTAAATTATATGACCAATAAGGGATTAATATCCAAAATACATAAACAGCTCATACAACTCTAGATAAAAAAAAACCCAAAAATAACCAATTAAAAAATGGGCAGAAGATCTTAATAGACATTTTTTTTTTGCAAAGAAGACACACAGATATCCAACAGGCACATGAAAAGATGCTCAAAAATGCTAATCATCAGAGAAATGCAAGTCAAAACTACAGTGAGAGATTATCACCTCAAACCTGTCAAAATGCCTATCATCAGAAAGTCTACAAATAACAAATGTTGGCAAGGATGTGGAGAAAAGGGAAACCTAGTGCACTATTGGTGGGAATGTAAATTTGTGCAGCCACTATGGAAACAGTATGGAGCTTCCTCAAAAAACTAAAAATAGAACTAGCATAAGATCCAGCATTCCAACTCCTGGTTGTATATCTGAAGAATGGGAAAAAAAATAATTTAAAAAGGTGCATGCATCACAATGTTCATAGCAGTATTATTTACAATGGGCAAGATATGGAAGCAAACTAAGTGTCCATTAACAGATGAAATAATAAAGACATGGTATATATACACAATGGAATATTACTTAGCCGTAGAGGAGAATGCAATTCTGTCATGTGCAACAATGTAGAAGGACCTACAGTGTAGTATGCTTATTGACTTAAGTCAGAGAAAGACAAATACTATGTGTTATACCTTATACATGTAATCTAAAAAATAAAGCTGCCTGTAACAAAACAAACAGACTCACGGGTATAGAGAACAAATTAATGGTTACCAGTGGGGAGAGCGAAGGAAGGAAGGTCAAGATAGGGGTAGGGGATTAAGAGATACCAACTACTATGTATAAAATAAATAAGCAACAAGGATATATTGTATAGCTAGGGAAATATAGCCATTATTTTTAATAACTTAAAATAGAATATAATCTATAAATATATTGAATCACTATGTTGTATATCTGAAACTAAAATAATATCTTAAATCAACTATACTTCAGTTAAAAAAAAGAGAAAGATTTTAAAAATAATATTAAATAAACAACATTGTTACCTTTCAACACCCTGTTGTTCCTAAACTTCAAAGGTTATTAACATCCATTTCCACTGGAAGCAAATTCTTTACTGTAGTTGATATGTGGTGCATTTTTCAGTGTTACAGTTGATGAAGCTAGCCAGTACCTTTTTGCCTTCACTTGGAGAGAAAAACAGTTCACGTGGACGGTAATGTCTCAGTGTTTTTCTGAGAGTCCTTATTTCTAACAAATCCTGGAGTCTGATCTATGTTCCCTAGAGGTTTTAACTTGCTGCAATGATGTGGATGGTTTACTTTGCTCTCCTTCTCAAGTCTCCTCACAGAAAGTCAGCATATACTTGCTTAAGCTTTTAGCTTTAAAGGGACACAAATTTGCCAAAGAAAAATTGCAGTTTGTCCAAACCCAGGTTCTATATTTAGGGCACGTAATAGTATAACAAGGGCTAAACCTAGATCCAGATAAAGTTCCTGGTATCCTAAGTTTCCCAGTACCCCAAACAAAGTGTCAACTATGTGGTTTCCTTGGGTTAGTTGGTTATCGCCAAAATTGGATTCCATATTTCTCTTATGGCCAAACCTCTGTATGTTATACTAGACAATAACAACCCCTATCCAATTTTATGGGAAGAACTGGAAACACAGCTTTCAAGGTCTTAAGGGAGGGTTTGATGAACCCACCTGCTCTTGGGCACCCCTCTTTTCTTTTTGTTTATGAGAAGGGTATGCCCTTGGAGTACTTACACAAAAACATGAAGACCACCATTAATCCATAGAATATTTATAGTCAGGAACTGGGCCCTGCTGGCTAAGAACCATTACAGGCACTGTCATTTTGGTTGAGGCCACTGGAAAAATCATTAATAATTTTTGTACCTCATGCAGTAGATGCTTTTCTGAATTCTCATGACACGCAACATTTCTCAGTCAGCTGCCTCACCTCCTGTGAAGTCCTTTTGTTAACTGGACCTCACAGAACTCTTTTATGTTGCAGTAACCTTAACCCAGCTATCTTCTCCCCTGGGTCACTGACAAAGTCCCTCATGACTGCTTAATTCTGACGAACTACCTCTGGACTCCTCTTAATCATCTACTGGAAATTCCTTTGGGTAATGTTGATTTCTCATGGTTCACTGATGGTTTTTATTGAAAACGTGACAATGGCAAATACTGTGCTGGGTTTTCTTTTCCTACTTCTTTTGATGTTGTTGAGGCAGTATCTCTAATCTATGGCTACTTTGGCCCAACAGGCTGAATTATATGCTCTTATATGGGCTTGTACTTTAGACAAGGACAAAACTCAATATTTATGCTGATAGTAGATATGTTTTTGGAATAGCTCATGATTTTGGAATGTTGTAGAAGCAACATGGCTTCCTTATTTCCAGTGGAAATAAAATTTAAAATTGCTCCTCTGTTCAGGAACTATTGAATGCAATAAATTTACCTGTTGCTATAGCTACTATTAAATTTCCAGGAATTCTAAACTTGACTCTCTGGAAACAAAGGGCAATCACCTTGATGACATTTCTGCAAGGAATTCTGCCCTTAAAGGGACCAACAGCAGCCAAACCGCTATCATATTCCAAAGGGATATTTTCCCAAATGATAACTTAGAAAAAATGGCTAGAAAAGTCCAACAATTGGCCTCAGATAAAGAAAAACAAGATTAGAAATTCAACAATTGTTGGTTTGTTAAAAAGAGAAAGCTCTGCTTTGGACCAAGTAACAACCCAGTCCTATCAGAGACTCTAAAATTCCCTCTCCTCACTATGAACATGCATTAAACCATTGGTCTAATGCCAAAATCATTGCATTCATGATTCAATATTGGTGGGGAAACATTAACAAAGCCTTAAAAAGTGACTACTTCACTTTTCCCACTTGTCTGAAGTACAACCCAGGGAAGCCTGTTTGTGCTGCTCATAAACATTTAAACTGCCCAATGGACCATTAGAGGCCGGCAAATGGGTTTCAACAACCTCCTCTGTCTCATGGATGTACATATATTTTAATCATGGTCTATATGTTTTCACATTAGACTTGAAGTCTTCCCTTGAAGACAAGCTACAATCTCTTCTGTGGCTAAATTCCTTTTGGGAAAGATCATTCCTATCTGGGAAACTCCTTTCAAACTTCATAGTAATCAAGGAATCCATTTTACTGGTGACGTAGTTTGACAAGTCTGCACTGTTTGATCAGTTTTACAACACTTTCACTGTGCTTACCACCGTCAATTTCTGGTTTAGTCAAATGCATTGATGGCATTATTAAGACTCAATTTGAAAAATTTAGAGTCTCTGCAAATATCTTGCCCACATGTATTTCCATTGATCCTTTTAAATCTCAGATCCATTCCTTTTGGAACTCATAAACTCTCACCCTTTGAAATAGTCACAGGACTCCCAATGCACTTGGCTTCTCTTTCTTTTGACCTACAACTGATAAAAGGAGAGATACTCCAATGTGCAAAGGCCTAATTACTTCTTTTAAAAATAACCATGCTTCGGTAGAGTAATCTTTTCTTGCTACGTTCTCAGGAGACAACTATCTAAAGCAACACAACTTGCAACCTGAAGATTTTGTCTATTAGAAAAGACGCCTACAGAAGAACTTTCTTCAACCTACCTAGAGAGACCCTATCAGGTACTGCTAACCAACCCTCATATTGCCAAATTCCAAGGAACAGACTCTTGGATTCACATGATGCACCTAAACAAAGCAGCAAATTCTGACTGGACATGTGACATAAAATTAAGGATTTCCCAGAACTGAAGCAGTCAACATCTGATGAGACAGATTTCCCAAGATATCTAGAGCAGGCCTGTTGGAAGTTTGGCACCAAACCTTTGATGATGACATAATGATGATCTCTAATGTCTTTGATCTTGATAACATATTGACTTTAGACAAAAGGTGCCTAAGAATCCTCCCTCCTACCCCTCCTTGTTACTTGAATGTGACCTCAATAAATTTCCAACCTGCGTATTATCCCTCCAGTGTGACACTATACCCAGGAAAGGTCCTTCCTGGGATTGACAGACAAAAAGATACTGAAAGTAAAAAAACCTGACCCTTGATCAGTGAGTCTTTCAGAGAAAGATCTAGATCAAAGGGGGGAAATGTTAAAAAAAATTATATATATATAAACAGAAACCTCATTTAAATAGAGTTGGGAGATCAGAAGGGGGAGTTCTCTGCCCTATTATGATAGCAGAGCCCAACAGAAAGAAGAGAGATTTCTCTTCTTTCCTGGCAAGGAAAAACCATGGACTTTGTTTACTATAGCCCTCCCAATTTCCTTTTCCTCTCTTTGAAAGAGTTCTCCTTCCTTTGCAGTGTGGGGACCTGCCTGTAGCTCATTATGGTTCCAAATCCCGAGCTGTAACTTTCAGTTAACCCCAAATAAACTCATCTTTGCTGGAGAAATATCTGACTACCTATTTATTTCAAATCAATAACACAAAAGACTTATCTACCTCAATTCCTGTTACCCAATACATCACGTGGAGCTTTCAACAAAAATTTGCAAGGCATGACAAAGCAGTTAAAGACACATCCTGAAGATGCAAAGCAAGAATCAGAATCAGACATGAAATGTTGATATTATCAAAAAGGGAATTTAAAATAACTATGGTAAATATGTTAAAGACTAGTGGAAGAAAGTAGGCAACATAAAAAGACAGATGAGTAATGTATATGGAACAACGGACATTCTAAGAAAGAAACAGAAGAAAATATAGAAATAAAAAACAGTGAAAGAGAAATGATTTCTTCTTTTTTATAAGGTATTAGGTTGCTGAAATGAGTGATAGTTCACTATGAAAAATGTGGGGCATTTCAGTAAAAGGGAATTAGGACTTACAAGATTTGAGCATATGTTAGATGATTTTGGAGAAAGTGCAAATGGATTGGGTCTTTGCTCTTGATTATGTACTTTTAGGAAGCTGGGGTAATATTATGATTGGGTATTATACCAAATCTTATCTATAAGTTATGAAGAATGAAGTGAGGCTAAAACTGTAATTGGAAAACAAAATAAAACATAGTGGTCACTCATTTTAACTAAGAAAGGAAGAAGTTTGATAATTTTTATGGTTTCAACCATGTCCATCGAGTTGTCTTGTACAGACATGGTTATGGCATGATCTTCCTTTTGTCTTAAGCCATCAGGGTCACAGAATGGCTTTTTCTGATATTGGTATTTTCTTAAATTGTTTATTTTCAACAGAACATCAACACCAAGCTCTGGCCAGCTCATAGCAACACCAAAGCCTAGTTCTTGGATGTCAGGAACTTTTGCTCTTGGTTTTGTTTTTGGATTTGTTTAATCATCCAGTTTTATTTTATTTTATATATAGTGAACTACTTTTCTCAATAATGTATAATCTCTTTCTTTTTGTTACATTTATCATATATTAATTTTACATATATACATGTGACTACTGAGCTCTCCATGCTATAATATTATTTAAATTGGGAGAGAAAAGATCAGATCTAAGCTATTTAAAACCCTTTTAAATTCAAACCACAAAATGTGGAAAAGAAGCTAAACAAACACACACATAAACAAATAACTAGGGTTGGTACAAGGCTGAAGGGCAGAGGGGAAAGAAATCTTAACTCAGCCTGGCAAGGTCAGTCTTGAGGCAGACATTGGTCTGAAGGGGAAAGTGCAACCAGAAGCAAGCTCTGAGTCAAGTATCCCAGTGCAGGTAGCTTATGTGGCAAGTGCAGGAGACACTGGCAGGGAAGTGAGGAAGGCGGGCAGGAAAGGAAGAGCAGCCAAGATGTGTTTGTGAGCTAGCTACTACTATGGAATTCAAAATTAGTTTGGCAAAGCAAGAGTAAAAGATAAACATACGGGAGTTGGGGGAATTAGAAAAGAATCTGGCTTTGTTCATAAACAGCTGAAAAAACAAGCAAACATTTTAAGCAGGAGAGTAACATGACTAAATTTACGACTACCATATGGGACATGGACTCGAGAACAGCCTTTAAAACACTGGAGGCACAGGAACAATTTTGAGTCTCTCTCAAACAGATTGAAGATGACTTCAGAGCATTGACAAAGAAACCCAGGGGCTACTCACTTCCAGGCTCTATTCTGAAATGTATTTCTGTTGTGGTACATGTATAAACTAACTGTACATTGTCAAATTATATGGTATGTCCACAGTCTTTATTTTCACAATTTACCAACTCTGCTCTTTAAGAAACATATCTCTTGTAGACTCAGCCTTGTGGGACTGAACCCTTAGCCTCTGGGATCTGATGCTATCTCCAGGTGGACAGTGTTAGAATTGAGTTCATCTCTTGATGATGTGGAAAAACACAAACATTGGTATTGGCGTCAGAATCGGTGTCAGAATTGGGCCAGGCTTTACTTATTTTTCACAGAATTTTATGATCACTGATTTATAAGAATTCACTCCTGGAAATGACTAAAATTAAGGTATTGAACAGAAAAACTGAGCAGATATTAAAAAGCCTTGTAAAGACATGTGGTCCCAAGATGGCCTGAGATGCATAGACTTGTACCAGCCCAGCCATGATAAGATTCAGGGCTATTTGGAAAAGAATTTAAATTGTAATTTGAAGATACAATTAGGATTAGTTTATAATAGCTAAAGGAAAAAAATGAGGAGAAAACCTTCCTATTACTACTAAGAATTTTATTATTGTTATTTTATGATAGCTACACACATTTCAATATATACTTGATTATTCATAACTTGCATTTATAGTAATAAATCAGGTAAAACTCACTGGTGCATTTAAGAGTATATAATCTGGTTATCTATTTCTCTTAAAGCAAAAATACATATATATTTTACCTTCTTATGCTATAGATCAAAATTTATGAAGGAATAGTAAAGATTACATGAAGTACCACTATCAAAAGTTTCCAAAATTAGACTGAAAAACTCACAGCTGATCTTTTATAAACTAGAGTTTTAAATTCCTGTTAGTAGTCATGAATGAATGAACTCTGTATGATAATTAAGAAGTTATTTTTTAGAGTAATGCAGTTCTGTGTGTGCATGTATAAATATACACACACATATATATATTGTTTAGTAGAAGAGTAGATTCTGAATTAAGAAAAAAGTATTAGTTTTTATTATATAAACCGTGAAATAAATTCTGCAGAAATAGGAATCAGATTCTACACACAGTAGTAAAAGCTGCATTCTCTCTTTTCACTGGCATAGGCATATCAATTTCACAAGGGACAAATGGGAACCATCATTATGGAAAACTGTGTTCATACTAAGAGGTATATATTTTTAAAAAGAAAACATTTTTCATTTTACGACCATTAAAAGGTACAGTGTGTTCTCAAAGTACAAAAATAAATTTAGGAATATTCCATCCCATTTTGTAGAGGATAAGATGATTCATCCTGATTAGGTTTCTTGTTGAGGCTGAGTGGTTTTAATAAAAGAAGGAAATCAATGACTGGCGATTGGAATATAATGGATCTGTAATGCTATATTTTAATGAGGTAGCAATGGGAAGCCATTAGAATGAAATGGATTGACCATCAACAGCACATAAAATAATTTATTAAACAAGCTAATATGCAGATAATAGGGTCACTAAAAGTATGCTGTAGGGATAAACAAAAAAGTGTGAGGGTATAGTTTTCTGGTGAACTTCTAAACTGAGGATTATTATCAGGCAAAAGGAAAATAAAACCATAATTTGCTAATTAGTATTATATATTTAGGACCTTTTTACCACCTTTAAATTCTGTGTTTTGTGTAATTTATGATATAGTACAATGACAATTCAGAGTAATTTGGATAAAATCTGCAAATATATGTATGCTCTTTGAAATATGATTAATATTAACAAATTTTTAATTAATACTAAGTATCAAGGGGTTATTGTTTCTTGTCAAATCTATTTCTGGTCTTACATTTAATGTATGTCCTATGTAATTATTACCTAATCAATATAATTTTTATAAGATCAAAAATAATTCAGTTAACTCCAGAAACATAGTTCATTTTGAGAAACCTACATATGCTATATTCAAATTATTGAGTGAGCATCCCAGTCATGACAGAGAAACATCTACTCTTTTAACATTTCTAGATAGTCTCCATAGTCCAGAATTTAGCTTAAAGTAGTAATTCAACCTACCAAAGGCAATGACTCTCTTAGTAAGTTGAATTAAAATATGATTAAAATTAATTCAAACTAGAATTAGAATTGCTTTGAAATTAGTGGTTACAGCTTGATAGTGATATATTAAAAGCTTACCACTGTCAATCTTTAATGAATGTATTTTATTTATTATGCTACGTACACATATTCAAGTGGATTTGGAGACAAAATTTCAACCTTCTGGGTTATGAATGTTATTTTTATCTCTTTTGTTCATTCACTGTGATTTTGGCACAAGTTCTACATAAGTTAAATTTAAATATTCTTCTTTAGGCAGAAAACCTGTTGTCCATTTGCCCTGTTTTCTGTCTTAACAATATCACCACCAGGAGGCTGAACATTCTGTAAGCAGGTCCTTTGCCCCTTTTTGTTTGCTCATCCCTGTTTTCCTTAGACCTTAATCGTAAGTATGAGATCATTAGGCAACATTTAACTTAGCTCCTGATTTTTGCTTTTCTAAATACACACAACACCTTACCTAACATGTTGATTCCATTCCTGGATTAGAAGGGATAAAGATGAAGAATTAAGTAGTTAAGCAATGACTGACTCTCCACTCCTAGCTTCCCCTTGGTAAATTTGCAGGCAGACCACGTGGCAAGACAAACATCCCAGGAAAGATTGGGAAAAGTCAGCAGGCCTGCACGCAATGGAAAAATGATGAAGAATCTGACCTCCTGCCTTAATGATTAACTGAGATTATTTCCCCTTTTTCCCTTTAAAAATTGTCATGGCTGAGCAGAATCTTCAGAGTTGGTCTCTGGACATAAGTCCACCATCTCCCCATATTGCTGGCTTGTCTAAATAAAGTATCTTTCTTCTCTACTGAAGCTTGCCCCTCTATTTATTGGCTGTTGAGCAGTGAGCAGTCAAACCTGCGTTTGGTTACAATTTCTCTTTCTACAACTTAAGTCTTTATTTCAGACCTGACATGAATTTTTTTCCTTTGAAGTTGAGATGGATACACTTACCATATATCTCTACACATATACCCTGAGAGCTGCCAGTTAAATAACTAAATAACCTCTTTCCTTTAGTAAAGATATATTTTTTCCAAGTGAATAATGAAGAAATCACTAACTTTTCAAATTTACTTTCAAGAAAGCTTAATTAAAAACATAGCTCATAATACCTTTCATATGTAATCCATTCATGGAGAGAAAATAATTTTAATTAAAAATTCCAAATAAAGGTAACAAAAATCTATATTATAAATTTTTTAAAATCTTAAGGTTTTGAAAAAATATTTTAATGGTTAAACCCAGATTAATTCAGTTAACAAATACTCTCTTAAAAACTATTATAAATTTAATAGACTGATAGATGATAAGTCTTCAAAAATGGTACTACAATCTATTGAGGAAAAAAAGTTCATTTTATCCATAAACACATTCAATACAATATAATAACCACTCCATCAAAGAGGTATATACCTCTTGAAACCCATTCAGAGGGACACTAACAGGAGAAAAAAAAAAAGCTTCAGAAAAGACAAGGATGAACAGAACATACATTTCATTCATAAATTATCTAAATTAAGAACACCTTCAGGGAGTTCCCTGGAGGCCTAGTGGTTAGGATTCTGGGCTTTCACTGCCGTGGCTTGGGTTCAATCCCTAATCTGGGAACTGAGATCCCGCAAGCCGTGCAGCGCAGCCAAAAAAAATTTAAAAAGAACACCTTCATTCTTATGTTCATAAATGTATTCACACAAATAAATGATGTATTTGAGTAACTACATCTGTTTGTTCTAATCCAGAGTTGAAAGGTAGAAAACATGCTTTTAATTATATAAGTAATGAACTAAATCAAGATACATGCCACTAAGACACTAAAAAATAAGAATTGATTCAAAAGATTAAATTAAATATAACTAATAGATAACTATATATTAAATAGGTCACATGAAAATAACAGAGAATTTGATATCCTACATAAAAGTAAAATCCTTATGCAAATTAGGAGGGTAATAAGGCAGAGAGGCAATATATCACCTTTCTAGATGCATTAATTTCCCTGCACATGACTCAGTAAGAGGTATATGATCAAATATTAAGTGGTAAATGGATGCTGGGATTACATGGAATTTTATTATTTTATGTTATTCATCATTTTACCTTGCTTGTATTTCTTGTTATTTTCTCCTAAAATGAAGATATATTACATACACAATTAAAAGACAGAATATATACTAAGAAAAAAAGTAGAATTATTATAAGTATGTTTTAGTAATAAATATTACAAAGTTTTTCCAAAGAGTAATGAATTTCTTTCAGGCTACCATGTATATTTATTTGCTTATAATATGACTTTTTCAAAGATAATGACAATGGAAAATCTTGTTTGTGACATTTATAAAAACTGTGTGGTTATTTCAGTCAAAAAATATAGTCTCCACCTTAAAATTAGTTTGTCAGGTCTAGAAATTGGGTCATTTGTAGAGATGTGGATGGACCTAGAGACTGTCATACAGGTTGAAGTCAGAAAGAGAAAAACAAATATTGTATATTAACTCATATATGTGGAATCTAGAAAAGTGGTATAGATGAATCAGTTTGCAAGGCAGAAATAGAGACACAGATGTAGAGAACAAACATATGGACACCAAGGGGGGAAAGGGGGGCGGGGTGGTGGTGGGATGAATTGGGAGATTGAGATTGACAGGTATACACTAACATGTATAAAATAGATAACTCATAAGAACCTGATGTATAATAAAATAAAATAAAATTCAAAAAAAATAATATTAGGCACAGCTTCCAACTTTAAATTCTCATTACCTCCTATGTTCCTCAGGTCTGATACAGGGGGAGTTGCTTGTAGGTGGGGAAGCGATGTGATCAGCTTCTTTCTCTTTGCCTTTCATTTTCAGCTTACTCATCATGGCTTCTGGCTTGTTGAGCATGCAGCAGGTGGAAGCCTGTGAAGACCCAAAGAGATAAGGGGGAAATAAGGCAGCTGCATCAACTCACTGATATGCAATACTTAGGAAGGTTTGTAGAAGTACCAAGGTGCAAAGTGAGGTATCTGACAATCTAATCTGCAGACCTTTCAGAAAAGGAGATTCTAAAAATATGTCTTCAACTCCTCTCTTTACTGACTATAAGAAGGTAGGTTATTAAGGATTTTAGGAAGGATTTTTTTGAGAGAACTTATTTGGAGAAAGATGCATAGTCAACACCACTGCGCTCAAAAAGGAGCACTGGGGTTCCTTCAATTAAATCAAGAGAAATGAGCTTCAGCATGACCATTCAGAAACTTTGGTCTGTATCCCCTGAAATTAGCGGAAAGGGGCTAAACTTCTTCCTAAGAAGAATAGTGAAGGAAAGTTGCTGCTGCTGTAATGAGGAGTAGCTGAATTTGAGTCTATCACTTAACATGATGATAGGACTTTTGATTATTAAAATAACCTGCTGTAATGACGAAGCCCCTTGAAGTGTTTATTTGGAGTCAAGAAATATATCATTCACTGGGTAAATTGTGAAGGGGCTGTGAAAGGAAAAATAGAGTCGCTTCTCATTTTTAATCTTCAGTTCTGCTTCCGTGTTCCTGGTTATGCTTGAATAGCTTTTGCACACGTCGTTTGTTGGTTTAAGAACAAACAGAAGTGAAGACTATTTGTGCATCCTTTTCACAATTTAAATGAGTATGAATCATCAGTCTCTCTCTGACATTTTATGGTCTAGACTAGCTCAATAATGGGGTTTTTTTGGATAATAACACTAATATTATTATCTATGTCCTGTTTGGTTTAAAAGTCAATTGTCAACATCATAGGTTTCCAATTGATGTTTGCATACTTTAACAAATAATTTCCTTAAAAATATGATAATATATTAAGTAGGACTTTGTTAACTTTTTTGTATTAATGACCCTTATCAATGTATTTTAACATAAATTGTTTTTTAACTGATCCCAAAGTTTTTTTTTGTTTTTCCTTTGTGGTATGGGGGCCTCTCACTGTTGTGGCCTCTCCCGTTGCGGAGCACAGGCTCCGGACGCGCAGGCTCAGCGGCCATGGCTCACGGGCCCAGCCGCTCCGCGGCACGCCGTATCCTCCCAGACTGGGGCACGAATCCGTGTCCCCCGCATCGGCAGGCAGACCCCCAACCACTGCGCCACCAGGGAAGCTCCAGATCCCAAAGTTTTAACTGACCTCATCCTTGAACAGTATTTAAAAATATTATTTACTTGAAATTATGCTGGGGATTTACTAGAAAAATAAACTAACAGTATTCTGGACTGGTCATTATAAATTCCACCAGGTACTTCAGCATAATAATGCCCAAGTGAATGTACAGCCACTTCATCAAGAACTGCAGGAGGAGATGCAATATATAACATGAAAGAATTCATTCTGATAAAATCATTCAACTTACATATATCAAGGCATTGTCTTCATTTCTTCAACTTCCTTCCTCTTGCCTCCTGTACAAGGTTTTATCCCAATTCCAGTATGAGCCAATTTGTTTGGAATCAGTAGCTCACAATCTTCAGGCTGTTCTGAAAATTAGAAATCTCTTTGCTGCACTGTCTCAGGGAATGAAACTGCCAGCAATACTGTTATCAAGTCCAAGCTCCTACTGCTTGCTGCCCAACAATCAATCTATAGATGAGGTGCTGGTGCAAGGAATAGCGACTTCTTTCTGAAAGCCAGCAGACTGAGAAGATTGCAGGATAATGCCCTAAAGAACTATCTTCCCAGAGTTAGAATTCAGGCTTCTTTTATACTAAAAGGGGAGAGGGTAAAGTCCTGGTTCTAGCCAGACTCCCAGAGGGGATGTGTTAATTTCTTCCTTCCAGCAGCCATTCACAGGTAGGCCTGGTCAGGGTCACCTGTGACCTAAACAAAGGTATTTTAGCTTAATGCTCATTACCTGGGAGGCAAGGTTCCCAGAGATGGGTCATTATGTATAATTTAAGCTTATAGGCAACATCCCCTTATCAACTAACTTGTAATAGAATACAAAGGTTCTTCCATATTACAATACTGCTAGATAATAGCCATTCAAAATAAAGCTGTCTGGGTGACAGTCATCTATCTCACCTCCTCAGGATTTACTCAACTCCTTCGTTCTATCTGTAAAACACTGTTTATAAAATATTTGTGATGTGGTCTTTTTTATGACTTGGTCAGTAAACTAGGATCTCTTTCTTGCTTTGAATGTGACACAGGTTCTTTTAATCTTGTCATTTTCTTTATTGCTGCCAGCTGTTTGCCCTCTTTTTAAGGTCTTTTTCTATATTCACTATGATTGTGCTGTCTGGTCCTGCCACTTAGAAGTAAATCCTAACATTTTGGGGAACAAACCTCAACAACCCTACCCACATCTTGCTCTTTTGAGGCAGCAAAACATTCATTCTTTGTTTATGGTTTCCCATTGTTTAAGTTCACTTGTAAATAAAATTTAGAAATATTGGCTATTGCTTTTCCTAAAGTTTGCCTTTTGAAGAAGAAACTAGAGTTCGAGCTGTTTTCATTACTTATAGAACTAATCCCATTTATAGCAGTCTTTATGTCTAAAATAGGCTTCAGAAATTATTTTGTTTGTATGTTTTTCTTGTAGTTTTATATCATGATTGTTGACTGAAATCATTCTGATCGAAGTCAGTTGAACTTTGAAATTAGTACCCATTTAACAAGTTATATTTTTATAAAATGCAAGCAATGTATTTTTAGTGAAAAGTATTGTAAAATTATGACTTAATTTGAAGTACCAGTTCTTTTCAGTTTAATTTCTTAGAAATATTTAAATCCATATCTATCTCTAAAATATAATTATATCTATGACCTATGTGTATGTTCACTCGTCACTCTTTTTTTTTTTACAGGATCTTAAGAACAGATCAGTCAGAGGAAAGATGACACAAAAATTTCCTCACTAATGAAATTTGATATGGCAATCTATGTCTTGAACAGATTAAACACTGAGGCATTGTTAACTATGAAAAAAATCTAGTGTTACATTAGCATTATTTTCATAAAATTTAATCTTCTTTTATTCATATTTTTATTGTGTATATTTTTATTACCTTAAAAACTTAACACTTATTATAGAGATAAAAGTCTATTCATGAATGGGAATATAATAATAGTCCATGGCAATTATCCACTAATTATTAGATAAATTCTAGGTTGTGTGTGTTTGTGTACGTGTACACACACACATCTAAAAACAAACTTAGAAAATGTACTAGATAGTGTAAAGCTGGTTTAATCAGGGGCTGGAGATGAAGATGGTGAGGTGTAGGAAGGCAATGAATAACTTTTTTTTATATATCTTTGTTATGCTTTAGTTCACTTCCTAGAAACTGTATATTTTACAGTATTATGTTGAAAACCAACTTTTTATGATGCACATGTACTGTTAAAAATTCATAAATAAATACTTGACAATTTTGGGTATTTTAGTAAAATAATGATTTTTATTCTAATGATATGAAATGTTATATAAAATCTTAATTTTAGCCCACTAATAGCCTGCTTTTACTTATAGTTCTTGATATGAAAATTTAAATTACACAATTAATGAGCCACAGAATTTAATGTTTTCATATTTAGAATTATAATAAAATTATAATTTTCCTTATTTATTTACATCAACCAATGGATTAAAGTCTCAACATCTGCCAGTAAACATATGCTTCCCAATCACACTAGCTAATTGTTTTTGTGAAGGTTCTCAGGAACATATAATTTCCATTGAAGGAGAAAAAGGTGCTCAAATATTCAAATCAATCCCAGTGAAATGAATCATAAAAACTCTCTAGTCATGCTAAATTTACCATTAAATCCTAAATCAGAATGTATGGCTGTTATTTGTGACATCTCTCTAACATTTTTCAAGCTAATTTCCTTTATTTTATTGTAAGAATTGTTTGAATCTGCTGCATGGATTTTGATAGTTCTTCCAAAATATGACTGAAAGCCAGGAACATGACAGTTAAATCACTGTGAACAGCATCTAGTAAAGAGAGTAACCTGAGTATATTAAACACAACTCACTATTGATTTTCACAGACACATTTTTTTTAAATAAAGGCATCAAAATGTGTAGACATGTTGAATACTGACCATATTGAGAAATGTTTATCCATGTTTTTCTTTTTTCCCCATCATACTACAGTAGAAACTATGAAAAAGAGAAAGAAGAATTTGCTTAACTCTGAAAGAAAGAATTGTGGGACCACTACTGGTACTTAAAAGAACGCCTGTGATTAGAAGATAAAACAAAAATACAAGATATTATTTCTTTATTCCTTGAATGGAGAGTTTCAGCATACAGAAAAAAAGCTAAAATGTGCATTTTCACTATTTGACAAAATTGTTACCAGAAACTTGGGTGAAGACAGAACTTCTCTAGATCAGTAAGCTAGACAAGACCCTGTTTTTTTCAGTCAGAGACAACAGTATAGGTTATAGCTATCCTAAATTTAAGCAAGTCATATGACTTACTGATACAGGGAAACCTAAATTTGACTGTGTTTAAGACTGTGTATTGCTTGTTCATTTCCATGTGCTACTTTTCTGTTATGAAAGATGGTCCTTCCACATACTACAGAATAAAGCTGTTTCTTACAGACAAATAACCAGTGTGGGCTGGTCTTATCCTGTTGCACAATAGTTGATAACTACTCAAAAACAAAAGCTTTTGAGGGAAAATAAGAACACTGGAAAAATTAAACTATAACATTTCTAGCTTAGCTGGTAATAATGTTAAAGTCGCCATCCTCACTGCTTACTAAAAATTATAAGTGACTTCTGTTTCAAAAGGCGTAAAAATCAAATTTTAAATATATAAATCAAAACACCAATTCCTTTAACAATATACTTACTATGGAATAAATTTATTTTCTTATTACAGCATTATATTTAAATAATGAACATCTGTTTATCTACAGGTCAAATGAAGGAGAATTAAACTATGGTTACTTTAGTGCTTAAGCTTTGTCTTCAATAATAGTAGGATAAATACATAGCTAACATGTTCATTGCTCAGGTTCAGGCAAGAATAAAATGCTTCAGCAATACAAATGAGTGCTGACTAACTGATTTTCTGTTCTCCAAAATTTGTTTAGAAGTAAAATGCTATATTTAGAAACCCAATTTTCCATTAATATAAAATTGGCCCTCCACAGGCACAGGTACCTCATCTTTGGATTCAATCAAATGTGAATTGAAAACCTTTGGAGAAAAAATTTGAGGTTTCAAAAAGAAAAACTTGAATTTGCTGCACACTGGCAATGTTTACATAGAATTTACACTGTATTTACAACTATTACATAGCATTTACATTGTATTAAGTATTATAAGTAATCTAGAGATAATTTAAAGTATATAAGACAATGTGCTTTGTTATACACAAATACTACACCATTTTATATAAGGGACTCAAGCATCTGCGGGGGTCCTGGAACCAATCCCCCTTGGATACTGAGGGATGACTGTATATTGAAAAACTAGTGATACATTACCATAGAAAATACATTAATTCAATGACATAATTTAATGACTCTTCATCTAAGGGGTAGATGGGGGTGGGGGGTCTCAGGACAACTGTGATTTAAAATCAGCTCTGCCACCTAAAACATGAGATTTCATGCTATAGCATATTTCCTTTTGCTCGTTTTCCAATTTCTGAAATATTAGCATTTAGACCCAATGTCACATTAAGTTCCTTTTCTCTGTAATGCTCTAATATTCTCCAAACCAAAACTATGATCTGTGGCATCTTGGAGGACTGTAGTGAACAAATGCTACGGTGACCCTCTGATGAGTCAGATTCTTATGTAATTTCTCCCTCTGAGTGCATGTGGAATCTATGACCAGTTTTTAACCAATAGAAAAATGGCAAAGGTGATAGGATATTACTTCTATGATTATATCACATTGTATAAGACTCCATCTTAGGAGACTGGAGTATGAGATACTCTTGTTGGCCTTGAAGAAGCAAACAGTCATGTGAACTTTCTATGGATAGGGCCACATGCCAGGAAATGGAAGACAGTCTCTAGGACTTGAGGACAGTCTTCATACCAAAAGCAAGTGAGAAGCTGGGCCCTCAGTCACAAGAAAATGCATTCTGTCAACAATCTCAATGAGCTTAGAAGGGTATTCTTCACTAACCAAGCTTCCAGATGAGAATGTAGCCCTGTTGACATCTTAATTACAGTCTTATGAGACCCTGAGTAGAAAACCCTACTAAATCATGCCCAGAATCCTGACACACGAAACAGTGAGATTACATGTGTTGTTTTAAGCCACTGAATTTGGGACAATTTGTTATCTAGCAATAGAAAATGTATACAGGAATGTAGTCTCAGAGCTCTTGTCTCTTTGGAAAAATTGCTTATTGGAAAAAATAACAAACAACAACAACAAAACAGAAGAAACAAGCAAGCAAAAAATTCACCTGAGTGTGAGGGAGTCATATTTTTTGGTTTATTTCAAAGTGGGTTTTTTGCATCTTCTCTCATTTTTTGCCCAATAGTTCACTAGAGGAGCCAGTGATAAGAAGGGATGGGGAAACGTTATACCTCTCCTAGCAGGTATTTGGTAAAGTTTTTAGTGTTACAAGCATAATCTTGGTATAGAATTGTCTTCCGCTTTTGGGTTGGTTTTGTAAAATTAATGATAAAAATGCATTACTTTCTTTCCTTAGCCATCCATCCCCTGTTAGAGTCATAACACTTGAAGTTGTAATTATGTTACTTTCCAATAATTCCTTACAAGTGGTCAAAAATGCTTATTGAGTAAATCCCCAGTAAGTTAGACCAATTATCTGAAGAGGTCAATCTCAATTACTAACGAGTATGTTCGATACTTTAAAATTATTCTTTATTTAAATTTTCACTTATGTGCAGTATTTTTAGTGAGATCCTAAGCTCAGAGCTTAGAGCTCGAGGAAACCCAAGAGTGCACCAATAAAACCACTTCATTTTATGGGTGAGGATAGGTTTCTCAGGAAAGTTGAAATGACTGCTTAAAATTAGTCATATATAATGTCATAGAATTAGGACAAGATCCTGGGACTTGGAATTTACAAAATATATTTGAGCATTTTACAGTTATATAAGATTTTGAAATTTAAATAACATTGAAAAATGTAAAATAAAATAATAATCTGTATTCTTTCCATCTAAAGTTAACAATTGTTAGTGCCTTGACATTTTGCTACCATTTTTATAGATGACTACTGTATTCCCTTGCACAAATATGAAACTGGAATCAAAAAAACTGGAATCATAAAAGAATTACAATAAAATACACATCAAGAAAATACCACCCAGAAGCAAGAAGAACTACGATCGTGCAGCCTGTGGAACAAAAAGGACATTCACAGAAAGACAGACAAGAGGAAAAGGCAGAGGGCTAAGTACCAGATGAAGGAACAAGATAAAACCCCAGAAAAACAACTAAATGAAGTGGAGATAGGCAACCTTCCAGAAAAAGAATTCAGAATAATGATAGTGAAGATGATCCAGGACCTCAGAAAAAGAATGGAGGCAAAGACTGAGAAGATGCAATAAATGTTTAACAAAGACCCAGAAGAATTAAAGAACAAACAAACAGAGATGAACAACACAATAACTGAAATGAAAAATACACTAGAAGGAATCAATAGCAGAATAACTGAGGCAGAAGAATGGATAAGTTACCTGGAAGACAGAACGGTGGAATTCACTGCTGCACAACAGAATAAAGAAAAAAGAATGAAAAGAAATGAAGACAGCCTAAGAGACCTCTGGAACAACAATAAATGCAACAACATTCGCATTATAGGGGTCTCAGAAGGAAAAGAGGGAGAGAAAGGACCAGAGAAAATATTTGAAGAGATTATAGTTGAAAACTTACCTAGCATGGGAAAGGAAATAGCCACCCAAGTCCAGGAAGTGCAGCAAGTCCCATACAGGATAAACCCAAGGAGAAACACGCCGAGACACATAGTAATCAAACTGGCAAAAGTTAAAAACAAAGAAAAATTACTGAAAGCAGCAAGGGAAAAATGACAAATAACATACAAGGGAACTCCCATAAGGTTAACAGCTGATTTCTCAGCAGAAACACTACAAGCAAGAAGAGAGTGGCATGATATACTTAAAGTGATGAAAGGGGAAAAAACTACAACCAAGATTACTCTACCCACCAAGGATCTCATTCAGATTTGATGGAGAAATCAAAAGCTTTACAGAGAAGCAAAAGCTGAGAGAATTCAGCACCACCAAACCAGCTGTACAACAAATGCTAAAGGAACTTCTCTAAGTGGAAAACATGAGAGAAGGACCTACAAAAGGATGTACAAAAACAAACCCAAAACAATTAAGAAAATGGTTATAAAAACATGCTTATCGATAATTACCTTAAATGTGAATGGATTAATTAATTAATTAATTAATGCTCCAACCAAAAGACACAGGCTTGCTGAATGGATACAAAAACAAGACCCATATTATATGCTGTCTACAAGAGATCCACTTCAAACCTAGGGACACGTTCAGATTGAAAGTGAGGGGATGGAAAAAGATATTCCATGCAAATGGAAATCAAAAGAAAGCTGGATTAGCAATACTCATATCAGAAAAAATAGACTTTAAAATAATGTTATAAGAGACAAGGAAGGACACACATAATGATCAAGGGATCAATCCAAGAAGAAGATATAACAATTATAAATATATATGCACCCAATACAGGAGCACCTCAATACATAAGGCAACTGCTAACAGCTATAAAAGAGGAAATCAAGGGCTCCCCTGGTGGCGCAGTGGTTGAGAGCCTGCCTGCCAATGCAGGGGACATGGGTTCGTGCCCTGGTCTGGGAAGATCCCACATACCGCAGAGCGGCTCGGCCCGTGAGCCATGGCCGCTGAGCCTGCGCGTCCGGAGCCTTGTTCCGCAACGGGAGAGGCCACAACAGTGAGAGGCCTGCGGACCGCAAAAAAAAAAAAAAAAAAAAAAAACAGGAAATCAACAGTAACACAGTACTAGTGGGGGACTGTAACACCTCATTTACACCAATGGACAGATCATCCAAAATGAAAATAGATAAGGAAACAGAAGCTTTAAATGACAAAATAGGCCAGATAGATTTAATTGATATTTATAGGACATTCCATCCAAAACCAGCAGATTACACTTTCTTCTCAAGTGCACATGGAACATTCTGCAGGATAGATCACATCTTGGGTCACAAATCAAGCCTCAGTAAATTTAAGAAAATTGAGATCATATCAAGCATTTTTTCTGACCACACAAAATGCTATGAGATTAGAAATGAATTACAGGGGGAAAACAACGTAAAAAACACAAACACATGGAGGTTAAACAATACATTACTAAATAACTAAGAGATCACTGAAGAAATCAAAGAGGAAATTAAAAAATACCTAGAGACAAATGACAATGAAAACATGATGTTCCAAAACTTATGGGATGCAGCAAAAGCAGTTCTAAGAGCGAAGTTTATAGCTATACAAGCCTACCTCAAACAGCAAGAAAAATCTCAAATAAATAATCTAACCTTACACCTAAAGGAACTAGAGAAAGAAGAACAAACAAAACCCAAAGTTAGCAGAAGGAAAGAAATCATAAAGATCAGAGCAGAAATAAATGAAATAGAAACAAAGAAAACAATAGCAAAGATCAATAAAACGAAAAGCTGGTTCTTTGAGAAGATAAACAAAATTGATAAACCATTAGCCAGACTCATTAAGAAAAAGAGGGAGAGGACTCAAATCAATAAAATTAGAAATAAAAATGGAGGAGTTACAACATACACCACAGAAATACAAATCATCCTAAGAGACTATTACAAGCAACTCTATGCCAATAAAATGGACAATCTGGAAGGAATGGATAAATTCTTAGAAAGGTATAACCTTCCAAGACTGAACCAGGAAGAAATAGAAAATATGAACAGAACAATCACAAGTAATGAAATTGAAACTGTGATTAAAAATCTTCCAATAAATAAAAGTCCAGGACCAGATGGCTTCACAGGTGAATTCTATCAAACATTTAGAGAAGAGCTAACATCCATCCTTCTCAAACTCTTCCAAAAAATTTCAGAGGAATGAACACTCCCCAATTCATTCGATGAGGCCACCATCACCCTGATATCAAAACCAGACTAAGATACTACCAAAAAAAAAAAAAATCTTACAGTCTAATATCACTGATGAATATAGATGCAAAAATCCTCAACAAAATACTAGCAAACAGAATCCAACAACACATTAAAAGGATCATACACCATGATCAAGTGGGATTTATCCCAAGGATGCAAGGATTCTTCAATATATGCAAATCAATCAATGTGATACACCATATTAACAAACTGAAGAATAAAAACCATGTGATCATCTCAATAGATGCAGAAAAAGCTTTTGACAAAATTCAACACCGATTTATGATAAAAACCCTCCAGAAAGTGGGCATAGAGGGAACCTACCTCAACATATTAAAGTTCATATATGACAAACCCACAGCAGACATCATTCTCAATGGTGAAAAACTGAAAGCATTTCCTCTAAGATCAGGAACAAGACAAGGATGTCCACTCTCACCACTGTTATTCAACATCGTTTTGGAAGTCCTAGCCATGGCAATCAGAGAGGAAAAAGAAATAAAAGGAATACAAATTGGAAAGGAAGAAGTAAAACTGTCACTGTTTGCAGATGACATGATACTATACATAGAGAATCCTAAAGATGCCACCAGAAAACTACTAGAGCTAATCAATGAATTCAGTAAAGTTGCAGGATACGGAATTAATGCACAGAAATCTCTTGCATTCCTATACACTAATGATCAAAAATCTGAAAGAGAAATTAAGGAAACACTCCCATTTACCACTGCAACAAAAAGAATAAAATACCTAGGAATAAACCTACCTAGGGAGACAAAAGACCTGTATGCCAAAAATTATAAGACACTGATAAAAGTAATTAAAGATGATACCAACAGATGGAGAGATATATCATGTTCTTGGATTGGAAGAATCAATATTGTGAAAATGACTATACTACCCAAGGCAATATACAGATTCGATGCAATCCCTATCAAATTACCAATGGCAATTTTTATGGAACTAGAACAAAAAACCTTAAAATTTGTATGGAGACACAAAAGACTGTGAATGGCCAAAGTAGTTTTGAGGGAAAACAATGGAGCTAGAGGAAGCAGGCTCTCTGACTTCAGACTATACTACAAAGCTACAGTAATCAAGACAGTATGGTACCGGCACAAAAAGAGAAACATAGATCAATGGAACAAGATAGAAAGCCCAGAGATAAACCCATGCACGTATGGTCAACTAATCTATGACAAAGTAGGCAAGGATATATAATGGAGAAAAGACAGCCTCTTTAATAAGTGGTGCTGGGAAAACTGGATAGCTACATGTAAAAGAATTAAATTAGAACATTCTCTAACACCATACACAAAAATAAACTCAAAATGGATTAGAGACCTAAATGTAAGACCGCACACTATAAAACTCTTAGAGGAAAACATAGGAAGAACACTCTTTGACATAAATCACAGCAAGATCTTTTTTGATCCACCTCCTAGAGTAATGGAAATAAAAACAATAATAAACAAATGGGACCTAATGAAACTTAAAAGCTTTTGCACAACAAAGGAAACCCTAAAGAAGATGAAAAGACAACCCTCAGAATGGGAGAAAATATTTGTAAACGAATCAACGGACAAAGCATTAATCTCCAAAATATATAGATAGCTCATGCAGCTCAATATTAAAAAAAAAACAACCCATTCCAAAAATGGGCAGAAGACCTAAATACACATTTCTCCAAAGAAGACATACAGATGGCCAAGAAGCACATGAAAAGCTGCTCAACATCACTAATTATTAGAGCAATGCAAATCAAAACTACAATGAGGTATCACCTCACACCAGTTAGAATGGGCATCATCAGAAAATCTACAAACAACAAATGCTGGAGAGGGTGTGGAGAAAGAGGAACCCTCTTGCACTGTTGGTGGGAATGTAAATTGATACAGCCACTATAGAGAACAGTATGGAAGTTCCTTACACAACTATAAATAGAATTACCATATGACCTAGCAATCCTACTACTGGGCATATACCCAGAGAAAACCATAATTCAAAAAGACACATGCACCCCAATATTCACTGCAGCACTATTTACAATAGGCAGGTCATGGAGGCAACCTAAATGCCTATCAACAGAGGAATGGATAAAGAAGCTGTGGTACATATATACAATGGAATACTACTCAGCCATAAAAAGGAAAGAAACTGGGTCATTTGTTGAGAGGTGGATGGATCTAGAGACTGTCATACAGAGTGAAGTCAGAAAGAGAAAAACAAGCATCATATATTAACACATATATGTGGAACCTAGAAAAATGGTACAGATGAACCGGTTTGCAGGGCAGAAATTGAGATACAGATGTAGAGAACAAACGTATGGACACCAAAGAGGGAAAGCCGCGGGGGTGGTGGTGGTGGTGGTGTGCTGAATTGGGTGATTGGGATTGACATGTATACACTGATGTGTATAAAATTGATGACTAATAAGAACCTGCTGTATAAAAAAAGAAAAATTGTTTTCAAAAAAAAAAAGAAAATACCACCCAGTGCAGTTAAAAAATTTATCCTGTTAATTGTCACATGGCTTTGAAGTGGCAGAGATGTGAATGAAACATAACCCTGTGGGCTCTTAAAGCACATTCCTTATTTTGTAATTCCTTAGGAAGTTCACTTGCAAATTTAAATTAGGTTAGCCCTCATTGAGGAGGTGTCCTTTGAAAGAATTGAGGAGATAATGGAAAGAGCAGTGTAAGAAGTAAAACAATCTGTTCAAAGGCTCTGAGATGGAACAACAGGTTCTGTATTTTAAAATCAGCAAGGAGGCCATTGTGGTTGAGTGATGTTCTTCTTGTACTCTACATTGCTCTGACAAATGAGCATCCTACTGTATCTCTGACCTCATCTTCTACCATCTTCCTTCTTGCTTATGTTACTCCTGCCCTATTTGCATTTAAGTGAAAACTATTTGACGGTTTTAAGCAAATGAGTGCCCAATTCAGCTTACTATGTTGTTTTACATGCTGCTTTGTTAACAGACAGTGTGATTTCGTGCATAGTGCAAGTGCATTATAACTGAAAAATTAGATTTAGCCAGTGTTGTGCTTTCCCTGAGGTAACAACATACAATGAAAGAGTTTTGAGAGTTTAGGGTATATGCAGTGGGATGATTATAATGATTGACTATGGAGTTTAAGTACAGTGGGAAGAAATTACATTAATGGTGACATAATTGAAATAGCTGATGTAAATGAAAAGGTGGCAGAACTAAAAGACTGGCATCACCATTGGGGAAAGGAGTTTAGGAGTCAACAAAGTAATAAATGAACAAAGAAAATAGAAGGTGTTGAAGACAGTGAGATGTGTGTCACAGACTGCACTTATTAGTAATGCTAAATTTAGGGTTATGAACAAAGAAATGAATGGTGCTGCTTCTCTGGGATAAAATCAACCAGTACTTGAAAGGGGTACAAGGAACTGGTGTTGTCAGGAGACAGATTTTCATTAAAGCAGGAACATTCAGGAAGGAAGCATTCAGATAAAGTACTATATATGTAAAGCATTTGATGGTTTGTCAATTGCAAAAATGACAGTGAGAATATTTTTTTAAAGTAAAGCGACATGAGACATAGGAACAAAATAAGGTACATAGAGAAACTTTTGAAATTAGACTTCAAGACATGAAGACATGACTTTGGAGTCTTGGAGACTTCATGTTGTAAACAGATTTTATCTGTATAAAGAACATAATGTGATTCGTATTAGACAACTCAAGGAAGACAGTACTAATGATATTTCGAGTATTAGGAAATAAGAGAAATGGGTATCTGGAGTTTCTCATGATCCCTGGCAATTGAAGCTAAGACACTGACTTTGGGGAAGGTGAGTGTTGCTCTGGGTACATGAGTCCCTTTTGCCTAATGTGTCATCAATATTGAGTAGAAGTACTAGTTAACTATAGTGTTTGATCCAGGACAGGGGATTTGATTTTGACCCTTGTTGGAGAATTGGCAAAATTACTTGAGAGTTGCTCAAGACTCTACATTGACCACTACTGACAGAGTTGACAGTATCCAGGGAAAATTCATATGACTTGGGAACACAGGACCCATCTGATTCCTATAGAACATTATTCAAGACATCATGCAAAGCAGTATACAGATAAAATGGTTTTATAAACTATGTAAAGACAAAATTGCAGATGTAAACATGAACTCTGATAGAAATCGCATCAGTGGGGCTAATTAATAAGGTTTTAATACTTTAGTTCATTCTAGCATATTCTCTTTGAACTAACACTCTCTTTTGGTATAGGAAATAGCTATACACTTAGGCCTTAAACTATGTCCTATACTAAAAATCTTCATTTTTACATACTGCTATAGAACAATGTTTACAAAATTTAAAGGCTTAAGCACAAATGAAGATTCCACTTGGCAATAGCTTTGTCATACTGGGCAAATCACATAACTTTTATTGAGCTTGATTCCTTTATCTGTTAGTTAAAGATGGCAGTGCCTTTCAGAAAGCTTTTCTTGACTCACAGTCTGTTTTTGCTGTTTTTCTGTACTGTACTCTAGCATCCAGAGCATACTTCTATTATGACTAAGGTAAACATACAAGTTATTTTCTAAACTATGACACTTCTGAGAATGAAAGCAGATGCTAGTTATAAATGTTGAGGATGCATTTTTTAAATTAATTAATCTTAATTAAAGATAATATCTAGTTCTCGCCATTACCCACTTTCAAAAAATGATAATACTTCACTGAAAAAGATGAGCATCACTATGGGGTGAGCCCCCTCTTGAGTACTCAGGATTCTACACTCTAAATTCAGGAAGCCAAAAGTTTTGTACTGAAAGACTGGTAGACCATGGGATACAGAAGAGAGTTACAGGGCTATAATGGAGTAAATTAATACAAGCTACATTTTAACATGAATAATTTATTATTAATTGTTTGAAATAATTATTTGAACAAATTGCCATAAAAATATGAAGAAGTAGTGAGATACTATGGGGAAAAATGGCTTGATATCAGGAAACCATGTTTTGACGTTACCTGTATGACCTTAGGAAATTTTCCCGTTCTCATTCTAGATTTTCTTACTGTAAAATTTGAATTTAAAAGCCCAATTCACTAGGCAACTAAAAGGATTGTGAAAGTTCCTAGCACAACGTCTCACACAAATTAGGCTCTCAATTAATGTTGGTAAGTCTTCCCTTCCTTTTTGTATTAATACCGTTTAAAACTTAAGAAAATATATAAAAGTTACTTTTTGTTTTCTGGCCAAACAGAAAATAATAAATCTTTCCTGTGTTTTGACAACTCTAAATTAGGAGACAAATGCATGGAGTTAGCTATAAATGAAACTCTATAGAAAAGAGCAATGGTTTCAATTAACAAGGGATGATAATCAACCTTAGTTTTATCTCTTAAGAAGATGGTCATTCTTTAATATGTACCTTTAAAAAAAAGGTAAAGGTAAGCCCTTAAACCTTATCTATGTCAATAAATTGTAGGGACTTTTTTCTTAGGCACTTTAGAGACTATTCTCTGTCATTCTCATTACTTAACCAGTTTAATATAAATGACTTCCACATTAATTGTGGTCTAAGATTTCAAGATTAGAAACTTTGTGTTATATATTTAAAAATGGACTATAGACTAATGACACTGAAAAAGCATTATGTTTAATAAATAGATTTGAAAGAAGTCTAAAGAATGTTAAATAAACATAATCATGAATAAAGTAAACATAACTATAATATCTCTGAGGGAGGGAAAAGAGGAAGCAAAAGGCTTTTGGTAGACAAAATATCAGTGATAGGCCATAGACATGGTGAAGATATGGTCTACACTTTCCAGGATAAATTTTATTTCATGCAAAGTAACATTTTTAAATGTACAAAATATATTCATTCCAATTTCTGCATTTATAAAACTTTAGTGTAAATAGATTTTGTCAGCACATTAATACGACTTTCTGGATCACACAGTACCATCTATTTAAAATGTGCTTCTCCCTATTCTACTGGTTTTCTTGCTATCACAAGTTAAACCTTCTCTACTGGCATACACAGTTTATACTTAGCTAATTGTTTTTCTTATAATGCTGAAAAAAATAACCTGAAAAGAAGTTAATTAATGACCTGTTTGATAATTCATGATGAAGAAAGCTTATGTACTGGGTCCTATGGAGAGTTCAAATACTTCACTCTCCCTTGAAGAAACTATTTTAATCCAGGAGGTATAAATTAAACAGTCAGTTTGCAATAACCAGTAATTCAAGTGTCACACCCATGTGGGTGCATTCTATATAGTCTATCACATCTGAATATGTTTGGAAAAAATGTATATGTGTATACACATATATGTGTATGTCTATGTATTTACAAGATGCCTTAGAGTCTACTCAAATTATGTACATTTATGTATATATTTTTCTTATAAATATGGAATAAAGTAAACAGAACTTTTGTAGTTACGGAAATCAAAACTTAAAGCTGTGTTGACTTTTAACAGAATTTTGATTTTTCAGTGATTATATTCTATGGTGAGAGTATACAGTGGATTCAATATTTGCCAAATAAAACTTTTTAGTCCATATGATAGACACACAAACATATATAAGAATAGTAGAAAATTAGAACTCACTGCAGATCTAGCTGTATCTGACTACTATAAATTTAGTATCTGTAGTATATAATAGTTAATGGCACAGATTTTAGAATTAAATTGATCAGAGAGACAATCCTGACTCTACAATTTGCATAATGTTGAACAACTTCTGTGATCTTCCCAATTAGAATTAACTGATATTGAGAAACTTTGTATTTGTTGTTCTTATACCTCTTTATTAAGTTCTCAGATATATTTACTTTATACCAAATTTCATACTATGAATACTTACTTCACTACCAAAGTACTAATCACAAAGTTCATGTGATTATATATACTATAATCATGTAGTACACTGTAAGAATATGTGTGTGAAGAAAGAAAGAAAGAAAAAGGAAGGAAGGAAGGAAGGAAGGAAGGAAGGAAGGAAGGAAGGAAGGAAGGAAAAGAAAAAGAAAGAAAGAAAGAAAGAAAGAAAAAGAAAGAAAGAAAGAAAGAAAGAAAAGAAAGAGAAAGAAAGAAAGAAAAAGAAAGAAGAAGAAAGAAAGAAAGAAAGAGAAAGAGAGAAAGGGAGAGAGAGGAAGGAAGGAAGGAAGGAAGGAAAGAAGGAGGGAAGACAAAATCATATACTCTTAAGATGTAAGAGCAGGAAGGGAAGGGAACTGAATTCAACTGAGTCTTGATTCAGGGATTTAAAAGATGATATAGATAAAATAAGGTTAAAGTCACAAATTTACAGGCAGATATGGGTATAAAACAGAAGTTTCATGAATCCCATTATACTGTATAGAACTCCTTAATATAAAAATTTAAAATAAGTAATATTTATATCACAGAATATTATAGATATTTTCTTAAGAGATCCCACCCTTTTCATACATTTTTTTTGAGATTTAATAAGAAATGTGAAGGATTCACTAGTTAGTAAATTAGGAATAATCCATAGATATGGAAGTCACTATAAACTTTATGTTCAAGAGAAAGTATTTAACTACCTATTTGAAATCTCTGTATTAGATTTAATATGTCTAGGTTTTCTGATCCAAATATACCCTTCACTCTGTCCTCAGGTTTTTCCCACCTAGTGAATGAACTGAATGATATTACCATCCGTCCAGATGGTCCATGGTGCAAATCTAGGAACCATCTTCTTTCTCCCTTTCCCCTATTCTTCTTTGCTAATCCATAAACAAATCCTGTTTATTGTATCTTCACTGCTGCCATATTGGTCTAGGTCACTAAAATCTTCTGTTGGACTAGTGAAACAAGAATTCTAATTTTCTTCTTTCTTCTCTCTTTTGCCTTCCTTCAGTCCATTCTGTATTTACTGGCAACGAAACCTTCAAATATAAATAAGATTGTCATTTGCTCACTTGAAATCCTTCATTAGCATCCCACTGCATTTAAAGTAAAACCCAGAAATCTTTCTATAGCATACAAGTCCCAGAATAATATGTTCTTCCCAGTCCTTCAGTTTTATGTCTTCTATCTTTTTTGGCATATTAAACCACAGGCACACTGATCCTCTTTCAGTTCCTTAAACATGTCAAATTCTAAACTCTCTCTCACTTCACGGCTTCTTCATGTGATGTTCCTTTTGCCCGGAATGCTCTTTCTGCCATTCTTTGCATCATTAGCTTCCCTCCATTTCAAGCATGATATCTATGAAGCCTATCTAACCATAATATGGCACATTCTTTTATTCCCACAGTTTTCTCTCTCTCTCTCTCTCTCTCTCTGTTTCATTTTATAGCCCATCACAACCTGAATTTATTCATTTTCATTTTTTCTTGCCTTTAATATGTCTGTCCCATTTAAAGATTCACAAAGCACAGAGGGAGGCATCTCACTTGTTTATCACTATTTTCTCTGTACTTAATATGGTGCCTGGCATATGATAGGTTCCAAATAAATACCTATTAAATCTATGCAAGAATTATTTTTCAATCAGATTAGGCATCCGTCTAATTTTGCTGTGAAAATATCCTTTAAAACAAAATAGAAAATATTCAGCTCCTATAAAAAATATATTACCATTCTAGAAATTTTGCAGAAATTAACTTAATCCTCTAAATTAAAAGGTTTCATAATCTATACTTTACAGAGGTTCAAGGCACAAAGTTGACTGATGGAAGAAGCACCTGTTGTGAGTTCACTGGGTTTCTGCTTTCACTGATATCTGTCTAAATTCATTTTCACTATAATATGGATATTATTCCCCATTTGGAGACAGAAAAAGTGAACCTCTGAGTAGCCTATAAAAATTCCCCAAATCATTATTACTTATAAGTTGGAAAAAATGGAATTTGGACATAAGTCTACTTGACATCATAGTTCATTAATTTTCCTCATATATATTTTCTGATGTATATATAAATTTCTCAGAGTCACAAGAATTAGTAAGAGAATGGATACGATTGAGGCCCAAGTTCTGAAACTCCAAACCATGTAGTCATTCCATTATAATGCAGCTGCCTTTTACACCAAGTCTATACGGGCTCACCTCCGAGATATTGTGGGTTCAGTTCCAGACCACCTTAATAAAGCGAGTATCACAATAAAGTGAGTCACAAATTTTTTGGGTTTCTAAGTGCACATAAGAGCTATATTTACACTATAATGTGTCCATTATGAGTTCATAATGCTTCTAAAAATGTATATACTTTAATTAAAAAATACTTCATTGTTAAAAAAGGCTAACCATCACCTGAGCCTTCAGCAAGTTCTAATCTTTTTGCTGATGGAGAGTTTGTGATACTGCGAAAATTACCAAAATGTGACAGAGAGACATGAAGTGAACAAATACTATTGGAACAATGATGCCTTAGACTTGCTTAACATAGAATTTTCACAAGCCTTTAATTTGTAAAAAAAAATGCAGTATCTGCGAATCACAACAAAGTGAAGCACAATAAAATGAGGGTATGCCTGTAATTTAAATAAGTAACAGTAATGACTCGTATATAAAAATACTACATATTTACTTTGTATATTAATTTGAAAATTAGATAGTTGAAAAATTATTACCATTTTAGAAGATGTAATAGTCCTAAAGGATTCAGGACCCAAGTATGACAAATGACAACAATGTAATTAAAATAAGTATCAAATAAATATACTCAATACATCTTCTGTGAAAATGTTGGTCCCAACACTGTACTACTAGAGATGGAAGAAAAAAGACCCATGAGTTTATGAAAGAAGTAATTCATCAAATAAACTAAAACTAAAGGATATGGATTTAATTACTAGCATGCCTATGTCCATTTTTTTCTATAATATGTAAAGGATTCATCAAGATAAGCTACATTTATAAATCCTAGAGAAAAAATTTCCTCTAAATAAAAGTGCAATAATTGTCTGCTTAAGCTAATTTTGGAATATTAAAATCCCAATACTCATACCATTACAGAAAATCATTTGTAAATATTTGCCAAAAGCACATTAGCAATTGAAGAAGTGCCACGTGTAAAAGTAAAAGCTGATAAAGCAACAACAAACTATTTGATGCAAGCACTTTTTAAAAGCTGTATAATCATTGTCATTCTGAGAAATCTCAAATGGCCTAATAAAGTTCTCAAATGTTTTTTTAATGTCTGAACTTTTAATATTATAAATATAGGAAGATTACTTATTCATCAAGATAAAAGAAATAATTTTTTTAATGTGTAAGATTTCTACTGCTATATTTTAGCTATTTTAAATAAAAATCTTAATTTCTCTAAGAAAGTACAAGTCCTCAAAGTTTATTATTTTGATATTTATCTGGATTACAAATTATGAAATTTCTATCAGTTTGGTTTCTCCTTGAAACAGTCACAAAAAACTTTTCTCTTTCTTTGATAATTTTCTACATTAATATAAATATTATGTCAGATTATAAAGTCATTTTATGTTAAGCTATTTTAAGGTGGCATATAATATACATTATGCTCAAAGAGTTTCTTATTGATAGAAATTAAAGAAAACGTGGTGCTTCATTGCCATGATGTGCATCTGCTGTTTCTATATCATTTCCTGATATAAGAAGGAAAATGTCAAAAATGGAAAACATGATAAAGTTCCTTACACTTTCATTTTATTTTCAGCATAGACATTAATGAGACACATAAGGGTCAATCATTCTAATGTGGAAAAATTCTTACTAATATAAACAGAAAAAAAAAATCACCCAATGTCTACATCAAAACTGCATCAATGGTAAAAGTGCATCATAAATACATGACTTGCTTTTCAAATGTTAGAACTTAAAAAATAATCCTGAGGGCTTCCCTGGTGGTGCAGTGGTTGGGAGTCCGCCTGCCGATGCAGGGGACGCGGGTTCGTGCCCCGGTCCGGGAGGATCCCACATGCCGCGGAGCGGCTGGGCCCGTGGGCCATGGCCGCCGAGCCTGCGCGTCCTGAGCCTGTGCTCTGCAGCGGGAGAGGCCACAGCAGTGGGAGGCCCGCGTACAGCAAAAAAAAAAAAAAAAAAGAAAAATAATCCTGATTTTGTCACCAACATAAAAGCCTTGAACAGAAGTGTAAAATTGCTTTTTGTATTTCAAAGTAGAAGAAAACATTAATTGACCTAACTTGGAGAAAAGAAATTTTGAATATCATGGATTTGTTTTGTATCTTAGAAAAGTGAGAGGCATTGGCTTCAGTGATTCTACCAATGACATTTTTCACTTCAAAGCAGATAACATTTCTTTTAACATTTTGAAGTAGTTATTGGCAGCTACTAGATTTATCTTTAATGTACCACTAGGTGAAGCCGCTGATGTCTGACACTGCAGATAAGACTTGGTTTTTGGCGAGTTCTTGGTCCACTGAATCACTTGAGGTAGGAAATCCTACTGTTAACAGCTATTCATACACATATCAAAAGACATCTGAGTCCTCAAAATAGTGAAATATGTCTTTGTCTGGAAAAATTTCAATAGGAAAGTAAATCTTGATATTCTCTGCAAAGGCTGAACATCTCTATTGCTTAGAATACCTGAATTTTGCTGTTTGGATCAGAAAGAATCTTTGTACATGCCTGTAGCTCATTGTTTTCTATATGGGAATTCACTGGTTGTCAAAGACTCTTTCAAAAATACTGAAAAGATTATTATCAGTTTCATCTTAGCTAAGACTTTTGAACCATGCTGTTTTAAGAGGTTTTGTTAAGCAATACAAGTAGAATAAGTAGTTGATTTGAAAAGGTAAATAAATAATAAAATTGAGGGCTCTATTTAAGATTCTCAGAGAATTTTGGTGTTTCCTGACAAGAGACCACACTAATCTACTAAAGCAAACTAATGGAGTTATAACTTCTTTGCAATTGTGTAACTGTGTGAGTCTCCATTTCTACAACCACTCGAAAAACATTTAAGAATTTAAAATTAATCATACATCAAAGATAACATGCTTTCCATGTTAAAGACTATATTTAAACAGCTGTGGCACATTTTTTTTGTTTTTTTGTAGTTTTTTAAGGAACCTCCATACTGTTCTCCATAGTGGCTGTATCAATTTACATTCCCACCAACAGTGCAAGAGTGTTCCCTTTTCTCCACACCCTCTCCAGCATTTATTGTTTCTAGATTTTTTGATGATGGCCATTCTGACCGGTGTGAGATGATATCTCATTGTAGTTTTGACTTGCATTTCTCTAATGATTAATGATGTTGAGCATTCTTTCATGTGTTTGTTGGCAATTTGTATATCTTACATTTTAATAATTTTATAGAGAAATATGGTTTGATTTTTATTTCTTTTTAATTATTTAAAAATAATCTATTAATTTTTACAAGAAAAAAGTGAGTGAATGAACATGAACTTGGTTAAAATTTTTTGGTCTTTGTGAAGAAAATCAATTTCAAATGGAATAATATAGAAATCTTGCAAATATTGATGTGTATTCAATTAGACACATTTTCTCTGGAAATGAAGATCATAAGTTTCAACTGTTTATGAAAGCATCTTTGACAAAATCACTGTATATCTTATAAAATAATTTTAATTATTTAGCATGAGAAGGCTGGGTAACTTATAGAAAACTTCAGAAGTAATTCTTCTTTAGAAATCATATAATCAAAATATTATGAGAAGTGATGCAATGTGTACAACAGAATATAATATGGTAGAGATTACATTATAGCATCATAAAAATTATACCATACCTGATACAGTCATTATATAATAATACCTAACAGTTCTTGGTGCTTCACAGTTTACAAAGTACTCTAAAACATATTATTATCATTTTTAATCCTCACAACTGTAAAAGTTACCCTGGAATAATTAACCCCATTGTCTTAAAATTTGAGACTCAAGTAACAGATATCAAAACCATATTGCTTTGCAAAGGCTGATGGGTGTCCATTAAATTTTATTCTCCCTTTCTTCTTGGGAACACAGTTAAACCTCATATCACAGGCTTCCTTATAATCTAATTTGACTGAATTCTAAGCAATGGAATATAAGTGGAAATGATGTGTGCAAATTCCATAAAACTTCTCATGCCTGATTCTCCATATTCTTATCCTTAACCAGCAGGCTTGAATGGCAATGCCCAGGGTGTCTCTCTACCTATTGAAATAATAATAGAGTCTCCATCAACCTGGGTCACTGAATCACTGTGGAGCAGAGCTTACTATTCTAGCCTCCACCTTGAACCCAGCCCAGCCAATCTGAAACTACCTTGGACTCTTTTGTGAGCAAAAGATAAACATTTATTATATCAAGCCATCATTTGAGCTGATTATTAAGAACAATTCAGCATGCTCTAATACACCTATCAGTACCCTATAGTGGAGTAAATCTCTAACCAAAAACTAAAATATATGGCATTGAATTAGCAATTTGGCAGTTGGAATCAAGGAAGGATATTGCCAATTTGAAAAATTGAGAGCTACATTATACTGTGGCAAAACATTTGGTAAAATTGTCACCTGTTATAACTTGGAAAACAGATCATGAGCCATTCTTGTATCTCTAGGCTAAGTAGTTGGTAAATACTAGAATCTCCATTTGTATCTAGTTCCTTGTTGCTGTTAGCAAATTATTACAGAAAAATAAATGAGCTCAGAAAAAATGGCTTATTGCTAAGCAGAGAATAAGGAACACAACAGTATTAGAGAAGCCAATTGCTCCTAGACCATAAATAGTAGGGAGTATGATTAAAATGTGCTTAGAAAGACAAAGGATCAAGAGCTCTCAGTTAACAAAGACTCAGCCTTTTTTGAAAAAAAACAGATTAAGGGTGTTGCCACCTAACATATCTATTGTTTCAGATGGCTTGAGCATAGCCAACATTAAATTGGGTGGGTGGGAAATAAAGCAGATTTAAGAATTATGTAGTAAAATATTTGGGTTGTGGTTATTGACACAGGAAATGTCCTGAAACCAAATATCATATTTCATGATTCTAAGATGTCCTTTCTTCATATTTTTACATACCTGAAATAGGGAGTTATCATAAAATTGATGGAGTTTTACAATTACTAACATAACATGAAAGTAAACAGTGCAATGCTTTTTTAAACTCTAGGAACAGTCTGAGGTTTTAAAATTTTTTTTGTAGCAGGAGGGAGAGGCTGTAAATAAACACTCCTGAAGTGGGAGGAGCAGACGATATGTACTTATATATAAGTGTTGTGTTGAAAAACTTTACTATCAATGACTCTGAATTGAGAAGTAGTTATAAAATTTGAGCTCTGCATGTGAAGCAAATAAAGGAATACTCCCACCTATTTGTTTGCTTATATATATCTTTTTCTATATATATGTACAGAAATGACAATGGTTCTCCAAGTGTGATTCCTGAATTAGCTGTGTGTATATATATATATATATATATATATATATATATGCTGCATTCCTGCATTAGCAGTATATATATATATATATATATATACACACACACAGCTGTATATATATATATACACAGCTGTATATATATATATAGCTGTATATATATATATCAATATCATCTGAGGCTTATTAGAAATTCAGGTCCCACCTAGACCTACTGAATCAGGAACTGTGGGTGGAATCCAGCAGTTTATGGTCTAACAAGGCATCCAGGTGATTCTGATTTCTGATATAGGATAAAGTTTGAGAAGCTGTGACCTAGGATTAAATATCTGTGACTTTTTCCCATTGTATATTCTTTTCTCCTTTGTTGAAAATTGACCATAGGTGTATGGGTTTATTTCTGGGCTCTCTATTCTGTTCTTGATTCATATGTCCATTTTTGTTCCAATACCGCACTGTTTTGATTACTGTAGCTTTGTAGTATTGTATAAGTCTGGGAGGGTTATGCCTCCTGCTTTGTTCTTTTTCTTCAAGATTTATTTGGCAATTCTGGGTCTTTCATGGTTTCATAGAAATTTTAGGATTAAATATTTCAGCAAGTGGTGTTGGGAAAGTTGGACAGCCACATGTAAGTCAATGAAGTTAGAACACACACTCTCACTATACACAAAAATAAACTCAAAATGGCTTAAAGACTTAAACATAAACTCCTAGAAGAGATCATAGGCAAAACATTCTCTGACATAAATCGTACCAATGTTTTAAGTCAGTCTCCCAAGGCAATAGAAATAAAAACAAAAATAAACAGATGGGACCTAATCAAACTTAACAAGCTTTTGCACAGCAAAGGAAAACATAAACAAAATGAAAAGAGAATCTACAGAATGGGAGAAAATATTTACAAACCATGCAACCGACAAGGGCTTAATTTCCAAAATATACAAACAGCTCATACAACTCAAAAGCAAAAAAAACCAAACAACCCAACTGAAAAATGGGCAGAAGACCTAAATAGACATTTCTCCAAAGAAGAAATACAAAAGGCCAATAGGCACATGAAAAGATGCTCAACATTGCTAATTATTAGAGAAATGCAAATCAAAACTACAATGAGGTACCACCTCACACTGGGCAGAATGGCCATTACTAAAAAAATCTACAAGTAACAAATGCTGAAGAGGATATGGAGAAAAGGGAACCCTACTATACTGTTGGTGGGAATGTAAGTTGGTACAGCCACTATGGAAAACAGTATGGAGGTTCCTCAGAAAACTAAAAATAGAATTACCATACGAGCCAGCAATCCCACTCCTGGGCAAAACTCTAATCCAAAAAGATACATGCACCCCTATGTTCATAACAGCACTATTCACAATAGCCAAGACATGGAAACAACCTAAATGTCCATCTAGGTTGGACAGGAATGGATAAAGAAGATGTGGTACATATATACAATGGAATACTACTCAGTCATAAAAAAGAACTAAATAATGCCATTTGCAACAACATGGATGCCACTAGAGATTATCATAATAAGTGAAATAAGTCAGAAAGAGAAGGACAAATATTGTACCATATGATATCATTATATGTGGAATCTAAAATATGACATAAATGAACCTATCTATGAAAGAGAAACAGACTCACAGACATAGAGAACAGACTTGTGGTTGCCAAGGGGGAAGGGGTTGGTGGGGGGATGGAGTGGGAGGTTGAGTTTAGCAGATGTAAGCTATTATATATGGAATGGATAAACCACAAGGTCCTACTGTATAGTACAGAGAAGTACAGTCAGTACCCTATGATAAATCATAACAGAAAAGAATATAAAAAAGAATGTATATATATGTATAACTAAATCACTTTGCTGTACAGCAGAAATTAACACAACACTGTAAATGAACTATACTTCAATTTAAAAAAATCTATGTCTAAGACCAAAAGGTCTATTTCAAAGCATGTCAATGCACGTCAAGTAAGCATTTAGAGCAATAAGTAAACTATAGTACATAATGATGTAATAAAAGATATATTTGAGGAAATGTGGTAGTGCAGAAGTGTAAAAAATTTACTGAGAAGTGTATTACCAAAGAAATCATGAGCTTGGCCTCAGAAAGCATTTGATTCCATGAGCCAAGCAATAACCCTTGGGCCACAAACTTATAGCAGCAGAAAATAGGGCTATTAAAACTGTACAGTACAACACACATGGAGGACATATTTGCCATAACCTTGTGGCCATGGGGGATAATAGGTAAGAAAGGACTTTCCACAGGTTGGAGCCAGGAGCCAAAATGAATGGAAAGTTCACCCCTGAGAATAGACTCATTGCCGACAGAGAAGTCTTCATTGTGCTAACTCAAGAGGACCCCATCAAACAGTAACTAGACTGCTTTTCTCTTCTTTGGAATGGGAGGTTCATAATGCGGGTATCTGTTCTCTCCTACACAATTATAGTGTGTGTATTCATGCTTGGAGGAACAAGAGATATTTATTTATTCATTTATTAATGTATAAATTGCTGGATTTTAGGAAGATGCATCTAGACCACAGATCATGAAGTTTGATTTTGATGCAGTAACTGGATGAGGGTTTGGTTTATCATACCTTGGGAGGGACTGAGTGGGTTCTCAATGTGAGGAAAAGGGTGACATGGATATCTGGTGGAAAAAATTCAGATTGTGATAGAGTGCTAGCTGGCCTTTAAATTCATTCTGCCTTATCACCTTGACAAATAGTTTACTACCTTTTCTGCATTCTCTTGCATTTAGGTGTTGCCATGTGTCTGAGGTTTAGCCAATGGAATATGAACAAAGTGACTGTGCAACTTTTAGGCTGTGACTGGAATGACAATGCTGAGTGTGACTGGAATGACCATGCTTAGGGTTATCTTGGAAGCCCGCACATTTAAGACTGCAGAATAGACTGAGTCCTTCAACACCTTCATGGAACAGAGCACACACATCCTAAGTAGTCCTCATCCTCCTAGATTTGGAATCTACTTAGATTGCTATTAGCAGAAAATATGCGACTATTGTGTAGAGCTGTAATATTTGGTGGCTGTAAAAGCTGTTTAGCTCATATATAATAATAGAGCCTAAGTGTAATAATATATAAAATAATACAATAGTACATGGTTGAACTCAGAATCTCAGAAAATAATATATATTTTCCCACTACGCAGCATTCCATTTATCATAACTTTTAAAAAGTAACAATTCCAACACAAACGTTATTATTGACTTGTGCTTTTCTCCATGATGGTGTTTATCCCAGCATGTAGATGGGTGTATATTTCTTGCTTTTTTTGACCCAAAAGAAGACTAAAGACGTAACTGCTTTCTATTAAACTCTGAGGCTTTGGAAAACAATAAGAAGCTGTTACCTTCAGGTAAGATCAGATGGTTGAAGGACCATGTTTGTGAAGCTTAAGCCCAGTCTCCATTCATATGAAGACAGAAGCTTCTCCATAATCACATGCTGTGCAAAGAATTTTAGTTATTCATAATATACACATATTACTAGATAGAATGAAAAATTAACTCCTAAATTTTAGTCTTATTTAAATAATTTGGAAACTTCTTCAACTAACCAGGTGCTTTAGGGAACTCCACATATCTTCTCCAATCCTCTTTTTCCTAATCTGTAAAACAAGGTTGGACTAATGATCAAGTTCCTAGTCATTCCACTGGCAAATGACATCAACATTTCCCATGACACTCAATATGCTGCATCTCTTATTATATACATTTGTGTGTAGGTTTATTATTTCTCCTAAATTCAATAAGCAAAGTGCCTATATCTGTTTCATCTTTATATTTGCCCCAGACTCCATTCTGTACCTTCTGCAATTGCTCAGTGAGTACTTGTGGAATGAATAAGTGGCTTTCTCTGCTGTCAAATCCTTTGCTAGAATTCTGAATAGAAATGTAAATAAATCAGCATGGATCTAACAACTACCTTAATTTTATAACAAATAATGGTAGTGATGAGTTGCCTTTGAGAAACATATTATCTGTCTAGGATAGGTCAAGGCAATTCAGCTAGACTTATATAAATACTTGCATGGGGCTCTTTCAGCTGGACTTTCCTGCTTACATCTTTTTAGTATCTACTTTTCAAGAGGACAATTCCTTTGACATAAGGTAACTGAATACAAATTTTATTTGCATTTTTACACAGAATAAGTAAAATATTCAAGAAGTCAGCTTTAGTACAAAATGAAACACCCTTTTAAAAAGTCCTTTTCTATCTAGCCATTGACCCAATAGAAACTTGATTATTCCTAGTCTAGAGAAATGAATGTTTTTGCAGTTAACCTGACTTTTATGGAGTAAGGTTGAGGATATCCCTAATTACATGTTAATTCAATACATGATGCAAACAAAGAAGGAGACAATGATAATACTAGCTAACATTAAACATTAAATATTCCAGAGATCCTTAGACAATTAAGCACAATTAAGCACAATAGGATGTGAGGATGGTGGAGATTTTGCACAGCAGAGCATGGCAGGGAACGCTTATGCCAACTACCATTAACGTTCCCATTGGAAGTCCTGTCAAATGTTTGGGTTATAGGGCTTGGTAGCAGCCAATGACTTGAGTTTCATTTAGCAGGACATCTATCATTTGGGGTTCTTGCATTCAGAATTCCAATCTAGAACACTATTTACTAATGAAGGCAAGGCTAATACAGATTAAATTCAGGAGTGGTGACTGAAATCCAGAAGAAGGAAAAAAACTATGAACTTAATTTAGAAAAAAATGTGGAATTACATTGTTATATTTGTTACTGAAATCCCTCACACCTGCAGCTCATTTATACAGCAATATACCCATCACAGAATCTATTGCCAAATTAGAAGTTAATGATTGGATTTTTTAACTCATTTGCCCCCTTTCTGAAAAACAAATTAACAAAATAAGTCCTATATTCCCATTTTCTTTTTTTACTAGTGGTTATGTAATTGTTTACACTGCTGCCCAATGAAACCCACCTGTATTCAAGTAACTATTTCAGTTTAAATTTTGAGTATGTTTAACTTAACTTTCATAAACAGATAGTCATTTTTCTTTACCAAGCTAGTTTGCAGTCACAGGATGCAACTGGCAATATAATATTACACTTTGGATTTAAGAGACTTTGGTTCAAATCCAGCACAACAACTGTCTGTAATCTTATGCAAGTTAATTACCCTATTCAGAAACTTGAAGATGCTCTATTCTGTGGCCATATTAGAGAATATATGGCTAGTGCCAAACTTAATAACTGACTTAGAGTTAGCACTTAAAATAGTATTAATTTGTGTTAATAGTAAAGTTTTCATTCCACAGGCCTTGAACCATCTCTCTGTATGAAATTATGTTAAATAAATTTGCTTTTATTTAAATTACCTGGGTTTTGCAAGTTCTGTTCCCCAGGAAGCCAACTTTGAGACAGAGAAGAATATGCTCTAAATTTATTAGGAATTTCTTCAGATCAACAGGTATGGAAAGGGAAGGAAACGGGATTGGATAGAGGCATAAATTTGGCTTCAGTGCCTCAGTTGATCTCATGCGGAGCTCAAAACTGATATAGTCCTTCATAGTTGTCCCCCATTATAGTGACAGACTGAGCACAACACTGGATACCAGTTGCATCTGGGAAGGTAGTGTGACCTTGAGTGAAGCAGTTCTTTCAAGCCCAAAGCTTAAAAGAACTGCTTATGGCCCTTTCAGAAAGGGCAATAGGCTGGCAAAACTTCCCATAACTAGGGGAATAAATCCTATATTCCAAAAGGGAAACGTGGCTGGTGTATAACATCAGTTCATTGGGAGATAATACATCATAGTAATTAAAAAGCAAAGATCTGAAGTCAAAATGTTTGGGTTTGGGCTTCCCTGGTGGCGCAGTGGTTGAGAGTCTGCCTGCCGATGCAGGGGACACGGGTTCGTGCCCCGGTCCGGGAAGATCCCACATGCCGCGGAGTGGCTGGGTCTGTGAGCCATGGCCACTGAGCCTGCGTGTCTGGAGCCTGTGCTCCGCAACAGGAGAGGCCACAACAATGAGAGGCCCGTGTACCGCAAAAAAAAAAAAAAAAAAAAAAAAATTTGGGTTTAAGTGATTATTCTGATATTTATTATGTATGTGATCTTGAACAAATTGTTAACTATATGCTGAAGAATCTATATAAAGGAAATTAATAGTATCTATCTCACTGGTTACTGTAAGAATTAAATTTTTAAAAATGTTCTCCACTTAGCAACATGCTTATCAAATAATGTCAGTGATATCAGTTGTTATTATATATATAATACACATGTATATAATATTATATGATGTCAGTTAAGCTTAACATCTTCTGCTTTGTATAATTAGATAATTATGCCTGGGGATTTTAAAAGAAATCATTGAAAATTGTGTAACTGGAAAAAATTATAGTTAACTTGCCTCAGTGTAACAGACATACTGAATTTACAGCATCTCTTAGGAACTGATAAAAGACCTCAAAGGTCATATTTAAGCCTGTTTTGATTTTCTGGGATGGAAACTTCGGAAAGAAATGCAAATAATCAGAGCCGGAAGCTAATGTCCGACCCCAAACTAGTAATCAATAATTGCTGGGGCCTTGGATTATGAATGCCATTGTGATTGATCAGGTAATCTGAGTAATACAGGGTATATATGAAGAAGTATATCAGTAAATCAGTCAGCATTCAGTCAGGAAAATAGAAACTATATTTGGTACTTCAACAGAGAGAATTTAATAAAAGCATTGGTTAAACAGGTGGTAAAACAGCAGAAAGGGAACAAGGAGGTAACACAGAGATAGTGACTGCAGGAGGTAGCTACAACCCCAAGGGCTTAGGGAAAAAAGGGGAGCAGTTAAGGGTATTAGAATCTAGACTCTTTGAGAAGAGACTCTGAAGAATTGGAACTTAGACCTCAGAGGAGGGTTTGCTGACAAGGAAGTGCTGGTTCCCTAGGAGCCTGGAGAAGGGACCCACAGAGCTGTGTTCCAGAACTCTGAGAAGGATGCAGCACTCAGCTGGTGCTCCAGAACTCAGAGGGACATCATGGAGTTAAGGCCTGAACACTGTTGGACTGGTTCAGGTACATCCAAGGATGCATAATGAAGCTGCTGCTCAAAGAGCAAGCACCCAACTGGAGACTGGAACCAACTGCCACTGCAAGGATGAAGCACGATTGTTGGAGTCACCTAGACTGGATGGCAAGCAAACAGAAGCAGCAGCAAGTTGCTTTTCCCTGCCCTCCACTATCCCCCAGTGCAGGGAGTGGCAAACTACAGCCCATGAGTCAAATCCCACCTGCCTCATGTTTTTGTAGTCTGTGAGTTAAGATTTTTTTTTAATTAATAAAAATTTCATGACAGGTAAAAATTATATGTAATTCACATTTCAGTGTCCATAGTTTCACTGTAACAATCCATGCTCATTTGTTTACTTATTTTCTATAGTTACATTCTTGCTACAGAAATGGAGTTAAATAGATGCAACAGAAGGCAAATGGCCCTCAAACCCTAAACTATTTACTATCCAGCCATTTCAAGTAAAAGTGTGTTGACTCCTTTTCGATTACTCCCTATTGGCAAAGGGAGAAATGTTGTTTGTAGAGTTCTGGCCTCAATACTACAAGGCAGGCTGTGAATGCTTTGGGGATGAGAAACGGTAGCTTAGTGCCTGGCAGAGTTGGTTCTCCACACATACTGGGTTTTAAAATAAGTGGGTTTCTCTAATAAGTGTTAAAGTGTGTGGCTATGTACCAATAATATAAGACTGTTTCCCTGGTCCTTTAGTCCCTGCTGTCCCAATTTCAGCCCCTCTCCCCTTTTCTCTCCAGTTCTCTTTCTTGATATTTTTCAAAGTCTAAAAATTTTTGTAGCCCATGCCAATCGTCTTTTCTTTGTCTTGTTATCTTATTCTGGTGTTTTTCTTCCTCTCATTCAAATATTTCCAGATCTCTCATACCTCGGGAACTCTGGAGCTTCTTATCTGACACTTTCTGAACACAAACCAAAACAGATTTTTCCCAAACAGCATGTATGTACCTGAGAAGATATTATTAATAACACCAAGGTCATATTGCTCTCCATACTACCTTACTCTAGGTGGTTTGGCAGAAATCAGCACACAGTTGTAAAATGCCTTAATAGATCTCTGATGGACATCATGGGCCTTGCATATGATGTGGGAAGACTGAGAGTTTTCTGTCTAGTTTCCTCTTTGAATGATCTGTTTATGTGAACATAGAGAATGAAGTAAACAAGTCTTCCAATAATCTCTAAAATTTTAGTTATTAACTTTTTCCCTCTACACAAACTCTATAAGAACTAATAGATATAGAAATACATTTTTAATATATTTCCCACCTTGACTGAAATTTGAAGCATTTATTAAGGAACACTGAAATAAAAATAAAGGCTGTAAAGGAACAGAACTGAGTTGTGGGGTAGAACGTGCCTGTCCTTGGGGGAGCATGTGAGGGTCAAGCACATAGGTAATGGGGATGAGTCACCTCTGACAGTAGGAGGAAAAGGCTTGGATTCGCTTAAAATGTACATTGGCAAATATGAAAAGGTATTGTCCTGCCCTTAAGGAACTGAAAATTGAATCCAGAAAAGAGAATGTACTAAACAGAACTGAGACTTAGAAATCAACACAGAACTATTTTTAATGAGAAAAAAAAAAAAGTGCCCAAACTGTGAGGTTTTCAGTGCTAAGAGAACATGAAAAGGCTATAGGGGCTTAGTTGCATTAATTAACAAATAACAAATCAATGGCTTTCTTAATTAGTAGGAATTATAGCTTTTTATATATTTCTATATATATTTATCTACTACCTTTTACATTTTGGCAGGAGGTGGAATTAATGATATGTTGCATTTATTTCCCTTGAGAATCCTGAGAAGTTCAGCAAAGACTACATTGACCGATCTCATCAAGTCATGTGCCCGATACTTTCCTCTTAATGTATGTATGCTGGAGGAGAGTGCAAATGGGAATTTTACTCTTCAAAAAAACAGTTCTTTCTTGAACTCTTGCTCACCAAGCCCAGGAACAGTTGATGTTTTGTGTCAATCCAGTGGAGATTATGTGAGAAAGGAGATTTAAATCAGTCCTTCAGATATTCAGTTCTTATGCCATTCAAAAGACTAATATCTAAGAGTCAGAACTTTGAATAAGGAGGATACACTGAATTGGAAACTAGTTTAGAATTCAAGGGAAATCTTTTGGCTTCTGGTTTATCTTTTTCCTTTCTAAGAAATTCACTGAAGTATTGTGTTTCTTAATGACATCAATAACACCTGCCACTTCCATCCCTGATGGAGTGGTTAACATCAGGAAAGACATTTTTATTTGTAGAACTAAACTATATTATAAATTTTAATATGTAACATACTTGTGTTTTTAATAATTTGATAGTTCTTTCATAAAATGTTCATACTATTGAACTTCTTTGTACTGTATTAGAGACTACTGTATTGTTGTTACTATTCCTTTTTCACTTAGTAAAATTATTTGAGAAAAGTAATTAAAAATGTGGTGAATATTAGCATGTAAAAAGCACTCTTAAAGTGAACATGAGCTACCTTAAATCTATCCGTATAAAAATGTACTTTATTAACCTTTCTTTGATTAATTAACTATTGTTCAGTCAAAATTTCAGGAGAGTTTTAAGGCAATGGGAAGTCCTAAACAAGGAGGAGAAGTACAAAACGCAGTCTCTACTCTTAGGGAGTCCAAATTCTAGCCAATTAATATCATAGTTCATAAAGAAATAGAATATAGGAATGTGATTACCTGGGTAAAAAGAAGTTACATAAGGTTACAGAAGTTGGCCCAAAGACAAGATAAGGAAGTGGGTAGGAGATATTACCAAACACAGTCTGGCAGCAGGTAACTTAGTAAATTCAAACAGAACATTAAGAAAAAAGAATGAATTCCACTAGTATGCTAATAGGGCATTTAGTACTATAAGTAGGAATAGCAGCAGGACGATGGTGAAAATCTGAGATTCAATACTATTCTGCTGAAAATGCTGGTCTTATTTCTGCAAACTGTATTGCTCCTGTTTAAAGCATGGAAATTTCTGATAATTGATAAGGAGATAAAACAAACAAGAATAAGAGAACATTCTTGATATGTTTAGAATAAAAAGAGTTACATTACGAACATCTGGGTCTAGAAAAAGATGACCTAGCCAACAAAGGCAGTTAAGAAAAAATGGTTTTGCTGAAACACATAACAATTAAAATATACCAATATTTAACATGCTTTGTTGAATTTACCATATAGTGATGCTTTAAAAAGGAGTGATTTTGCATTACTAATAGGAAGAAAAATAGATTTAGATATATTTTTCAGAATTTATGATAGAAAAATATTTTATATTAATATGTGATATTATAGATTATTACCTGCAAATAAGTCATCCCAAGTGCTCAGTGCAAGGGAGAGAAATAAGGACTAATAAGGACTAAATTAATTTTCTTTTAATTTTTGTCTCTTTTCTTGGCAAAGTATTGATAGATTATTATCTATCTGCTAGGTTGAATTTAGAGTACCAACAATCACCAGTATATGTTTTGAATTACTTTGTTTGAAGTAATTTATATATTTAATACTGTTTTTTTAATGTTTACAATTGCTAGAAAAACACAATTTGCATTTACTGAATATTGGCCTCTAGAAAGAACTGCAGATTCTCATCCTTGTGTCTCCCTTCCTCTGTTTCATTTCTGGATGAGAAATGGTATGTTTCATGGGTTCAAAGTGCTGGGAGTTGGCAGATATAAGAGGGACATTCTAATCTCCTTTTTTTCTCTGAAAACAGGAGATTAAAAACTCCCATGTGAAAGATGCCCTTCCTGTACCAGGAGAAAAAAACAATCGATGGTGTCAAAACCAAGAGAATTCTGTACAAACAGACCTTGCTCAAATAATTCTTATCTTCCTTTAGCCACCTCACATAGTTTACTCATAGTTACAACTACCTCTCTTTAGTCAACCTAATATAAGAACAAGTAGGTTTTTCCATTTGTTTGGGTCTTCATTTCCTTATGAGAGCTCCCATGTCATGTAAAGCATATATAAATTTCTATGCTTTTCTCCTGTTAATATGTTTCACGTCAGTTTAATTCTGAAACTCAGCCAAAAACCTAAGAGGGTAGAGATAAATTTTTACCTCCCCTATACCTTATATTTCAAATATTCTCCAGCTCAGATAACTAAGAGAATACACTAGGGTTAAGGCCAAAAGCTGTGACTAACAATGTATGGATGGTTCTCTCCAGTCCACTGGGCTTCTATCATAGATGAAGCACTAAGTGATAGTAAGCAGTCTGTAACAATTCAAGGGTGCTGGGTTAGTCATATCTTTCTGTCTCCCTCCATCAGATATAGGACTTGATCGTAATATTGAATATTCGACATCTGACAACTCCATCAACTGGCCAGTACAGGATAGAAGATGAAGAATGATTAATTGACCCATTTCTGCATCAAATAGTTCTTTTAGTATCTGTTGCATATCAAGCACTTTTCTATATTTACTGAAAAAAAAATAGAAAGAGGAGATAAAAGTTTAAGGAATTATATTCTACTTAAGATAAACAACTAACACTCAAAGAACTGTATTAGCTTGTGCTTGTGAACATAAGTTTAACAAATAGATATTGTAATGAGGGGCTATTCAGAGTGTGGAATTTTTCTCAAAGAAACAAAGTAGGATTATTAAATTAAGTGATTTTTATATCTTCATTATGTTCCTTATACTCTCTGTATAGTATTTTTGTTTTAAGATATCACATTTTGTATTGCAATGACATCTAACGAGACTCAAATGTAAGTTGAAAAGTCATCAAAGTCCTATCAAAAAAGAGCAATGCAGGGCTTCCCTGGTGGCGCAGTGGTTGAGAGTCCGCCTGCAGATGCAGGGGACACGGGTTCGTGCCCTGGTCCGGGAAGATCCCACATGCTGCGGAGCAGCTAGGCCCGTGAGCCATGGCCGCTGAGCCTGCGTGTCCGGAGCCTGTGCTCTGCAACCGGAGAGGCCACAACAGTGAGAGGCCCACGTACCACAAAAAAAAAAAAAAAAAAAAGAGCAATGCAAAGTTAATATAAGTAATTTAATTAGCATATAATTTTCTTTTAAGAAGAAAATGCATACTATATTTTTCTTATTACCCTCCAGGGTACCTAAAACATTCTGTTTATAGTAAGCTGACTGCCTCTTTAGTACAGAGTGTAACATTTATTTTTTTCTATTCCTAGGGCCTACCCTATATCTGACACAGAAAACATTTAATGATCATATATAATATTAAGTAAATGAATGAATGAATGGATAAATGAAAGTAAGGATGAATGAATAACTAAATGAGAGAAAAATATGTAACAGCCTTCAGAGTTATGGTTGATATTACCCCATCTAATCTCATCACTCAAAACAACCTAAGTATACACATACATATACACACACATTTATTTATTTATGCATATATGTAGATATACAAATTTGGAGGTTGATATCTACATAAGAATGTTACAAGGTTATTGTGGCTCTAATCTGGGATTTCTTAAACAAAAATTAAGAATTTGCTAAACATTAATTCTGAATGGCTTACTTAACTAGGCTTAAGATAATTTTTTTGAGTTCTTTAAACTCTCTGAGAAGGTATAATTTCAAGTTTGGTTCTGAGAACTGATGATAATCAAGTCTACTCCTAGCTTGTGAAATGTTTATCCATATGAAATTAAGCTACTATTAATGCTAACTTTAAGCCATATATAAACTGAAACCCAGGCTCTCATGTGGTATTTTTTGCTATTTGCTTTCAGTGATAGGGTGTCTGCAAGTTTTAAAATTGTTACTTTCAGTGTGGCTCACATCTACGTCTCATCTTAGTTTGTAATACAACTCAATAATGAAATATCCTTCTAGAGACATATAGGTCTGTTTATTCCTAAATCCATGTAATTAATTAGTGTATTAAAATAAATCTTGATAATGCTTTTATCTCATGATTTGAAGAACCATAATAAAGCTTCTTTGCAGTGTTGTTCCTTCAACTTTGCCAAGTTAAAAGTGTAATGCTGATTCAGCATTAGCATATTTAGGTGCCTTAGGGTATTTTCCATGAAGAAAGAATACCTTTTGGCACTTTCTCTTCTAGTTTCTCCAAAATCTCTGTACTGATTTTAGGGTCATGGGGTGAGGCCCATCTGTTTAATGAGATTTCTGCCTGATAATGCAGGTAGACTGAAAAGTTGAAACTTAACTATACACTCCTTTAAGTATTGTGATTAGCCTCTTATATCTGCTCAGAAGCTAATGAACACATTTTAAAATGCAGATAACAGCAGAATGTAAGTTTTGCTTGTTTAAGCTATTTCATAATCCCCACGGGTTGAGTGTCTTCCTTCAGCCAAATTGGATCAGGTTGGTTTAAAATGCCCTAATATATCACTAAAGGATATAAGCCAATTTATCTGCTTAGACGTCAGGAGCTATACTTGAGTCGAACAGTCATTGTTCAAAGCCAAACATATATACATGTTTTTCTTTTCTTTTTTTACTTAATTGTTCCGGTTCAGAGTGAAATGGACATTATTCTTTAAGAAAAGACTCAAGTACAGTTTTGTTGGTTAATTTTTTTCTTCTTATGATTGTACATGACATAGGGGCACTGCTACATGGATTTTGCCAAAGATAGGCCTTAAAGGGCCCATCTAAAGGCAATGTCTAAAGGCAATGACTGGGTAATATAAATATGAAAAATATTAGAGAATTGTATTTGGGCCTAGGTGGGGTGGGGTGGGAGGGAATAAGAAAGAAACTTGTATAATAATCCCTTTGAGTTAACATATAGCTTCCTAAGGAAGTAAAATATGGGTGGTTAAAATGCGTTGACTGAGAAGAGGGAACTTACTGATACCTCTAGATCCATGTTGTCCAATGCTCTAGTTGCTAGCTACACGTGGCTATTTAAATTGAAATTGGTTAAAGTTACACTAAATTAAAATTTCAGCTCCTCAGTCACATAGCCAACATTTCAAGCACGCAATAACCACATGTGACTAGTGGCTAACATATTGGGCAGCCCACATGTAGAAAATTTCTAACATTGCAGAAAGTTCTATTGGAATGAACTGCTCTGGAGTAAAGACACTAAAGGAAAATTTTCCATACTGTTTGGTCTCAGTGGGTCACAAATCCAAATAGTAGCTGCCATCCTTAAGCTGAAAACTCCTGCCCAGTTGCCCTGAAGCTATCCTTAAAGAAAGTGCTTATATTAAAATCACCTTGCTTCATTTTCAAGACTCCTCAATACTGGCTAATCTTTCCTTATATATTTCCTACATCATCATCTAATATTATTTGTTTTAATTGTCCTCGATCATTGATTTTGATCTCATTTTAAAAATAACTAAAGTTAATCATAATGTCCTTTACTGTTACTACACTCATACTTACTTAATTTATCTGATTATTTCCTATCTGACTTTGACACTCTAAATTATTTTTCTCTCTAATGTTTTTCCTGGACTTGAACAGCATTCTTTTCATATTCTTCTGTTCTGAATATCCTCTACTTTAGACACTTTAAACTACTCTTTGATAACTTTTAATTTTGTATTATTATTAAGAAAAATATCAAAAGTAATTCAAAGTAGAGAATATAGTACAATGAGTTCTTATGGGTCCTTCACCCAGTTTTGATGATTACCAAGTCATGATTAAAATTTTCATCTATATCACCACTCACTTCCACCAACTCCCAAATTTCTGTGACGTAATTTAAAAACATGGTATTAAGTATGATTCCATTTATATAACATTCTCTAAAGGACAAACCTATAGAGATGGAAAAAGGATTAGTGGTTTCTATGGGAAAGGGTTGGCATGAAGGAGTGCTTTTGTGGTCATAGAACAGTTTAGAACAGTTGATTTTTGAGGGGTTGCACAACTTATTACATGGAATAAAACTGCTTAGAATTATATACATACACACACACAAATGCAGGTTAAAAACAATGAAAACAATGAAAATTGAATAAGGTCTATAGTCTAGTTAGCAGTGATGAAAATGATGTACATCATTTTCTTGGTTTTGATATTGTACTGAAGCTATAATATGTCACCATTAGAGGAAGCTTGACACTTGACACTATTTCCAAAATTACCTGCGTCTATAATTAGTTCAAAATAAAAAGATTAAAAAATTAATTTTAATAAAATTAAGTACTAAAATACTTAAGAACATATTGAACAAAATAAGTGAAAGACCTGTACATGCAAAACTCTAAAATGTTTCTGAGAAAAAAAATAAAGCTCTAAATAATTGGAGTGATATACCATGACTATTGATTTGAAGAATCAATATTGTGAAAATGTTAATTCTCCAAAATTAGATTCAAAGTAATCACAGTCAAAACCACAGCAGAATTTCTTATAAAAGTTGACATGTTGAATATACAATTTATATGGAAATATGAAAACCTAAAAAAGAAAACTATTATAAAATAATAATAATAATGATATATAGTCATACTGGCATGATGATAGAAAAAAATATCAAAGGCAAAGAATAGACAGTCCAGAAATAGACCCACACATATTTTGTCAATTATTTTTGACAAAGTTGCCAAGGCAATTCAAACAAGTAAGGCTTTTTATCTAATTATATTTAAAATATATCCATATATATTTCAAATATATATCCATATGTGAAAAAAAGAATATCTACCTCTACCTTACACCATGTACAAAATTTTATTTGGGATAGATGCATATCTAAATATAAAAAGCAAAACTATAAATCTTATAAAACATGGGAGAATATCTTCATGACTTGAGAAAAGGCAAATATTTCTTACACAAGATACAAAAAAAATGCCTTAAAAATTGAAAGGAGTAAATTAAAAACTAAACATTGTTAAATTTTAAAATGCTGCTTGTCAAAGAACACTGTTAAAAAATCAATAAACAAATCACAACCTGGAAGAAATTGTTTGTAAAACATTTATCTTACAAAAAACAAAATCAAATATATAAAAATCTCCATGTGACAATAAAGTGACAAGCCAATAAATAAAAATGGACAAAAGACTTGAACAGACATGTCACAAAGGGAGATATAAAAATGGGTACAAAAATGCTAAGAAAGTGAACATTATTTGTCATCAAGGAAATTCAAGTTAAAATCACAATGAAATAACACTACAAAACTGTAAGTTTGGCTGAAATTTAAGTCTGAGAGCACTGAATGTTGTTAACTAGAGAGAGTAACTGGAACACTTACACATTTGTGGTGGGTGTGTAGAACTGCACAATGGAAAATGCTTTGGCAATGTATTATAAAGGTAAACATACAGCTGTCCTAGGACACAGAGATTCCACTTCTAGGTATTTATCCAAGAGAAATGAAAATATATGCTTACAAAAAAATGTCTGTAAGAATGTTTACAGTCACTCTATTCGCAATAGCTAAACAGTAGAAATAACCCAAATACATATCAATAACAGAACTGATAAACAGATCAGTATATTTATACTTACTCATAAAAAGGAACAAACTACTGAAGCATGCAACAACATGCATGAATCTAGCAGACACTCTGCTGAAAGAAAGAATCCAGGCACAGAAAATTACTACTACACAATGCCATTTGCATGAAGTTTTAGAACAGATATAGATAGGTAAAACTAATATATAGTTTTTTAAAAAAAAAAAGCAAAGTGGTTGCTTTGGGGAGAGGAGTGTTGACTGGAAAGAGAACAGGGAACTTTCTGAGACTATGGTTATGTTCTATGTCTTGCTAAGGTCTGGTTACACAAGCATCCTCATTTTACAAAACTCAAACTGCACATAAGATTTTTACACTGCACTTGCATGTATATTTAAACTAAAACCACTATAAAAATATTGAATTTTAGTTAGTTGGTTTCCATTTAACTACTTTAAAGAGAAACACACACTTTGTCATATACATATGAACAGAGAGAGAGAGAGAGAGAGAGAGAGAGAGAGAGAGAATGAATAATGAGTCATTGAAGCCATATTACTCACCAAAATTGACACACAAGTTGAAACATACTTAATTTTGTATGGCACATTCTGGAAAGTCTTTCCTAATATAAGCCATTTGTATAAAGCTCTCCTGAAGATTAAGGAATGAGTCAAGCATTAACCCAGAAGGGTATTCTAGATCTGAGGAAAAACCACTTGAAATAGGTGGTATGAAATGAAAAGCCTGATGTGCTAAAAGGTCAGGAAGAAGGTCAATGTGGAAGGAATATAGTCAACAATAATTTCAGAATGTTAGTAGAGTGCAAAATATTATAAGACCTTGTAGGTCTTTGTAAGGATTATTTTTTTACTCTGAGGGGAATGGGGAGATTTTATGTAGTTTAAAGCAAAGGATTGATACGTGTTGTGAATAGACTGTAGAAAGGCAATAGTGGAAATAATAATCCATATCAGAGATGATGATAACTTGGTATAGGATGATAACTAAACAGAGGTAGTAAAAGTGGTTGGATTTTAGATTTCAGAAATTTAGATTCAGTGATTTTACTTCTATACACTAGATACGTAATTTAGGTTTTAGATATTTAGATTTAGGTAGATCACTCACAGGATTTGCTCATTTAATAGACGTCAAATAACCCTATACTAGGGTTAGTATAGGCAGTGAGATGCAAAAGTAAGAGACGGCATACAGAACTGGGTTCACAGTTAAGATTGTGAAGGAGTTGTGGGTTGTAATGACAGGATCAGTAGAATGTCCATGGGATTTTGTGACCCGGTCAAAATGGAGGACAAGTTCATTGGAGGAGAGAAGCTTAAGGTTATCAGAAAGAACTTGCATGGAAATTTAACTTGCAATAATTATAACAGAAGTAGGGCTAGAGAGAGGAACAGTAAGCCAGGAGCCAAAATAGGGAAAGAGGTAAATGACCGTCTGCACACAAATGTAACTTTCTATTGTCCACATTTAAACCAAATACTTTTTTTTTTGCCTTTCTTATATTTCTATTTTGGAAAGCTTATATATTTCTATGTTTTTCATTGGCATATTATTAATTTTATTTTTATTGAAAATAAATTCATTTTCTTGGTAAATTATTTCATTAATGTTACTAAACTATGACAAGATATTTGAAACTACTAACATTCATAAATCAAAAAAATTTAAAGAATTTAAAAATTAAACCTATTTTTATAAATACATTCTAATCCAATTTTTATAATAAGGTGATGGAAATTATTAATTACCTAATTTATTAGTTCAGCATTTTCCAGACTTTTAAAAAATGGGATACCAAATACAAGTTCCTCTTAAAAGTTCTAAACCAAGAAATATGGAGACTGATCAAGAAAGTTTAAGGAGCAAGATTAATTAGATTGAATTTAATTCCAGAAATCTGCATAAATTGTCAGGTAGGTGGTAGATTTTCCATTATGGATATTTGGTATAGAAAGAAATGCTCATTCTTTGTTTGTTTACTTCTTTTCTGAATGGTCTTAAAGATAAGAAGCCAGATCAAATAATGAACTGCCAGATCTGTGATCCTTCTGTCAAATAGCTAAGGAGTTATTTACCTTTCTTTCTTATGGCACAGGCCCTCCACACAGTTAAGGAGTTATTTACCTTTCTTTCTTATGGCACACGTCCTCCACATGCAATGTTTCAAGCACTGTATTGCTTAAAATTGTGGAATTAAGAAGCTGCATTTTCTATCGCAATGCAAATCTTATCAAACATGCAGATTTGTATATATAATGGAGCCAACCAATTTTATATCTCTTTAATAATGCATTATTAAACTTGATCTTAAGTTAAGGACAGCATTTGCTTATTGATCATGAGGCATTATCCACACCCTGGAAAGCACTTGGCAGTTTGCATCTTCTCAGTTAATTCTGAATAATTCAGGAGGTTATGTGAGTTGTGTTTATTTTCGTTAACATTTTTCCATATATACCTGACAGTGACATATAATTAGCTACACCTAGCTATGAGCATGGTACCATTGTTTATCAGTTTACAAAGTTATCATGCCTTTAAGGCACAGCATATGTAATTTTTTTTAGTACACACTTAGAATTCTCCTACAATATTTACATTGTACCTTTTATGTCATACCTTTTATTATATGGTTTGCTACAGAAACCTTTTATGGTGAATGTCATTTTTTACATAAAGTAAACAACATAAAAATATGCTACTGGGTATAAACTCAACAACAAATAATTTCTGTATAAGTGGCAAAAGATGCATTTCTAGACAAATTAACTTTTCCCCCCAATATATTGTATTGTCACTGTTATTTTTAAGGTTTGGAATCAAATTTAAAAATTATCTTGGGACTTCCCTGGTGGTCCAGTGGGTGGGACTCCACGTTCCCAATGCAGGGGGCCCAGGTTCGATCCCTGGTCGGGGAGCTAGATCCCACATGCATGCCACAACTAAGAGTCCACACGCCGCAACTGAGACCCGGCACAGCCAATATAAATAAGTAAATAAAAATAAATAAATAAATAAACTTACCTGTGCTTGCCCATGCTGTTGCCTGTTCATGCCTCTCCCTGGACTGTCTTCTCCCTTTGCCTCTGTGTATCTGACCAATTCCTACTTCTCCCTAAAAAAAAAAAATTATCTTGGCTGAGATTTCAATAAAAAATTTCAAAATGAACAGAACTGGAGAGTATTTAAGCATAATTTTATGGAAATAGACAAGGAATGGTATTGTACTTTTTAAAGTAACACACAAAGCCCTAGGTTATTGCCTTGGAATTAAGTAGACAAGCAAGGCTAACAAGCCCAAAGGAAAGCACAGATGACCCATTTATGTAGTCAGCAGATTCATACACAGAGTAAGAAAGTGACTGAATTCTGGGCCAAGTGAGTATTTCTTAATTTCTAAAATTAAACAAGCATTCAATTCAATGTGGCAAAAATAAATGTTATATAATTCATACAATTTGAAGCTAAGTCTTCTCCAGATAATTCTTACTATACTAGAATAAAAATTATTTTGGTGAAACACACTAAAATAAAAATTTTTTAAAGCTAGCATTTTTGCCATGGTTTGAAATAAGCATATCTATTAATAAACATAAAATGCAGCATTAGGAGTAAGTTTATGTTGCAAACTTGTAATAAAAGAGAACTTTGATGAAGAGCTATATTTTTTATCTTGTATGTCTTTTTTTATTCTTTTGGAATAACTTGCAAAGGTAAAAAGAAAAGTACTGAAACATGTTAGAAATAAATTTGAATTTGAATTATGATAACAATAATTCATATCTTACTACTTTCTTATTTGAAGTGATATCGAGAGATATTTTACTCACTGCTAAATTGCATAAAGTCAAGAGCCTCATTTTTATTTTTTCTCAGCTAAACAGTTAATATGCCATTGTATAAGAATATACTTCAATCATTGTTTTAATTCTTCCATGAAGGGTTTCAAGTTATTTTAATCAAAATCAATTTGTTTTGAATCTGTTCTATGAAAACAAAGCAAAACAAAACAAAATGAATAGACAAACATCTTCTATAAAATTGCATGCTATAAGTTGGAATCATTCTTAAATTACTGTAAAAGACAAAGTATACTTATATCTATAGACCTTTTCTACCTGCTTCCAACCTATTTATTAACTTCTTACTGTAGTATAGTGTGCACCCAAAATAATGTAAGAAGAAGTATTAAGAAAAATGATCTTTTTCATTATAGGCCTGAAAACTAGTACCATTCAAATTTTGTCTGCTAATCCATTAGATTTTTTCCCATGGGTGAAATATGATCTGAGTGATCTGGCTTGCTTGCTTTTGCCTACTTTTTTTTGATAGACTGGTGTAGCCTGAGACTTCTAGAGCCAAAATTGTAAGGAAACTTAGAATAATCCAAATGCATTAAAATCAACCGAATATTAATCTTTATTTAGATATTTAGATATATCGGATGATATATCTTCAGGTTTCAGATATTTTACATCAGTAAGTTTTAAGAAGCACTTTTACATATCTTTTGAAGGAGAAATCTTAACAAATTGGAAATAAAGAGCAGTCAAAAATGTCTTACCATTATAAAACTTTTGGCTCAGTTTCATTTACATCCATAACTTCAAGATTTTTAGAGGCTTTGTTTCTACTTTTAATTTTAGAAACTTCCACATGGATAATACTTTATGTCCTCAATATATTATTAACAGCAATGGAAGAAACAGCAATAAATAAAATTTCAGTTAATGACTTACAAATCCTGAGGAATTCATATTTGAGCCTGCCTTACATATCAGCAGCTTTACTGAAACAAAAACATGGAGAGGTAAAGTGATCTGCCTTAGCTCAGAAAGCTTGTAGATGGTTGAATCAAACTTAAACTGCTGAATTCAGTTTTCTACTGCTTTTTCAAAATCATAATTTTTAATTTAACAATTAACAATGGATGTTTTGGGTTGTAGTGATATTATATAGTATTTGACAAATGTACAAAATGTTAAACTACACACTTTCTAAGTGTAGATATTTAACTTGCAAATTATTTTCTGAATGATAATTAGGAATATTTCCAACTATCAAATAAAAGCTTTTAGAAAAGATGAGAAGCCTTTAGTTACATATATCAAAAGGATACATATATATTTATGCATATTTAAATAAAAATATAACTGCAGGAAGATAAAGATCCTCTTAAAGTATACATGTACATTGTCATCAAATTCATATACATTGTTATTAAAATGAATCAAAAGATTCTTAAACTATAACGAAAGCAAATCCTATGAAATCTTGTTTCTATCTAGCTGTTCATTCTGTTATTTAAAAAATAAAGGAGTATTTCATAAGAAGCTTACAAAATTAGTGATGGCATCAATATGTCTATATTCTTATAGCTTGTTTAGACTATGAGTAATATGTGTTAACCAGCATATGGAAGAAATCAAAGGTAATGATTATTTCTTGTCTTTTCTTATGGGAAATATATTACTGTTTTTATACTGTCATGCAGCCATTTACCATATGTGTAAAATATCACAATAAAAAGTATTAACTTTAGCCCCCAACTATCCAAACTGAATGTTTTAACATGGTGAGATTCAAAATATACTTAGTATTTTTAAAGTAAATTTAAATCTTTGTAAATAAAAATAGTTCAAAGAAGTGCTTACTGAGGTATTATTTCAAGCAAGCTTTACAAAACTATAACAGGGTAGTCATTTGGAAGTTCAGCATGGAACTTACTTCCCATTGAGGAGCTTAATTACCAGACATTTTTGCTCACATTGTCTGAAGGCTATGATTAGAACACATTTAAAAACCAGCAGATTCAGATCTAAGTGAACAACAAGGTACATAAGGTGAGGAAAGGTCTCCCAAGAAAGCACAAGGCCATAGCCATTAAGTATCTTCTATGAGAGTAAAATCATTTAGAAATCAATGGAAAATCTTTTAGAGTCCATGTTCAGTAAAACACAAATAAAACTGCTCGGAAGAATGAGAGCTTCTGAATTTTGTATGAACTAGAAATTACGTGGAAAATCATAGGGAGGAAAACAACTTGAGTATCCAGACTTATAACAAACATAGTTGTTTCAATGCTTCAAAGTTGTTGTTACTGAGCATTGCCACAAACACTATTATTTCTAATATTAAAATTTCAATTTTATGTTATAATAATCGTAATGGTTGCACTTATTGATGAATTGGTAGAAACTGTACAATGACTTTAATTACATATTTAAAAGAGAATAATTTAATTTTAGAGATAACATAGACAGGACTAATCTATAGAGATGAATATATCAATAGAACAATTAGAGTCCAGAAATAGACATATACATATAAGAACAAATGATTTTGAAAAAAGTGTGAAGGCAATTCAGTGGAGAAAGGATAGTCTTTCCAACAATTAGTGCTGGAATAATTGGACATCCATGCATAAATAAAATTTGATACATACCTTGCACTAGATACAAATACTAATTTTAAAGGGATCATAGATCCAAATGTAAAATCTAATGGTATAAAACTTCTAGAAGAGAACCTTTTGGCCTTGTCTTGGACAAAGAATTCTTAGCTATGTAATCAAAAACGTGATCCGTATGAGAAAATTTGATAATTTGACTTCATGAAAATTAAAAATACTGCTCTTCAAAATAAAGATTGGGAAATTATCATTTATAATTAATTATCTTAACAGATTATTTATCTTAGCAGAACTTGTATCAAAAATATACAGGGTACTCCCAAAACTCAATAAGAAGAAAACTCAAGTAAAAGTGGTCAAAATATTTGAACAATTTATGAAAGAGCATTTACAGATGGCAAATAAAGCTCAAAATATACTCAATATTGTTAGTCATTAGGAAAATATAAATTAAAATCACAATGGTTAATAGTAAATATCTACTAGATCATCTTTTAAAAGACTGACTATTGCAAGTGTTGGCAAGGCTGAGGAGCAACAGCAATTCTCATACATTGGAGTGGAAATATAAAAATGATATTACCACAGTGGAAAAATCTGGCAGTTTCTTAAATTTTAAACATATGTCTATCATGTAATCCATGTGATACCATATATAGGTAGTTCTCCAAGACAAATTAAAGCATATGTCTATACAAAGACTTGTACATGATTGTTCACTGCAATGTTATTTGCAATAGCGCCTAACTGGAAACAACCAAAATGTCAATCTATGTGTGATTGGATAATCTAATTGTGATATATCTATTTATCTATCTCTATATATAGATATCGCAACAAAATATAGCAAAAAATATGAATGAACTATTGATATATGAAACATGGATAAATCTCAAAATAATTATGCTGAGTCAAAGAAGCCAGGCCAAAAAAGAAAAAAGAAGGGACATACTATGTGATTCCAAGTATATTAAACTCTAGAAAATGCACACTAATGTACAGTGACAGAAAGCAGATGGGTGGTCACCTAGGGCTGAAAAGGAGGGAGGATAGCAGGAAGAGTGAGAGGGAAAACAAAGGGATATGAGGAAACTTTTGGGAGTAATGGATGTGTTTACTATCTTGATTTGTATTGATGATTTCACGGTGTATACATATTTCAAAACATCAAATTTTACAACTAAAGTATGTGCAGAGAATATTGTGTTAAATATTATAATCCAATAAAGCTGTTAAACAAAAAGCCACCATGCTCATTAGTTTTGTGAACACAATTTAAATGAAACAAGACACTGAAAAATGTAACAACAATAATAATAATGAAGAAAAGAAGAACATTCCACAGCTACTTTTATGCTGCTCCAAACAAGCAAGCCACCAAATGTCTTAGCATAAAAGAGGTTTCACCAACCATGAAATTATTTTCTCTGTATCTACTTCTCTACCTTCTGCCACAAATTGTTATTTTGGCCTGAGGGACCTAAAACTGTTGGTAAAGGTAGCACATGGGAAAATCTGGAGGAACAAATCACTCCCAAGAATTATTTGGGAATGGCTCTTAAGTTACTTTACGTAAAATATCTAAAAGAAAACACCCAAGAAGCCAGCGAAATAAATGGCGTTTGCAGAACAGGCTTCCTAGTTTTTCATGCTTTATGTCCCATGGGCAAGAAAATCTTGATGGAACAAAGTAAAATTAGATAAACTGTGGTTGCCACTTTTGGAGAATAAGTATTTTGAATAAATTCACATAGAATTAATTACAATCTTAATAATGTACAAACATAGACCACTTTCTCTAAACATCAGTAGACATGTGAAAAAAATAAAAGTTCAAAGGAAGTGTACTATGCTAAGAAAGCAAAGCAACAAATTCCTTCTTGAAACAGAAGGAAAATGTAAAGAAAAAGATAATATTAATTACAAGTTTTGTGATATATTTTCCCAAGTGATCTTGAATCAGAAATGTGCAGTTTCTGGTGAAAGACATAGTGTACAATGCAATAGACAGTTAAGTGACACACTGGCTAATATTTGACAGACAAGTCAGTGTTAAAAAATTATTTTAGAATCCTGAGGATGGAAAACCAGAAAAATATTAATATACTTAACAAAGATAAAGCAGATATGGAATTATACAATCCAAAATTCACAAAACAGCAATTCTGAGTGAGAAGAGAACAGCCAGAGAAGCAAAAATCAAAGCAATAGAAACAGGAGATTCCTATGCAGAATAAGCATGAGACTTTACAATGAAGGGATGCAGCAGTACCACTGATATTAATTAAAATCAGAAACATGATTTTGTTAAAGTTTTCACTTTCCAAAACTTAGATAAACTACAAGCATCCAGATGGAGAAAAAAACAGTTTCCAATGAACAGAAAACAAATACATTAAAAAAAAAATAGGTTAGAATTACAATAGACAAGACAATGCTTATTTGCTTATGAGAATGTGAAAATGAGTGAATTCATTTTCCAGGATGGCTCTCTTGTTCTTCTGTGATGAGATGGAAGTATAATGGGGGCAGGGGTGGGGGGGAAATCTCTGTATAAGATTACATAAAATGATGTAAGGTGGCCCATGTTGACTTTGTGAGGCTTCTAGGCTGGTATTTCCAGATGTCAGATTATAAATAGTACTTAGGATACCATAAAATTATCAAACAATGTATATAAAGTAGAAATTTTAATATTTTCCTCAAACATTGAAATTTTAATGTATATTTAATCCCTTAATCCATATTAATTTATTCCATTTATTTGGTGCCTATTTTACACCTGACTAATTTGAATTCTTTTAAAATATTTAATAATAAAATTTCAGAGTAGGTATTATTATCCCCATTTTAGATAAGGAAACTGAGACTCTGATGGGTTAATCTGTGTAAAAAGACATTTATAATGCTAAAGTCTGAGCTCTGACACACTTCTAACTGGTCATCCTGCTACTAGTCATTGCTCCCTGATGTTGTTTCCACACTGAAGCCTGAGTGATGGTCTCATTGTCTTCAAGATAAAGTGCAAGCTCCACTGTTGGCATGCTATGCCCTTTAGAACCTGGCCTTCCTCATTCTCACTGTCTTCTATACCTCTCTCTCCCACAGGAATCCCAACATCAGATTTCGACAGACTGTGCAGCTTTGGATACACTTACACATAGTTCTATCTGCCTTGAAAGCCTGTCTTTTCTCTTATCTCCAGGCTAATTTCTACTCAGAATTCAGCATTTGCAAGGATCATTTCCTCTAAGAAGTGTTCTTACTCTCTCCAATTTCAAGTAAATGTCCTGTGTGTTCCCATTTCCACTCTGTTCATATATGTCATCATAATTTTCACATTACTATTTCTACTACTACTTTACGTTTTACTACTATTCTCTATTTTCTCTGTTTTCCTTTTTTCCATTAATAAATCATAAGATCCTTAAGGCTATGTTCTGTCTCCAGTGTCTAGCACATTGCCTAACATAATAGACACTCAATATTAGCTGAATAAACAAATAAAAGCATAAGGAGAAAATTTAAATAAGTTGATAATGCTAGGAAGAAAATTATAAAAGAAATTGGAAAATCCACAATTAAACTAATGCATCACTAAGCAAATGCACATTGGAAACATCTATGAAAATATTAAAAATTAAAGAGAAAATACAAAAGTATTTTCACAAATGGACAAATTAAAAATGTTGTTATTAGAAAGATATACAAATTGAAAGTCTAACATAAAAAGAATAGCAAATTATATGAAGACAATCACAGTTAGGAAAGTAAAATGGTTAGTAAACAGTATGTATAATATTCAGTTTCATTAAAAATCAAAAGACATAATTTTTATCAACATAGCAAGTATTAAAACAAATTTTATTTGTTATAATGTTGCACAATAGCAAGCAGTTCTTTCCATGAACTCACAGAGGGGCTGTAAATAGGAATGGGCTTGGTAAAAACAGTATGATCATGCATGCAGAGCATAAAACTCCAAAAATTTTGAGCCAGCAGTTTTAACTTCGTAATGAATAGTTCTTTTTGTTTTCAATGCCTCTTTAATAAATTTTTTAAAGGATGGTATTTAGTTTTTATTTATTATTTTTATACATCTTTATTGGAGTATAATTGCTTCACAATGCTGTGTTAGTTTCTGTTGTACAAAGTGAATCAGCCATATGCATATATATATCCCCATATCCCCTCCCTCTTGAGACTCCCTCCCACCCTCCCTATTCCACCCCTCTAGGTCAACACAAAGCACCAAGCTGATCTCCCTGTGCTATGCTGCTGCTTCCCACTAGCTATCTATTTTACATTTGGTAGTGTCTATATGTCAATGCTACTCTCACTTTGCTCCAGCTTCCCTTCCAGCCCCTGCTCCTGTGTCCTCAAGTCCATTCTCTATGTCTGCCTCTTCAGTCCTGCCCTGCCACTATGTTCATCAGTACCATTTTTTTTAGATTTCATATATATGTGTTAGGATATGGTATATTTCTCTTTCTGAGTTACTTCACTCTGTATGACAGACTCTAAGTCCATCTACTTCACTACAAATAACTCAATTTTGTTTCTTTTTATGGCTGAGTAATATTCCATTGTATATATGTGCTACATCTTCTTTATCCCTTCATCCATTGATGGAAATTTAGGTTGCTTTCATGACCTGGCTGTTGTAAAAAGTGCTGCAATGAACATTGTGGTACATGTCACTTTTGGAATTACAGTTTTCTTAGAGTATATGCCCAGTAGTGGGATTACTGGGTCATATATTAGTTCTATTTTTAGTTTTTTAAGGAAACCCCATACTGTTCTCCATAATGGCTGTATCAATTTACATTCCCACCAACAGTGTAGGAGGGTTCCCTTTTCTCCATACCCTCTCCAGCATTTATTACTTCTAGATTTTTTGATAATGGCCATTCTGACTGGTATGAGGTGATACCTCATTGCAGTTTTGATTTGCATTTCTTTAATAATTAGTGATGAGCATCTTTTCATGTGCCTCTTGGTCATCTGTATGTCTACTTTGGTGAAATGTCTGTTTAAGCCTTCCACCCATTTTTTAATTGGGTAGTTTGTTTTTTCGATATTGAGCTCCATGAGCTGTGTATTTTGGAGATTAATCATTTGTCCATTGTTTCATTTGCAAATATTTTCTCCCATTCTGAGGGTTGTCTTTTTGTCTTTTTTATGGTTTCCTTTGGTGTGCAAAACTTTTAAGTTTCATTAGGTCCCATTTGTTTAATTTTGTTTTTATTTCCATTTCTCTAGGAGGTGGGTCTAAAAAGATTTTGTTGTGGTTTATATCAGAGTGTTTTTCCTATGTTTTCCTCTAAGAGTTTGACAGTTTCTGGCCTTACATTGAGGTCTTTAATCCATTTGGAGTTTATTTTTGTGCATGGTGTTATGTAGTGATCTAATTTCATTCTTTTACATGTAGCTGTCCAGTTTTCCCAGCACCACTTATTGAAGAGGCTGTCTTTTCTCCATTGTATATTCTTGCCTCCTTTATCAAAGACAAGGTGACTATATGTGTGTGGGTTTATCTCTGGGCTTTCTATCCTGTTCCATTGATCTATATTTCTGTTTTGTGCAAGTACCATACTGTCTTGATTACTGTCACTTTGTAGTATAGTTTGAAGTCGGGAGCCTGATTCCTCCAGCTCTGTTTTTCTTTCTCAAGATTGCTTTGGCTGTTTGGGGTATTTTGTGTTTCCATGCAAATTGTAAAATTTTTTGTTCTAATTCTGTGAAGAATGCCATTGGTAGTTTGACAGGGATTGCACTGAATCTCTAGATTGCTTTGGGTAGTACAGTCATTTTTACAATATTGATTCTTCCAATCCAAGAACATGGTATATTTCTCCATCTGTTTATGTCATCTTTGACTTCCTTTATCAGTGTTTTATAGTTTTCTGGTCTTTCTCGCCTCCTTAGGTAGATTTATTCCTAGGTATCTTATTCTTTTTGTTGTGATGGTAAATGGGATTGTTTCCTTAATGTCTATTTCTGATTTTTTGTTGTTAGTGTATAGGAATGCCAGAGATTTCTGTGCACTGATTTTGTAACCTGCAGTCTTACCAAATTCATTGATTAGTTCTAGTAGTTTTCTGATGGCATTGTTAGGATTTTCTATGTATACTGTCATGTCATCTGCAAACAGTGACATCATTCTTTTCCCATTTGTATTCCTTTTATTTCTTTTTCTTCTCTGATTGCCATGGCTAGGACTTCCAAAACTATGTTGAATAAGAGTGGTGAGAGTGGACATCCTTGTCTTGTTCCTGATCTTAGTGGAAAGGCTTTCAGTTTTTCACCATTGAATATGATGCTTGCTATGGGTTTGTCATATATGGCCTTTATTATGTTGAGGTAGGTTCCCTCTATGTCCATTTTCCAGAGAGTTTTTATCATAAATGAGTGTTGAATTTTGTCAAAAGCTTTTTCTGCATCTATTGAGATGATAACTGACACTGCAGAAATACAAAGAATTATAAGAGACTACTACAAACAAGTATATGCCAGTAAAATGAACAACCATAAAGAAATGGACAAATTCTTGGAAAGGTACAATTTTCTAAGACTGAGCCAGAAAGAATTAGAAAATATAAACAGATCTATCACAAGTAATGAAATTGAAACTGTAAATAAAAATCTTCCAACAAACAAAAGTCCATGACCAGATGGCTTCACAGGTGAATTCTAGCAAACATTTAGAGAACAGCTAACACTGATCCTTCTCGAACTCTTCCAAAAAATTGCAGAGGGAGGAACACTCCCAAATTCATTCTACGAAGCCACCATCAACCTGATACCAAAACCAGAAAAAGATTACAAAAAAAGAAAATTACAGACCAATATCACTGATGAACATAGGTGCAAAAATCCTGAATACTAGCAAACAGAATCCAACAACATATTAAAAGGATCATACCATGATCAAGTGAGATTTATGCCAGGAATGCAAGCATTCTTCAATATATGCAAATCAATCAATGTGATACACTATATTAACAATCAAGGAATAAAAGCCATATGATAATGAATTTATTTTTAAAGGCAAGCATGCATACCAAGATACAGGGACAAATATGATCATCACAGGCTTATTTATAATAAAATAATTACAAACCACTTATATATTCAATAATAGCAGAATTGCTAACAAATTATATGTATGTGATAAAGTACTATAATACTATAATTACTATTATATTAATATTATCAATATAATACTATATGTTATATGAAAATATTTAATGTCTTCACAAATTCTCTTGTTATGTAAAAATTGCACATATGAAATACATGGAAATTAAAAATACATATGCAAAAAAAGAATACTGAAGTGGTAAGAGGATTATGAATCTTAATTTTTGATTTTATTTTTTCATGTTTTTCTTCATTAAGCATGTTTAATGTTCAGAAAAACAATAAGCACATCACCTAATTAATATAAGGAGAATATAATTATTAATAGCAGCAAAAGTTAAATGGCATAAATTATGAAACATCTTCACATTTTAAATACTAATTCATCGAACAAGTTCTATGCTTGCCACTCAGAGAAATATTCCAAATATAAAATCAAACCACTCAGAGCCACTAGTGTTCATGATTTTAGCATCTAGTTGATTATACATGTTTAGGAGGGAGGAATTATAAGACCACTCAAATCATCAATCAACCTTACAATTCTTTCCAAATGGGTTAATAGAGCCACATCTATTTTGAAAAACAATTATAGCTATATCATTTAAATATAAAAAACATACACATGAAAAGCTCAGTGATCAAATGAAATATCCACGAAAGTTAGTTATTACCAGTAAGAAAACACCAGGAAATGACTGACACACTCTGCCAATTAAGAGGAATATTATTCTAGGTTATGTAAGGTGATCCTACTGTTTGTCCCCGAAGAGGAAAATTCTTCATGGAATACTGTATTATTCTGACAATTGATTAGCATTTTGATGTGCTCAAAATTTGTTCACATTGAAATAAAATATTAAGGCAGACAGCAATTCAAAGTAATAGATGAAACTATTGAAAAAAATGTTTTTCTACATTTTTAGATAATTGGTTGCCAAGGAATGCACTTAAGATAGTTTCTACCTTCTCTTGTTATTATAGAGGTAAGCATTTAACAAGAAACAGATTTATATACTTGGGCTAAAAGTGTACCTTGTTTGGATTTAGTCTATTAAAAATTAGGGCAAAACCAGGAGCTATGTTCCTGTTTAGTAAATGATGATAAAATATTATGTCTCAAGATTACTGGAGAGTGTTGAGATTCAATTTTCTCTTTTATATAGTGGAGATGAAAAACTGAAAGTATCATTAAACACATTTTGTCATTATTCAAAGAGAATTTATCCTGAAATTTGTAAGCTTCTACAAAACTTTTCCAATTTGTAACATTTCATGCTCTATTAATTGCTACTGGAATATTACTTTCAGAAATCTGCACTATTTGAAAACACCTGAACATTCTTGATTATGCTCAAAATGTGATTTTTAAAAACTATTTTGCTGAAATAAAAATGTTACATTGAGGTGATGAAGATGAATGTTCTTAAAAGAAGAAAACCACGCAACATTAAAAGTAGATTACAAGTAGTTGAAATGTGTTTAAACTGAGCTTGTTCCTAATTGTGAGAAGGGAATACCAGCTTACATTTGGGATATGCATTTGCTCTTTCAGTTCAGTCTATTTAGTAAATGAACTCTTCTGACACAGGAAATGTTACCACAGTGGCTCATAAATGCTAATGTGTGCTAATGTATAGCCACAGATTGGAAGCCCCCCAACGCGATGCCACTTTGCTCCTATAATATCAGGCTTAGAGCTCCACTGTTCATTCACTTTTCAGGATATATGAGTAGCTAACTATCTTCATCATGTTTTTTTAGTATAGGCACAAAGAGTTGTTTCCCTTTCATCATGCAAAAGAACTAGATGTGGGGATCTCTTGGGAGGCATATTGTAAAAATTTTGTAGGCAGAAGAATTTTTATTCTTCTATAGTATTTCATGCAACAAACATCTTTGATGCAAACATATATTACAAAAATGAATTATACTGTATTTGGTAATATTGTTTTCCTTTTTCTTTTCACCTTAATTCGATCCATTGACATTTGCTCATTTTTGAAAATATCTCACGCTGTCTAAAGTATAGCAGACCAATGTCATCCCTGTATTTCCTGAGCCTCCGGCTATCCACAATTTGAAAAAGAAACCACAGAGATAGTGCAATCTATTCACTTTTGAAAAATGCATATTTTATGAGCTTGTAAGATATTCTGTTGGCAAAGTGAATAATGCTTATTAAGACTCACAATACAAAAGCTCACATATCAGTACAACCTGGAGCTAGCGCTGTCTGATGGAAATACTGCTGAAAATAAGGAGCCCAATTTGCTGTGTAATGAACTGAAACAACCACCAAATACATGCATTTATAGGCAGCATTATTTTTGTTTATTAAAGAGCATACTTTATTTCCCAAGTTGAGCTCTAGAATTTAATTAATGTTAGTATGCTCCTTCCAAAAGAGAATTTTAGTGTTTTTAAACTGTAAGATCCCTTAAATTATTCTAGCAAATCTCAGATTAGGAAAAACAAAAACAAAAGAAAAAACTAACTTTACTAAGAGTTGTCAGGAAAATACATCCTTACAAAGTAATTTGCAACCCAAAGAAAATTCTCAATTTTAAAGGGCATTTTTCATAATTTTAATTATACATATCTTGTATAATTTCTAAAGAATTGATGGTCACTGAAGTGTTCAAAAATGTATCTTATAATAGAATGATATATATGTGTTGTTTTCAGTACACAGTGAGACAACATTCTGAAATTTGACCTAGTTTGAAATTCATACCCTCACTTTTTCTGAAATATCAGTGGTCATTTTGTATATTTAATTAAAAATTGACATATTTTGTGGCTTTACATTCCATATGACTTTAAGCACCTCAGCAAGATTGCTTGTGTTCTAAAATAAAAATGTGGTATATGGGAAAACCACAAATTATTTATTATTCAAGATTTGAGGTAGACTGCTTGAAATACTATTAAGCTAGATTAAAAATATTGATTTTAAAGATCTGCAAACAACTGCACAAAATGCATACATGATACATATTCACTTGGTTTAATTATGAGTGATAATCTAGGCATGCTTTCTTGTAAGTACAATAATTTGTGGTTTAATTTGAAATGCCTTCTCAGGCATTAATATGATTTTACATATACAAGATACATATTAGATTATTAAAACATTAATTATCATGGTCAACTGTGGCTAATAAAACTAAAAAATAGTTCAAGAAATCACATTGCTGTTTTATGGATTTATTTACTGTAGACTCATAACTTAAAATATGGGATCTAGCAATTAAGATAAATGTCTTTGTGAAAATATAGTATAATTCAAAATATCTCAATACATTCCTTTTAAAATTTATTTTTTTATCTTTCTATAATATACGTATTGCTATTAAATACACCATGCAACATGAATATCAACATATTAATTCCCATCTGGCTAATTATGTAAATCAATCATAATTGTATGTTTTACTGTACTAATTTATGTACTACTAATACATTATTTTTTACAAGTTGTTTGATTTTACAAATATTATTTGTGCTCTCTTCCCCAAAAAACACCTTAAAGACTAATTTTGGGGACAGATAGAATATTAAAAAAAAAAGAGCCCATATCATTTTTACCTTTTAGTTAAAAAACTCATGCTGATTCGCAGGGTCAAAGTTTTACCTAACCAAGGCAAAATGGTATTTAGATATACATATTAGTCTAATTTAAATGTACAGAGTTTGAAAATACATTTAATATAATAGTATTATACATTTAATATAATAGTATTATATTTAAAAATAAAATACATTTAATATAATAGTATATTTTTCTTATGAATCAATTTTTAACTGACATTTTTACATAATATCGTTAAAATACATATATTCATAAATTAACTCAGTTTAGTCTCAAAGTTGATATATTTTTTCTTTTCTTGAATTTTCATAAGTATTTAGAATTTCCATTTTAAAAAAACAAACCTTTAACATTGATTCTCTGACATTTAACAATGAACTTTTCTCATTTGTAGCAATCAAGGATATCTGTGATTGAGAGAATGTTTCAAACAGTAATTTGTATTGATTCTTAGGCAACAGGCTATTTTCCATAATTACGTTAAGAAATTTCTCACTTGCTTTGACGACTTGTACAAGTTTATACACTGACATGGATGAAAATTTCTCATCCCTTCAGGAAAACACTGAAATTCATTTTTTTAATTCAAGTACTCTGGATGAACAACAATAAAAAGTAACACTTTTTAACTGCAAAGGACATTGAATTTAGCAACTATTTTTCTATAAGCATTTATGCAGAGACTGGGGGAATTGTGTGTACTGAAAATGCTGGTTTGTTCTGCACATGCAAGAAAAACTTTCTATATACAAGAAACCCAGTGTTGGGAGTTAAAAAGTGAAAAGCCGGGGGCTATACCAAGGTTTCCTTGGACTTCTTAAGATATACCCTTATGAATAATATATGAGGGATTATTAATGAGCATGATGAGCAATTTATAAGATAATTAGAAATCTTGCAGCTTCCAGACACTTTACAATACTTATAAACTACAGAAAGTTCTACCACATGAAATTACTAATTTAGAAAATTAATAATAATAACAAATTGTTTAGGAGATGCTCATATAAGAAATAAATAAAATAGAATTAAAATGAAAAATGTTAGAGTAAAATAAAATCACAGAATTTTTAAAAAGCATTGAGTTTTGTTTTATAAACTGAAAAATGAATGTGTTTCAAATTTCTTGACTCCAGATTCTGATTCTTTTTCTTACTACTTGCTTGACTTAGAGCAAGTTTTTTTTAACCCTACTGAGCATTTTTTATTCACCTGCCAAGTGAGATAATAATGCCTGTGCCTTACTGATTTGTCATCAGGAATAAATGAGATATACATTTCTTACTCTTAAACACTTTGAAATGTAAGTTAATGAGAGGTTTCTTAAAAATTGTACTGGCATGTGGGAAAATTTATTTACATAAATTAGAATCCTAGTGCTAAAAAAAGAATTTAATAATTATATAGTCCACTTTTATGTTATTATAGATGCCGACAAAGAGTCAGAAAAACGTAAAGGTGCTGTGACAAAAATGTTACTAAAATTTAGGTGTTGTATATTAAAGATGAGTAGATACTGCCCAATACAATGCTGTTCTAAGCAAATACAACAAAAGGTTTATGCTGAATGGATGTGAATATAATTGAATTATTAATTTAATAGAAATAAATAACTTTTAATGACTTAAAAGTTTTATGCCACTCCACATGCAATATTTAATTGCAAGCCTAAATGTAGAAGTCTATGAATGTTGAATCATTCATTTAAAAAATTAAAGTGATTATTTTATCTATTCATTTCCTTTGAAACTAAACTGAAAGCCTACTGTTAAGATAGCTCCATTTTTAAAAACACCAATACTTCTATCTGTACCATAATCTTTCTTGTTATAATTATTATACAGATTGATAAACAACTGCTTCCTTATGATGACCTCAAATGCTTTGTGCTATAAATTAATCTTTTCTAGCACTCAGTGGAAAATGGAACACAGTTGCTTACCATCTTCTTCCTGATATTGATTTGTTTAAGTGACAACTTTGATTAATTTCTTTTGTTAGAGCCTGCCCCAAGAATGTTTCTCCACCACAGACTGGAAGTAGAAGAGTACCTCTTTGGCTAAGCGCTAATTTCTAATATCCACACTAGGCTACCTGCTCTAAAACCTCTCAATGTTTCCACCAAACTGTTGGAACTAATAGTAAATAAAACATAAATATTATTGCAAACAAAGTCGAGATTTTTCTTAGGAAGCATTTCTGAGCGTGCCTTGGCATACAAAGACGTGTGATTAAGTTACTCGTCTTCTATTGCTGAAACATGGTCAAGCAAAGAGTGATAGTTAGCACCATGACAACTAAAATATCTGAATAATGAGCTCATGAAATGTCTGATTTTGACTGCAGAAACTTCCCAATGACCTTCTCCAAATATTTTGGTGCAAATAATACACACATGAATTTATTTACAAGGAGTCTGCTCTAATGGGTTAATAGCTACAACCCAACAGAATTTTGAAGAGCAATTGACAAGGTAAGTTTAAAATCAAAACGGTCATTGTTCAACATTTCTACCAGTAGTTTAAAAATTATACTAATTTCTGAATAAGACATTTCTGATTAGTGAAAATAAGACAGTATTCATTGATCTCCTTAAAGATAAAAAGATTATGTATTTATACTCTCTGCCAAGTACAGTTTTAGATGATGAAGGTACCACCTTAGATAATATATTATAAATCCATGATATTTGCTAAGTAGTGTAATCCCTAAGATAAATGTAAGGGCAGCCTGTTATCTGAGCAGAAGAGATCAACTTTTAACTCAAATCTTGGAGTATGATCATATTCAGTTCAGGGTCTACTGATTAGAGAAATTTGCCTTAAGCACTTGTTGTAAGAGTAATAATAAGCTAATTAGGTAAAAAGTTGGTGGGTTTCAAATACATAGAGGTATAAAAATACAGGGAACTTGAATAGAAATAGAAATAAGACTGGAACAAAGAAGAATAGAGATGGCAAGAATGGAAATTTGGGAAGGCAGGAAATCCAGAAGGCAATGAGAAAATGTAAGGAGAATGATAATTGTTTTTGGAAACCTGAGAAGTTTTGGACAAGTATACAGATGATCTATATGGAGCTACTCAGTAGGCAGTTTGAGCATTTATTTAACATGTAAGAGGTAATTAAAGACATAATGCTTGATGAAGTCCTCGAGGTGAGATTCTAGAGTAAAACGAACAGAGAAATAAACATGAACCCCTGAAGAACTACAATACTTAAATGGATGGAGGAGAATGCAAAAGCGAATGAAAATAAACATTCAAAATGGTAGATGGAAAACCAAGACAGAATTGTTTTATAATATAGCTCATACTGAGAGCGATAAATTGTATCAAATTTTGAAGAGAAATGATATAAATTAAATAAGAACTCAAAAAAATTGTCACTTTAAGGAAAAAGCATTCAAAATAGGATGCTGAGTTAAAATATAAAAACAATTATGTATCTATGGGCTCAATTTCATAAAATAAAAATATCTGGATATGTAAAGACAAGGAACTGGAAAGAAAATACATGTTCACATCAACTATATGTGGGTTATTTTAATTTTTGAAATCTAATAAATTTTCTCCAAAATTGTCTTAAAAATAAAGAGCAAAAACATTCATTGAATTTATTTTGGAAAGAGGCAGGATTTTAAAGTGGAAAAAGTTTAGAATCGGACTTGCCTGAGTTCCAATAACAACTCCTCTGCTAATAAATTCTGCTTCACTTAAAGCCAACTGAAAAAAGGCAATTTATGAAATAGCTTTTTTTCACTAAACTGAAGTTTATCACTAAACTGAAGTATATCATTTATCATAATATAAATCCTGAGACACACATGATTTTATTATTTATTTTATCTATTTTGTTCCATTGCTCCATGAATCTAATTCTGAGAACATAACAGTCAAATTGAAACTAAAGGCAAAATGAGCTAAAGATATCAGAGTAGACTAAATCAGCATCTTAATTACCTCCTCACATTCTATGTATGTTAACAAAAATGTACTAGGTATCACTATTTTTACTATATCCTCTTTAAACAAAGTCACTATTTTAAAATTCTAGAAAAATTGTAGAGGGTGTTACTGGCTTGAATCATCATATTTGCAAGTGAGTAAAGATGAAATTGGGATCTTGGGACTTTAAGGAAATTGTGATATATTCAATTCTTGGCCTAGGAAATGAAAGCCAAAGCCAGTTAACCACAATAGGAGAAAGATCATTACAAATAAGTGATTCCAACAAGGGGCAAAAGGAAAGAATGTAGTTTGATGGAAGTTCTTTGAAACCCACCTCCACAACCTTCTCCTTTGTTCCTCCCCACCACGCCCTTTTTTGCCTTCTTTCTTTCTCCTTTATCTATGTCCATCTACCAATCTTCTAGTTTTCATCAATTTATCTGTCCATCAATTTTGCATCACTTCTCTGGGTCATACAGCTACTTCCAAGGCATCTCTATTAAAAGTATTATATTTCCTCATGGTCATACATACACATGGCCACACATCTTTCTGGGTGAACGGTCAAAATATGAATTTGACCAATCCTCATCTATGAGTTACTGAGGTTGCATTATGTACCACTTAGGCCACTAACTGAAAATGGTACCTTGGATCTATCTTAGACTTCCCATTGAACTATACTATTAAAGAAATGTGTAAAAATTTCCTAACATTTAGGAATGTTGTGGCTTTATACCTCAGCGACATATTTTCTTTCATATTCTGAATCCTAATTTGAACAGTATGATTCTTGGTGAAGTAGGAAAGATGCTGTGCCAAAAGAGAGACAAAAACACTTGATGTTTTCTGTTATATTATCCCTGAAGATATGGATTTATTCCTTGTAGAAAAAATGGAACAAATATACAAGAGAAAGATAAATAAATTCAATACTAAGCACCCATAAATAGACTATAGTTCCTGGAGCGAGGGATAGAGGTAGACAAAGAAGCTAGCAAGGAGGTAATAAAAGTCAAAATCCAGGGAGAAACCAGAAACCAAAGATCGCTATCAAATAATAATATAGATTCAGAAACATAGTAATAAGCCTAAATTCACTGAATATTTTTTCATTTAAAGTTACTTTGAGAGAGGCACTTCTGTGCCATGTCTTTTCCTTGGTGCACTTTAAAAGCACCATTCAACGATTCAGCTCCCAAATTTATTTTCTTCATGAAAGAATACAACTAACAAATGTGTATGATGATTTGCATGCATTTTTTTTTTCAGGAAGCTACATACTACAAAGAAATGCCCAATTAGCCTGTTAGCTTTAATCTCCCCCCTTTCTCTTTCATATATATGTATATATGTTTATTATATGTATGTATATCTTTGATGACTACAAAATAAAGATGTTTGATTCACTCAGACTCTTGCTGATGGAAATATTAATCACAAAATTTATTTAGAGAGTTCTTTATTTTTTCAAAACAATGATAGAAAATATAATTTCAGTTGCACAGTGCTGTGGACTCATATAAACAGTATGCAAAGCACATTGGAAAAAAAGAAATTTAGAAAAAGGTAAATAATATATTTTCTTTCCTCTCCATCATTTAGAAGAGATGTTGATTGTAAATACACAATTTTTAGCTGCTCATTTACAGTTAAGTTTCTATAATCTATTCTAGAACCTTGAATCCAGCTAAATGTATACAGGTACTTATCAAGTTAGGATAACCATTTAATTGCAGGAATTATTTTTGTTGTTCCTGCAATCAGTGTGCATTTGAAATCAGCTATAAGAGCTAAATATAACTTGACTGCCCTCAGTCTTTTAAGCTCCTCATTTTGGGCTTTCTTAGGTATAACACAGAATCAGAAAATAACATCTTTTCTAACAAGTTTACACTAATATAATTTTTGAATGTTTATATTTCAAACATTGATATCCTTTAACATTTTGAAACACAAATTCATCATTTCTTGGGTCATGCATCCAGGTAATTACTTATATGATGTAAGTATTTTATTTTAATGATATAGACAAAAGTACTTGAATCAAAAGCAAACCATTTGAGGGCCTACAGTGAAAAGCCTTTGCATTTATTATCTCAATCACACAAGAGCCATGAAAAGTGGTGCAATTATTCTAACTCTGTAGATGACCAGTGATATGAGAAATGCTAATTATACCCGAGGTCCCAGAAATGGAATGAGTTATTCCGGATTTCAATGTCAGCTTTATCTAGTTCTAAGGCTATGGTTAGAAAGCAAAAGGTATTTGTTTGATGCACTTTATTTTATGTGGTTGGAATAGTCTAAGCTTTACCTGTGGAGATTACTGGTATAACAGTTTTCTTATATGCAAGGACTATATTTAAGAACTTTGGAAAGAGGTTCATGAAAATTACCACTTTTAAAACCAACTTTTTACATTTGTGCTCATAGCTCTCAGTTGAGGGATTACAAATAGGTAACTAACCAGTTAAGACTTCCAGATATTAGGGACTCTGTTATACGTATTGGAAAAAAAAAATCACAAGGATTGCAGTATCGTTCTGGTATGTTTTTGTGACAAAATCTTCCTGTATTCATTAATGAAAATTTAAAAAGAAATTGAGTTATTTCTGGCAGAAGATTGTCTTGGTATATTTCATAATATAACCTTAGTTGGTCACATTTGAGTCTTCACTTTCTAGGAACAGTTTGCCAAATACGTCAACAAAGGATATAAAGATGTATTAAATGCCCACTAGGGAAATACAATTTTAAAGATTCTAAAATATTATTTACATGCAAATAAATGAGAGATATGATTACTTCACTAAGACTTCCACCTAGATTTAGGCATGATACATAAAGATAATATTTTATTATAAAATATAGTTTCCATGCTTCAGTAATTTAAACAATACTAAGAATCTCAACCAGAAGTTTTTTCAAACTTTGCTGCTCAGTTTTCCTTTTGAACCACAACAAAAGCATTTGTTTTTAAGGAGCTTTCCAAAGGAAACATTTAAAATATAATGTTAATGAACTCAATTCATTTTATAGTAAGTGTTTTATAAGATGCTCAGGTTTCATAAGAAAAAGGTAAACTTATTGTAACAATGTTATTCTTTCGCAAAAAGGGAAATCTAAAATTCTATACAGTGATTCATTTGAGAAGATGTGGTTCTGAAGTTCAATTGTCCCAAAGTAACTGATAGTTTTTTAAAGGTGTGGGGAAGAAAAGAAATTGAAATATCAAGACAGACTAAGAGATGAAACGTATATACAACGTGTAGAAATGGGAAAGGCTAACAGAATATACATGTAGTTAATTCATTAAAATGTATAAACTTCAAATCAGTTAATATTTTTTTAATTTAAGAAACTGTTTTTAACCTAAAAATCATTAAGTGCAACTTTTATATAATTTCTAAGTAATTCTTTTCATTAGAATCAAAGGTATTATATGAATGCAGATCAGCAAAATTTGACAAGCTCCCTAATTATGTTCTCATTTAGTATGTGTCAAACTAGCATTGATCTTTGTCTTTTAACTAAATTTATTTCATGTACTACAGATATTAAAATGTGTATTTACTACATATTAAACATTAAATAATTTAACAAATATGTGTTGATAATATGATAGGACACCAAAATCAATGATCATAGATAAACATCCTCAGATGTTTCTTCACAGCACATTTTTACCTAATGAAGAAAAATAGCTATATAAAGTCACATTTTCTTCTTATGCAATAGATTTTCCACATTTCTATAAAAAGTTCAGTCTTGGATCTTCACTGAAGATCAGATCTCAAAGTAGAAGAGACAATCACAAAGCTTAAATTATTAATAATGGTAGGGATGATGGAACCTCAAAAGAATCCAGGTCAGGTGAAGAGTCACAGCCGCCAGAAGCCATGGGCCATAATGACCATAATGGCTGACAATGCTAGAGGGATAGTCCAAAAAATATTGGCTTTCAGAGATTTATGAAGATGCCTAATAGAACATAGTGACCCTGAGGACCAAAAGAGATACACTCAATGAGGGTACAACATAATACCTACAATAAAAGAAGGCATTAATGGAGAAGCAAGAGAATGAGGGGATGGGTTCAATGAAAAGACATTATTCCTTCCTCCATTTCCAAATATGAGCCAATACTCAGTTCCAGATGCCACTGATTCAAGAAGTGGCTGGGTTCCCAGGATAAAAGACTCTGTGACACCACATTAAGTATATACTATAATTCTGCAGCTCCCTCCCAAAGGACCATCTTGCTATAAACTAGGAGAAAAAGAATATATGAATATTTTGAGGACTATTGGGACACAGTGTCTGAGTTGACACTGGTAAATATAGGCATAAAATAGGACTACAACCCTCTGTTTGTGTGAGTATATACATGGCTTGGTGATAAATGGAATGCTGGTTAAATTTCAGCTTATAGTAAGTCCACTGAATCTGCGGACTCATGTATCTGTCTTTTTTCTTGTTACCAAGTGTGTAGTTGGGACTGACATAACTGGAAGTTGGAATAACATGCACATCAGGCCCTTGGCCTCTGAGTAAGGAGTGGCATAAGGGGGAAGGCCAAGTGAAATCTTTGAAAGTTTTCCCTCCCTGACCAAGAATGTAAATCAAAAACAATATTTTATCTCAGGGGAAATATAACAATTAGTACCACTCTCAAGGATCTAAAGGTGGTATTGCCTATCATATTTCTGCTTCAATGGTCTGACACATGCAAAACCTGGATGGGTCCTAGAGAATGACTAGAAATTGCTAGTTCATCAAAGTAGTAGCCCTGATCAAAACTGTGATGTTTTGATTATAATGTTACTAGAAGGTTCAATAAGGACTCATGTATATGGCATGTGATCACTGATTTAGTAAATGTATTCATTTCTATACTGATCTAATCTCATCCTCATTAAGCTACTAACTATGTAGGAAATGCTACCCATCAAAACACACTAACACTTTTCACAGGATCCTTGGAATATGTTTGCATTCAAGAAGTCTTTCCAGATGCAGTCTTATGTAAACCATAATATGCTTCTAGGCCGATGAGACACCACTTATTCTCCTGTATATAGGACTTAGTCATGACAGGAACAGATGGCTTTAAGGGGAGCGAGTCAGAGTTTTCATTTCTTGTAGTGGTTTTAAAGATTTCAAGAATTAAAAAAACATTAGGTTTGAAAATTCTTGTCACACACTTATAATATTCATAAACCACAGAGAAAATAAAAGATTTTACAGGGAAAAATGGTACATAAAAAAGAACAAAATGAGACTTCAGTCATTTAATTATCCTTAAATGCTAGAAGCAATATATTGCAAGTTCTATAGGAAAAATAAGTCACATTCACCTTAGAATTCTATTCCAACAAAATTTCAAGGATGAATGAGGTTTACTCACATAGGTATGGTTCTTAAGATGGGAAGAATTAATCCAAGATAGAGTATGAAGATTGAGTTAAATAAATTTGAAGGCATGGAGTACAATTCACATAAGGAAAATGAAGCCAGAAAGAAATGAAAAGAGGGTTTGTAGACTAAATATCTGGAGATTCACAATTTAATGGTAAACCTGAATTGTCTAAAGGTTGATTTTTAAAATATGATTCTAGTAACATTATGTACCAGAGAATTTAATATTTACATAAGCACAAATGTTAAAACCCAGTTCTTTAAAAATATTCATACAGACAAAACTTAGAGGACTTATAAAATATACTTTTCATTACAACTTTGTAGTGTGAATGCCATCTGCCCTAATTTTTTTAATATTTCATGGTAGATGATAAAGAATAACATTTTTAAAGTTGGTAAATAAAAACAAAACTCATTAAGTTATTCAAATCATGCAATCACTAAAATAAAAAGTTATAACTAAGAAATAATCATATTGCAAAATGGGAAATGAAGTCAGAGACTAGTTTAAGTGTACAAGATTCTCAGATATAAACATAGACCATTTCTAATGAAAAAGAAATGATAACTCACAGTCTGAAGCCACAATGCCAGAAGAATGAATACAAAAGCCACATAGACTCACTCTCAGGGAGTCGGTAAAGCCTTAATCCAGAAAATGGAGAAGTGTGCCAGGCTGTAGTCAAGAACTTCAATGGACCAGTGACCAATATATGTCAATTTTTACCATTTTTGAATGGACATCATTTTAAGTCCTTGCCTAAAAACTGTATGCTGGATATGGAAGAATATGGACCAGAAAATCTGTCTCTTAATTAACATATCTTCAAATCAAGAGAAGCTGTAACTAAGGAACCTCATCTGTACATGGTCATAATTTAGATGATAAGACCCAGTAATTTAAGCCTGAGCCTGATGTCATAATGTCCTGAGTGCTTTGGGAATCTTGGGGAGGTTGAGTATATTTTGCATATGAAAAGAATGTAAATAATTTGTGATCAGTGGTTAGATTGTGTATGAATGAAAAATGGCCACATTTTCTTTGTCACTTACCCCATTTAGACATGGTGTTTATTTGTCCATACTTGTGAATCTGGCCTGGCCTTGAGACTGGCTTTGACTACTCAAGCATACATATTTTAAAACCTCAAAGCAGTTTTGCAAAGAATAAAAAATAAATCAAAGAAACATTCATTTCACAGACATAGAAAACAATCTTGTGGTTACTAAAGCGGAAAGGGGGGCAGTGAGGAATAAATTAGGAATTTGGGATTAACAGATACACACTAGTATATATAAAACCAATAAACAACAAGGACCTACTGTATAGCACAGGGAACTATATTTAGTATCTTGTTATAACCTACAATGGAAAAGGATCTGAAAAAGAATATATATATATAAACTGAATCACTTTGCTGTACATCTGAAACACATTTTAAATCAACTATACTTCAATAAAAAATTGAAAAAAGAAACATTCATTATTTATATTACTAACAATTTTAAATTGTACTTATACTGACACTGTGTATTTAAAATAACCATAAAAGAATCAATTAAAAACAAACCAAAAAAAAGTATTCATTTGTGCAAAACCCTACATAAAATAATTCATTTTCAGGAGGTGTTTGAATTTATTTATTTTAAAATCAAGAATCTTATGAGAATAATATCAGTTTAAAGAATTCACTTTTGGAAAAGTATTTTACAAAAAGTAAAAAATATTAAAAGTTTGTATTACCAGCTTGTCTCATACTATCTATCTATCTATCTATATACATACATATATATATATATATATTTATTTAGTTTATGTTTATCAGACATGAAAAAGATGGGATTCTGTGGAGGAATATATATCCTTGAAGCATTTTTATATGATAGTAGATATACTAATATATAAGGAAATATTAGAAACTAGTGGAATAATCAATAAATATGTAACACTATAGGGTTTTGTGTTATGTGGGTTTAAAGAAAGGAGAAAGTAGAAAATATTTTATTGAAAAAGATCTAGAATAATCAAAGAAGTTTAAAGTTGGAGATAGGGAAATGAAGTTTATTTTTACTGTACAAAATGAACAATAAATGTTTAGAATATTTAGAAAATAGTGTGTAGTCTATATTAAGTGGAACATAGTGTCTATACAGATGAAGTTCAAAAATTGGGGCTATGCTGAAGAAAAGTTTTAACAGAATGAGGAATTTATTCTTAACTGATCAACATAATCAGAGCTGTTCCCAAAAAATTAATCTGCTAACATTGTTGAAGGTTGATGGGAAGAAAGAAATACAAAAGGTAGAAAGGTGTGGTACAGGGTTACTATAATGGTGCAGGTGAGAGTTAAAAAGGATTTGAAACAGAGTTGTGTCTATGGGAATGCACTACACTCAAAGAACATGGGAAATACAAAATTTGTTCAACCTGGAATTGGTAAGAAAAGTAGTTACTATTAATAGGGAAAGAAAAAGTGCTCTTTTTATACTAATTATAAATTAAATTAAAACACTATGTTGTTATTTTAATGTTTCTGAAAAAAAGTACATTTATTTTTATTTCTACAATGAAAAATATTTTCACTGTATATTTTATGATCTTCATAGTTATTCACTGAGTGCCATGATGAGAAAATATCCTACTGATGACTTATATCAGTAAAATGATCTGAGTATATGAAGCTTTAGGAGTAATGCAGAAAAACCTATTTGGGATAGAGCAGTAGAAGTTGATGGCTACCTCTATGTTTTCTCTTCTAAATCAAAAGCAATTCAATTACTTTGTATAAAAAATGTTCTCAACACAATAAGGCTCTTTCTAAATCACTAACTATATTTAAACATATCTTTGAATGGGCTCATCAACTTGTATTAAATTATATACTTAGATTTGACTTTGGTCTCTCTTCCACTACTGTTTTAACTTAAACAGAAGATATCGTGCAGAACTATTCCTTTGATTCAACTTGTCAGCTTTACATTTATGAAATGGATCACAAATGCAATCCCACCTCACTCTACATTTTTTAACTTATTCATTCATATTCAATTATTCTGTTATCTGTATTTTTCCAATAGCTTCTAGAGAAGGGTCCCATCCTTCAAATTCATCACTGGTTAAAAAAATAAGACATAATACTATTCTATTGTGCATTTCAAATATATTCCCAGTTCACTTGTTAGATGAATTCACATTCAAAACTTGTATTTTCAAAAATGAACAAAAAAAGTGTTTTAGTAAAGTAGCATACTTCACATAACCCTGTACAGCTGACCAGTATTATGTTATAAATATAATACATAGTTAAAATCTGTGTTTTGTATTTCATTGTAGTATATCAAAAGCAGTATTAAATCATTTTCCATGTGCTTCCAGCAGTATGGGGCAAGGGGTTAGAGACTATTTCCTTATACAAATGTATAACGGAAAGGAACTGACAGGTCTTTCTGAGGGTTTAAGGAGTAAATTCTTAACAGTGGCTCTCACAGGTTTGAGAGTGGCAAGGGAGAATAAATTGGAGTCACTGTCTTATGAATTTTGCTTTGTAAAAATCTCTCTCCCTTCCCCAAACATTCTGCCATAAACCTCTCCACACAGCATTTCTCTGCCAGTTGAAATGTGATCTACATAAAACTGTATTGGTGACAAATAATTTCACAATGTATACCTATCAAATTATCACACTGTTTACTTTAGATCTATATATACATTTTCTTCTAGCTGGTCCAATTTGTTGGTGTATAACTATTCATATTATTTTATACTCCTTCATGCTCATGGATTGAAAGAATTAACATTGCTAAAATGTCCATATTACCTAAATCAATCTACAGATTTAATGCAATCTCTATCAAAATTCCAATGACATTTTTCACACAAATAGAACAAACAATGCTAAAATATATAGGAAACCACAAAAGACCCTGAATAACCAAAGCAATCCTGAGAAAAAAGAACAAATCTGGAGGTATCACACTATCAGATTTCAAATTATATTACAAAGCTATAGTAATAAAAATAGCATGATACTGGCAGAAAAAAAAAAAGACACATAGATCAATGGAACAGAATTGAGAGCCCAGAAATAAAGAGACATATGTGGAAAATTAATTTACAGCTCAGGAACAAAGAACATACAATGAAGAAACAATAGTCTCTTAAACAAATGGTGTTAGGAAAACCACACAACCACATGCAAAAGAATGAAATTAGACCACTATCTCACACCATACACAAAAATCAATGCAAAATACATTAAGGAATTGAATGAAATACCTGAAACCATAAAACCCATAGAAAAAAACATAGGCACTATGCCCTTTGACATTGTTCTTAGCAATATATTTCTGGATATGTATCCTCAGGCAAGGAAAACAAAAGCAAAAACAAACAAAATGGGACTACATCAAACTAAAAAGCTTCTGCACAACAAAGGAAATCACCAACAAAACAAAAAGACAATACACAGAATGGGAGAAAACATTTGCAAACCATGTATCCAGTAAGAGGTTAATATCCAAAATATATAAAAACTCATACAACTAAGCAACAAAAAACCCAACTGAAAAATGAGCAGAGGATCTGAATAGACATTTTTCCAAAGAAGACAGATGCACAACAGGCATATAAAACGTTGTTCAACATTACTAATTATTAGGGAAATGTAAATCAAAACCACAATGAGCTCTTACCTCACACCTGTTAGAATGGACATTATCAAAAAGGCAACAAGTAACAAGTATTGGAGAGGATATGGAGAAAAAGGAACCCTCATACACTGTTGGTAGAAATGTAAATTGATGTAGCCAACTCTGGAAAACAGTATAGAGATTCCTCAAAAAATTAAAAACAGAACTACCATATGATACAAGTAGTCTACTTCTGGGTATTTACCAAAGAATAGGAAACTAAAAGATATATATCCCTATGTTCCTTGAAACACTATTTACAATCACCTATATATGGAAACAATCTAAGTGCCTAACAACGGACAAAGAAGAGGTGGGACACACACACACACACACACACATAAACACACTCACAGAACACTACTCAGAATAACAAAACATGAAAGCTCACCATCTGCAACAACATGAATGGACCTTGAGAGTATTATGCTAACTGATATGTCAGAAGGAGAAAGACAAATACTGTATGATTTCACTCATATGGAATATGAAAAATTTTTAAAATATTTCAATAAATGAAGAAACCAAACCAAACCAAAACAAACACATAGATAGAGAAAACAGTATGGTTACCAGAGGGGAAGGGGATTTGGGAGAGGGTGAAATGGGGAAAGGAGGTCAATTGTATGTTGATGATGGAAAATAAACTGTTGGTGGTGAGCAAGCTGTAGTGTATACAGAAGTTCAAATATAATATTGTACACGTGAAACATATAATGCTATAAACTAAAGTTAACTCAATAAATAATTTAATTTTTTAACAACTTTATTGGAATATAGTTGCTTTAAAATGCTGTGTCAGTTTCTGGTGTATAACAAAGTGAATCAGCTATACATATACATAAATCCCCATATCTCCTCCCTCTTGTGTCTCCCTCCCACTCTCCCTATCCCACCCCTTTAGCACCGAGCTGATCTCTCTGTGCTATGCAGCCGTTTCCCACTACCTATCTATTTTACATTTGGTAGTGTATATATGTCCATGCCACTCTCTCACTTTGTCCAAGCTTACCAATCCCCAAACTGTGTCCTCAAGTCCATTCTCTATGTCTGTGTCTTTATTCCTGTCCTGTCCCTAGGTGGTCCAGCCACATTGCTACAAATAACTCAATTTTGTTTCTTTTTATGGTTCAGTAATATTCCACTGTATATATGTATCACATTTTCCTTATCGATTCATCTGTCCATGGACACTTAGGTTACTTCAATGTCCTGGCTATTGTAAATAGAGCTAGAGTGAACACTGTGGTACCTGACTCTTTTTGAATTATGGTTTTCTCAGGGTGTATGCCCAGCAGTGGGATTGCTGGGTTGTACAGTAGTCCTATTTTTAGTTTTTGGAAGGACCTCTGTATGGATTGTCATAGTGGCTGTATCAATTTACATTCTCACCAACAGTGCAAGAGGGTCCCTTTTCACCATACCATATACAGCATTTATTGTTTGTAGGTTTTTGATTATGGCCATTCTGACTGGTGTGAGGTGACACCTCACTGTAGTTTTGATATGCATTTCTCTAATGATTATTGATGTTGACATCCTTGCATGTGTTTGTTGGCGATCCGTATATCTTCTTTGGAGAAATGTCTATTTAGGTCTTCTGTCCATTTTTGGATTGGGTTGTTTGTTTTTTTGATATTGAGTTGCATAAGCTGCTTGTTTATTAAATAGATTAATCCCTTCTCAGTGGCATTAATTGCAAATAACTTCTCCCATTCTGAGGGTTCTCTTTTCATCTTCTTTATAGTTTCCTTTGTGGTGCAAAAGCTTTTAAGTTTCATTGGGTCCCATTTGGTTTTTTTTGTTTTTATTTCCATTTCCCTAGGAGGTGGGTCAAAGAGGATCTTGCTGTGATTTATGTCATAGAGCGTTCTGTCTATGTTTTCCTCTAAGAGTTTTGTAGTGCCTCACGTTACATTTAGGCCTTTAATCCATTTTGAGTTTATTTTTGTGTATGATGTTAGGAAAGGCCCTAATTTCATTCTTTTACATGTAGCTGTCCAGTTGTCCCAGCACCACTTACTGAAGAGGGTGTCTGTTCTCCATTGTATAGTCTTGCTCCTTTATCAAAGATAAGGTGATGTATGTGTGTGGGTTTATCTCTGGGCTTTCTACCCTGTTCCATTGATCTCTATTTCTGTTTTTGTGCCAGTACCATACTGTCTTGATTACTGTAGCTTTGTAGTATAGTCTGAAGTCAGGGAGCCTGATTCCTCCAGCTCTGTTTTTCTTTCTCAAGATTGCTTTGGCTAATTTGGGACTTTTGAGTTTCCATACAAATTATGAAATTTTTTGTTCTAGTTCTGTGAAAAATGCCCTTGGTAGTTTGATAGGACTTGCATTGAATATGTAGATCGCTTTGGGTAGTATAGTCATTTTCACAATGTTGATTCTTCCAATCCAAGAACGTGGTATATCTCTCCATCTGTTTGGATCATCTTTAATTTCTTTCATCAGTGTCCTATAGTTTTCTGCACACAGGTCTTTTGTCTCCTTAGGTAGTTTTATTCCTAGTATTTTATTCTCTATGTTACAATGGTAAATGGGAGTGTTTCCTTAATTTCTCTTTCAGATTTTTCATCATTAGTGTATAGGAATGCAAGAGATTTCTGTGCATTAATTTTCTATCCTGCTACTTTACCAAATTCATTGATTAGCTCTAGCAGTTTTCTGGTAGCATCTTTAGGATCTTCTACGTATAGTAACATGTCATCTGCAAACAGTGACAGTTTTACTTCTTCTTTTCTGATATGTATTCCTTTTATTTTTTTTTTCTTCTCTGATTGCTGTGGCTAAAAAATTCCAAAACTATGTTGACTAATAGTGGTGAGAGTGGGCAACCTTGTCTTGTTCCTGATCTTACAGGAAATGGTTTCAGTTTTTAACCATTGAGAATGTTGTTGGCTGTGGGTTTGTCATATATGGCCTTTATTATGTTGAGGTAAGTTCCCTCTATGACTACTTTTTGGAGGGTTTTTATCATAAATGGGTGTTGACTTTTGTCGAAAGGTATTTCTGCATCTATTGAGAGAATCATATGGTTTTTCTCCTTCAGATTGTTAATATGGGGTATCACATTAACTGATTTGCATATATTGTAGAATCCTTGCATTGCTGGGATAAACCCCACTTGATCATACTGTATGATCCTTTTAATGTGCTGTTGGATTCTGTTTGCTATTATTTTGTTGAGGATTGTCGCATCTATGTTCATCAGTGATATTGGCCTGTAGTTTTCTTTTCTTGTGACATCTTTGTCTAGTTTTGGTATCAGGGTGATGATGGCCTCATAGAGTGAGTCTGGGAGTGTTCCCATCTCTGCTATATCTTGGAAGAGTTTGAGGGTAGGTGTTACCTCTTCTCTAAATGTTTGATAGAAGTCACCTGTGAAGCCATCTGGTCCTGTGCTTTTGTTTGTTGGAAGATTTTTAATCACAGTCTTAATTTCAGTGCTTGTGATTAGTCTGTATATATTTTCTATTTTTTCTTGGTTCAGTCTCAGAAAGTTGTGCTTTACTAAGAATCTATCCATTTTTTCCAGGTTGTCCATTTTATTGGCACAGAGTTGCTTGTAGTAATCTCTCATGATCCTTTGTATTTCTGCAGTGTCAGTTGTAACTTCTCCTTTTTCTAGTTCTATTGATTTCAGTCTTCTCCCGTTTTTTTTTTTTTTTTTTGATGAGTGTGGCTAATGGTTTATCAATTTTCCTTATCTTCTCAAAGAACCAGCTTTTAGTTTTATTGTTCTTTGCTACTGTTTCCTTCATTTCTTTTTCAATTATTTCTGATGTGATCTTCATGATTTCTTTCCTTCTGCTAACTTTGGGGGTTTTTTGTTCTTCTTTCTCTGACTGCTTTAGATGTAAGGTTAGGTTGCTTATTTGAGATGTTTCTTGTATCTTAAGGTAGGTTGTATTGCTATGAACTTTCCTCTTAGAACTGTTTTCGCTGCATCCCATAGGTTTTGGGTCATCATGTTTTCATTGTCATTTGTTTGTAGGGATTTTTTGGCTTCCTCTTTGCTTTCTTCAGTGATATCTTGGTTATTAAGTAGTGTATTGTTTCACCTCCATGTGTTTGTATTTTTTACAGATTTATTCCTATAATTGATACCTAGTCTCATAGCATTGTGGTCAGAAAGGATACTTGGTACGATTTCAATTTTCTTAAATTTACCAGGCTTGATTTGTGACCCAAGACATGATCTATCCTGGAGAATGTTCCATGAGGACTTGTGAAGAAAGCATATTCTGTTGTTTTTGGATGGAATGTCCTATAAATATCAATTAAGTCCATCTTGTTTAATGTGTCATTTAAAGCTGGGGTTTCCTTATTTATTTTCATTTTGGATGACCTGTCCACTGGTGAAAGTGGGGTGATAACGTCCCCCACTATGATTGTGTTACTGTTGATTTCCCTTTTATGGCTGTTAGCAATTGCCTTATGTATTGTGGTGCTCCTATACTGGGTGCATAAATATTTACAATTTTTATATCTTCTTCTTGGATTGATCCCTTGATCATTATGTAGTGTTGTCTCTTGTAATAGTCTTTAAAGTCTATTTTGTCTGATATGAGAATTGCTACTCCAGCTTTCTTTTGATTTCCATTTGCATGGAATATCTTTTTCCATCCCCTCACTTTCAGTCTGTATGTGTCCCTAGATCTGAAGTGGGCTCCTTGTAGACAGCATATGTACAGGTCTTGTGTTTGTATCCATTCAGCCAATCTATGTCTTCTGGTTGGAGTATTTAATCCATTTACATTTAAGGTAGTTATCGGTATGTATGTTCCTATTACCATTTTCTTAACTGTTTTGGGTTTGTTATTGTAACTCTTTTCCTTCTCTTGTGTTTCCTGCCTAGAGAAATTCCTTTAGCATTTGTTGTATAGCTAGTTTGGTGGTGCTGAATTCTCTTAGCTTTTGCTTATTTGTAAAGGTTTTAATTTCTCCGTTGAATCTGAATGAGATCCTCGTGGGTAATCTTGGTTGTAGGTTTTCCCTTTTCATCACTTTAAATATGTCCTGCCACTCCCTTCTGGCTTAAAGAGTTTCTGCTGAAAGAGTAGCTGTTAACCTTATGGGTATTCCCTTGTATGTTAATTGTTGGTTTTCCCTTGCTTCTTTTAATATTTTTTCTTTGTATTTAATTTTTGATAGTTTGATAAGTATGTGTCTTGGCGTGTTTCTCCTTGGATTTATCCTGTATGGGACTCTCTGCAATTCCTGGACCTTATTGACTATCTCCTTACCCATATTAGGGAGGTTTTCAACTGTAATCTCTTCAAATATTTTCTCAGTCCCTTTTTTTTTTTCCTCTTCTTCTTCCGGGACCCCTATAAGTTGAATGTTGGTGTGTTTAATGTTGTCCCAGAGGTCTCTGAGATTGTCCTCACTTCTTTTCATTATTTTTTCTTTATTCTGCTCTGCGGTAGTTATTTCCACTATTTTATCTTCCAGGTCATTTAGCTGTTCTTCTGTGTCAGTTATTCTGCTATTGATTCCTTCTAGAGAATTTTTAATTTCATTTATTGTGTCGTTCATCACTGTTTGTTTTCTCTTTAGTTCTTCTAGGTCCTTGTTAAATGTTTCTTGTATTTTCTCCCTTCTGTTTCCAAGATTTTGGATCATCTTTGCTATCATTACTCTGAATTCTTTTTCAGGTAGACTGCCTATTTCCTCTTCATTTGTTGGTCTGGTGGGTTTTTCCCTTGCTCCTTCATCTGCTGTGTGTTTCTCCATCTTCTCATTTTGCTTAACTTACTGCATTTGGGGTCTCCTTTTCACAGGCTGCAGGTTCATAGTTCCCATGGTTTTTGGTGTCTGCTTCCAGTGGGTAAGGCTGGTTCAGTGGGTTGTGTATGCTTCCTGGGCGAGGGGTCTAGTGTCTGTGTTCTGGTGGATGAAGCTGGATATTGTCTTTCTGGTGGGCAGGACCACATCCAGTGGTGTGTTTTTGGGTTTCTATGAACGTATTATAATTCTAAGCAGCCTCTCTTACAATGTGTGTGTCTGTGTTCCTATCTTGCTAGTTGTTTGGCATAGGATGTCCAGCACTGTAGCTTGCTGGTCATTGAGTTGAGCTGGGTCTTAGTGTTGAAATGGAGATCTCTAGGGGTGCTTTCCCCATTTGATATTTTGTGGGGCTGGGAGGTCTCTGGTGGACCAATGTCCTGAACTCGGCTCTCCTACCTCAGAGGCTCAGGCCTGACACTCGGCCAGAGCACCAAGACCCTGTCAGCCACACGACTCAGAGAGAAAGTTCAAGAAATATTAATATTCTGCACATCTTCCTCTTTTAGGATGCAAGTGGTGTGGTCATTATCTTCAACAGTAAGGAAAAAATGGAGTTCTTCAAAACTATGTCCTCATTACTGAATTTCCTGTCTATATCTGAGAAGAGGAAGGGTTTTCAGTGTCTTGCAGAGAATCCAAGTTACCTTCCTTCTCCTCTTCCAGCTCGTCCTCATCATCTTCCTTCTTTATTATTTTGAATATATATGAGCTATGCACTTAGTTTTTGATTTACATATATACCCACTTCTCCTGGATCCTGGTAACTACCCATATCAAGAAAATAGAAGTGATATTTTCCAACACAACTCAATGGATGCAGCACTCTATTAGCATAAGTTACAGAAGAAATTTTATTAGGAGGTTAATATCAGTGCAAAATCATCAGATTATTATTTGGATGCTTCATCCTTAGACTAGACTTCCTAAAGTCTTCCTTTCCAGTCTTACTAAGGTCCAAATGACAATCCTTCTTGTGCTGAGAACTAAGAAGGCAAATCTTGTAGGTTGGGCCATTAATATTAACAAACGAGAAAGAAAATATAAAAAAGGGTGTCCAGGGGTAGTGTGGCTGCTACTTCCAGTTTTAGAAAGTGGCCAGAAAGCACATTCAAAGAGCCAAGGACCAAGGTCTCACATCTGCAGGGTTAGAGAAACAAGTTGAGCTGGTTGGAAAAACCAAGTCCGCAAATTCTAATATTTGAATATTTATGGTGTGAAATAAAACACATAATCCTGAAGATAAGGAGATAGAAAACCTGAGTAAAATAATTAGAAAAATCATTTGGGGAACAGATAAAAAGGATACTCCCTCTTATCCAACCTCATTTATCCATACAAACAGCCTATACATTAGTGATTATTATCATTATCATCCTTCAAATTAGAAAACTGACTTTTAGAAAGTTCCATAACCTCACGTAAGAATTGCTTATAAATATTAGAGCCCAGATTTTAAATCAAGACTTTTTAACAGCAAAGGTCAAGCTTTTTATGTATGTATAATTTTTTTAATATAGTAAGAACACAATTTTTTTTTTTTTTTTTTTTTTGCTATTTAATTGTAGGAGTTTCTTATATACTGGGTGGGCCAAAAAGTGCCTTCAGTTTTTTAAGTAAAAATAAAAGACACATTTTTCATTTTCACCAAGAACTTTATTGAACAATGTATTCACCCTTTTGTTCCACTCCCTTCTGCCATTTTTCAGGCAACTTCATAATTCTATCTTCCCAAAACTTTTATCTTTTTGAGCAAAGAACTGTTCTAGGTGCCTTTTACAGTCTTCCAGGGAGTTGAAAGTTTTTCCATTAAGAGAATTTTGTAAAGACCGAAATAATTGGAAATCCAAAGGTGTAATGTCTGGTGAATATAGTGAATGAATCAGAACTTCCCAGACAAGCTCTAAGAGTTTTGTCTGGTCATCAAAGAAACATGCAGTCTTGTGTTATCCTGATGGAAGATTATGTGTTTTCTGTTGACTAATTCTGGATGCTTTTCAGTGAGTGCTGCTTTCAGCTAGTCTAACTGGTAGCAGTACTTGTTGGAATTAATCGTTTGGTTTTCTGCAACAACCTCATAATAGAGGACTCCCTTCCAATCCCACTATATACACAACATCACCTTCTTTGGATGAAGACTGGCCTTTGGTGTGGTTGGTGGTGGTTTATTTCGCTTGCCCCATAATCTCTTCCATTCCACATTGTTATACAATATCCACTTTTCATCACCCATCACAATTTGTTTTAAAAACGCAATGTTTTCATTACGTTTCAGTAGAGAATTGCATGCGGAAATATGGTCAAGAAGGCTTTTATTGCTTAACTTATGTGGAACCCAAACATCAAAGCAATTCACATAACCAAGCAGGTGCAAATGATTTTCAATGCTTGACTTGGATATTTTGAGTATGTCGGCTATCTCCCACTTGGTATAACATTGATTGTTCTCAATTATTATTTTGATTTGATCGCTATCAACTTCAACTGGTCTACCCGACCATGGAGCATCATCCAGTGAGAAATCTCCAGCACAAAACTTCGCAAACCACTTTTGACAAGTTCGATCAGTCACAGCACTTTCTCCATAAACTGCACAAATCTTTTTGTGCATTTCAGTTGAGTTTTTACCTTTCTTGAAATAATAAAGCAGAATATGCGGAAAACGTTGTTTTCTTCCATCTTCAATATTAAAATGGCTACACAAAAATTCACCAATTTTGATGTCTCTTTTAAAATGCACACTGATATGACAGCTGTCACATACCATCTAACAAAACTTTCAAATGAAGTTAAAGACAATTAAGTGCTACTAGAACCATCTTATGGAAAAAACGGAACGAACCTTCTGGGCCACCCAATATTTTGGAAAGTAACCCCTTATCTGATACAAGGTTTGCAAATATCTTCTCCCATTCTGTAGGTTGCCTTTTCACTCTGTTGATTCTTTTTCTTTGTTATGCAGCTTTTATTAGTTTGATACAGTCTCACTTGTTTATTTTTGATTTTGTGGCTTGTGCTTTTGGTGTTGCATCTATGAAATAATTGCCAAGACCAATGTCATGAAGGATTTTCCCCTGTTTTCCTTCAGGAGTTTTACAGGTTGGAATCTTTTTTTTAAGTCTTTAATTCATTTTTGAGTTGACTTTTGTATATGGTGCAAGATAAGAGACTAATTTCATCCTTTTGCACACAGATACCCAATTTTATCTTCATCGTTTGTTGAAGACACTATCTTCATTGTGTATTCTTGGTATCCTTATGGAAAATCAGTTGATTGCATATGTATAGATTTATTTCTGGGCTCTTTAGTTTGTTCCATTGGTCTATATGTCTGTCTTTATGTCAATACTATTCCATTTTTATTACTGCAGGTTTGTAATAATATATTTTGAAATCACGAAGTGTGATGCCTTCAGCTTTGTTCTTCTTTCTCAAGATTGTTTTGGCTACCTGTGGTCTTTTGTAATTACATATGAATTTTAGAATTGGACAGGCTTTTAATCACTAAGTTGCATTTTCTTTAAGGTTCAAGTCATGAAATCTGTGTGGTTGTAGTAGTAAGCATAGAATGATCAGGCTAAGTGTCTGATGCTATTGCACTAAAGGTTTTTGGTTGAACATAGATAAGGATATCTAGTTTAGAAATACAATATAGAATTTGGTGATCAATTTATGGTAATGTAAACTTTGCAAATTCTTCCTGTATGTTTTTGCTTATTGTTTTCTTTTTGTGAATATAGTCCTACCCTTATACTTCTTTCTGCACACATGTCTATGTCATTTACAGAAGCTTAACATTTTCTTTTCTATTTGACAAGTACAAAATATAATCATATACATTTGATATCAATGATTTTCAAAATATCAGAAATAATACAAGTATGTAGATTGGGATCTCATGCCCATTCTTATTATTGTTACTGATCTCTCTTTACTTTTTTCCTTTCCTTGCTTTCTCCTTTCCTCACCCTCTCTCTCTTTCTCCTTGCCCTGTTTCCTTCTCTCTATCTTCTTTTTCCTCTGGATCAAGGTGAGGGAAGGATTCAGTAGTGCTGATTTATTATAAAGCATTCTTTTCTAAGTGTGTATCTGTGTATCTCTGATGTGTGAGTATATCCATATATTTTCTTTTGAGAGCCTGCATATCAAATGCCTTCTTGAAAAATTAAAGTACTCGAACTAAAGTAGTTATTTTCCTTCATCATAGAGAAAAGAAAGAAGCCTACAAATAACTTTTTCTTTATTTTCTGGTAGCCTGCCACAAATGAAGTTTACACTAATTAGAAACCGTCTGGAGGCATGAGAACAGATTGAGCCTTCGGCTGGAAGTGCTTTCTGACAGGTGGTTCACCACAAAGCAACATTACAATTACCTAACATACTGTTTGATTTGTGTAAACCTCATTACTACTCACATTATTTAATGAACTATGAGCATTCCTTCAGCTCCCTGAAGATTGCAGTGCTCCATTTCCATTTCAATTCAGGAATGAAGATTGCATGGTTTAAACCCATTTGCTTTTTTAAGGCAAATATTGCCTTGAATTTATAATTCTGAGTTTGAATAGAAGTTTTAAAACATCTACCTAAAACCAATAATGAAACAGGCAGGCAAAGTTTGTTCATAATATTAATAATATTAAGATTTAACCCCTTGGGTTATATTTCCCCCATGAATAAAAGAGAAAAACTTACTTTTCCAAATATGTAAGAATGTATATGTGTTCCCATATGTAGTGAGGTGCAAAATTAAAGCAATTATCCAGATAATTCAAGCCTCAAACCACAAAACTGCCGCAATTCTTAAGTTTTCTGTGTACGTTCCATTTGAATAAAACCAAAATATTCTATTTTCTTCTTAAAAAGTATAAATTTCTTTATATCTACCTTAGCCTAAGATCTCATGTTCTAATATCTCACGAATTTTCTGTTCTTAAAACAGAACAATAGGTTATTTACAGTTTCCCAGAGAAGTGATTCTGGCTAAAAGAATCTGATAACAATAGATATAGTTTTCTATAATTTATTCTATCAAAATTGTTTTTTCTAGGTTGCCTATATGTGCCTAGCATTGTGTTACATCCTCATAATAAACAGCCTCAAGATTTTTTATTGGCTGGAGCTAAAGTTCAATCTGTTTTCAAGTTGAACAAAATTTCACCTCAACATACTTTTCAGGTCTTTATCACTATTACCTACTTCCAGAAGTTTCTATTCCTATCAAATGGTTTAATTAATGTCCCCTAGACACTCCCCTGTTCTAGCAATGCCCTCCTAAAGGCATCCTTTATTTTTCTCTTCCCATGCTTACTCATCAGCAAGGAAGCAACTGAGTCCAGTTCTGCCTGACTTCAAGGACTGACCCTTCAACACTGTCTGTCTGAACTTCCAGACCCAGCAAAAATTCTATAAGTCCTGAAGACCTAATCATGCTGCAGTTACCAACTACCCACCCCAAACCCATGACATAACAATACAAAAGTTGGTCTCTTGTGGTTCATTTCCAATGTCAGTTTCTAGACAATCTGCTCATTCATTGGAGACACTCAGAAATACAGTCAAATGGAAGCTTCCTCTACACCTGTGATAATGTATTTCCATTATCACAGGGGTGGGATAATTAGAGTGTGATGAATCATGAAATAACTCTGTGGTAGATTAAAAATAACTGAATTTTTATTCCTACGTTTTTATTTTTTTTTTTTTTTTTTTTTATTCCTACGTTTTTATTAAGTCATGGAGTTTAATCCCTGTCCTATAAATCTGGCCTTGCTTTAGTGACTTGTCTGATACATAGAACATGGTAAAAGTGACAATGTGTGAGTTCCAAGTCTAAGTTAAAAGATGCCCTGAAGCTTTATGTTTTAGGGAGCTCTGAGGTATCACCCTTTCAGCCATCCCTACCAAGGAGCCAGACATGTAAATGAAGCCATTTTGCTAGACCAAACCTAGCACCACCAACTGAAAATTAATGATCTCAGTCAACTCCACATGGAGCAGAAGAATCTACCAACTCATCCCTGTTTGAATTCCTAACCTAGAAATTGGGAGTTATAATAAAATGTGTGAAGGTGCTACATTTTGGAGTGGTTTATTATACAGCAATACATAAACAGAGCAAAGTCTTAAAGTTTTCACTCAGTGACACATGTTCCTTACTTCTCATGATTAATTGGCAAAAGAAATGCCGAATGGGCAGAGGATTACCAAATTCAACAACTGTAACACTTGTGATTATAACAAATACCACCTTTTCTTAAAGCAATCTCTTTCCCTCCTGAATCTTTTATAAAGTATTTAATTGGCAATTACTTGTGTCCTTCTGTTGATATATTTTCTATTATTTTGAATTGTTATTTTAATATTTTCCTTTGACATTTTCTTATTGATTTCTTGTAGAATGTGTTCTGATCCTTGAAACATAAAGATACCAGAAAAATATTAAAAAGAAAAGACAACTCAAATAGAGTAGCAGTATGAGCCAAGTCAGCAAGGTAGGAATGGCAACTGTGGGTAAATGTAATAGTGACTAGATTTAGAAGAGAAACTGAAAATTAGAAACATTAGAGGAAAGTTATCAGAGGAAGTAGGCTGGCACTAAATGATAACGGATCTGGAAAACCAGATAGATGGTTTGTGTATATTTGATATAATACTCATTTCAATATTAGAAGATCATAATGAATATGGATTTGAGGCACAGCTTTCTTTCGCAAAGATGAACAGTTTCATCGAGTCTGAAGAGGCTGGAACTAGAGAGTGCTGCTAGGATATGTTTTGTGATTCGTATGTTACAGATGAAGGAAGCCAGGATATCACCTCAAAATATACCTCTTTGACTTAAAAATTATCTTGAGCTGAAGGCAATTAAGAAGGAGCAAGCCCAGAAAAAGCTTCCTCTTTTAAAAATGCCTAGAGGCAGGATATAAATTCTCCTTATACTGGACAGATTCTTAGCCTAAAGACCATACCAGGGGGATCTGCAAACAAAACATTCCATTTGTTTCTTTCCATGTATTTTTCTTTCCATAGTATTGCTTCGAAGCCTAAAACTACTTTCCTTTGTCCTATCATTTCTCTATACATTTATTGTTCTGTGTTGAAGATGCTACATAAGCTGCAATCCTAAACCACCACTTTGAGTTACTTTTCTGTTAGGCTTCTCCTATGTCATATACATTATATACGTTAGTAAAAAGGTTTTTTTTTTCCTCTCTCTTCTTTTTGTTAAAGAGCCAGCTGAAAAGCTAAGATGGGTAGAGCTAAAGTTGCCTTAACTACATAGACAATAGTAGTAGTGATGGTAATAGAAAGAAAAAAGGCAATCTGAAAAAAGTTTCAAAATGCCAGGAGTCTATGAAGCTTTTAAGACTTCTAAATGAATACAATAACTTGGCTGGGAAACTGGAAGGATAAATTGCACTGCCACAAGAAAATGGAAGAGTTTAGAAGGCAAGCTGATTTAGAAAGTGAAATCAATTTTTAGATTTATCTTGCATGAATTTGGGTACTTATCCTAAGACAAGTAAATTAAAATAAGAAAATATAAAACAAAATAGAAAATAAAATATTCAGGGAAAAATGAAAGCATTCAATATTAAAAAATTCAAAAGTACTTATTTTTCCTAGAGTTCATGTGCATTCTTAGTCTCCAGTTAAACAATTCACTAATGTCCATCATTTGAAAAAATAATTTCAGAAATTCAATTCCCAGGGTCTAAAAGAAAATAATAATCAACTATTTACCATATAAGTGTGAAATATATCCTGAGTACCTACACACAATAAAAACTACACATAATAAACTTATAACAAAAACTTACACACAGTAAAAATATTTGACAACATACTAAATCACACATGTACAAAGCTGAAGTACTTACGTACGTGGTATGATGGATAAACAGTCTTAGATTCTGTTTAAATTCCACTGTATTAGCTGAAAAATGGAAAAAGGTGATCAGTTGGAATAAAGCCTTTAAGAAACTTCCAGTTTCTTAAATATAATATTTATAATAATATAATAACGTTATATTATCCCATGCCTAATTTTTAGTCGGACTGTGCAAGAAGTTTGGTGTGTGAAAGTTTTTAAAGGAACAAGAAAAATTTTACCCAGTAACTGAATGCAAAGATTACACAGGTTCGAATAACTGAAAATGTTTACAAGCCACACTCACAAGAGGCTTTTAACAAAACGTAAATAAAACAACACAGTGGGAGACAGAGAATGCAAGCAAGCGCTGAGGTTGCAGGGGTGGTGTCTGAAAGACAACCAAGTCCAAGATCTGCACCATCCTTTTAATTCACCTAAGGTCACCCTTAGTCTCTGGGCTGTTTCTGGAAAGCTTAGGCAAAAGTGTCCAGTGTTGTCTTCTATTCCCATCCAGTCATGCAGCCAAGCAGTCAAGCTGCCTAATTTTTCACATCATGAAATTTCCCATGTCATTATATGTTTTTCAAAAACATGATTTTTAAAAATAGTGATATAACATTTCATCATATGGATCTACCTTCATTTAAAACACTGTTAAAAATGTAGATGGTTTCTGGGTTTTTAATAATTCTTAGTAATAATTCTTGGTAATTTTTCATAATTTTTAACAATTACTGTATAACATTTTAAAAGAAAAAATGCCAGGTGAACGCCATCAACAAACAAAGTGACCCTGGATGCTGCAGAGGGGGATTTTGTTATTTACCTAATTAGAAAGTCTTCCTCCCTCATCTTGACCAAGGGTCAAAGACAGATTTTCAGGAGCCCTCAGAGGTAAGAATAGAGTTGTCTTCCTCCACTTGCAAAATACCTCTATCCTACATACTGGAATAGTAAGAAAAAATCCTAAGTGACTGTGTTTTTTTTTCAATAAGTCTTTGTATCAACTTTAGAAATGTATTCTTCGAATAATGGCACACTGAAATTGTTGCTGTTTATAGAAATTTAATGAAAAACCGAACTGACATGAACTAAACTGAATTTATCTTTAAGACCTATAAGTTGTCTCATTTTTATAGAAAATTTCATTTTCTTTCATGTGTGAAATAAACCTTTTCTTTTCAATTGCATTTTAGGATACAATAATGAAAACATGTAAAACTAAGGAGAATTCCAGAGCACTGGAAGAATATACTCTTTGTTTTCTAAGAATATGGCCAAATGATTTTAAAATATCTTTTGCAGGTAGACCTTGGGGAAAATTGTGTACACTAAATTTGCCCATGGTGGTTTAACTTTTCCATTTATCTTCTTTTCCTTCCTGCACAAGCCCTTTTCAGTATTATCTCCCCTAAATTCCAACCTTAATAATTGGGAAGAATAAAAGCAGTTTTCCAGTAATTTCTATCTCACCTGATTACTGAGGGAACATTGCCAAGGGAAGAAAAGAAAGCAGGTGACCCAAGCTAATGTCTTTGTCAACATGGTCTTCTGGGTAAACAAATAACATTAACATTCTTTACAGGAAGAATCTATTGCTATGGAATGTCCTCAAAAGTTGCTCCTGGTAAAGGATCACTTATGATAAGGAAATCTAGAATCAATGGATTTTTGATGCATGGCTCTTTGAAGAATGTCACATAAGCTATACAACTCTTTGGGCATAAAATGGGTTTGTGTACTTTGGGCTAGAGGGCGTCTGTCTGACAGGAGAAAGGAGGACAAGGAGGGCTGGCTGCAATGCGTGTGTGTGTGCCTATGTTGTGGACCTTTCTCTGCTCTGTCTGAATCTCCTAGATCCTTGAAATTTCTAATATGTGTGAGTCTGATTTAGCAAACTAATCCATTGCAATAGCTCAGTTACTCATAATATTATGTACTTTCCTATGGCTAACATAATTATCCTAAGGGATACTTGCATTTGGAAAGATGATAAATGCTTTAAATACGTAACTTATTTCTAATTCTAGAATGCCATTCATTTGCAAAGAGAGCATAATAGATGGATTAAGCAAAAAGTCTGTTGTGTTTTATTTTAGTTTTTTTTTTTCTGTTTTATTTTAATGAGAAGTCTGAGTTACCAGCTCTTCTAAATTTTGATTTACTTTCCCCTCTGACATGTGATCCCCATTGTTTCCCTTTGCAATTTTCCAGGCTTCATCATCACTATGGGACCTTTTTTGGAATAGTATTTGTGTGTACAGTGTCAAATATTTCTTATGTTGCATACTATCTAAATTAAATTATTTAGGATCAGGTCATACCTGATATTCCTTTATACTAAGCACAATGCTAGGCCAATAATATATTCACATTATAAATATGAATAAAAATAATAAAAATGAAAGTAGTTTTAAGAGTGTAGTCCTAAAACGTCATGTTCTTTAAAATAATACTGGCATGTAGTCATAGCCATATATGATAAGGGCCATCATTTCTGTGTATAGGGAGTGTGAATAACCCAACACCAAAAGAAATACATAGAGAATGTGATTTTTACATGTATATTAAAATAGAATATAAAATTGTTTGCAAAATACACACAATGTAACCAAGCAGGCAAAAGGAACCCTTATAGAGTTAATCAAAACTTAATTGCACTAAAAGTTATTTTTCAAAGACACAAAAATCCTGTAGGGGAGTGTAAGTGGACTTATATTTATAAATGTTCATATTTTTTGTTATAAATGTATCATTAATCATCCAGAAGGAAAAAATTTACAAGAATTTAAACAATTGGTAAAAGTATTTTTAATGAGGTATATTAATATGAACAAAATGTATTGTAAATACCCATGAATCATTTATTAGAATGAAAGAAGAAACAACATATAGAAGAAATTATTCCAATATTTAATCACATTACATTGTAGATGGGAAAATTTGAAAATTACTGGGGGTAGGAACCCACAAAAGATGTAGGAAAATAACGATAATTAATACTAACAGGAAAGCCTCAATTTATTAAATTTTCTCCTATACTTTAAGGATTAAAAAGTATATTAAAATGATGTAGTGAAAGGAAGTGACTTTCAGAATATACTGTTGGTAATTATAATCATTTCAATGTTTTATACCTACAGGTGTATAATCATGATTAATATTCAAGGTGGTCTTCTTGAGGCAATTCATTACTTTATTTAAAAAAAGACTAAATTACATTTCATATCATGGTCAGAAAGTTAATAACATACAGAAATGTTTTTAGCAATGTTTTAAATAAAATGAGTTTATACTGGCAAATTTATTTTCATTAACTTATATGTTCAAAGATTTGAATGTAAAGAGAAAAAGTCAATATGGTCCAAGACCATACAAATCATAAAGAACATGGAAACTACTTAACTGGGATATTTAAAATAAATTCTAAGATAAAAGTTATCACTTCCTTAAATTATAACACTTTATAATACTAAAATCTGAGATACAGACAGTGGCATTACATGAGGGCATCTACACTGCCTTACAAAATGTGATGGCTTTACAGCATGTTCAGAAATTCTTTGACATTCCTCTCTTCAAAAGGTGAAGCCTAATTCCTCTCCTTTTGAAGGTGGGTCAGGTTTAGTGACTAGCAGCTAATGAACAGAATATGGCAGAAGTAAAACTATGTGACTTTTAAGATTAGTTTATAATAGGTGTAGTTTTCACTTGGTTCTAGTTCTCTGATGGAGGGTTGCCATGCCATGAGGATAATCAAGCAGTCTATGGAGAGACCCATGTTGCAAGGAAATGAAGCCTCCCACCAACAACCAGCACCAACTTGTCAACCATGTGAGTGAGCCACCTTGGTAAAAATCCTCTGGTCCCAGTCAAGCTTTCAGGTGACTCTGGCTTTGAGTCATTAAATTTGTGGTGATGTTTACAGCAACATCAGGAAATTAATACATTACCTGTATGACTTCTCAACTGTCTCATATATAGGTAGTCCAATCTGGACTCTACCCCAATTCCTTTGCATTCCAAAATTTCACCCCCAGTCCTAAAACACTGAAAGGTCACTGTAACTGGAAATCAAATTAATAGCTGTATCAGCAAAGATCAACATACAAAATCCTAACAAAGGGGAAAAAATAAAACTATGACATAAAATTAAAGGCTTTAAAGGGGACTAATTTATTCTGAAATAAGGTAGACCAGTTTATCTGAAATAAAGATACTTAAGTATACATGAAGCGGTCAATAAGAATCTTAGTAGCTAGGTTAAAAAAGCAGTCGTTCAAACTCAACTACATTAGGTTTATGAATAGAGAAGCTTTATCTGGCTTGTTAGTTGTGTATTTCATACTTAGCACATGATTTGCCTATAATACATTGGTCCATAACTCTTTGTCAAATACATTTCATCTAAAGATTGAAGGATAAATAATTCAACATAAAGATGTACTCTAGGTAATATAAATCTTGTTTTCAAGTAGAAAAAATATTGTTAAAACTTCCAAAATTTATTCTTAATGCAAAAATTTTCATTGTTCATAAAATCTAAATATGCTCAATGTTTTCTGATATAGATTGCTGTTATCATCAATGAACCATTAGGTTCATTTTATGAACCATTAAGTCAGCCAATGTTCCAATTATAGTGGAATAAGAGCCTTATAAAATCTGGGGGCCAAAAGGGAATTGATAATTTTTAAAAGGAGGTGATAATTGAGAAGCAGAAAGCATGGATAACACCAAAATGTAGTTAGAACAGCAAAAGATGAGTTAAAGAATGATCTGCGTTAGATACTAATTTAATATAGCAGGGGACATTAAATTCAAGAAGGTCTAAGTAAACGAAAGAAAACCATTAAGTCCAAATTCAAGTGATTATTAAATGGAATACAGCTGGTTTAATTCAGAGGGATTTTTGATCTAAGATGAACTGCAGGGACTCAGAACATGCTGTGATATGTTCTGTGTATTTTGCTGGCATATGAAATCTGCAAGGTAATCAGCGATTCTAAAATAAGTTGTGAATCATAGATCCAGATCAACTTTTATGGACATTTTTGAAATTAAAATGACCTGTTTCCACAATCATAAAAGTACAGGCTTCATAAAGCTTAATTTCATCAAAAGTGCCCAAAACAGATGTGTTACACTAAGATGTTAGATAGGTTCATAAATTATCATATCTTTAAAATACCTCATACTTTTGTATCCTCCCATTCCCATCTTAGGCATCATAATCTAGATTTCCTATCATCCTACACATCTGGTTTTAAAACTTTGGAGTAATACTGGAAAGCAAATTTATAGGCAATTTAGCTATGACATTTTTTGAAGTGGCATAATATCCTGCATGTATATATATATATATATATATATATATATATATACACACATGTGTGTGTATATATATGTATATACACATTATATATATTATATATGTGTATATATATATATATATATTCTATTGTAACAAAATTCAAGTCGAGGGAATAGTATAATCCATAACCCATCTTCTACTATTATCAACCCATGACCAATCTTGCTTTATTTATACTGTCTTGTCTACAGTTCTCATCTTTGGATTACTTTGAAGCAATCCCAGGAATTGTATTATTTCATCCAAAATATTTTCTTTATATGTTTCTAAAAGATGCTTTTTTGTTGTTATTTATCCCATCTCTTTTATATCTATAATTTACATTTTATGTTTTCCTTCTATTAATTTGTTAGTTACATACTTTTTACTATTCTTTTAGTGTTTCCTGTATTCATCTTTAACATTACCACCTAATAAAAATTCTTAGTTTTACCAATTCTGAGAGAGTTGTAGAACTTCAGATTCTTTAAAATTTGTTTTCCCCTCAATCAGATTTTTCCATTTTGGCATGCATTGCTTTTCCTAATATAATCTGAACAGTATAAGACATAATTATTGTGTTCTTCAGTTGGTATTTATTTTATTGACCTACATATTTACCTTCTGTGATGGTCTTCATTTGCCCTGAATAGTCATGTTTCTGTCTGGAAATTTTTCCTTTTCTACCAGAAGAACTGTGTTTAATTTTTTAAGTGCAGGCCTGCTGGTGACAAACTTCCTTGGTCACTATTTGCTTAGAAAAGTCTTTATTTCATTTTCTCTTTTGAAGGATGTTTTCACTGGGCAAATATTTCTAGACGCGTTTACTTCCTTTTATCACTTTATATATGTCTTTCATTGCTTTCTGGCTTTCAATGTTTCTGTTGAGTAGTCAGTCACCTATCTATCATATTGTTGGCCCTTTGAAAGTAATGTGTCTTTTTATCTGACTTTTTTTAAACCTTTTTTCTAAGATTACCAACAGGTTTACCTTACATGCATGGGTGTGGTTTTCTTTGGTTTAGAGGTTTGCTAAATTCCTGAATCTGAGGGTTGATATATCTCAACAGTTCAGAAAATTCTCAGCCATTATCACTTCAAATATTATTTCTACCATATTATCTCTTTTGTTTCCTTTTGAGATTCCACTAGCACACAAATTAGACCTTTTGCATATAACCCACATGTCTTCTTTTTATTAAAATACTTTCTGTATTTTATTAGAGTATTTTTTATTGACCTGTCTTTGAGTTCATTGATCCTGTATTTTCTGTTAAAGCCATCCAGTGAGCTCTTAATTTTATCTTTCAACTCTAGAATGTTCATTTTATTCCTTTTAAAATTTGATTAAAATTATTTTTTGAAAATCCTTATTCTGCTTTTTTCTCATTTTAAAAATTTTGTTTAATAAATTTATCATAGTTATTTCAAAGACTGTGTTTGCTAATTCCAGTAACTGTGTCTGCTAATTCCAGTAACTGTGTAGTCCACATATATTGTCTGATATTTCCCTTGATTATCAGCCATTGCTTTTGTCTCTCACATGCTTCATCATCTTTGTTATTATATGCTGAAAATTGTGTACCAAAAAAAAAAAAAAAGAATCCAGATGATCTCATCTTTCACCAGTCATGGGTCTCTCTTTACCTTATTAAGTAATATAATCAGGAGTTGAGCTGGGTCAGGCTAGATTGCAGTTTTAGTAAAAATCAGTCCATCTTAATTTCACTTGTTTTTAAGGCACGACCCTTCCAGTATAATGGGGCTCTCTCCTTTGCCTTGATGTACTGTGGGAGATCAAACTCTGTCCTTCAGATATTCCAAATCAAGCTTTTTCTTTTTCAGTTCCAAGTAGTTCAAAATTGAGCAGTATCTTAAGGGGAATAAAATTGTTGTGCCTGAGGTAAATATCCTTCCAATAGGTCTTTTTTTTTTTTTTCCTAAGCACTATAAGATGTGGGAGATTGGTCTGCCTTTTATAAACTTTCAACCTAGTTCCCCAGTCTCCTAAACAGCATCAGAACTCAACTAATGTCCAATGACACAAACTATGAGTTTCTTTCTCTCTAGTTTCCAATTGTTCCCATCAGCATCACATGACCACTACATTTTAGGTTAATTTCTCTTTCTCCTAACAGATGTTTTTTGGTCTAGAAAAATCCCAATATTTAGCCCATTCCAAGAATTAATGAACTCCCAGAGGAGAGCATTAGCTTCTGTTAGAAAAGTTCTTTTCTTTGTGGAATATTTGCTTGTCTAATCCTCATGGCACCAAATCTCTGATACCATTACAATATTATCTTGTAATTTAGGCAAGTTTTTGTTTGAGCCATATGAAATTTCCAATATTTTTTAGGTCAGAAACAAATTGCCCCAAGAGACTTAGCCAGCCTTGACCTATCATGTTTTATTCATAAGCAGAATTTTTATATAAAAAGACTTTTTACAATATATAGAGCATTTGCAGCCTGCAAAACAATCTTTATGTTTTAAATCCAATAAAATGATTAATTTATTTATACAACAAAGAGCTAATACATGCTTTTTATTATTCTCAGACTTAGTGTTACACGCTGAACATGCAATAACTGGTAAAACAGACTCAGTTCCTACCTAGATGAGCTGAAATCTTTAATCAGGGAGGCATCTTTGCCCACAAATTCACACAAATACATAATCTAAAAAAGTATTTAGATGAAAAATTCTGTTGAGCTATAAAAATATTTATAAAGTGGACCTGATCTAGTCTGAGGAGTTTAGATAAGTCTTCTATAAGAAGTGGCTTTTAAATTCATAGCTGAAGAATATACTAAGTAACACAAAGGTAGGATTTAACATGTAGATAAGTGCAGTACTAAATAAATGCAGATAAATGGAAATATATTTGCCAAAAATGAGGGTACCTTAGTAAAATAAAAACCCATAATTCTATAATAAAATAGGACACATGATGTTATGTTAACCCTTGAGTGTCATTTAATCTGGCTTTGGTGGGCCAGAGTATGTGCCTATAGAATTTTCCATCTAAGCTCACACAGGAAAGGTGAGTTGATGTCAGCCATGAAAATATAGGGAAATCTTATATTTTAGGCAAAGGGAATTACAGAGAAAAACATGACAGTCCTTTAAGATGTCTGAAAACAACATAAAGGATAAAGATAAATAGCTATTCAAGGATTTTCATCAGGGAGCTGACATGACCTGTTTAGCATTTTATAAACTTTACTCTGAATTCAATGTGCTGAAAGATCTGGAGAGAAAAAGCCTATAATCAAGAGGTGACTATTCCAGGATGGAAATGAGTAATCAAAATTCCAGACAGCATTGTGAACAGTGGCTATTTTGAGAAATTTTAGAAGACTGATGAGTCAGGGCTTTTTGTTTGATTTGATCTGGGGGTTTAAGAGAGAAGAAAGATAATATAGGGAGTAAGGGAAGAGAGCAGCAAGCTTGTCATCTGAGGGAGATAGATTGGAATTTGATATTGATGAAGTAAATTTTTAATGAGGCTGAAATTTAAAACATAGTCTATGTAGGCATTTGGTTGTAGTTATGCTGAAATAAAGGTCATTAGTGTTTACAAAGGTAAAACAACTAAGAGGCTAGGATATATAAAATTAAGCAAAGTGGATATTGAAGTCAATCAAGTGGATAGTAACTGGAAAGATCTCTAGGTAGAATGACATTGAGAAGGTTTAGAGGGTGTAAAACTTTTAATACAGATGAGAATGTTGAAGATGGGAGAAATACATGAATTATCCTAGGTCAGAAGTTGACATCAGACATCACTTTTACCATGTTAATTCCACTTAACCTTATTTATGTTTTGTTTTAGTTATAAAATCATGTATACTCTGACACTTTTGTTTTGATATTAGTATAAAGTAAGAAAATGTGCCAGCCATGAAAGTAAATCACAAGAGCACAGGGTAGTAATTCATTTGGAAAATAGGGTTAGCTGTAATAGCAATATGATATTAACCTAAAGAGTATATTTTAACTTATATAAATATAGCAAATTGCTTTTCTGAAACAAAGAGTTCAGTACAACCATGAAGAAAAGAATAAGACTCTTTCATTTTACCTGGGGGAAGTAAATGGATACTGATACTGACAAGGATGTTCCTTCCTGTGCTTATATTTTTACTAAAGAAGTCAGAAGAGTTGTCCATTTTAGTTAAATGCGGCTATATTCAAGAAACTTGGACTTTGAAAATGGCACAGAAAAGCAAAGAAAGATATATAGGGCAATCCTGACAATATTTAAATCAGTCCTAACCCATAATGCATATCAGGGGAAGATAAATTATTGTAAAGTGATCTTATCTCTGTTCAAAGTTCAAATAAAATCTTTGCACTTTTGTAAAAATAATTTCCTAAAAGAGTATTCCCCAAAATAAAAGATGTAAAGATTTGCTATTTTTTGCTTACCTGCTCTTGTGAAAATTTTATTCAGGTATACAACTCAGGAAAAAATATCCCTGAGTTTATAAGCAGCTAAGAAACAGTGACACCTACAGCAGCAATAGTTAACATTTGTAAGTGATATCCATCACAAACCAAATATACCTATTTCACATTCAGTCTGGAGAGTGGGAGCCAAGTGACAGCTCATGTGCGTGTATGCAATCTAAATGATGAGAGGTGAATCATTCAAATCCTCTTTACTGTAATAAGAATGGAGAAACCTGCTGTAACTAGCTCAGAAAAAGAATGACCATCTCTCACTCAAGTAATGTTTAAAATGTAGATTGTGTACAGTGGTTTCTTTTGTGAGGTCATGAAGGAAGGTCTACACATCTGTGTGTAGAAAATAATTTTGGAATACTGTGTCACAAAACAAATCAGAACCAAGGGGCCATACACACACACACACACACACACACACACACACACACATACACATATTCATCTACACAGAGAATATAAGTCAGAAAAGAAAAAAATAGAAATGTAATCTGAAGTCTCGTTTCCTCCTAGCAAGTAAATCTCTATGTCATTTTCTATATATCACTCATTATTAAGTTCCACCTCTGTCTTGTACATGTCTTTACTTTCTTTCTACCTACTGAATATCTATCTACTTTTCCTCCAAATCTGATTATTTCCCAATTACCTTCAAGAGGTAGGTTCATGGTCACCCTTTTCAAAAAGCATCTCTGTGTTCATGTTCTAGACCAAGACGAGGGTCAAACTGATATTAGCAACTAGTATTAGTAGTTGTTGAAGTTATGCTAAACACACAATGGGAAAGACAAATTGCATAGGGTATAATTCAAGTCAGGCCAGACATGGAACACTCCCAAAACCAAGGTATTCAAAATAAGAAAGGCAAAGTTCAAAGGCAGAAAGTATAATAAAGACTACACAAAGTCTCTGATCCCCTGAGTCAGACAAAGGGAAACTTTACTTCTCTGGCCAGCTCTGTGAAAAGTACACAAAATTGACAAATTCTCAGTTTGGACTAAAGAATTCTATTCTCTGCTTTCAACCAAGGCTTCACAAACTTCTTCTACTGGTCTGTAAATAAGCTTTCACTAATTTGCAAGAGAAAAAACTGTGAAAAATGAGCATTAATGTAATTAGTTCTTTATACGGCAACATTTATTAAAATTAAGACTGTGCTGTGTTTAGAGATTATGTCCTTCCTACACTTTTGGTGGTAATAAATGATAATTTGAATTATTTGTTTTGCTTGTTTCCAGGTCTTAATTCTGTAAATTAAATATCATAAATTATACTTTAGTTACTGATTTCCCCCCCCACCGGGGTCTATAAAAAAAAAAATCAAAGGGATCTACTGTCACTTAGTTACTCTCTAGATAAAATTCTTTTTGATAAGTGGATATCAAAGAATTTTGTAACTCTGAAAAACCTTCTCAATTCTTCAGGAGATTTTTAAATCTCCATTCTTTCATTCATTCCCTCAAAAAACATTACTAAACCTTACCATATGCCTGACAGTATACTAATCACCTAGGATATATGTGAAAATGCCAGACAAGTTTCCTTCTCTAACGGAGCTTAAATTCTACTCCAGGGACAAAACCAATAAGCAATTAAATTGATTAATTTATAGAGGCATAGCTCACATAAAAACATAGAATATATAGTATGTGTAAAATTAAAATACAACTATATGATAGTCACTGAGTAGTTATTTATATTTGGAAGATCATAATGGAAAGTCTTTCTGAGAGGTAGCATTTAAGCTAAGATCAGATTGACAGAAGCCAGTCAAAGAAAGCCTCTTTCAGGAAGATGGAAGAGCAGCTGGAAAAAAAGGCCTGAAGGTATATTCTATGGAGAGTGACTGATGCCCCCTGGAGCTGCACAGTGCAGGAGAGCTAATTCCAAAACAGAAAGAAGGCAGGTATGTTGAAAAATATTAGGCAAGACTAAGGAAAAGGAGTAGGTTATGGTCAGAGAGATAATGAGGATTATGAAATCAATTCCAAAACATTGTCTCCTCAAATTTAATCTTTCATTCAATAATAACTCATATCTATTGGATGTTCGATATAGTTCATATGTGCAATTTCTCATTTCTCCCTATAAGGCTTTAATGTTTACTTTTTAGACCTCCATTTTATAAAGGCAAAACTGAAGTAATCTGTGCTCCATCATACAGATAATAAATCAGAAGTAGTATTTGAGTGCATGCAATCTAACTCTAAACTCTTAAGTAGGATGTTACACTTACTGATACGTTCCTTGCAGTTACTTCATGACCATGCCATAAAAAGATAGATGTCCTTATGAAATTTAAATTCTATTTGAAGATAATGTATTTGGTTAAAAATTCTAAATAACTGACTTGAGAATTAAAATATGTTTACCAACGTAAGTGCTTTGGACTAGAATTTCAATGAATGAGGATATTTTGTTTGCCATAATTGGGAGGGGTGCAGAGTGGCTACTGGCATCAAATGGGTAGACACCAGAGATGCTGCTCAACATTCTACAATACACAGGATAGATCCCATAATAAAGAATCCGGAACAATCATCGACAGGAAGACACTGGAACTCACCAAAAAAGATATCCAACATCCAAAGACAAAGGAGAAGCCACAATGACATGGTAGGAGGGGCGCAATCACAACAGAATCAAATCCCATAACTGATGGGTGGGTGACTCAAAAACTGGAGAACATTTATACCACAGAAGTCCACCCACTGGAGTGAAGGTTCTGAGCCCCACATCAGGCTTCCGAACCTTGGGGTCCAGCAACAAGAGGAGGAATTCCTAGAGAATCAAGCTTTAAAGGCTAGTGGGATTTGACTATAGGACTTCGACAGGACTGGGGGAAACAGAGACTCCATTCTTGGAGGGCACACACAAAGTAGTGTGCACATCAGGACCCAGGCAAAGGAGCAGTGACCCCATAGAGACTGAACCAGACCTACCTGCTAGTGTTGGAGGGTGGCACTGTCTCACCATGAGGACAAGGACACTGGCAGCAGAAGTTCTGGGAAGTTCTCCTTGGCATGAGCCCTCCCAGAGTCCGCCATTAGCCCCACCAAAGAGCCGGGGTAGGCTCCAGTGTTGGGCCGCCTCAGGCCAAACAACCAAAAGGGAGAGGACACAGCCCCACCCATCAGCAGACAAGTGGATTAAAGTTTTACTGAGCTCTGCCCACCAGAGCAACAGCCAGCTCTACCCACCACCAGTCCCTCCCACTAGGAAACTTGCACAAGCCTCTTAGATAGCCTCAGCCACCAGAAGGCAGACAGCAGTAGCAAGAAGAACTACAATCCTGCAGCCTGTTGACAAAAACCACATTCACAGAAAGACAGACAAGATGAAAAGACAGAGGGCTATGTACCAGATGAAGGAACAAGACAAAACTCCAGAAAAACAACTAAATGAAGTGGAGATAGACAACCTTCCAGAAAAAGAATTCAGAATAATGATAGTGAAAATGATCCAGGACCTCAGAAAAAGAATGGAGGCAAAGATCGAAAGATGCAAGAAATGTTTAACAAAGATCTAGAAGAATTAAAGAACAAACAGAGATGAATGATGCAATGGCTGAAATGAAAAATACACTAGAAGGAATCAATAGCAGAATAACTGAGGCAGAAGAACAGATAAGTGACCTGGAAGACAGAACAGTAGAATTCACTGCTGCAGAACATAATTTTAAAAAATGAATGAAAAAAAATGAAGACAGCCTAAGAGACCTCTGGGACAACATTAAACGCAACAACATTCGCATTATAGGGGTCCCAGAAGGAGAAGAGAGAAAGGACCCGAGAAAATATTTGAAGAGATTATAGTCAAAAACTTCCCTAAAATGGGAAAGGAAATAGCCACCCAAGTCCAGAAAGCACAGAGAGTTCCATACTGGATAAACCCAAGGAGAAACATGCCGAGACACATAGTAATCAAACTGGCAAAACTTAAAGACAAAGAAAAATTACTGAAAGCAGCAAGGGAAAAATGACAAATAACATACCAGGGAATTCCCATAATGTTAACAGATGATTTCTCAACAGAATCTCTACAAGCCAGAAGGGAGGGGTGTGATATAATTAAAGTGATGAAAGGGAAGAAACTACAACCAAGATTTCTCTACCCAGCAAGAATCTCATTCAGATTCGATGGAGAAATCAAAAGCTTTACACACAAGCAAAAGCTAAGAGAATTCAGCACCACCAAACCAACTCTACAACAAATGCTAAAGGAACTTCTTTAAGTGGGAAACACAAGAGAAGAAAAGGACCTACAAAAACAAACCCAAAACAATTAAGAAAATTGTAATAGGAACATACATATGAATAATTACCTTAAACGTGAATGCATTAAGTGCTCCAACCAAAAGACACGGGTTCGCTGAATGGATATAAAAACAAGACCCATATATATGCTGTCTACAAGAGACCCACTTCAGACCAAGGGACACATTCAGACTGAAAGTGAGGGGATGGAAAAAGATATTCCATGCAAATGGAAATCAAAGAAAGCTGGAGTAGCAATACTCATATCAGAAAAAATAGACTTTAAAATAAGGAATGTTACAAGAGACAAGGAAGGACACTACACAATGATCACGGGATCAATCCAAGACAAAGATATAACAATTATAAATATATATGCACCCAACATAGGAGCACGTCAATACAGAATGCAAATGCTAACAGCCGTAAGAGGGGAAATCGACAGTAACACAATAATGAAGGGGACTTTAATACCTCACATACACCAATGGACAGATAATCCAGACAGAAAATTAATAAGGAAACACAAGCGTTAAATGACACAGTAGACCAGATACATTTAATTGATATTTATATGGCATTTCATCCAAAAACAGCAGATTACACTTTCTTCTCAAGTGTGCATGGAACATTCTCCAGGATAAATCACACCTTGGGTCACAAAGCAAGCCTTAGTAAATTTAAGAAAATTGAAATCGTAACAAGCATTGTTCTGACCACAATGTTATGAGATTAGAAATCAATTACAGGGGAAAAAAACATAAAAAACACAAGCACATGGAGGTTAAACCACAAGTTACTAAATAACTAAGAGATCACAGAAGAAATCAAAGAGGAAATCAAAAAATACTTAGAGACAAATGACAATGAAAACACAATGATCCAAAACCTATGGGATGCAGCAAAAGCAGTTTAAAAAGCGAAGTTTATAGCTATACAAGCCTACCTCAAGAAACAAGAAAAATCTCAAATAAACAACCTAACGTTACACCTAAAGGAACTAGAGAAAGAAGAACAAACAGTACCCAGAATTGGCAAAAGGAGAGAAATCATAAAGATCAGAGCAGAAATAAATGAAATAGAAACAAAGAAAACAATAGCAAAGATCAATAAAACGAAAAGCTGGTTCTTTGAGAAGATAAACAAAATTGATAAACCATTAGCCAGACTCATTAAGAAAAAGAGGGAGAGGACTCAAATCAATAAAATTAGAAATGACACAACAGACACTGCAGAAATACAAAGCATCCTAAGAGACTACACAAGCAACTCTATGCCAATAAAACGGACAACCTGGAAGAAATGGACAAATTCTTAGAAAGGTATAACCTTCCAAGACTGTACCAGGAAGAAATAGAAAATATGAACAGAACAATCACAAGTAATGAAATTGAAACTGTGATTAAAAATCTTCCAACAAAAGTCCAGGACCAGATGGCTTCACAGGTGAATTCTATCAAACATTTAGAGAAGAGCTAACACCCATCCTTCTCAAACTCTTCCAAAAAACTGCAGAAGAAGGAACACTCCCAAACTCATTCTATGAGGGCACCATCACCCTGATACCAAAACCAGACAAAGATACTACAAAAAAAAGAAAATTACAGACCAATATCACTGATGAATATAAATGCAGAAATCCTCAACAAAATACTCGCAAACAGAATCCAGCAACACATTAAAAGGTTCATACACCACGATCAAGTGGGATTTATCCCAGGGATGCAGGATTCTTCAATATATGCAAATCAATCAATGTGATACACCATATTAACAAACTGAAGGATAAAAAACGTATGATCATCTCAACAGATGCAGAAAAAGCTTTCGACAAAATTCAACACTCATTTATGATAAAAACTCTCCGGAAACCGGGCATAGAGGGAACCTACCTCAACATAATAAAGGCCATATATGACGAACTGACAGCAAACGTCATTCTCAATGGTGAAAAACTGAAAGCATTTCCTCTAAGATCAGGAACAAGACAAGGATGTCCACTCACCACTATTATTCAACATAGTTTCAGAAGTCCTAGCCACGGCAATCAGAGAAGAAAAAGAAATAAAAGGAATACAAATTGGAAAAGAAGAAGTAAAACTGTCACTGTTTGCAGATGACATGATACTATATAGAGAGAATCCTAAAGATGCCACCAGAAAACTACGAGAGCTAATCAATGAATTGGGTAAAATTGCAGGATACAAAATTAATGCACAGAAATCTCTTGCATTCCTAAACACTAATGATGAAAAATCTGAAAGCGAAATTAAAGAAACACTCCCAGTTACCACTGCAACAAAAAGAATATAATACCTAGGAATAAACCTACCTAGGGTGACAAAAGATCTGTATGACAAAAACTGTAAGACACTGCTGAAAGAAATTAAAGATGATACAAACAGATGGAGAGATATACCAATTTCCTGGATTAGAAGAATCAATTTTGTGAAAATGATTATACTCCCCAAAGCAATATACAGATTCAATGCAATCCCTATCAAATTACCAATGGCATTTTTTTATGGAACTAGAACAAAAAATCTTAAAATTTGTATGGAGACAAAAAAGACCCTGAATAGCCAAAGCAGTCTTGAGGGAAAAAAGCAGAACTGGAGGAATCACACTCCCTGACTTCAGACTATACTACAAAGCTACAGTAATGAAGACAATATGGTACTGGCACAAAAACAGAAACATATATCAATGGAAAAAATAGAAAGTCCAGAGATAAAGCCACTCACCTATGGTCAACTAATCTATGACAAAGGAGGCAAGGATATAAAATGGAGAAAAGACAGCCTCTTCAATAAGTGGTCCTGGGAAAACTGGACAGCTACATGTAAAAGAATGAAATTAGAACACTCCCTAATACCATACACAAAAATAAACTCAAAATGTATTAGAGACCTAAATGTTAAGACTGAACACTATAAAACTCTTAGAGGAAAACATAGGAAGAACACTCTATGACATAAATCACAGCAAGATCTTTTTGATCCACCTCCTAGAGTAATGGAAATAAAAACAAAAATAAACAAATGGGACCTAATGAAACTTAAAAGCTTTTGCACAGCAAAGGAAACCATAAACAAGACGAAAAGACAACCCTCAAAATGGGAGAAAATATTTGTAAACGAATCAACGAACAAAGGATTAATCTCCAAAATATATAAGCAGCTCATGCAGGTCAATATAAAAAAAAAAAAAAAACAACCCATTCCAAAAATGGGCAGATGACCTAAATAGACATTTCTCCAAAGAAGACATACAGATGGCCAAGAAGCACATGAAAAGCTGCTCAACATCACTAATTATTAGAGCAATGCAAATCAAAACTACAATGAGGTATCACCTCACACCAGTTAGAATGGGCATCATCAGAAAATCTACAAACAACAAATGCTGGAGAAGGTGTGGAGAAAAGGGATCCCTCCTGCACTGTTGGTGGGAATGTAAATTGATACAGCCACTATGGAGAACAGTATGGAGTTTCCTTAAAAAACTAAAAATAGAATTACCATATGACCCAGCAATCCTACTACTGGGCATATACCCAGAGAAAATCATAATACCAAAAGACACATGCACCCCAATATTCACTGCAGCACTATTTACAATAGCCAGGTTGGAAGCATAAAAAAGGAACGAAACGAACAAAACGAAAAAAGGAACGAAACTAGGTCATTTGTTGAGACGTGGATGGATCTAGAGCCTGTCATACAGAGTGAAATAAGTCAGAAAGAGAAAAACAAATATCGTATATTAACGCATATATGTGGAACCTAGAAAAATGGTACAGATGAACGGGCTTGCAGGGCAGAAATTGAGACACAGATGTAGAGAACAAACGTATGGACACCAACGGGGGAAAGCGGTGGGGGGGGTGGTGGTAGTGGTGTGATGAACTGGGAGATTGGGATTGACATGTATACACTCATGTGTATAAAATGGATGACTAATAAGAACCTGCTGTAAAAAAATATAAATAAAATAAAATTCAAAAAAAAAAAGAAAAACACTTAACAACAAAAAACCAACAACCTGATTCAAAATGAGCAAAAGACTTGAGTAGATATTTCTCCAAAGAAGAGATACAAATGGCCAATAAGCACATGAAAAGATGCTCAACATCCCCAATCATTAGGGAAATGCAAATCCAAACTGCAACAAGACACCACCTTACACCCATTAGGATGGCTACTATCAAAAAAATAGAATATGAGTGTTTGCAAGGAAATGGAGAAACTGGGACCCTGGTGTACTACTGGTGGAAATCGGTACAGTCACTATGGAAAACAGTATGGTGTTTCCTCAAGTAATTAAAGATAGAATTACTATATGATCCAGCAATTCCACTTCTGCACATATACCCCAAAGAACTGAAAGTAGGATCTCAAAGAGATATTTGGACACCCATGTTCAGAGCAGCATTATTCGTAATAACTAAACCATGGAAGCAACTCAAGTGTCCATCAGTGGATGAACGGATAAGTAAAATGTGGATATACATACAATGGAATATTGTTTAGTCTTAAAAAGGAAGGAGATTATGCAGTATGTTTACAACATGGATACCTTGGGGACATTATGCTAAATGAAATTAGCCAGTCAGAAAAAGATACATACTGTACGATCCCACTTATATGAGGTACTTAGAAGAGTCAAAATCATAAAGACAGAAAGTAGACTGGTGATTACCAGGGGCTGGGGGCATGGAATAATGGGGAGTTATTGTTTAATGAGTATAGAGCTTCAGTTTCACAAGATGAAAACAGTTATGGGGATGGACAGAGGAGATTTTTGCACAACGTTTTGAACGTATTTGATAGTGCTGAACTGTACACTTAAAAAATGGTTAAGATGGGAAAAAATTTGTTTATCATGAAATATATCAAATACAAAGTGTAAATAAAATACATATGTATAATTTAAAAAAGAAAAAGATGTGGCACATATATACAATGGAATATTACTCAGCCATAAAAAGAAACAAAACTGAGTTATTTGTAGTGAGGTGGATGGACCCAGAGTCTGTCATACAGAATGAAGTAAGTCAGAAAGAGAAAAACAAATACCATCTGCTAACACATACATACGGAATCTAGAAAAATGGTACTGACGAACCTACTGACAGGGCAGGAATAAAGACACAGATGTAGAGAACGGACTTAACAACACAGCAGGGGAAGGGGAGACGGATGTAGTGAGAGAGTAGCACTGACACTACCTGGTAAGCTGCCACATAGCACAGGGAGATCAGCTCGGTGCTTTTTGTCGCCCTAGAGGGGTGGGATGGGGGGGTGGGATGGAGGCTCAAGAGGTGGGGATATGGGGAATGTGTATACATACAGCTGATTCACTTTGTTGTAAAGCAGAAACTAACACAATGTTATAAAGCAATTATACTGCAATAAACATGTATTAAAAAAAAAAAGAATCAGCTGACCCAAAATGTCAATAGTGCTGAGATTGGGAAACTTTGCTTTATAGACACGAACACAGAAAACAATATATCCTATGGGAGTTAATTTCTTTCTTCTTGAAAATCTACTGCCCACACTATGAATAAAGCTTATAGTAAATCTCTTTCTTTCTCTCCCTCTCTTTTACTTTGGTTACCCAGTATCTGAAAACCTTTTCTGTTTGGGAAGAATCCCACATTATGATTCTCAGTGAAAAGCTGAGAAAGCCTCCAATCATAGGAGCTTAAAAATGTCACCGATTACATTTTCCTTGCAACTAGTACACAGTCATGTGGCATTGGCTCAACAGTAAAATAATCCACCCAGATCTTGAATTAGGACTTGGTGATGCAAGCAAATGGGGATGGCCAAAATCTACCTCTGACAACAGCTACAGGAAAGCCAGCTTACTGGAGTGATGGAGCAGCAGTGATTAGAGCTGGTTATGTTGGCAATTCAAGCTGCTCTTGGTGCTTGGAAGCTGCAAGGTTTCCTTCACCAAATCTGCTCTACAGTGTGATTTGGGAGGTTGTTCCTGGATCTACAACTTGATGCTGTGGCCCATCCAGCAATTATGAGAATTGCCCAGGGTCCTTTAATAAATTTTTGTCCTATTTTATTCAGCCAGAATGGGATTCTGTTGATTTCAAGTAAAACACTGATAAAGAGCTACTTTTTGCTCTTGCTCTCTGGGTATTTTAATATGTATATCTTGTAACTACCTACATCTTGAGAAGACATACAGCATTGTATATATTCAATTTGATTTTCCCTTTAACTTTCTATTTATTACAACTATATACAAAAGCATATAAAATATGAGTATACTTTTTTAAGGTAGCAAATCAAACCCATGTACCATCACCCAGCTTATAAATGAAGAAAAACAAAAACAGAGAATGAGGTGTTTTCTGTGTTCCCCTCCATATTTGCCCCATCTCTCTCCACAAAGAGGCAACCCCGCACTGAATACATATAATATACACATATATATGGATATATATCATAATATTCTGGTGTATATATATTTATATATTCTGATGTATACACATATATGTCGATATATATATTTGCTATATAGGCTGATACATATTCTTATGTATATATACTGATTCTTAGTATATCTAAAGATGTAGTAATGACTTTTGAAAGTTAACACAGAGAGATAAAACTTCGTAACTGCCATTAATAATAAAAATGGATTTGGATATTACAATTATGTTCAATTTTGAGAACTAATTATCTATTTTAGTGTTAAAATGCAGATTCCTCAAGTACAATCCAGAAGTTGTAAACCGGAATCTCTGTTATTGGGAACTGGCATTTCTTGTTACATGCCTTTCTGTGCCTTCCATGGTTGAGTCTCAGGGAGCCAGAAACATCTGCTGAGTGGGGATGTAAATATCACTGTGTGACCCAATGCCCTCACGGGTCCATTCGCAAAGCCTGGCACAGGTGGTGTCAAATCTGCCTCGCCTCGCCTCCCTTCCTCCTCTTCTCCTGGGGCCCCTGGCTGCTCCAGTTCCCTCTCTCCTCCAATCCAGTGGAACCACTCATCAGGCAGCCCTCCTCCCGACCCTCATATACAGTTACAGGTGAAGCAGGCAACAACAGCAATGAGCGTGGGTGGGAAGGTCACAGCTGTGTCGTTTCCCTTCCAAAGGCTACACCTGTGGCTCTTAACAACAAGAATGCCCTGCCCTACCCACTGCGACCAGCGCTAGCAAACAGCCCGGATTAAACCCTCACTACATCTGGGATGCTCCTGTCTCACCTGCAAAAGGTTTTCATCAACGATGGGAGCAGTAGGTACTCTGACCTCCATACCTGCGCTCCTGGGAACAACATGCCTCCAGCCTGGGCCACCCACCGAGCCAACCCTGATGTCCCGGGTGACGGGGTACCTAATGGTGGTGGTGGCTGGCACCCCCAGGGTGGCCTATGTTGACCCAGAAAGGACCCCCCAGACAGCCACAGCCTGCACGGCCAATGAGTGCCAGTTCCCCCTTTACAGTAAGCCATGACACAATCCCTGGGGGCCCATTCCAGCTGTAGGAGCCCTGCAAGGCTACAGAAAGAGGCCACCAGGACCTGGAGACCCACTCCTCTGAAGGGGCCTTGCACACACCCCGTACAACCTTGCCAACTGTGGCACAGGAGTCAGCAAAGGGCGTGGTACTCCCAGCAGGCGCGCAGCCCCCAGAGCGTGATGGCCAGGCCCACCTCCGCCGAGATGGCCAAGACGTGGTGTTCCGGCGCTGGTGGCAGAGAGCATCACTCCCGCTTGGTAGTCCAAGACGGGCCCCCTTGTTTCACAGAGGTGGCCAGGGCTGGGCCCGCAGGGGGAATGGGGTGCGCTGCCGTCCCCCGAAACTGGGCTCGCCTTCCCCACCTCCCCTTCTACTTCACTGTCCCGGCGCGGCGGCTGCGGGCGCCGCCGTCCGCCAAGGCCTGGGCGACCCTGAGGAGAGAGAAGCATGGGCCCGGCGCCTATGGAAGGCAGCCTGACTCACACAGTCCCGCTCCCCCCGACCCCCGCGCCGTTTCCTCTGGAGACGCCAAGAGTACAGGAGATAGAAAGTTACAGTGCACCCACCTAATGCCATTTTGTAGACTCACACGCCTTCTCTCTCAACTTCGAAAATGCAAAGTCAGCTGGAAGACTACACAGTGGCTCCGAGCCTTAGGAGCGGAGACGGGCAGGGGGAGAAACCTTGCTGCCGAAGCGGAAGCATTAACCGAGGCGCGAAAGATGGAACTGCGCAGGCGCACAGCAGCTTTCAAATGCGGGCAGCTGGGAGGGTGTGTCCAGAAAACGTGGTCTCAGGACGAGACCTGTTTTTCTCTCCTCTGTGTTTTATCAATAGATATTGTCATATCTACAGTCAATGTATGAAGAAACTGAGGCACAGAGAGGTTAAGGAATTTACCTGGTGTCACACTGCCAGTGAGTAGCTTAACTAGGATCTGAACCTAGAAACTCTAATTCCAAAATTTGCCTTCTGGATAAATAAATTTATATGTACACTTGTTCTCAATTCCAAGTTCTCATAAAAGTGACCAAAATATTTTTTAAAAGATGAAATGTTTAAGGAAGTCGGAGCGTCCATCAGTGATATAATAATTTTAATGTGTTTGTAGAGGATAGAAGGTTGATGTGATTGAAGGGTAAAATGTCAACTGTAGATAAAATATAGGAAATTTTATTTCCTTTCATGAGAAAGCGGAAGAGACTCCAAATCCTTTAAATTGTAGTGGCAAATATGATACAAAAATTAAAATTAATTAATTAAAAAATAAGACCCTTGTCAGCTAGAGCGTTGAGATTGACACCCTTGGATACATGATTGACTTGTGGCCATGACTCTCTTGCTCCCTCACCCCCACCACCCCAAGTAAAGCCTAAGAACTACCTTTGAGCCAAAGTATGTAATTTACCATCAAGGACCTTCTAGTAAGGACAGTGGGGTCTCAGTGAGAGGCAGAGCTGTCTGCAGAACTGAAACACCTTACCCTTAAAATTAGGCTTTCCCACTTGGTCTTTGCTTGTACTCCCATCACTCGATCACTGTACAAATTGCCATCTCATATCCACACATAATCCCCTCATGTAGTCTACATTAACATAGATTTGTTGACTTGCCTTTATTCTGTCTGCTAGGTGCACCTTTCTTCATCTTACTGGAATATTCTTACTTTTCAAAATCAATCCTTAGTCTTTATTATAATCTATGTGAAATTCTAACTCACTTTTTAAATATCTTAATCATCATCATCACCACCACCACCACCATCATCATCATCATCATTGCTGCCATTAAAGCATGCATTCATAACTGCATGTTAAACACTCCATATGCATTATATTACTATGCTAATGTTATTTGAGTTGAAAAAACTGAGGGTTAAAAGATTAAGTAACTTACCTAATATTACAAAGTTAGGATGTAGTAGAAACAGCATGAAATTCATTCTTTTTCTTATTTCACAGTCTGTCATACTGCCTTGATCTACAATACCTTTTGTGCAATTTCCATGTGCATTTATAATTACATATACCACATAATGTATTTATTTGTTTACATGTGTATCATTCCTCTCTTATTAATCCAGGAATGAATATTCCCTGACAATATAGATTGCAAGTGATTTGTGAATATATCTATATCTGTATATCTATATATCTAACACCTGGTGAAGTTTCTGATACTCTATAGCTATATCATATATAAGTATAAAACATAGAAAATAGGAACAAAAATTACAAATGTATGGGGCACATATATGCATATGAAAAACATTATACATAAATCAATATCTTCAAAATTAATTCCAGTTCCAATCAATTTTAATAAAATAGTTTTGGGATGTTCTTTTAACTTGACAAACAGTAGAAACTTTATATAGAAAAAAAATTGAGAGTAATCCCAAAAACATTAATAAAGAATAAATAGATATTATTCCTACAGATATTAGAACATGTTATTATAAAAAAGAATAAACAAAATGACATAATACTAACAAAAATAGATAAGGGAAATGGAAAAATCACCATACATAGTCACTATTATATAATATATAATATATAATGTATATATTATATATATAAGAATTTATATGTGTAATTTCTTTCTTGAACTCATGAAGAAGTACTTTTAAAAACAGACTTTAGGAATACTGATTATTAATTTTAAAAACATTAATTAATAAATATCCTTACTTCATGCCATATGCACCATATTGCAATGTAATAAAAATAAAATGCTTTAGAATAAGAGACAAAGATGAAATTTAAATATTGAAGCAATTCAAATATAGTAAAAACATATAAAATTTTGCTACATAAAAATTTAAAGTTACTGTATATTAAAAATGATAAAATAAAAGTGCCAAATAATTTTGGAGAGAAATAACAAGGAATGTGACAACAAATAAGTTGATACTTATTTGTTGTCACATTCATACAGAGTAAACATTTATTTCTCCAATCATTTTAAGTTAATTTAAAAATATGGAAAACTCTTTCTTATGTAGAAAGAGTGATTCTAAAATATAACTTATTAATATTTCAAAATAAGTAAAAACAATACATAGTCTCCTCAGATATCTACAACAGCTTGGTATGATAAATATATTTTACCAGAAACTGCATTTTAACTCACAGAATCAGTTACTGAGGACATCTGTTACTATTCTCTTCATTTTTCTCAGTGTTCAACTGAAATGCATCTTTAAACTTAATTGCAATTTAAAAATAATTTTTAGTCCATATTTCTAATTTTAAACACAGATGATTAGACTGGCAACTGCCCACATGTCTAAATTATTGTCCTTTTATCAGTATCATGATTGTTTTTATTTAAAGTGCTGAATAGAAAAAATAATCTTGCCTGTACCTGATTATATTGTTAGAAATTGAATGAAGAAATTGCAAAATGGAGGAAAATAAAATTTAGCTAAATAAACATTAGAACAACTACAGTTACCAGAAATATTTTCAAAAATCAGCTTCTCCATATCAACTGATTTTGGCTCTCACATCTTTCCTTTTTGATTTGGGAATAATAATTTTATAATATTGGATATGTTCACAGAGCTAGCATACTGCAGCTGTAACCACCATTCAAATTTTTACGCTGATTATACTCACTAATTACAACTGGGATGCAAAACAGATTTCATATTAAGCTACATTATAATGGAAGAAATTTAAACAGACCCATTTTTTAGAAGTATATTCTTTCGGAGACTGCAGATTTTAAGGCAGCATTAGCCAATTAAAAACACCAGGTTTGGGCTTCCCTGGTGTTGCAGTGGTTGAGAGTCCACCTGCCGATGCAGGGGACACGGGTTCGTGCCCCGGTCCGGGAAGATCCCACATGCCGCGGAGCGGCTAGGCCCGTGAGCCTTGGCCGCTGAGCCTGCGCGTCCGGAGCCTGTGCCCCGCAACGGGAGAGGCCACGACAGTGAGAGGCCCGCGTACCGCAAAACAAAAAAAACAAAAAACACCAGGTTAGTTCTTGAATAAAGGATTAAAGCAAAAGATTACTTTCACACTTGCGTGGTGTATGTCAAAACAGACATTTTGCCTGATGGCCACCCTTGTGGCAAATGAAATGAAAAGCTAGACTATACAATAAAAGATGACCATTTGTACAGTTCCATATTAAATAATGCATTTTGAGAAGCCTTTTCTATTTCCTTGGTAGGCTGTCTAATTTGAATTCGGTCTTTATTTCAGCAAGACATATTTCACTTATTTACCCTTGTATATTCGTCAGGCGTTTGTGTTTCTAGTGCAAGTGTTCTCTCCATGACTAACCTTATCCTTTCAGGAATGAGCCTGCTGGATTGCGACATACACAACACCATGTAATTTAAAAATCTCATATAAGTGTGGACCCAATATTCCTTCCTCAGGACACAGTATTGTTTACAAATGAAGGAAAACAAACCACTCTGGCATTAGGTTCTGAAACTATATGATGGGTAAAAGTAATGTGTCTGCTCTGAAAGTAATTCCAGACCTGATAGGACGTTTGGATAAAGGTTTAGCATTGAATTTGAGATGAGCAAACATGGGGTAGAATGATTCAATAAGAATTTTGCACTTGTTTTTTACTGTTTCAGTAACATACTGAGCTAACTTTTACCTCCATGCCTTTGCTTATACTGTTCTGTACCTAGAATGTCTATCTTTCTAATTCCCAGTATCTAGATTATATCCACTTTTTAAAGCTTAAGTCAAGTTGCATGTATTTGTTGAAGTCTTTTCTGCCATATCAGTAAGTAAATAACCTTACTTTCTTCTGAGCCTCCTATACTATTTTTTTATTTCTACACAATGAATTAAGTGATATTTAGGAAAGAGCACACACATTGTAGTTAGATGACAGTCTGAATTTTATCTCTGCCATTTACTAGCTGATGTACATTAGGAGATGATGAGGATCAAATATCTTAAAGCAAAAGGAAGTATGTGGTAAACCAAAAAAGAAAAGCTTTCATATTTTAAAATGTACTTTTGTTTCATCATGTACTTTCCTTTTTTATGTAATTGTTCTTTATGTGCTTTCCAATATTGTTTCGATTATAAATCCCTGGAGAGCAGGGATTGAGGCATGCATATGCACAAATGTTTTACATTTTGGAGATTTTTGGTACATTTATACAGTAAATGAATCTATATCCATCTAGTTAGCTATCTACCTACCTATCTACCAACTATCTTGGAACCAGAATGGATAAAAGGCTCAAGACATTTTAGAGACCAGTGCAAAGGGAAATAATTAAATAATTGAACTTACGTTGATACAGGTTAAAATATTTAATATACTAAGAGAGTAGATCTTAAAAGTTCTCATCACAAGAAAAAAATCTGTAACTATGGGTGGTAATGGATGTTAACTAAACTTATTGTGGTAATCATTTTCACAATATGTATATCAATACATACATCAAATCTTTATCTTGTACACCAAAAACTGATATAATGTTATGTGTCAATTATATCTGAATAAAAATTAAACATTTAATATGTATCGAACTGTACCATGACAGAAAAAGTCCTGTAGAGCAAGTAAAATTTTATTTGTTTAAGAAAGAAAAAAGTTGAACTGACAAGGAAATATACAAAATTGCATAAGAATAAACTGCTCCCAAGTTAGAGCAACTATCAGAGGACTAGAAAATAGCTGATAGTAAATACATGATTTTTCAAATTTGAAAAATTTAGTTAACAGAGAATAAACATCAGGAAAAGCTGAAATAAGAGGTGACCTAATAATCATGAATAAGCAAATGCTGAAGGTTCTTTTTATCTTCAAATACTGTAATGTCTTTACAAGTTTGCCATAGCCTCTCCTTTCTGTCCTGGAATTCTTATATTTAGAGATCACTAGTGGTTAAAAGTGAGGCCAATATGTATTTATAAACCACCTGATACAGAAAAAAACAAACAAAAAAGTGATTAGGAGAGGTAAAATATCCAAAGTGGACAACCTGAAAGATTACAATATCTATTTCATATGAATAAACATTGTCCTGGTCATTGTAAGAGAAAATTAAGATGAAAAAGGTTTAGTTACTGCTCTGAAAGTTATAATTTGTAAACAAAATAAGTAAACAATGTAACAATAATATAATATACTATGCCTAATGTGAAAGTATTGTTTAAGATACTAGTTACTGTCTTTTATTCCCAGAAACCCTCCTCTTTTAAATATTCTCAGTCTACCACTCAGACTCCTAGCATCAACTGCAGTTTTAACTTCCATCTCTCAAATGTATTTGACTTAAGCAGGAGGAAGTTAATTAACTTTTACCTAGCCCTCAGGATGCAGCGGTCAGTGTACGCAGCTAGAATTATTCTGACTTAGGGTCTCACTTTTAACATTTGGGTTTCCACTTTCCCAATTTTACTCTTACTTTTAGAAAATAGAAGTTCCTCTACTACAGTCGTTATTTTGATTGGCTGACAGTAACACATTTCCTCTGGAAATTTCAACTTCCTCTAAACAATTTCCTTAATCATGTACCACACTGTGATCCATAGACCCTACTAATAGCACATAAACATCTCTGATGCAACTGCTTGTCTGTTCTGTTTGAATCTCTTAATGTTTTTGGTCTTGACTTCTGAATTCCACACTATGATTTTTGTAAAGACACACAGTTTCTCTCAGTAGTACCTCCTGACATTGCCTTCTGAAACAGACATGCCAGCAATGTCTTGTTATATGGTGAGTATCATATTTTCCTACCAGACCTTCCTATAATTTACTGGCTCATGCCTACCCTTAGTATGTGACTCTATTTTTGACTCTTGCTTCTCTACAAAACATTCCTATTCCTAACCTGGAAATGCCTATCTGTGTGTGCTAAGATGTATCAAAGCAATATTATAAAATGAATGATTGTTATTATATCCCAAATCTCATCAGGCTCTGGAAGTGTTTTTCATAAGAAGTATACCTGGGTCAAAGGTCTGCCAAGGAAGAGAATCAGGTTAGTTTCTTCCAAACATGTACAGTGCTCAGCAGGGACAGCTAAAGCAGTCAACTAGTTATCAACTTGATCACATTATTAATGAAAGCAGAATAAACAAAACAAATCAAAACTTTTCCTGAAAGATTGTTTAATTTACAACTATGGTAGGCAAAATAATGGATCCCTAAATGTGTCCATGTCCTTATCCCAGAACCCTTTGTGTATGTTATGTTACAGGACAAGGGAGAATTAAGGTTGACAATGGAATTAAATTTTCTAATCAGGTAACTTTACAATAAGGAGAGTATCCTGGATTATCCAGGTTGGAATAATGTATTTGCAAGGGTCCTTTTTTTTTTTTTTTGCTGTAAGATTTGGGGTGGTTTATTACACAACAAGTCTGTCTAATACATGTTGCAAAGAATAATCTTGCACATACAAGTTTAAGAGTAGAAGTTCCCACATAGGGTGAGAGATGGAGCGAGGCTTAGTAATGGGATCCTTAGTAATGGGATGGAGTTTAGAGATGGAGTAAGGAGAAGGGGCTCAGGAATGGGATAGAATCATAGATGGGATGAGAGTTTAGGATGGAGATGGGAAGCTCAAGAATAAGTGAGGATGTCTGTGTGCATTTACTTGGTAATTTCCAAAATCTGAATATTTACTGGTGTATTATGCTGCACCAAAATGTCATCTACCAGAGAGTGCATATTTCACCACATACTCACCAACAACACGTATTATTCTTTTTCTTCTTGGCCAGTATGATAAGTGAGACTGATATCTGCTTGCTTTGATTTTGCACCCTGTGGTTACTGGTAGAGTTGAATTTCTTTTCACAGAGTTACTCCATTTTTCTTTTCCCTGTTCATGCCCTTGGTTCACTTTACACTGGATGTTCCTCTTATTCTTATTAATCTTCAAACCGTTTGTCACAGAGGTTGCAAATATTTTCCTAGTTTATAGTTTGCCTTTTAATTATTTTTACAAGGCTTTTAAAAAGTCAACTTGTTTGAGATACAATTTACATTAATAAAATTAAGTTATTTAAAGTGTAAAGTCTGATTTTTTTTTTGCGGTACGCAGGCCTCCCACTGCTGTGGCCTCTCCCATTACAGAGCACAGGCTCCGGATGCACAGGCTCAGCGGCCATGGCTCACAGGCCCAGCCGCTCCGCAGCATGTGGGACCTTCCCGGACCAGGGCACGAACCCATGTCCCCTGCATCAGCAGGCAGACTCTCAACCACTGTGCCACCAGGGAAGCCCTGATGAGTTTTGACAAATGTATACACCTGTGTAACTGCAACCACAACCAAAATTTAGAACTTTTTCATCACCCCTAAATATTCTTTCATGCTCCTTTCCAGCCAATTTCCATTTCCATCCTGGCCCCAGGCAACCACTGATCTACTTTTTCTATCATTATAGATTAAAACTGTCAAGGCTTTTTGATATGCAAAATGTACTTTAAGCTTTTTATTAGTCAAACCTCACTCTTTTCCTTTAAATATGTTGTGTTTTTTCTTTTTTGTTTTTTGTTTGAGTGGAGTGCCCTGTGCTATACAGCAGGTTCTCATTAGTTGTTTATTTTATACACATTAGTGTATATTTGTCAATCCCAATCTCCCAATTCATCCCTCCTCCTGCCTTTCCCCCCTTGGTGTCCATATGTTTGTTTTCTACATCTGTGTCTCTATTTCTGCCTTGCAAAGCAGTTCATCTGTACCATATTTCTAGATTCCACAAATATGTGTTAATATACGATATTTGGTTTTCTCTTTCTTTCTTACTTATTTCACTTCATATGACAGTCTCTAAGTCCATCCACATCTCTACAGATGACCCAATTTCATTCCTTTTTATGGCTGAGTAATATTCCATTGTATATATGTACCACATATTCTTAATCCATTCATCTGTTGATAGACATTTAGGTTGCTTCCATGACCTGGCTATTGTAAATAGTGCTTCAATGAACATTGGGGTACATGTGTCTTTTAGAATATGGTTTTCTCTGGGTATACACCCAGTAATGGGATTGCCAGGTCATATGGTAAGTCTGTTTTTAGTTTTTTAAGGAACCTCCATACTGTTCTCCATAGTGGCTGTACTGGTATACATTCCCACCAATAGCACAAGAGGGTTCCCTTTTCTCCATACCCTCTCCAGCATTTATTGTTGTAGATTTTTTGCTGATGGCCATTCTGACCAGTGTGTGGTGATGCCTCATTGTGGTTTTGATTTGCATTTCTCTAGTAATTAGTGATGCTGAGGATCTTTTCATGTGTCTCTTGGCCATCTCTATGCCTTCTCTGGAGAAATGTCTGTTTAGGTCTTCTGCCCTTTTTTGATTGGGTAGTTTCCTTTTTTAGCATTGAGCTGCATGAGCTTTTTGTATATTTTTAAAATTAATCCCTTGTCTACTGCTTCATTTGCAAATATTTTCTCCCATTCTGAAGGTTGTCTTTTTGTCTTGTTTATGGTTTCCTTTGCTGTGCAAAAACTTTTAAGTTTCATTAGGTCCCATTTGTTTATTTTTGTTTTTATTTACATTACTGTAGAAGGTGGGTCATGAAAGATCTTGCTGTGATTTATGTCAAAGAGTGCTTTTCCTATGTTTTCCTCTAAGAGTCCTATAATGTCCGGTCTTACATTTAGGTATTTAATCCATTTTGAGTTTATTTTCTAAGTTCATTCTTTTACATGCAGCTGTCCTATTTTCCCAGCATCACATATGTCAATGGAATGAATTTTATAACAAAAAATTTTTTCCAACATCTATCTGTTGAGAATATTATCTGAATCTTCTTCAGAAACATTACAATTTTACTGAACCTCTGAAGAAGCAGTATTGTGACTGGCATGGATTCTAGTTCCTGCAGAGTTCAGAATGTTCTTGAATATTCTGATGCTTTATGAGAAAATGTTCAATTTAATTAGAACAGCAGCTCAAAACAAATAGAATTAGAACACTAATATAATGCTTAAACATTTTTCTATAAAGACATTTCAAAATTTTTATTACTCTATATTAATGTTTTTATTAGCTGATATTCCTGAGTGGGATATATGTTAGTGTCTTCACAAATCTACAAGTTATCTTTGTACTGAAACATATAAAATATCATGTTAAAGCTAACATTTTTATGAGTTTGCGCTTAGGAAATCTTTGCCTGATATCATTTATGAAAGGACAAAAAAGGTTCATTTAAAAATCACTCCAGGCTATACATTGCTTTTATCAAAGATTTTAATTTGTATCTGAGAAAACAGATTAGAAATGCTGCATCACTGTCATTTTGATCACCTGTTTATAGTTCTTGAATTATATTCTTTCATGGAGCTACATATATTTAAGTAATCAGTTGTGAGGTAAGAATAAATGTTTCTATTTATTAGAATAATATTCAATGCATAATGTCACTAGAAGATAATTTCTCTTAGATTGTGTGTGTGTGTGTGTGCATGTGAATGAGAGAGAAAAGAGAGAAAAAGAAAATTTCACAACTACTGGTTTATATATATAACAGTCAATATTCTCAACAATTAGAAGTTTACAAATCATCCAAATAATTGGCACTCCAGCTGGTTTTTGAATCAATTGAATATTTGATAATTTTTTAGTAATGATTCAATTATAATAACTAGCAGTTATCAATTGATTGCTCTGTGCAAGATAATGAATTAAGTGCCCTGAAGGCACTTTATCATTTACTGCTCATGACGATGTCATGTTATAGTTATGAGAATTATCTATATTTATGCTAAGGAAACTGAAACTTTAAGAAATTAGACAAATCCTGTGGTGAGCATATGATACAAACCAGTACGTATTTGAGAGGGAAAGAAAAGCTATTAATAATTATCTATGTGGCTTTATAGATGTACACCAGAATTGTCCCAGGTAAACCAAGATACATGATTACCTTACACATATAGTAAGTAGCAGAAGTAAGAGTCAGCCCTAAGGAACCCAGGTAATTTTCCAAATGTATGATTTAACTACTATGTGGTGAATCTGCATGATCCAGACAGAGTAGAATTTTAAATGCTCCATGAATGGTTTGGCATCACGAACCAATGTCCTAATCAAATTAAACATTTCTTCTTGTCACCCATACGTCTCTTTTCACTTTTATTTAACCAATACGAAAGCCAATTCATACATCTCTGAAGTAGTAACACGATATTTCACTTACGTATCTCTGCATATTTTCCCTCCATCTCCAAACATCAAATTTTTACCAACATATACACTATTCCTAATTTGATGCTCAGATGCAAATTTCCTCCTCCTCCAAGATTCCTTTGCAGATTCACACCTGGAAATTTCAAAACATGTTATTTGTATTGTTGTTATGGTAATTATGACAATATTTATCATATTCATCATAATTTTGTGTATACTTTGTCTCCCCTAAATAAAACCTCAACTCTTACTCATGGTTGAAAGTTTATAATATGATTAATAATATGTATATACATGAGTCTTCTGCATTTCTAAAATTTTGTTTCTCTTCAGAATTAACAAATTCTTAAACTTGAAGAAAGTTATTTACTCTTTAGTTTACTCTGGACATGAGGGTATAAATGTGTAACATAAGAAAACAAATTGTGTGAAGATTTTTCTATTCATAATTTAGAGAGGGATTGTGGAGCAATAAATTTTGGCTACAAATATAATTTTTATAAATATTTGATGTAAATGTATTATAAATTTCAATATGACTTTAGATTTTTATTTCACTCAGAGTTTCTCATTTTAAAACTCTCTCAGATTATCTAATTTTGTCTAATAAATACATATTTTTAAATTTATTAAGCTGTGCAAGCCATGATCTTTCTATCAGGAACTTTCTATCATGCATATATTCATCTCATTAATACTTTTGTAAGTGAATATCATGTAGGAAAATCATGATTTTGCTTGTAAAGATGCGCACTCATCTACCTTTACTCTGACTGGCATTTTAAATTGAAAGGCAATGGTGGAAGTTATTTATATATTGTTGTAACAATTTTTTTTTAACACAAGAGTTTCTTCTGAATGCCACTGACAGAGAGAAACTATTTAATTCATTCCACAAGGGTGATATTTAGAGCCTGTATAAATCAGAATAATAGCTGTCCATGTGCTATATTTTTAGGAACCTTAAAAGAATCACCCAGCCTAAATAATCTGCCTCACTATATTTCCACAGTGCCTAAATTTTTGTCAATTGATGTCACTCCTTAAGGGTGTTGCCAAGAAAATGGACTTTTAATTCATTACCTTAGAGGGGAAGCACATTGGTACAGATTTATCTTTATTGCAACTGGGCTGTCGCAAATAGCAGGATCCAGCTGTTATAAGACAGTAAATGAGTACATTTTAATTTAGAAGTAAGCAGGAAGAAGTTCTAAACTGACAATTCCTCGCCAAGGGCATAAATTCCCAATGACCTAAGTTTTTATAAACACAGATACCCCGGTCTTACCAGAAAACGGTTTTAAGAGTCAGCAAATTTTCAGTGAACCCCAAATAATCTTATTGTGCATTGGAATTGAAGCCAGTGCTACTGAGGGAAATTATTCAGTGTTGTTCTGTGCCTCAGGGAAGACCTTGAGAACTGAAGAAAGCCTCCCCCTCAACCCCCCAACCCCCCCCCCCACCGCGGCTCCCGAGGGTACTGAAGCAATAAAGAGGGGAGAAAGGAAATAGAAAATTTGAACTCAATCTCAAGTTCATCTGAGTCCTGGGTTAAGTATTTCCCATGTTCACTCTCAGCACCTCTGTTGACTTTCACATGTTAATTGTGAGTTCCTCTGTTGGATTCTAGGGAATATTTTCATTCTCAGAGAGTAATCCAGAATAAGGCATCCAGATTGTTTGTATAGAAAGTAAGTCATCAGACTTTCTGCCTTATCAGAGCTTAGTTGGATTTTAAACAATACATATCTAGTTAGGTAATGCAGTACTGTGAAAAGAGAATTTTATTACCTCTATATGGAAGGTGAGGAGGGCTTCCCTGGTGGCGCAGTGGTTGAGAGTCTGCCTGCCGATGCAGGGGACATGGGTTCATGCCCCGGTCCGGGAAGATCCCACATGCCTCGGAGTGGCTGTGCCCGTGAGCCATGGCCGCTGAGCCTGCGCATCCGGAGCCTGTGCTCCGCAATGGGAGAGGCCACAACAGTGAGAGGTCCGCGTACCGAAAAAAAAAAAAAGGAGGTGAGGAGATGTATCTTCCCAGCAATTAGTCTCAGGAGGAATTTCCTGTAAGGTGACCAGATTTGGATTTAATGACTAACACTGCTGAACCCTGGTGAGGAAAATACTGCAGTGTTGCCACTGTGGGTCATGATGAAAGGAAACCTGCAGGTCAAAATAAAGAGGAAAAGAAGCCAAAAGGTAGATGATATTGCAATAACAAGAGAAAAATAGATACCTGTTCAGTCTGGTAAGATGATTGTCTCTCCTTACCAAACAAAATTTCTAGTACTTTTCAAAATAGTCTAATCAAGACTCAGTTATGCATCATACTCTTCATATACATTTTAGGACATCCATATTTTCTTTTCCATAGAAGGTATCATTTATTTATTATGTTCCATTCTTCTATATTACAAATTTAACTAATAAGTTAACTTGCTTTTTAAATCACTAGAGGCATATATCACCCTACATTCTAATCTCAATATGAAGCTAGCACTCTCTTAACAATCAGGTTTTTTTTCTTTTTGCTCAATCATCTCAAATTCCTCCCTTACATCATCAGACTCTCTCTCTTTCTCTATCTCTCTCTCAATCTCTGTCACACACACAAATACTCTTTCTTTTTTTCTCCTTTTTCTTTGTTTCTGTATTTTATTTTCTGTTTTTTATTCACAAATCCCTTTCCTCCACAACTTTATTCTTCTTTGATTAACATGTAGTGTACAGAAGTGAAAGGAAAATACTTTGCTGATGAAAGAAATTGGTTTCTGGAACCAGAGCTTCATTTCCTACAGCCATTGAAGTTTGACAGTAAAGAAGAGGATTTTTAAGTCCTTATTAGGATGTACTTTATTTTATTCAAATGTATACTCTGGGGCCTATCAAAATCATGAATAGGCCTAGCATTCAGTTGGTTTCCTGAATGAAGGTAAATGAGAAGAGGGCACTGCCATAGTATTAAAATATCCTGCAAGCAATTCTTCTATTTTTATTTTAAATCAAGATGGAGAAAATAATTGAATAAAATTCACAAATTTTAAGTGTATAATTAAATTAATTTTAACAAATGTATTATAACCACTGTCATAATCATGATATTTTCATGACTCCAAAGAGTTCCCTCATGCTATTTTGCAATCAATTCCATTCCCTCGCCACTGGTCCTGCTAACCACTGATCTGCTTTCTGTCACTGTAATTTTGCAATAAACAGTATGTGGCCTTTGTGTATTGCTTCTTGACGCAGTAGTGATGTTCCCAGTGGCAGTACAGTGTTTTCCACCTCCTGGTTAGGCACTAACTACACAGTGCATATAATTTACATGTATTTTTGTAGCTCAATATATTTGATGAGATTTCTTTCACATGAAAATGTAAAAACAATACTTCTAATTAAAAAAGGTGTTGAGTAGATACTTGCATAAGCCTCTTAGATACCCTCATCCACCAGAGGGCAGACAACAGAAGCAAGAAGAACTACAATCCTGCAGCCTGTGGAAAGAAAACCACCTTCATAGAAAGACAAGATGAAAAGGCAGAGGGCTCAGATGAAGGAACAAGATAAAACCCCAGAAAAACAACGACATGAAGTGGAGATAGGCAACCTTCCAGAAAAAGAATTCAGAATAATGGAGTGAAGATATTCTAGGACCTCAGAAAAAGAATGGAGGCAAAGACTGAGGAGATGCAAGAAATGTTTAACAAAGACCTAGAAGAATTAAAGAACAAACAAACAGAGATGAACAATACAATAACTGAAATGAAAACTACATTAGAAGGAATCAATAGCAGAATAGGTGAGGCAGAAGAATGGATAAGTGACCTGGAAGACAGAATGGTGGAATTCACTGCTGTGGAACAGAATAAAGGAAAAAGAATGAAAAGAAATGAAGACAGCCTAAGAGACCTCTGGGACAACATTAAACGCATTATAGGGGTCCCAGGAGGAGAAGAGAGAGAGAAAGGACCAGAGAAAATATTTGAAGAGATTATAGTCAAAAACTTCCCTAAAATGGGAAAGGAAATAGCCACCCAAGTCCAGAAAGTGCAGAGAGTCCCATACTGGATAAACCCAAGGAGAAACATGCCGAGACACATAGTAATCAAACTGGCAAAACTTAAAGACAAAGAAAAATGATTGAAAGCAGCAAGGGAAAAACGACAAATAACATACAAGGGAACTCTCATAAGGTTAACAGCAGATTTCTCAGCAGAAACTCTACAAGCTAGAAGGAATTGATAAACCATTAGCCAGACTCATCAAGAAAAAGATGGAGAGGACTCAAATCAATAAAATTAGAAATGAAAAAGGAGAAGTTACAGCACACACCGCAGAAATACAAAACATCCTAAGAGACTACTACAAGCAACTCTATGCCAATAAAATGGACAACCTGGAAGAAATGGACCAATTCTTAGAAAGGTACAACCTTCCAAAACTGAACCAGGAAGAAATAGAAAATATGAACAGACCAATCACAAGTAATGAAATTGAAACTGTGATTAAAAATCTTCCAACAAACAAAAGTCCAGGACCAGATGGCTTCACAGGTGATTTCTATCAAACATTTAGAGAAGAGCTAACACCATCCTTCTCAAACTCTTCCAAAAAACTGCAGAGGAAGGAACACTCCCAAACTCATTCTAAGAGGCCACCATCACCCTGATACCAAAACCAGACAAAGATACTACAAAAAAAGAATATTACACCAATATCACTGCTGAATATAGATGCAACAATCCTCAACAAAATACTCACAAACAGAATCCAGCAACACATTAAAAGAATCATACACCATGATCAAGTGGGATTTATCCCAGAGATGTAAGGATTCTTCAATATATGCAAATCAATCAATGTGATGCACCATATTAACAAACTGAAAAATAAAAACCGTATGATCAACTCAATAGATGCAGAAAATTTTTTGACAAAATTCAACACCCATTTATGACAAAAACTCTCCAGAAAGTGGGCATAGAGGGAACCTACCTCAACATAATGAAGGCCATATACAACAAACTGACAGCAAACATCATTCTCAATGGTGAAAAACTGAAAGCATTTCCTCTGAGATCAGCAACAAGACAAGGATGTCCACTCTCTCCACTATTATTTAACATAGTTTTGGAAGTCCTAGTCATGGCAATCAGAGAAGAAAAAGAAATAAAAGGAATACAAATTGGAAATGAAGTAAAACTGTCCCTGTTTGCAGATGGCATGATACTATACATAGAGAATCCTAAAGATGCCACCAGAAAACTACTAGAGCTAATCAATGAATTTGGTAAAGTTGCAGGATACAGAATTAATGCACAGAAATCTCTTGCATTCCTATACACTAATGATGAAAAATCTGAAAGACAAATTAAGGAAACACTCCCATTTACCACTGCAACAAAAAGAATAAAATACCTAGGAATAAACCTACTTGGGAGACAAAAGACATGTATGCTGAAAAATATAAGACACTGGTGAAACAAATTAAAGATGATACCAACAGATGGAGAGATAAACCATGTTCTTGGGTTGGAAGAATCAATATTATGAAAATGAATATACTCCCCAAAGCAATCTACAGATTCAATGCAATCCCTATCAAATTACCAATGGAATTTTTTATGGAACTAGAACAAAAAATCTTAAAATTTTGTATGGAGAAACAAAAGACCCTGAATAGCCATAGCAGTCTTGAGGGGAAAAAATGGAGCTGGAGGAATCAGACTCCCTGACTTCAGACTATACTATAAATCTACAGTAATCAAGACAATATGGTACTGGCACAAAAACAGAAACATAGATCAATGGAACAAGATAGAAAGCCCAGAGATAAACCCATGCACATATGGTCAAGTAATCTATGACAAAGGAGGCAAGGATATACAATGGAGAAAAGACAGCCTCTTCAATAAGTGGTGCTGGGAATACTGGACAGCTACATGTAAAAGAATGAAATTAGAACACTCCCTAATACCATACACAAAAATAAACTCAAAATGTATTAGAGACCTAAATGTAAGACTGGACACTATAAAACACTTAGAGGAAAACATAGGAAGAACACTCTTTGACATAAATCACAGCAAGATCTTTTTTGATCCACCTCCTAGAGTAATGGAAATAAAAACAAAAATAAACAAATGGAACCTAATGAAACTTCAAAGCTTTTGCACACCAAAGGAAACCATAAACAAGATGAAGAGACCACCTTCAGAATGGGAGAAAATTTGCAAATGAATCAACGGGCAAAGGATTAATCTCCAAAATATATAAACAGCTCATGCAGCTCAATATTAAAAAAACAAACAACACAGTCGAAAAATGGGCAGAAGACCTAAATAAACATTTCTCCAAAGAAGACATACAGATGGCCAAGAAGCACATGAAAAGCTGCTTAACATCACTAATTATTAGAGAAATGCAAATCAAAACTACAATGAGGTATCACCTCACACCAGTTAGAATGGGCATCATCAGAAAATCTACAAACAACAAATGCTGGACAGAGTGTGGAGAAAGGGGAACCCTCTTGCACTGTTGGTGGGAATGTAAATTGATACAGCCACTATGGAGAACAGTATGGAGGTTCCTTAAAAAACTAAAAATAGAATTACCATATGATCCAGCAATCCCACTATTGGGCATATACCCAGAGAAAACCATATTCAAAAAGACACATACACCCCAATGTGCATTGCAGCACTATTTACAATAGCCAGGTCATGGAAGCAACCTAAATGCCCATCGACAGACAAATGGATAAAGAAGCTGTGGTACATATATACAATGGAATATTAGCCATAAAAAGGAATGAAATTGGGTCATTTGTTGAGACGTGAATGGATGTAGAACCTGTCGTACAGAGTGAAGTAAGTTCGAAAGAGAGAAACATACATCGTATATTAATGCATTTATGTGGAACCTAGAAAAATGGTACAGATGAACCGGTTTGCAGGGCAGAAAGTCAGAAACAGATGTAGAGAACAAATTTATGGACACCAAGCGGGGAAAGCAGCAAGGTAGTAGGGGTGGTGGTGGGATGAACTGGGAGATTGGGATTGACATGTATACACTGATGTGTATAAAATTGATGACTAATAAGAACCTGCTGTATAAAAAAAATAAATAAAATAAAATTTAAAAATTAAAAGAAAGGTATTGAGTAAATGGGGAAATACAAATGTACACTGCAGAATTTCTTAAAAAATATATAATGCAAATACTACATTCCTGCTTCTATGGCATGCATTTAAATAGTGAGCAGGAGAACAACTGTACAAAGAAACAGAACCCATATGAGATGAATGGGCGGAGGGAGGTATCTATTGTAAAGAATGGGCTTATGAGATTGTAAGGGTTAGCAAATCTAAAATCTGCAAGGTAGACCAGCAGACTGGAGATCCAGAGAAGAGGTGATAAAGCAGCTTGAATCCCAAGGGAGTCAGCTGGCAGAATTTCCTCTTCCTCCAGAGAGATCAGTTTTTTTTGTTTGCTTGTTTTCTATTTATTTTGTTCTATTCAAGGTTTCAGTTGATAGGATGAGAGCTAATCACATTACAGAGGGTTATCTGCTTTACTCAAAATCTACTGAGTTAAATGTTAATCTCAACCAAAAAAACTCCTCCACAGAAACACCTAGAATAATATTTGAGCAAATATCTAGAAACCATTGCATAGGCTAATTGACACAAAAAATTAACCAGCTCAATTTGTGTCAATTAAAAAAATTTAATACCCAGCAAGACAAGGAGTAAGCTAAGAAAATCACAAGGAATAAATGATAAAGATAAAATTAAAAATTGAAGAGATAGATAAAATAAAAACAATATGTCTGGTTAATGTCTGAGTTAATTAGAAATGTTTTTTGAGTAAATTTATAAAATTGACAAACCACAGGTAATTATTTCAAACCACCATAATATCTGAAAACTGTTTATATTGATGTAACCCATGTCATATTTTTAAATGAGATATTTAGATTTTGGAAACTGGGTTTGCATTATTAATAGTTTATTTCATTTTCTAGCTTTATTGAGGTGTATAAAAATCTTAAATTATATATATTTAAGGTGTACAGTATGATGATTTGATATATGTATACACTAAAATAGTCAACATACTCAAGCTACTTAACATACCGATCACCTCATATAGTTACCATTTTCTTTTCTCTTCTTCTTTTCTCTTTGTGTGTGTGTGTGTGTTTGTGTGTGTGGTGAGGACACTCAAGATTTACTCTCTTAGCAAATTTCAAGTATACAATACAGAATCGTTAACTATACTCATATTGTTTTATGTTAGAGTTCCAGAACTTACGTATCTTGTATAACAAACTTTGTCCCCCTTAATCAACATCTCCCTATTTTCTCCTCTTCCAAGTCCCTGATAACCACCATTCAACTTTCTGCTTCTATGATTTGACTCTTTCAGATTCCACATATACCAGTGATCATGCACTATTTGTCTTTCTACCTTTGGCTTATTTACTTAGCCTAATGTTCTCCAGGTTTATCCATGTGCTTGCAATTGGCAGTATTTCTGTCATTTTTAAGGCTGAATAATATTCCATTGCATATATATTTCACATTATCTTTATACGTTTGTCCATCAATGGACATTTAGTTTGTTTCCATATATTGACTATTGTGAATAATGCTGAAATAAACATGGGAGTGCAGATATCTCTTCAAGGTCCTAATTTCATTTCCTTTGTATATACACCCAGAGGAGTGATTACTGGATCATAAAAATAGTTTTATTTTTAATTTTGTAAAGAGCCTTCATACTCTTTTCCATATGGCTGTACCAAATAACCTGATTTTAAAATGAGCAAAGTACCTGAATAGGCGTTTCCTAAAAGAGGCATATAAATGACCAACAGGCATATGAAAAAGTGGTCAACTTCACCAATCATCAGGAAAATGCAAATCAAAACCACAATGTGATATCACCTACACCTTTTAGAATGGCTTTTGTAAGAAAGACAGAAGATAACAAGCTGTCACTATTGATCCAGTACTTGTACCTTTAAAAAACTGAAATTCAGGGCCTCCCTGGTGGCACAGTGGTTGAGAGTCCACCTGCTGATGCAGGGGACACGGATTCATGCCCTGGTCCGGGAAGATTCCACATGTCGCGGAGCAGCTAGGCCCGTGAGCCATGGCCGCTGAGCCTGCGCGTCTGGAGCCTGTGCTCCTCAACAGAAGAGGCCACAACAGTGAGAGGCCCGCATACTGCAAAAAAAAAAAAAAAAACCCTGAAATTTAGATATAGGAATCTGTCAATTCTCATTTATGAATTTTCTATTTATAATATCATGGCTTTTCCTTAGTTATACATCTCATCTCTATATATAATCAGAAAGTCTTAATGGAATTCTTTTAGCTGAAAACTCTACACAGCTTAAAAAATTAATTGGATACCCTTGTGTCATTAAGTTTAATCACATGAATTAAGAGGTTAGATTTTTTAAGTTCATAGGAAGATAATATGCAAAATTCACAAGTTGTATATTGTTGTTTTTCTAGCCTCCTTCTTTTACAATGAGACTATAAATGCATGGAGAGCTTAGTTTTCTAGACTCCCCTGTTACTAATGCTTAGGCTAGTGTTTGTAGTTGTAGGGAGTAAATCACAATTTATAGTTGAAAGCATACTGATGTAGTATTTTTCTGGTCAATGGTGTTTTTCTTTATATTTTTGTCTGACACCCACAACTTTTATACTCCTTAAGGAATAAAAAAATAACTTTATTTCTTCATGGTTTAACAGTTGGCCATTGTGATGGTTAATTTTGTGTGTCAATGTGACTGGGCCACAAGGTACCCAGATACTCAGTTAAACAGTATTTCCTGGTGTAATGTGAGCTTGTTCCTGGATGAGATTAGTAGACTGAATCAGTAGGCTGAGTAAAGCAGATTGCCCTCCTCCATATGAGTGACCATAATCCAATCTGTTGAGGACCTGAATAGAACAAGAAGGCTGAAGAAGAGAGAATTTACTCTCTTTCCCTGACTGATGAACTGGAACATCAGTCTTCTCCAGCCCTCAGACAGACCTAAGCTATCAGCTCTCCTGGTTCTCAGGCCTTTGGACTAGGACTGGAACTGAACCACCAGCTCTCTTGTGTCTTCAGCTTACAGATGGCTGATGGAGGAATTCTCAGCCTCCACAATCAAAGTGAGTCAATTCCTTGTAATAAATCTTTCTCTCTCCCATCTCTGTACCTATCTCTTTCTCTATCTCTATCTCATCTCTACCTCTGTTTATATATTTTCTTTTAGTTCTGTTTCTTTGGATAACCATGATTAATAAGTAGTTAAACATTCAGTAATGTACAAATGTTGAATAAAAGCATAGGTTCTGCTGTCAGACAGACTTGAATGAATTCTGCTTTTCACAGTTGCTACTATGGAATCTTAGGCAAGATGAATAACTTTTTAGTTTTGTTCATCTGAAAAATGGAGATAATATTACTATCTCATAGATTTCCCCCCCCAGGGGATTGAATGAAACATTTTATAAATTTTAAAACTGAGAAATATATGTAAAGCTCGCTGAAAAGTGTCCGGCATATATTAAGAGTTCAATAGCTATTATTGTTAGGCTTCTAAATCTCTTTCTTCTACAAAAATTGTCTTTGGAATCTTTATCCCCTAATCTCTTTTCCAACCGTTTTTTAGAAATTTTGTGTCTCAGTTTTCAGTTAAATAGCATTCAAGAGTATTGTGAATTTTTGAAGAACTAAGTGACAATTGAATCTCCTGAAAACTATTCTCTATAGATCATATATTCGACCTATTTTCTTTATATATCAAGCAATTTCGTCTGATAATGAATGACAAATGCAATTATAGTATGTAAATATTGTAATAGAACCTTTCTATTGATGTTATTGTTCAAAAATATTGATCAAATATAAGTAAATAATCATTATGTACAAGCTTCTACTCTATTGATCTAACACACGGTCTGTATCTTGAGATTTATAAAACATTGAATAACTATCATTTTCTTCAGCATATAATTGAAATATATTTTGTGATGGCTCTAAAATATGTATGGTACTTCATCAAAATAATGTGAAAGCCAAGAACAGCATAAAAAAATAATCAAAGAGAAATAGAGCCACCACACACAGGGAGTTTATTTATATAAACTGCAGATATGATAAGAGTAGATAATCTTTTCTTAGCCATATTTGGCTTTTTTAGAAACTTTAAGCTTTATTCCCAGGGAGAACACTATCAAAGAGACACTTACCTCTTCAGAGAGGAAAATTTAAAAAGGAAATTTCAATGTGTAACTGTGTTCTTCCCGGGACTAGGACTTCACTCTTTCCTCCCACAGGAAGGACATTTCCATTCTTGAATTTTTGCTTTGAATTCATGCTGTTCTGTTATCCCCTTGAAGGTTGTCTTGATTATGAGAGTGCAGATAACTGTTCCCAAAAGCAGTTTTCACTACTGCTTTCAAGAAAATGTTTCATATATTTAAAATCTACGAAAGCATAGAAACATTTACATGTCATATTACTTTTTGGATATATAGAAATGCTATCAAATATTGAATGAAATATATATTATTTAGTTACAGGAGTCATTGTATTCAATTAAATGGATGAGTTGCTAAAGTGCTAAAACTGCCCCCACTAATAATTGGCAATTTTCATGGGGCAAAATGAGATGATTCTCAAGTTAATGAATTTCTGCATGAAATGTAAATCTTATTATATTGTCAGTGGTTTATTCCTAGGAATTATCACTTAAAGATAGTTTAGTATTTACTTGAACGACCTTTTGAGCTTCAAAAAGAGTATCACACTGAAATAAACTCACTATCTGAGAAGTAAATACAAGTGAGGCATGTACAAATTAAGTTGAATATTTTTCAAAATTGTAGCCATACTTGATTAATATATAAGGTTATTCTGGAAAAATAGGTGTTTTACCATTGAACCATGCCCTAAGCATATATATGGCTCATGCTTAAAGTACATGTTTTGCTTTATTTTAGATAAAAATGCTATCTCATTGAGTACGTGAAGCACTCACACATTTGTGAATTAATTGGATTATGAACTTCAGTATGAATTAATTTTTATAGCCAACATAATTGCCAACAAATTCTATGAAAAGAAAAAGGAAAATATTACATACTAGATACAAAAATGATGAAAACAGATAGCACAAAATAAATTCATAAATTATATTTAGGTAAAAGCACAGTATTTTATCAGTTTTTCCTTACTGAACAAGTAAAACATAAATGTTTGACAAATGTCCAAAAATTAATAAGTGAAACCTGGAAGGTATTTGGTTGTAGAATTGTAAAGGTTTAATTTAATATTGTGTTTGGACTTTATTTGCTATTACTTTCTCTGCTATTTGTCAGGCTGCACCAATCTGTCATTAATTTATAAATCACAGGTTACTGGTTACAAATGTTGACTCCTATAAAAGATAAATCTCTAGGAGTTTCACTTTGTGCTATTTTCTTTGACTTTTAGTGACTGCAGTAAGTAATATTTACTCATAGTACTATGAACTTATTATAAATATAGAAAATATTTAGCAGTATATTGAATTTGAATTGTTGATAAACACAGCAGGTCTCTACATACCATAAAATAAGTTACTTTTATTTTATAATGAATGCTAATGAAGAAGCCTACCATGCCAATTCTTAGAATTATGTTCCCATTGACGTATTTTTGGCAAATACTTCTTTAATAAACTTCCCTGTAATCTCTTACTTACAGATTTAGAAAAACTGATACTTGAAAGTTTTCATTAAAATATATACTCACATTTTTCTTTGGGAAACCAAAACTTACTCAAGTTTATTCATTGGAACACTATTAGTAATAGCTAAAGATATTACTAGAAGTAGATTGAATAACCAAGAGCAAATGTAGCAAAATATGAACAATTTCTAAATCTACAGGGTATGTGTAAATGTATAGGAGTGTACATTATTCTTTAAAAATTTCTAATTTTGACATTTTGTGTAATACATTTGGAAAATAGATTAGGAAAAAATCATTCAGCTCTAGAATGCTTCATCACTCATATTACTCTTCAAGTTTATAAATTTCCAAAATACTACAAGAAATTCATTATTGTAGCTATGGAAAAGAATATGGTGGTTTAACTCTAGAAAGATCAGTCAGTGAACCCTGATATAATTAAATGTCTTTGTCACTTTGACCTATAGAAAAACATTAGCAAATAAATACACTACTATATATGCTTAAGCAAAATAAATAAATAAACAAATGGAAATTTTTACAGATTATGGATGAAGTGTTCATATCATGTAGTGAGAAATTTAGGATTTCATTTCTTTTTAGACATAAAATATATTTAGTATATAAAATATATTTAGTATATTTTATATATTTTATATTTTAACATTTAAATAGACATTTGTTTAGATATATTCTTTCAGGGAAAAACTTTCTTTCATAAAGTAAAAATGATATATATTAAAATATCTTTAAAATATTGATATCAAATATAATAAAGTATAAGTTATAGTCATTTCATGTTGTTCCAGTTGTGTGAATATTATTTCTTGCACAAATTATCATTATACAGTGGAAAAGCACTCACTCAAATTTGCTTCTCTTTTTCATTAAGGAACTTAGAAATACCAGCATAGGCTCTGTTAGTATTTTCAGCAGCATTGTACTTTGTGATTCAATGATACTTGAGTACATGATTGAAAAATATTCACAAACTTTTGTTTTAGAGGGCTTTCCTCTTTTGTGTATTTTTTTCAGAGACATACCATCATTGATGTTTTGGTTACCTATATAATTGTATTTCACTGCTTATGAAAGGTTTTATTATTTCTGAAATCCAGAGTCCAGAGTTAGATTTTAACCTCTGTCTGTTCTAAATTAAAGATCTATAGTCCTGGGGGCTTCCCTGGTGGCGTAGTGGTTGAGAATCTGCCTGCTAATGCAGGGGACACAGGTTCGGGCCCTGGTCTGGGAGGATCCCACATGCCGCGGAGCAACTAGGCCCGTGAGCCACAACTACTGAGCCTGCGCGTCTGGAGCCTGTGCTCTGCAACAAGAGAGGCCGCGATAGTGAGAGGCCCATGCTCTGCGATGAAGAGTGGTTCCTGCTTGCCACAACTAGAGAAAGCCCTCACACAGAAACGAAGACCCAACACAGCAAAAATAAATAAATAAACTAATAAACTCCTACCCCCAACATCTTCTAAAAAAAAAAAAATCTATAGTCCTGTGTATGAAGATTATAGAGTCAGCTTAGTTTAAATGCTGACTCATTCTGAAATAAATTTTATAATTTATTTGAGTAATTATTTAAGCTTTTACAATAAAAATTTTTAATGTCAAACTACAAATTTGGAGATAAATTTTAGGATATATATTTTCAAAATTCAGGAGAAATGTAAGAGAAGAGAAAAAAGAGGAAGACTCATGGTAAATTGTATTCTTGTTCATGATTGTCTCCTCTTCTGTAAGAGGGTTATACTTGTCTTTTCTTGCCATATATCTTTCTATACTTCCCCACACCCTTAGCAGTCTTGACCTTTCACTTAACTTTTCTTGGATGTGATTTTTGCCAGGTCTGAGAAGAAGCTTTATGATTGTGTGGGTCAGCACAATCTCTTATGCTTCTGCCACCTGTCACTGGAATAACATATCTCAAAGGCAGTCTTTTTTCAATCTGGGCTTCAGAATGAGAAGATACAGTCTGGAGAAGAGCCACAGTCAACCTATAGCCTATATGTGAACAAGAAATAAGTGTTTACTGTTGTAAACCCACTGGGATTTTAGGAGTGATACATACTACAGCATAACTCAGTAAAAGGTAAATATTACTAATGCCCACAAGCACTGTTGCTATTTCCACTGGATGTTTCTGCTCCCATTTTGCACTCTTGGGAAATATTTCCTCTTCTAGTAGGTAGCACTGCATCTTTCAGGCACCACAGACTCCTATCATCTACTGCCATATTCCGTTAGGTAATGGCATTATTTCAACAAGATTTTCTCATTCCCTAATAAAAGCAAACTGTGCACAACTTCCAATTCCACTGGGCAAGTAACATCAGATTGGCATCATCATCATTTGTAATAAGTTTCATCAAGTTATTCAATACCAGAATCTCAACTGTACCTTCTATAGCGCAAACTCTATTTCATAGGCTAAATGATCTGTGAATATCTCAGTATACGAAAACTCTATGAATTGCTTTGCAGAATTGGAGTCATGTAGTGATACTGTGCAGGGCAGGGAGAGTGGGGGAAGAGTGGTTCCCCCACACCACCAACAAGCAATTCTAAGACATCATCTGTGTGTCCTATAATTCAACTCAATTCTGACACTATCTGCTTGGAGATAGCATCAGATTCCACAAGTTAATCGTTCAGTTCCATAAGACTACCCTTCCACCACCACTTCAGATGCCAGTTGCAAGCCTAGGTTGTTACCTACCTGTACTTCTGAACTACTGCCTATAAATCAGAGGTTCACAACATCCTCTCATTGGTTCAATTAATTGGTAGAGTGGCTCACAGAACTCAGGGAACATCTTACTTATTAGATAACCAGTTTATTGTAAAAGGACATGATAAAGTTTACAGATGAACATCCAGATGGAAGAGACGAGTAGGGCAGGATATGGAGAAAGGGCATGGGAATTCCATACTCTCTCAGAGCAGACCATCTCCCCAAATCTCCCTGTGTTCACCATCCTGGAAGTTCTCCCTCTGACTGCAGTCCTTTTGGGATTTTATGGAAGCTTCATTACATAGACATGATTGATTAAATCATTGGCTATTAACCATTAATTCACACTCCAGCTCCTATCCTGTCCTCTGAGGTACGGGGAATGGGACTATAAGTTCCTAATCACATGGTTGATTCTTCTGGCGGCCAGCCTCTATCATTAGGTGGGGTCTAAAAGTCTCTGCATTAACATAAGAGACACTTTTATTGCCATAATCACTTAGGAAATTCAAAGGGTTTCAGATCTGTACCAGAAATGGGACTGAAGGCCAAATATACATATTTCTTATTATAAATCACAATATCACATATGCCTTTTTCCACAGGTATTCACTTTCAGACATTCGGTTCCATCTATTTTTATAGACACTTTCCTTATTAAATACTTCTACTCCCTCTCCAGAGGAATTATAACCCATACCCAGATGGTAAAACATCATTCTGTGCTCAGAATTTTCCCCAAACCATTGGAAGTGACCAGCTATATACGTAATCTAAATCCGGGATCTTAGTTCCCAACCAGGGATTGAACACTGCCCTGGCAGTGAAAGCATCAAGTCCTAACCACTGGACCAGCAGGGAAGTCCCATAAATCTGTCATCTTTCATAGCATATAATTACTAATTATTTCCTAAATGTTGATGAATTAAAAATTTAATATACAAATTTAATGTTACATTTTTAGTCATATGAACATATACAGAAGTGTTTACTGAGAAAATTATGAAATAATTACCCTTTTTGCTCCCCTTTAATAATAGTTATTTTTTAAAATAATACATTTTAAAAAGAGTGACTGATACTTCATAAAAATTGCCTTCAACCTGACTCACCAGGCATATAAGAATTCCAAGGGGAGTCACAAGTTAGGTTAAAATTAGGACCCTGATCATAGTAAAATTTATCTCTATGATGTCTAACATGGAATGTCCAACCCCAAGTATAAAATATTTCATAAGTTATATTACCCTAATTTTTCTTCTTTGCATAAAATTATATGAGAATTCTAATGCACACAAACGTATACACAATTGTGATATGTATAATCAAACTCTGACATTTTGGTTCAAATAAATTATATTACATTTCTGTCGAGGTTAATTACACCAAAAATGGAATTCAGAAATAAATAAAATGAAAGTAAATTGGGTTAAAATATATAAATAGAACAATTTTTGTTTTATTTTACAATAAGAACTTTAAAATACAGAGGAGACTAAGAAAAAGTGACTATAGACTATAGAACTTGACTATTTATTTATGTATAATAAGTTGATGGCGTGTGCCTGATCCTGAAGTTACTGAGAGTAATCTTTTAGCCATATATTGTTTTTTAGTGGGTAAATGGATTTAAAACTAACTAAGTAGACTAAATAAAGATTACTTTCTCACCACTGCCTCTCCACTGGGGGGACAAAAAAGATATTTAAACCCTTATATTTCTCTGTTCTGGATAGGTCCAAGTAAAAAGGATTTTAAAAATATCTGAAATATAAAAATAAAAATATTTTGAACATATGATTAGAAATAAAGAAAAAATATTTTGTCATATATTATTATAAGCACCACCACCAAAAGTTTGTAAATATGTTGATTATTTTTGGTTTAATATATATTGGCTAGGGCTTCCCTGGTGGCACAGTGGTTAAGAATCTGTCTGCCAATGCAGGGGACATGGATGTGACCCCTGGTCTGGGAAGATTCCACATGCTGTGGAGCAACTAAGCCTGTGTGCCACAACTACCGAGCCTGTGCTCTAGAGCCCGTGAGCCACAACTACTGGGCCTACGTGCCACAACTACTGAAGCCTGTGTGCCTAGAGTCCATGCTCTGCAACAAGAGAAGCCACTGCAAAGAAGAGTAGCCCCCGCTCACCACAACTAGAGAAAGCCTGCGTGCAGCAACGAAGACCCAGTGCAGCCAAAAATAAATAAATTAAATAAATAAATTTATTAAAAAAATAAGTAACTAAAATAAAATACATTGGCTAGGTAGATAGTAAAAATATTTTATAAGAAAATTATAGCAGATAAAAATTGATTATACAATACTTATTATCATTAATTTATGACATTACAAAAGTTAACTTAATAACTTATTTCTATAATTTCAGTCCTTACTGCTTCATTTTCAATAGTATAAGAATAACTAGTTTGTGAGAGATTTTACAAGTAATCACAATTATTTTTTGGATGAGCAAAGCATAATATGTATCCATAGTTTAATTTTTTTGTTTGCCTGTGTCTTTGTTTTAATAAATACTTTTAAATATTAGTTAGATTTGGAATATGTTCTCTCTTTCTATTAATTTTGTCTTTTTATGATGTGTTACAAGTTTGATGCTTATTTTTTATACTCTAATAAATTATTTATATTTTAATCAATCTAATAAATTGTTTATATTTTAATCACATGAATACAAGCCATGAGGATGAAAAATATTGACCATTTTATTTCTTAAAACAAATCTGAAAGTTTCCAGTGAAATGAAATAGAGGAGAATAACAAGGAACTTCCTACACTAGCTTGTTCATGTTTTAATAAACGTTTTTGGTTTTCTTCTTACTATTAGAGATGAAAATAAGTGACATCATCTCATATTCCCCACGACTCAATGCATTTTTCAGCCTCTGTAGCATAACACATTGGAAAGAGCACAGGCTTTATTGACAGACAAACTTGAATTTTAATTCTAACTCTACAAATTACTTGCTATGGGATGTTGGGTGAGATACTTAATTTTTATAAGCCTGAGGATCCTCATTAATAAAATAGTGATTGTCATATCTAACTCAACATACTGTGAGGATTAAAGGAAAAATGGTATGTAGAAGAGATTAGCCCTGCAAACAGTAATAAATGGTAGCTGTTCTATTAAAATTATTATCATTATTATTACTGCTATTAGAGAAGTGACCGGTGGCCCCCAAACAGTTCTGGGGTTAGAAACAGCACCTCTTCTCAAGTCACCTCTCCCAAGATTCAGAATTAGTTAAAAGAAATAGCAAGAAAGAACATTTGGCTGCATAGTATTAAACCTGCCACTACCTACTCTACTTCTTCCTTTTGTCTGGGAATTTCAACAGTCATACCATGGAGGAAATGGATTGCCCTCAAAACAGATCCCTGAAGAGTGGGGAAGAACTGTGCCCTGACTGAAGAACAGTAGCAGTCACAATTATTGTTCCTCATATACTATGGAGAGTTTAAAGTATGTGTTCAATTATGCATAGGTATCATATTTGAGTATTAAGTTCCATAGTTATCAATTTTTTATTGTACAGGTGACTGACACACATTTAAAATGAGATTCTGAAATGCCATTTAATTTGCATATTGTGAGGAGTTTTAAAAATACTATTCTAGCATAACCACCTATTAAAATAGCCATAGTCACCTATATTATTATACTTTTCCTAGCATAATTTATTTCTGAAAATTCCTCCCTACTCCTTTTTTATAATGCTAAAAGTTTTGTAAACTAATTGGGACCCTATCAGCACTTTGATCTCTGTAACTCAAAAAAATAATAATATTTGTTGAGTGCTTAATATGTGCTGATGTACTATTTTAAAAACTTTGTGACACAATATTATTATTTTCATTTTACAGTCAAGAAAACTAAGATTGTTAAAGTTGTTACTATAATGATTTCTACAATAAAAATGTTAAAGTAATAGCTTATTGATAAATCTCTGAAGGCAATTAACTCTCAGGTATATTTTCAGCTCCTAAAATGTGAATTCTTCCTTTTGTTAGTGTCTTCTTGTTCTTTTGTCTCTTTAAACAGCTCACAACTCTTTTTGGAATGCTAGAGATCAGTTGATTAGAGAAGGTGTTAACATGTCAGGCATGTATTACACACTTCCTCATTTAAGCATGTTAAAACCACTTTATATAAATCAGTAATATTACCTGTTTAAAAGCAGAACACAACTTCCCAGTTTCTCGCATACATTATCGCATGCTTCCTTTATTTTACTTATAGATGATATCTAAAATAATAGCAATTCAAAGTGAGTTCACATTTTTAGGTATAAAGAAATTATCTCTTGTCTTTTCACATCTGCATTGCTCCTATTCCTCCTTTCCTCCTTCACTTTCTTCTACATTCCACCTTCAACCAGTTGTTGACAGTGGGTGATAATATGTTTAATAAGTTAATGTTAAGTGCAACAGTGATTGTACTAATGTAATTCATTAACAAGTCAAACTACCAAAGCCCTTTAGTGAATATTTATAAAGTTGGATATTACTGGATATATTGAATTTATTTGTAATGGTTAATTAGGGAAGACAATAGAAGAAGGTAAGGGAAAGATTACAAGGCGAGTGTCTGAAAGGGAATTTGCATGGAGATATATATATGTATATGTATATGTATGTCCCCACCACACCCATTGCCTACTCTGGTAACTTCCAGTTTTTCTTACACATAGAATGTGGACAATATAATTGATAGAAATAATTTGTTAATAGGATACCTATTGATAGAATCGATTTGAAATTGAATCATAGATAATCATAGAATTGAATTATTGACTTGAAATTGAATCATAGATAATCTTTCTCAACCCACCCCAACTCCTTTCTCTGATTATATGTTTTTATGTTTGTAAGGACACTGAGGTGAAGTGAGAATGAAAAAATAAGCTTTTATTTTGCACATTTTCCACCGTTAACCAGTGATTTACAGAATGACTTTATTCTTAACTCTTCTTATTTGGAAACAAAACAAAACAAACAAAAAACCCTGACTACTGTCAGCATACTAAACTGATTATGTTTTATAAGGAAGACAATAAAATGAGGCAGTAGACAGATTTCAAATCCTCTATATGCTACCCTCCAGCTAGAAGGGAAAGTCCCTAAATGTTTGCTATTGCAATAAATAACCTCTGCCCACTTTGTTGAATATTATTGGAGCTCACTAGGGAATATTTCTAGCAAGGCACCATATGCTGCTCTCCTTTATATTGCATGCTAGGGCATACAAACAATATATCCATTCTGTTAAAGAATATATGAAGATTTATTGGAGTAGAATTCACTGCATCATTTGGTTTAAATCAAATTCATGAGATTTGCCAACCTTGCTAATTACTTTGGAAAATATGAGAAAAAAGATCCTCATTTTTTATTCTGGAGAGGTCAACCTATTCCGGCTTGAGATATTTCTCGGCTTTTTCTTAGGAACAGGGACTTGATGTTCCATTAGCATAATTGCATGTATCCTTCAAGCCTCGAGGAGGACTTCCAACACACTGAAATTTTAACTGTGTCTGACTCCTCATTAAAAAAAAAGTAATTTCTCAGAAAAAATCCTACAGGGTCAACAAAGTTATGTGTCATACTGAGGATTAAGGACATTGAAAATGTCTGTTCTGTGATAATAAATTTCTTCACTCTTTTAAAATGGAAACCTCAGAGGAAGTGATTTTGAAATGAGAAATTAAGGTTTAGAAACAAAAGGTCATGCATAGTTAACCTCTATTATCACCAACAACTCACAAACCATATTAGTCTTGAGAACAATCAGATAAAATTTAGCAAATTACATGAATATTGGATAAGAAAGATAATATCCTTTGTTAATATAAATTGAAACTGAACTGCATTTTAACACACATTTTCTTTTCTGCATTAATGCATGTCGTTTTAGATGTTTATGTGAGAGGAATCATATTTTTAAAAACAGCAAAAATAATCACTAAATTGGCCAATCTGGAAATATCACTGCCTTACAGACAAAATGTTGGGCTATAATTTTTAACTCTATTTGCTGCCTTGATGGAAATAATCCATTGAGTTTTATTCTTTCCTTTTTTCTTCTTAAAGATTGTTTTGATGTGGACCATTTTTAAAGTCTTTATTGAATTTGTTACAATATTGCTTCTGTTTTATGTTTTGGATTTTTGGCCTCGAGAGATGTGGGATCTTAGCTCCCTGACCAGAGATCGAACCTGCACCCTCTGCATTGGAAGGCAAAGTCTTAACCACTGGACTGCCAGGGAAGTCCCAAGTTTTGTTCTTTCTTAAAGAAATTAAGAATATGGAAAAGATGAATTTCAAAAATTCTTTACTGTTTGCAACCCTTGATTTTAAATTATAGGTATTCATACATGTTACTTTTGATACAACTAATAACTAAAAATCCAATGGAGAATATATTTCCAAATCCATGTCAAAGGATGGGATGAGTTGGAAAAAAAAGGTATTAATTTTAAGTAAATACCTAAATAGCATAATAATGTGGAAAATCAGATTTGACACATAATTGGAGATGAGTATAAAATATTGTTATATATTTGAGCACAGTAAACAATATATTTGTTAAATGAATGCATAATCAAGAAAAAAATAAAGAAAGAGGAAATGTGAACACATTTAGGTAGACCAAGTTTAAAAGAGATTTTAAGTTGTGGGGAGAAAAAAGTATTTAAGATGGAGAAAGCAGGAATGAGATAGAAAATAGAAATTTGTGTATAAAAAAGGGTAGACTCTGTGCTAAATACTGTGCTTGGAGCTTTTACATGTTATCTCATTGAATCTTCATAAAAACACCTCAAAGTGCATATCAATCTCACCATTTCACTCGAGGACAACTGAGAATTTGTCAATATAAAGGCCCTTTTAGATATGTTCAGAACAGTGTGGAACAAGAAAGAGATATGCTTGCTTCTGGGCCCAGACTGATATATTTAATAACCTGGAGGAAGAAATTCTTTTCAACTTCCATTGTACCTTCTTCTTCTCCTTCAATGAAAATTTCCCTCTGAAAAGACAATTTGAAAAACAATAGTAAAGAAAGACAGACATACAGATAAGTTGAGGCGTTTAAGAGAGAGCTCATGTGCTTTAAATCAATTAACAAACATTGATTCACTCCAGGGTACATAGTGACCCAGTGTTCTGGCCCAAGTTGCTGTGTAACCAACACCAGTACCTTCCTATGGATAGAAAGTGAAGAAGGTCATCTACATCAGGGCTTGGCAAACTATGGACAATGGGCCAAAGCCAGTCCACCATCTGTTTTTTTAATAAATTTTATTAGAACACAATTACACCCACTGTCAATGGCTGCTTTTGCATCACAAAAGCAGAGTTGACTAGTTACAGCAGAGACCACAGGGCCAACATAGATGAAAATATGTACTATCTGGCCAGTTACAGAGAAAGTTTGCCAATTCTGCCATAGTTACTTGAAAAGGGTAGATCTCTAGGTTGTTCATTTTCTCTGTTTATCTACCCATTAAGGCTCACAACAATGTCAGTGTGGAAGCACATGATCATTACTTTCTTAAAATAATTTTTTAATCTTGGAGAATTACCTTTGAAAGTTAATTGTTTTAAGAAAATTAATTTTAACACCTTTTTCCCACTTATTGTTCTTATAGTGCAGCAAACAAAACACCTTTTATGAGAATGTAGTAACTCCAACAAAAATATTTTACTGATCTTAGAATCATCTCAAAGAAAAACATGAGAAGGAATAAATATTTTCCTTGAGAAATGTTCATGTATACTTCCATAACAGTGTAACAATAAAAGCCCATATCACCATAGGGTTGTGGGTTTTTTTTCCACATTGTGCACATGAGTGTGTGTGTGTGTGTGTGTGTGTGTGTGTGTGTGTGTGTGTGTGTGTGTTTTAACATCTTTATTGGAGTATAATTGCTTTACAGTGCTGTGTTAGTTTCTGCTTTATAACAAAGTGAATCAGCTATACATATACATATATCTCCACATCTCCTCCCTCTTACTTCTCCCTCCCACCCTCCCTATCCCACCCCTCTACATGGTCACAAAGCACCTAGCTGATCTCCCTGTGCTATGCGGCTACTTCCCAATAGCTATCTATTTTACATTTGGTAGTATATATAAGTCCATGCCACTCTCTCACTTCATCTCAGCTTACCCTTCCCCCTCCCTGTGTACTCAAGTCCATTCTCTACATCTGCAACTTTATTCTTGTCCTGCCCCTAGGTTCTTCAGAACTGTTTGTTGTTGTTTCTGTAGATTCCATATATAAGTGTTAGCCTATGGTATTTGTTTTTCTCTTTCTAACTTACTTTACTCTGCATGACAGATTCTAGGGCCATCCACCTCACTACAAATAACTCAATTTCATTACTTTTTATGACTGAGTAATATTCCATTGTATATATGTGCCACATCTTTATCCAGTCATCTGTCGATGACACTTAGGTTGCTTCATGTCCTGGCTATTGTAAATAGAGCTAAAATGAACATTGTGGTACATGACTCTTTTTGAATTATGGTTTTCTCAGGGTATATACCCAGTAGTGGGATTACTGGGTCATATGGTAGCTCTATTTGTAGTTTTTTAAAGACCTCCATACTGTTCTCCATTGTAGCTGTAGCAATTTACATTCCTACCAACAGTGCAAGAGGATTCCCTTTTCTCTACACCCTCTCCAGCGTTTATTGTTTTTAGACTTTTTGATGGTGCCCATTCTTACTGGTGTGATGTGATACATCATTGTAGTTTTGATTTGCATTTCTCTAACGATTAGTGATGTTGAGCATCCTTTCATGTGTTTGTTGGTAATCTGTATATCTTCTTTGGAGAAATGTCTATTTAGGACTTCTGCCCATTTTTGGATTGGGTTGTTTGTTTTTTTGTTATTGAGCTGCATGAGCTGCTTATAAATTTTGAAGATTAATCTTTTGTCAGTTGCTTCATTTGCAAATATTTTCTCCCATTCTGAGGGCTGTCTTTTGGTCTTGTTTATGGTTTCCTTTGCTGTGTAAAAGCTTTGAAGTTTCATTAGATCTCATTTGTTTATTTTTGTTTTTATTTCCATTTCTGTAGGAGGTGGGTCAAAAAGGATCTTGCTGTGATTTATGTCATAGAGTATTCTGTCAATGTTTTCCTCTAAGAATTTTACAGTGTCTGGACTTACATTTAGGTCTTTAATCCATTTTGAGTTTATTTTTTTTGTACGGTGTTAGGGAGTGTTCTAATTTCATTCTTTTACATGTAGCTGTCAAGTTTCCCCAACACTACTTCTTGAAGAGGCTGTCTTTCCTCCACTGTATATTCTTGCCTCCTTTATCAAAGATAAGTTGACCGTATGTGAGTGGGTTTATCTCTGGACTTTCTATCCTGTTCCATTGATCTATATTTCTGTTTTTGTGCCAGTACCATACAGTCTCAATTGCTGTAGCTTTGTAGTATAGTCTGAAGTCCAGGAGCCCGATTCCTCCAGCTCCATTTTTCTTTCTCAAGACTGCTTTGGCTATTTGGGGTCTTTTGGGTTTCCATGCAAATTGTGAAATTTTTTGTTCTAGTGCTGTGAAAAATGCCATTGGTAGTTTGCTGGAGATTGCATTGAATCTGTAGATTGCTTTGGGTAGAAGAGTCATTTTCACAATGTTGATTCTTCCAATCCAAGAACATGGTATATCTCTCCATCTGTTTGTTTCAACTTTTATTTCTTTCATCAGTGTCTTATAGTTTTCTGCATACAGGTCTTTTGTCTCCTTAGGTGGGTTTATTCCTAGATATTTTATTATTTTTGTTGCAATGGTAAATGGGGGTGTTTTCCTAATTTCATTTTCAGATTTTTCATCATTAGTGTATAGGAATGCCAGAGATTTCTGTGCATTAATTTTGTATCCTGCTACTTTACCAAATTCATTGGTTAGCTCTAGTAGTTTTCTGGTAGCATGTATCGCATTCTCTATGTATAGTATCATGTCATCTGCAAACAGTGACAACTTTACTTCTTCCTTTCCAATTTGGATTCCTTTTATTTCTTTTTATTCTCTGATTGGTGTGGCTAAAAATTCTACAACTATGTTGAATAATTGTGGTGAGAGTGGACAACCTTGTCTTGTTCCTGATATTAGAGGAAATGGTTTCAATTTTTCACCATTGAGAATGATGTTGGCTGTGGGTTTATCATATATGGCCTTTATTATGTTGAGGGAAGTTCCCTCTATGCCTGCTTTCTGGAGGGTTTGGTGTTGAATTTTGTCGAAATCTTTCTCTGAGTCTATTGAGATGATCATATGGTTTTTCTCCTTCAATTTGTTAATATGGTTTATCACATTGATTGATTTATGTATATTGAATAATCCTTGCATTCCTGGGATAAACCCCACTTGATCATGTTCTATGATCCTTTTAATGTGCTATTGGATTCTGTTTGCTAGTACTTCGTTGAGTATTTTTGCATCTATGTTCTTCAGTGATATTGGCCTGTAGTTTTCTTTCCTTGTGACATCTTTGTCTGGTTTTGGTATCAGGGTGATGTTGGCTCTGTAGAATGTGTTTGGGAGTGTTCCTCCCTCTGTGCTATTTTGGAAGAGTTTGAGAAAGATAGATGTTAGCTCTTCTCTAAATGTTTGATAGAATTCACCTTTGAAGCCATCTTCACCATAGGGTTTTGATTCCACAGTGTGAGTAAAATAAATTCACTTATGCTGTGCATTAGAGAGCCTCCAGAGAGGATAATCAATGCAAATACATATAAAAATGGGTCTAAAATTCAGAATCCTTCCAATGATGGAGAAGAGATGATGACTTTTGAAAGTGCTAAAAGCAAAAGTTGGAACTCTGTGTTGTATATATTTTAAACTAGAGTCATTATCAAAGCAAACAAAGAAAAAATATTATTAGCAGTAATGTCATCACTGTTATTAATATCACAAATGGAAGTGGTGGAAGCATTTGAAGATCTTGTTTAACCAAATTCTAATTGATATTCTATGTTGATATCAGGTCTGAGGTGCAAGTTGTTGTCATTGGTGGGTGTCTGATATCACTAAAATAAATTTATATTTTGAAATCAAAATCAATCCAACATTAGACTTCGTTTTTCCTTTAACATTTAAGAACAATAGCTCAACAACTTTTTTTCATCACCATTCACATATTCAGTTAAATTTATTACAACCAATACATATCAGTATCTGACAATTTTGTTGATGAAGATCATATCAATGATCAAATTTTATGTGCTAAGTCAATGACAAACTGTAAAGTGTTCAATTCTATGGATTCCATATAACTAGTCTTTGGAACCAGGTCAACTGGTAAATGAATCACATTTGATTCCCACTTACTGAATCTGTGAATTGAGTGAGGTATTTAACATGTCTGGGCTTCAAATACTATGTTTTTTGAAAAACACTTTATTGAATTATAACCACAAAAGCAGTACTCTATACTCCAGTCTTTGAAAACTTAAGCATGACTGGTAATTAAATCACAGTTATTTTCATTTATTAATTCTGAGTATTAGGTGAGGAATTTAACGTGTCTGAGCCTTATATAGCTCATCTCCAAAACTGGGATGCCAATATCTAATTAATAAGAACAAGTGTAGTTTAGATGACATATAAATTGTTCTTAGCACATGGTGCCTTAAAAGAAACACTCAGCATAATCATCATCACCACTGTCAACATCACCATTGTCAACATCAAAAATTGAGATAGATGCTAGAAAATACTAATAAGCAAGAGTTATTCAAATTTTCCGCATAGGAAGATGATGAAGAGTATGATTTTCTTTGGCTGAACAAACATAAGCTCACCATCCTTCTCCCTTCCTATCTTTACAACAGAGACTGGAAGATGGAAAATTCACTTTCCCTGACTCCTTTACATGTGTAAACCATCAGTTCATACAGTTCAGAATGGAGGAAATTAGAATTATGTAGCATTTATCCTTTTTTAGCCATCCTAATTAAAGGAACAGATATGCTGGCACCTTGCCTTCCCATTCTTTGTTTTAGAATTTTAGTATTATGCCTGGAGCTTCAGCTACCACCTTAAAACTATAATTCAAAAAATATAAAGGAAAGACCAAGAGAATTTTTGTGTACCAAGCCAAATTTTGTATATTTTTGTGTATACACACAAATTTCTATGCAATTATTTTGTGGTTATGATTAAGTGAATAGGTTAATAAGTATCATTTATGTGTAACACATTTGCATACCAATTAGAGACAAAAAAGAAATGAGTAGATCCATGTATACATTATTTAGTAATGTTCAATGTATATTTTTAACTAAAAGTATACAAAGTTGCAGATTTGTGAGATTTTATTTAAGCAATAATAAATCATGTAACCAGCTACACACAAAAAACCTTAAATATTATATTTGAGCTAGGATAAATAGATGAGGCTGTGTGAATTCACAGAACTATATATACCAGATTGTTAAAATTTTATATTTGATGTAAGGCTGCAGGAGAAGGCAAAGACAGAAGAGCAACCCAGAAATTACTAGCTTTCTTATTATACATATTCATATGTTTATACTTGCTAAAATGTGAATATTTGGACTATTGTTATATGAATAACTCATCAGCTCTTAAGGATTATGTTGAATATCATATTAAGTAAAAATATTGAGAACTTACAAATAAAACTATATGAGAGAGAGGTAAGTGTTCATTCACTAAATCCAATTTAATTGAGTTTAGGAAATGTCCTGGAGTCTTAATGACACTCAATTCAATATATCACCAGCTAATTATGTTTTATAACTTTTACTGTAAATTATATTTTGTTGTTTATTGAAAGTACCATGACAAATACGAATTTTTAAATTGTAAAGCTAAAAAATAAGACATAGATGAAGTTTCCAGTTCTCTGTTTAAAATGATCCTTTGAGTAGAAATGGTCAGTTTAAAATTGAATTAATGGATAATATGGTGCAATAAACTAACCAAGAGAGCATCTCTAAGTTTTGTAAATGAAGTTGATTTCAATATTTGAATCTTCCTGATTTCAGATATGACAGTAAGTCTCATTACATAAACTGATCTCTTAATTCCATTGAGTTTATGGCAATGCTCCTGAATGAGATGTTCAAAACATGATTTTTTACTTCTTATATATTTTTCATCTGTGTCCATCAAAAGCAAGCATTTTTTAAAAATCAAATCTTTTAAAGCTATTTTGTTGGAGTGTTTTTGAACTGAGACCAAACAATATTGATAAGGTTGAGTTATAGTCTTGGAAAATATAGTTATTAAGGACAATACTTACACCTTTTTAGATGTTAATGAAATGTCTAGCTTTTTAAAAAACTTTGATTCAATTGTGCTATGAAAATAAACAAAAAGTTTTATATAAACCTGAGTTACCTTTGTTTCTAATATTTAAACTGTTCAATATATGCACATCACAATCCTTTTACTTAAAGGCCGTATGACTTGATGATATTTAGAAAATAGAAAAGTAAGATTTTTGTGGTTAAGTATTAGTGTAATATTTAATAATGAGGTGTCTGTTTTAATTGTAAAAGTAACTTTAAACTTCAAATGATGTTTAGTATGCAGAAGGATGTTATAGACCTTTTTCTCTCTGGAATAAACAAACAAACAAACAACCATCCAATCATACTCTCTACAGTACTACTGAAGATTGGTGGACAGAAGGGAAACTTAATGCTAGACTTTCCTAATTAAGTGGAGAGTTATAGTAGCAAAAGCTGAGGAAATAAATACTTAAGATGTAGATAGGTTGAGAAGTGTGTCTGCAATTGGAAAGGGGACTTGCATAAATAGAAATCAAGAGACTATAATAACTGTGGACATTTAGGGAAAATTGAAATCTAATAGTGCCTTGGACATAAGAAAATATCATTAAAATTCCAAATTTCTTTTTGTCCTTTTCAACTCAGGAATTTACAAAATAATTGGAATTCAAGGAAGAGATAAAAATAGAAGAATTTATTCAATCTTCACATTATCACATGATTATGGTTCTTGGTTTCTTGGACCCCTCCAGAGGTGCAGCCAAAGGGGATCAGACTACATGACTCCGAACTCTGCCACTTCAACTTGTGGGTTATTTTAAGCTGAAGGCAATCAACACCCAGCAGATTCAAAGAAAAATGTTTACCGCTCCCTTGAGAATTTAGATAGGTGGTCTGGCTCAGAGAGAGAACTATTACCAAAGATAACTTTCATCTGAAAGACCTATCTAATTTGCAGGACAAACGTCCAATTACCAAACATCCGCTCTTCTCATTGTCCTGTAAATTACCCTCCTCTCCTTTCTAATCCCAGGCCCCTATCCCTTTCCTTAGCTCAGGGGGCCTTTAAGCCTCAACTGCCTGACTTGCCTTTGGGTTTCATATTTTAAAGGGATCTCACACATATAAAATTAAACTTATTTTTCTCCTATTAATCTGTTTTATGTCAATTTATTTATTAGACCATCCAAAGAAACTAGAAGGGTAGGATGAAACATTTTTTTCCAACAAAGCTAAATGTAAAGCAAAAGCATGGAGAACTACTGCCTAACTACCTTCCAACCTAAACACTGTCAAGATCAAAGGAAATATCAGAGAGTTAGTTTAACCAAAGGTGAATTCACTATAATCAAAGATACAGGCTAGCCTCCAACTCAACTGGGCTCTTGCTCCTGCCAACTATCCCAAAAATAAAAGAATTTATACTATGTGGAAAAAACAAACAGAATTTTACTTTTCTGTTCTACACTATATCTGGAATATAAGAAAAAAAATCATGAGTAAAGAGTGTCATCACCAAACGGTGACATATGTCATTCTTGCTCCCCTTCAACAGCTAACATGTATTCAACCAATGAGGGAATCCCAGAACATGGGGGTAAAGTTGAAGCACTCCCCTGCATCACAGAGACCTAGACAGACTGCATTAGAGGGGTAAGAGAAGTGACTACATTTGACCACATTGCCCCTCCCACCTCCTCAGCAGCATCACACAGAGAGGTCTTTCCTGAGCCGCTGGTTCCTCCAATGGGAAAAGAATACCCAGGGAGGACAACCAGCCTCTCCCAGCATTGTGGGTTGCTTTATGGGAGCCTCTACTCTGTTCTTACACCACAGGGGTTGCAACAGAATCTGTGGGTCCCAGTCACTGGAAATCCTACTATGATGAAGAAAGTGGGAGGAGCTTGCAACAACCAGCATATAGTTCCTACCTGCACTGCCCAAGTAGAACCAGCAGCTTTGCTTATCTGCAGAATCAAGTCAAGGGTGCACTCTGATTAGGAAACTTGGAGGGTCCAGATCTGCCTGATTTGGATCCTCAAACTAGTTTTTCTGACCCTAGAGCCTGGTTTGCCCACACCCAGGTAAGGTGTTGAGTCATAGCTTCACCCACTGTGGAGAGTGACTTCTGGCCTCATCTGACCAGAAGGGCTGGTGACAACTCCTGGAAGCTGCACTGGCTCAGCAATGTACAAACTGAGAGAAGGGCAGACTGAACTGACAGTTTGCATAGCAAAGCCAGTGACTCTGTTTGACAAGGGAACTTGGAGTGTGGATCAAGTTAAGACAGCAAACTGAGAGCTTTGCCAGTTTCAGAGGTGCTTCTTCAGCTATGTCCAAGCAAGGCATTTAATGTGTATCTCTGCTCATCTCTGAATACAGCCTTCAGCCTGTCCAACCAGGGAACCTAACTATAGCATGTGGGAAGCTGGGTAACCCATTCAATGGTGCTATGTAAAGTGACACTTGAACAGATTGCACAACCCATGGAGCAGAGCAAAACTGGTGGCCTCACCTGACCAGGGAATTCAGTACACACTCAGGCCTGATTTGGGCCTCCAAATAATGAGCTGTACAGCACCTGGGCACTGACCTGCTGCCCTGCCAGGGCAGGGAACCTTATTCATAGCCCCATTTTCTTTTTTTTTGTATGTGTGTGTGTTTTTTAATTAATTAATTAATTTTTAATTTATTTTATTTTTGGCTGCGTTGGGTCTTCGTTGTTGGGCACAGGCTTTCTCTAGTTGTGGCGAGCGGGAGCTCCTCTTCGTTGTGGTGCATGGGCTTCTCATTGCCGTGGTTTCTCTGGTTACGAAGCAGGGGCTCTAGGCGCGTGGGCTTCAGTAGTTGTGGCTCACGGGCTCTAGAGTGCAGGCTCAGTAATTGTGGTGCACGGGCTTAGCTTCTCCGCGGCATGTGGGATCTTCCCGGACCAGGGCTTGAACCGTGTCCCCTGCCTTGGCAGGCGGATTCTTAACCACTGTGCCACCAGGGAAGCCCCATAGCCCCATTTTCAACTGCATATAGAACCTAGACTCAACCATCTAGTTAAGCTTGCCCAGAGAATTCAAGCAATCATGAAGCTCATCCTACAGCCCCACTTGGGTAGGGAACCAAGTCAGCACTCCTGTCCGACTTTTTTCAGCCTCTAGCATGCCCCCTAATCTCCATCCTCAGAGCTACTACAGTTGCCTTGTGCCCAAACAGACCATAATGACAGGCCCAACCTGCCCAAGCACATTACCAGCAGACATACCCAGAAACCCAAACTGAGCTGACTTGTGAAGAACTGTCTCTGCCAAAGCAAACCTGCAATGTCTGGAAAAGGAGTCCCATTACTCAAATGTGCAGATATCAATGTAAGGAATCAAGGATCATAAGGAGATGTGATTTTCACTATTAAAGATAGGAATTTAAACTTTTGAAAGGGACAAATTAGAATATTAGTAGGAATTCTGAAATGATGTTTATACATATATAATAGTATGTGTAGTATATATGTGAGTGTACTTATCTTCAAGCTTTTTCCACTGAGTGGTTTTAGAACAGCATTCATTATCTAATAGAATTTCCTGTGATGATGGAAATGTTTTATGTTTGTGCTATCCATTATGTCACTAGCCACATTTGGTTATTAAATACTTGAAATGTGACTAGTATGATTGAGAAACTTACTTTTAGTTGTATGTAATTATAATTAATATTTATGTTAAAATAGCTATGTGTTGATAATGGCTATTATAGTTGCAGCACAGAACTAGAAGCAAGAATACACCATTAGCAATGAGCACACAGAGAACCCAGATTTTGATTTTTACTAAGAGAAACCAGGACTCTTTGGAGAAAAGTTTGATTCCAGAGCTGGGTCAGGGAACGTATGATATGAGCTTGGCAAATCTCACTATAGCAAAAAGTAAAAGAGTTCTCAAAGAATGAAGGGTCATATCAAAATGATATGAGAACCAGCTTAAAGGATTCCTGCTAGTCATATCTGGGGCATTTGGATATCAAAATAAAGAGGGATCATAATGAATTATAATCCATTAGATAAATCATTTCCATAAGTCCATTTGGATATAAATAAATAAATACATAAATAGGGAAAAAAGAAAAAACTATTTCTTAAAGTAGAATGTCAACTGATAAAGGTGGAAAAAATAATGGAATTAGGAAGTATTAGTGGATCCTAAAACTAGTTAGTGACTATTTGATGAAGAACAGGGTATTTACATGCTCTCAAAATATCTCATATTTATGTAGTCTTGAAATATCTCTCAAGAAAATATATCAATTTCCAAGAAAAATAATATTAGCAGTGAAGAGACTTGACAGACACCATCTTAAACAAGTGATCTAATTTTACATGTACCAATATAGGGGCAAGCCAATATCATGTGTTTCTTGATATGATACTCAGAGAAGAACATAAAATCATTTACGTAGTATTTCTGCCAAAAATGCATAGTCTGAATTCAATCATAAGGAATTTTCAGAAAAAAACAAACTGAAAGACATTCTAAAAATAAAAAAAAAAGTAGTCTGTATTGTTAAAATGTCAAGGTCAAGACAGACAGATAATATTCCAGGTTAAATGAGACTAAAAATAAATGGCAACTAAATGTAATGCATGATCCTGGACTAGGAAAACACATAGCCATTAAGAACATTAATGGTACAACTGACAAAATATGAGAATGGACTGAATTCAGATAATAGCATTGTATCTATGATATATTTTCTAATTTTGATAATTGCTCCGTGGTCATGTAAAAGAATGTCCTTGTTCTAAGGAAGTACACACTGAATTATTTCAGGGTAAAGTGACAAAGTTATCTCCAATTTGTTCTCAAATGATTTAGAAAAAATAATCACAAAACATATATGAGGAAATGTAAAGAATTGGTGAATCTGGATAAAGAATTATTTGTATGATCCTAGCAACTTTTCTGTAAATTTGAAATTATAACAAAATGTAAATTTAAATCAACTATATTTTTAATAAAAGCAAAAAAATGAAATTTGAAAAGTATAAAAATACCAAGAACTGTAAAACACTTAGAAATACATTTAATAAAAGTTCTGCTAAGTCTCTTATAAAATGTGGAAGACTCAGTATCTTAAGATGTAAGTTCACTTCAAAGTAATCTAAAAGTAACTCAACCCCAGTCAAAATTGTCAGGCTTTTTTTTTGGTAGAATTTGACAAGCTAATTTAATATTTTTATGGGAATGGAAAGGACCTAGAATAGTCTCCAAAACTTCTTTGAAAAAGGATAACAAAATTGAAATAAGTACATGATGTGACCTCAGAACTTACTAGTATGCTACACTGGTTGCGACACTGGCAAAGGATAGACAAATAAATCAAAGGAAGAGAACAGAGAATCTAGACAACAAGCAACATAGACATATTGATTTTCTACAGAAGTACCAATGCAAATAAAAGGACACTGGAAAGTCAGTTTCTCTCTCTCAAGAGAGAAAGCAACCTGAAGTATGTGTAAATTTTAATGAGTGCTATTATCTTCATAATATGCTAAATAAAAATGATTTCTTTTACTGTAAGAGATGCTAACTTCCTTTAAAATATTATTTTCCTAACTTTTGGTCAGTAATGTACCTAAATGTGACTATTTAAATTCTGAATGTGCTTGCACTGAATTAGACTTTGTATGAATTAAAGTTTCCATAAATGTCACTTTGTCAGGAGATTGACATGAGTTCCAGCAAACATTACTTCTTAAAAAGCCAAAAATGATGAATAAGCACAAATGAAATAACTATGGAGTGGTATATAACATTCATAGCCAGCTGTGGAATTGTTCTTATTATAAGCATGTGACGAAGTTGTCACATGTAGCAGGCATACGCCAACTCAAACATTAAATCAGTTCATCTTATATATCAGCAATGAGAAACAATTCGGCACAAACAGTAAGCATAAATAATTCTAATTTAACATATAACATTGATCTTCTGATAGTTATGACTGATCAGTTTCTCTTTCTATTCTGAAAATTTTGAAGCCAGCTTGTTGCATTCAAACCCCATCCACCTAACACCTCATGAATGCAAACTGATCATATCCATGAGGGTTTCTAGTGATTTGTTCCCAAATTCATGCTGCTTTGATATTACTTTGATTTGGTTCCACAATTTTAGTCGCATCATTCAATCATTATCCATTCTTGCATTGAATTAATTTAGTTTCTCTGTCTCAACTCTTGGCTTCTCCAGAGACTTTCCCTATTTTAGGTCAGTTTAGGTAATCCTTTGTGGGAAATGGGGAGGCAGACTGCTGTGAGAAACCTTATTGAGAGAGTAATAAAATTGGACCAACTACTGTCAACTTATATTCCTTCATTTACTGGAAATGTTTGGGAATTAGGGGGAAAAAAGTAAAAGATTAAAGAAATGTATAGAAGTGGCAATTAGTTGAGATATATTCTTGGTCTTAAGGTCTACTGATTGACAAGTTAAAACTGTAATCTTTTTTAAGCAAAGGTAATATTTTTACTTGTACAGGGAGAAAAATATTATCTGGAAACATAAGAATAATTATTTAAAAGCACAGCAGTTAAGATGAATAAATACTTGAAAATATTAACTATACTACTTAAAAGGGTAATTTTAAAAAAGGCAATTATTTTCTCCTATCAAATTGACAGCTGTTTTATTTTAGCAGTAATACAACTGTTGGCAAAGATTTAGTCAAGTGTACAGACGCCCATGTTGTTGGTGGAGTGTAAATTTGTATAGTCATTCTGAAAGGCACTTTGGCAATGTGCCTTCAGATTTTTATAAAACACCCATAATATTTGATCCACAAATTCCACTTCTAAGAATCGTAATTTAGGGAATAATCATAGAGGTGGACGCATATCTGTGTAAGAGGATGTTCATTAGTGATTTGTGTAGCAGTGAATCATAAGAAACTACTGATATATCTATAAAGAACTAATAGTTAAGACAATAATACCATAAGTTTATAATGAAACACTTTGTAATCATTAGAGCCTTTAATTTTGTTTTGACAAGCATTCATTACATAAAGGGTTGTTCGTGATAAAATAGTAAACGATATCTAGGTATAATACTGATGTATTTTGTTAAAATAGGAGAAAAAAGACTAGAAGTCAATACTCTGAAAATAAAGAGTAGTCATTTTATATTTTTTCCATATTTTTCAAACTTTATCTTAATTCACTTGTCAATTGCCTGTTATAACCTGTATCCATCCTACCTTTCTTTATCACTTCTGTATGAATTTTAGCTCTGCACCTTGTCTTCCAGCAAGAGACAAACATTTCTAAGCTTTAATGTGATCAACTGGACCTAAATTTATCTAAGAGATTGTTAGCCCATGTTTCTAATTGGAAACGCATGTGTGTTCACCAAGCTTTTTTCCCTTTCAACTGGCTGGGAGTGAAAAGGTCCAGAGCAGCTACCTTAGATTTAGGAAACGTTGTACTAACAATGTGGACCATCCTACTTACTGGTTGCTTACTTCTGGACTGTTAAAGAGAAAAATAAATGTTTATCTCGTTAAAGCCTCCATATTTTGAGCCTCTCCATTATAGTATATAGCATGTGACATAATTAATAAATGTGTACATTTTTATGAAGAAAATTTTATAATAAAAGAACCAAGTAAGTCAACAGGGTAAATAACTAATCTTATTGTATAAAATGCATTATAGTATGTGGAAGCCATGAGCTACCGCTAGAAGGCTGTTGAGCTTATAGTTTCCTCAAGCGCTGATATTTAAAATTTGCAAGGGATTCATACAAAACATACACACAGAAGTTTTAAGAACATGACAATGGGACACAATTCTCGATCTACTGTGAAATTTTTCAACTTCAGCACTATTGACATTTTGAAGTAGAGAATTCTTTGTTGTGATGGGCTGTCCTGTGTATTGTAGGATGTTTAACGGCATCCTTGGCCTCTACCCACTAGGTGCCAGTAGCACTCTCCCAGTTGTGATAACAAAAAATAATCCAGATATTGCCAAATGTCCACTGGGCACAAAATTGTCCCCTATTGAGAACCACTGACATACAGTAACCTCTCATGATTATGGGGAATATGGTGTATAATAAAATCATTGAGAGCAAATTAATAAAGTGCCATGGCTCTGACAAAAATTCTCTCCTTGACCAAACCCTAGTGAGGCTCCTCTGAATCCTCTTCCCAACTACGTGTCAACCTTCAGCCTTTGTGTTTGTCTTTACATTGCCTGATTTTAGCCAAAGTCCTGCTAGTCTGTTTAGCCAAAATTTCCTACCTGGATATCTGATCAATATTTAATCAAATTTTTCATCTTCCACCATCTCCCAGGTGATAGCTAATCACTCTGGCCTGCCTTCAGCAAGAATCCTGTTACATCATTTTAGGCAGAAATTTTCCCTCCACTGACCACCCAAATTACTCTTTGGCCATAAATCCCCACTTTGTCTTGTATTCAGAATTGAGTCTAGCTCTATACTGAAGTCTTTTCCCCCCCTATTTCAATACTTCCTGAGTAAAATTTGTTTTTACCACTTTAACTACTGTCCAGCTCTGAATTTCTTTGACAGGTCCACAGGGAAGTTATATCTGTTGGAAGAAATCAGAAAATCCTGTTAACTGGAGATTCCAGAGCATTTGAGCTAAGATTCAAGACACAGTAGGATTTGGAGGATGTATTAGTTCAGTTTGAGGTGCATTGTGTACCAGATACCTAAATATATGCATTTATCCTAAGCTTCTTAAATTATTTGTTAAATTCATGCCATATGTCAAGCATTTAGGTGGCCATCTCCTAAAGGAAAAAGAATGGACCTCACTCCAGCCAGAACGGTCGAGTAATTTCTTATGCAACTATTTTTAATGTTAAAAAGAGAGCTACAGGGGCTTCCCTGGTGGTGCAGTGGTTGAGAATCTGCCTGCTAATGCGGGGGACACGGGTTTGAGCCCTGGTCTAGGAGGATCCCACATGCCACGGAGCAACTAGGCCCGTGAGCCACAACTACTGAGCCTGCACGTCTGGAGCCTGTGCTCCACAACAAGAGAGGACGTGATAGTCAGAGGCCCACACACCACGATGAAGAGTGGCCCCCACTTGCCACAACTAGAGAAAGCCCTCGCACAGAAATGAAGACGCAACACAGCAAAAATAAATAAATTAATAAATTCCTACCCCCAACATCTAAAAAAAAAAAGAGAGATACCAAGGATCATAGGACACATTCACACTAAGTTCTGAGTAGAATAAATATCAGTAATGAGGAAAAAGCTTCTATTTTGGAAAATGCCTCATTATCTGTCTTCCTTTAATGTGAATATGATGTACAATACATAATAAATTTCCATTAATAAAGTGCTATTTTAACTACAATTTAGAACTGATTTATTGTTATAGGCTCATATCCTCATAGGTGATGTTAAGTATTAAAGAGATAAAAGAAAGGAAAGTTTGTGGCAATAGTCATTTTCTCTAAGAAATGAAATAATCTAATCATTAACAATACTTATTTTAAAAAATTTTTAACAATATTTATTTTGATTCACCTGAAATAGTCTTATAACTCAATCTATTTGCAAATATATGGTTATGACTTACTTAGTTCATACTATTTTGTGTTAATACTTTTTAGTGAAGGAATAGCATATTTTATTAAAATATTATAATTTAAAGCAAAATTAAAAATTTTGGAGATAATCTTTTTTAAATAGTGGGGTTCAATGAAAAGAAAGGGATAAAAAGAACAATCATTGATAGATATTTATTGTCTTTATAACTGATTATGAAGTAATGCTTTCTTTTATTTTAACAAGAATAAAATTAAGATATATTTTAATTAAATATATAATGCTGTGTAAATTTATAATATATATTATATATCATATATTACCATATATTATATACTGTATCACATTCTTATTATATACTTATATTACATATTTATATAATATATAATTAGAGTACATCTGCTTAATCACTGGAAATGTAAAATGCCAAAGAACATTAATTATGTAGGTGATTTTGTAAGAATAAAACCTTAACCTGAAGTCAATTGATAGATATTATTTAAATATAGTGATTTATATGCATAATCTAAGACACACCTGGATTTTTATTGTACGCGAATATTATTTATGTCCATATTTAGGTCATCATCCCCAGAGGATAATTCAATTGTTATTCTGCAGAATTCACAAATTCTCTAGTGCTCTCCTAAATAATGGTTAGCAAACTTTCCCTAGAACACAACCAGTTTTGAAAAAATGTAAATTGTTCTGTTTCTGTTGACATCTTCTGGTGTGGAAGAGATTTCCAAGTAGGTGGGGCTCTTTGGTTGGGTCAGAATTCATTTCACAGGTACCACTTTAGCATGGTGGTGGATAATCATACCACAGGTATGATTACCAAACAAATGATTATCCTGATCCTTGTTCATATTTGATGCTATACCTCACAGGCTAACTTTGCTTCAAAGATAAATTTAAAATATGTAATTTTAATTCATTTTAATATCAAAGACATAATATAGTGGTGAGACATATGGTAAAATAATACAGAAATACCTCTTTTATGGTGCTTTCTTTTATTGCGCTTAGCAGTTACTGTGTTTTTTACAAATTGAAGGTTTGTGGCAACCCTGCATTGAGCAAGTCTATCAACACCATTTTTCCAAAAGCATTTGCTAAGTTTGTGTTTCTGTCACATTTTGGTAATTATTTCACTATTTCAAATTTTTTCATTATTATTATATTTGATATGGTGATCTGTGCTCAGTGATCTTTGATGTTAATATTATAATTGTTTGGGACACCATGAACCATGCCCATATAGGACAGCGAACTTAATTGATAAATATTGTGTATGTTCTGATTGCTCCAACTATAGGCTGTTTCCCTGTCTTTCTTTCTCTCCTAGGCCCTCCCTATTACCTGAAACATAATAATATTAAAATAAAGCTAATTAATAATCCTATAATGTCCTCTAATTATTCAAGTGAAAGGAAGAGTCCCACGTCTCTCACTTTAAATCAGAAGCTAGAAATTATGCCTTTAGTGAGGAAGGCATGTTAAAATCTGAGATAGGCTGAAAGCTAGGCTTCTTGTGCCGAACAGTTAGCCAAGCTGTGAATGCAAAGGAAAAGTTCTTGGATGAAATTAAAAGTGCTACTGAAGGCAACACACGAATGGTATGAAAGCAAAACAGCCTTATTGCTAATACATAGAAAGTTTTAGTGGTCTGGTTAGAAGATCAAACCAGCCACAACATTCCCTTAAGCCAAAACCTAATCCAGAGCAAGGCCTTAACTCTCTCCAATTCTTTGAAAATGGAGAGGGTTTTCAGCTTTGAAGCTGCATGAGAAAAGTCCAAAGCTAGCAGAGGTTGGTTCATGAGGTTGAAGGAAAGAGGTGTTCTCCATAACGTAAAAGTGATAGGTGAAGCATCAAGAGCTGATGTAGAAGCTGCAGCAAATTATCCAGAAGATCTAGCTAAGATTATTAATGAAGGTTTCTACACTAAACAACAGATTTTCAACATAGATGAAATACCCTTTTTATTGGGAGGAGATGCCAGCCAGGACTTTCATAGCTAGAGAGGAAAAGTCTGTGCCTGGCTTCCAAGCTTCAAAGGACAGGCTGACTCTCTTGTTAGGGGCTAATGCAGCTGGTGATATTAAGTTGAAGCCAATGCTCATTCACTATCCTGAAAATTCTGCTTAAGAATTATGCTCAATCTACTCTGCCTATGCTCTGTAAACAGAACAGCAAAGCCTGGATGTCAGCACATCTGTTTATAACATGGTTTGCTGAATATTGTTAAGCCTACTGGTAGGACCCACTGCTAGAAAAAAAGATTCTTATGCTCTGTAAACAGAACAGCAAAGCCTGGATGTCAGCACATCTGTTTATAACATGGTTTGCTGAATATTGTTAAGCCTACTGGTAGGACCCACTGCTAGAAAAAAAGATTCCTTTCAAAATATGACTACTCATTCACAAATAAACTTTTATGAAACAGAAACAGAAACAGACTCACAGACATAGAGAACAAACTTGTGGTTGCCAAGGGGGAAGGGGGACAGGAGAGGGATGGAAAGGGAGTTTGGGGTTAGCAGATGCAAATTACTATATATAGAATGTATAAACAACAAGGTCCTACAGTATAGCACAGACTATATTCAATATATTGAATATATTCAATATTCTGTGGTAAACCATAATGGAAAAGAATGTTAAAAAATTTATGTATAACTGAATCACTTTGCTGTACAGCAGAAACTAACACAACATTGTAAATCAACTATATTTTAACTAAATTTTTTAAAAAAATATGACTGCTCATTGACAATGCACCTGGTCATCCAAGAGCTCTGATGGAGATGTACAATGAGATTAGAATACCAAGAAAACTAGAGTTACAAGTGGAGTCTGAAGATGTGACTGAATTACTACAATCCCATGATGAAACTTTTAACAAATGAGGAGCTGCTTCTTATGAAGGAGTAAAGAAAGTGGTTTCTTGAGATGGAATCTCCTCCTAGTGAAGATGCTGTGAAGCCTGTTGAAATGACAAAAAATGTAGACTATTACATAAATTTAGTTGATAAAGCAGTGGCAAGTTTTGAGAGAACTGACTCCAATTTTGAAAGAAGTTCTACTGTGGGTAAAATGCTATCAAATAGCATTGCCATGCTATAGAGAATTTGTTTGTGAAAGAATCAACACAGATGGCAAACTTCATTGTTGTCTTATTTTAAGAAACTGCCACAGCCACCCCACCCTTCAGCAGCCACCACCGTGATCAGTCAGCAGCCATCAACATCCGGGCAAGATCCTCCACCAGCAAAAAGATTCAAATCACTGAAAGGTCAGATGATGATTCACATTTTTTAGCAAGAAAATATTTTTAAATTAAGGTATGTACACTGTTTTTTAGAAATAATGCTATTTCACACTTAAAAGATTACAATATAGTATAAACATAACTTTTGTATGCACTGAGAAACCAAAAAAATCACGTAACTTGCTTTATTGTGATATTTGCTTTATTGCTGTGGTCTGCAACCAAACCAGCAATATCTCTGATGCTTGTATAATAGGGATAATGTCTACCCTAGATTGTGTCCTTTGACTGTGTTTATTTGTACATTTTGGACTGCTTAAAGCCATAAAATCATTGTATCATCAGAAAAAGTCAAACAATAACCCAGACACAGATATTATGTTACCATTTTTCCTAAATAAACCAAAGTCACCCTAAATAAATCAATCAAAACTCTTAAAATGTTTTTATATGGAGTCACTAAAGCAAAGTTCTTTGTAGTAAACAAAATTGCCAGAGCCTTTTGGCTAATAACTGTTAAATACTTAATGACTCTTAAAAGCTTGAGTCTCCAACTTTGGTTTATTCTTAAGTATCCAAAGCTTTGCTTGACCTTGAATACACATTCTTAACAGACTCAAAACTGGTTGTTTTGTCTTCCTTTGTACTACTTTAGATGTTAGCTCTTCAAAGTGTATAAACACATGATATCACAATTAAGAACTTAAGAAATATAATCTCGGCACCTCACCACAAATGTTTACCTTTAATGATAAAAATAAATTAATCTGTATGTGTCATTTTAGGTTTAAATGATGACTTGACAATAGATAATGGGCGCTAAATCTGCATGATCTTGTAGAAAGACATCAAAACATTAAAGTATTGCAGAGTATTTTTGCTATTATTTAAATAAATATTATGTTCATTAAAATCTTTTTAAAGAATTTATAATTCCTTATAACTATATTTACTGTTATACCTAATTCCAGTGATACAATGAAACAAAAGTAATTAGGCAGCAATGTATTACTTTCAAGCTTAAATGATAACCTGTCCTTTTACATTCTCTTAAATTTTCAGTCACCATTTTACTTTATGGAGAAAAGTTTTTGTAAATTCTCAATTTGCTTTCTGAAACTTTTATTATTTTAGGTTGTAGATGTGATGCTATGCAGAAAACCTAAAATATAACCCAAAGATCATTCCCAGAGTATCATTTCCCATCCAATCTGAATTACAAACCTTTTACAAATCTCTTCTAGAATATATAAAGATCTATGGATTTGCTTTAAGTGTTGGCTGTAACAATTTTTTTAAAAAATTTGTGTGACAAGAAAAAAATGTCTCAGGCATATCTGTGTCACCAATTACTCTAAACATCATTGATTTGAAGACAACATTTTAATATCAGGCTAGATGTATATTCAAATACCATGGTTATAATGATTAAGTGTACAATTATTAAGATTTATAAAAGATACCATAGTTTAAAAATATATAGCATGTGTTTTAATAACGAACCTAAAGAGGAAGTTAATATTTACAATATTTCAGAATGTCCAGAATTCAACAAGCATAAAGTTAAATTATATTTATATCAGGCCCAAAGTGATTTTACTTTTACACCTTACACCTTACAAGAGATAAAATCTTGTCTCTTACCCATATGTTGTGGATAGAAAAGGACTAGAACTTATAAACCATAAGATGTGATTGCTGTTGAAATAAAAATAGTCATGGATGTCCTGACTTCTAAATCAACATAACATAACAAACACTGCACATCCTTCCTTGCATATAAGAAACAAGCAGAGGGCTTCCCTGGTGGCTCAGTGGTTGAGAATCCGCCTGCCGATGCAGGGAACACGGGTTCATGCCCCGGTCTGGGAAGATCCCACATGCCGCGGAGCGGCTAGGCCCATGAATCATGGCCGCTGAGCCTGCGCATCCCGAGCCTGTGCTTCACAACGGGAGAGGCCACAACAGTGAGAGGCCCGCGTACCGCAAAAAAACAAACAAACAAAAAAACAAGCAGAATCAGACATAGAAATAACAGCTACAAATAGGAGTAGATACAGATATAGCTGCTTTAGGGGAACAAAACTTGCCATACCAAAATGTGCCTCTTTGGCTTGAGGATTATTTGGGGCTAATTGTTTTTAAGAAAAAAAAGCTCAGGAAGGGCTTCCCTGGTGGCGCAGTGGTTGAGAGTCCGCCTGCCAATGCAGGGGACACGGATTCGTGCCCCAGTCCGGGAAGAACCCACATGCCGCGGAGCGGCTGGGCCCGTGAGCCATGGCCTCTGAGCCTGCACGTCCGGAGCCTGTGCTCCGCAACGGGAGAGGCCACAACAGTGAGAGGCCCGTGTACTGGAAAAAAAAAAAAAAAGCTCAGGAAGAGCTTTTACCTCCTCCCCTTAACTGCCTAAAATAATTTACACAAAGGGCCTGTTCCAAGAAGAACTATCACCATAGATAACTAAAGTATACCATGAACTAGCTGTAGCAGACTGGGGAAATTTCGTAAGGCCCACCTTGACCAATGTCTACTCTGTGTCCCTTTGTCTCTGGATAGCATGGCAAACATTTTTACCAAACGTTTGCTTTTCCATCTCCATGTGAATTGCCTTCCTCTCCTTTGAAGTCCCAAACCCCTACCCAATCTCCTTGTCTCTGTTACTATACAAGCTTCAATTGCCTAACCTGTCCTTGGGCCTCATATTCTTATGGAGAAACTGTTAGGTACGTAATAAAATTTGGTTTGTCTCTTGTTAGCCAGTCTAATGTCAATTTAATTCTTAGACTGCCAAAAGAATCTAGAAAGGGTACATGAAAAGTTTTGTTTCTCTCCCATGCTATGTATAATTCTAGATAGATAATCTCTAGCTATAATCTATTATATATATATTCATACATTTAATTATATATTACTTATTTGCATTCTTACATAAGTTAGCAGAATTCCACCCTAAAATATGTCTCTGGCATGAGCGTTATTTTTATTTTATTTTATTTTATTTTTGCGGTACGCAGCCCTCTCACTGTTGTGGCCTCTGCCGTTGCGGAGCACAGGCTCCGGACGCACAGGCTCACGGGCCCAGCCGCTCCACGGCATGTGGGATCTTCCCGGACCGGGGCACGAGCCCGTGTCCCCTGCATCGGCAGGCAGACTCTCAACCACTGCGCCACCAGGGAAGCCCATGAGCATTATTTTGAGATGATTATTTTGAGAAATTGCAGACACAGAGGAAGCTTAAAAACAGAGTAGAAGGTAAGCTGTGGTACCGAGAAAAGAGCTGTTACCAGAGAGAACTCTCTTTTTTTAGTTTTTTTTTTAATAACATTTTTATACAATTTTGAAGGGTTACTTTCCTATACAATTATTACAAAATATTGGTTATATTCCCAGTGTTATACAATACATACTTGAGCCTATCTTAAACCCAATAGTTTGCACCTCTCACTTCCCAACCCCTATATTTCCCCACTCTCCCCACTGGTAACCACTAGCTTGTTCTCTATATCTGTGAATCTCCTTTTTTTTTTTTTTTTTTTATTATATTCACTGTTTGATGTATATTTTTAGACTCCACATATAAGTCATCTCATACAGGATTTGTCTTTCTCTGACTTATTTCATTTAGCATAATGCCTTCCACATCCATCCATGTTGCTGCAAATGGCAAAATTTGGTTCTTTTTAATGGCTGAGTAGTATTCCATTGTATATATATACCACATCTTCTTCATCCATTCATTTGTTGATGGACACTTAGGTTGTTTCCATAAATTGGAAATTGGAAATAATGTGGCTATAAACATTGGGATGCATGTATATTTTCGAATTATCATTTTTGGTTTTTATTTTTGGATACACACCCAGAAGTGGAATTGCTGGGTCATATGGTAGTTGTGTTTTTAGTTTTAGGTGACTTTTTCACCTGAGAGAATTATCTGCATATTTACAAACATTTCCTCTTCTCACCATCCTGTGAATTGCTTTCCCTCCTTTCAATCCCTAGTCCCTTATCCATCCCTTTCCTTACCTCAGAATGGTATGTATATAAGCCTCCATCCTCTGGCTGCCTTTTGAGTCTCATACCTTTGTGGGGCTCCTGTATGTTCATAATTAAAATTGTTTCTTTTCTCCTGTTAATCTTTTATTACAGGGAGTTCTCAGCCAAGAACCTAGAGGACTAGAGAGAAATTATATTTCCTCCCCTACACTTAGGGCAAAATATGAAATGTTCATTATCGAACCACCTAATAATAGCTTTAAAGCTAGCAGTAAACTTTTGCTACTGTAATTCAATTCATTCATTAAGTCAGTGTTTAATGTAGCACCTGAGGTATTGTGTATGACTCAGGAAAAAATAAAAACTAATGTAAAACCTGATTGCTATGCTTAAGAATCTCATAATCAGTAGGAAAATTTTAGTTATACACACATTAAAATAAGAATTTCTGGAAGGATACTTAAATATAATAAAAGCAGAAAACAAGAATATAGAACAAATAACAGAACTTTCTATAAATAAACTTTTACGTGGTGTGTTGAATGATCCAAAATATGTCAAATCTCAGAATAAAGTTTTCCATTAAGTAGTATTATTTTTTAATCAATAAGTGATTCCAAAGAAGTGCACACTCAGTTCTACTCCATGCCTCACTGAAACCCTGTTTAAAATATTAAAATAAAGGAAAAAAGGTGAATCTCATAAATCCAAAGTTAATTAAGGGAATGAAGACATCTTTAGTGGTTAAGATATTGCAACTAATTTTTCAAAAACAAAGGGGAAGAGGATTATTTACTGATGATTGCATAGTACAAAATTTTATATAGGTTTAGTGAACGTGTACTGAACATAGAGGGATTCAACTGAAAATAGAGACAGCCTATTTATAAACTCTAAGCAAAATACAGGGCACACCTTATGCCAAAAAAAAAAAATTCTGAGTAAAGGTAAATCTTTCAGTGTAAATGTTAACGCCACCAAATAAAAACCACTTATTCAGGTGTTGAAGGAATCTTATCCTGGCAGTCCACAGCCTGCCAGCTCTTCTTAATGTAAAATTTGTCCTGACAAAATACATACTTCTCACAGTAACAACTGCCACTACAAGGTATTGAAGGAGAGTGGAATATGCCACAGCAAATTATGTCACATTGGCAAATGGATTATTTTGAACTGAAGGCAATCAAGACCCAGCAACCCAGAAAAAGCTGTTTTCCACTCCCTTAACTGCCTAAAAGAATTTGGATAGGGTACCTATATCAGAAAAAAATTATTACTAGAGAGAACTTTTTATCTGAATGACTTATCTGCATGGCAGGGCAAATATCTGATTACCAAACATCTGCTCTTCCTGTGAATTGCTATCCTCCCCTTTGAAGCCCCAGACTCCATCTCTTTTCTTCTGTTCAGGATAGAGGATAAGTCTCGATTTCTTGACTGCCCTTTAGTCTCATATTTTTATAGGCTCCTGTACATATGAAGCTAAATTAGTTTTACTCCTGTTAATGTCAATGTCAGTTTAATTATTAGACCAGCCAAAGAACCTAGGAGGAAAGAAGGAAAGATTTTTCCACCTCAACAAAATTCAGTGTAAAAGTCATACATACAATATGCCACAGGACAGATACTAGCTCCTTTGTTCTTATTTCTTAACTATGAAAGAACAACGATCAAAAACATCTGAACATAATTCAAAAAGAATCATGTACCACAATGTTCATTGCAGCTCTATTTGTAATAGCCAGGACATGGAAGCAACCTAAGTGTCCATTGACAGATGAATGGATAAAGAAGATGTGGCACATATATACAATGGAATATTACTCAGCTATGAAAACAAATGAAATTGAGTTATTTGTAGTGAGGTAGATGGACATAAAGTCTGTCATGCAGAATGAAGTAAGTCAGAAAGAGAAAAACAAATACCGTATGCTAACACTTATATATGGAATCTAAAAAAAAAAAAAAAACAAAGGTTCTGAAGAGCTAGGGGACATAGAGAATGGACTTGAGGACATGGGGAGGGGGAAGGGTAAGCTGGGATGAAGAGAGAGAGTGACATGGACATATATACACTACCAAATGTAAAATAGATAGCTAGTGGGAAGCAGCTGCATAACACAGGGAGATCAGCTCGGTGCTTTGTGACCACCTAGAGGGGTGGGATAGGGAGGGTGGGAGGGAGATGCAAGAGGGAGGAGATATGGGGACATATGTATTTGTATGGTTGATTCACTTTGTTATAAAGCAGAAACTAACACACCATTGTAAAGCAATTATATTCCGATAAAGAAAAAAAAACAAACATATGAACAGAACAATATGTAAGAAAAAGGCAAAGGCAAATGATCAGAAAAAATACAATATATGAAAAAGTTATAAAATTTAGCAAAGAACTTTAAAAACTTTAATAAATATACTCAAAACATTGAGAAGTTATGATATTCTTAAAATGACAATTTTGTACTATGAAAAGTGAGCAGAAAACTCTATAGGGCTCTTGGAAATTAAAAATGAGGCAAGGAAGCAACATCTTTAAAGTTTTGGGAAAATATTTACAACTTAGAAGTGTATATCCAGGGTAAAGCCTTGAGAAAATATAAAATATTAGATATTTTATATAAAAGATTAAAAACATTATCAAACATAAAATTCTCAAAATATTTTTCTCTTTTATATCCTTTCTGAGGCAGTTACTAAAGGTTATCTCCAGCAAAATGAGGAGTAGACAAAAGAATTGGAAGGTATGAGATCCAGAAAACAGCATCCTTATCTAGGAGAACATAAAGTTTCTGGAATGTAAAGTTTCTGTGAGGATGGAATTCCTAGGAGAGTCCTGATTTAAAAGATGGACACATTTTAAAAAAAATAATACAAAAGTAATATTTAACAAAAATGTAAAATTCAGGAGAAACAAATATTTTAAAAGAAATTCATAATTCAAATATCAAGGTAATTATAATGTGGCCTGACTGTAAATTTTTTTTAATGAAAAATGTAAAAAATGAGAGAGAAAAAGAATTAGTTTGGTCTTGATTCCAGAAAAATTCTCCTTCAAGTGCCCCAGAAATCTAGACATATTATCCATAGAGAAAATATTAAACCCCAAAACTCTATTTGATCCAATAATAAAAAAAATAATTACATAAACACATAAGATAAATGCTATTTATTTCTCTTTCAACATTTAGAATTAACCCAGGGGAAAAATGCAGAAGACTTGGTCATAGGAGAGAGCATAGCATTAAGAACTTGGTAATAATAAAAGCAATAATGTAGCTTACAGAAGGTAGACCACATATATTAAGCAAAGGTAGGAGTAGAAAAAGTTGGAAGTATGTGGATTCTAATAGCATCATTCAACATAGGGGTTTCTTGAAAGACCATGAAATATGAGTGTATGGTTAATAATTTCTAATTGAAGAACAAAAACTATTTTCAATGTCAAATATTGAGAAGCACATAGAGAAGGATATATATTCCTTTATTCCAGGGCAAAAAGTCTTCAGATACAGCTCAGCGCTATAAAAGCACATCTTGAAAGTATTGTCCGTTAATTGCCATAAACTGAATCTCCAAGGTATTTTCTGCTTCTGTGTTAACAAAAATAACCTAAAACAATTATTACTCTTTAAAATCTGTTTCCCCTTTCTTTGCCAGAGTCACTATCATATGTTCCTCATATCAAATACATCTCAAATCCAACAATACATTCTCCCCTGTTGATGTGCTGAGTCTGTGATGGTAAATGTTTCTTGGTTCATATTCTTAAATGTAAGCTCGCATTCATTTTGAAATCACCATGTGGAATAGAAATCATTTAAGTATTGAGGGCCTCATTTGTCTCAGCTTTCAAACAGATTAAGTAGTTCACAAAAGATTCAATAATAATGATATTTAGAATTTAAGCTGTAATGTGAAGGGTCATTAGAAAGTCCCAGGGTGACAGAAAACAACTGAATTCAAAAATACCAAAGATTTTCTTGCTATGTTTTGTTTTTGTTCTGAACAGTTACATTATCTGGGCTGAAAATAAATGGGACACTGGGAGAATCCAACAAGATTTTGCTATCCATTGTCGTTTTTCATTTTCAAGAGCTCAATATATTATTTTCTTACTCATTGGAATTTAAAAAACATCACTTTAAAAAATATCTCTGTTGGTTCAAGAATAAACATGAAGAAGAAATCATATTTACAGATATTATGTGAGACAAAGCTAAGTGTAGTAAAAGCCTATAGTAAAAGACAAGGGGAACTGAAATACTCAACGGATGTTAATTTTTAAAAATAAGACTGATGTATTAAGAATTTACCTTGAGCCAAAGTTGTCATTTGAAAGTTTTAAAAAACATAGAAGTGTACAACATAAAAGATGAGTCCTAATATAAATTTTGAGTTTTAGTTAACAATAATGTATCATTATTTGCTCATTAACTATAACGTGTAATACAATAATGCAGGATATAAATAATAGGAAACTGTGTGCAGAAAGGAGACTGGGTGTATGGAACTCTCTGTAATTTCTGCTCAATTTTTCTGTAAACCAAAAATTCCTCTTAAAAGTTTAATTAATTTAAAAAGCATTGAGAAATGATTTTCCCAAATAATCACACTAATTAGCTTTGGCTTTATTCTAATTTGCAAATATTAACACTGCCTCTTCTAAAACACTCATATCATTATAAACAAATATTTCATTTTAGAGTTACGGGATAGGACATCTAGACTATTTAAATAGCTTCCTAAGCTTGTACAGCTTTCATGTAATAGAAAGAGAAAGAAATTAGACCTGGTCTTGTTTGCTTTGTTTGACATAAAGATGCTTCATTATTATTTACTATTAAAAATAGTTTAAGGAAATATAAATACCTGCCATACTCAAATTGAATACAGTCATAGACTCCTACTTGGGGTGGGAACCTACAAAAAGAGAGTGACTAGGAATTTCATAATAGAGACTTATTAGTTCCTTACCTAATTTTAATTGCACTTACTCTGTTTTTCTTCCGTCTAAATTTCTTCCCTCTAAATGCCACTAAATTTTTGTACCGAAGTCATAATGTTCATTACTCAGTTGAATAATCTTATATTTTTTTATTTTATTTTTTTTCAAACAATGTAAACCAGTCAAGTAGTAGAGACAAAGAGGGAACTGAATATAAAAATGCATGAGTTCTCCTCAGACCTCAAACTCTCCAGTGCAGCCAGATTCCCAGAAGACACTGGAATTGGGAACTGAAACTTTCTCAGATTTTTGGCATCTCTTATCTCCTGAATTAATGGAGGAATATGACTATCCCATAGCTCCTCCATTTTTAAAATTTTATATTCCAATACCTCCATTTGCCACAAACTCAATGTAAAAATTCTAATTAAATAATTCAGAGAGAATAATTCTGACTGGCCTAGCATAAGTAAGGAGTGTAATACCAAATCCAATAGTCAGGCTCACTGTTATGGGTAAGGAGTGGGTTATACATTACCAATGTGGCTAATGAGGAGCCACCCCTGTGGATCAGGGGACAGTTTCCTAAAGAGGAATTATCAATATTGGTTTGGATCAATATCTACTATCTGTCTTTTGACTTAGATAGTATTGATATTATGATAGATTAAATTCCACTTCCAGATTTTAAGGAACTTAACATATGTGTCACTAAAATACTATGTAGTAAGGTCATACATATAGAGGGGTTCTCTGCTGGGAAATCTTTGGTGGTTTCAAATTTCTAATAGTTTTAACTTCTTTGAATACTTCAAAGTATTCAAGTATCTAGTTCACCTTTTCAATCCCTTTTTGAAACAGACACAATATAGTGCATAGTAAATGCACTTTTTAATTTAATTATATATTCCCTTTATGATGATTTCTCTTGACATTATAAACCAATTTAAGAGTAGTACCAGTGTCTTATAATTTTTGTGTAATACTCAAGTAGTTAGCACAGGCTTAGATAGTGTGTGTGTAAATGTGTACATTAGTATGTAAAATGAATTGAACAGATGGGAGGACAAATTCAGCTGCTGTCTGTTTTCGTGGTAACTTCAACTATTAGCAATACATTTATATTGGTAAATACTAATATATGGATTGTGTTTTCGGCTTCTGGCCTGTAAGAATTTAAGTCATTCTTTTTCACTATATTAGGTAAGAAGCTGGAATCTTTTATGGTTTATTGCTATGTGTTTCCATTGATAAAAATATGTAACCTAATGACCTGCTTTACTAGTATGTCTGCAAAGAATTCATTGCTTTAGTTGTCAATTAAAAGGAATAAGCCTCCTGATCAGTGCATGAGCAGAGAGGTAACTAACATTACATATTTATTATGTAAAATATGGAAAAATTTGCCCAATATGAGTAGAATATTGCCAATAAAACATTATTGAGTGGCTTTTATTTTGTTTTATTTCAAGAATACCATCTTTCCCTCCCCTCTTTCACAAATAATTTGTTGCTGATTAAAATTATTTAGTATATTGAAGCAATTGTTTTTAATATTAATAGTAATCCCTGTATTTGCAATAAATTTAAACTTGCTGTTCAGTGTAGAGAGAGCAGCAATGAAGAACTAATTATAAAAATAAAAAATTCATTTCCAAGATTAATATGCAAATTTTTTCAATGAGTTGCATTGTATTGACTATTGCCATTTACTTATTATTAAAAAAAACTTGATAACTCCCTATTTGTATTATTTAACTCATTTATGTGAAGAAAGATTTTATGTGTTCAATTCAAATGATTTCTGCTCTATTTCTTGTAGCTGTGCTTGATTTCATCTCAAAAAGGTGAAGGTGTGGCATGTTAATAGCATTGCATTGCTTTAATGTGATATTCATGCTTTGGTAAGCCATTTTACTTATACTTTGCAAACTCATAAGGCATTTTTTATTTGTCACTGAAGAAATGAGCTCTTGAGTCATGTTTCTTGGTGATTAAGACATGAATTGTATCAAGCAGGATGGACTCCATCCAAGATAGTTAGAAATGAGAGAAGTTTAATGGTGCTATGGCAAAATATTCGAGGTTTTACGTTCCACCCAGATAGGCAGAGCCATTTAACTGATTCTGTAAAATACCAAGTGTACAAAGAAAGTTAATCAATTACTGAAAATAATGTAGTGCCAGTGAACCCTGCTGTTAATAACAGATGATTGGTAGTAGTCTTATTAAATTCCTATTCTCCCATTTAAGAAAAAAAGAAATACTTCTTATTCTTTTCCTTTCTTCTTCATTGCACACATGCACATTCACACACACACATATAAAATCTCCAATAGCAACCATGAAACATCTTTGAGTTAGGATATATCTAACTTAGATAGGTAGATCCTATATATCTCATTTTATACACACACACACACACACACACACACACGTATATATATATTCCATCTTCTGGATTATCCAACCACACTAGAAGTCAAACTCTTCTATCTAAGTAAATGGTAATATGCTAGCCCTCACAGCTTATTTTTAAAAATGAGTTTCTCTGCTGCTCCTAGCAAAAATGCCTCTCCTAGAAAAGAAAATATTGGATAGAAAGATGCGGAACCTTCAGGTTACTTAAATTACAAGTTTTCTCATTTTTCAATATGTGCTTTCCAATTTCCATATATTGGAAATCCTATTTGCTTCTCCTTCAGAAATTCTTAACAGATGTTACTCTTAGTGACACTTCTATTTATGGATGACAGTCTGAGAAGAACATCACAAAGGAGCATGGGAAAATGCTTTATATAAGATGTACACAGTGAAATCAATGCAAAAGTAGCAATAAGATATACATTTGCCTTTCTATATATTTTGAAAATAGATGCAAAGCTATAAAAAATAAAATTCCTTTTCAAATTGTGAGAGTTTCCCAAGGAATGTTATTATATAGAAACTGCTCTTTATTTTTCTAAGAGGAAATTGGAACATTATTTTTACTGAACTGAATAGAAATATTTCATTGACCTTTCCTCTTTTAGTTTTGACATATATTTATTTTTTTAGTGTATGGACTCCAAAATCATAATCTCAGAGTTCTTCAGCTACTCTGTATATTTTTATTAAAGATCAATTGAAAAACTGAAATTTTTAGGAATAGTATATGCCTTAAATATATCTATGAACTATTAATATATGCCTCAATCTATATGCTGTTTCATCTTCTCTGTTGAGGCATTCATGGGACAGTAATTGAAGATTAAATGTTTCTTGATATAAGGATACATTTTTCCCTAAAGGAATAGAATTATAAACAATGGAAAATAGCAGTTTAGAGTATTATATTAATGCACAATTATTTCAAAAGTAACCAAAGAAAAGAAATCCAAAATTATAGAGGGGTTGGCATATTAAGTGGATCCCATGCAAAAGAACAATTGACTGTAAGTTAAGTATGACATTCTTAAATCAGGGGAAAAAATGACCTTCCCAATCCTGAGCTAGAGATTGCAGCATGAAGTATTGCCTCCATTTGTATATTTGCTTTGGAATAATTTTGCATTTCACCCTTTTGACCTGCCTGTGAAAGTACCAATAAAATATCCACTAGAGCTTTTTGCACTATCTACACAGAGAGTAAAATCTCCCATGTGAATACTATTAAGTTCTCTTTTGCATGGGTGCGAAACTCAGCAGCATGCTTAAATCTACCAGTGAAAATTAGAGCACTTTGGAGCTTTGACATGCTCATTTATTTAATACTTTGTAGTTACTTGTGGTATAAACTTTGATTTAGTGCAGTCTAGAGAAGCCTTATCACCTCATAAATGGTTAACAATTAGGTATGCACACACAACTCACTCATAGATCTGAATAAAATGTTGACAGTTTCTGCCAGCCATATCATTAAAGTCAATAGTAGTTCATCATTCATGCCCTTACCTGACAGAATTATTATAGTATTGCTACTGCTATTTATATATAGCAATTACTTGGTATATATCTTTACAGAAGGCTATCAATCAATGAATTTTAGTGTAATGCACACCCTTTATAGATAAACTTTGACATCAAAAATGAAGCTGCTTCAAGTAAAACAGAGATATAATAGTATCATATGTACTCTTCTTCAGAGACTTCTTTATGGACAAAGCCAGAAAACATGTCTTTACCGCAAATTCCATGTTCAGTCAATCAAAGCATTTTTTAAATTGGTGCTCCTGACATTGCAAGAAGGAAGGCTCACAGAAGTTGAAATGATGAAATTAACAGGCCCGGTTAAGAGTCTTAACCTTAACAGAGGTAGAGATTGTGCTTCAAGTCCTGTACAACTTCCACTACATTATGCCACCTCTGAGAATATAGCCATGTTCTTGGCAGTGGAGTTGTACTTCTAACAACTGTCTCTTTGGGGTTGAATTCACCTCAATGACGGGTAACAGCAGCATTCGTAGACAATCTCTCGTTGGGTGTGCAAAGGCAGGGAAGACAGAATCAAGGGCCCTATAAGGACACAGTGAAGGACAAAATAGCAATGGATCAAAGCTGCTTCACATTAGGAAATAATAGCCATAGAATCCTTGAAGTCTGGAAATATATAAAATGGATCATTTTGAGCAAAAGTGTCATTCAATTTCTCTGTGAAGTATAAAAGACTATCCTTGATTATAACTCGATTATTTATTAAGGGGAAACCAAGCCTTTTTGAAAACTAGAATGGTTCAATATTGAAGTTTTCAGCCACTTTAACATGACTCACAGCCTCAACATGAACATGGACATTAAAATCATATCATTACACACAGAGCAGTGTACACCCAATTACAGAGTGACAATAAATTTATACACAGTTGACTAAAGTTAATGTTTTAGATAGAGCTAATTCTAACTTCAGGATTTCACCTATAAACAATTTGACATATCCTCAATCATGAGTGGTCACAGGAAAGATTTTTATCCTGTCCATTCGTTTTTTCCTTATATTTCTTGGGTCATATACTGGCTCCCCTTGGAATGCTGTCCTCCATTAATTAGCATTTTTAATTTCAAATAGAAAGAATGTACTTTCACGCCTTAGATCTTCATAGCTTATGTTTTGCAAACAGATGCTTTATTTTTTGTCCTCCATGATGATTTTTATGGTCCATTATCCTTTGAAAAATGTTGATGCTAATGCCTAATCTATTGTCACTGCATTGTGTTTCTGTTTTTCTCTCTGAACTGCTGTGTCCCTTGAAAGTGTGCTCTTTTAGCTTGTAAAATCGCTGACTTTCTTGGGCAGTAAAGCATATTCCAGAATGAATCTACTCTGACAATGTCTCCTCACCCATTAGTCTTGATCTGACAGGTCCTAACTTATCTTAGTTTACTCTTTTACTATTCCAATCACATTTTTTTAAGGTCTACAGATATCTCAAGTTCTACTAAGTGCAAATCACTTCTTTAGATTTTTTAAAGAAATGGGCATTATGTAAGCAATGAATTTAGAAATTCTTTCATCCAACAATTAAAGCTTTATCAATAGAAAAAGTCTAATTCTGGCTTCTTTGTATCTTTAGATAAGATTCCATCCCAAGGGACAAATCAGCACCATGGAGATTCCCAACTGCTCAGTCAAATCTGTTATCTCATCAACAAAAGTAAACTCTCAGCAGAGATGAGCATATGTTTAAGCTAAGGTCATGTACTTTCAGAGGCCACTTTTGTTTGTGTAAATAAGATTCTTTTGTTGTATATTTTTGATCAAATTTTGCAAATGTATGAATGCCAAATTTTGTAAGAGCTTGCAATATTTAATGTAAAGCTGAACCACATGCTACTGATATCTGAATTCAGAGAAATGCTTGTTTGTAGTTGGAGCTAGGTAATTCTGAAATATACTTAGAATTTGTAATTTGTACGATATAGAAATAATATGTGTTGGGACCCTTTCCTAGTTTGCATACTCATATTTAAAATTCAAGTTAAATAAAACATTACAAGACAGGGCCCTCACAAATACTCTGATTTTAAATCTTCCTATTGTATAAGATGTGAATAAATTTATATGAGGCTATTTCAATACTAGATCCTTGTCTAAGAATTATCTACAATTTATTTGTGAATTTGAGCTATAAGATTGTAAATGTAATATCTATTGAGTGGTTACTATGATCCAGGAAAATTTCTAAGTGCTTGACATGCATTTGCTCATTTAACCATTATGTTATACTCTGTAGTGATTACAATGACTTCACCGATTTATTAATGAGGAAACTGAGACACAGTGAAGTTATTATCATGCACCAACACACACAGGAACAAAATGTGGGAGCCCATTTTTTAATTCTCATGCTACTGGTTTTAAACACTGAACTGATACTGGACAAAATTTTCTGTATATATAAATATATGTGGTTTTTATTTCACCACAGCATGGTGATTTTATACTCTGGGGCCAAGCTGGCAAGATTTGAAAAGAACTGCAATCTATCTATCATGAAATAGTGAGCTAAATTACTTAACCTCTATGCTTAAATTATCTTATCTATAAAACAGGTACAATAATGCTGAGCTTAAGGCACAGCATTATTGTGGAGATTAAGTGAGTTACTATATGTAAAGTGTTGAAAAGGCATGTATATAGGTATAAGTGCTTACTTATATATATTTTTATACACAAGCACTATTTTATGTGAATCTATTTGTATATTTATAGACAACAAATATATGGACTTAGAACATGTTGAAGTTAAATTAGCATCTTCTGCATTTTCATATCTACCATATATTTTAGGTTAAGCTTAAATTTGCTCTCTCTTTCAGTGTTTATGGTTTAGGAAACATTCTTTGATATATCTATTAAGAAAAGTCCTGCTATCTCTGACTTGGAAGTTCTTATTGTTGCTAAGGAATGGTAAAAAATGGGTGTTGTCATTAAATTTAACTGGACAGTGAGCAAATCAAGTATTATCTGTGGTTTGCCAAGCTGGAAACTTTGGAGGTTTATCAGATTGATTTGCTTCTCATATATTGCTTCTAAAAGGGAAATATGAGAGTTAGCATTGTGATTCAGGATCTTCTGTGTTATCATGATGTGATAAAATAATTAGTGGAATTATAGTTTCTGTAACTCCTGGGTACATCAAAAGAATCATTGTACAGGGATAGTTCTCAATTTCTGTCTCATCCTCAAAATAGTGCCATGGGAAAGACATACTTCAGATCACATATGTTCACTGTTCTTTTGGGGAGGTCCTCAAGACCACCCTCAGGTTCAGTGACTCATTAAAGGAATTCAGGGAACTCGGAAAAGCCATTACATTCAAAGTTACATTTTATTAAACAGAAAGAATACAGATTAAAATCATCAAAGGGAAGCAATACATAAGACAGTGTCTAGGAAGACCAGTAGTGGAGTTATTTGTTGTCCTTCCCAGTAGAGTGCGCGCAGAGTGCTTACTCCCCTTGGCCCTGACATTTGGCATTGCTCACCAGGGAAACGCACATCCAGGCTTTTTATTAGGAGTTGGTCACTGAGATGTGGCTGACCGCACATGTGGCCAGTCTATGGATAGCAAGGAATCCGTCCTCTAAAGAGAGGTTTTGCCTTTGTTTGGGCTTCTGGGAGATAACCTCTAAAACTCTTGGAATTTCCTGAGTGCCAAGAGTGCCATTGTTATTGATAGTGGGCCACTTGGATCACAACTGACAGTTTATGGGGACAAGATGTGTCAGAGTGGGATCTGGACAGGCAAGAAAGACCAATCATGTGATTAAAGGGCTAGGACTTTGGGCTATGTGATGTCTATCTGACCTGGGGGAGGTGTTGGAGTGGACTTTAGATTAAGTTCAGCCACTGAGGCAAATCAGACAATTATGTCTAGGCAGTAAAGTCTCAGGAAAAAATTCTTGATACTGAAGCTTGGGTAAGCTTTCTGAGTTGTCAATAATCCATGTGTATTGCCACACTTCCCCAGAGAAAGGTAGAAACTCTGCATTTGTAAGTCTCCAGGACTTTTCCATTTAGGTCTCTTCCAAATTATTGAATCGGAAGATGGTTTTGAAAAAGCCCCAAACTTACAATTTGGGTAAGAAGGCTTGGGCAGGCTTGGCAGGCTGGAAAACTGTGCCTTTAACTTCAAGTTTGACTAAAATCATTTGTATTGTAGTTCTCCAGCCCCTCCAGAGGTCAAGCTGATATCACATGGCCCTAGGCCTCTACCATAAATCCCATTGCCAGCTTGGACTATCTAGCACACTCTAAGGTCTCCTGGTAAACAAAGACTCTAAGTAGGCAGGACATTAAAAGGGCTTAGAAGTTACCTCCCAGGACCTGGTCAAGAGTCAAACCTTTCTTTGAGCAAGGATAAACTTTTACTGCACATCCACCCACTAACATTTTAAAATGTAATTGCTTCTCCCTTTCCTAGTGAAAGGGAATCCTAGGGAGCTGAATTGTATCCCCTTCGAAATTAGTATGTTGAAGCCCTAACCCAAAATGTGACTGTATTTGGAGACAGGGCTTTTAAAGAGACAATCAAGGTTAAATGAAGTTGTAAAGGTGCGACCCTGATCCCATATGACTGGTGCCCTTATAAGAGGAGAAGGAGACACCAGAGATGACAGAAAGTTGAGAAAAGGCCATGTGAGGATATAATGAGAAGGTTGTTGGTCATCTTCAAGCTAAGGAAAAATTATCCCTGCTAGTACCTTGAGCTTGAACTTCTAGCCCCTAAAACTTACAGAAATGTCTGTGGTATTTTGTTATGGCAACCCTAATAATCTAATATACCTACCAAAAATCCACAAAACTCTAAAAGAATAAATATGAAATATTGCTCACCTTTTTAGGAAATACAATTAATCTGTAACTCACGCCAGAAAAATAGGTGCAAATATTATAATTATATAAATATGCTAAAATGAATATAATATTTCTACCTACTTGCAGCTCAGGATTCACTATGAGAATCAATATTACCCAGTCCCAGTACTGGTGTATTTTTAAAGGGTTCCTTTATCTTTTACCTATGTTTAATTGAAGTAAACTTGGGTGTCATAAAATTGAAATACTCTTTGTGGAGAAGGTCATTACCTTTTTGTTACATTATATATGCATATTTCAACTTTATTTTTGTATGGGCACTTCAATTTATTGTAATAGAAACTATCACATTTTCTGTTTTCCATTTGTTTTAATTGCTAGCAAAACATTTACATTGCTATGCATGCATCCCTTATTTCTTAGTGAGAAGTAGTCATATTTTCTGCACAGGGTATAACAGACACAAATATCTTGCTTTAGGTTAGAATTTGACCTAAACCATGAAAATTGGTGGTTTCTCTTTACTCAAGTGGCTCTACTCCACTTACTTTGAAATTTTATAGCATGATGAATCAAATTAGTTCTTGTTAGCTATAAAAATCACTAACTCTAACTCTTAATGATAAGAGAAAATGTAAAAGTTCTAACATAAAGTTTGCATCTGTTCCATAGGAACCATGTGCCTTTTATATGCACTATCTCATTTTAACTTCATGGCCACTTTCGTTCCCTGTGAATGTTACAATTGCAAAGATCTAAGGGTGAGGGAGGGGATTCAACATAGAAACAAATGGAATCACGTTCCAGCTGTGTGTTTTCAACGTTCCCTTTTTTCTTAAAATATTCTAATAACTAATATTCTTTATCAAAGAATTTCAGGCTGGTTGTTAGAATCAAGTAAGCATAACTGTGAAATGTTTCTTGTTTCTAGCTTTTCCAATGCCAGTAGATCCTTTATACACAATGTTTTGCTTGGTGTTTTTCCTCGCTCTGTCTCTTTTGCAAGAGATAATATTGAGATTTTAAGCAATACTGTGATGTTTTAACTAGCTGTATGTCTTCTTTTTTAATGTGAATCAAATAGGAATGCTGCTTCTACATGTTGTCCTTTAATTAAACCAGCAGTAAACTAATCACTGGGTTCTATAAGGCATCTTGTCTATACATGCAAAATTAACTGAGCACAGCATGGGTGATCTCTTTATTTTGACTGTCTTAAAAATCGATGAGTGCTGCCACAAGGACAATTTGACAGCAGTGATTCGTATCCTTTGTGAAGACAGCTGTGATGAGGTAGAAACTTTATTTTTCCCTACATTACAGAGGCAGCACAGGGGTGTCTTGGAAAAGTAAGTATACCTGTTTGGAAGCCTACATTATATACTGAGTGAATTAACAGAATGTTAAAAACACACTAAGACCTGTATTGTCAGTTTGTGGTGTGGTAAAAGAGGCTTATAAACTGGGAATCAGAGGAATGGCCTCAGCCACAAGCTGCAGTAGCTGAATGTCCTTATCACAAGAGCTGACTGTGCCCTCACTGGAACAAATGAGGAAGTAGATTGGATAGCACATTTTAACCAGCCTTCAGGATACTAGGTAGGGAAGGAGCATGAAGGCTGGGTGGGACAAATTTCTCCTCTTCACCAGTTTACCTCTAGAATAAAAAGCACTTGGGACATTGAGGACATGTAATAGATACGTGTTGAATGAATGAAGTCTTTCCAAAGCAAACATATCTAGGATTCAAATTATGTTTCTGTTCTTAATATACCTTGTGAGTTTGGAAAAAGTTCTTAGCTTATTAAGCATCACTTTCCTCATCTATAACATTTGCCTCATAGTGATTAATTGAAAATTAACAGTCTAATGCAGAAATATAGATATGGATATAGATATGGAGATATACATTTGAATGCAGATAGCATGGTATAAGCATATAATGTATAATTTCTTCTATAATTATATTACACTCTGTGATCCTTTAGATTGAATGATAATTAACTTTTATGCATGAATATAAAAATTGAGCAGTTTTTCAACTTCTCGTGACAAATTATGCCTGCACCCTAAGACTATTTAATTTTTCGTGGAACATAGAATTCTATGAATCACCTATATTTAGTTTTTTCAATCAGAAGTCAAATCCATAATTTGATTTTCAGATTTCATTCGCTCCAGATACGAAATCTTTACCAAGGGGCTAGGGAAGGTTTTAGAGGATATAAGAATTCAGTGAAGAAAATATATTAAAGATTACTTATGAGAGTTTTCCTTAATGAATTATAAGATGTTGATCTTACAAAATAGAGGAATTCCTGAGTTTTTTAAAGTTCCTTTTTGTGAATTTTCATTTTTCTTTTTTCTTAAAATGTATATATAAGTACATATACATGTATAATTCCTATTGGGTTTTTTTGAATGCTTATAATCCTTGAATGTACTTATAGGTCAAATATTAATAATCTTTGAATGAAATACAGAGTCTAGTATTCATATTGCCAAGTTTTGTCCTAATGGTTATTCTTTAGATATATCTTTATATTCTAAGTACTCCAATCCTTATCACTCTAAAATCTCTGCTTATCTAGTTCAACCTTTGATAACAGATTATTACAACGTTTCTTACGTAGACCTACAATCCAGTATAGTTCCCTTGTAAATTGTCCAAAATTCTGCCTCCTGGTCTTTTTTTTTTTTTACTTCTAATCATATTATTAATCCCCCCCCAAATATTTTAGTGCCTCTCTTAACAATCTTCAAAGGAAAGCACATTAGCATGTTATTTTTTGCAATATAAAAATGCATTCATGTAATAAAAGTATTAATATAAAAGTTTTATATTAAAATATTACATTATTTTTAATATTATGTTTCATTGGGGTAATGATAATAATATGAAGTAGGTAACTGAAAGACCTTATGGTCAAACCACTAATGAGACCTAATGCTGGTTACCAACATTCAGGTTAAAAAAAAAAATATCTCCCAGCTTTGGGCCTAACTGATACTTCAAAAAGACCTTTAGGGCTTCCCTGGTGGGCGCAGTGGTTGAGAGTCCGCCTGCCGATGCAGGAGACACGGGTTTGTGCCCCGGTCCAGGAAGATCCTACATACCACGGAGCGGCTGGGCCCGTGAGCCATAGCCGCTGAGCCTGCGCGTCCGGAGCCTGTGCTCCGCAACAGGAGAGGCCACAACAGTGAGAGGCCCGCATAACGCAAAAAAAATAAAAGACCTTTAGCAAGAAGATACATTTCTTTGTTTTCAGTTAGCAGAAATTTAGAATTAACTAAAAAAATAATAAAATGTAATTTCTTTACCTATTCTATTTGTAAAATACTTTTGTTTTTAAGTATAGTTCAATGACTAAGACTTTATGCAAACTTGTAAGTAGACAAGAACTTTATTATTATCTACAGTATTGTTATCTACAATTATTATCTGTGAAAGACTATTAAATGTTGCCTATGATGGCATAAGTGTGTGATCTAAGCTTGTCACAAAAGCTAGGCTATCAGACTCCCAATCCCTTTGCTATTTTTACACTGACAAATAATATTTTATTATTTAAATATATTTAAGTCAAAATTAGTGAACATATAATTTAATTGGTTACTTGGTTTAGACACACAGAGATTGTCTTTCTTTGGGAATATAAAAATAGGCAATGTCTTCATGCTGTTGTTCCTTTAATAATAGTATTTAGCATAGTATTTAGAACTGATAAATATTAATGGAAAATAATAACAACAACAGTAATAATGATGATGATAAAAGACTTCTATAACTTTGGTTTCTTATAAATTATAAACATTTCATCTTTTATTATTAGTTTTATGCATGCATAATTGTTAAATATTTATGTTTAAATACATTAATAGAGTACTGCAAAAACTATGCTAAAATGAAGTTTTAGCTTTGCTGTTTTATAAACTGTTTTTTTGCCAGAAAATTTCTATCTAATCTGAGCAGTAATTTTAGATAAGACTAAGTCCTTTTTCTTTTTTCAGTTGTGCAGGTAATTGGGTACAGAATCAGATACTTTCAAAGCTTTAACTGCTATGTTCAAAAGGAAACATGTTTCCTCTGAGCATGGGGGTACAATTTTTGCCAATTTAAACTGATGGTTTGCAAATATTTTAATTTCTTTCATTAGTGTCTTATAACTTTCTGCATACAGGTCTTTTGTCTCCTTAGGTGGGTTTATTCCTAGATATTTTATTATTTTTGTTGCAATGGTAAATGGGGGTGTTTTCCTAATTTCATTTTCAGATTTTTCATCATTAGTGTATAGGAATGCCAGAGATTTCTGTGCATTAATTTTGTATCCTGCTACTTTACCAAATGCATTGATTAGCTCTAGCGGTTTTCTGGTAGCATTTTTAGGATTCTCTATGTATAGTATCATGTCATCTGCAAACAGTGACTTCTTCTTTTCCAATTTGGATTCCTTTTATTTCTTTTTCTTCTCTGATTGCTGTGGCTAAAACTTCCAAAACTATGTTGAATAAGAGTGGTGAGAGTGGACAACCTTGTCTTGTTCCTGATCTTAGTGGAAATGGTTTCAGTTTTTCACCATTGAGGATGATGTTGGCTGTGGGTTTGTCATATATGGCCTTTATTATGTTGAGGAAAGCTCCCTCTCTGCCTACTTTCTGCAGGATTTTTATCATAAATGGGTGTTGAATTTTGTCGAAAGCTTTCTCTGCATCTATTGAGATGATCATATAGTTTTTCTCCTTCAATTTGTTAATATGATGTATCATTTTGATTGATTTGCGTATATTGAAGAATCCTTGCATTCCTGGAATAAACCTCACTTGGTCATGGTGTACGATCCTTTTAATGTGCTGTTGGATACTGTTTGCTAGCATTTTCTTGAGGATTTTTGCATCTATGTTCATCAGTGATATTGGCCTGTAGTTTTCTTTCTTCATGACATCCTGGTCTGGTTTGGTATCAGGATGATGGTGGCCTTGTAGAATGAGTTTGGGAGTGTTCCTCCCTCTGCTATATTTTGGAAGAGTTTGAGAAGGATAGGTGTTAGCTATTCTCTAAATGTTTGATAGAATTTGCCTGTGAAGCCATCTGGTCCTGGGATTTTGTTTGTTGGAAGATTTTTAATCACAGTTTCAATTTCAGTGCTTGTGATTGGTCTGTTCATATTTTCTATTTCTTCCTGGTTCAGTCTCAGCAGGTTGTGCTTTTCTAAGAATTTGTCCATTTCTTTCAGGTTGTCCATTTTATTGGCATAGAGTTGCTTGTAGTAATCTCTCATGATCCTTTGTATTTCTGCAGTGTCAGTTGTAACTTCTCCTTTTTCATTTCTAATTCTATTGATTTGAGTCTTCTCCCTTTTTTTCTTGATGAGTCTGGCTAATGGTTTATCAATTTTGTTTATCTTCTCAAAGAACCAGCTTTTAGTTTCATTGACCCTTGTTATTGTTTCCTTCATTTCTTTTTCATTTATTTCTGATCTGATCTTTATGATTTCCTTCCTTCTGTTAACTTTGGTGTTTTTTTGTTCTTCCTTGTCTAATTGCTTTAGGTGCAAGGTTAGGTTGTTTATTCGAGATGTTTCCTGTTTCTTAAGGTAGGATTGTATTGCTATAAACTTCCTTCTTAGAACTGCTTTTGCTGCATCCCATAGGTTTTGGGTCGTCGTGTTTCCATTGTCATTTGTTTCTAGGTATTTTTTGATTTCTGCTTTGATTTCTTCAGTGATCTCTTGGTAATTAAGTAGTGTATTGCTTAGTCTCCATGTGTTTGTATGTTTTACAGATCTTTTCCTGTAATTGATATCTAGTCTAATAGTGTTGTTGTCGGAAAAGATACTTGATATGATTTCAATTTTCTTAAATTTACCAAGGCTTGATTTGTGACCCAAGATATGATCTATCCTGGAGAATGTTCCATGAGCACTTGGGAAAAATGTGTATTTTTGGATGGAATAGCCTATAAATATCAATTAAGTCCATCTTGTTTAATGTGTCATTTATAGCTTTTGTTTCCTTTTTTATTTTCATTTTGGTTGATCTGTCCACTGAGGAAAGTGGAGTGTTAAAGTCCCCTACTATGATTGTGTTACTATTTCCCCTTTTATGGCTGTAGCATTTGCCTTATGTATTGAGGTGCTCCTATATTGGGTGCATAAATATTTACAATTGTTATATCTCTTCTTGGATCGATCCCTTGATCATTATGTAGTGTCCTTCTTTGTCTTTTGTAATAGTCTTTATTTTAAAGTCTATTTTGTCTGATATGAGAATTGCTACTCCAGCTTTCTTTTGATTTCCATTTGCATGGAATATCTTTTTCCATCCCCTCACTTTCAGTCTGTATGTGTCCCTAGGTGTGAAGTGGGTCTCTTGTAGACAACATATATATGGGTCTTGTTTTTGTATCCATTCAGCCAGTTTGTGTCTTTTGGTGGGAGCATTTAATCCATTTACATTTAAGGTAATTATCGATATGTATGTTCCTATTCCCATATTCTTAATTGTTTTGCAGTTGTTTTTGTAGGTCTTTTTCTTCTCATGTGTTTCTTGCCTAGAGAAGGTCCTTTAGCATTTGTTGTAAAGCTGGTTTGGTGGTGCTGAACTCTCTCAGCTTTTGCTTGTCTGTAAAGGTTTTAATTTCTCCATCAAATCTGAATGAGATCCTTTCTGGGTAGAGTAATCTTGGTTGCAATCTCCTTCATCACTTTAAAAATGTCCTGTCACCACCTTCTGGCTTGCAGACTTTCTGCTGAAAGATCAGCTGTTAACCTTATGGGGATTACCTTGTGTGTTATTTGTTGTTTTTCCCTTGCTGCTTTTAATATGTTTTCTTTGTATTTAATTTTTTATAGTTTGATTAATATGTGTCTTGGCGTGTTTCTCCTTGGATTTATCCTATATAGGACTCTCTCTGCTTGGTTAACTATTTCCTTTACCATATTAGGGAAATTTTCAACTATAATCTCTTCTAATATTTTCTCAGTCCCTTTTTTTTTCTCTTTTTCTTCTGGGACCCCTAAAATTCGAATGTTGGTGCATTGAATGTTGTCCCAGAAGTCTCTGAGACTGTCCTCAGTTCTTTTCATTCTTTTTTCTTTATTCTGCTCTGCAGTAGTCATTTCCACTATTTTATCTTCCAGGTCACTTATCCGTTCTTCTGCCTCAGTTATTCTGCTATTGATCCCTTCTAGAGTATTTTTAATTTCATTTATTATGTTGTTCATCATTGCTTGTTTCCTCTTTAGTTCTTCTAGGTTCTTGTTAACTGTTTCTTGCATTTTCTCTATTCTATTTCTAAGATTTTGGATCATCTTTACTATCATTATTCTGAATTCTTTTTCAGGTAGACTGCCTATTTTGTCCTCATTTGTTAGGTTTGGTGGATTTTTACCTTGCTCCTTCATCTGCTGTGTGTTTTTCTGTCTTCTCATTTTGCTTATCTTACTGCGTTTGGGGTCTCCTTTTTGCAGGCTGCAGGTTCGTAGTTCCTGTTGTTTTTGGTGTCTTTCCCCAGTGGCTAAGGTTGGTTCAGTGGGCTGCGTAGGCTTCCTGGTGGAGGGGCCTAGTGCCTGTGTTCTGGTGGATGAGGCTGGATCTTGTCTTTCTGGTGGGCAGGTCCACGTCTGGTGGTGTGCTTTGTGGGGTCTGTGGCCTTATTATGATTTTAGGCACCCTCTCTGCTAATAGATGGGGCTGTGTTCCTGTCTTGGTAGTTGTTTGGCATAGGGTGTCCAGCACTGTAGCTTGCTGGTCATTGAATGAAGCTGGGTCTTGGTGTTGAGATGGAGATCTCTGGGAGATTTTCGCCGTTTGATATTACATGGAGCTGGAAGGTCTCTTGTGGACCAGTGTCCTGAATTTGGCTCTCCCACCTCAGAGGCACAACACTGACTCCTGGCTGGAGCACCAAAAGCCTTTCATCCACATGGCTCAGAATAAAAGGGAGAAAAAAGTAGAAAGAAAGAAAGAAAGAAAGGGGATAAAATAAAATAAAATAAAGATAAAATAAAATAGTTATTAAAAAAATTATTATGAAAAAAAATTTTAAAAAGAAAAAAAAAAGAATGGACAGACAGAATCCTAGGACAAATGGTGAAAGCAAAGCTATACAGACAAAATCACTCACAGAAACGTACACATACACACTCACAGAAAGAGAAAAAGGGAAAAATTTATATATATCGTTGTTCCCAAAGTCCATGTCCTCAATTCAGGATGATTCGTTGTCTATTCAGGTATTCCACAGATGCAGGGTACATCAAGTTGATTGTGGAGATTTAATCCGCTGCTTCTGAGGCTGGTGGGAGAAATTTCCCTTTCTCTTCTTTGCTCGCACAGCTCCCGGGGTTCAGCTTTGTATTTGGCCCTGCCTCTGCGTGTAGGTCGCCTGAGGGCGTCTGTTCTTCGCTCAGACAGTACAGGGTTAAAGGAGCCGCTGATTCGGCAGCTCTGGCTCACTCAGGCCCGGGGGGGGGGGGTGGCGGGGGGGGAAGGGGGGAAGGGAGGGGCACGTAGTGCGTAGTGCGGGGCGGGCCTGCAGCGGCAGAGGCCGGCGTGACGTTACAACAGCGTGAGGCGCGCCGTGCGTTTTCCCCGGGAAGTTGTCCCTGGATCACAGGACCCTGGCAGTGGCGGGCTGCACGGGCTCCCGGAAGGCGGGTGTGGCGAGTGACCTGCGCTCGCACACAGGCTTCTTGGTGGCGGCAGCTAAAGCCTTAGCGTCCCATGCCCGTCTCTGGGGTCCGCATTGATAGCCGCGGCTCGCGTACCAGTCTCTGGAGCTCCTTTAAACAGAGCGCTTAATCCCCTCTCCTCGCGCACCAGGAAACAAAGAGGGAAGAAAAAGTCTCTTTTCTCTTCAGCAGCTCCAGACTTTTCCTGGACTCTCTCCCGGCTAGCCGTGGCGCACTAGCCCCTTCAGGCTGTGTTCACGCCGCCAACCCCAGTCCTCTCCCTTCGCTCCAACCGAAGCCCGAGCCTCAGTTCCCGGCCCTGCCCGCCCCGGTGGGTGAGTAGACAAGCCCCTCGGGCCGGTGAGTGCTGGTCGGCACCGGTCCTCTGTGCAGGAATCTCACCGCTTTGCCCTCCGCACCCCTGTTGCTGTGCTCTCCTCCTCGGCCCCGAAGCTTCCCCTCTCCGCCACCCGCAGTCTCTGCCTGCGAAGGGGCTTCTAGTGTGTGGAAATCTTTCGTCCTTCACAGGTTCCTCCCACTGGTGCAGGTCCCGTCCCTATTCTTTTGTCTCTGTTTTTTCTTTTTTCTTTTGCCCTACCCAGTTACGTGGGGGGTTTCTTGCCTTTTGGGAGGTCTGAGGTCTTCTGCCAGCGTTCAGTAGGTGTTCTATAGGAGCAGTTCCACGTGTAGATGTATTTTTGATGTATCTGTGGGGAGGAAGGTGATCTCCGCGTCTTACTCTTGCGCCATCTTCCTGGAGCTCCCCATTCAACTTTACAAACATTTATTACACTAATCAAATTCTTAAGTAATTATGAATCTGTTCTCTATCTGATCCCATCAATTCTATCCTTTTCACTTGTACCCTCATTTCTAAGACTCGGTACCTGTGGTACTGCTACTGGAAGCCTTACTTCATTTTCCTTATTTTAGATTTTGGATCGTCATAGTGTATTAGTATTTCCTTTTTTTTTTTTTTTGCCCACTATTAGCTTGATAGTTAAACATTCTGTCAGTGCTTACGTTTCCTTATAGTCTACAAAGTGCATCTTTGTTTTAACTTTCTGAAATCTTCATGCAGAACTTTATTCCACCATTGCTAGTTGTCCTCAGTGAAAGGACTAGTTTTCTGCCATTACCTAAAATGGAAATAGTAATTGCATTTGATCATTGTATTGAGAAACCTTATGAAAGAAAATTGGAAATGTTTCCATAAGTATGACTTTCTAACTAAAAAAAAGTCACCCGTAAAACTCTAATAACCTAAAGTTAAAAAAAGTTAAATGGAAGTCTCTAATCTGTATAAACTTCTTTCAAAAGAAAAATTTCAGTTGATTTTGATTTTCTCAAAATTATGGAAATGCTAATTATCTATTTTGTTTGTGAGACCAACTGATTTAAAGCCATGGATGTTTATTTGCTTAAATTCAATAAAACTGTTAAATAATTTATGGATCAGATTGAAAATTAAGTATTATGATTTAAAAAACCATAGACAGGGCTTCCCTGGTGGCGCAGTGGTTGAGAGTCTGCCTGCCAATGCAGGGGACACGGGTTCGTGCCCCAGTCCGGGACGATCCCACATGCCGCGGAGTGGCTAGGCCCGTGAGCCATGGCCGCTGAGCCTGCACGTCCGGAGCCTGTGCTCCTCAACGGGAGAGGCCACAACAGTGAGAGGCCCGCGTACCACAAAACAAAACAAAACAAAACAAAACAAAACCACAGACAACACTGATTCTTCCACCTAGATCCATGCTTCTTTGTGAACCAACTTTTGCAGCTAAAGAAATTCCAAATAATAAAATAACTTCAATTCATGGTACTACAAAGTGATGAAGCAAAATTTTCAAAAATGTTAACGGGTAATTTTCAGAAAAAGTAAAACTATGATTCCAATACAGATATAAAAATGAGGAATTTATTTTACTCATATGATATCAAGAGACCAGGCAGATTTTTTTTTTAACATCTTTATTGGAGTATAATTGCTTTACAATGGAGTGTTAGTTTCTGCTAAAGTGAATCAGCTATATGTATACATATATCCCCATATCTCTTCCCTCTTGCGTCTCCCTCCCACCCTCCCTATCCCACCCCTCTAGGTGGACACAAAGCACGGAGCTGATCTCCCTGTGCTATGTGACTGCTTCCCACTAGCTATCTATTTTATATTTGGTAGTGTATATGTGTCCACAGGCAGATGTTTGAACCAATTCAAAAGAAAAGCCAAAACAGCACATATTTATATATTGGGTTGGCCAAAAAGTTCGTTCGGTTAGTGAATACATTGTTCAATAAAATTCTTGGTGAAAATGAAAAATGTCTCATTTTTACTTAAAACCAAACGAACTTTTTGGCCACCCAATAAAACAAAGGAATTTTGCGTGAATTGCAAATGGAGACAAAACTGATTTTCCACCGGGGAGCTGGATGGGGGAGGGAGGTAGACACAGTTCAGTTAGTATCACACAGGACAGAGTTGCAAAGATAATGAACAGAGCTATAATCTGATTAATCCACACTGTATGCTATAGAAAATGTATAATTTTCCATTGAAAAGCAATTTTTTTCAACAAAATTAATTTGGTCGAAAAATCACAACACTTACAAAATATAAGCACATATATAGATTCATAACACTCACAAAAATATAAGCACATATATAGATTGACAAGTTCTTTTTCACTAAGAGTTTTTAGTAACCAAAACCCTAACCATGCTCCATTTTGATATCGGGGAATAGATGTTAAGCTTTAGCTTTAAGGTGGTATTAATGTGATGTTACCAAGAAATTCTAGGCTTGGGACTATTTTCAGATGAAATTCCAGAGTTTCTCAAAGTCTGGTAAATCAGTTGCATCAAAATTTTCTAAGGTACCAGTAAAACACAAATTTCTGAGTCCCACCTCTGATCTATTGAATCTGAACCTCTGGCATTGGCACCTGGGGATTTACGTACATAAAACGGTTTGTAGGCAATTCTTAGGCCCAAGAAAGTTTTGGGGCCCCAGTCTTAGAAAATTGCTCAAGCCTCTAAAGTGACTTATTTTTGCCCTGAGCTTCAGGTCTATTTCATCAAATGTTGCCTTGTAGGGCCAGTTTAGTATTTTTGAGGTAGATGTTGATGGGAATAACTTACCTGATCATTTGAACAAATATAAATTTAGTCTGGTTCACTTTTAAAAATCCAGTTTTTCTTTTCCCTCTTTTAAAATGTGTTTCGATTTTGTTTCCTGATAACCAGTTATTATTCAAGTTAATTTTGATCTTGTTTAAAGAAAGACATTGTTGAACTTGTTCTTCTTGTGTCCTATTGAAATTTAAAAAAAAAAATTTGAATCTTAATATGTTATACCATTGAAATCCAACAGATCTCCGGCACACTTTAAAACTGCAATATAGAGAGCAGACAAGATGGTGGAGCAGAAAGACCCTCAGCTCACCCCCTCTCATAAGCACACCCAAATTACAACTATCTGCAGAACAACTGTTAGGGAACTGTTGACCGAAACTGCTTACCAAGGCAGTTTTTTGCCAGGCTCGATAATAACCGCTTGCCTGAGATGACTCACAACAGGAGGTCTCGCCCGATAAGGAGCTCGGTGCTGAAAACTAACCCTGAGAATTCGGGAGAGGCCAAAAGGAGGGAGAAGATGCCAGTGCCTAATATGGGCCAACCTCCCAGAAACCCTCACCCTAGAATCCATCTTGGCTAAAGGATGCACGCACCACCAGGAAGCACCCTGAGTCAGACCAGATGTGTGCACAAGCAAGACGATTGGCCAGGGACAACCCAGAAAGCTAACCCCACTACCATAAAACCTGAGACTGGGAGCCGTGGCAGAGCAGTTCTCCTAGGTTCCCTTACCCTGCTGCTCTCCACCCTGGCACCCCTTCCCAATAAAACCTTTTGCTTTGTCAACAGATGCAATTCATTTCCGAGTGTTAGACAAGAGCCCACTCTTGGGCCCTGGAAGGTGTCCCCCTTCTGGTAAACAGCCAGATGAAAAAAAACAGCCATAGATGAAAAAGACTGGAACCTACCAGAAAAGATCTTCTATGACTAAAGACATAAAGAAGGAACCACAACGAGACAGGTAAGAGAAGCAGACTCATGATATAATCAAATTCCATAACCCCGGGTGGGCCACCCACAAACCGGAGAATAATTATATTGCAGAGATTCTCCCACAGGAGTGAGAGCTCTGAGCCCTACATAAGGCTCCCCAGCCCAGGGTCTGGCACCAGGAAGACAAGGCCCCGAGCATTTGGTTTTGAAGGCCAGTGGGGCTTAACTGCAGGAGCCCCACAGGACTGCGGGAAATAGAGACTTCACTCTTAAAAGGCACAAAATCCCACGCATGCCGGGACCAAGGGCAGAGGTAGTAATTTGATGGGAGCCTGGACCAGATCTACGTGCTGGTCTTGGAGAGTCTCCTGGAGAGGCCAGTGGGGGCTGTGGGGGGCTGCAGCTCACCCTGGGGACATACACACTGGTGGCAGACATACTTGGGAACAGTCAGAGGCATGAACATTGTGCCAAGACCTGGCTCCACCCGACAGCCTGCAGGCACTAGTGCTAGAGACAGTTTTGTTTGTTATAACTAGGGCAGTGGGGGCAGTGGGATGTGTGCTACTGGTCCCTAGTGAGCAGAGGCCAAGGATCCTACTAAACATTCTATGGTGCAGAGAATGGCCCTGCACAACAGAGACTTATTCTGTCTAAAATGTCAATTATGCCACTATTGAGATACCCTGGTTTACTCATAGTGTAATATTATAATGATACTAATAAAACCTACATCATAAGATTAGACTTAGTTATATACAATACATAGTGTACAGAAAGGCATTCCATAATGGTGCTTATAATCATTATTGGAAACAATGGACACCCACAGGGCTTTTATGCCTCCCCAGAAGGCCGTGGCTTGATAGGTACATATATACCCATCACAAGTAAGTGTAAATATTACTGTCATTTCTCTTGTGAGAAAAGTGAGACTGGAAGTGTTCTGTGACTTAGCCAAATCACAAAGCAATTACAGTGGCCCCTTGGCAACTTTGGGGCTAGGGGTGCTGACTGCCTGTATAGTGAAAAATCCCTCTATAACTTTATAGTCAGCCCTCCCTATAAGTGGATTCAACCAACTATGGATTGTGTAAGTACTACTGTAGTATGTATTGAAAAAATCTGCAAGTAAGGGAACCCGCACAGTTCAAACCTATGTTTAAGGGTCAACTGTAAATGTTTGAGCCAAGATTGACTTTTCTGTTTTTATCTTTTAATCCAAAACAGCATGTTTATTCAATCTTTACAAATTTTGCAATAGCCTAATATAACTTATTGATAATAATTAGCCCACTGTATCAAGAGTGATGGTATTAGCATTGTTTTCTCAAGTCAGAATTTGTTTTATGTTGTTTCTCTAAATATTTCAGTGTTACAACTTATATCTTGAACTAAATTACACTCTTGGGTTTTAACCAATGAGATGAATGCAAAATATTATTTTCTGCTATTTTGTTGTTTGTTTGTTTTTAAGTGATGTAAATGAAACTAGCTGTTGAATATATATATATTCATCCCTAGGCATAACATATATGTGTGTGTGTACATATATATATATATATATATATATATATATATATATATGTACACACACACATATACATATCTATATCACACTTAAGTGAGTATAAACTTCTTCCCACATTTTTACTCATTTTAGAATGTCTTTGGTCTTTCACAGGAGTATTACCCTTGTTCTCCTCTAACACATAAACTTGGTCAGAAAAGGCATGAGTCACCCTGAATGTATTTATTTGTTTAATTTAAAGGGGTTTTAAATTTTGAAATCTCAATGCATCTCACTTCAATGCCCAACCCTTTGTCTTATAAACAAAACAAGGACTTGAATGATCACATTCTCAACAGATGCAGAGCGAAATTATAGTGAAAGAGGTTACTCTAAATAAGGATTAGGTGTTGTACCAACCATCTGTTAAAACATTCCTCACTTTAATATTCATAACTCCTATGAATGTGTTTGCAATGTCAAAGAATTTAAAAACATACGCCAGGGGCTTCCCTGATGGCACAGTGGTTAAGAATCTGCCTGCCAATGCAGGGGACACGGGTTTGAGCCCTGGTGCGGGAAGATCCCACATGCCACAGAGCAACTAAGCCTGTGCGCCACAACTACTGAGCCTGTGCTCTAGAGCCCACGAGCCACAACTACTGAAGCCTGCGTGCTGCAACTACTGAAGCCCGTGCGCCTAGTGCCTGTCCTCTACAACAAGGGAAGCCACTGCAGTGAGAAGCCCCCTCACCACAAAGAGTCGTAGCCCCTGCTCGCCACAACTAGAGAAAGCCTGCTCGCAGCAACGAAGACCCAATGCAGCCAAAAATAAAATAAATTAAAAAAAAAAAACAAAAAAACTAGAGGGTGTGCTGTGCCCACTGGTCCTCTGCTAAAAAAAAAATAAAAATAAAAAATAAAAACATAAGCCATTGCCAGACAAAAGAATTCCACTTTAAAAAACACATGGAATTATGATTATTTCTATAATTTTAAAAACATTGTTTTCGAAGGTCAAACTTCATGATAAAATTCAATCAAATTAAATTATTAAGTTTTTAAAAAATGTTGAATTATAGATTAACACATTTTCTCTGGGCCTTTAGTTTCTTGTATTCTCAACGTCTTTGGAAAAAGGAAATTAGGGGAGTAGGAAAGGTTTGTATCAAAAATCATAAATAATAAATAGTTATTTTCCTTTTTAAAAAGAAGCAAATATTATAAGAATCACCTATTTTTTATAAAATTTTCACAGTTAAATTATTCTTCACAGTTAAAACAAAATGATCAAGAATTTTCCCTTAATCACAAGTTAAAATCTGATATGTGACATATATGTACAGTTTTGAAAAACAGAATACATCAAACTGAAGAAACCAGACCAAAAATGGATTATTCCTTGAAATTTGTAACTTTGAAACTTATTAAGATTTTCAAAAATTATGCTAAATTTTGCACATGGTATTCTTTGACACATATCTCCCTTGAGTTAAAAACTATTTCAAACTTGTACGAATTACATTTTACATTTACAGAGAAGGTCACGTTGGAAACCTTCATGAAAATCTCAAGTCAATAAGTAAGTTTCTATGTATAATTCATTTTTTGTTTTCCTATATTCCTTTGCTTTATCTGGGTCTTAAACACTTCAAATGATACTGTATAAGCCATGATAAAATGAGTATTCAGAACTGTAAAAGTAAGAATATTTGTGATCCAAGATTTGTAAGATAATAGGAAGATCAACGATTAATATAGTGGCATCATCATCTCAGTTACAGAATCTAGAACAAAAGTTGTTAGCTGAAGAAAGGAAAGAAAACTTTTGGCTAAGGGAATGTTTCTGCATGAAAACTACCATTTTAAGCCATTGTTAAATAATATGTATTATATTCAGTTTTTTAGTGACTAGTTCATTAATTTAATATGACACACACTGTATAGTAAATTAAAAATTTAGAAATATAAAATTAATATAATAGCCTTGGAAGTCAGCTAAAGAGTCATAAACTAAGGAAATTAGTCTGAAAAACAAGCTGCTCTTATCCTGGCATACTGATGTGTCTAATTGCCATTGGAAAGATTATTTTAAAAGAATTTAAAGTTTCATTTTCACAAGATGTTACTCTTGAACCCTAACAAATTCACTTTTCAGTAAAAACATTTACACAAATATGTGTATTTCAATCATTTATTTTTAAAACATCTATGATCTAGTGAATTTTTGACTAATCTGGGCAAGTACTCCTATATAAGCCTATGATTTAAATTTAAAATTTCTGAGAACATACTTACTGAGTTCTAAAAGAATAAAGATTTTCAGAAACACTGACCTTGGGTATTGGACCACCATATATTAGCAATAACAAAATTTAAATCATTTGTATATTGCTCTATTTTTTCTAGATGTATTACTAAAAAATATCTTCTGTGTTTACATAGAGCAAGTGGTTAAAATATATTTGCCAAAGTTTTTATATTATAATTTTCCTTTTATTTCCAATTTACTTGAAGTCAATAGAAGATTTTGGCAAGTAAAGAGTTGCTTTTGTTGGTAATCCATTGGTACCATAAAATGTAATCAGTGTTCCCTAGATACTAAGTAAATTGTGGAACCTTAAGGAAGCAGTGTGGATTCTTAAAGTTAATGGCTAAGTGATAAAATGTGTTTAAGTTTAATCACTTTACTTACATAGTCATTGATTTCCTTTAACACCCTTGCCTAGTATGCCACACTTGACAACTATTTTCCATCATTACCCAATCAGAATTCAAGTACAGACCCAAGAGCAGGGAGAAAAATGCTCCCACCAAGTTCTGGTTTTCGCAATACTCTTGATTCCTTTTTACTAAAAACCTTTTGAAGCAATTTCATGACCATTGATTGACTTACTGCATCATATTTTGCTTGCAGGGTATATTTTCCCTGATCATACATAGTTCAGTCTGGTATGAAGTTATACCATTTGGCATTTTAATGCAGGCAACATAAGCATCAGTTCTAAAGGAGACAGTAAGCAACTGTAATGACAATAGTCATCAAATTACACGTCCAGCATATTTTCCGTGCAATGCATGCTATTGGTGAAAACACATCATGGCCCTAGTCCTTGTAGGGTTTATAATAAAATAGGAAAACAAAAGGCTTGGCTCTAGCAATTATTTAAAAGTAAGTGCTAAATTATGTGGCACTCATTATAAACATGCATGCAGGCCCAGGAAACTATCTCTTATATTGGCTGGACTGGTATACTAAAGTATTATAGCAGGGAAGAAACATTCAGAGAAAAGCCTTGCAGACACAGTGCCTGGGTTGGCATCCCAGCTCTACCATGTGCTATCTTTGTGACCTTGGCCAGGTTTTTTAACTTTCCATGACTTGGGTTTCTCATTTATAAAATAAGAATAATATTGTACCTAGCTTGTGAGATGATGCATAAAGAGCAATTAGCACTCAACAAAAATTCACCTTTTGTAATGGAATAACCATACAAGTGATGAAGGTTCAGTGAGAAAAGGCCAGCCTTGTATGATGAGTCAGAGTTGAGTAGACCTGAGTTTTAAGGGTGGTAAGTAATTCCTGGAGAGTTAGGATTTTCTACTTCATGGAGGGTGTTAAAAGTTTATCCTGTTTGAAAAAACTGTCTGAAACTTGTAAATAAGGCCATAAAATATGGGTGACATATCACATAGGGCAAGAGGTCGCACAAAGATTATCTAGGGCCATGCTGTCTAATAAGATAGGAGGAGCTACATGTGGCTATTGTGCACTTGAATTATGACTTGTCTGAGATAAGATGAGCTGTTAGTTAAAAAACAAACCTGGTTCCCAAGACTTAGTATGAAAAAAATTCAAAATATCTTCTTATTTTTTTACAGTGATTAGATGTTTGAAATGACAATATTGGGTTAAATAAAATGTGCTACTAAAATTAATTTTATCTCTTTATTTTTAATAAGTCTATTAAAAATAAAAATTATGTGTAGCCTGAAATATTTCTATTGCACTGTGCCAGTCTAGGGGAATATACTTTGTTTATGTCATTAGTTGTTTTTTGTTTTTTTGTTTGCGGTACGCGGGCCTCTCACTGTTGTGGCCTCTCGTGTTGCGGAGCACAGGCTCTGGACGCGCAGGCTCAGTGGCCATGGCTCACTGGCCCAGCAGCTACGCGGCATGTGGGATCTTCCTGGACCTGTGTCCCCTGCATCGGCAGGCGGACTCTCAACCACTGCGCCACCAGGGAAGCCCCATTAGTTATTATTGATTAAAGATTCTAGGCTTTTTGAAGTTACTTGCTAACTTGTACGTATTTCTCTAACAGAGATGTAAATAATTTCAGTTCAGTGGAACAGATAACCTTAAAGAAATAAGATATGGCCTTGTAGACATCAAATTATTTCATATATAACTCAGAAATTACACAGACAACAACATTTCTTTGTTGTCTGTATAACTTAGCTTCTCAGATGCTCTTTGAACCAGTCATGACATCTTACTAATTTCCTCATTAATTAATGAGTTTAACAAAATTTTTACATTTGCTTAAAAGTTGTAAGATTATCTTTGATAACCACACGTTACAAAAAAGAGAAAGCCAAATTGTTGAAGTCGGGAATAAAAAGCCCTTTGTACAATATGGGAGAGTATTTAACAGACCTGCATTACTAACTGGGTCCTGGTGTATGCTACTTAACCTTTTAAGTTGCTTAACTTCACTGAGCTGCTAAAAATTTCTTTGTAAGTTGCAATAATGATACTTAGTTCAAAAGGTTGGACTTAAATATGATAAAGTAGCTTTGTTTTTACATTTTTTATATTGAGTTATGGTTGATGTACAATATTATGTAAATTACAGGTGTACAACATAGTGATTCACAATTTTTAAAAGTTGCACTCCATTTATAGCTATTATAAAATGTTAGCTATCCCTATATCTTCCTTATGCACTCATCTGTTGATAAACACATAGTTTGCTTCCATATCTTGGCAATGGTAAATAATGCTGCTATGAACATTGAGGTGCATGTATCTTTTCAAATTACTGCTTTGTTTTTTGGGGTTTTTTTTCCCCCCCTTTTTTTTGGTTATATAACTAGGAGTGGAATTGCTGAGTCTTATGGTAGTTCTACTTTTAGTTTTTTGAGAAACCTCCAAGCTGTTTTCCACAGTGGCACTGCCAATTTATATTCCCACCAACAGTGTATGAGGGTTCCCTTTTCTCCACATCCTTGCCAATGTTTGTTATTTGGGTACTTTTTTTCTTTTTCTTCTTCTTTTTTTTTTTTTTTTGACCACACCATACAGCTTATGGGATCTTAGTTCCCTGACCCAGGCCCTCGACAGTGAAAACACAGAGTTCTAACCATTGGACTACTAGGTAATTCCCTTGTGTTCTTTTTGATATTAGCCATTCCGACAGGTGTGAGGTGATATCTCATTATGGTTTTAATTTGCATTTCTCTGATGATTAGGGATGTTGTGCATATTTTCATGTGCCTGTTGGCCATCTGTATGTCTTCTTTGGAAAAAATGTCAATTCAGGACTTCTGCCCATTTTTAAATTGGGTTGTTTGCTTTCTTGATGATGAGTTATATGAGCTGTTTATACAATTTGGATATTAACCCCACATCGATCATATTATTTGCAAATCTTTTCTCCCATTTGGTAGGTTATTTTTTCATTTTGTTGATGGTTTTCTTTGTTGTGCAAAAGCTTTTAAGTTCAGTTAGGTCCCATTTATTTATTTTTGCTTTCATTTCCTTTGCTTTAGGAGACATCCAAAAAGAATATTGCTATGATTTATGGCAAAAAGTGTCCCACCTATGTTTTCTCCTAGGAGTTTTATGGTTTCCAGGCTTACATGTAGGTCTTTAACCCATTTTGATTTTATTTGTGTATATGCTGTTAGCAAATGTTCTAATTTCATTCTTTAACATGTAGATGTCCAGTTTTCCCAGCACCATTTATCGAAGAGATTATCTTTTCTCCATTATATATTCTTGCCTTGTTTGTCATAGATTAACTGACCATAAGCACATGGGTTTATTTCTGGGCTCTCTATTCTGTTCCACTGATATATGTATCTGTTTTTGTGGCAGTACTGTACTGTTTTGTTGTTGTTTTAGTACCATACTGTTTTGATTACTGTAGCTTTGAAGTAGAGTCTGATATCAGGAAGCATGATTCCTCCAGCTCTGTTCTTCTTTCTCAAGATTGTTTTGCCTATTCAGGGTCTTTTGTCTTTCCATTATTCCATTAAATATGATAATGTACTCTAAATGTCCACCACAGTGTATGGAATATAATGATTCAGTAAATGGCATATTTTATTGTTATATGTGATTAAGATTTTTTGAATAAATGAACAAGCCAGTAAAATAGTCTTTTATAAAGTGCTTTTTTTTTTAATGATGCCTGCAGAATAGTTAAGAGAGTGAAAAAGGTAGTATTGTGAAAATCAATTTGTAAAGTATAGGATGCAGTGGACCTAGGCAATTGGTGACAACAGTAAAAAGAGAAATGAAAGGATGAATTCGTTAGAAAGAAGTAGCAATATTTGGTGACATATTAAAAGTAAGGAAGAACAAACATAAAGTGATGCCATTTACAGAATCATAGAATTGTTGTGTGGAAGGTTGAACTTGCTGAGAACGATTCCTAAATTTTTCTTGTGTTGTCTTTGAAGTAGAAGGACATATACATGATGATTTTTACAATCTTCTAGACATTGTGAAAAAGATAAGTGGGAACTTAGAGCAGTTGGGTTTCTTGGAGGTCATTCACAACGGATGTAATAGTTAAAGCTATGAATGTGTGATCTCAGAAAGAGTGGGTGTAGAGAGGTGGGAGTCTAGGGCCTCAGGAATTCAAATGAAAAGGAGCAATGATTGAAGCCAGAGAAGGATACACTACAGAGATATTGGGGGGAAAAAGTGCAGAATTACTACTTTGGAGTTTTACTTGTCATTCTTTATTAAAATAACATGATTAGTTTCCATTTGCCATTATTTCTAAAATCTGAAATATCTAACTTGTGTGTTTTATAATTAATTCAGTCTTCCTTACATAAAAATAAGTGCAGCTAGGTCATAAATTTGAAACTAACAATGCATGGACACACAAGCTTCTGAAATCATGAATTGTCTATTAACCACAGTAGAAGTTTTCAAACCTATTTTGACATATTTTTCATATTTTAAAATTTAGGTAAAAATTGATTGTTTGCCTGTGTTTGAAATTTTTAGCTTTTCTTAAAATGATGGATTTTTACACTCAATTTTATTATTATAACAAAATAAAATAAATTCAGATAAGATATTGATGTCAAATTAGCATAATATTTGAAATCTGTCAATTCATGAGCCTAATATTAATAGCACATTAATGTTTTCACATATAGACTGAAACAAAAAATCTATCATACAAAGCTCAAGGTTAAGCATCTTAGCCATTAGGTCTTAAATTTAGCTATTGCTATTATTAATGCAGTTGAATAAGAACTTAATTTTCTCTTGGAGTAGGAGAAATAGGAAAATGTTGGCATTAATGAAATAGAAATTTTTGAGAAATATTTGGTAAGATTATCCCCTCTACATGACTGGCTTTATCTTCAATTCCATCTCATCTTCATTATAAACAAAAAATTAATACCACTTGACTTAACTATAATGTGCATGTATTTCTGTAGATCACATGCCAGAAATTTTGGCTGCTCTCCCTGAACTTTAATTAGAATCTTCAAACCCTACTCAATAAGAAATTAACCTTACTTCACTACATTTTGAATTCTTTCAGAGAACATAGGCAATTATGACTTGTAGTATATCTTGGATAAAGGTATTTTATGGAAATTAGGATTGTTATTGAATCTAAAGTGTAAGTTATAGAATGTGATATTAAACATCATAATAAAAAGTCCATAACCAAGAAAACATAGGTTACAAAATTTTCTTTTGTAATTATTGTCTATTTATTCAACACATGTTTATTTTTTAATGGAGTTTTATGTTTCTGTTCTTTTTAGCCTATTCCCCTAGTGGAATATTCCTAGTACAGTAAATGTGAATGGGGTGGCTAATCCACCATTGACAAACATGGTATTATGGGGTTTTTTTGTTTAGAAACTACTGTGACTATTTTTTGAAATACACTTTGCAAATTTAAGAGTATACAGTCAAGAAAATAATAAGTTCCATGGAATATACTTCTAAATCTTTCCACTTTGACAAATTCTCTAGTTTATAATAGGACCAATAAATAGGAAGGAACAAAAAATCATAGTAAGCCTTTGGATGTATGAATTAATTTGTTACATTAGGAATGGTACGACTAGATATCAGTGAATTGGCCATTTTCCTTGATTAAAATTAATTTCTCCTTGAATAATCTGTAAAGCCTAAGAATTAGTAAGACTTTGTTAACTTCCATTTTATTTGACCAATTTAGTTGCCTCAACAAATCCAAACTAAATACTATAACAGTTAAAGATGTTTTCTAAAATTGACAATTACTTCATTTTCACATAATAAAAATTGTTAAATAAGACATTAAGTTAAACCAAATATTTGACTTACTCTGAACATTTAGTTAAGCTCACATGACACATTAAATTTAATATTTTATACCATGATACCACTGTAGAATACGAATAGCATAAAACAAACAAGCAAATAGATCTGTCACAATGCAGACTCTCTGCTAGACAATCTGAAAATATTGACCCCTAAGATAATATAGTTTTTTTTGTTACTAAAGAGGAGCTGGCACATGAAAAAATGAGATGCCAGTCTGTTTCCATCTGTGTGCTATTCCTGCCATGTACCCAGAATCATATTTCTTCTTGGAAACTATATTACAATGTTTCTCTCAAGGGGAAACCTATTCAACACATAATACAGCTCATCTATCCTTATATTTTGACGGCTAATTTGGCCAGAATTAAAGAAAAAGAAAAAAACTACATTATTTCAATTTCAATATCAGTGATAAATAATTTGTTTTATAAATGCCAAATTTTTAAACAACTTTTTAGATTTCTAGGGCTTTCCTGTTCTGAGGATTGTCAGAATAGTTAGTGATTTCATAAAAATGGAGTTTTAAAATTAACACACATTGCATAAAGACTTTAAAGAGTTTTGGTAATCGGTGAATGTTGATCAGTCCTTGGAGAAAAGAAAAATATTTTATTGAAAATATTTATTATTGTGTTTTTAAGAGAAATAACTTCAATTTCATTGCGCAGTAAAAATAGGATGTATGATTTTTGCTTAAGTGCACATTTTAATTTTCATAAATTTATTTTGTAATATAGTGTAAGGGCAAATACAAATTAAAAATAAGAGGCTTAATTCTCTCTCTTGAAAGTAAGGGAAGAGATACACTTCCCTCCTTTTTATCAGAGCATTTACTTTAGAAAACTTAAAATTGTAAGTTTTTCCTCCTCTTTTAGAAATATAAGTACACCCTTTTGAAAATGAGACCTTTTGTCAGCTTTATGACCAAAGAATACCTTTCTCAAAGACCTGGAAACATCAAGGGAAATACTACCCTTATCTCCCAGTTTCTGTGGAAGATTAGAAGTGGGCACCTTGTTCCAAGTTACAAAACTATCTCTTTCATAAAGATATGAGAGGTTTGTTTTCCCTAGGAATAAAGCCAATTAGGTAACACAGGGGGTCAATTCACTTATCAGGTAAAGTTAGAATGAACTATGTATGACCAATTCTGCTGTCAAGTTCTCCTACTTGAGAGTTAGTAATTGTTTATCTTGAGAACATGCATGTAATGGGTAATTTCTGCTTGGCTCTATAAAGGGTAGCATTTCTTTTATCCTTGCAATCTATTAGCAGATTGCCTGGGATGCACAGCACATTCTGGTTTAAAAGCTTGTTCAATAGTAAAATTGTTTTCTTTCTCTACTACGTTTGCTGTGAGGATTTTCTAGGTTGGGAGGAGATTTGTTTTTAATTATATTTCTTCAGAAATAGCAACTATGAAACTACCTTTGTAAGTTAGAAAAAAAGAAAAGAAAAAAAAAACCCAAAACAAACAACTGAAGGTACTTTCCAGAATAGTGATATGGGAATGCAACTGCAACTGTAGGTTTAGTGAAGGTTTACTATGAGTCAGTGATTTTTCAAGCATCATGGCAAAACAATTCTGTGGTCATGACATTAATTAGGAAGCATAGGAATCCATTGTTCCCACCAGAAGAAACACGAAGCAGAAATGTCACCATTCATCAGTAGTCCTCCTATAAATGTATTAGTTAGTGTTCCATTCTTAGAGTTTTTTTCAGTTTCAAGTCACTCTTTTTAGACATAGAGAGGATTAGATACATTGTTCAAGATGATGACATATATTTTTAAAATACATCCATTTCTTTGAGCACTTCAGTCTGGGATTTTAAAAATGAAGTACTTAACTTTGCATCCCATTTCTACAATTGAAACGTCAAATATTCAAAACCTGTTTAGTTTTGATGGTAACAAATCTGTGATTATGTATACATGCCACTACAAAACTGACTCTCTTCATTATGTACTTGATAAAGCTTTAATAAATTACTTTTTTGGTAATTAATAGGCATTTTCTGAGATATCCCATATCTAACAATATCTTGTAATTAGATATTGGAAAAATATTGAAAAAAAAAGGGTTGTTTAGGGTTTCTCTAAAATTTGGTCTTTCCAGATTTAAATACTGTATGGATCTTTGCCTTATGCAAATATGAATTATGTGTGATACTTAAAAATATATACCCTTAAGATAATAAAATATCGAATATATTCTTTACTTATTAATTAATTGACATATAATAGTAATTGAGCATTTATCATGAATATACTGAATATAATATAAAAAATACAGTATAAATTTAATTTTTATTTAATTATACAAATCTTGATAATTGTCAACAAATTGAAGGCCTTCAGATATTTAATACCACAAAGATTCTGATAATTTTCATCACTGACATTTTTAATGTAAAAAGAGTTATGAAGCATAAGTTTTTTATTGAGTAAATGTTTTGTGTAATGGGAAAGTATCAAAGATATGAATTTATTTTAGAATTTAATCTCACATATGGTCAGAGGATCTTTTTTGACCCAGAGGGTTTTTGTTTTGTTTTATTTTGTTGGGAGTAGAAGAATAAGAACTGTAGATAGAAATTTGTCTTGAAAAACCTGAGAATCAAGATAGGATATCTATAGTATTGAGATGTAATGACTCAAGGTACACCTGTGTTTTATAAACTATTTTATAAACTATTATAACACAGACACATTCACATCAGCATTTTGTTCACTACTAGATTTACTTTTTACATTGTGAGTGATCTGTAAGAACAAAATTTTCTTTCTTAAATTCCCAAATGTTTGAACTGACTTTTGTCAAGAAATTCCTTTACCACAATAAAGAGCATACAGATTTTTCTCAAATATTTACCAAACACTTACTGTAATGTTAAACCATAGATTTTTGTATAGAAAACTAAATGGGCCAATGGATAGGAACAACTGAACAGGTCTTCATGAAAGCTCTCTTGACTCTTGAAGATCAATGTGAGGTCACTGACTAGGATCTGAATATGATGTGTCTTAGAAACATATATATTTACTGCATGAAAATAGTTGTCTGGTTAAGAGTAAAATCTACATCCTTTTCAGGCACATGCCCACCCCTCCCTATTGTGTTATAAGTGGCCCACTCCATTTAATTACATTAACCCATTGGATTCCAAAGGCACAATGGTTTGTGACTCCATCCTTGTGCCTTAACATGTATGCTGTTAGAATTTCCTCCCTGCAGAGCTCTTCTTTTCCAACTTAACCTAACAAAAATATGCCCAGACGTTCTTACTCTGAAGTACCAAGTGATCTCGTTTGTTATCTCTCTCTTTCTCATCTCTGTCTCTATCTCTGTGATCTCTCTCTATTTTGTACCCCTTTGCTCAGCAGGAGCTGAAAGATGGATGAATAATACATATCAAATACACTGAGTTTTTTTCTTGAGCTTCGCAGTCTGATGTGATCTTTCCCTATTGTGAACTGTCACAGTGCTTTATGTTCAGTTTCCATTAGCACTATCATATTAATTTATTTTAAACTAATTTACATACTTCCTTTTAGGTAGTACAAATTACTGGGTCGGAGCTATACTTTGTTCCTTTTTAATTAGCTTAGAACCTCACATATAGTAGGCATTCAGTGAGAATTTTTTAAATTAAATTGCTATAATTAGAGTACTGATGGAATAGTAAAAGTGGAATTATTTAGAACCAATGAAAAACAATGAAAAGAGCTTAAACTCTCAACCGTGAAGATAATGTCATATGATCAATGAAAGTAAGACCTCCTTATTTTAAAGTTCAAATATGAATTCAGATATAAAATAGTCTAGTTTAATTCTTTTTTTTACTAAGTTTCACTGAATAAAAAGAGTATTCATAAGTTAAAAAACAACTGAATTTCTAATGAAAACCCTGGATCATCCTAGTAAGGACATATTTTATGGACAAGTGCTATAAATATACATTATAATATAATAAAGTTTTACTTTATTCATTTTATATTTAAGGGACCAAGAAAAGGGAGTAATTTAAAATCAAGTAGGTTGGAAATATAGAAGATCTTATTTTTGCTGCAAGAAATTTGAGAAATTAACACCCTGCTCCTTCAAAATAAAAAAAGAGCTCATGAATAATTATGATTTTTTGTGGAAGAAGACTAGTAATCATAAAAAATATATACTTTATTTACAACCTCCTGCCTGCCCACCTCTTCCAGTTATTTAAAGGTTATTTAGAGATTCTTCTTCTCACTTATGACAGATCATAGTTATTTTAAACATTATAATTTGATCTAACTTGGAATTTGGAACTAGAAAGAAATACCCAGGTGTGGCTTAATGGAATGGCAGCATGAGCAGTTTGGCAGAAGGTCTCACCCAGAGAGATATCTATAAACTGGTCAAAATTAGCAAAGATGATCATTCATCATCTCTGGAGATTTGACTTGCAGCAGACTGAAAAGGATTTATTCAAGGCCTCTGGAAATTTAGTAATAAGAGTGAAAGGCAGTAGCTTTCAAGTTGGGTGCTGCACCCAATTTGTGGTGTGGAAAAGCTATCCCAGCATAGAAACCAGTGATAGATCCTATCTTCCACAGCTCTACCCTGCAAAAGACCTATATTAGGTGGATGATGGCAGGCAGGCAATGGTCTCATTTCCCACCCCCAATTGCCATTCTCTAAGGAAGGTCTGGCAAGGCAGCTAGTAAAGAGTGTAGTCCCCCAATTTCCTACAGCTCTATGTTGGGGACAATCTTTCCTGGTGGGAGATGGACAGCTGGGTGGTAGCACCAGTCTTTCCTCACATACACAGATCCTAATCCCTAGATAGGATCTTGTTGGAACACACAGGGAAAGGTAAATTCCACCTTCAAAACTTGCTTCATAGACTAGCAGTTCTGTCCTGTAAGGGAAGAGGTGAGGCACAGGTTAGGGAAGCAAGGCTTAAAGACTGATAACACCATGCTCTACCTGAGGGAAGCAGCTCTATTTGGAGCAAATTATGCACCAAGGTGTGTTGATGAAACCAGTAGAGCAATCAGCTAGCAATCAGTTGGGGGGTAACAGCTTGGTATGATACCAATAGAGGCAGACCAGCAAGAAGTTTAGCTAGGAAATCAGGGAAACAGACCATCAAAGAGCACCCTGTTAAAATCATAGTCATCCCTAGTGGTCTGGAAAACTACGCCTGTGCCCTAGACATGCACTCTTTCAAGACTAACCAGAGAGGGAACTTACCAGCTAATAGACCATAGTGATTGAAGATTCCTATTCCTCGAATTCTTAGTAATAATAAACACCTGACTCAGAAATTCCACTTTTAGGTATATACAGAAGAGACATGCAAACATGTGTCCACACAACAACTTATACATGAAAGTTCATAGCAGCAATATTCATAACAGACCAAAATTGCAAATAACTCAAATGTCCATTAACTGATGAATTGATAAATCATGATATATTCACACACTTAAACCGTATTATGCAAATAAAAATAATGAAGTGCTGATACATGCTACAACGTGGATGAATCTTGAAAATATTCATAAACTAATCACAAAAGACCTTGTGTCATTTCAACTAATATGAAATATCCAGAACAGAAAAATCTGTAGAGACAAAAAAGTAGATTAGTGGTTGTCAGGGCCTGAGGAAGGGTTGAATGGAGAATGACTGTTAATGGGTGTGGAATTTCTTCTCAGGGTGCTGAAAATTTTCTAAAATTAATTAGTGGTGATGGTTGCACACTCTATGAATATAGTAAAAATCACTGAGTGGTACATTTTAAAAGAATGAATTGTATGCAATATAGCTTAAATGTCAAAGAAGCTGTGACAAAAAAAACAAAAACAAGTCACAATATTAAGTGAAAAAAGCAAGTGGCAAAAGAGCACATATTGTATGACTCCATTTACATGAAATGTCCAGTATAAGAAAATCTATAGACAGAAAGTAGCTTAGACGTTGCCTAAACCTGCTAATTGGTATGAGGTTTCTTTTTAAATTGATGAAAATGATCTAAAATTAGATTATGATGATGGTTGCACAGCTCTGTAAATATACTAAAAGTCACTGAATATTATACTTTAGGTGGGCACATTTTATTATATGTATATTATCTCAGTAAATCTGCTATATAAAAATAAAAAAAGGACTATCTGATGTACTGTTTCCGAATGAAATATAAACTTTGTAAAACTAGACAAATTCCAGAAATATTTAAAGTGTTTCAATTTTTTTGCTAAATTAAAAAAATGTATATCTCTAACTTTTTAAGAATACAGTAGCATTGCCTTAGATGAATCAGATGAGTAATACCCCAATTTTGTATTATTTTAATGGGAAAAATCCTGTGTGCAAAAATTAAAATATCTATATGCTCCTGATTGATATGGTAATGGAGAAGAAAATGATCCAGGTGGGCCATTGTGATTCCAGAACTGAAAAAAGTTGCCCCCTTATATTTTCATAAGGTTGATCAGAAGGTCCCTTGCAAGTGTTTTTGAACTTTATTGTAAGTACAAATTAGCTGACAAAAGTTTATCCTGTAAGAATATAGTTCTGAAACAGAAAATTGTCACTGGACAAATTTAACTTTCTTCGTAGAAAGAATTACTAAGAAGAGGTTTATAAAAATGCTCCATTGTTTACTTCTTGCCTTAATTCCATTACTTTTAGAGAAAAATCACGTGAATGTGCTTTTAGAAATTAATTAGAACTTTGGTTATTTTATCAAAATCAAAATGGACAGATTATGCCATGGTTTCAGTAAAAATGAAAAGAAAATCTTCTGTCCAGTTTTGGAATGCTTTCACTATTTTCCCTCCCCACAGTTAAAAACTGTGAGTTCTATTAGTTTTGCTAAAGGCTTAAGAGACTAAAACTTTTTTTTTCTTTAACAAAAGTAAGGGAGAAAGTTCTAAAGGGATCTGGTAATGCTCTTGCCTCTAATAATCATCACTGGCTCTTGAGGCATGTATAAACCTGAGGCTGTAATAAAGTACAGAGAATATTTGAAGAATTGGGACCTTAGAGGAAAATATTTTTCTACCTTCTCAAAAGTGTGTAATTGCTTCTCGAAAGCTGCAAGAACATTTGGATAACTAGTTTCTTCCAAAAAGAAATTTTTTTTTCTCTTCATCTGGATTACTATATTGCAATGTGTGTCCTCTTGCTGACACTATCTACTTTGTCTTGTAGAGATCTGTGAACACGCTTTACATTTTCTTGCCTACTATATGTACACAATGCATTATTGTGTGTGTGTATAATAAACAACTTGGAGAATTTGGTCCATATCTCAGCATTTAATAATAAAATTACAAGGGAAATAAAATATTCATAGTCAATATTCAATAAAATAGTTTAACAAAGACCAATGTCTTATCATGTACTTTAAGCTATTAATAAGGTCAAAATAATATTAGCTTTTCAATTAATTTTATATGAGAATGCTAATAAATAAAATATTTCTAAAAAAGTCCAAATAAATACGTAATTTAGAATTTGATTGGGCTATAAAGCAGTTTGAGGGGAAAAAAACTCTCCAAGATCATATCAGAGGTTAGATCAATTTTTTTTTGCACAATACACCAGATAATAAATTTATTCTTTGGATATTTACATAATATACATCATGTTGAAATACGTACAAGTGTGAAAGCTTTAATGATTATATAGAGAGATAATTATTCATAGTTCTTTTAGTAGATTTATATTTTAAAAAAATCCTCACAAGCAGATGATATTTAAACAATAATTGTTGAGATAGGGACAAGCCAAGGACAATTTCTGGCAGCAAATATCCCCTGATGTTCAAAATAATAGTTCTTAATCCAGTTAGGTATTAACTGCCAAGAAATGCCTAACAGTGGCACATTTTTCAAGCTAAAAATTAAGATGTATACTATATAAGTAGAAAATTCTATTATATTATTAGAGGATGTAGTATTCCAGTTAATGAAATATATTAACTAAGCAATTGAATAATTTGGGAAACTAATTTTAACCGTGATTGCTAAAAATCGTGTTCACATACTAGTAAATTAGCAATTAATGGCAAATATTAATTTTTAACAAAAGTACCTGCTTTTGAAGATTTGCCAACACTGTTATCTAGTGACAGAAAGCAAATGTTTGGCTTTTTTATGTTATCATGTTAGTATGGGTATGATTTACACCTTCAGGAACTTAAATATTGCAAAAATAACACTCAGATTTTCTAAATCTTAACTCTCCAAATAGTAGTATTATCAATTTTAAAGATTTATAATCTTTCACTCGGGTACACTTTTATTTCTTTTTATACCTTATCTGAAAAAGGACAAATATTTAACTCATTTTTTAAAAAAAAAAGGAAAGAGAAAATAAGCATAATGGTTATATCTGTGGTGAGCTGCTTTTATTTTTAATTTACCTGCAATTATTTTCATTGTTAAAAATTTCCCTCTTCCACTATCTACTACTGCCCATATTTCTTGAACTCTCAGACATTTTATTTTTTTTTTTAGCAAAACGACACCAGGGAAGTTATGCTGGTTTTATATGTATGCTTCTCTGTATGCATATTGATGTTTCAATTTAACAAATTTACTTTAAAAAATACAAGGGGTGGGATTTGAGAGTGAGAAAATAAGGTAGTGATTTGATCAGGTCGGGGCATTGATATGTGAAAGGGCATCTTTGCTTCCTTTTGTGTGGCAAGCAGGATGGATGTGTGAGCGCTGAATCCCAGATAAGCCCCAATAGCAGCTATATGAATCACTTCATTTTAGAAAAACGATTTCAATTTAAACTGAAATTGAAAGAATATTGAATATTCCCATTTTCCTCTTCTTGACCAACCTCCTTTCTCTTCAGCTCCAGACTCCATTTGGTTTTCTTCTCCTTCTGTACCATAGTTACATCATTTGCTTATCATGGGCACTGAGCATTTAAGAAAATCTGGTGCAAGTTTTGGTAAACTGTGAATGCTAGTGAAAGGAAAAGAGACAGTTGGCTGACTTTAAAATGTCTATCCAATATCAAGTTATCAAAAATAAATATTGTGGATATGAAATGCTATTTAAAGGTGGTTTTCACTTAATAAGTAAAGAATCTTACTCAAAACAGTATATCTTTCTTTCTCTTCCCCTTTCTTCCTTTCTTCTTCCTTTCTTTTTCTTTCTTTCTCTTTCTTTCTTTCTTTCTTTTCTTTCTTTCTTTCTTTCTTTCTTTCTTTCTTTCTTTCTTTCTTTCTTTCTTTCTTTCTTTCTTTCTTTCTTTCTTTCTTTCTTTCTTCCTTTCTTTCTTCCTTTCTTTCTTCTTTCTGTCCCTCCCTCCTTCACTTCCTTTCTTTCTTTATAGTGTTAACTCTATACTTTCCTATTAACTTCCCTTCCAAATCTTGCTTATTTGAAAACCATTTTAGGGAATTCCCTGGAGGTCCAGTGGTTAGGACTTGGCCCTTTCACTGCAGTGGCCTGGGTTCAATTCCTGGTCAGGGAACTAAGATATTGCAAGCTGTGTGGTGTGGCCAAAAACAAACAAATAAACAACAACAAAAAAGCAAAACAAACCAAAAAAACCCAAACCTTTTTGAAAATAAATAAATAAGGTGTTTTACAGATTTCAGATAACAGTACTTCTTACCGGCTAAACTCAGATTCTTCCTAATTTAAATACATGAAGCTATTTTACTCATTTAGCAGTGGCGAGGCTTGCTAAAGTAAATTCAGGGACCCAAGATGACAGAAGTTCTCTAACTTCAAAGCTTGGTTTCCAAGGTCTCCCTAGGCACCATCATTCACCCAGTGGGGAGGAGTAGACAGTACTGTACCTGATGTTTACAAAGCCAAAGCATTAATATGAAATATACAAGTCCCATCCTCATGCTATTGGCTAGGCTGCAATCACAAGCCCATGCCCAGCTGCAAAAAAAAAAAAAAAAAAAAAAAAAGGTGGTGGTGGGCAGAATGATGCGGTCCAGCAATGTATTCAGGAAGTAGAGAAAAGAGTTTTGCTGAAAAGCTAACTAACCTAAAATTCTGGACAGCACAACCAGGATTTCACTTGAACTTCCTTTACAGTCTTAACTTTTTACCCTTACCTTTGTACCTTTCAGACCAAATGTATCATTGTTCTCAAAATAGCCTGGTATGTGTCTGGACTTATGTTCTTTCCTGTACTTTAATTACACTTTGCCACCAGAATTGTCAATCTTCCTAAATTTGGTGAGTACTCCACATGCTCTAAAATCACATTCTATTAAATTTTCCCTATCAGAAATACACTGCTTTCCTCGCTTTTCTTCCAACTGTTTTTTCCTGGTATTAAAAACCAATTTGTTCTATTGTGTAGTTGTTTCTGTATCTCTGTTTTGTGCACCGGATACTAAGGTTTGCACACAAAACACTAAGAACTATTTTGCTCGTATTTGAGTTTTACACATGATAAGAATTAACTGCCATTCAATAAACAAATTTCCTGTCACAACAGGAAGCAGACTTGGTGGTAAAATATACAAACGAGTAAGATGTTCTTTACCTTCAATAAATGTCTGATTTAGTGAGAAAATTAAAGCCAGAAGTGAATATTAATATTGTAAGTCTTAGAATGCTTAGGGTCTGGTTTGGAACATAGAGGTGTGAATCTCAAGGAGATAAAACTGTGTTCATTGAGCTTTAATCAAACTTCTATCTTTAATTTTGAATGACCTAATAATAATAATATCTTTCATTCCTGAGAATGAGGAATTATGTGTAAATCAATTTAAATAAATTATCTTACTATTATTCAATCCTCATCAAAGAAAATCTCCAAGGAAAGTGTCACATTCTCCATCCAACAAATAAGGAAACTGAGCTTCAAAAATTTTAACTTTTACAAGGTTAATTACTAACAGTCAGAATCAGAATTTGTCCAATATCTATCTGACTCTTCATTTATCAGTCAGTTCATAAAACTTTCATTGTGATTTTTTAGAAATACAACATTTTAAAGAGCATATTATAATGCAAACAGAGTCAGTGTTCACGATTTTCACCTGACGGAGAGCTATAACAAAGATAGTATATGGTCACAACTCTAATTGCCTTGGTGATAAGACAACATATCTGGGGCTTTTATGTACTGGAGGTCAGGGAGAAAAGGCCAAGCCAAGTACACACTGAAATGAGAAAAATTGGATTTTACGCTTTTTGGGGAGACATTCTCTAAAGCTGTGATAATTTGTTGGTCTTTGGCCAGCACCAATCAAAGCCTCCTGCTGAGCCCTCCAGCTGTACCACTCAATTAGGGTTCCCTTCTTACATTTAACCTTTTTATCTTCTACCTCTACTTGTATGAGCAGTCCACCACAGGTGTTATTTTAAATTCTTGTAAGGCTTATTTAATGCCACTTCCAAATGAATCTATTTGCATGCTTAATATGGAGAACTTCTCTTCAAAAAATTAAGGTCTTTATTGATGTGGTTTGAATATAAGAAGGAGATGTTTGGGGCATAGGCGATCTTTTTAAAACCCTGTAAATCATACTACTTAGAGAACTACCTATTCTTTGTATTCAGCACTGATGGCGGGGTGGGGAGAGTGTATTATCAATTTATATTTATTTTATTAAAGTCCCCATTTTTTTCTTTTACTGCATTTGTCTTCATTTTTCCCAAGTTATCGTTTCTCTGATTTTGTTTCTTGTTAGTTGATTTGGTTTTGGTTTTTGTACTTTTAAGATTCACTTTTCAGTATTTTATTATAGAAGTTTATGTAACATACTAGTGATGGTTTTCAACTGAATTCAACTGATTTTCATCTGATCTCTGAATTAAATAGAACACATATTGAGGAGTTTTACTCTAGCGTTTGTATCACTTCCAAAATTAGTTCAACATATACTTTAGCCATAACCTCGAGTACATGCTAAAAAACTATGCCTTACTTTCTTTTTCTTTTTTTGGTTCAAGAATAATATTATGATTTATATTTAATGTGAACAGCTTCTTAGCAATAAACTGTTTAATGCCAAAAATGACATATTAACTATCATAGTCTTGTGCACAAGACTTGACTTTTCATCCAAAACTCCAGCCATGGAAAAGCAAAAGTTAATACCTATTTGATAATATATTTGAATGCTTGCACAAAGCATATTAGTTTTGATGCTAATTTAATGTAGATGTCCATGATATCAAATATGGGCCAGTCTTTGGAAAATTGCTTTCAGGCATAAGATAAATTCTGGTGTGGAAAAAATTTGATAAAATAGTACTCAATCTCTACCACTATAATTAGTAAGTCCTTTTATTACAAAATTTTAAAGTACACTTATAAATTAATTTATAGTTATAAAATAATAGCATATATAATTATAAAGTAAATCTTGTAGAAATATCTATTTGGTTTTATTGAATAATCTTTTCATGTTTTACATACATTGATTTTTATTTTAATGCTTCACTAGTATACTTTTTTTTTTAAATGCAGGCACTTAGATAAAATTTACTTGTTCTAGTTGACAGATAAAGAAAATAGAATTTAAGCACTGTTTTAATTCTAAGAAATGGTTAGAAAATTATATCAGATCCCACTAATATTTTCAATTTGTTATTTTTCCTCAAACGACATCAAGCTATCTAAAACTCTTATGAAGGTTATCAGAACAAAACCCAATGAGAATTATTCCCATTTACCTTATAATTTCAATGTAACTTGGACAACTTGAGCTTTCTATATGTTTAACATTGTTTAATCCCAAACTTTTTTCATAATCCAAACCACTTGATGTAAGGAATATAATAAATTAAAATAAAAATTTTCTCAATGAGTCAAAGTTTTGATATGAATCTTGATAAGACCGAGGATTCTTGGGTTTTGCTTTATTTTGATATTTGCTGGAAGTTACTTTGTCAGAAAAGGGAAGAGACATCTATTTTCATACTGAGTACTCTGCTGCAACGTGGGTATTTCTCTTCTGCCTTAAAGCACTATTATTCAAACAGATAACTATCCCAGTCACTGATTGCCTGAGCTGTCAATCAAAGTTTACCTGAAATACCCCATTAAAATCACAGCATGAAAGCGTTATTTTTAATGAAATATTACCTTTGAGATTTTTGACTTGAAGACAATCATTGTCATACATCATAGTCATGTGTTCATACTTCATGCACATGAATGCTAATTTTAAGTTCTTTTGATTAAAAAAATTTGGTATTATACTGTTGCATTAAGTTCCATTTTCTGATTATGAACATGATGGGACAGGCTAATGCCTGTCCCATTGGCCTTATGACAAAAAGTAGAGTGAGACATATATTTTGAGTTGAGGTTGTTACAGTGTGGAAATATGATATGGAAGGACAGGATGCTATGGGACTCAATGGGACATCACCTCTCCCATATGTAGAAGGTCAGTGAAGTTTGCCTGAAGGAAACTACATTCAGTGGTAAGATGTGAGTCAGTTATGTGTGTATCTGTGGGTAAGAAAATTTTCTGTGGAGGGGGAGTGCAGGAGGAGATTGTAAGTTTGTCATTTCTTTTGTAGAAAACACAGAACCTAAAGCAAGGAGTGGAGCCAGGAATGGCAACTCTCACAATTATATTAAATGACTTATTAGGGAAATGTTTGCTTCCTGCCTTCCAGCTTTTAACCTCTAATAGCTTAGAGGTCTTGGTGTGCAAGGGGAGAATGTATTTATTAGAAGACACAATGATGATTCTATGGCACTTAAAATTAAGACTATACTTGACCATTTGGGGCTCCTCCAGAACCAATAGGGCTTTACTGTGATGCTGAGAGGATTGATCCAGATTCTCAAGAGGCCCTTATACAATGGTGGCATGGATGATTATATCTGGGATCCTCCAAAGTGGTTCCAACTACCAAGTTCCTTGGGGAAAATTAATGTTAGATTATTATAATTCAATAATAGGACTTCCAGGTGTTTTAATTATTCAGGAATAAATCACTGGTTTATCTCATTTGAGGAATCTCAACCAACTGAGGTTTTACTGAAGGCAGAGGACACATGAACTGTGCAATAAAAGAAAGAAATTATAAATGCCAACTACAACCTCATGGCATGTTGCAGAAACAAGGATTTTACTATCTATTCATATTATATTCTTCCATCTGTCATCTATCATCTATCTTTCCTTTATCTATCTATCTATCTATCTTCTATCATCTACCTATATCTATCTATACAAGTTCTTATTCCTTCTCTTTTTAAGACTTTATACAATATGTAGTTTTGGTGATGAATAATTTTTTAATTTTGTTCATAGGTTACAGGCTGTAAAGGTGGGAATATTGACTTAATTATAAGAGAATGAACATCATCCAGAAATGGGTTCAGTGACTGCTGGAATATTTGGTCATCTCTTTTGGGATAGAGGGTTCTTCTTAATTTTTATGGGGCATCGCTGGATTATGTTGAATGGTAATGTATTCCTGTTGCTATTGTTGTTGTTTGGAAGTTTAAACATGGTTAGAAGGTGATGGGAATATGTAGTGGTCAGACAGGCAGAGTGGTGTATAGCATTCGCATTGATTCCTACTAGTGAACTGCACATACTGCAAAATATGAAAAGCTAAAAACTGTATTTCCTAGATATGCTTACACCTAGATGAATGTACTTTATTTTCATTGACTAGATGTAGTTGTGAGAGATATTGTATGTGAAAGCCATATTTTCTGATACTTCTGTAGCTTCTGTCGGTAAACTCAGTCTTAGAAGTGTTTGCATTTCTGGGATGAATTTTTTGATTTCGCATATTTGCTGATCTGACTACTTCATGATTGTGGAAGAAACTTGTAGTTCCCTTGGTAACCAAGTTCTATAGTGCTTTTGAGATCATCACTAAAAGTTTAGCCTGCAGTCTTCCTTCAATCTCCACATTCACTCTATAAGCAATTTAATATCTGGAATAGAGCCCTTGTGCTTGAACTAGCCAGAGTGAATTGCATTTTTTGCAATTGAACACTGATCAATTCAGTGGAGACATCAAATAAGAAAACACTTTTTTATTTTATATATTTTATATTTTTCTATTTTTGAAAAGGGGAAACTTCTGAGTCTGACGTGAACAAGAACTCTTTTATAGTCAACCCCACTGGGGGGATGCCAGAAGGAAGAGATGCATGAGAGAGGTCTCTAATTTGGTATTTAGCGATTTGTGGTCTTGGGTAGTTAAGAATTATCTCTACCTCCATTGTACTCAAGTCCTTCTAGATATACAGGTAATCACTAATTGAGCAATTGATTAATAATAATATAAGAAGTTGTTCATGGGAAAGCAAACAGATAACCTCCTCTTCCCTTCTTCCTTATTTATGCCACATTACAAATTAATCTGTTATTTTCTAACAGTGAAGGGAGAATCAGGGATTTCTATTCCATTATTTTTCAGAGCAGGCAAACCATTTGGGTGACTTCCTCTCATTGAAAAGGATCACAGTGTCTGAGCTTTATCTAAAGTTCAGGTGTATTTCAAATAGAAAACCAAAAGGGATGAATGAATGAATCTTGGACAGAAAGGAGACAGAGCAGGGAGTCATGAGGGTAACAGCCATTTCTTTCATTCTTTTAGTGGTAATCAGCTTAATACTTACATCTTTGGGTAGTAAAAAGATCCAGAGTTTTCATAGCCATAATTTTTTTATCTCTACGGCTGCTGTCATTCCTTGTAAGGACCTAAAGAGAATGCTATGCTAACACATTCCTGCTTTTATACTCCTTTCCAATCTCTGTCGAGAAGATGCTCCTCAGATTTCCCAAGGCCAATCTCTATATGGACCTCTAGCATAGGGGTCAGATAACACATATAGCAACCTATTACAACATAAAACAATGTATAAATGTTTTATTTCATAATGGAAATCATAAAAATGTATTATAAATAAAGGATTTTGCTTTAGAGGCAACAGATCCAAAGTGTAGCTGGTGGGAGTAATAACAGACAATTCAGTCAAGCTTTTCACTACATGTCACTTAAGTAAGCATAGTAGCATTTGTTACAAGCCTACACTGTATAGCACTAAACCTAGGGACTGGATAATAGCATTTTCTTCTACCACCTTAACGTCCTGGACCTTACAAAATAATGATACTCTTTTAAAATATTCCATTAAAGTGTTTCCCCTACCCCACTCCCAGGAAATGTTGAGGAATTCAATCAAATTATCTTGCATGGACAAGCATTTATGACAGTAAAAAGCTAAGCAGAATAAAGTTTAAGTAACAAAAACGGACAGACTTGAAAATAGCTTCAAAAAAATCTGGCTTCAATTATTATCTTTGCCAAAATTTGATTTATTTACAGTAATTCCAGCTAATCATTGGAATGCTTATCTCCCAGAGTCTAATCAAAAGCTCCAAAAAGGAACTGAAAATTTAATTTGCCAAGAAAACTAAGGAGTTAATCTAACGGGGCAGAGGGACTACAGGCTACTAACTGAGATGTACCGTAACTGAGGTACAAAGAAACAGATGTACTGTAACTGAGGTACCAAGAAAAGCAAGAAAAGAAAAGCAAGCTGCTTCTTAGATTGTGGCTGGGCTCCTTATCTTGGTTTTCCTATAATTGCCTTGTGCTGGGAAGGGTTTTGCTTATTTATTTATTTATTCTTTTAGGATTTACCTGAGCTTATGTCCTAAAGGGACTTGAGGCAGCTTACATAATTAAATATAATACAAAACATGAAAATATAAAAAATGAAAACCTGCTTGGATTCCTGGCCCTGTTCCCTCCCATTTTTGCAGTTGCAAGTTTGTCTTTAACCTAGGCATTAGTGCCAATCCGGTTCCTACTCAGAGGGAAAGAAAGAAATCCTGTATTCTTGAAGGAAAGATGTGCTCAGCTATCAGATGCAGACTTATTAAGTTACTGGAAACTCTGAGAAGAGAGTCTTACCTTTATTTCCTGGAGAGTCAGCCAGTTTTTTTGTTTTGTTTTGGTTTTTTTGGGGTTTTTTGGACTAGGCTTGAACTCCAGCATCTGGGCCTCTATCTTGGTCATTTGCTTTTCTTACTTTTGTTGTCTAGCAATCCAGTTTTCTGCTATATGTGGGTCCTGCCTTATCCTGGCATCCTAACCTTTACACACTAATTCGAGGTTACCAGATGAGCAGATAAATTACAGGATACTAGTTAAATTTGAATTTCAGATAAGCAACAAATAGTTTTTTTTTCCCCTAGTATAAGTATGTCCCCAGTATCACATAGGAGTATCCTCAGAATCTCAACTGCCTCTTCTTTAAAAAGATTGTAGATGGGGCGTTCCCTGGTGGCCTAGTGGTTAGGATTCCAGGCTTTCACTGCCGTGGCCTGTGTTCAATCCCTGGTCAGGGAACTGAGATCCTGCAAGCTGCGAGGCTAGGCCAAAGGAAAAAAATAAATAAATAAAAGGATTGTAATTATGCATGCTTGGCAAGATTGTTGCAGGTATACAGAGATAATGTATTGCATGGAACATTCTTATACTAAAATAATTATTTGTCATTTATCTGAAATTCAAATTTAACTGGGTATCCTGTATTTTATCTGGGAACTCTACTGTAACTTCTTAAAGCTTTCCCTGCTGCTGGCGCTACTTGCTTATGTGTCCCATGTTGACAGCTATCAGAGCTCAGGCTCTTCTAGCCTGTTGTAATGCATTTACCTAGGGTTCCCTTTCTGGTCCTCACTAATCCATATATGATTATTACTTCCATTTTCTGTAAATGGCTTCCTCTAGATAGCATGCCCTACATGTGTATGTGAATTTCCTGTACTTGCCTGCTGCTTTGTGTATGACTGGTATTCCCCTAACACCCCCAATTTTACAGACATTCCCCATCTGGCCTATCACTCTCACTTCACTGACATTAAGTCCTAGTTTTGTCTGGGGCAGTTCTATTAAGAACAGCAAATAATTAGGCAGTATCTACTTGGTTCCAGGTCTTGGTGAGATGCTGCAAATACAAAGAGAAGCAAGGCATGTGCCCTATCTTCAGGGACCTTGGAGTCAGGCAGAGGAATAGGTACTAGAAGTGATGATAATATTAATAACTATCCTTTTTGGATACTTACTACAGTCCAGAAACATTTTCTGTCTTAATTCTTGCAGCAACCAAGCCAAAACTATGTATTATCTCTTTAAGAAAGAGAAAACTGAGATTCTGAGGGTAATCAACTTTCCTAAATAAACGCTTTCTCAACCTTCTCAATGGCCACCTGGAATGGTAATCTAGACCTCTGACTTCAGATTGATTGTATATCGCATTGGCTTACTCTCAGCTGAATTCATTACTAACATATAGCATTTATTTTTTATGTCCAGCATACGTCCCCAGAGAAGGGAGGATGTAACTGGTGAGCTGTTATATGGAGTTACTCCTTTGTCATTTTTTTCTCCTGTGACATTGATGACACAGGCTAGAAGGTCCACACTCATTAGGGTTTCTAAATTTCTTCCTAACTTGTATGGGGTGAATTCAAGCAAACATGATTGATATCCATACTTTTAAAAAAGAAGCCTATTTATATGGATGTGGTGATCAGAGCAGAAAGCATATATAAGCCTTTCCTGTGCATCCACCTTCCTGCAAGTCTAGGGCTGGATAACTCCTCAGTCACTGAGCCACAGGCTTGCTGGTCTTTCTATTGTCGAAATAGTGATGCAAGAAAATTACTTCATCTCTCTCTGTCTGAAATACCCTATCTTCTGCTTTGTTTCCAGAGTCATCTTTCTTAGGGATGATGTTTGGAAAGAGGGGTCATATTCTAGCTGTGATTTCTTGTGGTAATCAGGGAAGTTGTATCTCAATGCCCACCCCTCTTTCTGGCTTAAAATAGTAGTGGTAATGGAGGGATTCAATGGAATTTGACTATTTACCTATTATTAATGAACAGTGATCTATATATATTCAGTGAATGCCAGACATGTAGCCAGAAACATGTTAAACCTGTTCCATTTTCCTTCCTGCAAGCAGCTTCCTTTGCTGACAGCTCGAGGTGGTTTCCTTAGCTCTGGACTCTACATGATGTTTCAGCTCAGCGGCTTATAGCTTTTCTAGCAATGGTCCCTCAGTTTTCCAATTCCACCTTTCCAGACGAGACATTGATTATCTCAGGTCCTACATGACATAGAATTTTGGCCTTTTGTGGACGTGCTGCCCTGGATTAGGTGCCCAATTTTGGTATTAGGAACTGGGCTGAGAAAGCAGAGAGTTTGTACAGAAATGGGTACTCAGCAGATGCTGAGGGTGGGAGGAAGGGCAGATTCACTGGGGTGGGGCAGAGGCGTTCTAAAAGATATTTAGCAAGGATGTGTTTCAAAATGTGGAGCTACATTGGGAATTTTAGGCATCAGGACTCCAGGCAGCACAAAATTTATTCCAGGAGCAACAGAAAGTCCAGACTGATATTGTTGGTTCAATAAAGTACTCAGTGGATACCTATTTGGCAGGTATCACATCCCTTATGATCAGCTCTAAGGAGCTTGGGTATGTTCTGGTTTCAGAAAATACTGGAAGAAGTTAACTGATCCAGACAATAGAGCTCAAGGGGAGTGCTTCCTATGTTAATTTTCTTAACATGATTGAATAATTAGCCCAACTGGTGTAGCCCCTGAGATGGCTGATATTTCACTAGCACCACACTGCCCTTTTATGCTTTTATTTCAAATATGCTATGTTTTCAATAAACAAACACACAGGGCACAAATAGTACAAATGAAGAAGCATCTTGAAATGTGACATTCTATTTTATGTTTAGGCTTTTAACTCTAGAATCTGAAAATAAAGTAGTAAAGTATTCATATGTGAACATTGCTTTTTAACACTTCTAAATTATGCTTTCTTTTTTCTCTTTCATAAATGCATGTTATGTCTATCTTAATATAGTATCTCCCTGCAATATTTTTTTGACATAGAGACATTGTCAAAGAGAAAAGTGACAAGTAATTGATTCAATGAGTATTGCCATTAATTACCGTGAAACTAAGTTGCTCTCCTTTTGAAAATTAATCAAGGGCAACTATCCATGGTGGCAATAAGCCACGATTCAAGTGCTGATAGAATACCTTTCCTATGATCTGTTTGTTTCTTGAGGCTGAAAATATTGAGGGAATGAAAAGGAGGAGAATTATGTAAGCACAAATTGCAGGTGATGTACACCTCTATTAGTAACAAAATAAACTGGCAAATAACAAAATGAATATTAAAAAGCTTTCTGAGACTGTGAGGCAGTCATGTCAATGAACAGAAGCCTACAGGCTCAAACTTTGAATCCAAGAAGCAGGCATCACAATGTAAATATTTTAGTGAAACCAGAAAAATGCATCCTTTGGTATTGGTATTCTACTTCTCCAGGCTACCTCTGCACACGACTGCCATCATTGCACTGCCTTTGCATTGTTGCTAAGCATCAGGAGCCTCCTGTGACACTCTTATGCACAGGATAGTCAGGAGTAGCCAAACTATCAAGGTTACATTAGGGCATGTTCAATTACTACATCTGCATCTCTGAGTAATCTGCTTGCCTAGGAGCCTGAGAGAACAATTTTGCTGATTTGGCACTAAGTATGAAAGCCTTCCAGAAATTAAAAAGTAACATGAAGTTTTACTGTACATGATTGATGAATGTCAAATACCCGCTAAGTTTAAGAGTCAGACAGATATGTCTAAAATAGTTTTAAGAAGTCTAGCTCTCAGCACTTCTAAAGTGATCGAATTGCAAAGAGAATGCAAAATTTCCAGATTGGCCAGTTTGCTACATTAAGGTTTTAAAGTTAATCAGAGCTTTAAAGTTAAGCTCTCTCTCCCTCTTTTTCTCCCTCCCTCTGTTTTTCTCTTTTAAGTGTATAATTAGTGCTGGGAAGAAAACTGTGCTCCATACGTAGGTGTAATCTCTTATTAATTTTATGTCCTCTCCTTTCCTGGCAAACTTTGCCTTGTGTAACATCAGATGATTTACCGATGAGATCTGCCAGTCTCAAAGGGCTTTTCGGCGAATACATTTTTCATCAGTATAAATGTCTAGTTGGTGGGTTTTGGAACTGGACGCTGACAGTCTTAGCAACTGAATCTATGTTAATGTAGAGTTGGAGGTTGGGAGCTTGTTTTGGGGTGCTATCACGGGCAATTTATTGACAGCACGTGCTCATATAAGCCCAGGGCTTGTTCTTTAGGACTATCCTTTAAGCAAGCAGTGAAGCATGGCAGAATCATATCATATTATATTCAGAAGAGAGTGTAGAAATATTTCAGTCCAATTCTGCACTCAAGACATGAACCCCTATAAAAATCATTGAATAGTAATAGCTACAACTCTGTTTGGATATCTCCACTGAACTTAGATGGCCAAAATTCTATTTTGACAGAAGAAAACAAAAATAGTTTATTAACAAAATTCTCACATCTAAATAATGGTGTATAATCAATAAGATGTTTCTAAATATTTTAGGTGTAACAAAGGCTAATAGTGTAGGTTATTTCCACTTTTAACTTGTAAGAATTAACAAACACCTCTTCAGCTTATCCACTTTCAAGATAATTTTGGAAAAGAATATAGTTTTGTTCCTTTTAATAATATATTTCTTACTAATATTATTTGTTTTGTGTGTGCTTTACAATTTCAGGATACATTCTCAACATGTGCTTCTTATAGAAAGAAGTAATTTCAAAAGTCAGGATGGTATATTGTTAAAGAGACTGCCTGCTTCTGTATCTTGGCTCACGTTTACTCATTTTGTGACGTTTGGCAAGTTACTTAACCTTTCTATATTTCATCTATAAAGTGGAGAAAATATTACCAACCTAATAGCATTAGTGTGAGAATTAGTTCATGTTTGTTACTGATTAGACCAGTGCCCAGGGTGTATTAAAATCTTCCTAATCCAGTTAGTACCACCTCCATTTAATTCATCAAGCAACAAAGGCCAATCTAGGTCTGCTGATCTCTTTAAGACTACATGCTGATAGTTGAGATGGCAGTGGTGGTGGTGATGATGATGATGTTGATAATGACAATGATGATGTTGATACCTGCTGGCCTATGTTTGGATAGAATCAGTAGATCTTCAAAGTATTTTCACAACTGATATTCAGACAAGCCTCGAAAGAAATAGCAAAAAGCAAAGTTTCCTCCTAGTGATTTCAATGGATTTGAAGATGTAGTAAAAAGAAATTAGATTGAAATGATTAAAAACAGCTAAAATCCTTAAGCAACGTTGCATTAGGTAAATAAAAGCATGAATCTGACTTACCTGTATATTGAATGCCTCAGTGGGTCATGGAATACTTCTTGGAGGTAACACATGAGAAGAAGCATGACAACTGAGTAAGAAGGTATCCAGGTAAAAAAGAAAATGGGGCAAGAATATGGTAAGCAGAGTGAAATCCTATCATAGAATCAGGGCAAGAGGTGGGATGGAGCCTCCTACAAACTGAGAATGCTTTGTTAGAGTAGGTATGCATTTGGAGAGCATGTTGAAATTAGAAATGAAAATGAATAGGTGTCAGGTCATAAGGAGTCTAGCACAACCTGGTGAAAATCTTAGATTTATCTTGAAAAGAGTAAGTAGCCATTAAATTATTTAAAGTAAGGAATTCCTCATCAGTTTTGCCATTTAGACATACCACTGCTAAAGAAGTTTGGGGCATCTAAGACTAGAGACAGGGAGACCAATTAGAAGGTAGCTACATTAATGCAGGTAATATATGAAAAGGTCCTGAATCACACTTGCCGGCCAACTGAATGCAGAGAATAATAAAGGCTTATATTCTAGAAACAATTTTCAATTAATTAACTTTAAGACACAATACTTATAGGTTTGATTAACTTACAGTATTTAAAAATAAACAGTAAAAAAGTCATATTGGAAAAATGCACATGTATGGAGCAAAGTAGTAAGTCATCTGGGCAAACCTGGAGGGAAGGCTTAAAAACCTGTTGTTTAAGACAGGTTTTGCCCCCATACTAAACAGGTTTCTGTCAAGATTACCATTTTCCGTTCTTTTTCTAACCTCTGTTTACAAACTTAGAAAGGGGGCTCATTTGCTGGCTGTAGATGCCCTTGAAGGGTTAACAAAGCCATATTTTGAAGGCTTGTAGTTCCTATGGATATATCTTTGACATAATGCTTGGTTGTGAAATGCTTCTTCATATAATACATGGCCACAACGACCACTAAAATGTGAAAGAACAACCAGCAATCCACATTCTATAGAGGGTCCAGAACTGCTGGCCTTGGAACTACAGAAGATGCTGAACTCTGATGGTTGCCAAACCAAAACTGAGATGATGCAGCTATAGCATTTCCAGGGTTCATTCTTGAGAACTGCGGGCTTGTCAGAGCTTTCAACCTGTACAGGGTGGGGAGGGGAACATGAGGACTGATGAGAAAGAACAGAGTCTTAACATTATCAGATTCATTTGGCACCCAGAATTGTGAATTCACAAACTGCACATCACAGAATGATTCCCTCTCACTATTGATTTGTAATGCTAATAGTTCAACAAAGTTATTTCGTGTTTTATAATGCTGTTTATAGGGAATTTACAGATATTTTATGAGTATAATCACTTTGGAACACAATTTTCTTAGTAGAGAAACCCTTGTTGTAAACTTCCTAGAGACATGAACAAAGGTTTGTAGATACACATGAAACTTTTCCGCAGGCCATATTTATGCTCTTGTTCTCTTAGAAATTTTTGAGGTTTTACTTTTCTAAAAGCTGTACTTGATGTTTTGTGGAATGAAAACATTGAAGAAAAATATTACAGACCCAAATCTGCTGGAATTATTATTGCTTTTCTATCAGATTGGCCAAAGAGGAAAATTTCGCACTAAATATTCTTTTTCTGAGATTGATAGAGGCAAATGTTAGAATGTAAGAAAAATTTAAAGATAAATTACTAAACAGTAAGAGTGTTATTTAGGCAAAATGTAAAAAAAAACGGAAGGGAACAAATTTTGATCTATTATATTTAAGCATCCTACAATCTATATGGAGAATTTAAATTTAGGGTTATAGTTGCATGTCAGACTTTGTTGTAATTATTCAAGCACCTAACATTATAAGACACTGAGCACCTATAGCGGTTTAAGAAGAGGAGGAGACCATACACAGTTGTGTTGGATGCTGATTCTGTAGCAAGACATATCTAAACAACATTTGTGCTGTGTTTAAGTGTTACTTACATTTAAAAAAAGGTCAAATAAAAAGCTCTGGACATTTAGAGGAGGGAAACATGACATTGGAATAGATGACAGTTGGACTAATCCCTAAAATATAATGAGCTTATGAAAATGTGAATATCTGGAAAAATTCTCCAGGTAGAAAGATGAGATATATCCAAAATCTCACAGCTGGGAAATAGTATGGCATATGGTGAATGAAATTAGTTAAATCTGACCAGAGGAGAAAGTGAATGGTGAGCAGAAATGAGATTTAAGCTGGTGGGATTAGACTGTGAAGAGCCTTTAGAGTCAAGGAAAGAAATCTAGGTTGTCTTCTCTGGCCATTATGGCATTGAAGATTTACGAGTGATACAATTACTCTCTTGTGTGGCAATAGAGTTGAAGAGAGGGAAAATTTTTCTGTGGTAAGCTAGGAAGGTGTAATTCAGGCATGGGCTAACAAAAGCCTGATCTAAATGAATGATTCTGACAATGGAGTGATGTTGATAGATAGTAGAGCTGTTTCAGCTCTAAAACTGACATGACTAGTCAATCAAATCATAAGTGAAAAAAGTAGTATATAGAGATGACTTCACGATACATGTCTAGATACGACTAACATGGCAGTTTCCCATAGAGCACCATTCCTACTGCACAATTAAATAACATGGAAGGAGGAACAGATTTGAAAAGGAAGGTGATAACCACAGTATAGGATCATATTATATTTACATATTACATTTACACTTGGTTGAGTTCTTCATAGGTGGAATTATCTAAAATGCTTTACAAAGTGCATGACAACATGCTCATATTTTTAATTACTTATTAAGGGAATGAGTTGCTCTGTAGACATTTGGTAGTACACATAAGTCCATGCCACTCTCTCACGTCATCCCAGCTTATCCTTCCCTCTCCCCGTATCCTCAAGTCCATTCTCTACACCTGCATCTTTATTCCTGTCCTGCCCCAAGGTTCTTCAGCGCTTTTTTTTTTTTTTTTTTAGATTCCATATATATGTGTCAGCATACAGTATTTATTTTTCTCTTTCTGACTTACTTCACTCTGTATGACAGTCTCTAGGTCCATCCACCTCACTACAAATAATTTCATTTCTTTCTATGGCTGAGTAATATTCCATTGTATATATGGTCCACAACTTCTTTATCCATTCATCTGTCGATGGAAACTTAGGTTGCTTCCATGTCCTGGCTATTGTAAATAGAGCTGCAATGAACATTGTGGTACATGACTCTTTTTGAATTATGGTTTTCTCAGGGTATATGCCCAGTAGTGGGAATGCTGGGTCATATGATAGTTCTATTTTTAGTTTTTGAAGGAACCTCCATACAGTTCTCCATAGTGGCTGTATCAATTTACACTCCCACCAACAGTGCAAGAGGGTTCCCTTTTCTCCACACCCTCACCAGCATTTATTGTTTGTAGACTTTTTGATGATGGCAATTCTGACTGGTGTGAGGTGATACCTCATTGAAGTTTTGATTTGCAGTTCTCTAATGATTAGTGATGTTGAGCATCCTTTCATGTGTTTGTTGGCAATCTGTATATCTTCTTTGGAGAAATGTCTATTTAGGTCTTCTGCCCATTTTTTGATTGGGTTGTTTGTTTTTTGATACTGAGCTGCATGAGCTGCTTGTAAATTTTGTAGATTAATCCTTTGTCAATAGCTTCATTTGCAAATATTTTCTCCCATTCTGAGGGTTGTCTTTTGGTCTTGTTTATGGTTTCCTTTGCTGTGCAAAAGCTTTGAAGTTTCATTAGGTCCAATTTGTTTATATTTATTTCCATTTCTGTAGGAGGTGGGTCTAAAAGGATCTTGCTGTGATTTGTGTCCCAGAGTGTTCTGCCTATGTTTTCCTCTAAGAGTTTTATAGTGTCTGGCTTTACATTTAGGTCTTTAATCCATTTTGAGTTTGCTTTTGTTTATGGTGTTAGGGAGTGTTCTAATTTCATTCTTTTACATGTAGCTGTCCAGTTTTCCCAGCACCACTTATTGAAGAGGCTGTCTTTTTTCCATTTTATATTCTTGCCTCCTTTATCAAAGATAAGTTGACCGTATGTGAGTGGGTTTATCTCTGGACTTTCTATCCTGTTCCATTGATCTATATTTCTGTTTTTGTGCCAGTACCATACAGTCTCATTGCTGTAGCTTTGTAGTATAGTCTGAAGTCCAGGAGCCCGATTCCTCCAGCTCCATTTTTCTTTCTCAAGACTGCTTTGGCTATTTGGGGTCTTTTGGGTTTCCATGCAAATTGTGAAATTTTTTGTTCTAGTGCTGTGAAAAATGCCATTGGTAGTTTGCTGGAGATTGCATTGAATCTGTAGATTGCTTTGGGTAGAAGAGTCATTTTCACAATGTTGATTCTTCCAATCCAAGAACATGGTATATCTTTCCATCTGTTGGTATCATCTTTAATTTCTTTCATCAGTGTCTTATAGTTTTCTGCATACAGGTCTTATGTCACCTTAGGTAGGTTTACTCCTAGGTATTTTATTCTTTTGGTTGCAATGGTAAATGAGAGTGTTTCCTTAATTTCTCTTTCAGAGTTTTCATCATTAGTGTATAGGAATGCAAGAGATTTCTGTGCATTAATTTTATATCCTGCTACTTTACCACATTCGTTGATTAGCTCTAGTAGATTTCTGGTAGCAACTTTAGGATTCTCTATGTATAGTATCAGGTCCTCTGCAAACAGTGACAGCTTTACTTCTTTTCCAGTTTGTATTCCTTTTATTTCTTTTTCTTCTCTGATTGCTGTGGCTAAAACTTCCAAAACTATGTTGAATAAGAGTGGTGAGAGTGTACAACCGTGTCTTTTTCCTTATCTTAGAGGAAATGGTTTCAGAATGAGAATGATGTTGGCTGTGGGTTTGTCATATATGGCCTTTATTACGTTGAGGTAAGTTCCCTCTATGCCTACTTTCTGCAGGGTTTTTTTCATAAATATGTGTTGAATTTTGTCAAAAGCTTTTTCTGCATCTATTGAGATGATCATATGGTTTTTCTCCTTCAGTTTGTTGACATGGTTTATCACATTGATTGATTTGCCTATATTGAAGAATTCTTGCATTCCTGGGATAAACCCCACTTGATCATGGTGTATGATCCTTTTAATGTGCTGTGGATTCTGTTTGCTAGCATTTTGTTGAGGATTTTTGCATCTATGTTCATCAGTGATATTCATCTGTAGTATTTTTCCTTTTGACATATTTGTCTGGTTTTGGTATCAGAGTGATGGTGGCCTTGTAGAATGAGTTTAGGAGTGTTCCTGCCTCTGCTATACTTTGGAAGAGTTTGAGAAGGATAGGTGTTAGCTATTCTCTAAATGTTAGATAGTATTCGCCTGTGAAGCCATCTGGTCCTGGGCTTTTGTTTTGTTGGAAGATTTTTAATCACAGTCTCAATTGCAGTGCTTGTGATTGGTCTGTTTATATTTTCTCTTCTTCCTGGTTCAGGCTCAGAAGGTTGTGCTTTTCTAAGAATTTGTCCATTTCTTCCAGGTTGTCCATTTTACTGGCATATTGTTGCTTGTAGTAATCTCTCATGATCCTTTGTATTTCTGCAGTGTCAGTGTTATTTCTCCTTTTTCATTTCTAATTCTATTGATTTGAGTCTTCTCCCTTTTTTTCTTGATGAGTCTGGCTAATGGTTTATCAATTTTGTTTATCTTCTCAAAGAACCAGCTATTAATTTTATTGATCTTTGCTATTGTTTCCTTCATTTCTTTTTCAATTATTTCTGCTCTGATCTTTATGATTCTTTTCCTTCTGCTAAATTTTTTTTTTTGTTCTTTCTTTAATTGCTCTAGGTGTAAGTTTAGGTTGTTTATTTGAGATGTTTCTTGTTTCTTAAGGTAGGATTGTATTGCTGTAAACTTCCCACTTAGAACTGCTTTTGTTGCATCCCATAGATTTTGGGTCTTCATGTTTTCATGGTCCTTTGTTTCAAGGTATTTTTTTAATTTCCTGTTTGATTTCTTCAGTGATCTCTTGGTTATTTAGCAGCGTATTGTTTATCCTCCATGTGTTTGTTTTTTTTACAGTTTTTTTCCTGTAATTGATACCTACTCTCATAGTGTTGTAGTTGGAAAAGATACTTGATATGATTTCAATTTTCTTAAATTTACCAAGGCTTGATCTGTGATCCAGGATATGATCTATCCTGGAGAATGTTCCATGGGCACTTTTGAAGAAAGTGTATTCTGTTGTTTTTGGATTGAATGTCCTCTAAATATCAATTAAGTCCTTCTTGTTTAATGTGTCATTTAGAACTTGTGTTTCCTTACTTATTTTCATTTTGGATGATCTGTCCATTGGTGAAAGTAGGGTGTTAAAGTCCCTTACTACAATTGTGTTACTTTCGATTTCCCCTTTTATGGCTATTAGCATTTGCCTTATGTTTTGAGGTACTCCTGTGTTAAGTGCGTAAATATTTATAATTGTTATATCACCTTCTTGGATTGATCCCATGATCATTATGTAGTATCCTTCTTTGTCTCTTGTAATAGTCTTTATTTTAAAGTCTATTTTGTCTGATATGAGAATTGCTACTCCAGCTTTCTTTTGATTTCCATTTGCATGGAATATCTTTTTCCATCCCCTCACTTTCAGTCTGTATGTGTCCCTAGGTCTGAAGTGGGTCCCTTGTAGACAGCATATGTACAGGTCTTGCTTTTGTATCCATTCAGCCAGTCTATGTCTTCTGGTTGGAGTATTTAATCCATTTACATTTAAGGTAGTTATTGGTATATAAGTGCCTATTATCATTTTCTTAATTGTTTTGGGGTTGTTTTTGTAGGTCTTTTCCTTCTCTTGTGTTTTCTGCCTAGAGAAGTTCCTTTAGCATTTGTTGTAAAGCTGGTTTGGTGGTGCTGAATTCTCTTAGCTTTTGCTTGTCTGTAAAGATTTTAATTTTTCCATTGAATCTGAATGAGATCCTTGCTGAGTAGAGTAATCTTGGTTGTAGGTTTTTCCCTTTCATCACTTTAAATATGTCTTGCCACTCCCTTCTGGCTTACAGAGTTTCTGCTGAAAGATCAGCTGTTAACCTTATGGAGATTCCCTTGTATGTTATTTGTTGTTTTTCCCTTGCTGCTTTTAATATTTTTTGTTTGTATTTAATTTTTGATAGTTTGATTACTATATGTCTTGGCGTGTTTCTCCTTGGGTTTATCCTTTATGGGACTCTGTGTGCTTCCTGGACTTGATTGACTATTTCCTTTCCCATATTAGGGAAGTTTTCAACTATAATCTCATCAAACATTTTCTCAGTCCCTTTCTTTTTCTCTTCTTCTGGGACCCATAGAATTCGAATGTTGGTGTATATAATGTTGTCCCAGAGGTCTCTGAGACTGTCCTCAATTCTTTTCATTCTTTATTCTGCTCTGTAGTAGTTATTTCCACTATTTTATTTTCCAGGTCACTTATCCGTTCTTCTGCCTCAGTTATTCTGCTATTGATTCCTTCTAGAGAATTTTAAATTGCATTTATTGTGCTGTTCCTCATTGTTTGTTTGCTCTTTAGTTCTTCTAGGTCCTTGTTAAACATTTCTATTTCCATTCTATTTCCAAGATTTTGGATCATCTTTACTCTGAATTCTTTTTCAGGTAGACTGCCTATTTCCTCTTCATTTGTTTGGTCTGGTGGGTTTTTATCTTGCTTCTTCATCTATTTTTTTCTGTCTTTTCCTTTTACTTCACTTACTGTGTTTGGGGTCTCCTTTTTGCAGGCTGCAGGTTTGTAGTTCCTGTTGTTTGTGGTGTTTTCCCCTAGTGGCTAAGGTTGGTTCAGAGGGTTGTCTAGACTTCCTGGTGGAGGGGACCAGTGCCTGTGTTCTGGTGGATGTGGCTGGATCATTTCTTTCTGGTGGGCAGGACTGCATTCGGTGGTGTGTTTTGGGGTATCTGTGAACTTAGTATGATTTTAGGCAGCCTCTCTGCTAATTGGTGGGGTTGTGTTCCTGTCTTGCTAGTTGTTTGGCATAGGATGTCCAGCACTGTAGCTTGCTGGTTGTTGAGTGGTGCTGGGTCTTAGTGTTGAGATGGAGATCTCTGGGAGAGCTTTCACTGTTTGATGTTACGTGGAGCTGGGAGGTCTCTGGTTTACCAATGTCCTGAACTCGGCTCTCCCACCCCAGAGGCACAGGCCTGACACCCGGCCAGAGCACCATGACCCTGTTAGCCACACAGCCAGGTACGTGGGGAGTTTCTTGCCTTTTGGGAAATCTGAGGTCTTCTGCCAGCATTCAGTAGGTGTTCTGTAGGAGTTGTTCCACATGTAGATGTATTTCTGATGTATTTGTGGGGAGGAAGTTGATCTCCACGTCTTACTCCTCTGCCATCTTGAAGCTCCCCCCTGTGGACAGCAGTATTCAAATGGTTGACCAATAGATTGAGAAAAGTAAATTTGTGTATAGAAGATTTGCAAGCAAAAGGAACTCAACTGGGGAGAACATTTCAGAATATGCCTCATAGGGTTTGTGTAGAGGATCATTTGATACAATATGTATGAGTACTTCATAAACTTTAAATTATAAAAATAATACATTTGTTCAGCAAGTAACTATTAAATAATATTATGGGTCAAGTCTTGTTGGGTGTTAAAAATAAAGAAATGAATAAGAAAAGGTCCTTCACATATCACATTTGTTTTTTCTTACATTTAAAAAATTATTTTCCTATGTATTATATTTGCAGTGTCAATAGAGGTTGAATGTTTAGTTTTTAATTTTTGTTTTCATATTCCTCCAAATGAGAGTGATACAAATAGAATATTTTTCTTACTTTTAGCAATACAACTGACTATATGTCATTTATAGCATACACCCATTAAATTAATGTATAACAACATTGACTCAGTGTTCAGTGACTATCTTCAAACTATGGCAGTATTAATTCTAATATTGTTTTATTTGATCAGAATACCATGAGGCCAACACATCTATTATGTACTTTTAAAACTTTCTGTTAAAAGGATCACAACCAGACACAAGAAAGATAAGCATTTGAATGAAAACTGCCTGGATTTTCTACTTACTTGGTGTGTGGTCTTGAACAAATTACTTATCAATTCTACTTCTCAGTTCCCATTTACGTAAAATGGAGATTAGCATACTTATAGGAGTGTGTAAAAATGACTGAGATAATGTATATAAGGTGCTCAACCTACTTCCAGGCACATAACAACTAGTTAATACATATTAGTCCCACTGTATAATTAAATCACAAATACAACTATAATTTCTCTCCCCTCTGTCTTCTTTTTCATCTCCTCCTCCTCCTTCATCTTTTTTCCTACCTCTTCTCCATAATTCAGAATCCTGGGGTCTACACCAACCAGAAAGCAGGGTGGCTACCAGCCTAATGCTATGAGATTATCTTGAGATCACCAGGCAATTGCTTCCACATCAACTGTATCATGACTTCCCGTGATATAACTGTTTCACGGCCATAGCTTACTGGATATCTGGAGATAAAGATGTATAAATTTGGAAACATGATTTTTCACCAAAATGGTAGTTTCTAAATGACTGGAATGTGCTTTGAGCAGTGCAGGCCTGTGTGTGTTTGAAAGGGGGATGGGGCGGTGGGGAGGTGTTGCAGGGTTACATTCACTAGAACTGATCAAAGGGAATTTATATTATGTATAAAATATTTCTTTTGAAGCCATTTTTAGAAATTACTGTAGTCTTTAGTTCTATTTCAAATCAAATCATATGCAAAATTTCCCATCTATACAATAAAAATTTTAAGGGCCTCTTTTGTATTGATACTTCAGTCTACCTCAGAGGAGCACACTTTAGAAAGCTTTTGATTTGGAACATATATCTTTTCCCTTATTTTTCAGAAACTAGGGTAGGAAAGGAGGCCCTCAGTTTGATAGAAAGGCACTATATGAATCTCCACTAGACTCTGAAAATTAAACTAGAAGCTGTGTCAACCTGTTCTTTGTTTTACATCCATGTGGGAGAGTCTATAAGCGTTCATGTGGACAGTAAGTGGGGGTCAAGTGCAGTCCGTAAACCCTGCTGTTGGCTAGAGCCAAGCACAGCAGATGTTCCTTTGTTCAAGGATGAGCAAACAAGAAAAAAATCAATATGAGGTCTATAAAAGTTCTGCACCATAAGGAACAGGAGAGTATTACCCTGAAAAAGAGTTGAAAGAAAAGCTTACTTCTAAAAATTACTTGCTAAAGCAAACAGAAAAGTGGTTTGTCGTGTTCATAGTAAGATATAAGAAAATGTGGCCACTGCTTAAATAATAATAGTAATAATAATCATAGTAATAATAATGCTGACATTTGCATAGTATTTACTATGTGTCAGGCCAGGCACTTTATCTAAAATATTGTATGTGTATATACATATATATGTATATGTATATGAACCTATCATTAGTCTAAAGCTTGATTATTTTTTGCAAACTGAAAACACTCAAGTAGTTAGGGTGCAAACATACTGGACAAGTGTCCCTTGTCCTCCCTTTCTGTTGCCACCTAACTCCACCTCTACCCTCACAAAGATAAACTATTGCTATTCAACAGTGTAAATGGGCTTCACTTGTTTTTGCTTGGCTACCATATTTATAAAATATATGTCAATTTTTTGCCATATTTTTCCTATTGGATTATCTGATTTATGGATGTGTATGAATCCTTTATATATACTGGATATAAGCTTTTTGTTTGTTTGTTTGATATATGTATTGTGGGCATCTTTTCCCACTCTGTGGGCTGCCTTTTTATCCTCTTACTGGTTACTTTTGGTGAACTTAATTTATGAATCTTAGAATACCTGATTTAACTTTTTCTTTTTGTTTTTTGGTTGCACTGTGTGTGTGTGTGTGTGTGTTGCCTACTCTAAAGTCATAAAGATGTCCTCTTATGTGTTCTTTTAAAAGCTTATTGCTTTTCCTTTAACAGTTACATTGATATTTGTGAAATTGCTTTGTGTTTATGGTGTTAAATGTGTATGGATCAAGCTATATTCTACCCAGACAGTAATCCAACTAGCCGGTCATTTGTTGAAAAGATCAAGATTTCTGCTTATGACTTCACTCCTGTATTTGCAATAAGTCAGTTGACAATACATGTATGAATTTGATGCTGGACTCTATTATATTCTATCGGTCAGTTTTTCTATGCATTTTTAAAACTATTTTGCAGATATTAAGTAGCTTAATTCTTGCAACAACACAATAAATAGGTATCATTAGTAACCTCATATTATAGTTGAAGAAAGTGGGGCATCGAGATGTTGTTACTTTACAAAAGTCACATTGCTTAGTCAATGGCACATCCAATTATATAAGCTCTGCTAAACAAATAACAATAACAATAAACAAGCTGAGATGTGGGTTGAAATGGAAGGAGAGTATACAGTTAACCCTGGAACAATGAGGGGGTTAGGGGCACCAACCTTGCAGTCAAAAATGTGTTTATAACTTTATAGGCAGCCCTCCATACCCAGATTCTGCATCTGCAGATTTAACCAAATGCTGATCATATAGTATGGTAGTGAGTATTTAGTGAAAAAAATGCATGCATAAGTGGATCCACCCAGTTCAAATGGTGTTATTCAAAGGTCAACTGTATTTAAGAAGTGACTTCAAGGTAACCAAAACTCAACAGTGAATGTAATATATAGGTATGAGTTGTGAAGTATGGAATTAACAGGGCAGAAAACTCAATGTTCTTTGAACTGTTCATGAAATCTATATTATTTTTCCACCTTAAGATGTATTTGACCTCTGTCTTTTGAAAGCACAACTCATTCTCAAGTATTATTTCCATGGAGAAATGAGAATGGTCCATCTTATCACTCTCCAGGTAGAGGTCAAATATGATAAATACCAAAAGACAACTGTAATTATTAGCACGATAAATTTTAATGGATTTAGGATGGAATGTTTCTAATATTTAAGAGTTAATGGGAAGCAAGAAAATTTAGACATTTAAAAATATCTGGCTATGAATAGCATGCGGGAGAGTGTAGCATTTAGATGGAGAGACAGGGTTGAAAGAGTATATTCTTTTATTATTTTGTGTTGTTTTGTTCCTAAATACTTGGAGAGGAAAGGCGTTAATGCAGAAGATGAAGCTATAGGGGATAAGTATGTCTGTAAATTCTATCTGGCTACTTTATGTGCTTGTGCCATCTGGGCAATATAGAAACAAACTAAGCCATAGGTCACTTAAATTTTCTACATTTAAAAGAGACAAACTTCAATGAGAAAAAGAAAACAGAAATTAATTTCTGAATTATTTAGAAATATCACAGGAGATGAAAACTGCTTAGTAGTTTCCACTGTGTAGATAATGCATCATGATCAATAAATAAATGCTAACCTTACCTTAAGAGCAAATATAGGAATGCATTATTAAAGAGGAATAAAATTGGTTGGCTTCATTATTCCTGCAAATTTAATGATATGTGTATGGCTTAGGAGCCATACTTAAATTTTAATACAGCCCATTCTAATTGGGCCAAAGACAAATCAGAAAGAAATTTTATATGTAGCCGCTCTTCAGCGACTTTATTAGATTTAATCAGGGAAGTTTCTCTCATTTTGCATACTGAAAACTCTAGTCATGCTTTGGATCTGCAAAGAATTTGGGCTTTCAGAAGATTCCCTATGGAGAGAACACTTTCAGGGAACAGATGTTTAAATCCAGCTCACTTAATTGCTAGGATGAAGATACTATTCACCTTTAGTATTCATTTTGAAATGATTAATTTTAATTTTGAAATATTATATTTATTTGAACAAAATAGGTACTTAAGTATTCACTGTTGAGAATAAGAAAACTAAACAAAGACTTTGCTCTCTGCTTTGTTCATGATGTTTTTCTTTTTCAGAAATAAATAATGGAAAATATTAACAAAGTTTCATCCCTATATCTTTTACCTCCCTCCCAGAAATAATCACGTTCCTGAAGTTTGATCTTTCTGTGTATTATTCCATCTTTAAAAAAAAAATTTGGCTCATAATTATACATCATATGATAATATATCGTTTTGCATTTTATTTGAATTGTTGCATACCATACATGTTATGTACTGAAAAATTCCATTATTTTAATAAAATATATCAATTACCTTAATGAATTTGTTTCTACTTTTTCACTACTATAAATATGAAACAATGACCTATCTTGGCCATGTAACCTTTTACCCATGTCCTGGAGTATCTCTAAGATAGAAACTTAAACAAGAATTTTTTTTTTTTTTTAATTTTTGGTTGCGTTGGGTCTTCGTTGCTGCACGTGGGCTTCCTCTAGTTGCAGCGAGCGGGGGCTACTCTTTGCTGCAGTGCGCAGGATTCTCATTGCTGTGGCTTCTCTTGTTGCGGAGCACAAGCTCTAGGTACGCAGGCTCAGTAGTTGTGGCACACGGGCTTAGTTGCTACGCGGCATGTGAGATCTTCCTGGATCAGGGCTGAAACCTGTGTCCCCTGCACTGGCAGGTGGATTCTTAACCACTGCGCCGCCAGGGAAGCCCTTAAACAGGAAATTGATTTCAAATGTGGTTTTAACAATTTATACTTCTAACAGGAATACGTAAGCTGTCCTGTTTGCCCCACACCCTTAGAAAAATTTGGTGTTATCAGATGCTAATGTTTGCCAATATGATGGTTTAGAAATGCCGAAATGAAAAATGATGTTTAGTTTGCAGTTCTCTGATTACTACTAATGTAATGGCACATTTTTGCACAGCTTTATGAGCGCTTGTTTTTATTTTTCTGTCAATTTCATGTTGATAGGCTTTCCCATTTTTCTCTTTTGAATTATTTGATTTATCTTTGTTGGTTGTTATTTTAAGAATTAAAACAGTAGCATTATTACATATTATAGATAACAATATTTCTTTGGTTTTTGAACTGAAAATATCTCTTCTCAGCTTGTAGCATGTTTTAAAGTTAACATATCTTTTGCACTGAAGAAGTTTTTATATTTCAATGTAACAAAATTTATAATTTTTTTCTGGATGTTTTTGCTTTGTGTCACATTTAAAAATCTTTCATTACACCAATATCATTGTAATTCTCATAATTGTAGAATAATATTACATCTTTTATTTTTAATATTGTTTAAGTATTTTAGCATGTATAATGTTAGCTGAGAATTTTTTTCCCGTATTTGTTATGTAATTGTCCCAATTCCATTATACCCTATCTATTATGTTACAACCTTTCTTTTTTCTTTCTCTGTTTTATTCTGCATAAAAAATACCACATAAGAGAGCTTCCCTGGTGGCGCAGTGGTTGAGAGTCCACCTGCCAATGCAGTGGACACAGGTTCATGCCCCGGTCTGGGAAGATCCCACATGCCACGGAGCGGCTGGGCCCGTGAGCCATGGCCACTGAGCCTGCGCGTCTGGAGCCTGTGCTCCGCAACGGGAGAGGTCACAACAGTGAGAGGCCCGCGTACCGCAAAAAAAAAAAAACACGTAAGATATATTTGAGTACCTACTCTATGCAATACACAGTGCTAAGTGGTATGAGGGAGAAATAAATATGAATAATACATGGCTAAAGGCCTATACTTATGAAATTTCTGGGCCTGGTGATGATTTAGATGGTATGGTAGAGGAAGTGGTCGTAGGAAAGTGGATTTTCAGTTTCTGTTATACATTTTTTAATTGTTATTTGAATTTTCCTATATCACTCAAAAGACCTTATAAACAGAGCTTTAAACAGCCTCAGAGTCTACCCTCATAAACAATATTTTTCTAAATGAATTTTACAAAGCTAATTTTCAGGTAGTCAATTTGATTGTAAAATTCGCAATTTTTTTTTTTTTTTTTTTGTGGTACGCGGGCCTCTCACTGTTGTGGCCTCTCCCGTTGCGGAGCACAGGCTCCGGATGCGCAGGCTCAGCGGCCATGGCTCACGGGCCCAGCCGTTCCATAGCATGTGGGATCTTCCCGGACCACGGTACAAACCCGTGTCCCCTGCATCGGCAGGCGGACTCTCAACCACTGCACCACCAGGAAGCCCAAAATTCGCAATTTGATCACTGTTACCATATCCAATATCTCTGGAAATTCTTCAATTTTACTTTCTGAGGATAATTAATCTCTAGGCATGGCCCCTTTCCCAACATCCTTTCCATTGATTGGTGGGTAATTATTTCTGATGTCTCATCATCACCTTAGGTTTCACCTAACACTTTAATTAAACTCTTTATTTCCCCTAAATAACAAGCCATTTCTCTGCCATCTTACTTTTTGTCTGAAATAGGTTTCAGCATTTCCCTTATCAACCAATTTCGAAATTTTAAAGAAATCTTACTACCTGTCTCTCCTTCCTCAGTTACCTCATTTTGTTGAATTCAGTTACCTCATCTTGTTGAATATACCACAATATATCTTGCAAATATTGCTTTCTTTCCATGATTTCCTGAGAATTACTGTAATAGTCTTCAAACTGTATCTTCCTTTTGTAGTCTTATTCTCCTCTAATGTTTCCTTTTACCACTGCCAATTAATATTCTTAAAACTTTTATCTGATCATTTAACTATAATGCTGAAAAATTTTTACCAGCTATCTAGAAGATGCACTCAAGCTTTGTAGTAAGTGATTCAACGTCCTTTAAAACCTAACCATTATTTAACTTTCCCACCAAATCCATTATTCCAGAATAGAAATTTTCTGCTTCAGGTAAACCTGTTTATCCTCATTACTTTTTTTTCTTTGTGTTTTGGCTATGAACCTGCTCATGCTCTTCTATTCACCAGCTTCTCCAAATATACTATGCTAAAATTGTTTCAAAACCTTTTTATATACTGCTTGCTTTGTAACATTTTATCTGAGTCTCAGGGTAAATGGATCACCCTCTTTTGTATTTATGACACTTCTTGTATAAGGCATGCATTCTTCTCTCTTTTTTTAAAAAATTTTATTTATTTATTTTTGGCTACGTTGGGTCTTCATTGCTGTACACTGGCTTTCTGAGGTTGCAGCGAGTGGGGGCTACTCTTCTTTGTGGTGCACAGGCTTCTCATTGCAGTGGCTTCTCTTGTTGAGGAGCACAGGCTCTAGGCGCTCAGGCTTCAGTACTTGTGGCATGTGGGCTCAGTAGTTGTGGCTCGCGGGCTCTAGAGAGCAGGCTCAGTAGTTGTGGCACAGGGGCTTAGTTGCTCCGCAGCATGTGGGATCTTCCCTAACCAGGGCTAGAACCTGTGTCTCCTGCATTGGCAGGCGGATTCTTAACCACTGCACCACCAGGGAAGCCCCTCTTCTCTTTTCAATGTTTTCTTTATTTTTTAAAAGTGCTTTTATGTGTTGCTATGGTCTGAATGTTTGTGTACTGCCAGAATTTATGTTTTAATGTAACCTCCAAGGTGATGGCGTTAGAGGTAGGGATTTTGAGGGGTGATTAGGTCATGAGGGTGTAGCCTTCACGAATGGGATTATTGCTCTTATAAAAGTGGCCTTACCCCAACAGCTGTCATGATGATGTCAGTCTTCTAGCTCCAGAGCTGTAAGAAATAAATTTCTGTTGTTCATAAGCTACATGGTCTATGGTATTTTATTATAGCAGCCCAAAGAGACTAAAAGACATATGTTCAGTAAGATGAGTTCACAAAACAAATCCAGCAATAATTTAAAAAACAATAATACATGTAGAACAAAGTAGGTATACCTTCAAAATATACAGTTTTTTTTTTTTTTTACTATTAAAAATCAACAGTATAATTCACCTGAACGGAGAAAAATCCTGTAATCATGTCAATAGTTACAAAAAAGGCTTTTGGCATAATTCAACACTGCATTATAATAAAACTTTCATAGAGGGACTTCCCTGGTGGCACAGTGGTTAAGAATCCTCCTGCCAATGCTGGGCACATGGGCTCAATCCCTGGTCGGGGAAGATCCCACATGCCACAGAGCAGCTAATCCCGGGCACCACAACTGCTGAACCTGTGCTCTAGAGCCCATGAGCCACAACTACTGATCCTGTGTGCCACAACTACTGAAGACCGCGCACCTAGAGCCCATGATCTGCAACAAGAGAAGCCACCACAATGAGAAGCCCGTGCACCGCAACCAAGACTAGTCCCCAGTCACCGCAACTAGAGGAAGCCCGTGCGCAGAAACAAAGACCCAACACAGACAAAAAAAAAAAAAAAAAAAAAACTTCCATAGAAAGGAAGAGGGAAAAATTCTGCCGTTTAATAAAGGACACCTATGGAAAAAATTGGGCTAACATCATACACAGTAGTTAAAATATGAATTCTTTTCTTTAGAATCTGGAAGAAGCCAAGGATTTCTGCTTTCATCATTCTATTAAGCATTTTATTGACTTCCCAGGCACTAAAAGAAGAAAAGGAAAAGAAATAAAAGATGTAATGATTGGAAAGGAAAAAGTAAAAGTGTATTTATTCATAGAAAACATTTTTTGTGTATTAAAAATAGCTTGAGTAATCTACAAAAAATGAATCAAGTGAATTTTGCAATATCACAGTTAAAAAAGTCAATATACAAAAATACATTGTATGTATAGTACTATCTGTGAAAAAATGGAAAATATTTTTTTAAAAAAAGAAAGAAAAAGACTGTTTACAGAAGCATAAAAATATTAAATACTTAGGATTAAAGGTAAGAAAATATTTGTAACACCTCTATATTGAATTATTCCATTTATGTGTTTTTCAAAACAGGCAAAATTAATCTCTGTGTATGGTTTCCTCTCATTGAAATGCTAACGTTTAGGAACTTTGTCAACATGTTTTCACGATATTAAAATATTGTGAAATAAAATAAATCCTGTCAAAGAATAATTTAGATCTTTGCTAAGCAAGTCGAGAATAAATCTACTTCTAAAGTCTACTGTATCTAAACCTATCTCTGTCTATATGTCTATCTCTCTCTTTCTCAATCTGCTCTATGTATATATATGATCTATTTTTATTTGCTAAATAAATGACTAAACTAAATAATCCACAAATATATTTGTTCTGTTGTAATTATTAGTGTCATGAAATATCTATTTTAAATAGCTAGAGTTTCTCCAAGTAATTAAACAGCATGATATAATTTACTATCAGTGTGGACTCAACATTAAAAATTACAGTTTCAACTCATATTCTAATGCAATTAGCTTTTATGTTTCTCATTTTTATTATATTTAAACTACATTCAAAAGAGTAATCAACCAACCATTATAAAATGCATGTTAATTATAGTAGTCTATTTTAAGTCCTTGGTGCATAGTCTAATTGTGTTTTGTGACTATATGATAAATTAACATACAAGGCATGTTTTGTAGTTTCTTTGGTACAGATAAGTGTTTCAGAAATTGAGACAATACCTCAAATAATTTTTTAATATCTTTCTCTGGCTTTAGTAACTTGAATTCAGAGGTCAAAGATAACAGAAATAAATCTTTACAGATTTATTGAATTGATATTTTTGACAACTTTTGATACTTTCCTCTGACAGTGCCTTTGGTAATTTACGTACCTGTTGTTCTAGCAGTTTTATTGGCAATAACATCTGCTCTCCATTATGGTGACAACACTCTTGCTCATATTCCGGATTTCGTCATTACCAGCGGCAGTTGTATGTCTTCCAAAGTCATGAATTAAATCCCCCCTCTCCAACCACAATTTCTGATTCTTTCAGTTCATTTATGCAAAGACTTCCACAAACAAGACTCCACTTTTAAAGCCACCCTGGGGAATTCCCCGGCGGTCCAGTGGTTAGGATTCCATAGTCTCGCTGCTGAGGGCCCGGGTTCAGTCCCTGGTGGGAGACCTACAAACTGCAAGACGTAGCCAGAAAAAAAACAAAAAACAACAAAACCAAAAACCAAACAATCCCCCTCCTCCAAAACCCACCCTGGAACACATGGCAGTGGGGTTGGGGGAAAAGCAGTGCCTTCTGTGGTGGAGCCCATGTGGAATGAAGGGAGTATAGGCAACAGGGGTGCTCAGCCCAGCACAGCCCTTGTAGGGTGAGGAGGGCAGTTCTGTGAGGGGACAACTTAGTACAAGGTGTTGAAGCCTAGGCAGGGTGAGGAAGGCACACATGAGGGGTGGCGGTATTTACGGTGACCCAAAGCAGGGTGACGCAAAGAGTCTCAATGGGATGAGAATAACATGTATACAGGGTGTGGCAGAGCCCTGGTGTGAGTACTGGTGTCAAGCAATATAACACCTCAATATTCATTCTAGTTTTTTCCGTTTTCGTATTTGTCTCTCCCTTCTCTGGCAGTAACAAGCTTGGCTCCCAGTTTCCTCAAAATATGTACATATTTCAGCAATTTCTTGTAAGAAGTCAAATATGTAGTGAGCTGAGGGGACACAGGGGTTTATAGATAAGAAAATGGAGAAAACTTGAATGACTGTTGGGTTGTTATGTTGCAGATACTGGCACCAACTCATAGTCTCAGAATAAAGAAATTATATAGCTCAAATACCAATGTCCTTACATTTAATTTATCATGACAGGACCCAGAGGAGCCATCAAGACAGGGGAGATGAATAATTATATGTAGGCAGAGCTTGAGAAACTGACTTAGCAGTCTTATCTATTGATATACAGGAATAGAGAGTGTACACACAAGATTTATGGTTAGCCAGAGCCACAGCGGGGGCGAGGAGAGCATGCATAAATGATGTGGAGAGGCCCAGTGGGGTATTGGAAAGAAGCAGACCTTTTATTATAATATTGATCAGTCTTACCAAGTGCAAAGTTAATTTTTGATTGCTTTACTAAGACATAATTCATAAACTATATACTTGAATAGTTAGTATGTTTCATGGAAGTTTAGATAGATTACAGTTTTTTTCTGGAAAACACATTTTTGCTACAATTAGCATAGCCTGACCTGAACCATCCTGCCAAATTGGGTGTGGTCTTATGTACATTTCATTAATTATATTGTCACAATATAAACAAACCTTTTTTTTTTCTCTAAAGACAATAAGCATCATCCTACTAGAGTTAGAGAAAATCTTTACTTTTACTGTTTAATACTCTTTATCCCCACACTTCAGTTCCCAACTAAATATCAAATCTATTTTTTGATTCCTCATAAAAGGTAAAAGGATATCCAACTATAACAGAAATAATCCAATTTTATGTATGGTGGAGGCAAGAAAGCTAGGAAAAAATAAAAAGATCATTCAAATAAAGTCTTTCTAGGAATCCTGCTCTCTTTTTACTCCAATGATTTGTCTAACCTATTGTTCAGCTGACTTATGATGCATGCTTTTGTGACTTTCCTTTGTAAGATATTCTCATTTTAATTACCCTTCTAAAGAAATATTCTTCTATTTTTAGTCATTTGAAACATGTAATTTTAATTAGTTCCAGCCAAGAACATCTTGTTGGCCTCAGGTATGAACAACTGGGGAGGGAGGAGACAGAAACTTTTCTTTCCATTACTTTAAAGTCAATATTCACTTTTATTCATAACTTCTAACAAAAATTCTGAAAAATCTGATTTACTTTGTAGTCTCCTATATGAGTTGTTTATTCTCAAACCTGATTATCCCTTTCTCAGAAAAACTTCCATGGTAAGTAAAATTCTACAGACATAAATGATAGATGTTTCCCATGTTCTCATTTCCATTATTCTTCAGGTGGATGATACTACAAATTATTTTAATCTCCATTAATCTTATTCTTATTTTCTTTCATGAAAATATTTTCTTTTTGGCTTTGGGTTCCAGATTTCATTTTCTTTTCTTCTTTTTTATTAACATTCAAATGTTCTGTCTATTCTCAGTCAATAAACCAAATCTGTATCTTTCATTATTACTTTGGTTGTTCTTTTTCACCTTGCTTTTGGTATACTGTATGGATTTTATCTCAAAAAGTGGTGTTTAGAGAAACTAAATGTTCCTTTTGGTCATTTACATGCAAAATAAACACACTAATTTCTTCTAAATAAAAGTTAAATATTAATTACTATATTGTAAAATTATTTTGCCTTTTCCATTTTGTTAGATATTTGAAATCACATAGTATATAGACTTTTCAGATTGCTTTCTTTCACTTAGTAATATGCATTAAATGTTCCTTTATTACTCTTTATAGCTTGATAGCTCATTTTTTTTTAGTGCTAAATAATATTTCACTGTCTGGATATACCATAGGTTATTTATCCATTCACAGTTTACTTATCTATTTACCAAGGAATCTGGATTCTTCTACCTTTTGGCAATTACAAATAAAGCTTCTGTAAACATCCATGTGCAGGTTTTTGTGTGAATATAAGTTTTCACCTTCTTTGGGTAAATGCCAAGAAATGCAATTGCTATATTGTGTGGTAAGAGTATATACAGTTTTGTAAGAAATTACCAAACTATCTCCCAATGTAGCTGTACCATTTTGCATTCTCACCAGAAATGAATAAGAGGTCGTGTTGCTCTACATCCTGTGCAGCATTTGGTGTTGTCAGTGCTCCTAATTTTGGCCATTCTATTAAGTGTGTACTGGTATCTCATTGTTGTTTTAATTTGCATTTCCCTGATGACATATGGTGTGGAGTATCTTTTCATATGTTTATTTGCCATCTGTATATATTCCTTGGTGAGGTGTCTGTTAAGGTCATTGACCTATTTTTTAATTGGGTTGTTTGTGTTCTTATTGTTGAGTTTTAAGTGTTCTTTGAATATTTTGCATAACAGCCCTTTATCAGATGTGTCTTTTGCAAATATTTTCTTCCAGTCCGTGGCTTGTCTTGTTCTCTTGACAGTATCTTTTGCAAATTAGAAATTTTTAATTTCAAGGAAGTCTTGTTTATGAATTATTTCTTTCATGGATTGTGACTTTGTGTTGCATCTAAAAAGTGATTGCCAAACACTAGGTTATCTAGATTTTCTGGAAAAGGCAAAACTGTGAAGACAATAATATTAGAGGAAAGGGATGGATGAATAGGCTGAGAACAGAGGATCTTTAATACAATAGAACAATTCTGAATGATGTTATACATGTATATATGGTATTTCAATGTCCTTTTACATTTGTCCAAACCAATAGAATGTATGATAACAACAGTAAAATCCTATTTAAGCTATGGACTCTGGGTGTTAATGATGTGTCAGTGTAGGTACAATTGTAACCAATGTACACTGTGGTGGAGGATGTTTCTAACGAAGAGGCTATGCGTGCATGGGGCAGGGGGTATAGGGAAATCTCTTACCTTCTGCTCAATTTTGCTATGAATCTAAAACTGCTCTAAAAGATAAATTCTATTAAAAATTATAAAATTATTTGTCACTAACAACTTTGTACTTTAAACAAACATGATATATCATTACCAAAATCTTTTCTGATATTTACAGCAAACCTTATTTTGCCATTAATTTTTATTTTTTTTAATAAGTGAAGAGGTCTAACCATTTTTGTCAATCATATTCTTCCTCTGATTTTTAGAGAAAGTTGCCATATAACCTAGTTCTTATCTAAATGCTATGTAATAAGATCACTTTTTTTTTTTTTTTTTTTTTTTTTTTTTTTTTTTTTTTTTGCGGTACGTGGGCCTCTCACTGTTGTGGCCTCTCTCGTTGCGGAGCACAGGCTCCAGACGCGCAGGCTCAGCGGCCATGGCTCACGGGCCCAGCCGCTCCGCAGCATGTGGGATCCTCCTGGACCGGGGCACGAACCTGCGTCCCCTGCATCGGCAGGCGGACTCTCAACCACCGCGCCACCAGGGAAGCCCAATAAGATCACTTTTTACTGATTTTCCACAGTACTCATTGCTTTATTTTTTTCCTATCTTAATGTCTTTCAGATACAGTTTTTGCATGACACTTCTTAGGTTTTTTTTTGCGGAATGCGGGCCTCTCACTGTTGTGGCCTCTCCCGTTGCGGAGTACAGGGTCCGGACGCGCAGGCTCAGCGGCCATGGCTCACGGGCCCAGCCGCTCCGCGGCATGTGGGATCTTCCCGGACTGGGGCACGAACCCATGTCCCCTGCATCGGCAGGCGGACTCTCAACCACTGCACCACCAGGGAAGCCCCACTTCTTAGTTTTAATACCAAATTCAATCTCTCTACATTTCTCTTCTCAAAAGAGATTGTGGATGTGGTTACACAAAACTTCACATGAAATAGAGTGAATAGGATTATTTATACCTACACGCACACACACATACACACACAAATAATGCAAGCTTTAAAAAATGATAAAACTTGGGACTTCCCTGGTGGTGCAGTGGTTAAGAATCCGCCTGCCAATGCAAGGGACACGGGTTCAAGCCCTGGTCCGGGAAGATCCCATGACGCGGAGTAACTAAGCCCATGCGCCACAACTACTGCACCTGCACTCTAGAGCCCATGAGCTACAACTACTGAGCCCGTGTGCCACAACTACTGAAGCCCGCGTGCCTAGAGCCTGTGCTCTGAAACAAGAGAAGCCACTGCAATGAGAAGACCGCACACCACAACAAAGAGCAGCCCCCGCTCGCTGCAGCTAGAGAAAGCCCAAGTGTAGCAACAAAGACCCAACGCAGCCAAAAATAAATAAATAAATAGAAATGATAAAACTGATTAATAATAATGTCTGTAGTGTAGTTAAAGGTATACCAATATACCAATGTCAATTTCTTGGTTTTGCTATTGTACTACAGCTATATGTCTCCATTGGGGGAATCTAGGTGAAAGATACAAAAATATCTTTGTACTAATTTTGCAAATACCTGTGAATCTACAATGATTTAACAATGAAAATTTAAATAGCTTATTCACATACTCAATAATTGGTATTATTAAAACGCTGTTAATCTGTCTACCTTCTTAACTGACAATTAAAAAAAAACCCTCTAACTTCAATAAAGAATACTTATTTATTTACAGTTTCATGCAATTTAACTACAAATTTTAAATATATGTGGGTGGTGTGTGTGTAACTTTTCAAAGCCAGAAAAACTGAACTTCTTTTTATACAGAGAGATTTTGAGGTGAAAAGGATGACTGTAAAAACAAATTAATGTTTACAAACAGAGCTTCTTTCCACTTATACCGAATAGGGATTTAATTAAATATAATGCTAGTAAATCAGTATATAAGCTAATCAATTGACAGCAGTACATTGGAAAGTTACTCTTTCTTTTGTATTTATAGAGAAACAGTGTTTTAATTAGCTGACAAGATGTGCCTTATCAATGTTTAAAAAGAATATTAATAATATATTAATACTTCACTCCATAAACAGACCTTCTGGATTCTTAGATTATTGATTATGTAGCTGATGGTTAAGCATTAATGAACCATCTTTTTGCCTAATGTCCAAGTTTCTCCCTGGTTAGGAGTCCTGTTCTTAAGGAGACACATTTATTTTTTCAGGTCATCAGTGTGCCATTTAGTGCACCATCAGTTTAATAGAGAAAGTCTTCTCTAGTATACTAAATGCTCCCCCAGAGGCCAAACATTGTTTAAACTAACAAATTTAATGATAGGTCTGGCATTTTGAGGAAATGATGCTGGATTCAGAAGTGAGTAACACAAAATCTGTTTTATAACTTGCACTGTGAATAAAGCCATGCAGGGCCTCAAAGGAAACCAATCACTGCTTATAGGTCATGGGTCTTGGAAGAGACTAGTAAGCTAATATGAAATAAGAATGTAATGTGGGAGGATGAGTTGAAAAACAATTCTTTAGGGATCCTACAGTCTAATGCTAGAGCCAATATTCTTTCAATATATCACCTAATAAGAAATGAAAAACAAAAGTTCAGTGATATTAGATATTGGAATAATATTAGTGAGAGCATCTAGATATTCTTTCTTCATAGTCATTTTAAAGATTAAATTCTATCTTATTCTGTGATTCTACTTTTTTTCATGATTTTACTTTTTTTTTCCTATCTTACTTTTTTCTATATCATATATAGGTCTTCATTATGTTCTTTTATAATTTCTAAATCTTTAAATTATTATTTAAAATATTAGTGTTTGATCTATTTTTTCAACACATTTATTGAACATCTATTATTTTTCAAGTACACTGTTATACAGCAGAAACACAAAGGTGAGTAGAACATAGCTGCTTCCTTCAAATAAACTGTTTCAACTGGAAATTCAGTTATATTAAAGTATGAGTATTTATCATATGGTACCACCAGTGCTATTTTTTGTATTACCTTAATTAATTACCATATTTTTTGTATTACCTTAATTACCATATCTCTATGTTGCATCTGTTGATGCCCAACTATTGAATTACATGAGAAAGAAAGCTATAAATAAAATTAGGTTTCTTGATGTTTGCAATAACAAGGAGCTGAGTTCCTTTGGGAAACCAGGAAGTGTCTCAGTAAGAAGGTGTTTAAAGGAGCTTATTTTAGGATTTGGTCCTGTGAAAGGTAATTTTAGGGAAGGATCAATGGATTGAGGATTACTCTAGATTGGTAATTGTCAAGGAGGAGAGATAAGTCTATGATCGGGTATCTTAAAAACCTTGTTGAGGAGGCTAGAATAATAGAAGGAGGCTAAAGTTCCAATTGGTTAGGAAGCAAAAGTGACTCAAGTTATTGGGGGAAGGTATGTTTGATAATTTTTATAGTTTGCATAGTAACTTTATTTTAAATCTGTTCTCAGGCATGTAAGGAGCGGTCTAGCACATTTGTCAATGTCACAAAGTGGCCTTATCTAGTTAGTGATCTGTGAGAGTGATTAAGCTCATCAGATGTACACCAAGACCTAGCAGTTACTGCCACACAAGCTCTGGGCTATCAGATCGCTTTTCTTATTCTCAGTGTGCAATTAGTATCCTAATTGTTTTAAGTTAGGAGACTGAAGCTTAAAGAAGTAACTGAATTTTAATTCTACTAGCAATAGGATGAGGTTCACACTGTTTTTTATTTCTGGGAGATATCATATTTTCAAATAATTATTGCTATCCAGAAAATTTATAAACTTTTTTTATGGTAGACTTCAAAAAGGCATATATATCCAGAGCTTCAAAATACATGAGGCAGTAACTAATAGACTTCATAGAAGAAATGAACAAATTCACAGTTATATTTGGAGGCTTTGATATTTCTTTCCCAGTAATTGACAGAACAAGTAGAGAAGAAATATTATCAACTTCACTTAATTTCCATTTATAAAACACTCCGACCAATAACAGCATGATATGTGTTCTTCTCAATAGCATATAAAATATTCACCAATGCAGACCATATTCTGGGCAATAATACAAACCTTTACAAATGTAAAGGAGTATAAATAATACAAAGTACATTCTCAGTCAATAATAGAGTCAAACAAAAATCAATACCAAACAGATATCTGGACATTGAGATGCATATTTCCACATATGAGTCAAAGAATACATTTCAAAAGAAATTTTTTTAATTGAACTGAATAAAAACTGAAAATGCAACATAAAAATATTTGTGAGATGTAGCTAAAGTAGAACTTAGAGGGAAAGTGTAGTAGTAAATGCTTACAATAGAAAAGAAGAAAAACCTAAGATAAGTATCCTAAGCTTCAGTCTTGAGAAACTAAAGAAAGAAGACCAAAGAAAATACAAAGAAAATATAAAGAAGGTAATAATAAAGGTTAGAACAGAAATACATCAAATTGAAAACAAAAATAATAGAAAAAAATAATGAAACCAAAAACTGGTACCTTGAGAATATCAATAAATTGATAGGCCTCTCATCATACTGACTGTAGTAGAAAGACTCTTGAGTGGTCCCCATGATTACTGCCTCTTGTGTTCTCTCCCTTTGCGTATGTGTGGGGCCTAAATTTGCTTCTAACAGAAGATGGAGAAAGTGATGGGATGTCAGTCCCATGATTGTATTACATTACATACGTCTCTGTCTTACTAGCAGAAACTCTCCTTGCTGGCTTGATGAAATAAACAGACTTGTTGAGGAAGCCCACGTGGAAAGAAACTGCAGACAGTCTCAGAGAAGTGGGGGTGGTCTCTAGAAGCTGAGTGCTGCCTCAGCTGACAACCAGCAAGAAGCTGGGGTCCTGCAACCAGTAGGCAATAAATTCTACCAACAACCTAAGTGAGCTTAGGAGCATATAGTGATACATATATATAATTTGTGATATATTATAATTATACATCATGACCAAGTGAGGTTTACCCTAAGAATTCAAAGCTGGTTAACAATCAAAAAACAACTAATATAATTCATCATATTTATGAAACTCAGTAGATGCAGAAAGAACACTTTATATCCAGTCATGATAAACACTCTCTAAACTAGGAATAAAAACAAACTTTAATGGAATATAATTTAGCAAGAAATAGCAGCTAATTATTAATTCATGCAACAATATACATGATTCTTAAATGCATTTTGATAAGTATAAACAGCCAGACCCATAAATCTACATACTGTGTGATTCTATTTATATGACTTTCTGGAAAAGTCAAAACTCTTGGGAAAGAAAACATACCAGTGGTTGTTAAGAGGTTGGGGAAGGGGGACGGTTTGACTATCAGGGAGCTGCACAAGCGAATTTTTATTTTGATGAAACTGTTCTGTAAGGTAGTTGCAGTAGATACATATCTCTTTAGGTCTGTCAAAACATGCAGAAGTATATGTCACAAAGAGTAAACCATATGTAAGCAAATATTGAAAAATTAACCAGGATGTGGGAGAAAACTGTATGGAACACAGACTGTAACAAATGAAACTAACCATATTACAAATGTGTTTACAAAATGTGTTCCATAAGCTCATCAAAGAAAGTGGGGAGAAGGAAGGTGATAAAAGTTACTTAGGAAAACAGTGTTTGAGCTAGATACTGTAAGGCAAAAATAGACAAAAACTGTATGTAAATATGATACTATAGTCGGTAAATGTGGTTCTCATAGTGGTACAGGTTAGCAATTGAAACTATTTCATATGTAAACTAGGGTTGAGTAAATACATGCACATACTGTAGATAATGAAGGCCAGATTTCTCACTGTAAAGAAAAAGTTACAATAATCAATGCAGGAAAGATAGATGAACGTTATATTTGTAAAGTCTGAGATATTAGATGATAGACTATCTAGATATATAGATATATATGTATAAAATATAGATATATATGTATAAAATATAGGTATAAATGTATACATGGGTTTTATATGTATATATACATATATATAGCAGGTGTTTATTTATTGTGTATAGTAAAACTATAAAATATATAAAACATATAAATTCACATAAGTAAATATATATAATATATATGCTTCCTAGTTTTGACTGTTGAAAAGGACATGAAATTAGACACCCTGGTGGCTATGATCACATCTAGTATCCAGATCTAGGTTTCTAATATTATCTTTCAAAAAAGGAAACCAGTCTTGATTCTAGGACAGGGGTAGGGAAATATAAAGTGAGCCTGGAGCATTTTGTACTACCAGAATATGTAAGGGCAAAACAAACAAACAAACAAATGGTGTCATGTCAAAAGGACATAGGAGTCAACATGAAAGAGCTGCCATTGGCTTAAGCAGGAATAATTTGAGTAAATAAATAAATAAGTAAATAATGATAGTATTGGCTTATAGAACAAAGAATAAAATAAATGTCAATGAGTCCATATGATGTAAATAAATGATTGACTAAATAAACAAATGAGTGAAGGAACAAATCTTCCCTACAGAATAATTTTAATTAACAAATGTAGATGGAATGAGGTAAATGAAAAACAACTGTTATTCAACATAGTAACAATTCCTGCCAGTAAAATACATCATTAAATGCTAAAATTAGCATATGAAAATTTAAGGAGAAACAAGATATTTGCAGAACTTCAAAGTACCTCCCTCCAAATACATATTAATTGCTTTAATAATTTTAATATATATCTACAAATTTGTTGATACCCCTCCTAGGAGGTAGAGTTTAATTTCCCTTCCCTTGAATATAAGCTGGCTTAGTGACTTGCTTCTAAAGAATGGAGTATGGCAGGGAAAAATTTTTAATTTTACATTGGAGAAACCTGATAGCCTCATAACCAAAAGATCAAAAGTTTCATCAGTGATGTTGTATTGATATCAGGTACTTCCTAATATATGAAAAAGGCATTCTTCGCAAAAGTTTATAATCCCAATCTAATAAGAAAATGTCTTATAAACCCAAATTGAAAGACATTCTATTATACGGTTCACCAGTATTTTGGTGAGTATTAAATGGTAGACTATTTCTGAAGGTCAATCTATTTGTTCTTGTCTCAAGTAATTTTCCTGTGAATTGAAACATCATAATCCATTTATCAAGTTGAATGTGTCAGAGCTCATTAGACTCACATATTTCACAAATCAGTTGAGGTCTTACTCACCAACCCAAGTGATATGTTAAAATATCTAACACAAACCTTCATGGCACTATTTCTGGAAGCAAAATCTGGCAAAATATCCATATTAGACCATCTCATTTCAATCCTCCAGTATTCAAAACAATCACCAGATCCCTTAATTTGGTTAAAATGGTAATTCCAGCAGTGCATTCTTCAGGCAAATGGCCAAAAGAACAATTTTTGCTTACTCCATTCTTTCTTCTCTATCTGGTACTACTTGGCAGTGCATTCTTAAGATATATCTGGTTTCTTATATACATTGTAGTACCTGTCAACTGGGAAAATGCTATAGAGTTGGGACCCTGAGTCTTTTTGAATAGGCACTTAGGTTGAAGTTTCTGAGTGAGAAGCTATTACTCCACAGTGATATATGGATGACAACATAGCCAATGGTGATGGTGCTGACATCATTTTTTTTTTTTTTTAGAAGGACCCCAGAGATGTTTTCCCATAATTCTGGAAGGCTTCCATTGTCTTACAGTATGGGCTAAGAATGTAGTAGAACCTCTCACCTTTTTGTTTTTCCCGCCAATGTGAGAGTATAAAAAACGAAGAATGAGTTTTGCTGACAAAATGACAGCTTAACGTTGAAAGGAACATTGAAATTTATGACTAAAAACCTCAGATACTCATGGAGTCACCAGTAAATTTAACCATGAGGGAAACAACTATGGTGGTTGCTTTGGTGCCCTGGGGGAAGGCCACTGGGTAGCATTTTAGAGGTCAGAGTCCAGAATCAGTGTGTACCTGTTAGCTGAGCCTAGAAAACTTATGACAAGGAAAGAAAGCTCAAGAAGGGAGATGATGTCTAGTGTGGTGGGATTACTCTTAGGTGATGGTTGCAAGGCAGAAGCCATTCTTTCATCTCCTCCAGTTGGGAGCAGACTGGAGGGTGTTCCCTATACCAGCAATGCAGGAAAGAAGTGGGAATGCAATCTTTCTGTGTTACCACGACAAGCATCGATAGAAACCCAGGGATTTGTAGGGAATTACAAGACTTGGCAGAAAATAACTCGTATCTTTAAAGACCTACAAGGCATTCAGGCAAAATAGGGAAATAAAAGGATTATTAGATTACCTGATGTAGCAAAACTAGGTAAGGAATATTATGGGAGAGTAGAGGAAAGGAATGTCCTGAGAAAGATGGCAGTATGAGCACAGGTCGAGTCCCCAGACAGCATGCTGTGTGTGTAGAGAACCCTGAGCTGTTCTGTGCAGCAAGAATGTCAAGTTTAAGACTGAGAGCAGCAGACACTGATGCTGGAGAGACAGGCAGTTTTGATCAGTGGAGATGTTCTCCATCATCCAGTTTGAATAAATGCTCTATTTAGTATCATATTATCATATAAAACTGATTCATGATTTATTTCCACTCAAAGCATAACTGATTTTTATTACATTTCTTGAGGTCTAATATCTCCAGCAGAGAAAGTAAGGAGTTTATTTATAATATGATTACCTGATCTGATGTCTTCATTTTTTTGGTTGCATTTTGACACTTTTCACTACATATGTCCAGAATTAAACAATCAAATAACTGTTGATTTCTTAAAATGAACCCCAGAATATCTCCAAAACACAAGTCTGCTCACCCTACCTACTTTATACTATTAAACTAATACAATTTATGTGAGTGGACTGTTTCCTGAAAATTATTCTTCAGTGATGGGTTTAAAAATCTGGATGCTTGTGAAAATATGCCAGAGTTGAGTGCCAAATATGCCAACTTTTCAGTGCGTAAAATGTATTGGAATATTACATGTGTCAGTTGATTGCTTCTCTGGAAAAAGATTGAAAATGAAATGTTAGGATAAAAGAAGAGAGTATTTATATCACAACTACACATTTGCATGCTTGCAGTTTTTGTTTTTATCCTTCAGATTTCATAGTTTCCAAGGAGAGGGGAAATGTGAAAAGAGTAGTCTTTGAAGAACTCATAGTAATAAATATGCATGACTATTTTTGCCAATTATTGTGGAAATTGCTTTTTGTAATTTATTTCAGATTTTGTATCAAGGTGTTATAATTACCAGATTACATGTGAGTAAGCTGAATCTACATAGATGTTTTCTCATGTCAATTGGGAAATATAAATGAGCATATTGGGCAGAATATATCCAGTGTAATCTGTGGTAAAATGCAGTACACATTTTTGTAAGTACAAATGAAATTAGTATTTCCAAAAATATAAAACTCATTAATCTTTTGACTTTTTCAGAACTGAATTCAGTTTGTATTTGTATTTCTGTTTCCTCATGCAGGACTTCTTCAGCTCCAAGAAAGAGGACAAAGCAAATTAGGTTAAAGTCAAAAAGGAGATTCTTGGAATGAATAATATGAGACGCAATGCTGTAAATCACAGTGAGGCTTTTGGAAAGGCTGACTCCAGGAACTAGCAGGTCCTGAGGAATCAAAGGTATTGCTCTCTGCTCACCCTTAGTTTTGTTCTTGCTGTCCCTACTGTCTCTTTCTGCCTCTCAGCATTCTTCTTCACCTAGGGTTATAAGATATTGTTCTCTGTTTCTTTCTTCTGTTTCTCTTCTTTATCTGCTCTGTTCTGTTTCAGCTGACTGGCTAGTTTCTATGGACCTGGCCCAGCCTTCCTTCTACATGACTTTAGTTCATAGTTCACAGCCTTAATAGAGATTCACTAGAAACATTCAATCCAGCTTCAAATTCCAGGGAGTGACTCCAACTGGCATGGCTGATCAGGCTATTCATCATGGTCCAATTACCCACGGTTCTGGGGCAGGGCCATATGGCTTGGGAAAGAGCCTCCTTTAAAAAAGTCAGTTAGGGGTCCTTGAGAAGGAGGTATAGGAGTGGGAAGAAAGTGGTTGGAGGAGAAATATTTATTAGGAGGGAAGAAAGTGGTTGGAGGAGAAATATTTGTTAGGACTCTTTCATCGGTTTCCACGTGAAGAAAGTAAAGTCAAAGAGGATTTTTATTCCTGCTAAGGCTGAAAATTATTTTTTTCTCCAGAATTTTCAATTAATATATTTTACAAGCCAGATCAAGGCCCATTTGATCTCCCAACAGATGAGGTTCTGCATAATATCAGGAATTCTATTGATCCTCCCTAAATTGAATGGAAAGATCAAACCATTTAGAATACCATGGCCTGAGGTTGAATGTTGACTTTAATTTGCCAGTGTCTGAATATAGAAAATGTTACTTACCTTCTCTGTGTTTATGCTTCCTAGTTTATAAAATGAGGAAAATTAAACCTAACTCATAGGATTTATGTGTTGATGAAATGAAATGCTCTATTTCCATGCTAGCTAGCATTTACTAAGTGCTCAGTTCTCTTGGCTTTGCGTGTATGGACCTATTTACTCTATTAAGTAATACAACATAGTTACTGGTCTAGCATATAATATCTTTCACATAAATGAAAGCTATAGTCAATTATGATTTAGCTGTGAAACTGAGCAGGACCCTGTGGGACCTCCCCAGTGACAGACCCCTGCTGTGTCCCTCATTTCTTGTTTGTAGAAAAAAAGGCTTTCGTCTCCTCAGCCTTCCTCAAAGTTTCAAAAAGCAGGCACAAGCAGTTACTAATTAGGGAAGTGAGGGAATGCAGAAACAAAGGAAAAGCAGTCAAGCAAGAAAAGTAATGATAGCTTAAACAAAATTTCAGCAAAAAACAGAGTCCTAGTTCCCCCTCAAGGGATATACACAACAATCTGATGCTTATCTTTGAGTTGTTCTGCAGGAACTAAGACCCCCTACTCAGTTGGAGGACAGTGACTATATGCTGACAAGCATGTAGACCCCAGGCTAGTTCAGACCAGCAGGTTGATGATTAAGATTCCCTAAACAACACCCTTTTACCTCACCACCAACCAATCATAGGAAAGCCCATGAACTGATCACACTCCCTGCAACCATTACCTTTAATGTTGCTGATTTGGTAACACCTGTGGTGATTTAATCTGTTTTTAACATAATTCTGTTTAAAAGAATAATGAATTTCTGAGAATAAATGAAATCAGTGTATACATCTACATATTAAAATGCATCTATTGCTTGGAGATGTGTACTCACCTGTAGTTAATATTCTCCAGGTCACCAATCTAGTATATAACCAAGTAATTAAAAACATAATACATCAAGCAAAAATATAAACTATGTAACATTAAACAAAAATTAATATTTTACTAGTGAACAAGAAATGTGGATTATAAAACAATTTGAATTTTAATACAGAATAGAAAAATATCATGATACTAAACACAATGAATGGATATTTTTACCCTTATCTATTTTGAAAACCATAAAAACAAAAATTGAAATAATCTTTGTACTTTCAGAAAACAATTCTACATAAATTCATTAAAATTAATGTAAGAAATACAAATTAACTCTGGAAACATGGAAGTCTTTCCATGGAAATCTTTTAACAGAAAAGTAAACTTAGATACTTTTTCTGCATGGTTAGCCACATTCATACTATTTATACAAAGACATGAGTTTTGAGGCAATTAAATTATAGTTGGTCCTATTTGTTGCCTACTTAATAGTCCTAAAATGCCACTTACTGTCACTCCCTAAGTTGGGGACTGTAATGGATTCTAAGACAAATTTTCCTTTCTGAGTTACAGAAAGATGCAAGAAGAACATCATCCTTCCCTGTCTAGCCCATTTACATTTTACTATGAATATAGTTAGTTATGTGAGAACATGGTGATGCCAGGAACAACAATGATGAAATAAGCCTGAATACAAAATTTCTTGTATTAAAGACAGCAAAGACCAAAAAAAGAAAAGTAAAATGGGGTCTTCAGCAGGTCCATAGTCAACTTAATGCTTGATAATGCTTGAAAGAGCTTAGGTAGTTAATCATTGTGTTGAGACATTGAAACAGCCATGAAAAGACTACTTCTGTCTTGTTAAGTGAAATGGCTGTCTTTAAATTTTTTATTGTTTGAGCCAGTATTAGTCACTGTTTTATCACCTCCTCTTAATCACATTGGTGTGGGAGAGATTCCTACCCTAGGGTTATGGGGATGGCCGAACATATTGGCAACCCACTCTGGCCATACGTGATCAACAATTTATTAGTCACATACATGCCTGAGTAGATGGATACTGCATGTCATGCAGGGTTACGAGGGGGTTACACTAGGAAACAGTGCTGAGAGAGGCAGGCAGACTTTGTATTATCAAGACGGTGTGATGCCCCCTGGTTCACAAGGAATATGTGATTGGCTATTTTGAATATTCTGAGTATTAGCAGAGTACTTAAATGCTACTCAGGGGTGAGCAGGACCTGCATTTTACCCATTTGGTAAGGATGATTGTTTGGCTAGGGGGCTTTCTCTGCAGGAGCAAAATATGGAGGAGAACTTGTGGTGGCTAGGCCATTAAAGCAGCACGTAATATGGAACGTTAATTTCAGGTCTTTCACCATAACCATGTATTGTGTTACTTGCAACTGAATGAACCCTCACTGAGAGACAACTTAAAGAAGGGAATACTTAGTGAGCAGCTTGGTTGTGGTGCATATGAACTTGGCTTTGAAACTTATAGAAACACGGACATCAAGATATCATTGATGGAGAAAACATCGAGTGCTAGTAAATACCCATATTAATATTTCTGGCCACTAACCTACACTGTCTAGCAGTCCATTTAGAACTTTCAATAACAAAGATAGGTTATATAGGCTTAGTTTAAATATTTGATTTTAAAAAAGGAAACTCTACCAAATTCTATAAAAACAGTCTATTTATTCTAGCAAAAATTACACTTGTACCATTTTTATGCTTCTGGATGAGATCTGTAGGTTAAAAAATATTTTTGTAAATATTTGGTGTATATATAACTAAATAAATTTTAATTTATATTTAATTCATTTTCACTAGCTTTTTTGGCCAGGATTCACATTATCTATTATACCCTTTCTTCTGCTACCCCATTACACAAATTCCTTGAACATTTATTTATGCAATAATTATGGTAAGCTATTTTGAGTATATGTTTGCCTGTATCTCCCCGTCACTGTCTTTTAGAATTTCCCATTTGTAATCTCTCCCCTTATTTCCCAGTTTCTAGTAAAAGACCTAAAAATGGCTTCTACTCTATGTAAGTGTCTCTATCTTTATTTGCACAGCAGTCTATGTGAACTTCTGACATCTTGCATGTATCTAACCTAGAAACGCCACCCAGAGATTGAAATTTTACCTGTCAGTTTGGACTACTATCCTTCCACAATACTGATAACACAGACTTTCACCTTCACTCCATGTCCCATTGCTCAGTCCCAACTGCCACTCATTAATTCATTCCAATACATAGCGTTACCATTCCAGGTTTCACTTCTTCATTTTCTGGCTAAACACTCTTCCCCCCATTTTCTTTACAGCTGGCCTGATAAGACTCTCTGTGTAATTAGATCTGCTGAGTTCTAGTAGTTTCAAATTGATCTAGTGACTTAAGATGAGGCAAGAAGAATAAATGAATACCATGCGGCTGACTTACTCTTCCTGGTTTTCACTAACAATTTCTTGAAAAAGTACTTTCATTATTAATTTTGATAAAGAGAGTCGACATAATAATTGGAAAAGACATAACTAAGACAAAAATTATTCATACAACATACACGGTTTAGTGACTTCCAATACCTTGCCAGGAAGTATATTAAACTCCTGCTAATACTACAGAACTCATTATTTCAAACGGGCATACTGATTTTGAATTTACATGAAAATAGAAAAAGAAAATTCAGATCACCATTAATGTTGCTTGGGCAATCCTACCTATAATCAGTTTAAAACAAAAAGTATTTTGGCATTAAAAGTCAAATTTCAGCAAATATCTTTACATTTTAGAATGCTCAAATGAGGTGTGCATATTGTATTTTCTATTGCATTTAAACTTTTGACTTCTGATAAAGGATCTAGGGATATATTTTTTCCTAAAAATTACCCCAAAAATAAATATAAAAAATATTGAAATAAAAAAAGTAGAATATAGAAAAGTTTTTATTCCTGAGACATCATCTACAAATTACATATACATTTTGTGTAACATTACTAGTAAATGATTTTAATGTCTCACTAGCAAATGTAAGAAGATTAATAGATGTTAGGTTGATATTTTAAACTGTTTTTGATTTTTCATTCAATTTTTCAAACATAGAAGATTAAATAAAACAAGATATCAAAACATTATAGAATATTCCCATTTTGTGGGGCCCTTGAAACTGATCCAGTAGTCACATCATGAATAATTTTGACATATAAGTAAAGAAATTTTAAAAAATGAACCCCTGCCAAACTCCAAAGATTTATGAAATGCAAAGCTGTTATAGAAACATGGTGTCTAATTCTCCCGTAAGCAGACATATGCTCTTTCACCCTTGGTCACTGTTCAGTCTAGACTTTAGACCAACTGCCAACACAGGCTGTGGGAGGAGAAAGCCAAGAAGCCTGTGGTACAAGTCAGCCAACTGTGCGTGGCTGGGAAGGAATGACTTACCCAGTTCCTAGAACAGTGTTCAATAAATAACAATGACTCACTGCAGTTATGCAATGACAGAGAACTTGTTAAGGAAGTCCCAAGATCATGAATCAATCAGGTAGAAAGGACAGGGAATAAGGAGTTCTGAGACAGATTAGTTAGAAAAGTTCTATATCTTGGTTAGGGATATATGTCTGTAAATGGAAAGATATCAGTATTTTTGTTAGACACTTGTGGGGTATTTCATAGGCCTTAGGAGAGAAATTAGCAAGAATTACATCCAATATTCCTGCTACAACCAGAAAGGCTAGAATTCAGAGTCTCAATTTTAAAGGGGCTGCTAACATATCTATTAGATTCACTGGAAATAAGGAACACGACACAGCTCCAGTCCTAAGGTCTGAGTTAAGCACAAGTGATGTGGGCATTACATTGGGGCTCAGAGTTTACCCAAGGTTTCTGGGGTCAAGGAGAATTCAGACAAGCACGTTTAGGACACTGGATGCTGAATCTAAGTTTCTATCAGAAAGAATGGCCGAGGCTATGGGATCTCTTTGTAAATATTTAATCAGTTCTCAAGGCAAGGATAAACCAAAAAAAAGATGGGGTTGGAGGAGAGGGTACCCGGGGTCAGAGTAAGCAGGGCAGAGACCAGGAATATGTTCTTTTTTTTTATATTCTAAGTTTGATGTATATCCCTAAGTGCTTTGTGTGGTATTACAGGTTAAGAACTTAATCACTTTTACTATTGTATATTTTCAAGAGCATTTCAAAAACAATTTTTCATAAATTATACAATTTTATTGCTAAATAACTTTTGAAGCCAATATCATCTTCATTTATAAATGAAAATGAAGCTTGGAAAAATGACTTGCTACATTTTTAATATTAATAAACAGAATTCCAACATGCCTAGTTGGGCATACTGGCTGAAGCCAAAGGAATCACTATAGAGAAATTCCTCATTACATTTTAATCATTATGTTTTTGTTTCATAATTTTTTTTGGTTTTGGTTTCTTTGGTTATTATACAAAGAATATATAATTTTGGAGGAAAATAATTTGATTCAAAGGTGTATATTTGTTTAGAGGTTTTGTGTTTTTGAGTATTTTAATATCAAATATATTTTAAAATTCTACAATTAATTAATATATGAAATTAATGGGTTGAGAATTTGGTCCATAAATTGATACATAATTTAAATCATTTTCTCTAATTTATTATTAGTTATTTTGCACAAGTTTAACTGTACATTAATATAACTGTTGTTTTCCCAGCTAGTGATATTCAAGTATATTTTGAATACTGTTATCAGTGTGCAAGAACACCTAAAGGTAAGCACTGCAAACTTTTATAACAATCTGGCATTGTTGTTACATCTGTGCTTGTGATCAGTGGATGCATCTTGCTGAGCAGGCTGTAGACCAGACAGGGTGTTAATGCACTAGTGAATTCGTGTGCTGGGTTGGACATGATGCAAGATACATACCACACATAAGCAGTAGGAGCACATTACAACATGCTATGTTATAAGGTTAGTTAACTATAATTTAAAACTGTATTGACATCTAAAAAAAATTACTTTTACTTTTAACACTTTCCATTTTTAGTCATTTAAATCAAATTAATTTTTATTACTTTAATCAAATTAATTTTAGTAATTTAATTAATTTAATTTTTATTAATCACATACTATTTTAAAATCAATTTTATATAAGTATAAATTACAACAATATAAATCCAGTTAAGTGTATAAACAAATGAAATATGAGAAGTTTCAAATATCCAAATAAGCCATGAGAAATTTCAATCACCCCCCAAAGTTCCTTTGTATCCTTTTGCCATCAGTTCCACCATCATCCCTGGCCCCAGGCAGCCATTACTTGATTTATTTCATTAAGTATTATTTTTGCCTGTTTTAGAATGTCTTGTAAATCAAACCATGCAGTATATATTCTTTTGTGACTAGATTTTTTCACTGAACATATTTTTGAGATTTACTCACATTTGTGTGTGTATCAATAGTCCCTTATATTGCTAAGTAATATTCCATTTTATAAATATCCCATAACATTTTTATTCACTCCATTGATAGACATCTGAGATATTTCCATTTTGGGTTAATATAGGTCCTTGTGTGCACATGTTTTCACTTCTCTTGGGTAATTACCTAGAGATGAAATTCTTGCTTATATGGAAAGGTATGTGGGGAAATTGCAAAGCTCTTTTCTAAAATGGCTGAATCATTTACACTTCTACCAGCAACGTTTGAGAGATCTTGTTGCTCCACATTCTCTTAAACACTTGATATTGTCCTTCATTTTAATTTGAACCTTCAAGTAGATATGTATTGCTATCTCATAGTTATAATCTGAATTTTCTTGAACACTAAAAATGCTAAGCATATTTTTAGGCGATTATGTTCATTAATATTTCTTCTTCTGTAAAGTTACTCTCTGCATCTTTCATCCATTTTTAAATTATGATCATTTGTATTCTTATTGAGTTGTGAATAAGTTCTTTGTCAGATTTGAATCGTTGCCTTTTCATTTCCTTAATGGTGTCTTTTGAGCAGAAGTTATTGATTTAAATTTTATTTTTATTTTATAATTTAACATTATTAGCTAAACTGAGGAAGTGAATTTTACATTCTCTTTTTAACTGTAATTTACATATTATTAAATAAGTTTCACTTACCTTTTTTTTGGTCAAGAAGAAAAACACATCTTTGTTGAATGTAGTAGCATCATTAGAACAAATGTCAAGGATAAAATGCATCAAAAAAATTAAAGGCCAAATATTTTAACTAGTTTTATTCAGAAATATGAACTCACATTACTAAGTACTATTTTCTAGACATAATTGATAGTGAAGTGTTGCAACCACAGTGTGCTTTTGGGGATCTGGCAAATGAAGCAAAAAACTCATCAAAACTCAAGTGACATTTACATAAAAAAACATAAATGAAATCAAAACCAAAAATAATTCATTGAAAGAACATTGACTTTTAAAAAGAACACGGAAGGGGCTTCCCTGGTGGCACAGTGGTTGAGAATCTGCCTGCCAGCCAATGCAGGGGACACGGGTTCGAGCCCTGGTCTGGGAAGATCCCACATGCCCCGGAGCAACTAGGCCCGTGAACCACAACTACTGAGCCTGTGCATCTGGAGCCTGTGCTCCGCAACAAGAGAGGCCGCGACAGTGAGAGGCCCACGCACCGCAACTAGAGAAAGCCCTCGCACAGAAACGAAGACCCAACACAGCCAAAAATAAATAAATAAATTTATTTTAAAAAAGAACATGGAAGCAAATAAGCAAATGTTCAATATTTCACATATAAATGTTAAGTGTTTTGCTGGCTTCTAGTAAGTGGTACATCAAGTTGCCAAGACACACACTCTCTCTCTCTCTCTCTCTCTCTCTATATATATATATATACACACATATATATATACACACACTCATACAATTTCTAAGACAGTGAAAACTTTAAACTTCATCAGTGATTTTGTTTTGGAAATGTTTGGTGACTCTACTATATTCAGGTAGTGGCTAATGGTAAGGAAGACCAACTCATAGGATAAATACATACCTTGTCAAAGCAAAGATATTGCTAACATGGCAAATCCCTTAGTGGAAGTAGATTAAATGTGATAGTGATATGAGGGAAGTATTCTTTTTTCAGTTTCATTGCCAACAAATAGAACTAACTGATCCATATGCAATTATAAAAACTTACATAGACAACAAATGTTGCTTGGAGTTTTAAGTGTTTTTACAAATTTGTCCTGATGGCACAGATGTAATGACTGAAAAACATTCTGGAGTAGCTAGCCAGATAAAGAAGCTTGTGCCAGATTGTAAGTCAGCATAGTAGTTTCTCCATTGAAACTATCTTGCTATGAAAAAAACGTTGGCTGAACCAAAAGCTCAGTTTTATGATGCATGGGAATGTGTGTAATTAAAGATTGCAAACTGCAAGTGTTATTGTGTGTTGTGGTAAGATGACTATTACGGGAAAGGTTTCTCACAAGAATATTTGATCTACAAAATGAACTCTTTGTGTTTCTTCAAGAGTGGAAACCAGCTTGAGCTCAAATTTTTAAAGATGTGAAATGAACATCATGGTATCTGTACTGTTTTTTAATAACCTTAATATTTCAAAGCATGGAGGGAAGACCTAAAGAAAATTTATAATATTAGAAAAACAGATTTTCTACATACTGTTATGACAAATTCCATGATTTTCAACAACTATCTATAAGCTGGGTAAGTATTGATATTGAACATTTGTAGAATTTACTGCAGATCACCTCATGACTTAATATTCTGAGCTTGGTTCCCTATCAAAGAATCACCTACTCATGAAATTCATGGATCTAGAATCCATCTCATTCATTAGGAGACGGTTTCAACTTAAACAGAAATTAAGAAGGTAAATTCTTAGAATTTACCACTTTAAAAAGATTGAAAATGGAGCTTGAGAACATAACATCATTTGCACCTTTTGATATAGAAGTTAAACATGAATATCTAGAAGTTGCTGATATTGTTTTTAAATCTTTTTCATGCCTGTCAACATATCTCAGTGAAATAAGTTTTACTGCTAGAAGTGTCATTAAAATAATCACAGAGGGCTTCCCTGGTGGTGCAGTGGTTGAGAGTCCACCTGCCAATGCAGGGGACACGGGTTCGTGCCCCGGTCTGGGAAGATCCCACGTGCCGTGGAGCGTCTGGGCCCGTGAGCCATGGCCACTGAGCCTGCGCGTCCGGAGCCTGTGCTCCGCAGCGGGAGAGGCCACAACAGTGAGAGGCCCGTGTACGGGGAAAGAAAAAAAAAAATCACAGAAACAGTTTAGAAATATATTATCCCCTGCAAATACCGTGTAATCAATTTAACCTAGATTAAATAAGTTAATAACCAAAAACAAAAAACTTATTTGACACAAAACAATTTTCAATATTGATATATACAGTGTTTGTTCATAGCATACATATACACATCTAGTATGGAAATTACCATTTCATTCATAACTCTCTCCTCTCCTTTTCTTTTTCTTTTCCTTTTTTTTTTCTTGCAAGCCTATTCTGGAATCCAGGAATCATGTCAAATGCACTTTCTCTCCTTGGACACAGTACTCCCCTAAGAGACTTCTTGAGACAATCCCTCTATTTATATGTTTATTTATTTACTTTTTATCATAATATATAATTTATAATTGCATGGTGAGATGAAAAAAATGCCATGAGTGGAAGAGAAATTTTTAATTTTCAGATTGTCAGAGATACTAAATTATACTACAGGAGAAGTCTTGTTACAGTGACATAAGAGAATGTATTAGTTATCTATTGCGCTCCAAAAAAAATTATCATAGACATAGAGGCTTAAAATAAAACATTTATTAGCTCTAAGTTTCTGTGACTTAGGTTTCTGGGCTGGATCTTCAGAGTATCTCACAAGGCTTCATTCAAGGTGTCAGCCATGGCTCAGGCCCACGTGGAAGCTCAAATGGGGAAGAATCTGCTTCTAATCTCAAGTAGTTGTTGGCAGGATTCAGTTCCTTGTCTGTTGTTGGACTGAGAGCTTCAGCTCTTTGACAGATGTTGGCTGAAGGCCACCCTCAGTTCCTTGCCATGTGGGCCCCTCCAGTGTGGTAGCTTGCCTCACCAAATCCAGCAAGAGAGAGAGACCACTAGTGAGATAAAAGTCACAATCCTATTTGTCTAAACATGGAAGTAACATCCCATCACCTTTGCTGCGTTCTATTCATTAGGAGCAAGTCACTAGGTTAGCCCACACTCAAAGGTATAGTGTGAGTATCAGGAAAAGAAGATCACTGGGGGCTATCTTAGAGTCTGCCTGTCAGAAAGTCTATCTTTTCATGAGGCCTGGTGAACAGTAATTCAGAGTCAACAAATTATGAGGGAAGAAGTTGGTTCTGGAAGAAATGAGGTTAATTCGTTAAGGATATGCTTAGAGAACAAACTTGTGCAGTGAGGCTCCTCCCAGTGGACTATGTAGATAGAGATGTTGACACTTCTCTTTTTTTCCCCAAGACTAAAACTGGGTGACTAGCTTTTGTTACAATTCATTAGAATTGAAATGTAGGGTTGGTATGTATGAGTGCTCAGTCTTCCATCTTCAATGAGAGGCTTCAGAGATACTCTGGAATCCTTTCCTTGTGCTTGATATTTAGCAAAGAAGCTAAATATTAATTTTTAAAATATTATCAAATTCATAATATTGTTTCCTCATAGTATTTTCCTTATGTGAGTATCTATTTTCATTTATGCAAGTTTTTTTTTATCTTTCAGTTCATATTAGGAGGTTTTTTATTCATTGGCTATACACATTCCTTGCAATTTTTTAAGTAAGATGTTATCTTTCCATTGCACTTATGAATAACAGTTTTTTTCAGTATGTTCTCCAGTATTAAATAATTATTACTGGTAGGAAAGCAACTGCCTTTATTCAACACTATAGTGTTTATTAATTATAATAATTTTTGAATTATTTATTTGTGGCTGGTAGGTATAAATATCTCCCAATATTCAGGTTTATTTATCTACTATTTCTTATTTTATTGATTAGGACTTTAAAAGTAAAATTTCTGAAAAACTGCATTTTAAATTTGTTGTAGAAGTGACACCTCAGCTTAAATGAAGAAGATTCTACTCATTAAAAACAAGTTATTTAGCAAATAATACTTGAAATAATTTTATTATTATAAACTAGATGGGCTCAATGGTGTTCACGTAAGCATTCAAGTGATTCATCCCTCCAGCTATCCTTCAACATTCTTTCTGGAATCCTAAAGTCATTTGCACAAAACAGAGGTAAATGATTGTGCCACAAAGTAAAGATTTGGTCTAGGAAGTAAACAGTAAGTTCCATTTCTTAATGGTAACCTATTGATGGAGATTCTTGTCAATTGCTAAATTAAGCTCATATTTTATTTTGAAACTTTTTTGTGGTCAAATATGGTATCTCATTAACTTTGGGAAAGATATATTTAGATCCTTCCACTCAAGCTTCCATTTTAACAGAACCTTTTTCCAATGATCTGTTTATAATTTTAAATTATATGTACGACTATTTGTATATATGTCTTATCTCCCACACTAGATTCTACGCCTCTTGCAAGCTGAGTCCCAAAGAGCTAGAAAAGTGTCCTGCACACAATCAGTGTTCAATAAAAATTGGTAGAAAGAATGAAATGAATGTAATACAATGATTTCAGGTTATTTCATTGATAACTATTTAAGCTTAGAGTTTCAGTTTAGACCTACATTATGTTTAATGAACCATGTTATTCCTTCTTTAAACTGAGAAAATGCATTAACCTTTCTTCTCATTCCATGAACCTGGAACTCAATAGCACATCTCTGGCTTTGTAAACAGTAGGATTAGAGTGTCATTTGAATGAGCTCCAAGTTTTCTTGTGCTAAATATGACAGCTTTGAATACATTTGTACTTCTCTGATTCACTCACACCATGGCAATATAACTTGGCAAGTAGTAATTTCCAGAGTAATAAACAAAATGAGAATTCAGAAGTCTACAAGGCATACATTGATGAAAATGACACATTTTTTTTATTCACAGAAGTTAGTTTTCTCTGTAAAAAATACACTCCAGGAATTGGTTTGGTACTTACAGTAAATTTCCTCCTGATATCATTAAAATTGAGAAATATTTCAATTTCAAATATTGCACAGAAAAATGCACCAATGTTTAGTTATAATTAGGGATAAATATGCTGTTGGAAACTATCAACATTTTGCCCTTATTCTAATTCGACCTACTTAATTAAGATGTAAATGAAAGTTTCCATAAATGTTTCTTTATCTAATAGTTTTTAAATTCTATTCAAAAATGTACTCACAGGCAGAAATAAATATACTAGAAATATAGCAGAGTCCAAATGACAAGAATGGCCATGTATGAGCATATAATCTTGTGCTTAAATTTAAGCTATATTTAAATCCAGTAACAGAAGAGTTGTAGACATTTCTAACTGTGAACTTTGGTCAAATTAATTACATCTTTTCTGTCTACTATTTCCAAGGATTCTGTGCATGTATTCACCAAGCTTTTGATGATGCTGCATGTTGAAAAACTTTGAGGAAAAAAAAAAACTTGTCAGAAACATTTTGAGCTGAGTATTTATAAATAGGATTTTAATATCTATAAGTGTAAGTTTTAGAAAGCCAACTAGCCTATTATCTACATGCTGATTCATTAATTAATGCATATTTATTGACCCCCTTATTGAACTCTTGCCATTTGTGAATTGTGTGGCAATGTTATCAACATCTTAAGCAGAATAAGACAGAAGAGTAACAGGGCTGGGGAAACAGTGCATAAAGATGGAAATATGCTTTAAGTTGGTTTATATGACACACTGGCAGGTGACATCCAGGAGGCAGCCTCTCATAGTTCTCAGAAGCTTCACTTTTGAATCAAGCAGACCAGAGTTAAATTTCTGATTTGCTGTCTGTTAGCTCTGTTGCCTATGACTATTTACTTCATATCTCTGAGCCCTTTTATGCAAAATAAGAATTGTATCACATTCGATAGTTCTATAACGTAAGCATCATATATTTGAGGGCTTATTATGCATCAGGGACTACTTTGCATTATTTTATTGATAATGATGAGGCTACTCATGGAAATAGAAATGGCTATGATTTTGCTTCTGCTGCTGCTGATTTTTCCATTAGGGTAACCAGAGGTGATATTTTGGGGGGGGGGTGTTCCAGATTCCAAGACAGGATTAAATATACAAGTATTTTAGTAAGGGAACCATGTGGGAGAGTAAATGGTAAGAATATCTAGGATGCTGAAAACGTTGTTAGCCATCATGCAAATATGATCCCAAGGCAAGGAGGTAGACTATGTTAGTGTCTAAGGAATGTTCAGCTAAGTCCTCCCACGGGCTCAAAGTCAGAGGAGTTCTGTTTTCCAGGAACATGTCTGCCACAAGTATCCCTGCCATGTCCAGTCACTGGGAAAGAAGTTACATGAAGCCTGGCTATGATGGATTTCAGAGTGCAGAAGTTGGGACTTTGGTTAATTATGCTCCTTGTAGTTGGAAGGCTGCAAGGCTCATTTCCTATGGCAGCCCCACACTTAGAAGGGGTGTGTTGAATGGATTCAACTGGGGACAGATTGACTACTCAGGGGTTATTTAGGAGAAGCAAAAGGTGCCTATTCATGGCTTCGCTTTTATAGAAATCCCAGCAGAGTAGTGTACCCGTTCATTTTAGACTCAATATTTAACCCATTTCTGTTTGAGCCAAAGTCAAACCTATGTCCGGTACATTCACATTCTTTCCAAAGAATCCCTTGGAATTGTATAATACGTTACAGTTTAGAAAAGTGGTTATATTATTTATCTTTGCAATTTGATTGCCATAAAACCTATGAAGTTGATGGTGGACAGGATGTCATTTGAAGAAAACAAGATTCAGTGAGCACCTGGATGGGAGTGGGGGAGGGGTTTGTGAGTAGAAGGTCTAGGCTACCAGGGACTTGCCTTAACTCCAAGCCTGTTGGTGTTTCCAGTGGCCCAGTCTTGTCTAGCGGCTGCAGTCCTCCAGAAATGCACAACAAATATGACAAAGATAAGGTTTTAAAGATATCCTCAATAGGTTATATTGTCATTTGAGCTGGTGATGGTGCAAAGGGGAGGGAAGAGTCAAAGACAGTTTTCACATCTGTGTGGCAGAGAGGGTAAGAAAGACCACAAATAAGAGTAAATAGTTCATATGCTTATGCCCCTCAGTGGGGTCAATTTGTAGATTCATTACTAAATGAGTTTTTAAAATTTATTTATTTTTGGCTGTATTGGGTCTTCATTGCTGTGTGCAGGCTTTCTCTAGTTGCGGTGAGTGGGAGCTACTCTTCGTTGTGGTGCGCGGGCTTCTCACTGTGGTGGCTTCTCTTGTTGCGGAGCATGGGCTCTAGGTGCGCAGGCTTCAGTAGTTGTGGCACGTGGGCTCAGTAGTTGTGGCTCGTGGGCTCTAGAGCGCAGGCTCAGTAGTTGTGGTGCACTGCCTTAGTTGCTCCACAGCATGTGGGATCTTCCCGCACCAGGGATCCAACCTGTGTCCCCTGCATTGGCAGGCAGATTCTTTATCCACTGCGCCACTAGGGAAGTCCTAAAGTTCTTTTTTAATACACTTCTATTTACTGGATGGAAACAAATTTATTTAGAATACCAAGAGGACTAGACACTACTTAAATATACCAGAGGTATTCAAATAGGTCATGGTGTGGAGACTTTCTCATGACTGCTATCAAGCTGGCAAGCAAATACAATGTTTGCAAATAAATGTTTGCATTATGGAAACAACAGTAGGAAAGCTAATTCAGAAAATTTTAAACTTTCTCTGGAGGTTTCACAAATATGTTGTCTTGCTTTGTTCTGAATTAAGTAAATTAAATAATAAAACACATAAACTCACACATCGCCTGTTTCCATGGATGTTCTTGCCAGCTGTTGTGACTTTACTGAGTAATGCATTATCATTGTGATAGCGTATTTGTGATGATGAATAGCACTGTTACATAATTAGAGCAGTCATGTCCTGATGATATATTAACTCAATAACTCAGTAGCAGGCAGAAGAAAATTATTTTAGAAATTCTGATTCTACATGATTTTTTTAAGTACATTGCATATAACATTTAAGTTGGCTATACTACAATAGCTCAACAGAAAAATGTTTTTATCCAATGCTTCCATTTTACAACTGAGAATCATTCAGGGATTGGGAAAAAGGATGCAATTTAGTCCTGGCTTAACTATACTTCTAATTTTCTAAACCTGAATAATTATTCTGAAACTCAATTTTCCCATCTGAAAAATGGAGGTAATAATAGTTGTCTCAGGGTTTTATTGTAAGGATAAAGTGAGTTTAGGAGTTTGGGAGGATTTGTAAAGAAAGATGCAAAGGCAAGATAATTTAGTGCTTCTGGATTATGGCGTGGGTTTGATATCTGGCTCTAGAACTTGCCAGCTGTGTTACTTTAGGGAAATTAATTAACTTCACTGTGCTTCAGTTTTTTCATCTTTAAGAGTTACTACTTGGGATGTTTATGCAATTTAATTGAGAAAACATTTATAAATTTCTTAGAATAATGCCTCTTCAATATAAATGTCTATTAAATAAAATAAATTATTCTAAGTTTGTGACTCAATGTATCTTGATCACTGTGATGGTTAATTTTATGTGCCAGTTTGACTGGGCCACAGGGTGCCCAGATATTTGTTCAAACATTATTCTGGGTGTTTCTGTGAAGGTGTTTTTGAATGAATTTAACATTTAAATAAAAAAAAACTGACTAAAGCCAATGACTCTCCCTAATGTGGGTGGACCTCATCCAATCAGTTGAAAGCCTGCATAGAACAAAAGGCTGACCCTCATCTGAATAAGAGGGAACTCCTTCTGCCTGATTATTTTAGTGCTGGAATATGTCTTTTTTTCCTGTCTTTGAACTTGAAACAGTGGCTCTTCCTGGGTTTTGAGCCTGCCAGCCTTCAGACTAGATATAAACCATCAGCTTTCCTGGGTCTTCGTCTTGCCAACTGAAGATCTTGGGACTTGTCAGTCTCCATAACTGCACGAGCAAATTCTTTATATTATCTTTATCTATCTATCTATCTATCTATCTATCTATCTACCTATCTACCTATTTATTTACAGTCGGCCATCTGTATCCAGGGATTCCAAATCCACAGATTCAACCAACCACAGATCAGTAGATATATCACGTTTGTGGATATGGAACCCCTAGATCAGAAGGCCTACTGTGCTATGTCATTTTACTTAAGGGACTTGAGTATCCCAGATTTTGGTACCTGTGGTGGGTCCTGAAACCAATCCTATGTATCCTATTGGGACCGTCTCTCTGAAGAACCCTAGTATACTCTTAAATGTGTCTCTAACAACTACAATGATAAAGATTTTGCTTCACAAAATAAACACAAAGCTAAGCTGAACATAAATGGTAACAAAGTATGTATTAAAAATTACATTATATTATTCTTACAATGTTAGAATTTAAATGACTCTAAAATGAATGATCTGTACATTTGTTTGATAAATTACTTGTCAAATAATTTAATAACTTAATTTTCTGTTTGTCATGGAGTATCTGAGTAGATTCAAATTTATATAACCTTTCTGCCATGTCTGATTGAATTTTATATCGTATATAGAAGAGGTCACAGACATAATTATTAGGTAACCGCTTCATTTTTGTAAATCACTAGTGATGCAGCTTAGTTTTAGTATATATTTTACTATGATCTTTTTCATTTTAAAAAATAAATGGATATTTGAGAGCATCTCAATTTCAGTGCCCAGTGGGAGCAATTTGGTCAGATACAGAAAAATCTCATTAATGGTGCAATAATTTTCAGCAGCAGCATTTCTGCTTTATAGTGAAAAAATTATTTTCTAATACAGTTGATTCTTATTATTTGTGGTAATTATGTTCTATAAAGTCTTCGTTAAGAATGGATTAGTGAATAGTTAAGCACGGCTCCAAGGGGAAATACAGGTTTATGTCCCTGTGAGCCTCTGGTTACACGTTTTGTCAATCAATCAATGCATAACCTTGTTTTATGTTTGTTTCTTTTTAAAGTCACCCACCTTATTAGATACATATTGTTGATTCATTAACACTGAACTCATTATGAACCCCACTATAACTTCTGCCTGAACTAAGCTTCTCTGTAAAGACATGTCACTGCCTTCTTGCTCTTAGGAACACTAGGTAGCACTTCAGCACTACACTTGGGGGCTGTTTTAAATAGCAAAATCACTAACAGAAAGCACAACAAGGTGAAACCATGGCATTAAGCAGACCTCAAAGAGGACACTTGTTTATACTGTGAGAGCTGAAACAAGAAGGCAGAGCATTGCCTTGTTTGACCTCAGCTAGATATATGTGTATAGGGGACTCAAATTTTTCACCACTCTGTGCATGTCTGTGAAAATGATGCAAGTATTGACTTTGGGGTTAAAGATAAATTTTAGCAAATAAGCAAATTCACAAACGCAGAATCCATGAATAAAGAGGATCAATTCAACATTTGAGGTGTATCTAATACTTCAATATTTCTATTAGTAATTTATATATTTAACTAGAGAATTCTTAATTTCGTTGAACATGAATTTTAGGGAAAATTATTAGAATTATTAGAATTATTAGAATCAAAGTGTGCTCTCAAGTAAGAAAACTGGGAACCTGTAACATAGTTTTAGTGGCACAGATACAAATGAATTCATTAGGAATAACACATTGTAAGAAGTTGCTAGAAGAGTAATTTTGAGCAAGTAAAATATAAATTAGATTTAAAATTATAAAGAATTGTGAATCTGGAAATAAAATTTAGAGAATCCCAAAACATGGGCAGATTTTCATGCTTTAGACTGCATATATTTATTGGTTCAAAACAAATGGAGTTTTATATCCAAGAACATTCCTAGCAGAAACCTGAAATCTAATTATTCTAGTCCATGTATTATATATGTAAAGTGAAGGCAGAAATCTATGCCTTTTTCATAAAAAACTGAGTGGTTACTTTGATGTCAATTATGGAAAACCCAGCAACATCCCCTTCTTCTCTAAATGGAGTAGAAACAGTGCTTGAAAACTATTATATGTCATGTAATTTAAGTACAATATCCTTGAAGCAGTAGGCATGGGAGGATGTTTGCACATTAATAGCTACAGAATGGAAAAAAATTTGCCCCCATAGTACCGAATAGTTAATAGTAAGGATAGAATATTATAAGATAAATTTCATAATTAGACACACCTGGCTTCAAGACTCATCTCCACTATTGTGAAGGTGATTTCAACTTTGCAAATGAACTTCACTGAGCCTCATTTTCCTCCCATGTAGTTGGAGGTAGAATAGAATTGTGTTTACTGCATCTAGTCCTGGAGGAACAATTACCTGCCTTAGAATCCCAGTTCTGCCACCTAGGAGCTGTTTGGGAAAGTTACTGTCTTCTCAACATGCACCTTTCTCTTCTATTTCAAAGATGTGATGATAGGATTACCCTGTATCAGTCTGGATTCAGTTGCAAATATAGAATCTGTTTTTTGTTTGTTTGTTTTTTTATGCTTCACAATGTTGTGTTAGTATCTGCTGTACAATGAAGTGAATCAGCTATATGTATACCTATATCCCCTCTCAGACCGTCCTCCTATCCCCCATCCCCATCGCACCCATCTAGGTTATCACAGAGCACCAAGCTGAGCTTCCTGTGCTTTATAGCATGTTCCCACTAGTTATCTATTTTACACATGGTAGTATATATATATGTCAATCCTGATCTCCCAATTCGTCCCACCGTCCCCTTCTCCCCCATATCTACACGTCTGTTCTCTATGTCTACATCTGTATTCCTGCCCTGCAAATAAGTTCACCTGTACCATTTTTCTAGATTCCACATATATGCATTAATATATGATATTTGTTTTAACTAGGTTGAACAAATAATTTATTCTAAAGAGTTTTTAGAAACATTGAAAAGGCTGAATAAACAGACTCTGTGCTAGTATGAACAGAATGTAATTTACCATTGGGCCACAGTTCCCAAACTCTGGCCAAGGCACCCTCTGGTGCTACTGTGAAGGTAGCCAGTTCACAGAGATGCCAAGTGATAGTTTAAGTTTTTGAGCTGAGCACATTGACATGTATTGGGCACTGTGGAAACTACTACTATTAAGCTGTTTTGACCTATTTAATAAATGAAACATAATAAATATGTTAAAGATTATACTTATGAACATGGATTTTAGAGTTTAAATTCCAATACCACTTTGGGAAAAAACAAAACTTACTGGGACACCAAGGGCACTTTGAACCAAGAATTTTTGGAAACTTTAGTTATAGGATATTAAAGAGCTCACAAAATCATTGGGAAAGACGGAGAAATGGGCAATACGCTGAGTCTCCAAGAATTCTCACAAAGCCATATTGCATAAATGGGCCAAGCCACCAATGGAACTACTTAGTGCTCCCTTCCAATTTGCTAAACTGTCAGTACAGCTGTTGGCCTCAGAACCTGTTCACCTTGACTGAAATTCACATGCCTTGCCCCTCTCCCCACTTAGTTCTAAATTTAAGTTTTACATGAATGCATCTGATTGGTGGACTCTAAATCCTATCTAGCTCACACTATTTAGTCAGGTTTAAGAAGTACTTTTTTTTTTTAATTGGAGTATAGTTGTTTTACAATGTTGTGTTAGTTTCTACTATACAGCGAGGTGAAGTAGAGTTCCCTGTGCTATACAAAGAAGTACTTTCTTAGCAGACGAAAGTCACCTAGAATAAAACCTAACCTTTGTATCAGGAAGTCTGAAAGTGGGCAGGATCCCAGCACATTGGCAAATGGATGCTGAAGCTTGGATGATAGCAGACGGTGATGCATTGATGTTGCAAAAGTAGGGGAGGCTGCTTTGGGGACCAGGTTCCAGGGGCAGAATCCCAGACCACAAAACAAAGTCAAATTAAAGAAATTGCTAATTGTATAACAAAGGTTCTCAGTGGTCTTTACAGAAATATAAGCCAGTGAAGTGGTTATGAAGAATAAGGCAAAAAATGAAAAGTAAAAGTCCTAAAAAGCAGTAGGGCAGATTTGAGGCTGAGCTTTGAACTGTTCTGATCTTTGGCATTCCTTGCTAGTAATCTGATTGAACCCTGAGCCTGCAGGAGAAGATTAAATGACATCAGTTTAGGATATTGGAAGTCCTGAAGTAAAGTGGGTAGAGCAAGAAACCCTGAAACACTTTGAAGATTTTGACTTTTATACCTCATCTATTTTTCCTCTTTTTTGAATTTTATTTTATTTTTTATACAGCAGGTTCTTATTAGTCATCCATTTTATACACATCAGTGTATACATGTCAACCCCAATCACCCAATTCAGCACACCACCGTCCTCACCCCCCCCCAGCCGCTTTCCTCCCTTGGTGTCCATATGTTTGTTCTCTACATCTGTGTCTCAATTTCTGCCCTGAAAACCGGTTCATCTGTACCATTTTTCTAGGTTCCACATATATGCGTTAATATACGATATTGGTTTTTCTGTTTCTGACTTACTTTTCACTCTGTATGACAGCCTCTAGATCCATCCACATCTCAACAAATGACTCAATTTCGTTCCTTTTTATGGCTGAGTAGTATTCCATAGTATATATGTACCACAGCTTCTTTATCCATTTGTCTGTCGATGGGCATTTTGGTTGATTCCATGACCTGGCTATTGTAAACAGTGCTGCAATGAACATTGGGTGCATGTTCTTTTTGAATTATGGTTTTCTCTGGGTATATGCCCAGTAGTGGAATTGCTGGGTCATATGGTAATTCTATTTTTAGTTTTTTAAGGAACCTCCATATTGTTCTCCATAATGGCTGTATCAATTTACACTCCCACCAACGGTGCAAGAGGGTTCCCTTTTCTCCACACCCTCTCCAGCATTTGTTGTTTGTAGATTGTCCATTCTAACTGGTGTGAGGTGATGTAGTTTTGATTTGCATTTCTCTACTAATTAGTGATGTTGAGCAGCTTTCCATGTGCTTCTTGGCCATCTGTATGTCTTCTTTGGAGAAATGTCTATTTAGGTCTTCTGCCCATTTTTTGGTTGGGTTGTTTGTTTTTTTAATATTGAGCTGCATGAGCTCTTTATATATTTTGGAGATTAATCCTTTGTCCATTGATTCGTTTGCAAATATTTTCTCCCATTCTGAGGGTTGTCTTTTCAGCTTGTTTGTAGTTTCCTTTGCTTTGCAAAAGCTTTTAAGTTTCATTAGGTCCCATTTGTTTATTTTTGTTTTTATTTCCATTACTCTAGGAGGTGGATCAAAAAAGATCTTGCTGTGATTTATGTCAAAGAGTGTTCTTCCTATGTTTTCCTCAACCTCACCTATTTTTCTATATCTAAATAGGATAAACGGTGGGATTTTCCCAGGACTCAGATCACTTTTTATTTTGAAAATATGATGCTTGTAATATTTTCATTTTTAATGAGACGATTAAGCTATGATTTATTAGTTCAGGTAAAACTTCTAGATCAGCTATAAGAATTCCACTTCTGAAGAAAGCAAAAGCTATTAACGTCACAGAGCATTTTTATTTTCTTAAGTCTTCAAGTAGAAGCATTAAGAATCCATAATGCTCCAAATCAATTTTGCATTGTTTTTAACTTTCCAAAGTAACAATAAATATTTCCTCCCTTGAAATTAGCTTTAGCTTTATGTATTAGACAGTACATAAAATAAAGGACAAAAAAATCTTAGAAAGGGACACAACTTACTCTTAATTAGGAGCTAGTTATTAACTGCTAGTGTTTACATTTGAAAAACTTTTGAACAAATCATTTTTTTGTCACACAATGAGGCAACCAACATCTTTATTTTAACTAAAATTTATAACTTGATATTATAATACTTCATATATCAAGAGTTCCATGGATTCCAGGAACCATGTATATTTAGATAAAGGTTTTCTTTGACCACAGGCCACTCAGATGAGCATTTGGTCAAAGGACCTGAGTTCAAAATTCTAGTTAGTATCTTTTATCCCCTAATCTTTGGTAGCCAAATATGTTTACTGAGAACTTCCTAGTTATTGAAACTATTCAGCTTCTCCATGTTCAGAGCATTCACTTTTCTTCCTTTTGTTCATGCTTCCTTGACTTACAGCATTGCACAAACAAGTGAGTAACTGCTAAGGCCACACACAGTGGTGACTTATGCAGCCTCACTCTCATCTCATTAAGGTGCACTCTGTTCAGCTCCTCAAGGGAAAATATTTTTGTGTTACTTGACAGTTAGTATGAGAGTCCTTGTCTGTTATAAACTCAAGTAATATACCTCCAGGTGTACATGCCTGTTTGAGGAAAGTACAAACATAAAATAGTCAGCTATTAGGAAAAAAAAAAAAAAAATCCAGCTCAAAGAGTTACAACTGCAGACTTTAACATAAATGCCTTGAGCCTTTTATACTTGCTGTTTCCTCTGTCTGGAATTATCTGCTAGCTTCTTTTCACAGCCGGTGTCCTTCTTGTTATTCAGGTATCAGTCAAAAATACCTTCCCAGTTAGGCCTTCTCTGAACATCTAATTTATATTATAATGTCTTTGCTATTTTCTGCAAACCACTGAAATCGTCTAATTCTTGCATTTATTTGTTCATATTTGATTTTCTCTCTCTACAACTCTGTTCCATCATAGGAACAAGGATTTGATTTGTTTTGTTCACCACAGTTTGCTAACCATTAAGAAAAATGCCTGGCACATAATAGGCACTTTATTATTATTTATTGAATGGATTAAGAATATATTACTTAAACTGTCCATGTTTCAATTCTCTCAACTTGAAAATGGTGATAAAGATAATGTCTCTATCACGTTTGTTGTGAGGCTTCAACAAGATATTATTTACATCTAGGAAATATTATTATTAATGAGGCTTGTGGCAGAAAAAATTGTCAAGTGAATGTTCCTAGTGCCCATCCCAGAGGAGTGGCTTTCCCATATGGTCATTGTTAAACAATGCTCACTATTAGTGTTTTTCAACATTTAGGTGTCTATGGACTACCTGTATCAGAGTCACCTGGGCTACTTTTCTCCATCTCTAATTTACTGAATCTCTGAGAATAGAATAAAAAACTCATTTTTTTAAAATGAGACTTCTGGGCTATTTTTATGTATGTTAGAGTCTGAATACTGTTTCATATACCTTGATACCTAGACTAATGACTCTTCTAGGAATGAAATTCTTTTATAAAGAATTCAACTCTATTAAATGGAAAAAAAATAACCTCATAAATCATGAGCTTTCAGATTTGTACCTATCCGTGTAACTTGTATTTGCTCCTTCTCAGGTGAATGTAAAACCAACTCTTAAAAACTATTGAAATCTGTGAACATCACTTACTTTGAAGCTACTTTTTCTGAAACCTTTTCATTGCATGTTCTTGCCTCAGGCAGCAAGCTCTTTCTCTCTTCAGACCCAGAATGATATTTACCTTCTTTAAGGATTTCCCTATTAAAATAGAAACAAAACAAAATAAAAATCCTCTTGTCAGTCTTTTACACTTGACATTTTAAAAATTATTCTTTAAGAGAAATGAGCATTGGTGAGTTAACATATACATTTATGCCTTTTATCTCTAAGAATAAAATAAATAAATAGCTTTGTCTCAAGGAAGAGGAACTGCAGTCCCCAACACATTGATAGACAAATAATTCATTTTGCGTGGAGGGCAGAAGTGCAGGAGTTCTTACAAAATGAAATCAATACTAATCCTCAGGCAAATGAAATCTACCTGTTTTTGAGAGAATCTGTAGGGGATTTGATTTTGCAAGGGAAGGGAGCTGTAGGTAAGGATTAGAGAGCATGTGATATAAATGGTGATGTGCTAAAAAGGAATAACTACTGGTGTTGAAGTCATCTGCTTCTTTTTCATATAAATTTTATCCCACAGGTAAAGTTTGTGTCAACTTCCCCTCCCCAAAGCAATAAATTTGGGCAGAGTTTTAGGAATACATTTGCCTTTTTTCCCCAATTTAACAATATTGCAGTACTATAATTCACAACCTACCTAAATTTCACCTTTAGAACACATCTCTAAGCCTCTTCTATTATCATACCTAGTTTTGGGGTGGGAATATCACTGAAATACTGAAATAGCATAAACTTTATTAATAAAACTAATTGAAGATGGAGTCCCCACAATGCATTGTTTCTTTGGGGGGAGCCAACCCTCCCTGGCTGAGGCCTATTTGTGTTTTACGTGATCTCAGTGCTAATTCTATTTGTGAGAAAAAAAAATCAATCAATAAGATTGTTAGTTGCATTAATATCTATACAAATATTATAGTAATATATAATACAATATAAAATATAAAGAAATATAGTTATATTCAAAATTTTTATTTAATAAGACCTGGATGTGCAAATGTTACACTTTGCAACTTTGTGTCATGTGCATCTTCTTGTATATCTGACTTGTGATGTATTTGATGCATAAAAATCATGTATATTATTTATTATGCAAAAATTAGTAGTATCTGATATATATAATTAGGACTTTATACTTTTTAAAGCACTCTAGCACACATTCTTTAACCTAACTATTACAACACCTATGCAAGTTTACTAAGGAAATGAATGATTTGCTATTAAGGCAGTAGAGCTTTGTAATTCCAGATTCAGGAGTCCCCCCCCCCCCCCCCCCAACTCACATGGTTCCTAATTGCTGGTTTTGAAATTTCATTTCTTTGGCAATGTGTGGATTGTTTTTGCCAATGTTTTATATTCATCAAGAATATTTTTAGTGTACGATTTTGACTAGGTAAGTTAAATAAGAGCTATAAAGCTCTGGTTTCCTTTCCTATATGATGAAGTAGCTATTCTAATTTTTTGCCTATAGCGTGTATATATATAGTTTTAGTTTTTACAATATTATTAATCTTCCTTATTTCTTAAATTGAATATCATCATGGAAGTTTGACTATAAGCTATGCATTAATAAAATCTCATATCTAAGCAGGTTAATGAAACAACAAGCTAATCTCCTCTGGAGTAATTGCCACATTATATACATTTTATTTAGAAACAAATTCTCAAATTACATATATACTTATGAAATGTTTTTCAAAGGATTAAATTTTCATTATGAATTATATAATTGGAAATTATAATTTTTACATAGAAATGTGAGACTAACATAAATGAAGTTTTATGTAGGCTAAACCATCCATTTGGTTTCCCAGAAGATAGACTCAATAAATGCATTTTTTAAAAATGTGTTTGCAGAAATAAACCATTAATTTGGGGCAATATGAAATGAAATCAGTTTTCAATGGCTAATATTTAATATCATCCATATGAAATGACTAACATTTCATCAGCAAGTCTCAGCAAGAGCATACATACATTTATGTAACAACCTTGACTAGGTAGTGCACATCCAGCCATTATGTACTGAAAAGGGTCTCCAAGGAGCCACAGGAAAAAACAAATCATATTCACATGTTTTCTACTTAGAAAAGGAGTCTTCTGTTTCCTGCCTGGTTTTCTCCCAATTCTATGCTCTGTATGGCAGCTGGTTCTCCTGGTTTTTGAAACCGAAAAGGACCCTGTGGATTTCCTGGGCACGGAAGCCTTCAAGACTCCAGCCTCCATTACCTTCCCTGAGTTCCAAAGGGCAAATTCAAACAGTTGCTAATCAAGGGAGGAGCAGCCAAGGAGATTAAAGAGACCAGAGAAACTTATCAAGATTAAGAGACCGAGGGCTTCCCTGGTGGCGCAGTGGTTGAGAGTCCGCCTGCCGATGCAGGGGGAGCGGGTTCGTGCCCCTGTCCAGGAGGATCCCACATGCCGCGGAGCGGCTGGGCCCGTGAGCCATGGCCGCTGAGCCTGCGCGTCCGGAGCCTGTGCTCTGCAACGGGAGAGGCCACAACAGTGAGAGGCCCGCGTACAGCAAAAAAAAAAAAAAAAAGAGATTAAGAGACCGGACCACCTGAGACCCTGCACACACCCTAATCTTGTCAGCAGCCCCACCCTTGAACTATTGCCATAAAACTCCTCATCAAATCCTTTCGGGTTGGGACACATAGTTTTCCAAGGTAGGAGTTCTCTGTGTCCCCCTTTGCCTGGCAAAGCAATAAAGCTATTCTTTTCTACTTCACCCAAAACTCTGTCTCTGTGATTTGATTTGGCACCAGTGCAGAGAGGCCGAGCTTCCGGCATCAGTGTCAGTAGTTTATTTCTCCATTTTTCACATTAAGTTAAAGTTTGTTGCAGTTTATGTCTTTAATTTATGCTGAATGGTAATATTGATTGTAGATTATATTAGTTTTCCTTGTTGACATATATGCATTTGGAGGATATGCTAAAATAAACTGATTTAGCCAGTTTGTCCTGTAGAAATCCAGAGAGCCTTTCTCTTGTTCTTCCTTAAATCCAAACCATTAGACTTTCATTCCCACTACTTAAAAAAAAAAAAATTCACCTGTCTATGGTATCAGTGACTTTCTAGTGGCCAAATCCAAAGATCAGTTGTTGTATCTTACCATTTTTGGTTCTCCTCCTTCCTCACTGGGATCTCCTTTTCCACCTCCTTTCAGTGGTTTCTCCTTACCTTCCTGAACTGGAAATATTGCAGTTTCTATTTCCACTCACTCCTTAAGTGATCACATCCACATCCCTATAAATTTTAAAACAATCAATAGAGTTACATTTTTTTAATTTTTATTTCCAGCCTAGATCTCCCTCCTGAACTTTTGAATCATACTTCTAAGTACCTATTCAATACTTTCACTTGTAAATCTAACAGGCATATCACATGTAGTTTATCCAGGATTAAACTCATGATTCTCAACATAGTAACAAATTTTCCTCCCAGTTTCTCCATCTTCATAAATGACAACTCCATTCTCTTTTGCTTTAGAAAAATGTTAACCTATTATTTACTTTTTAATTAATAGACTTTATTGTTTAGAGCAGTTTTAGGTTCACAGCAAAATTGAGTAGAAAGAACAGAGTTTTCCGTATATATCCTGTCCCCCCCCACATGCACAACCTCCTCCCCTATCAACAACCTGCACCAGAGTGGCACATTTGTTATAACTGATGAACCTACATTGACATGTCATTATCACTCAAATTCCATAGTTTACATTAGGGTTCACTCTTGGTGTTGCATATTCTATAGGTCATGACAAATGCTTCTTTTTCTTGTTATCTTACATCTGGCCATCAGAAATCTCTCTTGCTTCTATATTCCAAAATAATCAGAGCCTGAAGATTCTTATCACCTTCATCATGTATCTCTGGATCATTGAAATAGCTTCTTATCTAGTCTTCCTTGACTTCATCAAGCTGTGCTCCACAGAGACCCAGTGTGGTTCTTTAAAAATCTTTTAACCCATCCATATTGGTTTCTCTGTCATTCCTTACCCTCTTCCACTTGCTTATTTCTATTCATCTACATTTGTCTCTTTAGTATTTCTTGAACGCATCAAGAATGCACCCATCTCAGAGTCTTTGGCACTTGCTGTCTCCTTTACCTGTACTTTTTTTCCCCCAGTTATCAACAGATCTTAACTCCCGAATTCATTCTGGTATATGTTTAAATTTCACCTTCTAAAAGATGAAATCCATATGACACTATTTAAATAAAATCCACGACAATACTACTTGCCCTGAATTATTATCACTATTGGTATATGTATGTATTTATATACGTATGTATGTATGTATCTATCTATCTTTACTTAATGTATTTCTTCCCTTACTAGAATATAACATCCACGAAATAAAGGAGTGCATCAGTTTTATTCAGTGGAATATCCACAGTCCTTGAACAGTGCCTGGATTATAGAAAGCATGTAAATAGTTTCAAATAACTTTTCCATGAATGACATGCAAATCAGGAGCTCAAGTTGTTTTATGGAACTTGAGAAATTGTAAACATTTTTTTGGAAAGGTAAAAGAGTAAAATATTAAAACAATTTCAGAAAAAAATGGGCAAGTTTTGAACAGATAATTCACAAAGGAAGACATGGAATAACCAATAAGCCAATGAAAAGGTGGTCAACATCCTTAGCTATCAAGAAATATAAATTAAAAGCACAATGAGATGCCACTAAACATACACTGGAATGGCTAAGCTTAAAATACCGATAATATAAAATATTGGCAAGAATTTTAAGCAAATAAAACTCATACATGGTTGGTGTAGAGATAAATTTGTAAAATCGCTTTGGAAAATGGTTTGATGGTTTCTTATAAAGTTAAACACACACTCAGGTTTTCAACCCCTAAGCACTTACCTAAAAGAAGTAATAACACGTCTACAACTCTACAGAAAAATTTGTATACAAATTTCCATAACATTTGTATTCATAATGGCCTGAAACTAGAAACAACCCAAATGCCTATCAATAGGTGAATGGATAAACATACTGTGCTATATTCATAAAATGTAAACCTTCTAGGCAAGGAAAATAAAAGAGGCTATGATGCATGCAATAATACAGGTGGATCTCAAAAGCTTTATATGAGCAAAAGAAGCCAGATGCAAAAGAGAGAATGACTCCACCTAGAGGAAAGTCTAGAATAGGCAAAACTAATCTACAGTGAAACACATTTGGGTTGTGTTGGACTAGAAATAGGTGAGTTTGACTGCAAAGAAACACACCAGAACACTTAAGGATGATGAAAATGTGTTGATCTTGATTGTAGCTGTGGTTATACAGACATTTGCACTTGTCAGAGCACCTCAATTTGTACACAAAAATCATCATTTTATTGCATGAAGATTACACCTGAGCAAAGTAATTTAAAAAGTAAAAATTTCTATTTAAGTACATGAAGCACTTTATTTTAGAGATGTATTCAATTATATTTTTGATTTAAAGTTTCTCTTTATTTTTAACCAAATTCTTCACTATGAAATTTATGGCAGATAACCATCACCAGATTGTAGAAATATAACTGAAGACAATGACTCTTACAAAAGGCATTGAAAAATCTAAGAAAGAATCAATCTTGTATTTGGTGGTGTATTTTGTAAACATGTGTTAGAGAATGTGAACTTTAAGGCTGTCCCTTGTGGACACATCATACAAAAGATCCATTTATATATAAACACAATTATATTCACTGTTAATTTAAATACACTTACAAATACTCTTTATACAGTTATATTCATGACCAGAGAGAGCTGGATTCAAAGACACAAACACCATCAACTGAATCATTTGGGATGTTTTTCTTAATATTAATCTTACAGAGAATATCCTAGAAAAGAATTAATCTATTTCTGTATGTCATCTGTCAGAAATTCCCCTTTCATTTTAAGAAAAAATGTATATTCTATGATCAACTGTTTGTTGGTAGCTTTGTTTCTCTGTTTCTAAGAGAATATCTTTGCTCAGATTTTCATTTGATAAATTTTATGGAGCAACTTCTTGAGTAATGGACAGATTTAAACTAAACTACAAAATAACTATTTTTCAGTATTTTACTTGTTGTTATTTGAACTTTTCCTAATTATGATTAAAAAATAGTGTTTTCTTAAACCTGTCTGGTGTGAACTAGCCACATTTAATTCCACAAATATTTACTGCACATCTCTGATGTGTCACTTAGTGTTCTAAATACTAAGGACAAAGAAATCAATGAACAAAATAGGCAAGAGTCCTTAAATTTGTGTAGCATATATTCCGATAGAATTAGATAAAATAAGCAAAATAAATAAGGTATACAAAAATTTCAAAGGTGAAAACCTGTCCCTTCTTTACCTTAAATTCATTATATTTCTATCAGTGTCTGATCTAAAATAACAACCTGACTAAATCACTCATGTCCTTAAAATCCCTCAAATAAGTCTGCTTCACATGGAGATGGTTTTCAAATCTAGTTACATAAAAAAGTCATCTTAGGAGTTTCTGCTTTAATTTTTTGTTTGTTTGTTTTGTCTTGTTTCCAGGTTCCAAAGTTGGAGCCGCTGAATGAGATGCTCTAAAGGTGTGCCTCAGTACCCTCTAGTACAGTAAATCTCCCCCAGGGAATTCTCCTGTAACTTGCCTATAGGCCACAACTGAAGAGAACAAAAATTAAACTCACATACAGGGTATGCAAAATATTACGACTTCAGGCCACACTTTCTCCACCTTTCACTTAATATGCAGTGAAAACTATACTAACTGCACTTCTTTCAAACACAGTGATGATTTTTTATGCATTATTACTTTTCCTGGTGATATTTCCTCACTGCCTTCTTACTACTTTTTTTCCTTCCAGAGAAACTTATTATCACACTTCAAGACCCACCTCAGAAATCATCTCCTTAAGAAAAACTTCTCTGAGTCTTCAGATAGCGCTGTCTCCTCTGCTGTGTTTACGTGTGAGGCAAAAACTCCATGCCATGCACCTAAGCTTTGTACCCTTGCTACCAGAAAAATATTCTTCTAAGATAATTATAAGAAAGCCCTAGGCCAGTAGTCAAAGTTTCAAGGAAAATGGCCTACAGCATCAACCCTATACATTGGATTCATTTGTTAACTAAAATTTCAGAAATGGAGACCTGATTAAAATTAAAAGGGGCTTATTTGGGGTTTCTTATGACCGCAGCCCAGGAGACAAGAAGCACTTTTATTGTGTTCCCCCTGACTATACAATGGGCAGATCATATCTCAATCAAGATCCCAAAGCTGGTTGACCTCTCTGGGAATGCATGGGCAGGTGATGAGGTAAAGACTTAAACTCTCATTCACCATTACCCTAATAGACCCTGCATTAAACATTTTTGAAATAACACAATTGATTAGTTTGAATAACAAACAAATAGATAGGGCTAAAATGACAATTACCGATAAGAACTGTAGTCCTGATCCTAAAAGGGAGGTTACTCCAGAAGGTAACCAACTAAATAGGTCAGTTTGGTCCCAAGAGAGTGCTCAGCCAGTTTTTTAAAGATAGCAATATTAGCCTTTAATATTTCTGATTGTTAGACCACTTTTCCTGATTTTCTTATATAAAAACATTCTTTTCCAAGGAGAGGGCAAGTTCCCCTTTGTTGGGCAGTTATAGACAAAGAAACAATACATTTGTGAGGAATTGGCAGGACAAAGAAACTTAGGTTTTGGCTGCTCAATCAGTGAAGAACCTAAACATAATTTGGACTTGGAGTACTAAATTAAAGAAATAATAAGGTTTGTTTATATAGGTTTCTGGCCAGGATTTCCTATCTCTGGTGATAAGGGTGACATTTCAGATGCAGGGAGTATACCTTTTATATGGGAGATTTATTTCCTGCTTTTAGGGAGACAGAAAGGAGGGTCAGAGTGTCCCTCCTGCATCAGCTGTTTCTTAAGTAACTTAAATTTAAATAATCAATATACCATTGAGGCACATTTTTGGGGCGGCCAACCCTGACCCCAACAGTTCCCTCCTCTGATATGTTTCTGGAAGTTTTTACATATAAAAACCTGAGCTGGTGGCTGTGGGGATAGAGAATGGGTTATTAGAGTCTTCCATTTCTTTGAATCAGTTTTCAGTTCTGAGAACAGGTCAGTTCAGTTAAACCGTTGTATCTCATTTTAGGAGGTGGTGATATAGGTGGGCTCCCAAAGGTGCAAGCAATCAGGTATCTAGTAAGAGTCTTTTATATGGGAACAAAATAATCCCCAAAGGTTAATGATTGGTGCAAACTGTAAGTGAGTTTCTGAGTCCAGGGGCCATCGATTAAAAAGATTTTTAGATGTTAGAGTTGAAGGATCTTTTATAGTTTGAAGTATCTCTGATGATGTCATCGGGTGTTCAGGTAAATTTTCTGAACGGCTCATACTGCAACAGACACCAGCATTGTTATGGCAGTTTCTCAGAAGCTTATATCATGTTGTCTAGTTTCAGTCTGAAGGGCTTCAAGAAGAGGGCAGTTTTAATTTAAGAATTTCTGAAATTTGCAGTTATCAGGTTGGGAGAAAATGATAAAAGTTTCAATTCTGTTTACAAAGGTATAATTTACCAAGTTGATGTAAGTCTTAAAAAAGATTTCCTTGTAACTGGAAAACAAAAGATTAAAAAGTAGTAATATTTTGGACAAAGTCATAAAAATTATAATCTTATTTATCACTTCATTCACTCCAGTGTAATTAATTCTTGTTCTGCTTGAGTCTAGTTTTTCCATTATTTCTGTCAACTTTGTCTAATGATTGAGGGTAATAGAGACAGTGATAAATCCAAGAAGTTTGGAAGGTTTTTGCTAAGGCTTGTATGGTTTGCCCAATGAAGTGGGTGCCTTGATCACTGGAGATTGCAGAAGGTATACTCCAAGTGGGAAACATATTTTCTAATAGTTTGCCATCATGAGGGCATAAGCCTTTCATCAAGAGAAAGTATTAACACATCAGATGAAAATTGGGGCTTGCCAGAGATCAAGGAAGAACCAAGCAGCCATGTTGGGTTTCCCATAGCCCTTTTTGTTTAATTTACAGTTATTTTTTACCCATTATAATTTTTATTGGAGTATAATTGCTTTACAATGTTGTGTTAGTTTCTGCTGTATAACAAAGTGAATCAGCTATTTGTATACATATATCACCATATCCCCTCCCTCTTGAACATCCCTCCCACCCTCCCTATCCTACCCCTCTATGTGGTCACAAAGCAGGAGTTGATCTCCCTGTGCTATGCAGCTGCTTCCCACTAGCTATCTATTTTACATTTGGTAGTGTGCATATGTCAATGCTACTCTCTCACTTCATCCCAACTTCCCTTCTGCCCCTCCCGTGTTCTCAAGTCCATTCTCTATGTTTGCGTCTTTATTCATGTCCTGCCCCTATGTTCATCAGAACCATATTTTTTTACATTCTGTATACATGTGTTAGCATACAGTATTTGTTTTTCTCTTTCTAACTTAGTTCATTCTCTGTGACAAACTCTAGGTCAATACACCTCACTACAAAAACTCAATTTCGTTTCTTTTTATGGCTGAGTAATATTCCATTGTATATATGTACCACATCTTCTTTATCCATTCATCTGTCAGTGGACACTTAGGTTGCTTCCATGTCCTGGCTATTGTAAATCGTGCTGCAGTGAGCATTGGGGTGCATGTATCTTTTTTTTTTTTTTTTTGCGGTACGCAGGCCTCTCACTGTTGTGGCCTCTCCCGTTGTGGAGCACAGGCTCCGGACGCTCAGGCTCAGCGGCCATGGCTCATGGGCCTAGCCGCTCCACGGCATGTGGGATCTTTCCAGACTTGGGCACGAACCTGTGTCCCCTGCATCGGCAGGCAGACTCTCAACCACTGCGCCACCAGGGAAGCCCGCATGTATCTTTTTGAATTACGGTTTTCCCTGGGTATATGCCCAGGAGTGGGATTGCTGGGTCATGTGGTAATTCTATTTTTAGTTCTTTAAGGAACCTCCATACTGTTCTCCATAGTGGCTGTACCAATTTACATTCCCACCAACAGTGCAAGAGGGTTCCCTTTCTCCACACCCTCTCCGGCATTTGTTGTTTGTAGATTTTCTGATGATGCCTGTTCTAACTGGTGTGAGATGATACCTCATTGTAGTTTTGATTTGCATTTCTCTAATAATTAGTGATGTTGAGCAGCTTTTCATGTGTTTCTTGGCCATCTGTATGTCTTCTTTGAAGAAAGAACCTCTTTTCAAACTTAAAGACATAGGTAAATTGAAAGTAAAAGGATGGGAAAAGATACACTGTACAAACAATCAATGAAATGCAGGGGACGCTATATTAATATATGATAAGGTAAGCCATTTTATAATATTACCAAAAGGAAAGGAAAAACAATTGGAAATGAGGAAATATTTGAAAATGTAATAACTAACAATTTACTAAAATAAAGATGAAAAACATCTGTTGGAAGTGTATCATAAAGTACCAAATAGGATGGATAAAGAAAAAGTCACACCTTGACATCTTGTGGTGAAATTTAACAATTATGAGTGAAAAGAATATTTTAAATATCTCTATGTTGTCATGAAATTTTAGAAAAACAAAATAAAGAGAATATTATAAAAAAGAGAGAAAACACTGGTCATCTAAAAAAGTACAAGAATCAGATTATAATCATATTATCTCTAAGGACACTAATTTTCAAACAGGCAGTGGAGTAATATTTTGTATGTTCTGGCTTGAGGGTAAACACCAGATACATTTTTTGGTGCTTGCTAAATCTCAGATGTATAAGGGTAGCAGGTAAATATTTCTCTGACTTCCTGATAAATTGTAGATAACTTGGTCTAGAGCTGATCAGAATGGACTGGATATCATCTCCTATTGTTACCTCTTTTTATGGGATCACAGCTTGACATTAGATAACAGCAATTTAAACCAATCACTGGGAAAATAGCTGCTCAACCTCTGGAGATCACAAGGCATAGGGAAAGTGGCAGATTGTCTTGCTGTGGAGAGAGAGCTATGAGTCTCTAGAGAAATTGTGATTAGGTACATCCTCTGCCCCGGAGGTGAAGGCAGAACCTAGACACAAGCCAGTTTCTGGCCAGGCAACCTCCAAGATACCAGGTAACTAAGACTGCTTATCTCTGCAAATATTATATACAGCAAAACTACTACTTGGAGATGAAAGTGAAACGTTAACCATGCTAAAAAGCAATCTGATGGTATTTAGCAAATTGAATGTGTGTAGTCCCTTTAATCCAGCAATTCCATGCCTTGTTTGTATATACCAGAAAATTTCTCTGAACTAATAGATCCATGAGGGACCATGGAACATTTATTTATTGAATATATTTGTGGTAGTCGAGAGTTGGAGACAGTCTATTCCTTCATCTCTAGGGTAATTAATAAATTAAATATTGTGGATATAAATAAATTATATATATATTTATATTATATTATGTATATTTATAAATAAATTAATATTTATAATAAATACATAAATAATAAATATATATTAAATAAATATATATTTATATATTATATAAATTTATATATTATATATTTATATATATAAATATATAAATATATTTATATATATAAATATATATTTATATTATATTATATAAATATATATTTATATATTAAATATATATAAATAATAAATATTTATTAATAAATTAATAAATTAAATATTGTGGATATAAATATTGTGGATAGAATTCTCTTAAATGCCATTCTCTTAGAAACCACAAATAAGATGTACCTAAAATAATAGATAAATATTAAAATATAGTTTTACTAATAAAAAGTAGGAAACAGGACAAGCTACATAGCACACTATTATTGTTATAATTTTAAATTTGAGACAAACCTCAAAACATTACATATTTTACCAAGTCATATCATTATCTAAGGACACACATCAAACATATTAGACTAGGTGCCTATTGTGGACTTTATGGAGCATCAGATGTGACTGGGGAATGTGGATTAGGGAATGTGGATTAAGGTGGAAACTAAAATAAGATCAATCCAAACAAGAATATGATCTTACACAGATGATAATTTGCTGTAAACTGAGAAGTTTGAAAAATTGAGCTCTGTGCAACTGTTATCCTCCCAATCAATCAATTTAAAACTTCTAATTTACTTTTTATAGGTAATGACCTCAATGAGATTATTTGCAATTTCCAAAGGAAAAAATTGCTATGGCAGAACATTTTACACTGTGATTCTCTTATGAATTAAATGATCAGTAAAGAAATCTTTATTTTTTTGTAAAAAGATATCCACATTCAAATTAAGAGTAAACATGCTTCATTTGATCAAATGTAGAAAATTATCTGAAGGGTTATTTTGAAATTAGACTACTGATCTTGCTGATTTTGTTTTCTCTAAGTTTACTAGTTTTATAAGCATTACCTAAACAATGTTAATTTTATACCTGTTAAATTTTGTGTCTAATATTATTCAAATTAACCTAACTCCCCTTTAATTTCTCACCTATTTATTAAGAAAATATAAGTGTATGCAGAAAGGAGATGGTGTAATGAAATTAAAATGTCTTTGGCTTTAGTAATGATGGGTTTCAAATACAAGTTCACTGCCGTGGACCAGCCAGAAAAAGAGGATCTCACCGCCCAGGGTCAGAAGGGAAGGGGTAAGGAACTGAAATAGCACAGATGAATGGAGTCAGAAGGACCAAGACAACTGATGGTTGCAAGGCAAATTTTATTGTGCTACAGTTGCAGATTATATAGACTAGAAAAAGGGAGGTTGGTTGCCAGATGGTGGTTTATATCATCTACAGACTGTCTCGGCTTCAAGGTTAACTTCCCTGAAAGAAAACCCATAAACCCAGAATCATCCAAAATAACCTGCACGTGCAGGGGGGGAGACAGCTTTGCTTGTCTCATTTTACATTCTTTCTGACCTCTGGGCCCTGGTGATTTATCTCCCATGGAATGAAACAAGGAGGGGAGCAAGTAGGCACAGTCCCTTGGAGCAGTGGCGGCATGCCTGGCATGTCCGCAGCTTGCTCTCAAGGCTGACCGTTTCCCACAGTTCACCTCTTCCTGAATGTATAATTTTGAATGTGTCTTATCAGTTTCTTTTTTGGGTAGGGGACCGCACCTCACAGCTTGTGGGATCTTAGTTCCCCGACGAGGGACTGAACCCACGCTTTCGAGGGACTGAACCCACGCCTTCCGCAGTGAAAGCGCAGAGTCCTAACCACTGACCGCTAGGGAATTCCCATCAGTTTCTTCTTATGTGAAATAGAAGTCATATGTAATTGAGAGAAGGATTACAAGTGTCAAGTGAGATAATACACAAAACACCTGAGTGTTTTGCTAGAGAATGAGCCCCCTACTCTCCTCACAAATCAGGTCATGATGCCAAAACAGTGACAGATTCAGATTCCATTTTGATATAACATGAATGGTAAAATGTGAAACTCTTAAAACAATGGATATTTGTACTAAAAACCGTTAAACTAAAATACTGTTTGAATTTTGTCACCACTGTGATGACTTAGCATTTTCTTATTACTTATTTTTCATGTAACAGTATATAAATCTGTTCTGTAAAGTACCAGTCTGGTAGGTTTTTTGGTTTTGTAATTTTGATTTGTTTTATTTTTCATGTCTTCCTTCTTCCCTTCCTTCTTCTTCCTTCTCCTCTTCTTCTGCCTTTTCTTCCTCTTCTTCCATCTCATCTTCCTCTCCTTTTTTTCTTCTTCTTATTCTCATTTTTAAAAGAAATATAGGCCCAGTCTTACAATCTGCTTACTGTCTCTAAAATGTGGAACTTATGAGAAACAGACTTTACACTTACTATGTGTTTTGTTGTTTATGTGCTAAAATGCATAAAACTTGGTTATAGCAGTACCTTACATTTGTAAAGTATATCTGCATTACAATTCTTACAATTTTAAAATCCCTTTCGTATATATCATCTATTTTATGATAATCCTATGTAACACACGAGAAGAATGAGATTCCAAGATCTGTAAAATAATTTTATAAAGGTTTTAAAATCAATTTTTCATAGACTAGTGGCAAAGCTAAACTCAAGTCTTTGGATTACAAATCCACTACTTGTCAGGAATATTGCAAAGATGAAATATTAGTGCTATTATTGCATTATTGAATTATTGAATGTTGTTGCTATTATTTAATTTTCCTACTTGCATATCTTTATGAATTCTTTAACTGACTTTTTCACAGTCACCTCATTTATTTATTTTAGGCAGAAAGAACGATGTAACAAGTTTTATGTCCTGCTATAATGTGCAATATCATAATTCATTATAGTTTTTAATATGGCATCCGATTTTCTAAGGTGGCCACTACATTTTTCTTATGGTGTTATTAATAGTAGAAATTATCCTGAAACTAATGTAGTTACATTAAAGTTTTAGATAAGTAGCCTTTGGTGTTCAGAAAAAATGAACCCATAATATGTGATTTATACAAAGCATAAGACAACCAATCCATAGGCATAAAAAGAAACTATTATATAGTGCATTATTTGTAGTAAGAAAACTGCCTATCAATCTACTAGTATACCATTAATATGCAATATTAAAACATAGATTAATACTTTGAAAACTGCTAGTCTAAAATTAGGTATAGATGAAACATGAATTATAATTATACATTTATCACTTCTACCCCAAAGCTTTTAAAGGGGAAAGTAAACATTTCATCATTCTTTTTGAAAAGAGTTCTGGAAGAGTAAAATTAGATGATGTCTAGATTTGCTTATAACATGTTAGACAGCTCTGAATTTTGAGAAACTTGTAGAATACCAACTTGAAAAAAGAAAAATATGTATTGTAAAGATAAGTATTTGTTGAGATTTGGAGAGAATGGATCACTTATACCATTCATCAGACTATTGTCAGAATAAAACTCTGTATAATACATCACTCACATAATTTTCTCTACTGTGTGAATTCCCAAGACAAGCTATATTTTAAGGAAAACTTCAGTGCTGTTAGATTTCACTTGTTAAAAGTTATACAAAAAGATGAATATCAAGGTTTATTTTCATCTCACTTCTTTCTTCTCTTTAAATTTTGCCTTTATGATTGACAAGTTAGAATATAATAACAGGGATACACAGAGAGGAAGAGGGTTAAAAATTCATTTGCATTTCATTGAGACAAAATAGTGCTTACCAATTTTTGACTACACTAGTAATCTATTTTAAAGTTGATTATTCTCACTTTGCATTTCTATGCTGAAAGCAATTTTGAATGAAATATTTAAAAAGTGTCAATATATTCAAGTAACTATGAGCTAATCTAAATAATTCAATATTTAATCATGGAAAGGAAATACAGGCATGGAAAATTCTAGAAAGATTGAGAGCTGAATTTGACTTCCTCCCTTTCACTCTGAACTTCACAATTTCTCTACTCATCCAGTGCTCTGTGGCTGTCCCATGACACGATGGGATAAGTTAAAGCTCTGGATGAATATTAGGGTATAGAAAAATCTTGGGCCTCTGGGATCCTTTGACTTGTATATGAAATGTCAACACAATGAGGACAGTGGAACATGAATAAATATGCTGGACCCTCCCCAGCCAGATGCACACTTCTCCTAGTGCCTTAGTAGGTAAGAGGCAGCTTACCTAATTCTGCACCCCTGCCCCTATATGGGTGGACAATACATTTCATGCCATTTGTCCACAGTTAGGTGGTGTTGCATCAACCAGACCTGAAACCCCCCCAAAAACAATTAAAAATTATAATAATAACAACAAAGTTAAGGATTCTTTATAACAAGATAGGAGTAGCAGTTAAAGCAAAATTAGTACAAGGCAAGAAAAACAGAGCTCTTGGTGTCGACAGGCAGCAACTTGAATAATGACAAAAAGAAGATTACTAGATTTGAATGCAACGTATGCACATAGGAAACACTTACTTAAAAGTAGAAAATATAAAAAATACGATTTCCCAAATGAACAATTTACTAGATGAATTGAAGAAGACGTAATCACTGTTGAGACCAGAATTTTTGGCTTAAAATATCAAATGGAAAGAAAATCTCAAAGCAGAGGAGAAAAATAATTTGGTAAGTTAGGAACAAAAAACTCAATATGAAAATGTGGAAATAATATGAAGAGGCAGTTCACAGAGGAATAAACCCAAATGGTGAATAAGCATATGAAAAGACACTCAAACTAATTAGTAGTCAAAAATGCAAATTAAAGTAACATTGAACAAACCTTTTATACCCATAAGACAGCTCATTTTAAAAATTGAGATGATACCTATTATAGATGCAGAATCAGATATAATTTATCTCATACATAACTTATGGTAATATAAATAGTTATAGCAATTTTAAGAGCAAAGTGGTGACTTCTACTAAAAAATAAAAATCTATATAGACTCTGAGCCATCGTTCCCATTTCTGAAAATCAGTCTCATAGGGCAAATTCTATAAAGGTAATATATGTGTAAAATTATGCATAGCATCAGTGCTCAGAGAAGAAGTAAATAGGAAACAACATGAATACCCCTAAATCCATCAATATTCCAATGAGATATCATACACTTATAAAATGAAATAATGTACAGCCAAGAAGAAAAAATAATTTTGAATTATATAAATGGAGGAAATATTTTCATAAGGAGTAAAATCTATATAACTTGGACTTTATGACACATAAAATGAATAAATAGCCACATACAACAGTGATGTTTTAGACGATTATAAATAATTAATGAGCATTTATTATTATGAGTGAAGGATTTTTTTAATATTAATTCATTTATCCTCTAAAAATTCCTATAGTTTTTTGGGCATATTGAGGTACATTGGGGTTTAGTAACTTACTTAATATTATACAGGGAACAATGTTTCCATGCAAAAAGACATAGTTCATTTTCCTAATCTAAATGTAAGTTTTAAAAAGTTTTCTTTTTAATTCACTCTTTGTTATTAACCTAGTTAGACATTTGAAATGTGAAAGTATTCTAATCAGCTAGTATAGATGGGATCAGCATCTTTAAGGACTGGGCAGTGGTCAGGAAGTCATTGTAAACTAAAAGGTGATCCAAAGACCATGTGACAATCGTTCCTGTTAATTTATCAGTATTAACAGAGAAAAGTAAGAGGTACGTATTGACTATTTATTTTAGTTTTCATACATCTGGTTATTAACCTCAGATAGCCTAATATGAAATTATTAGCATCCAAACTAATATATTTTTTTAAATTTAGGTATTTTTGCCTCTGTTATTTCTGTCACAAACATTTGGCCAATCTTTACATCTCTTGGGATCCATGTTATTCTTAAACAAAAGAGTTCAGTCACAGTGCTTAGTACATATTGCACTAAAAGCATAGTTGCTAATTGTTTTCTATAATGTCAATTAAAATAAATAAAATTTGTTAATATTTTAAGCATAACTATGAGAAGCTTTACGTTTTATGGAGTAAAACTGGTTTAAAAATACGATTGTGACAACATTGTAAATGATGCAAAACATTGTATATTCTTGCCTCCTTTGTCATAGTTTAATTGACCGTAAGTGCATGGGTTTATTTCTGGGCTCTCCTTTTTGTTCCATTGATCTATGTGTCTGTTTTTGTGCCAGTATCATATTATTTTGATTACTGTAGCTTTGCAGTATAGTCTGAAGTCAAGGAGTATATTTCCAGCTTTATTCTTTTTTCTCAGGATTGCTTTGGCTATTTGGGATCTTTTGTGGTTCCATATAAACTTTGGATTATTTGTTCTAGTTCTGTGAAAGATGTCATAGGCATTTTGAAATGGATTGCATTAAATCTGTAGATTTCTTTGAGTGGTACGGATATTCTAACAATATTAATTCTTCCAATCCGTAAACGTGAAATATCTTTCCTTTTCCTTGTATCGTCTTCAATTTCCTTCATCAATGTTTTCATAGCTTTTCTTCATTTTTAATATATATATATTAATACCTTGTTTTATTTTTTAAGTGTGAGATATAATTGACATATAACTTCATGTAAGTTTAAGATTTGCAATGTGTTGAATAAATACTCCTCTATATTGCAAAATAATTACCAATATAGAGTTAGCTAAAACCTCTGTCATATCACATAATTATCATTTCTTTTTTGCGGTGAGAGCATTTAAGATTTTCTCTTTTAGCAACATTCAAGTACATAACACTATATTATTATTAGCTATAATTACCATGCTGTACATTAGATCCCTAGAACTTATTCATCTTATAACTGGAAGATTGTGCTTTTTGATCAATATCTACCCATTTCCTCCAGCCCCTAGTAACTACCATCCTAGTCTCTGTTTCTATGAGTTTGGCTTTTTTATATTGCACATACAAGTGATAATATAGAGTATTTGTCTTTCTCTATCTTCCATATTTCACTTAGCATAATGCTCTCAAGGTGCATCCCTGTTGTCTCAAAGGTCAAAATTTCCTTCTTTCTCATGGGTGAATAATATTCCTGTGTGTGTGTGTAAATATTATGAAGTTATGGTGTATATATACCACATCTTCTTTATCCATTCATCCATTGATGGACACTGTTTTAAAAACACAAGATAGATGAAAATGGAAAGTATGAACATAATTTATGTCCTGTCCTACAAATCTCCACTTTCAGTCATCCCTCAAAAACTAATTCTGTTTTAAGTATGTGTGTTGGTTGTTTCCATAACCCTAAATAATACGCTGATGACTCTATTTTGCCTTATCATTTAAGACAATATATACACTGAAACCCCATTCCAAAAAGTGACAATTTCACTTGCTTGCACAACTTCCATTCAACTTTCTCCCTTTCTTTAATTTTTATAATTTTATTGCTATTTTATTATGTTCATTTTCAAACTTTCATATTCTACCTCTTCACAAGGTCATATCATGACTCTGCATCATGGAACTTAGGAGTACGAGATCTCACAGGTTTTCCCACGCTTTGCCTCCTCTTCTATATCCCAATCCCTCTTGATGATACTTTTATCTTTTCATTTACAAGTTTAAAATATTTGTATAGTGCTTTATAATCTTAATAAAGACTCAGTTGATTGATCATATAAGGTTAAATCCAAAGAACTTTTTAATTACTATTTGTAGTGTACACGATGAGTCACTGCCCTGACGTCACTTTTCAGCTGCTTGTACTGTAGCCGGAAGATTGCCCTCAGTGGTCAGATTTCTTTTGGAAGTACCTCAACAGAAAAACACTGCCTTGCTCTTCTGAGGGCGTCTTAGACCAATGACTAAATGAAAAATTGTATTATAAGGCCTGATCCTTTCATCCCCATCTTGGATTACTCTACAGGACAAAGTTCAGAGCTCTCTATCTGCTTCCCATAAAACTCAGCCTGGTATCAGAAGTGGTCAGACAAAATTTGGACACCGATCACCGAATATCTCTGGCATGAGGATGACATAACTAGAGCACAGATAGCCCCCTGTCACAAAAAAGACAGTTGTTAAAGTTTTCACTGTTGGTAAACTGAGATGGCACACCTGGAGGAAAGGATTGTACTAGCTCATGCAGTGTGTCAGGATTTGGGGAATTACAGGGCAGGGAGGATATGTAGCTAACCTAGTAAGGACCATAGAGTTGTATGGCTATAGATAAGCTCAACTGAGGTTTGGGGAAAGGATAACAAAAAATGGACAGTGAACAGTAAAATGTTTTTTCAAAGTGAACTGTGAAAGACAGAGGGCCTCCTTAGTCTCATATAAAGAAGTTATCTTCTTCAGCTAGCAAGCAGAGGAAAGAGAGGATCAGGGCTAGGAATTTACTTTAAGAGTAGCCAAGTTCCAAAGATGGTTAAATGTCCAATCAAAGCAGGTCTGTTTTGCTAAATTCAGGGCCCTAGTCAGGAAGAAAAGAATCTTGAATCATGGCACGGGAACATCTGGATAGATACCTCCAAAACTTGAAACCTTGGATTCCCTTAATCATCTAAGCCTGCTCTCTGTTAATGGACAACGAAGAGAACTCTCCCCTGAATGCAACAGGCTCCTCTTCATAATCTGCCTTTATCTTCCTTCAAGAACATTATGGCATAAACTCTGGTGAAGTCCCAAACCGAGCCTGATGAGAGAAAAGAGACTGCAAGACCTCACCATCATGTACTATTGGACCATGGAGAGTACACATATTCCTGGTTCTGAGGGTGCTGGAATAAGGAAGCCAGAACATAAATTATGAAATAATATACCGATATAAGAGAACTCTTCCAGGATACAAGATTTAAGGCCCTGGCTGAAACTCAGAAATTGTGAATATGCTTCTGAGAAGTCTTCTAGAAGCCTGTAAAAAAAGCAATTGCCAACTGTAAGAGGGATAAAATGTCAGAATTACAAAGGTAAATGATTCCAGAATGGATTACAAGGCTCAGAAAAGTGGGCATATTAGATTGGATAAACTGAGAGACAGAGGTGTTAATCAAGTTCACAGAAGTAGTTAGGGCAGGTACTAAAATTTGAACCCTAGCAGTCTGGCTTAAATGTATGAGCTCATAACTACCACACTATAGCTATTTTTTATTTGTTGGGTTTACCACTTTATTTAAGAAACAAATATATCAAATTAAAATTCTACTCTCAAATGTTTATTCATTTAACCAGTAATATCTCTGTTCTTTGGTTTCTTGCATTTTTCTGGATACTTCCCCAAAATTAAAATGAAAACTTTATATTTTCCAAAATTATCATTTTAATTTTGAATAATCTTAAGCAACTTCTGTTGCCCTCCAAGGAACTAGTTAATAGCTAATTACTTTGCAATAACACCTGCTGATTACACATGACTCCTGCGATGCAAGGCACCAAGAAGTACTGATTATAAGCATTGCTAAAAGTTTTGGCTTGTGCTTTTTAATATGTTTTCTTGACTCTACAAACTCATTCTTCAAGATAGAAATTCCACTCCTCATTGAAATCCACCAATAGTTAGAAGAACATAGCTACCATTTCATAAAAAAGACAATGATTTTTAAGTAAATGTATGTGTCTGTATTACTATTTGTTTCATGAGATGAAACGTACTTCCTGGACAACCACTGTGCCTGACACCATGCCTGATCCATGCTTTTCATTGCTGATAATGGGCCTCTCAAGCTGCATTGCAGTTTTTATATGCGGTGCTCTCCAACAGCTTTCTCTGTACACGTGTACTATTTATTTCTTTATGTTCCACCTTTGTGACTTGCCCTGATTTCCTGACTAAGGATCATTCTTGTTTGTCTTTCAAGTTCCTTAGTTCTGAACTAAGCCAATTTGATGCCTTGATTTCCTTTTAAATTTCCCACATAATTAGCTAATTTCCTCATGTGCCTGTGAAAGTGTTTGCTTAAGGAACATGATGTTTACTTCAACTCCTGTAGCTCTTACTCTCTATTCCTATTGCTTTTATTATTGTTAACATAAAACTTTTTAAAGTTTCTTTTTTTCTCACTTTCTCCTCTTAGTTAAACTGAAGGCTATATATTATTTTTGCCTTCTCCTTAAATAATGGAGTTAGGAAACTATGTGTCAGTTCTATATTTCTGCTCCAAATCACTCTTTCCCAATCTGCTCTGTGCTTGAGATGAGAATGGGGAAATTACATTTTCCCAACTCTATTACTGCCTAGTTTCTTATTAGGCTCTTCCAATGTGAGGCACTAGGGAGAGATTGAAACAAAAGAGGCAAGTAGGTACATGTTTCTTTTCCCCAGCTGCATAGATGTTCCAAAGCATCTGAGGACAGACAGGCTCAACTCTTAGCTTCCATGGGCACTTCCAGAACCACAGTGCTATGTCTGCTTGGCATCAAAAGAGCAGCACTCCCAGCACCTGGGGAAGTGTGGGGGGCCCTCATTTAAGCAACTATATTCAGATCACATCACCTCTTTCCTTCTCTCCCCAGTCATAGTGTCTATAGTTGCATGCTCAGTTACATTTGGGTTACTCTTTTCCCCACTTAAAAAATTTTTTTAGCCTTTCAAAACCTGTGTAACCAATTCCTCGTGTTCTCTACTTTGTCATGTATCCAGTACAAGAAAATATTAAAATCACTTGATTTATCTAGTTCCTACTCTCCATTCTTATTGATTTTATTATTTTAAGATATTTTTATTCTGAAATTATTTTTTCTCATTTTAATTAAGCCAATGAATATTTATTAGTGCTTTTGTAACTGGAGTTAGAAACATTGACATTTTTACATGGAGCAGAACAGCCAGAGAACAGAAGATGCAATAGTTACAAAAATAGCAACAGTTTTTAAGAAAATACTATATGCTAACTATTACATCTTTTAGAAATATTCCACTTAATTCTTACAGCAATCTTGTGAGATTATTATTTCCCAGATTTTAGGACAAAAACCTGTGTAGCTCAGAGGTTAAATGAACTAAATTCATAGAGCTAACAATTGGTGAAAACTGCTTTTAAGAACTGGCATTTTATCTACAGAACTTATGCTTTTAACTACTATGCAGAAATGCTTGCATAGACTTTCAACTTTCAACCAATAAACATTAAGCCTCCAATATGCTTTGAGTACATCCTAATGCTTGTATATCAGAGTCTTGCCCTTTTAATTGAAATGCTAACATTTTCTAATGAAAACCTGGACTTCCTAACATCAATATTATAAGAAACATTTCTACTTTTAGATTAGAATGATCAAAAAGTGAAAATATGCAAATAATATCCATCATTAGTTTGTTGCCACTGCTGTAGAATTATGGTAGAAAAAAATTTTTAAGTCAACTCCTTACCCCCAAATTTCCAAACCATTTCTGTAGACATTGTCTGTTTAACTTAGCAGATACTTTAAATATTTAAACATTTATCAACATGATAAACACTTATTACACACTATAACCAAGGAAAACATTCCAAATAATTGAGGGTTTAAACTGATAGTGTTTTCGATGTAATAGTAAATATTTTATTTCATTTGCAATCATCACAGATGTAGCCAAAAATAGAATTTTTAGAAATATTTAAGGTTTAGTTTAGCCAAAAGAGGATTTTTAAAAGTTTTTGAAAATCCGTATGTGTGTATAAAACCTTACCAATATTAACTGCAGTGAAAAAATTTTGAGGAAACCATGAATTATAATCTATAATGTAACCCTGTTATTTCACTTTCTCTGGTTCTAAGCAGTCTCCATGTTCTCCTCCACCTACTCAAATGTCCAAGCTGTTCTTACATATCTTTTGACCAAGTTTATCTGCATCATGGTAAGAGATTTTATAAAGTTTGAAACTTCACCTAGTTGCAGTTCTGTTTATCTCTACTGAAAAGGTCAAGAAACACTTTCTATAAAGGAACAGGTAGTAAATATTTTAAATTTTATAGACCATACAATATGGTCTCTGTCACACCTATCCAACTTTGTAGTGAAAAATTGGCCACAGAGAGTATGTAAATGGATGGGCATGGCTGTGTTCCAATAAAACTTTATTTACAAAAACAGATGACAAGCCTTAGGTTACTGACCCACTCTATACCATATGCTTCAAGTTAAGGCTGGGGAAAAAATTCTCAGGATATTTTATTACTTTGGAGCAAACACTACTATAAAACGAATCTATTTCCTCCCAAGGAAAAAATCCTCTTTTTATTACAACTTTTTGGATTCTCCATTGAAATAAACAGAAGAAAATAACAACAAAAACAAAAATGTAAGTATATGACAAGGATCAGAGTAATCATAATTAAAACTTTGTTGAAGTCTACAAATGCCCTAGAGCTCTCATACAATGTGGAAAATTATATGTGATACCTAATTGTTCAATTGGAAACAGCCTGGATCTGTCAAACAGTTGCATTGAAAAACCAGTTCTCTAATCAAAGCATCTTTACCTTGTGAAATATTGTTTTAAGTATGAAGATGATCTTCTATTCTGTCACATACTAATTCTCTTAATTTCTTTATTTGTCTAATTACTGCATTTCTGGATTTGATGTTTTCATCCTCATCATTCTAACTTTTATGCAGCAGCAAAGTCTTCCAAGACCTAGAGAGCTTTTGAATTACTCTGTAGGTATAGAGTGACCACAGGTGAATCTGACAAGGGGAAAAAAACAAACAAAAGAAGAAAATTCAATTCACATTCTGAAATTAACTCGCCAAACAAAAAAATCAAAGTAATAAACAAAGAATAACTGTCATGATTGGAGTTATGCTGAAAATTTACAGAAGCTCTCTATCCTCCTCACACTTGCTATTTGTTTTAGTGTGTAGATGAATACTATGAATGCTACCAACTTAAAAAAGGTAGGAAATAGTAATTTATATTATGGTTAACAACTGTACTGTATGGTTAACAACTGTTTATGCTAAATTAAATAAAAATTTCCTTGAAAGTGGAATTTTTTTCAGTTCTATATCCCAAGTGCCTTATATATGGTAGCATTCATTAAATAGTAGTTGAAATAATAAGAGTAATTTGTAATTGTGTAATGTTGTAATTTGTGATTGTGTAATATAATTTAAAGAGTGTTGCTAACTTTCTCTACCCTGTATAAAGATATATTGCATAAAGGAAAGTGATGATGCCACCCTTTCCCTCTACATAACTTACATGTCCTGTTATTAGTGGACATATTGCTTTTTCGAGTGTTATATAAAATAACTAAGAGCATTGTCTCCTGGGTTCACCAATAAATTGCACATATACTGTCCAGGGGTGGAGAGACATTTACATTAATATTTTGTATCCAAATTATCACATATCATTATAACTAAAAGTAATACAAAACCCTTTTAAAAAAAAAAGAAATCCTGAATTGAGTAGAGATAAATTTCAGTCCAGGTATACAAAGGAGAATAGCAGTGACAAGTCCCGGGTAGCCACAAAGATGGTGTCTCCAGAGCAATTTAAGGTTGAGGAGAGTAAATAAAAATTAAAGAGAGATACTGAAATATTTCCACTACATAAAATTTTTTGAGGTTTGACAAAGTTTTACTCAGTATAATTAATTTTAATTATTATTAGAGAAACCTCGCAGAATTTTAAGTATACTCCAATGTGTATATACTTAAAGTCAGGAAATCACTAACTTGGTTCTATTCTTAACTTATTTTTGTTTCAGAGTTCCAGATGTTCTTTAAAAAAGATCTTGATATTTCGTCTGAAGGCTAGGGCTTTTAAAGAAGAAATTTAGTATTCTAACAAGACATTTGTCTTTGTTTAAGGTCATCCTTACAACTTTGAGGAGAGAGCATGCTGACAATTTATGAAGCAAAAGTGGTCTAACTACCCATAGGTAATAGGGCAAACTTACATTACCAGTCAAAGCTACACAGAGAAATTTCAGGAAAAGATAACTATACAGAGATTGTGTCTATACTCTTGTCATTTTTTCCTCTATGCTGAATTTGCTACTAGAGAGTTAGAAAGAATCAGATTACTTCTCTGAATAGAAAATTAACAATGAAGACTCTAACAAAGATGTGTAGGTCACTATTTCAATTTATTTGAAAAAAATAACCACAGTCTTCAGGCATAATTCATTCATTAATCATGTAATCCAATTGGACAAAAATACAGGGAAGCAGATTTTAAGTTTGGTACAAGGAAGAATACTACAAGTATCTGAAATGGTACCTGGATTTCTGTAAATGATCAATAAATATGTAGTATTTGATTTAATTGAATAGCTGAATCTATTCAAAAATTGAATGGGCTTTCTTGAGTGTTAGTGAGGTTTCTTGTTACTAGAAGTGTCTTCTTATTTCTGGAGGTATTAAAGCAAATTCTAGGTGACTGTCATTAAGATATGAACAGTATAAAGAATTCTTTCATTGAGTTTGAATTTGAACTAGATTGCCTGCTCAGTCTTTTCCTACTCTATGACTTTATAGTTTTAGTAAGAATTCAGTAATTATGAATACATATAAGAATTCTCCAATGGATAGTAAAGAACAAATAATTCTGGTTGCTTACAGATAATCAAGAGCTACTATATATGAACCAGAAACTATTTGACTTAAGTGAGTCCTTAGAAAACATCAGTTCTAATTCTTCAATTTTGTGATGAAGGAATTGATGTTCAGAAGGCACATGCCATATTCAAGGCCTCCAGCTATATAAGAAAATCAGTACTTTACTACTGCCTCCTGCTTCAGTGCTCTTTTCTTTTCTTTCTTTCTTTTTTCTTTTTTTTTTGCGGTACGTGGGCGTCTCACAGTTGTGGCCTCTCCCGTTGTGGAGCACAGGCTCCGGACGCGCAGGCTCCGCGGCCATGGCTCACGGGCCCAGACGCTCCGCGGCATGTGGGATCCTCCCGGACCAGGGCACAAACCTGTGTCCCCTGCGTCGGCAGGCAGACTCTCAACCACTGCACCACCAGGGAAGCCCAGTGCTCTTTTCTTTATTAGTATTTTTCTAATGTGTCTAAGATATTTTTATTATCTCGAGTCTGTGTTTGAAACTCGAGTTTCAAACTCGAGTCTGTGTTTGAAACTTTTGAATGAGTAAATCTTTAGTGGAAACTGCATTTTCCTTTTAAAATATATGCTATCAGAAATATATTTTTAGTTTGATGAAAATGAGGCAAGAGGCAAGGATTAGTAAATAAGTGTTATTACTTAAAAGTTATAAAAATGGAAAGCCAATAATCAAGTAATGACCTTAACCCTCTGCAGCTCAAGAGGCAGACTTGCAGACTACAAGTGACTGGATTCTGCAACTTTGCAGGAATTAAAAGCATCTAGTGATTACATGGCAATGGGAGGAAATTTTTAGTATCCATTAAAATCGTAAATGTGAAACGAAGTTCTGATAACTCAGTGGACGTTGTGATTAATGCACAACAGATTACAGTTTCTCAAAATCAAAACATGAAAGGGAAAGAAATACTAGAACCATATTAAATTGTGCTCATTAAATATCTAGCTGTGCAGGTTGTCAGACCAAACATAGATGGGATCTCTGATGTCTACTGCCTAATTTAAACCATACAAGGTTAACTATGTGTCTAATAAGGCTTCACAAAAACTTACCTACTTGGTCCCATCTGTGTCTTATCTGGTTTCCACAATGACTTTAGCTTGAATATATTACAAGTGTCCTAATGATGTCTTAACTCTCCCAGTCAGGAGGGTTTTCCCCTCAAACTTCATTTTCTTGTTACTGTTGTTGTTGTTACAGAGAATTCTCTCTCTCTCTGTGGTTTACTGGTATATGCAATCCAGAAACATGTGCTGCTAATGCTCATAGGGCCACCCTTGACCAATGGGGAGTGGAAGCAAATACATACATACGCACATACATATACATACATACATACACACTACACTGTCCCTCTTTGTGCACCAGAGCCTTTGTGACTGAGCTCCCATGGTTCATAATAATGGCCAACATGGTGAAATGCATCTTTCCTTCCCTTTTGATCCCCCCTGTCCCTCATTCCCTGATATCATTTCCCAAATAAACTACCTACAGCCCTGTTTCTCAGGGTCTATTTTTGGGGATCCCAGTCTGAGACAGCCAAGGTTGATCCCTCACAGTCCTCAGTGTGGTTGTGTAGACCTGAGTTAGCTGGAGCCCTGTTGCCCATCTGGTAGAAACGCACTCAACTGTTTACCAGTGTGTCGTGGAGATACTATCATGTTTTAAAGTGTACCATGATGTGAAAAAGTTTAGAGCTGTGCAATAAGCTATAAATGTATGATGGTTAGCTATTTGACTATAAAGCTCATAAAGCTTACAAAGAACTGAAAAAAAATGCAATTTACACAATTTTATTTTTGAAAAGAAAGTGGTTTTAGTTATTAATTCATCCAATTAAATTACTAATTTAGAGGATGATATGGCTAACAGAGTGAGACAAAAGGAAATTGTCTAAACAGCATAGAGGAGCATAATGAAAGAGCGTGAGCCTAAATAAGGTGAGAAATCATAAACTAATCATGAAACATTTTGGACTTTTAACTGAAATGTGATTTATTATCTAGCATGTAGAAGAATTAGAAGGTCATTTTTGGATTATTTTTTAAAAACTAAAATGAAAATACCTTTATTATGGGAAAAGAGCCAGACCATGTGGCATAATCACATTATACCCTCCTACCCTGCTTTCACTATTTATGTGGACTCCTTATGGCTTGAAAAGTTGACTCGAATACTTCAGAACCACTATTGACACCCCTTAAAGTGATGTCTCCTTATAATACACATGAAGTTCTATGAAATTTTACCTTCCAATTTATGAGCTTGTTGGACAATACTAAAATACTCATGAAAGGACAATGCTTTCACATAATTAACAGGTGTATACAGAGATAAGTAACCTTCCTGTACTTATCACTAGACTTGAACTAAACATTATTAAAATAGAAGTTTGGGATGAAAGAAAAAAACATCATACATATGAGAATAGTAGTTTTTACTTCATATTTTTATAAATAAATTTATGCATATTCATTTTATGCTTCCCTTTTCCCTGTCCTATTTTTAAGATGTTAGAACGTAATACATGTGAATCATGTTTCCACTAAAACAGAAAGAAATTCTTTTTATTATAGTCAAAATCTGGCTTCATATGACTATCATTTTAGAAGTTGAGCCAACCCTTCCACTATTCATTCCACTGTCTCCATAATCTATATGTCTATTTATTTATAATTACATATATATGTACACATATATATACACACATATATAACATGCAATACAAATGTACATATAATATGTGTGTTTAAGATATAAATATATATTTATTTATAAATTATATATGTAGTGTAATTTTTGTACATTTTAAAGAAAATGTTTAAAAGTTTAGAAAAAGTGTAGATATTTTCTTTCCACAACAGAAGGGATTTTCTTGTGCATCCCTTGAAGACCATTGCTAAGTGAGGTGTTTGTCCTCCTGCATGGGCTGTGGCTCAGTGCTCCTATTCTTGACTGACTTAGAATGCTGTGATTATGTGATATAGAATGATAGGGTACTGCAGGAGGGATTGACAAACATTTTCTGTAAAGAAAAAAAAGAGTAAATAGCTTAGGCTTTTCAGGCCATATAGATTCTTTTGCAACTACTTACCTCGCTTTTTAGTGTGGAATTAGTCATAGACAATGCTTAAAGAAATGGGTATACCACTGTTGTAATAAAACTTTATTTGTAGACACTCAAGTCTAAATTTCACATAATTTTCACATCTCAAAATATTACTCTTTGATTTTTTTCACCATTTAAAAATGCAAAAACCGTTCTTAGCTCATGGGTCATGAAAAACCTGGTGGTAGACAGGATTTGGCCCATAGTGTGCTGAGCCCTGAACAACATGAAAGAGGAAGGGAAAAAAAGAGATTGAGTGAGAGAGAGTGAAAGAATGCAAAATCTAGGAATAACCACTATTTTTATCATAATTACATTCTTTGTGCATTCCTATAGCCCAAAGCAGTGCCTAACATGTAATAAATACATAATAATGTATTGAATAAAAGAATGTAATAGCAAATTTTTCTATCATTTATACAGTATTTGTTCTAAGGCAATAGGAAAAAAAGCAATTATTAAACTAGAAAAAGGAGATTATTGGGTCCAATTGCTAACAATAATAAATTATTACTAAAAAACCAAACCAATGAAGATAGTTAATCATAACTTAAAAGTTTTAAAATCAAAACCTTAAATTGCTTCAAGTTGTCTACTTTAGTATATAATTTCTAAGAAGTCTTTTATGTAACTAAAATACCTGTTGCTGTACTTTATATTATTCTAGGTAAGCATTTTAGAATAAGAACATTTTAAATTTAGCATCTTTTAACATGGCTAATTAAGTCAAAAACTCTTCTTTTGGCTTTTCTTTTTTCATTTTACTCTATTATACCTATGTGCTATCATTTATGTTTTCATTCTGATATATTTTGTTTCTCTCAATATTATTTTTCAGAGAAGCTGACCCAAGTTGGTTGCAATATTCTATATCTCAGTACAAAGAAAAAAAATTAACTGTCTTTGTGTTTAACTGCCTTATAGTTTCACTATTTTTTGATTGTACTTTTTCTCTGAAGCATTCTATTTTTTACGTGCTACTTAAACTCAACCTCAAATATACCTTTATAGTATTTATTCTTAGCAAGTTTTTCTTCAACCTTTCCTTATTCCTTATTTCCTTATTCCTCTTTTTGTTGTTTTGCTTTTGGTACCAGAAAGTATGGTAACCAGTAAGCAATGTGAAATGTTCCACAACATTCAAATGTTAGCATTCTCAATCTCCTTTACTTTCTTCCTTAAATTAAATTAAAAACATCTCAGGAGCCATTGGCCAGAGTAGTAGAAAGCGTAATATGCTCTTTGACACCACATCACCTCCTATTTCCAATTTCTAGTATTTGTAATCAATAATCCATTCCCAAATAATCTATGCCTTCTGAAAGATGTCTACTCAACTTCCCTATACAAGCAATAAAAGCTATGGTTTTTAATCAATCCATGGCTGCTCTTACATCCAGCTGTCAAAATGTTATGCTACTGAGTACTGATCTTCCATAGTCTGACTACCATAGTCAAGGTTCTGAGGTAGTTCTACCTTGCTTGACCTGATCCAGGGAGAGGCAAGAGTTTATTTTTTATCTTTTATGTGATATTGATTCAGATGTCAACTCTGAATTCCAATTCTCTCTAATGGGTAATTCTCCAAGTTGTTGTTTGAGACTAAAGAAGTGTAAACATGTTTGTTTAGCTGTTTATTGTGCAAATTTGCAACTATTATTGTTTTTACAAGCTTATTTATCTAACCAGGGATCAGGGAGTTTTCTTTTTCTTAGTATGAAACTGAAAGAGCACCTCCTGCATCCTGTCCCAAAGTGATAGAGATTAAGTGACTACTTCATGAGGTCAAACACTACCAAATATTCCAAAAAAGAAGAAAAGGTAACTTTCCAGCACTTCTTTACTACAAACAGAAAAGAAGAAAACAGGACATAAAACATAACATAAATACATTCAGCATGAATGACATTTCACTAAAGTTGTCCACTACATTTTTTTAATAGGTCATGATTGCAATTCCTAATAGTAATGTGGTATTTACCATTATATTTTAGACCATCCATATATAAAAATTAAATATGATACATTCCAAAAAAGATGTATCAAGTGGATTTTACAAAACTGTAGGAATAAAACTTATCATGGTAGAAATGCTTACAGCATTATAGTGAGAATTACTATGAATATAGCCTCTATTTTCATAAGTTTATCTTGTGACAACTGTAGAAATGAGACGCTCAATAAACATTCAATACAGGTACTATAGAAAATCTTCACCTAATTATATGAATTTTACTCTAAGGCACACATTTAAATACGCTGGCAAATAAGTCATTAAAATAATTACTTACAGGACTTCCCTGGTGGCACAGTGGTTAAGAACCCACCTGCCAATGCAGGGGACATGGGTTCGAGCCCTGGTCCGGGAAGATCCCACATGCTGCGGAGCAACTAAGCCCGTGCGCCACAACTACTGAGCCTGCACTCTAGAGCCTGCAAGCCACAACTACTGAAGCACGTGCACCTAGAGCCTGTGCTCTGCAACAAGAGAAGCCACCACAATGAGAAGCCCGTGCACCGCAACAAAGAGTAACCCCCACTCGCTGCAAGTAGAGAAAAGCCCGTGCACAGCAACGAAGACCCAACACAGCCAAAAAAAAAAAAATTAGTTACAGATTTTTAATTCAAATTTATAGGTTTCATGCATTTTTGTGCTTGTTTATATTAGAAACCCATTTGACATATGATAAAAAATTCTCATTCAATAACATCCATTTTTTAAAAAACTCTTCCTTGAGATGAATCTACATACAGAAAAGTACACATAAGTGTAGAGCCCAGTGCATTTTCCCAGAATGAAGACATCTGTGTAATCAGCATTCAAATTAAGAAACAAAACATTAATTGCATCTTAGAAGGTCTCATGTCCCCTTCCACCCAATAAGCCACTTCCACTAAAGATATTCACTTTCATAACTCCTAATCAGTAGATTAGTTTGGACTCTTTGGTACTTTATGTAAATGGAATCATACAGTTCATTCTCTTCAGTTTGACTTCTTTCACTTGATTTTATGTTTATGAGATCTATTCCCATTATCTCATGTAGTTATATATCATTTATCTTCATTGCTGCATAGTTTTCCATTTTATCAATATACCACAATTTATCCATTCTCCTAATCATAGTACATGGTTAGTGATAGTTTAAAGTTATTACAAATTGTGCTGTTATGGATATTTAATACATGTCTTTTGGTGAGCATACACAGGCATATCTGTTGAGCATAAGCCTAGAAATTGATTGCTAGCTCATATAGCATATACATACTAATGTTTAGCAGATATTGCCAGATACTTTTCTGAAGTGCTTGTACTAATTTATACTCCCTCAAGCAGCACATAAAAGTTCTGGTTGACTCATTTATTATTTTCTATCCTTTTTTTATTACTCTGAAGTACATGTAGTAGTATCATGTTGTAGTTTTAATTTGCATGTCTCTGATGATTGATGAAATTCACAATCTTTCTTGTGTTTATTGACCATTTGGAAATCTTTTATGAAGCATCTGTTCAAGTATTTTGTTCATTTTTTTCTATTGAGTTATATTTTTATTGATTTGTAGTTCTTGATATATTCTGGAAGAGTCCTTTGAGGGGTATATGTGTTATGAATATTTTTTCCTACTTAGAAGATTTCTTTTCTATTCTCTTAATGGTATCTTTTGTTAGATATAAGTTAATTAATTTGAATACAGTTTATTTTAACTTTTTTCTCTTGTTAGAAAATTTGTGTTTTTTTTTTAAAAAACAATCTTTACATATCCCAAGGTCACAAAGAAGATCTCTTATGTTTTCCACTAAAAGTGTTGTTTTACTTTTCATTTATATTTTCAATCCATCTAAAAAGGATTTCTGTGTACAGTGTGAGGCAAGGGATTAAGAGATCTTTATAAAAAATATCATCCTGTACTCTTTACACTGTATTGTTACCTTTGTCATGAATCAGGTGACCACATATATGGGTGTGTTTTTGTACTCTCTTTTGTGTTCCATTGTCCACTTCGTCTATCCTTAAGTTAATACAAAATTATCTTAATATTATAACAATAATATACTGTATTCTGATATCATTTTCATATTAGAAAAGATATGTAATTTAATAATAAAAATTGAAATAATTTATAATGTTCAAAACATGAACTTAAATGTTGATTATGTATTATCTTAAAATTTTTATGTAGACCATAATATAAATATAAATTATTTTAGAGTCATAAAAATGTAGATCAAAATATTATTTTAAAAATAATTCAAGCACAATATACTTTTTTGTAGTTAACCCATTTAAAAAGACTTATCTGTACTTTTCTGGTGTATTTTAATTCTTCTTTGATGCAATTTTTTGACTTGAGATGTTACAGGTTTATGTTACTTTTATTTGTTCAGTCTTAGACATGTCATTTTTTTTTTCTTCCTCAGTTTTCATTTTATTTTATTTTTTTAAAGAACATGCTCTTTTTAATTTAATTTAATTTTTAATTTTTTTGACCATGCCACTTGTAGGGATCTTAGTTCCCCTGACCAGGGATCAAATCTAGGCCCCCTGAAGTGGAAGCATGGAGTCCTTACCATTGGACCACCAGGGAATTCCTGGCATTTCTTCAATGAGACTGGTTTCTTTCTAGCTTGGAGCTCCATAGCCATTTTAGTGAAGAGAATGAGAACAAAAGTTGTGTGTGTGTTACTGTATATGTATGTAGACATGTATTCACATATGTGTGACACATATGTGTGTGTATATATACATGTACTTTTACCCATACAAATATATTATCCTACTGATAACTCTAATTCCAATCCAGCACAATGAGATTTATTCTAGATTTCTTCCTTCTTATCTTTTTAACTCCTTTTGCTAACATTGAGAAATCTAACAATATCATCAATATATTTAGTTATTTTTTCAGTCCCCCTATATATAACCAATATCCTGACACTTATAGCTCCCACCGCACTTGCCTTCTTTCCTCACATGGGCTTCAAGCCTCACCAGGACTCCTTCTTTGCTTGTGTCTATTTAATGGCCTTTTGACAAAATTGTTAAGGAAAAAAGAAAGAAAGAGGAGTCATATCTTTCTTGGACAAATTTTGGAAGACAAATCTAATTTTAAGGCGAGATCAATGACAAAAAAAAAAGAAAAGAGAATGAGACTGATGTAATCTATTTCTATTTCATGAACAGAGGATTTTTTCCTGAAAATATCAAAGGAAATGCAGATGCCTTACTATTGCCTTTGTATATATAAATATCATAAGAATAAGTGTAAAAAAATTTCCCCATGACAATACTGAAAAACATTGTGGAGTAGAGTCATTCCAAGTTGGATAATTAAGTGCTCTTTTTTTTTTCAATTGTAGCTATAGCCTTGGTTGAAGAAAGTGCTTGAAATTTAGATGTTCAGAACTATGTGAAATCTAGATTAAAGAAAACACTATTAAACACAATAATGAGTTTTGAGAGTTACCTGTATTTTGGTGGAATGGCAATGACAAAACAGCATTATGATAGCAAAGGTGAGATTAATCTATCCCAGGTTGAGCACTCCAGCAGCAGTGAGACTACACATTTCTTTTGGTGCTGCAACTCTAGGCAGTGTAAAACACTAGGAGAGCAATATTAGTTAACTTCACTGACTGACAGTGGAGACAACACAGAACATCATAAACATAGAAGCAAAAATTAAAATTCTAAATACTGTGGAAGGCCTTTCCAAAGATCTATTGCCATGTCACATCAAAGGCAAAAAAAGAGCCATCACAATATGGAATACAGCAAAGAGAATAGGCATAAATATTAAACAAATTTTGGTTCTAAACCTTTGCCATGATTTCTTATCATGTCATTGCTGTTTCTTTGCTTGATAAACAGGGAGTTAAATACATACTGCCTATGGTTTTGTAAGAATTAAATGAATTAACTCAGTATTTCTTTACATGCTGTGTCTCTGAGTTAAGAATAGGCAAAGAAAATATGCATAATACCTTGCTGGCCAATATTTATATAGGGAGTGACATGGCTCGCCTGCTCAACCTGTAGACTCTTGTCCATGAGCAGTGATTTGTTTCTATATCTATAATGTTAGATCATCCTGTATTCTGCTCTCCCGAGGATGGCATCATTGAACAGAAGTGGAAATATATTTAAAAGAGGGTAAGAAGCTAGATCTGACTATAAAGTAGATTAAAATAACTCATTTAGGATTCAAACGTGTGACAGTACTTATGTATTAAAATAAGGACTTACCACTGTTAAAATGGCTGACAAAGAGAAGAAAGAGATCAGATATCCTTTACAGTTTCTTTTATCCAGGTGCTAGTGGATATTTATATCAAAATCAATTAGATTCATGTTTTGTTACATAAAAGATGATTTTAAGATCTATCATGTAACAAAGCAAAAAAATAGAACAAAGAAAATGTGGAAAGTTACAATGTATATAAAAATGAAAATACTCATAATTATTTTAAGACAATTCAAAAATATTAGATGAAAATGAAATAATACAGATTTGAAACGTCATTGTAACTCTGACATTACAAGACCTGCCATGGAACTCCTTGTAAGTTGAATTAATTTTTAATATGTTCTTTTGAATCATTGTAGGCACGGTCCCTAAAACTGAATGTGAGGAGACAAATTAAGAGAAATTAGTTTTTAAAACAGATGTATATTGCAATTCCCATGTATTTTCATATTCATAAATATGTTTTTTGCTTTATAAGAGATTTCAAAAGATATATTTTAAACTCTGGATTATTTACTGATATAATGAAGATAACTTTCCTGAAAATTGAAAATGTTTCCAATTAGCTCAGTGACCCAGTACCTCTTTCCCAGTCTATGTGTCAAGTATGTTTCCTTACATGGCTATTAGCATGATTTTGAACTAATACAAAAGACATTGAGAATGAGCAGCATTATTAATGATAGAGATGGAAGGGTGTGGATAAAGTATGAGGGGCTGATTGTAACCCATACTCCCTATAAAGTTACTGCTTGCATTTTAACTATGGAAATAGAATATTTTAAGATACTGAATAAATCCTTTAGGAAATGAAGGCATCACAAGGGTTTTATTATTTCTTCCTCATCTCTCATACCTATTTTTTTTATTTTGAGAAAAAAAGGCTGAATTATTTCTGATTATTAAAAAAAAACAGACTTGAAACCTACATTAGTGTTTTTGTTTTTTCTCAAACATGTGAATCTTCCAAATGAGGTTGTAAAAACAACTGATATCTGCACATATTAAGTTGTGCTCGTTTCCTGACTTATAGATGATCTAGGCTTCATACTTAGTAATAAAACTTGCCCTACTGATTCAGCCTCTGCTAGAGTGACCTCATCATATTTTATCCTCACAAAACAGAACCATCTCTTTGTTCTGAGGTTAGTAAATCCCTTTTTCCCCTCAGGCTTGAAATATTGGTGGCATCAATTACTCTTTCTCTGCTTTAATTCTAAACTTCATGAAATTACCACATTCTATTGATTCTGTTCATAACAGTATTTTAATCCATCTTTCCTCCCATTCCCACTGTCACCATCCCAGATCAAACATTCTGCCATGATAGTGCATGTTAGTTAAGAACACAAATTCTAATACCCCTATTTCCCCTTCAGCCAAAGGGTACAAAATTTCACTTATGAAAGATGAATAAGTCCTAGAGATCTACTGTACAGCACAATGCATATAGTTAATAACACTGTATAGTATACTTAAAATTTTGCTAACAGGGTAGATCTTACGTTAAATGTTCTTATCATTAAAAAAGTAATAATAAAGACAGCAGGAGGAAAGATTTGGATGTGATGGGTATGTTTATGGCATAGATGGTAGTGATGGTTTCACATATGTATACTTATCTCCAACTCACCAAATTGTATATATTAACTATATACAGCTTTTTGTTATCAATCAATAATCAATAATAAAGTAATTTTTAAAAAATGCAAATTCTGTGATTATTAAATTTGAATCCCTCCTTTATCACTCAACAGACTTTGATATTGGGAAAATTCCTTAGCTACTAATGGGCTTTACTTTCTCATATTAGAAAAAAAATAGTAATTATTATCTGCATCACAAATTTAATATAGAGTTACCCCTTGAACAACACAAGTTTGAAATGTGGGGGTCAGTTTTACTCGGATTTTTTTCAGTAAATACATACTACAGCACTACATGATTGTGGTTGGTTGAATCCATTGATGTGGAACCAAAGATACAAAGGGCCAACTGTAAAATAGAGGAGGATTTTCCACTGCATGCGGCGGGGGTGTGGGGTGTTGGGACCCCTAACACCTATGTTGTTCAACTGTATATAATATACTATATGTAATAGTAATTTATACTTACTTGATAAGCATAAAATAACTTCAGTACTGCACATCCACACATATAGTGAGTTCGCAAGTAATAGCCAGTATTGTTGTTATTATTGTCATGTCCTAATTTGACTTTCTGCCATCACTCTTTTTTTGAAAGCACACTATTAAAACTTGATCTTTTGAAACTATTACTTAAGTTTGCCTTTATCCTGTTGGGACACATAAGTAAAATCACTATTCCTTAGTTTAGCTTTAAAAAGCTTCTGGATATCCAAAATTTATAATTCTGTACTTTTTAATTTATTCAATATTTGTTTGAACAATCACTGGGCAAAATTTTTTTCAAGTTTTCAGAAGATGCAACATATCTTCCACTGCTTCTCTTCAATTTCTCTACATTTTACCTAAACTCTTTTGTGACTCAGAATTCCTTCTACTTCTATATACTACCTTAATCCCATAGACCTATTAAAGTCCAAATATAATGACCATCACGTTCACATGTTTTCAGGGAAAATACTCTCTCCATTCTGTGAATTCTCACACATAGCACACATTTCTGTATTATTGTTATTTAGGCATAAACCTTATCTGTCCTAAGACTACAGAGTTTAGATTCCGGGCTCATTAGTTTCTCTCACATTGCCTTTAAAGAATCTGTATTTATTTTCTTTCTAGAATTTCTAGCATTCTATAATTTTTTTTTTTTTCGGTACGCGGGTCTCTCACTGTGTGGCCTCTCCCGTTGCGGAGCACAGGCTCCGGACGTGCAGGCTCAGCGGCCATGGCTCACGGGTCTAGCCGCTCTGTGGCATGTGGGATCTTCCCAGTCTGGGGCACGAACCCGTGTCCCCTGCATTGGCAGGCGGACTGTCAACCGCTGCGCCACCAGGGAAGCCCTATACTTTTTTTTTCTAACTGATCCATTTGCATTTTTTTCTCTTTCCTTCTTTAAAATGCAAGTTTTATATAAGAAACTTGGCTGTAGAAAGCTCCCCTGTATTTTACTCATCCTAAACATAATGCCATTAAAAATTAGCTTCTGAAATATAGTTATTAAACTAATCGAAGGCTTATTATTCATTTTATACTAGATGAATAAAATAATTTGTGTCTAGGGAAACTGAGGCTATTTGGGGGCACTGTCAAAGCCATGCATCAAAAATGTCTATCTTGTCCCTCACCTCTCCTATTACCTGTACACCCATAGGTAGAGATGGCTTAAATTCCTAGGAAAGTTGCAAGACTTTTGCAAATTTTACCATATTTTCACTTAACTTTTTATAATTTTTGTTTTAAAATAATTTTAGATTTATAGAAGAGCTGCAAATATAGCAAAGAGCCCCTGTATACCTTTCACTGAGTTCCCCCTAACTATAGTCATGGTACATTCATGAATATTAAGAATTTAACATTAATGCAATACTATTAACTAAACCAATGGTCCCACCAGGTTTTCCACTAATGTCCTTTTTCTGTTCTAAGGTCCAATCCAGGATACCACATTGCATTTAATCATTATGCTTCCTTAGTCTCCTCCAATCTGTGACAGTTTTCGTCTTTCCTTGTCATTCATGACATTGGCAATTTTGAAGAGTCCAGGTCAGATATTTTGTAGAGTATCCATCAGTTAGGATACTTCCATTGTTTTCTTATTAAACATTTAGGTTGGATTGGGGTTATAGACTTTGGGGAAGGATACATAGAGGTAAAGAGAAAGATATACTTTTAAATGCAAGCAAATAACCTGTGCCTTAAAAGAAAGCATTCCAGAGAAGTAGACATACTACTGGCCAAAACAGTGAAGCAGCCACCAAACCTGGCAACAGAATGGCGGTTTCAAGGTAGATGGAAAAAACAAAAACTTAGCAACTCTAGTGACAGTTTAACACACGATACAGGGGCAAAAAGCAAGCAACATAACAAAAATGTTAAGTTTTAAAAATCCATTATCATTATTCTACATAGAAATAATTTTATAATAGCACAAGTTTCAAAGCATTGTAAACCTTCATACATTTAAGGAACATTTAAATAATTTTCCACCAAAATATTTCTACCAATACTTAATTTAAAATTTTATTAGGAAATAAATTAAATTTTAAAATAAAATTTATTTAATAAATAGTAAAAATTATTTTGGTCACTTCTTAAATATTCCAATGAGTTTTTGAGTTACAGGTATTCAAGATGAACTAATTTAACACTCAATCCAGCTGCCAACAGTTTTTCTCCATTTGTTTACATTCATTGCGTGTCAAAAAAGAGAAAGGCAGACAATATTAATTTTGCATAATTTAGAATTAATTTCTAAAAATTTTAAGTGTTAGTGTTATATTTAATTAAATATTTCCTCATAAGATTTCCAAATTATTTTACAGACATGTTTCAGAGGCTAATTTTCTACGTAAATTTTACTTATAGTAAACTAAATTTTTATTTCCAAGAAAAGCACTTTCAAAGTGGTACTTAAACAATTTTGTGTTTCTAAGTTATCTACCATTTTTGTACAGATCAAGTCCATTAAAAATTTGACAATTATAAGTGCACTTTTGTCTGTAATATCCAAATATTTATTTTCTTACTTTAACTATGATTTTTTCTTTTTCTGGGAAGAAGAGGTTGGACTTCAAATTATAATGTAATTACTTTTATGACCTCACAAATTTTCAGTATTAGGTTGTAAGCTCTTTGAGAGCTCTCCATTCCAATCAAGTAAATTACATCCATCCCAGAATATGATTGTATATCTATTTTGTGTATAATTTTAATTCATTATTCAATAATAAATAGACTATTCTAAAATTTACAATTTGCGCAATTTAAAACATTAAGCCTAGCACTGCAAAATAAGGGACTCTGACTCTAGGAAACTTCATGTATAAAATGGATATAATAATCACATTTCCTACTTCAAGTCACATTTCTATAGCCTCTGCTGTCCAGACTTAGTATTTTCATAGAAATTTTTAAAGTAAAAGATAAAATCAAACTTTCATTGTTGTGATTTCTTTTGCACATAAACTCCTGCTATTTTTGCATAATATTTTAAAAGTTTGAAAAATATTTTAGAGGTTTGTCTTTCATTAGAGGTTTGTTGACACCCAAGTTATCTCTATCTGCACAATTTTATCTTCCTTCAATTGAGCAATGAAAACATATTATAATATGTGCATTGAGAATCATCATTATTATTATGTAATAATTTTAAGTAATTATATAATGATTATCATTAATTAATGGCATATATATATAAATATATATGTGAGCCAAATATTCATACCAAAGACTTTTTTATCCCCTTCTAGATGACAATTCTAACTTTTCCTTCAGGGGCTAATTAGGTGTTTTGTGAGAAAATTATCTTATACTTTATTTTTAATCTAGTGGGCCTCTTTGCCTGAAGTTTCAGTAACTTCGTGGACACTCAAAGTAAACCCATAGAATAATTGTTTTGGGCCTTAATGACTATCTTTTGAGATTAAAAATAATTCTATGATTCCTGGTTGAAACATTTTTGGCTGTTGTTTTACTAAACTTATTTCAGCCACAAACAACTGAACCTACTAAAAGAGCCCTGAATAATAAAAGGTATATTATTTCACAATTGTAATTCCAGAGTGTGTAATTTGGGGTGGTTTGATAAAGCAGTTCTCCTAGTGTGGATCAGAGACACTTGGGAATCTCAGAAGAACATTCAAGTATCCTTGATATCAAAATTATTTTCATAATAAGATCCAGGTAATATTTGCCTATTTCAGTCTGTCTCACAGTATACAATGACAGTTTCCAGGGGATAAATTATGTGTGATATAACCAGACTGAATGCACAAAAAGATATGAGAATCTAGCTGTCTTCTATAAAGCAAAGCATTGAAAAGGTTTGCAAAAATGTAAAGTCATGCTACCTCTCACACAAGTATTTTATTTTGGAAAATACATTTATGACATTAAAGTATGTTATTCATGGTAACATATGGATATGTTATTTTCATTTTAAATAAATAATAATATCTTAAATTTTTTTCTCATTTTAAATTCTAATACAGTAAATATTGATAGATACAGTTCACATACAAAGTGTTTTGGCTACTGATTCTGGTCCTGTCCTATGACTCCCTTCATATAAACTTTTTGGTCTTCATTTTCTAGTTTATAAAATAATTAGATTAAGAAAAAATAACATCTGAGATACCCTGAGATGCTAAACTTTCTTCAATAGATATACTTTGTAATGTTCTCAAGAGTTATAATGACTTGAATTGGTTGACCATGTAATCTGTTTTTTCAGGGAGAGACTTGAAGACTACATATGCTAAAGAAATGATGTTTTAGATGCTTGTCACAAACTGACGTGTAACAAGTTCATAAGTATTTAATTACTTCGTCTATTTTAGGTGTGGGCACACTCCAGCCAATAAATATTAAAAATTCTTATAAGCATTTGATATTGTTCTGGAAAAGTTATGGTCTCCATTTTAGCTTTAGAATAGATTCCAAATAATCCATATTTCTAATGTAACATCCTTAAAATTTTTGAAAAATGTGAATTAAATGTTTTGAAAAAAATTCAATAACACTTCAAATATATTTGCATATATATTTGCATATATAACTTTGGAGGGAGAGTACTAATTCTCCTACTCTTGAGTGGATTATAGGCATTATTAAGAGTTCTTTATTGGTAGGTATTATACCTTTTGTTTTGTAGATCATATGAATATAATACTCAGGCATGCTGATATATTAGACTGAATATAAAAAGTTTAGTGTTATCTTTAAATTAAGTACCAGTTCCATAGTCAACAATATTTCAGAGTACCTTGAAGCATAGCTATGTTTTTGGTTCAATTTTTAGAATAATTTTGACTTATAGTTACTTCAAACTAGTATCTCTCTCTTTCTCTCTCTCCTTCTCTCTTTCACTCTCTTTGGTGGTATTGACAAGTGACTCGACTAGAAACAAGCAACCTTTCTGATTTAAAATGAAAATATGACATCCAGTTTATCCTTTCACAAGCAAGTACATAACCAGATAAATTAATTTTATAGTTGAATACCAATTATAAGAATTTAGCCAAATCTGCCAATTCAGTGGTATTAGTGAAATAATTTATGATTTTGCCTATAAATTTGAAGTTCTAATTTATGTTTAATTCTGTCCTCAAGCATTTCCCATGGAGAAGTTCCTTTGCTGATGGCAAGTTAGTATTACCCTTATCTCCAAGGGAATTAGTTCAGTGAGGTTATTCATTACAGCAAAATTAGAATTTAATTTCAGTTGTCTCATAATAGTTTTTCATAATCATCTGACAACCTAGTTAGTTAACACCATCAACATATTTTCTCTTCTGAAAACCTAGCAGGTGTTTGGTACATTTTCTTCATCTGTTACAAATCAGTCCTGATTCCAACTGGACATGTTCCATTCAATAGATGGACATCTTTATACTTGCAGATATCCTGCACCTGTTCAAACAGTATCAGCTCCAAACCTGTCTTCTTAGTTGATGCTGGCTGTTCTGTTCTTGACACCTGGGCCATTCGACCCACATCATTGTCTCTATAGAAGAGATTTATTATACAGATACTATTGCACCTGTCTCAAATTATCTAATTCTGTCTCTGTCTGGCACACTGACACTCTTAGTGGAACTGTGGAGGCATAGGTTGACCTATACTGAATCATATTTTTGCTTCATGACAAAATGATATATCAATTCTCTAAAATCTTCATCAAATTGTAACTACATTACCATTAGAAATAATCTTAAAGATTTTATTCTTGAATTTTTCCAATTTTCAGAATAAAATAGACAAATTATAAGATCAGCAGTAACTTTTCAAATCAGAAATTATAGCAGATGAAAGAACAGACCAAACAACTCTTGAAAATGAAAATTATGATAACCTTACGTTAGGCACAAAGGTTGATGTTCCTAATATGTGAAAAACTCCTACAAAATCAAGAAGATATAAACTAATGATACATAAATACACTTTGTAGAAAAAGAAAAGCAAACGTCCTTGAACATACATAAAAATTAACACTATAATAAGACCATTTCTGATCTATCACATCACAAAAATTTAACTACAGACGACCCTCCATATCCATGGGTTCCTCATCCACAGATTCTCGAATTCAAATTCCAACTTCGGTTTTTGAATATGCAGATGCAGAACCATGGATACAGAGGTTCAACTGTATTACACCGTTTTATATAAATAACTTGAGTATCCACAGGGTTTGGTATCCATGGGGGTCCTGGAACCAAGCCCCTGGGGATATCCAGAAAGTACAGTACATGCTCTTTTGAAAAAGTTTGAGGAAATGGCATACTGTTGGTGGAAATATAAAATTGTGCAAACTTTTTGGAGGGAAATTTGGCACTATTTGGCAATTATCTGTTCACATAGTCTTTGATGTACTTATAGGAATCTAAACATACACTGCAAAATATAAATTGCCATACACAAAACTTATTCATGTGACATTATTTGTAATAACAAATATTAGAAATGATTCAAGTATGCATCAGGAAATTGATTGGATTAACAATAGCACATCCATAAATGAAGTATTACACACACATAGAAATAGAAAATACATCTATGCAGTGATAGGTATGGTTTCCAAAATATACTGTCCAGTGAAAAAAGCAAATTTAGAGTATCTCCTTACAAGTAGACAGATAGGTAGGCTAGGTAGATTTGTAGATAAATGAAAGATAGCTGAAATTGCTTTTTAAGCATTGTAGGATTACTAGGGATAAGAAAGTTGAAGAAATAGACCTATCTATCTATCTGTCTATTGATCTATCTATCTACAAAGAGAGAGAATATAGTCTTCCCTTGGCATTCACAGGGGATTCATTCCAGGACTCCCCACGGATACCAAAATCTGCAGATGTTCCTTATATAAAATGGCATTGCATTTCCATATAACCTACTCACATCCTCCAGTGTACTTCAAATTATCACTAGATTACTTATAACAACTAATACAATGTAAATGCTATGTAAATAGTTAAGATCATACAGCAAATTTAAATTTTGCTTTTTTGGAATTTTCAGGAATTCTTTTTTCAAAAAAAATTGGTTGAATATGAGGATGCAGAATCTGTGGATATGGAGGGCTGAATGTATGCATGTGTGTGTATACTTTTGTGTTTAAGATTGTTTTAATATTAAAAGATTTTTAAAGAAATTTACATACATTAAAACAACACTTTTATTTTGAGATAATTTGGGGATTATAGAAAAGCTGCAAAATTAATAGAGTTTCTCTATCATAGAACTTTTCCTAATGCCAATATCTTTTGTAATCATAGGATACTTATCAAAAGTAAGAATTTAACATTGGTATAATACATACATAATTTTTAAAATATTTTTAAGAAACATTAGAATAACAAACAATGCTAATCAAATGGTTAATAGTTAGAGGGAAGGAATAGTAAAAGGAAGGGAGGAAGGAAAGGAAAGAGACCCTGAAATAGGAAAGCGGGGGAGTTGTCCATAATTCATTCATTAATACATTATCAAGTCATTTTAATGCACTGTAGCTGTGATGGACCTTGGATGATTTTGTCTTAAACTATGGCAATGAAGAGTTCAAAATCACTTCTCTGTAGTTAAGGGTTAATGAAGAGTATTGTATAGAAAAATATGAAAATTTGAGAACTGTGTCTGTTCTGAAAGGCTAACTTTATCTAAATCACAGAGAATTTTGACCACAACTCAGAGGAAAAAATATTGACTTTTATCTTGTCTTTGATGATTGATTTCCCTTTATTCATATTTAATGTAAGATTTTTCAAACTTTTACCCTAAACATCTATCCCAAATATATTCTAAACAATCTGATATTTAATTTTAGACTTTGATATTTGACTCTATCACCCAAACCTCAGAATTTACACATGAGGCATAACTTTATTTGCCATGAGAAAATATTGAGTTCTAAATTGATGGAGACTTTGAGTAAGTTTTATGATGAGTATAAAATATGATTTATATTTAAATATACATTTCTGTGGTTAGATATAGTTCTCAATATTGTAAATATTTAGATAAGGCTAATTGCTGGTGTCATGTAAATATCTATATATATATATATTTTTTTAATTAATTAATTTATTTATTTATTTTTGGCTGCCTTGGGTCTTTGTTTCTGCACGTGGGCTCTCTCCAGTTGCGGTGAGCGGCGGCTACTCTTCATTTCGGTGCACGGGCTTCTTGTTGCGGTGGGCTCTCTTGTTGCGGAGCACGGGCTCTAGGCGCGCAGTCTCAGTAGTTGTGGCTCGCGGGCTCCAGAGCGCAGGCCCAGCAGCCGCGGCTCATGGGCTCAGTTGCTCCGCGGCATGTGAGATCTTCCCAGGCCAGGGCTCAAACCCGTGTCCCCTGCATTGGCAGGCATATTCCCAACCACTGCACCACCAGGGAAGTCCCTATATATTTTTAATGTCAGACACCAGTATTTTAAAAGACATATGCTTGTTTATAGAGCAGTATTTTTGTCTAATTGTCAGAACAACTAGTAGAATTTTCTTACTGTATGTGTAGGACAAGTTACTTTCAGTAAATGCAGTAATATAGGCTAGAAAAATTCAGTAATATAGGCTGGAAAAAGAACAATGTTAAAATTAAGCATAATTTAATCTTTTAGAGATGATATTTAGTAATTGATCTTTCGTAAATTAGTTAATGACTATGAGATTTAGTCTACTCATTTATCAAACAGGATTAGGAATTTAGTATCTATCCTGTGGAATTGTTAGAATGATCATATGAGACACCTCAAATAAAACACTTGAAACATTGCCTAAAGAATGTTGCTTTTGTTACATCCTTACAACTTTCTATCTCTATTATTATTTTTTTGGCTGTACTGGGTCTCCATTGCTGCACACGGGCTTTCTCTAGTTATGGCAAGTGGGGGCTACTCTTTGTTGTGGTGCATGGGCTTCTCATTGTGGTGGCTTCTCTTGTTGAGGAGCACGGGCTCCAGGTGCACGGGCTTCAGTAGTTGCAGCATGCAGACTCAATAGTTGGGGCATGCAGGCTCAGTAGTTGTGGCGCATGAGCTTATTTGCTCTGCAGCATGTGGCATCTTCCCGGAACAGGGATCGAACCTGTGTCCCCTGAATTGGCAGGCAGTTTCTTAACCACTGGACCACCAGGGAAGTCCCAATCTATCTCTATTTTTAATTATAGTGTTAATATCATAGCATACATAATGTTTTATAGCTGGTTTTAATCATCTAATAACATACTATGAAATTTTCTACAAATTTATAAATTTAAGAATATAATTTTAAGTACTTTAGTTTTTAAAAACGTTTTAGGCTTACATATATATATAGATAGATATAGATATATATATAATTTTATAAAATGCTATCGTGTGGAGATATTTTACCTAATAAGATAATTCAATCTCTATCAATCTCTAAAGTAGACAATTTATGTTTGCTACTTTTGTTCCATTGTAAATTTTGTATATTAAATATCCTAAAACAAACAGTTCTGTTACTTTCTCTGATTATTTTCCTTAAAATGAATGTGTACATGTGGTATGACATGGGTCAAAGTGATAACATGAAATTTCTTTGTTTTGTTTTTTTGCCAAATATTCCTCCATACATTTGCACAGATCTATGATTACACTTAAATTATCTCTCTTTTTCCTCCATTGGTTGTTGAACATGAATACATTGAATATGCTTTATTGGTAATTGGTATTCATTTATTTTTATATTCACATAGCATTTTTTAAATTTTTTTTATTTTTTTGGTGAACTGGTTATTTTATCTTTTGGGGCTCTTGACACATTCATTTTAACTGTGGAAGTCATATTTAATTTTTATAAGTGCAAGTTCATACCAAATATTTAGATTTTGATCACTATACTATTTGTTAATTATATGCCACTAACCATCATTTTGCAAATTTCTCATAAAGTTGCTGAACACAGAAGCAGCAGATTAACTTTCCTTTTCATATTAATCATCATTTACTACATAGGATTACTTTTAATATATATGATAAAACTTTTAATGTAATGATTCTACTTTAAATAAAAATTTATTTTTAAATACAAAAATTTTTCTCATCTTAGGAGAATGAAAATTAGGCAAAGTTTTACAGTAATTCAGACTCAGTGAACAGACTAGGGGAATGCTTGCCTTTTGACTTCAATGGGGACTTTAATAAAACACATAGAAATTAGAAATGGTATTTTTCTAAACTTGACACTTTTATATTTCTGCCAAGGGAAGGAGATTTGTATATGTATATTTTTTATGTTTTTTTTTAAAAGAAATGCATTTATTCAGAAATTTTTTCTCAAAGAGTTTCAAACCAGACTTTTCTTGAGACAAAGATTTTTCCTTGTAAGTAGGTCATCAAAAGAGAGAGATTTTCATTTTTAAAAGGCTTAAAAGCTTTTGGATAGCAGCCATTTTATCTAAAATTAATTTAGCACTGAGAATTCCTTGCAGTATTATTTCTTGAAAAACTTCTTATAAAGTTGTAATTATTTAAGGATAAAGAAAAGAAGGAAGGAAGGAAGGAAGGAAGGAAGGAAGGAAGGAAGGGAGGGAGGGAGAGAGGGAGGGAAGGAAAGGAAAAAAAAGTATTGATTTTAAAAGTCGTCCTAACCAATTGTTGTATGTGGATTGGGAGAAGGGGTCAATTATTTTATTTATTTATTTATTTATTTATTTATTTATTTATTTATTTATTTATTTAGTGGTACGCGGGCTTCTCACTGTTGTGGCCTCTCCTGTTGCGGAGCACAGACTCCGGACGCGCAGGCCCAGCGGCCATGGCTCACAGGCCTAGCCGCTCCGCGGCATGTGGGATCTTCCCGGACCGGGGCATGAACCCGTGTCCCCTGCATCGGCAGGCGAACTCTCAACCACTGCGCCTCCAGGGAAGCCCCGAAGGGGTCAATTATTTCATACCAAATCATTGAAAGTCCCTGGGCATCACATTTATAATTTTTATATGAAATGTTGGCTGCAGAACTCCCAAAAATAAACAATACTAAAATGTAAGGTACAATATGCAACAGTGTTTTTTGTTTTGTTTTGTTTTTGACTGTTGGCTCTTCGTTGCTGCATGCAGGCTTTCTCTAGTTATGGTGAGCGGGGGCTACTCTTCGTTGCAGTGCTTGGGCTTCTCATTGTGGTGGCTTCTCTTGTTGCAGAGCATAGGCTCTAGGCACATGGGCTTCAGTAGTTGCAGCACCAGGCCCTAGAGCTCACGGGCTTCAGCAGTTGCGGTGTGTGTCTCAGTAGTTGTGGCTCACAGGCTCTAGAGCTCAGGCTCAGTAGTTGTAGTGCACGGACTTCGTTGCTCCACAGCATGTGCCATCTTCCCGGACCAGGTCTTGAACCCATGTCCTCTGCATTGGCAGGCGGATTCTTAACCACTGCACCACCAGGGAAGTCCCTGCAACAGTTCTGTATAGCATGTCTCATGGAATTAAGGTCAGAAGTCACTTAAAATAAACATAAATATAGTTTGAGTGACTAAGCTATACAGAGCACCTTCTTGACACTGTGGATAAAAATGTGGATGCAGAGTTATGACCCAAATTTTCCCTTCAGGTAACTCCTAGTTGGAGAGATCATCTAATGTAAGTTACCTTTTCAATAAAAGCTTTAGGTAGACCTGTCTTCTCAGGTTAGTTACTTCCTCCCAGAGACTTTGTCCTTTCACCTCTATGTCCTCTACATTACTATATGTATAGTAATATATAAATATTTACATAAATATTCTTCTTTCTTCACTTATAAATGATATTTATAGAGATCTATCTATCTACTTATTTATCTATCTATCCACATCATCTATCTAATAGAGAGAATCAGAAACAGAGATGCTAGCCCAGTGCTGTGCTGAGTAAAACTGGGGACTTAAGAAATAGCTACAGAATGACCCGGTGTGCTGAGAACCAAATTCTATGATAGTTGAATGAAGAGGAGGCTTTCCTTGTATTTACTGAGAATGACTGTGTTCACTTTATTTTCTAAGGTGGTATAACAGGCAATGAGAAAAATAAGTGTAGCAAAGGATGATATCCAGAAATAATTAACAAAGGCTTCAAAATGGAAAATCTATACACATAATCTGAAAATTATCAGAAATAGCACTATTGATTATAAAGTTGTTATATAAATGTTTGTAAGCTCCTGCTTATGAAATATGAAGGTATATCTTTAAGTCTCTAAACAGCACTTGATTGTGTCCATACAGATAAGTACTTATATTAATAATGAAATAATTACCAAAATATGAGGATCCATGTAGGATGAGAAAAGTCATGTTATAATTATACTTCAAATATTTATTGGGAATATGGTTTCTCCTATTTAGTAAAAATTTCTTTGTTTCTGACAGAAGCTTGAATGACAAATCCTACAACTTGAAGAAGCTTTAAAAGACAAATTCAAACTGATCTATGAAACAATTCGTGACTCTGAAGGAAGAAAAAGACAGTGGTGTAGCCAATAAGCATTTTCTGTCTTGGAAAAATAAATAAGCAGCAGATTATCCAGCAGATTTCAAGAAACATTCCAAAGAGCATTCCTCTTAGATCAGGGAAGAACAAATGCTTGATTATATTAAATAGTGCCAAGAACAAGTTTAATGAATAATTCTAACTAATTTGGTTAAACTTGAATGGTACATTTCTTTTAATTTTATTTTAAACTACACTATAAAATTGACCGTTAAATCACATTTAATGCATAAGCAGCAAAATATTTATTTAATATACGAGTGGTTTATCTCTCCTGCATTTTTAGTGAGTATATTTGCTTTTTTTTAAAAAAACATCTTTATTGGAGTATAATTGCTTTACAATGTTGTGTTAGTTGCTGCTGTATAACAAAGTGAATCAGCTATATCTATACATATATCCCCATATACCCTCCCTCTTACATCTCCCTCCCACTGTCCTTATCCCACCCTTCTAGGTGGTAACAAAGCACCAAGCTGATCTCCCTGTGCTATGCGGCTGCTTCCCACTAGCTATCTATTTTACATTTGGTAGTGTATATATGTCAACACAATTCTCTCACTTCTTCTCAGCTTACCCTTCCCCCTCCCCATGTCTCAAGTCCATTCTCTACGTCTGCGTCTTTATTCCTGTCATGCCCCTGGGTTCTTCAGAGCCTTTTTATTTTTTTTAAGATTCCATATATATGTGTTACCATACGGTCTTTGTTTTTCTCTTTCTGACATACTTCACTCTGTATGACAGATTCTATGTCCAACCACATCACTACAAATAACTCAATTTTGTTTCTATTTGTGGCTGAGTAACATTCCATTGTATATATGTGCCATATCTTTATCCATTCAAATGTTAATGGACACTTAGGTTGCTTCCATGTCCTGGCTATTGTAAATAGTGCTGCAATGAACATTGGGGTACATGTCTCTTTTTGAATTATGGTTTTCTCAGGATATGTCCAATAGTGGGATTGCTGGGTCATATGGTAGTTCTATTTTTAGTATTTTAAGGAACCTCCATACTGTTCTCCATAGTAGCTCTATCAATTTATATTCCCACCAACAGTGCAAGAGGCTTCCCTTTTCTCCACACCCTCTCCAGAATTTATTGTTTGTAGATATTTTATGATGGCCATTCTGACCACTGTGAGGTGATACCTCATTGAAGTTTTGATTTGCATTTCTCTAATGATTAGTGATGTTGAGCATCCTTTCATGTGTTTGTTGGCAATCTGTATATCTTCTTTGGAGAAATGTCTATTTAGGTCTTCTGCCCATTTTTGGATTGGGTTGTTTGTTTTTTTGATATTGAGCTGCATGAGCTGCTTGTGTATTTTAGATATTAATCCTTTGTCAGTTACTTCATTTGCAAATGTTTTTTCCCATTCCGAGGGTTGTCTTTTCGTCTTGTTTATGGTTTCCTTTGCTGTGCAAAAGCTTTGAAGTTTCATTAGGTCCCATTTGTTTATTTTTGGTTTTGTTTCCATTACTCTAGGAGGTGGGCCAAAAAGGATCTTGCTGTGATTGATGTCATAGAGTGTTCTGCCTATGTTTTCCTCTAAGAGTTTTATAGTGTCTGGACTTACATGTAGATCCTTATTCCATTTTGAGTTTATTTTTTTGTATGGTGTTGGGAGTGTTCTAATTTTATTCTTTTACATGTAGCTGTGTAGTTTTCCCAGCACCACTTATTGAAGGGCTGTCTTTTCTCCATTGTATATTCTTGCCTCCTTTATCAAAGATAGGATGACCGTATGTGAGTGGGTTTATCTCTGGGCTTTCTATCCTGTTCCATTGATCTATACTTCTGTTTTTGCGCCAGTACCATACTGTCTTCATTACTGTAGCTTTGTAGTATAGTCTGAAGTCTGCGAGCCTGATTCCTCTAGCTCTGTTTTTCTTTCTCAAGACTGCTTTGGCTATTCGGGGTCTTTTGTGTCTCCATACAAATTGTGAAATTTTTGTTCTAGTTCTGTGAAAAATGCCATTGGTAATTTGACAGGGATTGCATTGAATGTGTAGATTGCTTTGGGTAGTAGAGTCATTTTCACAATGTTGATTCTTCCAATCCAAGAACATGGTATATCTCTCCATCTGTTGGTATCATCTTTAATTTCTTTCATCAGTGTCTTATAGTTTTCTGCATACAGGTCTTTTGTCTCCCTAGGTAGGTTTATTCCTAGGTATTTTATTCTTTTTGTTGCAGTGGTAAATGGGAGTGTTTCCTTAGTATCTCTTTCAGATTTTCACCATTAGTGTATAGGAATGCAAGAGATTTCTGTGCATTAATTTTGTATCCTGCAACTTTACCAAATTCATTGATTAGCTCTAGTAGTTTTCTGGTGACACCTTTAAGATTCTCTCTGTATGGTATCATGTCATCTGCAAACAGGGACAGTTTTACTTCTTCCTTTCCGATTTGTATTCCTTTTATTTCTTTTTCTTCTCTGCTTGCTGTGGCTAAAACTTCCAAAACTATGTTGAATAATAGTGGTGGGCTTCCCCAGTGGCACAGTCGTTGAGAGTCTGCCTGCTGATGCAGGGGACACGGGTTCGTGCCCCAGTCTGGGAAGATCCCACATGCCGCAGAGCGGCTGGGCCCGTGAGCCATGGCTGCTGGGCCTGCGTGTCCGGAGCCTGTGCTCCACCACGGGAGAGGCCACAACAGTGAGAGGCCTGCGTATAGCAAAAAAAAAAGAAAATAAAAATAGTGGTGAGAGTGGGTAACCTTGTATTGTTCCTAATGTTAGTGGAAATGGCTTCAGTTTTTCACCATTGAGAATGATGTTCGCTGTGGGTTTGTCATATATGGCCTTTATTATGTTGAAGTAAGTTTCCTCTATGCCTACTTTCTGGAGGGTTTTTTTCATAAATGGTGTTGAATTATGTCAAAAGCTTTTGCTGCATCTATTGAGATGGTCATATGTTTTTTCTCTTTCAGTTTGTTAATATGGTTTATCAGATAGATTGATTTGCATACATTGAAGAATCCTTGCATTCCTGGGATAAACCCCACTTGATCATGGTGTATGATCCTTATGTGCTGTTGGATTCTGTTTGCTAGTATTTTGTTGAGGATTTTGCATCTATGTTCATCAGTGACATTGGCCTGTTGTTTTCTTTTTTTGTGACATCTTTGTCTGGTTTTGGTATCAGAGTAATGGTGGCCTCATAGAATGTGTTTGGGAGTGTTCCTCCCTCTGCTATATTTTTTGAAGAGTTTGAGAACCATAGGTGTTAGCTCTTCTCTAAATGTTTGATAGAATTCGCCTGTGAAGCCATCTGGTCCTGGGCTTTTGTCTATTGGAAGATTTTTAATCACAGTCTCAATTTCAGTGCTTGTGATTGGTCTGTTTATATTTTCTATTTCTTCCTGGTTCAATCTTGGAAGGTTATGCTTTTCTAAGAATTTGTCCATTTCTTCCAGGTTGTCCATTTTATTGGCCTATAGTTGCTTGTAGTAATCTCTCATAATCCTTTGTATTTCTGCAATGTCAGTTGTTGTTACTTCTCCTTTTTCATTTCTAATTCTGTTGATTTGTGTCTTCTCCCTTGTTTCCTTGATGAGTCTGGCTAATGGTTTATCAATTTTGTTTATCTTCTCAAAGAACCAGCATTTAGTTTTATTGATCTTTGCTATTGTTTCCTTCATTTCTTTTTCATTTATTTCTGATCTGTTCTTTACGATTTCTTTCCTTCTGCTAACTTTGGGGTTTTTTTGTTCTTTCTATAGGTGTAAGGTTAGGTTGTTTATTTGATATGTTTCTTGTTTCTTGAGGTAGGATTGCATTGCTATAAACAACTCTTAGAACTGCTTTTGCTGCATCCCATAAGTGTTGGGCCTTGTCATTTGTTTCTAGGTATTTTTTGATTTCCTCTTTGATTTCTTCAGTGATCTCTTGGTTATCTAGTAGTGTATTGTTTAGCCTCCATGTGTTTATATTTTTTATAGTTTTTTTCCTGTAATTGATATCTAGTCTCATAGCATTGTGGTTGAAAAAGATACTTGATTTGATTTCAATTTTCTTAAATTTACCAAGCTTGATTTTTGACCCACGATGTGATCTATCCTGCAGAATGTTCCATAAAAACTTGAGAAGAAAGTGTATTCTGTTGTTTTTGGATGGAATGTCCAATAGATATCAATTAAGATATCAATTGTTTAAAGTGTCATTTAAAGCTTGTGTTTCCTTACTTATTTTCATTTGGTTGATCTGTCCATTGGTGAAAGTGGGGTGTTAAAGTCCCCTACTATTATTGTGTTACTGTCAATTTCCCCTTTTATGGCTATTAGCATTTGCCTTATGTATTTAGGTGTTCCTATATTGGGTGCATAGATATTTACAATTATTATATCTTCTTCTTGGATTGATCCTTTGATCATTATGTAGTGTCCTTCTTTGTCTCTTGTAATAATCTTTATTTTAAAGTCTATTTTGTCTGATATGAGAATTGCTACTCCAGGCTTCTTTTGATTTCCTTTTGCATGGAATATCTTTTTCCATCTCTTACTTTCAGTCTGTACGTGCCCCTAGGTCTGAAATGGGTCTCTTGTAGACAGCATATATATGGGTCTGTTTTTGTATCCATTCAGCCAATCTATGTCTTTTTTTGGAGCATTTAATCCATTTACATTTAAGGTAATTATCAATATGTATGTTCCTATTACCATTTTCTTAATTGTTTTGGGGTTGTTTTTGTAGGCCTTTTCCTTCTCCTTTGTTTCCTGCCTAGAGAATTTCCTTTAACATTTGTTGTAAAGCTGGTTTGGCAATACTGTATTCTCTTAGCTTTTGCTTGTCTGTAAAGGTTTTAACTTCTGCGTCAAATCTTAATGAGACCCTTGCTGAGTAGAGTAATCTTGGTTGTAGGTTTTTCCCTTTCATCACCTTAAATGTGTCCTGCCCCTCCCTTCTTGCTTGCAGAGTTTCTGCTGAAAGATCAGGTGTTAACTTTATGGGGATTCCCTTGTATGTTATTTGTTGCTTTTCCCTTACTGCTTTTAATAGTTTTCTTTGTGTTTAATTTTTGACAGTTTGATTAATATGTGTCTTGGCATATTTCTCCTTGGATTTATCCTGTATGGGACTCTCTGTGCTTCCTGGACTTGATTGACTATTTCCTTTCCCATATTAGGGAAGTTTTCACCTATAATCTATTCAAATATTTTCTCAGTCCCTTTCTTTTTCTCCTCTTCTTCTGGGAACCATATAATTCAAATGTTGGTGCATTTAATGTTGTCCCAGAGGTCTCTGAGACTGTCCTCAATTCTTTTCATTCTTTTTTCTTTATTCTGCTGTGCAGTAGTTATTTCCACTATTTTATCTTCCAGGTAATTTATCCATTCTTCTCCTTCAGTTATTCTGCTATTGCTTCCTTCTAGAATGTTTTTAATTTCATTTATTGTGTTCTTCATCATTGTTTGTTTGCACTTTTGTTCTTCTCAGTCCTTGTTGAACGTTTCTTTTATTTTCTCCATTCTATTTCCAAGATTTTGGATCATGTTTACTATCATTACACTGAATACTTTTTCAGGTAGACTACCTATTTCTTCTTCATTTGTTTGGTCTGATGGGTTTTTACCTTTCTCCTTCATGTGCTGTGTATTTCTCTGTTTTCTCATTTTTCTTAAGTTACTGTGTTTGGGGTTTCCTTTTCTCAGGCTGCAGATTCATGGCTCCCATTGTTTTTGGTGTCTGTCCTAGTGGGTAAGTTTGGTTCAGTGGGTTGTGTAGCCTTCCTTGTGGAGGGAACTGGTGTCTGTGTTCTGGTGGATAAGGCTGGATCTTGTCTTTCTGGTGGGCAGGACTGCATCCAGTTTTGTGTTTTGGGGTGTCTGTGAACTTAGTATGATTTTAGGCAGACTATCTGCTAATGGGTAGTGTTGTGTTCCTGTCTTGCTAGTTGTTTGCCATGGGGTGTCCAGCACTGGAGCTTGCTGGTCCTTGAGTGGAGCTGAGTCTTAGCGTTGAGATGGATATCTCTGGGAGAGCTCTCCCCGATTGATATTATGTTGGGCCAGGAGGTTCTGGTTGTCCAATGTCCTGAACTTGGCTCTCCCACCTCAGAGGCTCATGCCTGACACCCGGCCAGAGCACCAAGAGCCTGTCAGCCACATGGCTCAGAAGAAAAGGGAGAAAAAAAGAAGGATAAAAAAATAAAATAAAAAGTTATTAAAGTAAAAAATATCAAAATTAAAAAGTAATTTAAAAAAAAGAAGAGAGCCATCCAACCAATAAACAAACCCACCAATGATAACAAGTGCTAAAAACTAAAGTAAGATAATCATATAAATCAGAAACTAGTCAGTCGCATACGGCAAACCCTAAGTCTACAGTTGCTCCCGGAGTCCATTGCCTAAATTTTTAGATGATTCATTTTCTATTCAGGTATTCCACAGATGCAGGGTACATCAAGTAGATTGTGGAGATTTAATCTGCTGCTTCTGAGGCTACACAGAGAAATTTCCCTTTCTCTTCTTTTTTGGCACAGCTCCTGGGGTTCAACTTTGGATTTGGCCCTGAGCCTTCATGTAGGTCACCGTTTGGTGTCTGTTCTTACCCAGACAGGAAGGGGTTAAAGGAGCAGTAGATTAGGGGTCTTTGGCTCACTCAGGCCAGGAGGAGGAAGGGGTACAGAATGCGGGGTGAGCCTGTGGCAGCAGAGGCCAACATGTCATTGCACCAGCCTGAAGTGTACTGTGTGTTCTCCCGGGGAAGTTGTCCCTGGATCACAGGACCCTGGCAGTGGCGGGCTGCACAGGCTCCCAGGAGGGAAGGTGTGGATAGTGACCTGTGCTTGTACACAGGATTCTTGGTGGCTGCAGCAGCAGCCTTAGCATCTCATGCTCATCTCTGGTGTCTGCGCTGATAGCTGCGGCTCACGACTGTCTCTGAAACTCGTTTAGGTGGTGTTCTGAAACCCCTCTCCTCACGTACCCCGAAACAATGTTCTCTTGCCTCTTAGGCAGGTCCATAATTTTTCCCGGACTCCTCCTGACTAGATGTGGCGCACTAGCCCCCTTCAGGTTGTGTTCACGCAGCCAACCTCAGTCCTCTCCCTGGCATCTGACATCTGAAGCAGGAACCTCAGCTCCCAGCCCCCACCCATCCCAGCAGGTGAGCAGACAAGCCTCTGAGGCTGGTGAGTGCTGGTCAGCCCTGATCCTCTGCAGGAATCTCTCTGCTTTGCCCTCTGCACCCCTGTTGCTGCACTTTCCTCTGTGGATCCAAAGCTTCCCCCGACCCACCCCTGTCTCCACCAGTGAAGGGGCTTCCTAGTGTGTGGAAACCTTTCCTCCTTCACAGCTCCCTCCCACTGGTGCAGGTCCCGTCCCTATCCTTTTGTCTCTGTTTTTTCTTTTTTCTTTTGCCCTATCCAGGTATGTGGGGAGTTCTTGCCTTTAGGAATTCTGAGGTCTTCTGCCAGCATTCAGTAGGTGTTCTGCAGGAGTTGTTCCACACGTAGATGTATTTTTGATGTCTTTGTGGGGAGGAAGGTGATCTCCACATCTTATTCCTCTGCCTCTTGAAGGTCCTCCTCTCAGTATATTTGCTTTTAATTAAAAAAATCTGTAATCATTTTTTATGTGCTATTGTTGCTTTTATAAATTATTCACATCTTCTTCCAAGAAATCTCACAATTAACATAGGCATTTGATAAATCGTGGACATTGGTAAATCCTGGAGATTAAACTAAATGACCTAAGAGAAATGAATCATTGAAGAAAATTCTGTCACATTCATAAATACCATCAGGTCTATTGAGATCCTCTCTCTAGACAAGAAAGGTAGATTAACTTCTAAGGATGTGCCTTCACTTGTCTTCGGAGGTTCCGTAGTGCACTAGTCTGTGGACTAGTTAGGGTTAACCAGTAGACTTCTCTGCTTTAATGGAAATGTTCTATACCTACACTTTCCAGTATGGTAGTCACTAGCCACATGGGGCCATGGAGCATTAGAAATGCAGCTAGTGGCACTGATAAATTAATTTTTTAACTGTGTTCATTTAAATTAATTTAAATTAAAATAGCCTGCTTTAGGGTAACCTGGAAAGTGGACCCTGAGACAGCAGCTTACATAAGGTTAATTTATTTGGGAATACAATAGCAGGGAGCAGGAGTGAGGGATAGAGGAAGTGAAAAAAGAAGAACAAAAGATTAATACAAGGATGAATTATTAAATTGGAAGCTGATTGTAGCAACTGATGCTCAGTTTTTTAGGACTTCTGAGATACTTTATGAAATTCATTTTAGAACTGTCCATACAGAAGATTAAAGGGAGAAGCATTTATCCCTCAGCTCCCATTTCCCATTGATTCTGAATCTCAAAGGCATTAACTTTTCCACACTTTGGGATTACATATGTCAACTGAACAAAATGTACAATCTAAAAGTTGAGAATTACATTTTATTTGGCAGACAAAAATGAGGACTTAAGCCCAGGATGTAGCCTCTCAGATAGCTCTGAGAAACTGCTCCAAGGAGGTAAGGGAGGAGCCAGGATACATGAGTTTTTGCAACAAAGGCCAGGTAGTCGGAACATCAAGAGATTATTGTTAATTAATGAAAACCAGATATCTCAAGTTAAGGAATTTAGCACTTTTCTATGTATGGGAAGAAGCAAGAGTCTGGGCTAACTGAAATCATTCCTTTGATGTGCACCTCAGCTATCCTGTGCTTTCTCATCTTGAGTCTGCTCAGGGTGCATCGTTGGGGGTGGCTACAGTGGCTGACTATCTGATGGAGGGCATTCCATTTCCATCCTGAGTTTTCTCAGGGCTCACTCTCAGGGGCAGCTGTAATGTGAGGGTTTGATGGCTGTAACATCCTCTGCTTATTGACATGGCAGACAGTATTTTTTCAATGACACATATGCATGAAGACTAAGAGGGTTTACCATGGATGTTGTTTACAGGGGCTTTAGAAGAAACTCACAATAGAAAGCAAGGTGATGAAAAAAAGAAGGTGATGGATATGGGCCCCAGATAAGGGACTTGTGTGAAGTTGGTGGAAGCCTTTGTGAACATGATCACCACAGCACTGTGGTGATGGCAGTCAGGGAACTAGCTGAAAGATTTCCTGGGCTATAAGTATAAACATTTAAGTGAATAAAACCTTGTAAAACTTATAATCAATTGGAGTAGATAAGAAAATAAAAAATAAGCAAACAAAAAGATAATTAGAAATTGTGATGAATGCTGTTGAGAGAATAAACAAAGTATACGGATACAACATAGTAGGAAGAGAATTCATTTGATAGAGTGTGATCAGAGAGAAAGCCTCTCTGAAGAAAATAGTTTTAAAGCTACAACATGGACAATACAGAGGAGGCCAGGGAAAAAATATTGTTCAATAGATCAAGAAAAGTATAAAGTAAATCATGTTTCTAAAATGCCCACTTGGGAGCTGAAAAAGAAACCCCCAGCCCACTCAACAAACAGATGGTGAGTCATTATAGCCACCCTACCAATTCAACCAATAGTGTTGCCAAGAAGAATGATCCTTGGTAGACTTATACAGTTGTTAAATCAATATTCTACATTTCAATGGTAGGCAATAGCCAGAAAGTTCCTTTTTTAATGAAAATATATAAATCCATTATTGAAAAATAAAAATAGTTGAAGCCAAAAATTTTGTTTTCAACATTGCAGCAGGGAGCATCTTTAAAATAGTAAATTGCTCACTAGGAAAACAACAACAAAAAATCATGAAAGCTGGAAGAGAAGATAAAGACATTTTAAAGAAAAATGGTTAATTTACCTGCATTTAACAGAGAAGTGAAACTGGAAGGGGTCTATTCTGATCACTGATGCATGAAAATTTGAGAGTTTTCAATATAGAATCTGACAGCACTGGAATAACATTACTGAATTTTGGTGGCTAAATTAATTTGCTTCTCCTTGGAAGTGTAGATTACCTTTATTTTCTAATATCTCAATATGGAAGATTTAATGCACTTACTTGGGGAAATTAAATTTAAGATTGGAAACAGAATGTTTGAACCAAGCCAATTAAGCACTACTTGCCAAGTAACAAATCATAGATTTCAACTTTAACTTTCAAAACTATGTTTTATGGGACCCCAGTTTCTTCCTATCCAACCCCCTACTCCTGGAACATTTTATTTTGCAGGAAGAATTGCCTTTAAGTATTTGCATAAATTTATGAAACTATCAAATTTAAATTTAAAGCAAATGTTTTGTTCCAACTTTAACTTACACTCATTTTTATCCTGTGTGGTCCTGTTTTAAGAAACACAATTACTATGGAAAAATGTGTATTTTTATTTATATAATCACCACAACAACTCCATGGAGTAGACACCATTCTTAACCTAGTTTTACAGAAGAGAAAAATGAGGTACAGAGATATTAACTTCTCTAACTTGTTCCCCTGTATCCTTAGAGACTATAACAGTGTCTGACACATATGTGAGCTTAAAAATTGTTGACAGTATCTTGTTGACTGATCAACTCACTTTTTTATATGTCATTCTGTAAATGCTAAAGAAAAACATGATTTTAGCTCCTTCCCATGCTATGCTCAGAACAAAGCCTATTCCTTTGCTAGCCTTCTCCTCTCATATTTTGGTCACAGGCTGGATAAACACTCATTTCTTCCAGCCAAAATTTCATGACTCATCCTTCAGTATTTTCTATGTCCCCCACCCTACATCTAATCCTTCACATGTTTAGTAGTTTCTTCTTCTAAAATACATTTAAAAATCTGTTCCTTTCTCTCCATCTCTATTGCCACTATGTTCCAAGCCAGCATCTTTAATCTCTTAAAGCAACAGTGGTTTCATGATCTTGTTACCAAACAAGGTTTGTTTGCCCAACATGCAGTAAGCCAAACACTGAGACACTACAGTTTGCAGGAGAGGAAAGTTTTATTCACAAGGCGAAATGAGGAGATGGAATAAATCTCAAATCCACCCCCTGAAGGCTAGGGGCTTGGCATATTTATGGGTGAAGAGTATAGAGTGGTCAGATGTGTAAGGGAAGGTGATTAGAGGCAGGAAAAATGTGAGGCAACTGCTGCTCTGTGCAGACATATCTGAGTTACATGTTTCTTCACGGGATGCATGTTCAGAAAATGGCAGCATTAGCATGATCTGAGGGTGGAGTTTTTGGCTCTCTGATGTCAAAGGGTCACCTCTTGGATAAGCAAATCCATTCTGTGCAGACTCTGGCCACACAATACAATTTGCAAACCATTCCCCCTGGGGCTATTCCCTATTCCCATCTGCTGTTGTATTTCTCTCCACCTATCAATATACTAAATAGTTTTCTCATTTATTGTATTTATTACCTGCTTTCTCTGACATAAAATGTAAACTTCATAGAGAATATTCCTCAGTTCCTAGAATAGTTCCTAGCACATAACAGGTACTCAATAAACACATATTAAATAATTAGAAGGATCACTCAATCCATCAATCAGTAATGATTGGTCTAATAGACACTGTCTTATTTTGTGCCCTTTCTACCTCTCCAACTTTCTATTTACCCAAGTGTTCACTCTACCTGGTGGTGCCTCAAATGGCTGGATATTTTTCAGTCCCTCAGTGCTCAATTTAGAGGTCACCATCTCAGAGAAATCTTCCTATACCATCCCATTTAAAGTACCTTTCTACTCAGCATTCCTAATAATCCCTAACCAACATCAAAGTTTTTCATAACACATTATAATCTATAGCTTTTATAAAATTTGTTCCTGTACTTAATTTTTCTCTCTCTCCCTGGTGAAATATGTACTCCTTAAGGGCATAAACTACTATGTCTGTTATTTTACCTTCAGTGATCAGCCGAGTGCCTGGTATATAATTGGAATAAAATTGTTGGAGAGGAGCTTCCCTGGTGGCGCAGTGGTTGAGAGTCCACCTGTCGATGCAGGGGACGCGGGTTCGTGCCCTGGTCCAGGAAGATCCCACATGCCGCGGAGCGGCTGGGCCCGTGAGCCATGGCCACTAGGCCTGCGCGTCCAGAGCCTGTGCTCCGCAACGGAAGAGACCACAACAGTGAGAGGACCACATACCGCAAAAAAAAAAAAAATTGTTGGAGAGGGAGAAAGGGAACTTTCAAATTTAATACAGTTATCTCTGTGTAATAAAATTATTGGAGACATTTACATAATATTATTTATCTAGATTTATTTATATTTAACATTACTTATTTACTAAAAGATTTGCACATTTACAAAGACACAATAGCATTGATTATAATTATTATACCCCTTACATTTTGCTGGGTCTTCTTTACACTATGTGTGTTTGGAGAGCAAGTTTCTAGGCAGGTAGATCCTAGTACACTAGGTTAGATTTACTCAGAAGCAGAAACCAGCCATAACAGCATGGGGCAACAGGCTCTTACCAGACCTCATTCTTGGCAAAGGCCTTGCATCTTTTGACTTTCTAGACTTCATCAGTTGATAACATTTAAAAAATATTTATTATGTTATTATATACTCCTTAGTCACTTATGTCATTTGCAATTGTTTCCCTAAACAATTTCATGCTCTGCTTTGGAAAAGAAGCTGCACCTTCTGATTTCCTGTAAGGTTCCCAGGGCTGCTGTTTTACATTCCCAAGGGGTCTGGCGAAGTTCTGATAGGAGGTTCCCTGCTCCTCTCCTTCTTCCTCCTCCTTTTTCTCCTGGTCTTTATCGTTATCTCCTTTCTTATAAGGTTTGCTATCTGGGGCCCTTTAGAAGTAGCAAAGAGACAACTCATTCACTAGTGTTCTAATATATGAAGTGACAACCTCTTTGCATAACCGAATTCATATGCAAGGAAAAACTCATTTTTCTGAACAGGCCTCATTTCTCTCTTTACTAGCCTCCTTTGTAATTCTCATCAGTATTTTCACTGTTTCTTGAAAGTGTTTGTGATTCAAAATGTTTCTTACTGTTTCACACTTTCACTGGTTTTTATGAAATCACATTATTTAAGTATTATATCTAGTTTCCATTCCACACTCTGTTTTCTTCATGTGTCTAGTCTGATGTGCCTACTTATTTCTCAGACATATTCATTTGAAGAGTTTACTTCCACTCTGAATCACATATTACAAGAACATAATTCCCATTCAATTGCATTTTCTTGCAAAATTAAAAAAGACAAAGTGGTAAAAGGCACATATCTTTAGCAGTGAACTCACTTTGCTACTATGTAAAAAGACAAACCCTTCTGTGTAAAACATGAGTTAAAAATGCAAACCCTTCTGTGTAAAACATGAGTTAAAAATACAAAATGACTTATTTAATTTTTGATATGATTATATTTAAAGCATGAGAGGATTAGCATTTAGTTCATTTTATATAAAAAGAAAATTTTCAGACAACTATTTTTGTTCTGTTTTTCAAAATAGAAAATGTTCCAGTTATGCAGTTCTTTGCATACAAAATGAACCAAGAACCCACCAACAACATGCAGTTTGAATTAATGTGTTCAAAGAATTGGTGACAGATATTTCCTGAGTATTAAATTTACTAAAATAATTGAATTCTATTCTATTAAATCTAACTAACATTTGTTGAACGGTAGGAAAACAATTGAAATAGATACAAAATATCTGGATTCTGCTTCATTTGCTCATTTAAAGCATTTGTTGTCGTGGTTGATTTGCTTTGTTATTTTTTTGTTTCTGATTCCCAGTGTGTTTAGACACTATGTTAGTTTCTAAGGCTGTAAACTAAGCAAGATTCAACACTCTTAGGCCTCAGTTGTTACCCTATGATGCAATCATTTTACAGTTGACCCTTGAATAGCACGGGTTTGAACTGAACATGTCCGGTTATATGCAGATCTTTTTCAAAAGTAGTAAACACTATATTACTAAGTGATTCTCCGTTGGTTCCCCTTGACCCACAATTGCAACAAGTGGCTTGGCCCTGATGTGTACTGCACCCTCATTAGGTTTGTGTCACAGTCAAGAAAGCTCAAGATTAGGAAATTCCCAATTTTCTAAACAGTGTGCTAGCAACCCTGGACAATCTTTGCCTGGAGGAAGACATTATCTTTATCATCCAGGCTTGCAAATGGTTTTGTCCTTAGCCCTAAAGAGTGACATTATCTCTGTCTTCCAAGGCTATGTGCTGTACAAATGTCCTTGCAAAAATAGCCCAGAATATAAACTGATTCAATACCCGCAGAAAAAACAAAAAGCATCGTCTACTAATAGAGTGTTATAAAGATATATTTCCTGACACCAAGGAGTTCACAATACAGTAGATGTAAACAGCTTGTGAAAGTGAATATGAGCTAATAACCAATTATTTTCCCAAGTTTTATGTAACTTCAAATTGTGCTTTCTGAAAATTGACGTACTTAATATTTATGTATTCAAAGATATCTCTTCCTTTATGATTTCTTCCTATGATTTTGTTCTTAGAAGGCTTTTCTCTATATTACAGAAACAGTTTAGAAACATTATTTTGTTTCTAGAATTTGGTTTAGATTTAGAATAGCCATAAAAATACCCATATGATTTGTGGTTGGAAGATAAATTGATTTAGGGAATAGAAACAAAAGTTGTATGGAGCTCCTGTTTTCATTTGTAAAGACTTGTAATTAAAAATTAATGTTAACATGTAGATGAATTGTACTTTCAAAAATACAGTAACTGAGTCATTCTCTGATACATAATGAACTTTGGAAAAGATAACATAAAAACTTATAAGAAACTGTATCAAATAAGTTAGGGAATGTTTGTAAAGTTTATTGAATGGGAAAAAAACTATATATTTATCATATCTTAATTAAACATTAAATTATATCTAACTAAACATTTAGTCAAAGCAAAGGGAAATTATCCATATATGTGGCTTTCAAAATCCTTTAAAGGAATACATTCTTTACACTTTTAATTTAGTGGGGAGGGGCAAATAAAATAATGAAAAAATAATAAATGAATAATTTAGGTTTGTCTGCTTTTATTGCTTTAATATCTATTTCAGTAAAACTATTTGGCTAATGTCCTTAATTTGATATACCCAAGAATACATAATAGTCTTTAGTACCAGACAGACATGTTATTTTTGTTAATATCTAATGCCGCATCCTTACAGCATAAAATGAACTTAGCTGAAAAATGAGAGAGGTATATTCATAAAGAACAGTGATGCAAATCAATATGCATTAAAATATAAAAACTATTCCAGGAAGCCAAAAAGTGACTTCTAATCTTCATTAAGTATAAATTTTAAAACACTTCCTTCCAGTGTAACATAATAAAAAGATAAAAATATGTTACTTTGGAAAAAATCAGAAATACTTCTAAACAAGTAGTTTTCAGCTAGTATGATTATAATTTCTTTTTACCCTTTATTTTGGAAAATTTCAAATACATACAAAACTTGAGAAAATCACGTAATGAGTCTTCATTTACCCATCAACAACAATGTTGTTTTATCTATACATCTCTCTACTTCCCTCCTGACTTGTTTTATAACAAATCTCAAATGTAGTTTTATTTTATCCATAAATGTTTCATGAGTGTAGTTTTAATTCATTATTTTAATAGAAATATTTTTAAATTTTAAAAGTTAAAAAAAATCAAGAACAGGAGTAAATGCAGTTGAAGTTGTTCAAAATCAAATGTTCTTTAAATTTATATTATAAACATTAATCAGACAAGGCATCTATGAACACATTGGATTATTCATTGAAGTATATACAAAAGAAACATTTACCAAACCCACAGACCTTAAAGAATTTACAATTTATTTAGGCAAATAAAATCCAGTTGAGTAATTTTAACATTTTAGCATCACTATACTTAATCAAAACACATGCATTACTAATTAGAGCCAGTCCTCTCCTTAATAAGTTATGGCACTAAGTAGGAGGATCAACAACATAGTTGAAGAGAATTGCATTCCATTTCTCATGTAAATGCAAACTTCCTCTGACTGTGCTCAACCTGAAGAATGAAAAGTTTGTGGTAGAATGGTGAATCACTGCATATATTTCTCCTCTATCCTGAGGAGATTCCTTTCTCATTGTAACCACATCAGGCTCAACAAGAGCAATAGAGAAAGCAATGACCAGCTCTCTCCAGTTCCCACTGACCTCTTGCAGTTGACAGGTTTTGTCCACCTTTGTACTGGCCAAATTTACAACATTATACAAACAATTAGTACGAAACACTTTCCCTGTAATCATCAATATTTTTATTAAAACACTTCTTATTGATCCCCAGGGATATTCAGTTACTTTTGAATTACAATTCACAATTCTTGCTTTTAGTAAATCCAGAAGCTCTCAGTTTAACATGTCTAAATAAGGGGAAATATTTATATGATCTGAAGAGAAACATGAGTCTGGATATTAACAGGTCTAAATAAAAGCCATGTCAGGAGTAGGGAAAGTGTTTCCAATTCAGTTATAATAACCATACCAATGATATCTTTTGGTATTGTAATAACCACACTATATTTTTTCATGATAAAATTTATCTTACAGATTTAAAAAGCCAAAAAGAAGAAAATGCAAGATTCCAATAATGATTTTATTAATGTCTAGGTAGGAATAAATGTGTCATGCAGAAAATTTTTGTCATGTTCACATTTTAAAAAATTAGGATTTTGTGTTTAATTCAAAACTATGTGAGTTAAGCCTTTGCCTACCACTAACTTTGAAAATTATGGAAATTTTATTCACAAAACCACTGATAAGAAAGGAGTAATGTCATGCAAAATGGTGGAGTAGGAATGTTTGAGGGTAGGTTTCTTCAACAAAACAACCATTGAAATGAGAAGAGAGTTTGAAACAAACTATTTTGAAACTCTGAAGCCTGACTGGACACTTATAACAACTGGGGTATACTGGATGAAGGGAAAGACTGTTGTTCTTAGGCATGAGAGTGGTTTGCTTAAACATGTCATCAATCCCCATTTCTCAACCCCACCTAGTCTGTAGGGTGAATGGTTCAAGTTATTGGAGCAGCTGGCTGGTGCCCTCTAGGACACAGCAGCTTTCCCCATTGATATCTAGGGGAGATTTAAAGAGCCTGTGCACTTTTTTGTTGCCCTTTCTGGAGCCAGACATTTAAGAAAATATTTGATTATTAGCTGACCACAGAGGTAATGAAACCAAAATTTTGGTGACTTCCACAAAAAAATAATACATACTTTTCAAAAATAGTTTAAAGGGACTTCCCTGGTGGTCCAGTGGTTGGGACTCTGTGCTTTCACTGCCGAGGGTACAGGTTCAATCCCTGGTGAGGGAATTAAGGTCCTGCAAGTGGAGCGGCGTGGCCAAAAAAAAAAAAAAAGTTTGGAAAAGTCACAGGTGAACAGTACCAACACTCAACCAGAAATCAGCAATCCCTGAGTGAGGAGTGGGAGAATCAGATTTCCAGAGTTACTACGTGAAAGTCTTTTCAACAAATGGCTCTGGGTAAACTAGATATTCACATGCAGAATAATAGAGTTTGACCTTCCCTTATATCATGTAAAAAATTAACTCAAATGGATCAAAGAACTAAAACTGTAAAACTTGTAGGAGAAAATATAGGGCAAATCCCAATGACTTTTGGGATGCACACAAGAAAAGTGAAAATAGAAAATTTGACTTTATCAAAATTTAAAACTTTTGTGTATCAGAGGACATTATCAATAAACTGAAATGTCAACTTTCAGAATGGGAGAAAATATTTGCAAATCATATATCTGATCATGGATTAATTACCAGAATATACAAAGAACTTCTAAAATTATAAACAACAACAGTAACAACAAAACAAACAGCCAAATTGGAAAATAGGCAAAAGATTTGAAAAAATATTTCTCCTAAAAAGAAATAAAAATTGCCAATAAGCACATGAAAAGATGGTCAACATAATTAGTCATTACATTAGGAACATACGAATCAAAATCACAATGAGATAACACAACCCCCATTACAATGACTATTAATTATTTTTACAAAAAAGGAAAATAGAAAATAACAAGTGTTGACAAATATGTGGAGAAATTGGAACTGTTGGGCACTTCTATTGGGAATGTAAAATGTTGCAGCTGCTTTGGAAAAGTTTGCAGTTTCTCAAAAAATTTAAATGTGGAATTATTGCATGACCCATCAAAATTCCACTTCTAGGTAACTACTCAAAAGAACTGTAAACAGGGACTCAAACTGATATCTGTATACCAATATTCATAGCAGCATTATTCACAATAGCCAAAAGGTGGAAACAATCCAAGTGTTCATCAATAGATGAACGCTAAACAATTGTGATATACACAGGCAATGAAATATTATTCAGCTGTAACAAGGAATGATGTTCTGATACATACTACAAGACGGATAAACTTTGAAAACATCATGCTAAATGAAATAAGCCAGACACAAAAGGACAAATATTGTATGATTCCACTTATATGATGTATCCAGAATAGGAAAATTCATAGACACAGAAAGAATAGAGGTTATCAGGGGCTGGGAGCAGAATTTGGAATGCTATTGCTTAATGGTTACAGAGTCTCTGTTTCTGTTGATGAATAAGTTTTGGAAATAAATAGTAGTGGATGGTTACATCACCCTGCGACTGTACTTAATGCCACAGAACTATATACTTAAAAATAGTGAAAATGATAATCTTCATGTTATTTATATTTTATGACAGTAAAAACTAACTGATAAAGTTTATATTTAGCATGTGATTATGTTCTACATGTTTTATGAAGTAAATTATTCTTTTTAAAAACAGTATTTAGCAACATGATAGAGGCTCAGAGTTCTATGCTACAATGAAGATTTTACCCAGGGAATTTTAATTATTTAAGTATATTTAATAATACAAAACTGCTGATATCTTGTACCTTAAAATAGTAAAAAAAAAAAAAATCCACATAAAATATTACTTTTGAGCCATTTCATAAAAGTACTTTGGGAATATAAACCTGAAATCTATATATCTACCTTACAAGTAGTGCTAAGAAAAGCAAAATAATGATCTCCATCAGCAATTTCTCAAATGACCTAAGAGCATTAGTAGTGTAATCTTCATATAGATGTAAAAATAAATCATTAGAAGCAATGTTATGCAAAAATAATTATTTCCTGCCTTAGAGTTGAGCTCATAATCTAAAAAAATTCATAGAAAGTTTTAACTTTAAGCATGAGTGATAAGTTGATTTTTCTCATTATATATTTTTTTCAATTCAGTAAATTCACAAGTTAATCAGTTTGTATAAAGAAATATTTTCCTAATAATACTTTTTACCACTTCAATTCTCTACCATCACCTTACTGTCCTTAAAATGTATTATTCTAAACTTTACTTTTTAAAATATATTTGAGAGATGAATATTACCTACCAGGCATAAAATACTGCTCTATAATAATATAAATCTGGAAATCTTACTTTCTATTGAATTTACTTGCAACAGGGCAGTTTTATTTCTTTCCCTCTATGGTATGTCATCCTACTGTTCAGAAAAGTAGAAGAAATGCTATAGACTTTAATTTTAACAAAGCAAATGAATATTCTTGATTTTAATTTCTTGAAATCATCTAAAGTTTCTTGGCTCTTTAAATTTCTTTACAGAAATGAGACTTTAAAATGAACTTTATAGAACTTTATGTTCTATCATCACCAGCTTATTGTTTCTAAGAGCAATAACACACCTAATAGTGTTTATTTTCCAAGACTTTATATTTTAAAATGTAATAAGTCCTTTTTTCAGATATGTGTACTGTGAATTTTTCTTAGTCTATTAGTGTACTTTTCTTTCCGTTTTCCTCATGATATCCTTTGCAAGGCAGAAGTTCTAAATATTGATGATATCTAATTCATCTTTTTTTTTGTATTTTATTGTTTGTGCTTTTTGTATCCTACCACAAGAAATTTTTGCCTAACTCAAGGTCACAATGATATCCTCCTATCCTCCCTTTTTTTCAGAAATGTAACAGTTTTTCAGCTTTTGTGCTTAGTGGATATGATACATTTTTTATTTAATTTTTATATATGTTGTGATTTCTGTATTTCCATTTTTCTTCCATGAATGTATATTATTTTTATAATCAGCAGCAATATAGCAATAATATTTATGTAAGTGAAAAATTCTGTGTAAATAATTATTTTCAAGTTACTATAAAACAGTTGAAGACAACAAAACTTCACTAAATGTATTTAGCAGCAAACTCCTTTCAGAGAACAAAGTTTTGCAAATACTTTGAACAGCAGTGAATTTAAATCCTAGTAGATATAATTTATTTGGTGGACATAATTCATGTGGATTTAAAAGAAATGCAAAATGTGTAGATACTACTTTGTAATGAGTTATTTGAAAAACAGGGAGATGTTTTGTCGTAGATAAGGAAATGGTGAAGTGTCCTACTAGTAAGCATGCTTCAATTTCCTCTTAATTAAGGAGGCTTATCAGGGAAGTGCCCAATGGCTATTATTACCATCAAAGTAATCAGTCCACTTATTAACATTTTGAAGGTGAAATAACTTGAGTTTTATTGATAACATCAAACTAAATTCATATTAAATGTCATACAGGGTAGTGAGAGTTTTCATGTTATATATATATATATATTTTTTTTTTGCGGTATGAGGGCCTCTCACTGTTGTGGCCTCTCGCGTTGTGGAGCACAGGCTCCGGACGCGCAGGCTCAGCGGCCATGGCTCACGGGCCCAGCTGCCCCGCGGCATGTGGGATCTTCCCGGACCGGGGCACGAACCCACGTCCCCTGCATCGGCAGGCAGACTCTCAACCACTGCGCCACCAGGGAAGCCCCCATGTTATTTTGATACCAAGAACTACCTGCTCATTTGGTCCCATAATCTCCTTTTAGGAAGTGGATACTGTAATAGTCAGAGTTCTCAAGAATAACAAAACCAACAGGATATATACATATATATATATATATATATATGACAACATTTATTATAGGAATTGGCTCACATGGTTATGGAGGGCAACAAGTCCCATGATCTGCCGCATGCAAGCTGGAGGACCAGGAAAGGCAGTGGTATAATGCAGTCCAAGGGCCCAAGAACTGGGGGTCTGATGGTGTTAAGTCCAGATCTGAGTCCAAAAGCTGAGAAACAGGAGCACTGATGTCCAACAGCAGGTCAAGGTAGAGGTTTTGTATCAAGCAGAGAGAGAGAAAGGAAATTCACCCTTCTTCTGCTTTTTTGTTCTATCCTAGCCCTCAGTGGATTGGATGATACGCACCCATGTTGGGGAGGGCCATCTGCTTTACTCAGTTTACCAAGTCAGATGCTGATCTGTTCTTGAAGCACCCTCACAGACATACCCGGAAATAATGTTTTACCAGCTACCAGTGCATCTCTTAGCCCAGTCAGGTTGACACATAAAATTAACTATCACAGTTACCATGGTATAAAATTTCTACATCAATTTTAACACTCCTAGATCATTCAAATATACAAAATGTAGCATTTTAGGTAGAAAATGCCTAGCCTTCATTTGCTCATTGCTGTCATCTCTCTTCCTCAAATTGCACTACCTTTACAAATTTCAATCTTTTTCACCCTGGTATGACTATACACCGCTATTTTCTTCTGTCCTTTAGAGAGCACAAGCTCTTCTGTTTAGATGATAAAGCACTGTAAGTTATAGAAATAAAAATTTGAAATCAAATGGTTGAAGTTTCCTTTTTCTTAAGTGATAAACAAGGAAATAAAGGGTGAAGGAATTGTAGATGTTTAGAGATATCAGTGTCTTAGGATCATATGGACTGATGGAAGGAAGGAATAAAATCAATACTTAGTTTAGTGTTAAGAATGTAGGGTCAGAAATGTAAATTAGCTCAATGTCAGGAATATAATGGCTTTCAACTTGCTCCATGAGAATGGCGGGCATGTGGGCATAGGTAAGCATTCCAATGCTGGAATGCTCAAGACATTTACCTGGATGACGAGGATGAGAATTCTGCACTTGCTGCTCAGAATGCATGAATCTAAGACTAACCACCACGTGTATCACAGCCTATACCTGAAAGTGAAGAGGAGTCTGTTCAGAAACAGGCGGGTTCTCATGGAACTCGTCCCCAGACTGAAGGCAGAGGAGGCTTGCAAGAAAATTTTGGCTGACCAGCCTGAAGTTCACAGGTCTAAAACCACAGAAGGTGCAAAGCTGTGAAGAACCACTCCAGGCCTAGAAGGAGGAAATCAAGACTCCATCAAAGGAAGAAGAGACCAAGAAATAAAGCTCCAACTCACTTGTCTGTACATAGTGGCCTTGGCAATTACATAGATTAAGCCATTCAATAAATAAGTCTGATTTGTGAAAGAAAAAAGAACAGGGTTTATGGAATACTCTAAATACTTAGAAACACTAGTGCTAATATTTAGATATAAAATTTTACTTTCTACAATATAAAGTTTAAACAGTGGGCTTCTTATCATGTGTATATTTTAATAATATGCTACATATATTAATCACTTCATACATATTTTGTTCATGTTAACTGATATCTAGATGATGACAAATATAAAGTTTTCTTTTGACAATAAAAATCTAAGTTTTGAATTTCTTTTGTCTTTTTGGAAATTGAAACATATTTACATTAAGACATTAAGATATTACTCTTAAACTAAGGTTAATTTCTTAAAGTTTGGTTCATCGAGGTATTAATGATAATTGAAATTGTCTGTTAAATGCCATAAAATTAAGATGTTTTTATTATAGATACAATACTCTGAAAGATAGATGAAAACTGAGCTTTAATCTCAGAGGACAAATCAATTTGTAATTACTGAACTCTGAATATTATATCAATTTTATATGTTCCCCACTATTTCCTGTGTTTTAAAATATTTACTAGGGTAATGCAGTCTACTTTTAATGGCTTTCATTGTTGATGGCTTTATTCAAGTTTCACTCTAAGCAAAATTAGACAAAAGTTTAATTGAGTCAATTGATTGCTTTTGTTTCCCAGTCTAATCTCTCTCTCTCCCAACCCTTTCCTCTCTCTCTTCTTCTCTCTCCTTCCCTTCTTACCTTGTCTCTATTTCTCTCTCTCTCTCTCTCTCTCTGTCTTTCCAAGTAAGGTATATTCCAGTTAAGACATTACAGCTAGTTAAAGCTAAAGTCCCATGCCACTTATAAAAGCCATAAATGAGCAGTCACCTCCAGTAGCATATAATGTAGCTAATACATACAAATAGTGACCATATGTTTTACACTGAAAATGAGAACATGTAATTTGGCAGTTTTGGTGGGGGGGGCATTTATAGGTAGAAGCAGCAGACTAAGTTTTAGATTGCAAAATGATGAAATGTCTTTGTTTTTAATCATTCACAGGGACAAAGTGAAACAAGAATAATGGTGCCTTCTTTGTTTGGCTACTATGTGGACTAAAAGAAGTAACATTTCCAACCTCATACTATAGTGTCTGGTACATGGCAACTGTTCAATACACGATTAAAAGATTAAGCCTAGGGCAAGACAGGAATAAAGACACAGACGTAGAGAATGGACTTGAGGACATGGGGAGTGGGAAGAGTAAGCTGTGACAAAGTGAGAGAGTGGCATGGACATATATGCACTACCAAACGTAAAATAGATAGCTAATGGGAAGCAGCTGCATAGCACAGGGAGATCAGCTTGGTGCTTAGTGACCACCTAGAGGGGTGGGATAGGGAGGGTGGGAGGGAGACACAAGAGGGAGGGGATATGGGGATATAGGTATATGTATAGCTGATTCACTTTGTTATAAAGCAGAAATTAACACACCGTTGTAAAGCAGTTATACTCCAATAAAGATGTTAAAAAAAAAAAAAGATTAAGGTGCACCAAGCTCATTTTCCCCTCTTGCTATTAAAGGTGGTCATGAGATTTCATTTTGGTCATTGGGAAATTAGGGGGAGATTTTGGTTAGGCTAGTTTTTTTTGTTTTGTTTTGTTTTTGTCTTCAGGCTTTCATCATTGTCACACAAAAAATGACACATCCGATCACAATAGTGTCCCAAACAGAGGTCCTCTCTTCATATGCCAAGTTCCTTTATGAAGGAGGAGACAATACTTCCCAGCATACACAGCTAATAATTTCAAGAGCAGTATTTAAAATCCAGGAGATCTTCCTGACAGACATTGCTCTCACCTGGCATGGCCCAAGTTTAGTGACCTATGTCAGTGGTTCAACAGGAGGTTAGAGGAAAAAGTCCTCTTCCTCTTCTAGAGAAAGATACAGCTCCATGCAGTGGAAATAAAATTAGGAAAGGAGTCAGGAGAATCATAGGGCTATGAAAAAACCTCCATAACTGAGAGAGTGGGTTCTGGAGCTGGAAAGTCTGAAAAGGAATTCTAGATCTGCTATTGAATGCACTTATGACCATGAGCAAGCTACATAACCTTTATATTGTGTTTCTTCCTCAGTTTCTTCATTTGTGTATAGTCTCATAGATTGATTGTGAATATTACATCAGTTAATATACAAAGTTCCTAGAACAGCTCCCAGCTCAAGGTGAGCCCTCCATAAACGCTGGTGAAAATTTTAATTAGACTGTGCATCTCAGATTTCTCTTATGAAAAATTGTGAATCTAAAGAGCTTTTTGCTTTTACAACATTAAGATTTTTAGTTGTAAGTCAGATATAAACCTGCTTTAGGAATAAAATTACTATTTTCCTCTTACCATTGTTTTAGAATAGTCCTCATTTTTTAATAGTTAAAGAAACAACAAGTGTACCGTTGACTACGGCACTTCTTAACAACGGATTATGCTGGAAGCCCTGTAAGATTTTTATTTTGTAACTTTTTTTGCTGGTTTGAGTCTTCGTTGCTGCGCGGGCTTTCTCTAGTCGCGGTGAGCGGGGGCTACTCTTTGTTGCAGTGCGTGGGCTTCTCATTGCCGTGGCTTCTCTTGTTGCGGAGCACGGGCTCTAGAGCACAGGCTCTAGAGCGCAGGCTCAGTAGTTGTGGTGCACGGGCTTAGTTGCTCCGCAGCATGTGGGATCTTCCCGGACCAGGGCTCGAACCCGTGTCCTCTGCATTGGCAGGTGGATTCTTAACCACTATGCCACCAGGGAAGTCCCTGGAAGATATTTTTAAAGTGCTAATATTCAGTGTCAGAAAAATTAAATCAGATTTAGGGATGAAGCAGGAGCTTGGCCATCAATATTGAGGCTATTTAATGAGAAACTTTGAGGTAATCTAAAAAGAAATGATGTTTTCTCTTTTTATTGCTCTACATTTTCATTCCTCCCATGAAATTTTATGAAGATAAATAAAATTATCTATAAACTGTTAGCATGTGGATGATAAATTCACAATAAACAAAAACAAACAACAAAAACAAAGGATTTTTTTCTTCTTACTACTCAATGAAAATACATATTTCCTCAGGCTCTATAATCCTTTCAGGAATTGGGAGGTAATTTTCCACATGTTCACATTCACCAAGTTTCTCTTACTTGGCCTTTCTGGCTTCAATCATTGATATTCTTAAATGGCACTTCTTTTAGTCATCTCCAGTTTTATTTTTAAATGTTATTGAGTGCCGGGATTAATTTCTATTCAACTTTGTATTCTCCCAAAGGCCTTAGTAAGAATAAGATTTAATTCATTCAAAAATATATATTGAACATACATCAGGAAAAAATGTCTGTGGAATCTAAAATACACAGGAAAGATAAAGTTACTAAGGCAATTTGAAAATTTCTTTGGGGAAAATACTTTACAACTCATAGTATTTTAGGATGTGATGCATATGCTTAAAATATCTATTATGGCATTCCAATTTGAGAAGTAAACAGAGGATTCTGTGTAGGTATAAAGAGCACAACTTATAAACGATAGAACTAGAATGGATTCCTGGTTCAGAGTATTTTCCAATAGAACACAGTTGCCCCTAATTTTCCACCTTTTTGTCATCTGAAATGACTTTAGTGACCCAAATATATAAATACAATATAACCAAGGACGATATTGTTGAAGTAATGCTTTAAATACTACCTTGATTAAGCTCATGGAAACATAGCATTTAGTCTTCTTTAGTCTATCCTAACTCAAGAAATAGTATAGAAGTTTTTGAAATAAAAATTTTTGTTTAGAGAAAAGCTATGATTTTGCTATCTACCTCAAAACTGGTTTGTGTAATGAAGAGTAGAAAACAATTAAAAGAGAGAGCATTCCACTAGAAATTGCATTCACTCATTCAAAAATACTTAACACAAAGCCTGGAGCATCCATGGCCTTGTCCACCCACTCTGCTCACATTCAACACATAAAGTGTTGTAATGATTTCTACATAAATCTACCTATCTTGCTTATCTTGCTTAAGCTGATTCAAAATATTCAGAAGGATTTACTGTTTTTCTTTCTCAGTGATATCTCTGCAGTTCTGGATCACAGACTTTGATTGTTAAAAACCATAAAAATAAAGACAAAGTATCCATTTCAGTGAAGACAATTTTGTGGAAGAGCAGGTGGCTGATAAAAAGCCCCACTCCTTGGTGTTGAGGCAAAAACAGCAGTTGAATAGCAAAGAGCACCCTTTCCTGTGGAGTTTAAATTAAATTCAGATTTGTTTGAGCAGGGCCTTAATAGAGTCCCTATGATTGGGTTGCTTTGGCTAAGCTGGTATCTCCACATGTTTTTGCTATGTTGAAGCCTATTTAGTCATTTTGTACACTCAATAAATGGTATTAGAGATAACCAACTGCTATATGTATTAAATATGTGGTTATTCTTTGGGACCTTGTGCTACAGTTCTTAAATGTGTAAGCTAAAAGAAAATCATAACATTAATACTGTTACAGTTGCCTTCTGTATTTATCACCAGTATTTAATCTTTACTATTTTACTTTTTCAGTCACAACTGCCAATCCCACTGCCTCCTATCCAGTATAGATTTATCTATACTGTCTAAAGAAGCTACTTCCATCAGTAATTAAAGAAAACTGCCTCTGGAAGAACTCCCATTGCAAAGCAGATATAGCAGCCACTATTAACACAGTGGTGTTTTACTGGTAGTAACTTTTAAAAGATGTTTATTTTAGTCACCATAGAGAGGGGAATAGAAGTAAAAGAAGGATGAAAATTTGACAGATGAGAAATCAGATAAACTCTGTTTATCTCTCTTATTTTTTGTCCTTTTACAATAACTCTTCATATGTTTCTTCTATTTAGCATGAATTGAAAGCTGTCAGCTTTGTATAAGCATTAAAAGCAGACTAGAGTAGGCCTCCCAACCAATTAATATGTTTACACTAAAAAGCGTGGTCATGTGCTGCCTTTAGGCTGCAGGCAATTTAGGGATGAGCTTCATTCCACTACCTGTCACTTCTGGTACGTTTTAAGCAACCCAATACAGACATGAAGAGTATGCAGGCAAGGGTATTTAACCCAGTAACATGTATATTTACTTTGTCAGTCATGAAATACTAAATAGAAAGTTGTCGCATTTTTATTTGGAAAACATTTAGATCACAAAGGCTATGCAGTTTTGGACACATCACGAGATGCTCTGATATTGTACAGTAGAAGACAAGTAATGTAATATTTATTTCATATTGATGTAAACAATGGCCTTAGGATATGTTTGTTTATATAATCAGTTTAGTGGTCAGTCAGTCAACTTGGGTAGAAATGAATGAAGGAAATTACAGTGAGTATAATAGAAAAAGTTGAAGTAGAAATGAAATGAAAAAATCACTAGATCAACTGATTACTAATTGAATATTACTAGCTCATATTTATTGAACTTGGTTTCACAATTTACAATACTTCAATCTTCAAAAATAATGGGCTCCACTCTGGTTGAGGGTGTCTAAAGGCACCTGAAGAATCCTTTGTGAATAATTTTATTACTCACAATCTCTCTCTATTGATGGGCAGAATGCTGGGTACTGCCCACTATGTCTTGCTTCTTTAACCTTGCCAAAGTGAAAGTGGTGGAGAGATTCAGTAAAATTTCAGAGATTAATCTCATATACAACTCCTATTTCTCCAATTCTCCCCCACCAAAATAAAAGCAGAAACTATGCTCTTTTTTCAAAATGTTTTAAGATTTAACGCTTTGTAGATAGTCTATAAAAAAGTCATAATCTTTTAAGATATTCTTGAAATATTAGAGCACCAAAAGATATATATTTGTTTCTTGAATTGCCATCACTATTCCAAATCCTTATTTTCTATGTTCATTATAGAGGCTTCTTACTATTTCCATTTCTCCAGGTTTTCAAATTTACCCTTTATAATTTGAAGTTATTTCCTTACTGGTGCATTACTGATGTGAACCGTGTTATCAAGATGGACCAAGTCTCACTGGCACGTTGCAGTATTTATCACATTTTCTTAAATGTAAAATAATAAAGACATTTTAAAATTATATAAGCATATTCTTTTATAGATTAATTTAAAATATTTTTAGGAATGTGCACCATATTATTAGTTTTCATAGAAATCACAACGAATTGGATTATCATGAAAAATAAAGTTTTATTTCTCTATTTCGGTTATAATAATCTCACAACTTTGGTATTCTTGGTCTTTATGACAAAAGTATAAATTTATTTTAACATGAAATGGAGTTTACATATTTCTCCTAAATAAAAACTTAAATTTTCAATAGAATATGTGCTTATAATGCCAGATATTTTTGGTTTGTGTGTAATCAAAGTGGTCTGGCTGGAGATTGTCTTTGGTTGTACAGTCATGGTGTGCCCACCTCTTATTCTTGATTACTAATATTTATTGTTTTTCTAAATTAAGATATTCATTTTCTATTAACAATCTAATCACAATTTTTAAAAGAAGGAAAATTATGAAAGGGTAGATTTGAGATAGTTTGCAGAGAAATTCAACAGCTTTAAATTTTCTGAGAGAACCAAGCCTCATCTGTGTCTGTGGTAAAAGATTTAAGGATTCTTAGCAAAGTTAGGAGTCCTAACATTTGAAGGAGAATTATTTTCTTGCTGTTTAAAAAAAGTACAATGACCCTTTACTTTTGCTTAATGGAAAATGAACAATGTCAAGAAAATGTTACTGGGACTGACATATACACACTACTATATATAAAATAGATAAGTAATAAGAACCTACTGTATAGCACAGAGAACTCTACTCAGTACTCTGTAATGGCCTATATGGGGAAAGAAACTAAGAAAAGACTGGATATGTGTATATGTATAACTGATTCACTTTGCTGTACACCTGAAACTAACACAACATTGTGAATCAACTATACTCCAATAAAAATTTTAAAATAAAATAAAATAAAGTAAAAAGAAAATGTTACCTAAGAAAATGATAGCCAGTTTTCAATATCAAAGCTAAGAAGGCTGATAGGACTTAAAAAGCCAGAGAGAAACCAGTGAATAGAGTCAAGCTGACCCACAAGAATTTTCTTTTTTTTCTTCCATCCTCCCTAGAGTCTTTTTCTAGTCCTCCTGGTGATCAATATTAGACAATTGATACACATGGACTAATGGCAGAAGATTTGAGTTTGGAAAGCAGACCAAATTGCATTAAGCTCTTACAAAAGATTATTTAATCCTATCAATTTCCCTTTAAGGGAACCTCAGCTCATATGCATTAGACTCGAAGAAAGAAGAAACTTCCAGGAGACATAGTTGATCACTTCAAAGTAGCCAATAAAAAGAGCCTCCTGAGAGTAAAAGTGTTTATCTCCTCACACCATGGTAGAAAATAAAAACTGTATACAGCATTCTAGAAATGGGACATCATTGCTACTTTCTTAGATAAAGAGGAGAGAAGGATAACTGGACAAGAAATAATTGTTTTTTGTGAGAATAGGAAGACTGGAAGAAGTTGGTAGAAATTTAGTGAATGATCTATTCCTAGTGATTCCTTGTACCCAATAAACTTCTCTCCTGATTTGAATGGCAGTGACACATTACTATGAACACTGCCTCTGAGCTTGGGAAGAAATAAGCTAAAGCAGAGGTCAACTGAGTTTCTGAATACGTCTCCAAATTTACGACAGAAACCACAATCTGTGAAACCAAGTTCTTTGTGAAGCTTAACATTTTAAGATATACATACACACGTTTATCTTAAAAGGTTATCTTTAGCTATCTGTATCAAATGTAATCCTTGGCAAATCTTTGTATTAGTTTTCTACTGCTGCTGTAACATATTACCACAAACTGGGTAGCTTAACTCAAATTTATGAATATTTGGGACATCCCACTGGAGGTCAAAAGTCCAAAATGGATCTTGGCTAAAATCAAGGAGTTCAGGGCTGTGTTCTTTCTGGAGGCTCTACGAGATCTGTTTTCTTGTCTTTTCCAGCTTCTAAATGCTGCCTACATTTCTTGGCTTGTGACCCCTTTCCATCTTTTAAGCCAGCAATGTATAGTCGAGTCTTTCTCATATATATCACTCTGACACTGACTCTTCTGCCTCCCTTTTCTACTTTTCAAGACCCTTGTGGTTACATTAAACTAATCAGGATAACCCAGGATTATCTCACTATTTTAAAGTCAGCTGATTAGTGAGCAAACTTAATTTCACCTGCCATTCCCCTTTGTCATAAAACAGCATATTTACAGGTTCTGGGGATTAGAACAGGAACATATTTGAGAAGCTATTATTTTGCCTACAACACAGCCTAAAGTAAAGAGAGTTTCTGAATAGATCTCCAAATTCATAACAGTAACCATGTTTTTTGAAGCCATGTTCTTATTAATGCAGAACCTGAGCATTTTGAGGTATACATACACAAGCACATTTATCTTAAAATGTTTTCTTCAACTATCTTTAACTATCAAAAGCTAATCCTTGGTAAAGTCAGTCTGTATTAGTTCCCTGCAAATGCTGAAACAAATTATCACAAACAACATGGCTTAAAACAATAGAAATTTATCCTGTTGCAGCTTTGGAAGCCTGAAGTCTGAACTCAAGGTTTTGTTAGAGCCATGCTTCCTCCAGAGGTTCTAGGGGAAAATCTGTTCATTGCCTCTTACAGTTTCTTGTGGTCACTGGCATTCTTTGGTATTAGTGGCTCACTCCAGCGGTCCCCAACATTTTTGGCACCAGGAACCGGTTTTGTGGAAGACAAATTTTTCCACGGATGGTGGGGAGGATGGTTCAAGAGGTAATACGAGAGATGGGGAGCAATGGGGAGGAAGAGATGAAGCTTCCCTTGCTCGCCCGCCACTCACCTCCTGCTGTTCAGCCCAGTTCCTAACAGGCCAAGGACCGGTACTGGTCCGTTGCCCAGGGGTTGGGGACCCCTGGCTCCCTCCATTCTCTGCCTCCATCCTCACATTGTCTTCTCCTCTGTGTGTGTCTGTCTAATCTTCCTCTGCCTTCCTCTTATAAGGATACTTGTGATGGCATTTAAGACCTACCTGAATAATCCTGAATGATCACCTTATCTCAATATCCTTAACTTAAATATATCTGCAAAGATTTTTTTTCCAAATAAGGTAGCATTTACATGTCCCAGGGATTAGGATTTGTATATATCTTTGGGGCCACTATTCAATTTAAGGTCATAGAATATATGACATAGAAGTAAATTAGAAAGTATGCACAAAAATGTAAAAACTAATTTCCCCATCACACAGAGAAGAGGTAAAGTTAATTTCTGGGCCGAGGTCTGAAGAGCCTAAGAATTGAAAGAAGACTAAGAAATTAATAAAGCTTGACATAGGACAGTGTCCCAGAGAGGGCAATGATCCATTCTTATACTAGGCGAAATCCTAATTGGTAGGGGGAAAGAGGGAAATTTGAAACATGAATAAGATTAGGGATCCTTGAATGTTTAAGGAATATGTCTTTATCTTCCTAAGAAAAATTCTGGGAGACTGCAAGCCTGTTAGAGAACTTTAAACACCTAGCCTGATGCCAGACCAATTGAAAAACAGGTGCATGAGTTGCCAAGTTAAATAGAAATTCAGTGAGATAATAAGACAACTAGATACATGAGCTGGAAAACAGACACACTGAGTTTGGGCTCCCAGAATGTACAATAGTACATCTGAATAGTTCCTATGCTTCTGAGGGAAATAAAAAATTGGCTACCTGTGAGCTAGTCAATCTGGAGAGACATCATGTTTGGAAATAGAATGATGCAGAGAAAGCTGAGTAGAAACAGAAAAGCAAAAATGTTTATGGGGAGCATTAGAAATGCAAAGGCAGCACAAAAGTTTCCTGATGACCAAAGAGCAGAAAGGATTATGTATATTTGCAAAGTCTTCTAGGAGACAGAGGACCATAATGAATCACATGCCCTATTTCCCTGGATACTACAATAATACTTGAAGCACTGCAAACTAGGTCTTCATTGAGCAGAAGTGTAGAAAAAAAAGAAAGGAGAAAAATTCCACACAATGTTTACCATTAGTTTAGAACATTGTTATTCCCAAACATAAGAAGAAAATCATCAAGCTAAACTAAATTCAGTTATAGAGATATAAAGCTCCATTTCTTTTTTTATGTGTGAATTGTGTCATTTTGTACTCATTACACTTGTAATCCTTCTACATTTTCCAATCAGGTAGTAGTTGGGGTCATGCTCTATAGAATATACATGAGAAAACTCACTAATTCCCAAAAGAGATCATTTACCTCTGTCCAGCTTTATGAGAACACTTTCCTTACCTTGACCTAAAAAAATATTACTCTGGTTACTTTTATCTAATGGGTTAGAGAAACTTAAGGAAGGGACACAAAAGGTCATATACACTAAAGATCACTAGCCCTACTCAATAGAAATCAAATCTTTGAGGTTAATTAAGGGTGTGTGTGTGTGGGTGTGTGGGTGTTGCTTTTCATACACAAGTGCTATTTTTGTATGTGTGTGTGAAGTAACTTTGTCATTTCTGAAGATTCTCTGATCATCACTCCAAAATAAGGTTAAAGATAATATCAGGTTCGAACACTGATTCTTATTTCTCTATTAATATTCTTTAAGCAAACTAATATTATAGCCAGGAAATATCTACTATTGCATTTGGATTCCAATAATTTCTATCTCTAAGACAAGATAGATAGTCTTAGAGATTTAGAGTCTTAGAGTCTTAGAGATTTCTGTCTCTAAGACAAGATTGTGATAGTGTTTAGTATTTGTTTCTGCTTCTGTTTTAGAATCAATCAAGTTTATTTCAACACCCTTAATTTTCCATCCTTTTCAGCCTTCTCATTTTTATTTTTGCATCTGTCATAAATATTTCATAGCTATACGATAAACTCAGGAGAAAGAAAGAATATTTCACACTTATGCTGTTGAAAATGAAACAAGCATTCTTCGCACACATTTTAACATCTTTAGAGTGTGGCCTTACACCTTTAATTTCCTATGAAAATCTCCTTTTATGAATCATAAATAGCATTAGTTATATAAACCAAAGTCAGGATATTTTAAATGGCTCAAAGCAATAGCAGGGCAAATCTGTTCTTTTTGTATTTAGAAATCGCTCTCTCTCTGTACCATATGTGTATATATATATATTCAACTTGTAATGATATTTAGCAAACTTGGTGTGTTACATAAAAGTATAATGCTTATATTTTATTTTTGTGAATTCAGTACAATTGAGTGTGATAATGTAAATGTGAAACTGTGTATACTAGAGGAATTATTGACATTTATAAAAATGACTATAAACAAAAATCAATTTGAAAACCATAGAAATGAAAGAAATTGTTCTATGATTCTTTTCTGGATGTGCATAATGGAATATTTCCAAGAGATTATTCCACTGTGTCTATTTTAACCATGTGTAAGGAAAGAATTTGTGTGCACAAAGGTAGCAATATTTAAATTTATTTACATATTACAATAATACTCCTGAAAATAACTTAAGAATGTAAGTCTGGCTAACCTATTTAAACCATATCAGTCTATCTTATCTTGAAGGTATATCTAGTTTAGAGCGTAGACCCTTTTTACTCACATAATCTATAATTATAATAGAATCTTTGGGAAAAAATATATATGTTGAGTAATTTAAATAATTATGAGATAATTTTTGTACCCCACTATATTTATTGTGGGCAAGAGGACCACAACTTCTGATATGCCTTGTAGGACTTATATTCTCATATTCCCTAGGTACATTTCTTTTTCTCATATTATCAAGCTTCTCTCAATTTTCATAAAACTGAAAACATCACATTATATATGGATCATCTGCATATTTCTTTAAATTATATCATTAAATTCTTCATGGGAGGATTTGTTTGGGGATGCAAAAGTCTGATTCTGTGTATTAAAGCTTCTACTTTATGTATTGCACAGAATTTACCTGGGTACCTTCAGCCACATCTACTTTATTTCAAAGAAGTTAGAGAGATCAGTTGTGTCAAAAGTTCTTGATAGTTTAAGTCAGGTCAAAATTGAGACTTGATCATTGGATTGACCAATATAGATGTTAGTAGGAACATTCAAAGGAATTTACAGTAGGAGTAGTGGGGGCAAAGGCCTGATTGAGTGGTTTAGGTGAAAAAAAAAACCAGAATAATAGGAGATATTGAATATAGAAAATCCTTTAAGATTCTTGTTCTAAAAAGGGAGAAGAAAAATGAGGTTTTAACAGAAGTGGAAATATTCATTCAAGATAGGTTTTTGGTTTTGTGTGTCAGTTTGTTAGTTTATATAAACTGCAAGAAATAGCAACTTTTTTGTATCTGATAGAATAATCCTCTCATAGTGGAGGGGGCAAGGGAGATTTCCAGGATCTCTTTTATTAGGGCACTGATCTCATTTACAAGGGCTCTGCCCTCATGATCTAGTCATCTATCAACCACCACACCTCCTAATGCTATCACATCGGGGATTAAAATGTCAACATTAATTTGGGGTGGGGGACACAATATTCAGTCTATAGCACAGGGCTTAGGGAAAATTATTTAGCTTATTTTTTCATACAAGCCACATCATTTTCGCAGGAAGGAAAATTGAAGATATTTACTAAAAGCAACTGGTAAAACTTAATATCTACAGATTCTAAGAATGAAAAAGAGTCTTCAGTCTGATGAGAAATTATACCAGTGGAAACTTTGATATTCAGGTAGGAATGAAAAGCGGTGGGTGTGATCTTGATAAATATAAAGGACTATTTTTTTTCTCTTGGCTTCTTTAAAATAAATAAGACTAAGTCAAAAATTATAATACTTTATTGTGGAATTTAAAGGATTAACAGTTAAAATATGAAACTCCCATTTATACTTGAATTTTAGATAGATAATTTGTTTAAGTATAAATATATTCCAAATGTAGGATGGGACATATTTACACTGAAAATTATTTGTTGTGTATCTGGAATTGAAACTTAACTGAGCATACTGCATGTTATTTGGTAAGTTTAGATATCTCAGGAAACTTTATTGTGTGTTGGTATAATATATTTTTGACACTTAGATCATAAATGTTGGGCAGGTCATAAATAGACCCATATAGTTGCAAAGTTTCTATTTTTTTAAGGACTGTGATATTAACTCTAATTATTCCATGAACAATGTGTGCATGTTGTATTTCTTAGTGCAACCACTTAAAAATGAAGAAAAGAGATATAGCTAAAAAGTCAATGAATAAGTAAAAATAGATTCCAAAAAATATCCATTTAACCTCTAAATAGGCAAAAGGAAGATATTACAAAAAACAGGAAAGGTAAGGAGACAGAAAAAAGAAGACAAATAGTAAAATGTAAAGCCTATTCTAAACATATCAATTACACTAAGAATTAATAAATTAAAATTTCTGTTTAAAAGACAGAGTTTGTCTGCAAGAGTTGTAATTAAGTATACATAAACACATATAAACACCCAAAAATGAAGAGTTAAGATATACTATGGAAACAGTAAACCTTAATGGATGAGAATGGATATATAAATATGGGATAAAGTGGACTTCAAGACAAAATGTATTAACAGAGACAAAGAGGAACATTTCAATTCATAGGAAGATAACTAATCATAGTAGACATGTAGGCGCAAAAATAACAGAGCTTCACAAGGTGTGAAGCAAGAATTGAAAAAGTGAATAAGCTAAATAGAATATTCCACAATCAGAACTGAAGATTCCAATATCCTTCTTTCAGCAATTGATAGAAAAACTAGGAAAAAGTATAAAAACATGGAAAACCTGAATAAACCTGTCACCCATCTTAAATTAATTGATATGTATAGAACAAAACACATAGTAACTGCTGAATACAAATGTTTTTTTCCATGGGCACATGGTACATTCACTAATATTGACCATACATTGGGCCACAGAAAAATCTAAATAAACTTAAAAGGATTACAATCATATAGAGTAAATTCTCTGACCACAATGGATTTATTTGAAAATTAATGCATAGTACCACACAAAAAAAAACCTTAAAATCCTCAAAAACAAATTCAACAAAAGATGTGCAAGTCTTTTGAACTAAAAGAACAAAATAATAATGAGAGATATTAAAGAGGACATGCATAAACTGGGATACAACATATTCCTGGAGTGGAAATCTAAATATTGTAAACACATCAATGAAGCCCAAATTGACCTATTAAATTTAATGCAGTCACAATCATGATTCCATCTGACTTTGTTAGATAATTATAAGCCAAATATAAAATGTATGTAAAAAGGAAAAGACCTAGAATATCCAAATTATTATTTTTGGGCAATTGCATTTTATCCACTGATTTCTTGATTAAATAACTTTATTTAATTTGATGCTTTATTCAATTATATACAATTGTACTACATTTTATCTAGCTTTAATGTGTGTCTCTATCAAAACTATTTCTAGTCTCAACCAACTACACACATACACACACATGCACACACACACATTCGTATGTTATTTGGCAAATATTCACCTTGAACTTATCTTTGGTAGGAAGATAAGTTTTCATTTTAATTTTTATTTATTTGTCATTTTATATACTGATTATTTGTGTAAGTCAAGTGACAAGAGAATAAACATAGGTGAACTAAATAAACTATTTTAATTACCTTAAAACCTTAAATATAAATATTTCCAAATATATGTGGAAAAATTTGTAACTTTTACCTCACAAAGAAAGTAATAATAATGTGTCCCTGGTGAACAAGTGTAAATATTAGCAGGTGAGTAATAATATGTTAATAACAACAATAATTATAATAGGGTCTGGCACTATGTAAGTTATTTGCAGGTATAATTTCATTTAATTTTCTCAACAATTCTAAAGTTACACGTTACTCATGTAACATGTAACTTACAAGAGTAAGTTACTTATGTAAGTAAGTACAATTAGAAATAGCATTCATTATAACAAAGGTAATAGAAATCACAACTAAAATTTTTCAAGCGCTCATTTTGACAGGCAATCTTCTCAGCACTTAGCTCATTTAATTCACACAAAAGCTAAACACTAATCTCTATTATTATGCCTGTTTTACAAAGGAGGTATCAGAGAGTTGAGTAATTTGCCCACATTTAACCAAGTGGTCCATGGAGAAGCTAGGATTTGAACTCTGGCATGCTGGCTCCAGAGTCTTGATTATGGGGTGATAAGCAGCCTTATATCCCTTACAAAGAGATGCATACTTGAAAATGTTATCAGGAATGAAGTACCTCAAATAATGGTTATTTTTCCTTTCCCATCTCCAACTCAAATCTGTTCTTTCTGCTGTTTTTGTCACTTGTTAACAATAGCAACTTATCTGCCTGGGACAGAAACTTGACTAGTCGTTTATGGTAAAAATAGAATCATTTTAAAAATTGAACTTAAAGTTTATTGCAAAGAATACACTGTAAAAAATATGCCCTCAAAATAAATATATAATAATTAGATATGATGAGATCTAAAAGAGAAAATAAAAGATGGTTGGAGAGTGTGATTTACACTGAATGTAAGAGAACAGGTCCATAAGTGACCTTGGAGTCTGAAAGATGCTTAAGAATTATTCAGCTATGTGGGGGATATTCCAGATTGATGGTTGTTGACATCAAAGTGGGATATTTATGAACAAGTAAGTTGGAAGGACAGAATGTTATCAATAATAATTTTATGAGTCAAGCCTTGAGTTAGAGTCTAGAGTATAGACTTAGGTTAGTCATAGAGTACTGCACTGGAATTGAGGAGGTTACTGACCTGGGAGGCCAGGTGCTAGATGTGCATCCTTAAGGACAACCTAGAAAAATAGCAGAACTTATAGTGGAAAGGAAAAACATAAGTCAGGGCTAAAGTTTAATGAGTAAGAGAGACTGGTGGAAAATAGATATAAGTAGGGGGACAAGGCAGTATAACAGAACAAACCTCTACATTACAGTAACCTCACAAAGAGGGGTAGAATATCTAGAAGTGGCATTGAGTCTTTTATTTCTCCTTCATATACAATCAGTCAGTGGTTGATTTATTTCTACCTCCTAAATATTTTGAACTACTTCCCCCCTTTTTGTTCTTTCATTTCTTTCATTTTATTTTCTGTTATTTCATACTTCAAGTTTAAGATCAATTCCTACTCATTTTCCTCCACAGTTATTGTAAAAACAGCCATTTATCCATCTCTTTTTCCCTTCATTAACTTATAACTCTTCCTTGCTCTAAATCCTTCTGTAATCATCTAGTACCTAAAGTGAAATATGCCAAGCTCTTTACTATATCTTACAATTCATGTGATGAATATGAATTCATATTCACAATATGGTCCTTCATAGCATGGCCTGTCTGTCTTTCCAGCTTTATCTCATGCAATTCCTTGGTTAAGACATTAATCTTCTGCAATACTAACTCCCTGTCATTCTTCAGCAGACCACAGACACTTATCCTGCTTATTGTTGCACTTAACATACAGAACATCAAATAATTATTTACTTGTTTCTCTGTCCATCTATAAATTCTTTGAAGGTATATATATATATATATATATATATATATATATATATATATATATATATATATATTTGTATGATTAGTGGAGTGGAATAGCACAAAAGCATGTTAATTTGGTTTGAATGTGGTTTAAATTAAATTATTGTCATTGATGTAGATATGAAATCATCTGCAAAGGAAGAAGAGAAAAAAAATCTGTCTCTAAATCCGAGGTGGTCTGCAAAGTAGCACTTACCTTCTAAACTCGTCCTTGAGAGATAGGTAGGAATTTAGTTACTTTGCAGTTAAAAGAAGACCATTCTCAAAATTTAGAATATCCTGAAAAAAGACATGGAAGGAAAGTATATGACATCCTGGTAGAACTATATACGGTCTGTATTACTAGAATATAGAACATAGAATTTCCAGAGATGGAGAGTTACAGACACAGCCCGGTAAAATAAAAGCATAAGAATAAGTTTGGAGATAGTAACAGTTAAGTTTACTTTAACCTATACAGTTTATTTCTGGAAATAAAATAGCATTCATTGCGTCAAATATTATTTCTAACTAGAGAAGTGTCATTTGTGTTTGTTCAGATTTGTGTTTGTTCTTAAGTACAATAATCCAAGTGACTGTGAAATTTGCCACTGGATTCATAAGATGGCAAAGCCTGTATTCTGGACAAGATAACTTTCATAACTAATGTCACTAATATTTATATACCGAGAGATTTCTAAGTAAATTTTCAGTCGTTTTTTCCCCAAGTGGTTGATCAGATTGTGTTTTAGCAATTACAACTTGCCAATGAACCCTGGCATTTACGTTAATAAGGTATAAATGAAGACATAGCTTGTTCTCTGAATGGTTGTAACAGCCTGCTGGGTTTCATCAATCATGAAGCAGCTCATGCTGGGACTAAACAACAAGGAAAATTACAAAAAAGAAAAAAAAATGCTGAGGAAGGGAAGAATGTTACTGCTTTTAAATAGGTAAGGATTATATCTGTGAAACTAAAGTGTCAGAAAATAGCACAGGAATGTTTGAATGACACTATAATATAATTGTTTTCTTATAAGGATTATGATATATAATATTTTTAAAGATTGTTAGATGAACAGAGTAAAAATTAAATTGAACAATGCTGTAAAATTAATTTGATAATAACAATTCCACTTATATCCAAATGATTTCATTCTTGGATGATTTCATTTTTAGATGCTAAGTAGTATTTTTCTGTGAGTGTTATTTCAAATTAAAGTTTTGCTTTAGAAAATATAAATTTTAAATGACATTAAGAGAAATATATATTTACTTTAAAATGCTTTCTCAAATCATTTTCAAGTACTAAAAATTATTTCTCTAAAGAATTTCCTTTACAGGATCTAAAATAATTGTTTGTTTTAAGAAGTAGTTTAAAATCTACCTAGCTTTTCCAGTAGAAAAATAATTTTCTTTGTGTCTTTAGGTCAACTTCACTTTCCAAACTATTGTATTCTTAAGAAAATATTACCTTATTTTTATTGACATATTCATCTCACATAATGGAGAATTGAGTCATTTTTAAAAGGAAATCATCCAAGTAAGATAAAAAGAACCTAAAGCACAAATAATTTCACTTATTAAATAAGATATGAATTATATATATATATTATATCTGAATTATAATTCATTATAATAATTACTAATGATGTCTTTTTATATTAAAATTGCTCTACCAAGCCAAAAAATATTCATTCATTAATTTTCATTAATCCATTCAACAAATACCACCACTGGTAATATAGAAGAGATGCAATATACATAAAATGGTGAAGCAATTACAAGGACTTTCACCTCAAATATGAAAATAAGGTAAATATGCTTCCATTCCAGATGGTGTTAGTAGATTACGTTTGGGAAATTTCTCCCGTACTCACTACTGCAAACACATAGCAATGTGTTATAAAGAGTTAAAAGCAAATTATACGTACAGAGCTATATTTAAAAACAAGAATATCTTGGGTTTAAAATACAAAGTATTGAACAAGACAGAAGTTGTAGTTGGCTGATCACTGGCTTTTGAAAGGGAGTAGATGTGGTGAGAATTACAGAGTAATGAGGATTAGAAATTATGCAGGCCTTCAGTTTTTGTGAGGGGAGAGTAGATGCTTGAGACAGAATGCCTGAATCCAGAAAGTGGGGTGGGGTTCCCCCATTCAAGAACACATTTAAAGAAAATTTCTTACTCATGACTCTTTGAGCAATGACTTATATGCAGCCCCATACATGGGAGGGGAGAGCAATGAAAATGTAGCATTAAATTCAGGATTTGGCCAACTCACTGACAGCCTTCCTCATTGGATATAACTTATTTTTAATATCACCATTACCATAAGAAAGGGGAGACAACAACAGATATTAAATCTATTTCAAACATGGAGACTCCACAGAGACCAAAAGTAAGCAAACACAAAACTACTAGATGAATAAAGGTGAATGCAGATAGACAAAGCAAAAAGGACAGGAAAATAAATGTCCATCCATGATGAACCTGAAAATTAAAATTCATGAATATTTTAAAGAAACCCATGAATAAATCTAAAATCAAAAATAGAAACATAGGGCTTCCCTGGTGGTGCAGTGGTTGAGAGTCCGCCTGCCGTTGCAGGGGACGCAGGTTCGTGCCCCGGTCCGGGAAGATCCCACATGCCGCGAAGCGGCTGGGCCCGTGAGCCATGGCCGCTGAGCCTGCGCGTCCGGAGCCTGTGCTCCGCAACGGGAGAGGCCACAACAGTGAGAGGCCCGCGTACTGCAAAAAAAAAATAGAAACATAATTTTGACAAAATTAATATGCTGCATTAATGAAAAGTAAACTTGAAGTAAGCATGGTTAAGATCCTAAAACAGAAAAAGGAAAACATAACATCTAAAACAAAACAAAATGAATCAAACAAAAACAACAAGAAACTATAGATGTTATAAAACAATAATAGGTAAAAGCAGAAGAAGTAACAATGAACATGAAAACTACTAATTATTTATCATGAAAAAGTCAATAGAAAATTAAAAAGTACATCTGTGGGTTTATATATATATACATTCTTCTTGGTTTTTAGTGACTTTTCTTCAATTTAATTATGTATACACACACAGCTTCATACATGTGTATATGTGCACATTTATGTATAACTAAAATTCAGTTGCTAACACTAGGGAGAATAAGATTAGGAGATATTATGTCTGTAATAGTCTGTTTCTTAAAGAAAAACAAATCTGAGGCATATTTGGCAAAATGACAATATCTGTTAAAGTGTTTTACTTTATTATATTATCCTCCATACATTTTTATATTATTAAAATTAGAATACTGTTAAATAACAAAATAATAACAAGAAATAAAGCACCTTATTAATGATTTGGATGACTGCATCTTTCTAAATTGGGACATATATACAACTTAATTTTTTCAGGAAGTTAAAGCTTTGGTGCTAAAATAATCTGGGTTAGTAAAAATTGAAAATTATGTATGCTTGTGTAGGTATGTGTATTTATAAAATATTATTAGTTTATAATATAAATGCACTATTACCAATGTATGTGTATATTGATGTGTAAATATATGTATGTGTACATATATAAATACATATATATATATATATAAAAACTACATACGTATAGCTCATTTATATATGAGAAAGAGAGGGAGAAAGAGAGAATTAACTCTGACTGAGAAAGCAAAAATCTGCTCTTCCATTCATCAGGCTGGGATGATAGATACAGATAAAGCCAGCTGCTGAGTTAACAAGAAACAACTTTTTTTCCCATGGTCCCTCTACAACTTTAAAGTATTATAGCAGTCCCTTCCTAAGTGACTACTTTCTATTCACAGCAAAACTTTTTTCTCTAACTCCAAAATTAAAGCCTATCAGAAATTGTTGTTTGAAATTACATCAGTAGAAATGTAACATCCTTCTCTTGCCTGGAGGATCTAATTGGCTTTGACACAGAAAAGCAGCCTTGATTTCCAATCCAGATGGAGAGTGTCAGATAAGGAGTTTCTAAAAACACTTTTTCACATTTATCATAACTTTGTAGTTTTGAAAGAAACAGAAACCTGGATTCCGTTTGCTGTCCAGAGCAGATATTAACCCCTTTACATGCAACCTACTTTGATTTAAGCCTGTCCAAACACTTCATTTTAATTTTACCTAAACTCCATTCTTTCTTCTAATCTCACAATTACTCCATCTTTTTCAGTTTTTGGTAAGATGTCCCATGGTGAGTTTTGAGTGTGTTTTCTCTTGTTGCTATGGGTCAATAAATCTAACTTTCTCAAATTACAATTTTGTCCCTGATTGTCTTAGTTGATTTGTCTAGAGCTAGATATAGATAGATAGATAGATAGATAGATAAACATTTTGACCTGAAACAAATAGACTGCCAGATATTTCTCCAGCAAAGATGGATTTATTCGGGATCAGCAGAGAATTGCAATTCAGGGTTTGCAAACCATGGCAAGTCACATGCAAGTCCCCACAGGGCAAGGGAAGGAGAACACTTTTATAGAGAGGAAAAGGAAGTGGAAGGGCTATAGTAAACAAAGAGTACAGGGTTTTTCATTGACTACCTCCTTGACAGGAAAGAAGATATGTCCTTTTTCTCCTGTTAGGCTCTGCTGTCATCACAGGATGTGGGAGCTCCCCACTCTGGTCTCCCAATTCTATCTAACTGAGGTTTCTGTTACTTAATTTTTTACATTTCCCCATACATCTTGATCAAGATCTTTCCCTAAAAGCATTGCTGATGAAGAGTCAAGTTTTCTAGATTCAGTGGCTTTTTGTCCTTCAATGTCAAGAAAGACCTTTCCTGGGTTTAGTGTCTCACATTGGAGGGAAAGCGACAGATTGGAAACCTACTAAAGTCACATTCAAGTAACAAGGAGAAGTAAGAGAGTGAACTCTTAGGCACTTTTTATCTAAAATCCATATGTTTTCAAGATCATAGACATTGGAGATCATCTGAAGAATTATACCATCATCAAATGTTTGGTGACAAACTTCCAACAGGCTTGGTTTAGATATCTTGGGAAAGCTGTCTCGACAAATGCCACCTGATTCACTTCTGAAATATCTTTAATCTCAGATTTCATCAGATGATGTGCAGGTCCAGTAAGTGCTTTTCATGACACTTTAGATGTGTCATGTCAATCCAAGAGTCTATTCCTTGGACTTTGGTGGTACAAAAGCAGGTTAGCAGCACTTGATAAGAGCCTTTCCAGTGAGGTTGAAGAGAGTTCTTCTGGACGTATCTTTTCCAAAAGACAATATCTCCAGCTTGTAAGATATGGTTCTTAAGGTCTTCATCTCCTGAGTGTACACTGTGAAAAGATTTCCCTACCAAAACATGGTTATTTTTAATAGGGGCAATTAGGCCTTTGCAAAATTGGAGTATCTGTCCTTTTATCAGTTGTGGGTCAGAAGAAGCAGTACATTGGGCCTCCTGTGACTATCTCAAAGGGTGAGAGTTTGTGAGTTCCAAAATAGGTGGAACTGAGATTGAGCAGGATCGACCACAATGCTTTTGGCCAAGGTATTAGGAGGGCCTCTACACATTTTGCCAACTGAGTCCTAATAATGGCATTAATGTGTTTGACTAAACCAGAGGATTGAGGCTAGTAAGCATAGTCAGTCCAGTGTGAGAGCATACAGACCGTGACTAAAATATATTTATATTTATGAGACAGAGAAAGTTGTATGAAATCCATTTGCCAGACCACCAATGGTCCGCTACGCAGTTTAAAATGTCCAGGAGCAGGACAAACAGGCTTCTCTGGGTTGTACTTCAGACAAGAGGGAAAGGTGAGGTAGCCACTTTTTTGCCCACCAATATTAATTCATGAATGCTATCATTTTGTCATTAGACCGATGGTCTAATGCATGTACAGTGGTGAGGAATGGAAATTTTAGAGTCTCCAGTAAAACTAGATTGTTATTTGGTCCAAACCAGAACTTCCCCTTTTTACCAAAACCACAACTGTTGAATTTCCAAGCTTGTTTTTCCTTTCCTGAGGCCAGTTGTTAAGCCTCTCTACCCAGCTTTCCTAAAATATCATTTGGGGAAATATCCCTTTGGACTATAATAGAAGTCTGGCTGTTGTTGGTCCCTTTAAAGGCAGCATTCCTTGCAGAAATATCAGCAAGGTGACTTCTTTTAGCTTCCAGAGAGAGTCAAGTTTAGAATGCCACAGAATCAATAATAGCTAAAGGACAGGTAAAAGTATTGCACAGAATAATTCCTAAACATGGGACCATTCTTAATTTCATTTCCCCTGGAAGTAAGGAAGCCATGCTGCTTCTACAACAATCCAAAATCATGAATGACTCTGAAAGTGTATCTACTATCAGCATAAATATTGACAGTTTTGTTCTTGACTAAAGTACAAGCCTGTGTAAGAGTGTATAATTCAACTTGTTGGGCTGAAGTAGCAATAGGTAAAGATGTTGTCTCCACAATAGCAAAAGGAATTGTAATAGCATACTCAGGACAATATTGCCATTGTCACCTTTTAAATAGGAACCATCAGTGAACCATGAGAAGTCAACGTTACCCAATGGAATTTCCTGTAGATTACTATGAGGAGTCAGGAGGTGATTCATCAGTATTAAGCAGTTGTGAGGGACTTTGTCAGTGACAGAGGGAAGAAGAGTATCTGGGTCAAGGTTATTACAATGTAAAAGAGTTATGTGAAGGCCAGTAAACAAAAGGACTCCATAGGAGGTGAGTTGACTGACTGAGAAATGTTGACTGTGGTGAGAATTCAGAGGAGCATCTACTGCATGAAGTACACAGAGAGTTAAAGGGGATACCATAATGCATTTCCCAGTGGCCTCAGTCAAAACGGCACTGTCTAAAATGGCAGTGTCTGTAATGGCTCTTAGGCAAGGTGAGTATCCCCATGCCACAGGGCCCAGTTGCTGACTATAACACCCTATGGGTTAATTGTAGTCCCTGTGTTTTGGGGTGACTATCACAAGGGCATTTCCTTCCTTTTTGTATACAAAAAGAAGACTCTGATATAGGATTCCCAAGAGCAGGGGGTTCATAAAACTCTCCTTTAAGGCCTTGAAGGCTATGTCATCTGGTTCTTCCCATAAAATGGGATCAGGGTTGTTATTGTTGAGTAAAACATATAGAGTTTTGACTGTAAGAGAGACATTTGGAATCCAGTTTAGGCAATAACCAAGTAGCTTGAGAAAAACCTCACAGTTGGCACTTAGTTTAGGGTTTTGGGGAACCTAAGACACCATAAAATCTATCTGGATCTAGGTGTAGGCCTTGTTCTGATATCAGATGCCCTAAATATCAACCTGGGTTTGGGGAAACTGCAATTTTTCTTTGGTGACCTTATGTCCTTTTAAGGATAAAACTTTAGCAAGCGGATGCTGTCTTTGGGGGAACTAGACTTGTAAAGGAAAGGAAAGAAGCAAATCACCCACATATTGCAACAAAGTAGAACTTCTAGGAAACTTTATATCATCCAGATCAGCCTGCGGGATTTGCAAGAAATAACAAGGACTATTAGTATAACCCTGAGGCATTACTATCCAGGTGAATTGTTTTTCTTCTCAAGTGAAGGCATGAAGCTATCATCTAGCTTCATCAACCAGAATACTAAAGAATGCACTGCATAAATCAATTACAGTAAAGAATTTTCTTCCAGTGGGAATGGATGTTAGTGAGGTGTGAAGGTTAGAAACAGCAGGGTGAGGAGGGATATCAAAGTTGTTTCTTGCTCAGAGGTACTGGGCAATCTCCACCCACAGCCCTTAAGTTTTTTCACCAGTAATGTGTGAGTATTACAGGGGCTAGACAAAGGAAAATGAGGCTTTGAGCCTTGTAATTTTCTATTATGGTCTTGAAGGGATTCTTTATTTATAGAGTATTGATTAATTCTGGGAAGCAGTTTTGAGGAGTCCATTTGAAATTTGATAGGAGGTGTGCTATGAATTTTGCCAACATCAGTTGGAGATTTTGCCCATAAGGAAAGTGGTAACTGATTCAATAGGGACAAATGATCAGTGCTTCAGAGAAAAAGGGAAGTTGAGCAAGAGAATTAGTTTGGGGGAATTTGTGAGGGTATAGGGGAGGCACGGGCAGATAGAAGGAAAGGAGGAAGATGGTGCCAGAAGTGGAGTCTGAGTCAAAGAAGCCAAGGAAGAAGAGCCTGATGCTTTGGGAGACATTTTATCTTTCTTCAATCATTTGTTTGTCTCAGTTAATCTTAAAATCTTATTTTGCAGAGAGGCAATTTTAGACTCCTGATATCATGGGGAAGCCTCAAAATACCAATCAAAGTAAGCATTCCACTCAGTACTGGAAATGTTTGAGCTATTGTAGTCCAATTTGGTTTCAAGGAAATTCAGTTTGGGGATTTCAAAAGTTCCCCATAATGGCCACTGATATTCTAACTTTCCTTTGGTCAGTTTGGTCCATTTAGTTAGAAATGTGCATGGGAAAGGACCAAGGCTTTTAAATATAAAATTGACCAAAGTTCCTGTATGGGGGCCACTCTCAAAATACTTAGATAACCGGGATCCCATTTCTTAGAGTTTTTTTCCTCTAAAGAATGATTTGCAAATAGATTGAATAACTTACAACACAAATGGCTCAATTTAGACAGCTTGTAAGCCAATCCCAGCCAATTTAAAGGAAACAGCTTGGTTCCAGAGTAGCCAGGCCAAAGAATTTTTAGCCAGTTTCTAGAGAGAATAGTCCTTCCAAAGGAATAGGCCAAAGGCTAAAAAACTTGGCACCATTTCAGAGAAGCAACCCAACCCTGTTTCCAGAAGAATGGGTCAAAGGCTAGCTAACTTCAGTGAAATAGTCTGATTTCAAAATCAGACAGAGAGGTCAAACGAGTACTTGCATACAGAACAAGGCCTCAACCAGAAAGACAAAACCTTTAAGTAGGTCCAGAATAAAGCCTGGAGAGCTTCAAATGCAAAGAGGGCATGAGCTTGGATCAGGAGAAAGATGCACCTTCAAACTCCATGGTTGATGAGAAAAGCAGTGAGCAACAATGGGCTCAATTGTGGGCCCTGCACCTGTTTGCTCATCAGCGGCAGAGCCGTAGAGAGTCTCCTCTGTTCTCTGTACAGGCCACCAAAATACTGACTTGAAACAAATGGGCTGCCAGATATTTCTCCAGCAAAGATGGCTTTATTCAGGATCCACGGAGAACTGCAATTCAGGGTCTGCAACCATGGCAAGCCATGTGCAAGTCCCCACCTGGCAACGGAAAGAGAATGCTTTTGTATCGAGGAAAAGGAAGTTGGCACAGCTATAGTAAACAAAGAATCCATGGCTGTTCATTGGCTGAGTCCCTGCCAGGAAAGGAGAGGAGTCTTTCTTCTTCCTATTGGGCTCTGCTCTCATCACAGGGCATGAGTGCTCCACCTCTGATCTCCGAACCCTATTTAATTGAGATTTCTGTTTATTAATTTTTTACAATAGATAGATACATAGATAAATAGACAATCTCAATTCCATTCACTAACCAGATACAGACATTTTGCATAATAGTTCAGTAAATGGAGTCAGAAAAGTAGAAACAAGTATTGTATCATGGCATAGAAGGATAGCTCAACTTAAAAAATCTGACAATGTAGACCACCAAATTAATAGATTTAAAAAAAAGGATTATCTCTATAGATGCAGAAAAACACTTACTATAATTCATGATAATAAAAAAACAGATTCTTAGCAATCTGTGAATGGAAAGGAACTTCATTAACATAATTAAGGCTATCCAACTAATCTAGTCACCAAATTAGTAATAGAGATACCATAGAATAATTGCCATTAAATTTAGTATTAAGAAATGGATGCCCTAGGGAATTCCCTGGTGGTCCAGTGGTTAGGGCTCTGCACTTCCACTGCAGGGGACACAGGGTTTGATCCCTGGCTGGGGAACAAAGAGCTCACATGCTGTGTGGTGCAACCAAAAAAAAAAAAAGAAACCTGACATTTCAGAAATGGATTCCCTCGTTCACCATTTCTGTTACATATCATCTTGAGCAGTGCAATAAGACAATAAAAAATAAAAATGAGATATAGACTGAAAAGGAGAAAAATTCCAATTTTTATGTAATGTGAATGCTAATATATAAAAGTACATATAAAATACAGAACACCTAAAATAGTTAGTATAAGATGAGCAAGTGAACTAGACAGAACAACATTAAAAAATGTTGATAATATTTTTATACATCAGTAACTGAAAATATATTATTAAAATAGAATTAAAAGTATAGGGTCTGAGAAATCTATCTAAAGATGCTTAGAATTTTTATTAAGAAATATACAAAACATTTTAAAAAGCATGTAATAAATGAAAAAATAAAGATGTTGATTTTCTTACAAGATCTATAAACATTTTAGGAAGTATTTATAAAAATCACAAATGTGTTTTCCTTTTAATGGAACTTAAGAAGCCCATCCTAAATTTCATGTAAAAATAAATGGCCAAGAACAGGCAAGACCATTTTGAAGACTAAAATATGAAACTGTCCCTGTCAAATTTCAAGACATACTATAAAATTTAGTAATTAAAACAATGTTATTGTAGAATTAGCATAGAGAATAAACCAGTTGTTCAGAATAGGGAACCAAGAAAGAGTCACACGCATTTATAGAAACTTTATAATATGACAGAGGTGATTTTAAAATCAGTGGGAAGAGGATGGTCTATCCAATAAATGGTACTGAAACAAATGACTGTCATAATTTTTTAAAAGATGATACACTGCTGAACTCTCTTTAATATTTATCTGGTTTGGTTTAGTAATAAAACTTCCTTATGAACAGCTTTCTAAGTCTGTTGATAGTTGCAGTGGGTCCCCATGAAAGAAGTAAAATGCATGTGAATTCTATATTTACTCCCAAGAACCTTTGTGATCTATTGTTGAATTTGGAGCTGTGCCTGTGCTCCAGGTTGCCGGGAGTCTGATCTCCAGACGGGGAGATAGTAGGACACTATTATATTTTGGATTAGGATTTTAAAGCCTTTCTTTTACAATAGGCTTTTTTAAAATCAAAGCACCATAACTCTTGCTCTCATAAAACATTGTAGACAATGAATTTTTCAGAAGAAATGTCCTGAAGCCTAGGCAGATATAATTATTTGCCCTATTTGGCACAAGTGTGGGTGAGAGAATAAACCTTTCTATGTCTTCTGAATCTATTTCTTTATTTTCCAAACTAAACTAGACATACTATTTTAAAATCAGTTTTAGTCTGTACCTATAATTTGAACAGAAAAAAATAAGAATGCCCTACATATCTAAGAGTGGGAAGAAGAAAGGGTGGAAAAGGGGAAAAGATTGCCTCTCGAGTTTAAGCCTAGAATTGCTAAGAATGGGACTGTGTCTTGGAGAATTGCAGGGTGGGGCGTCTGGCTGCAGATCAGCAGCAATTCTGCCATCTGGAAGCTTTAATTCCCTGCAGCTAGACACTTTTAAAAAGCTGCCCATCCCTTACGGTAAACTTAGCATTTCTGCTGTTCTGGCAACTATGCACTTGGTGTGCAGGCTGCCTCTGGCTATTAAGTTATTCTTGTCAGATTACCTCCTCTCCCAGACAGGCTGGAGCCTGTGGAGAGAGGTTCCGGGCTGGGTGCAGCATGCAGAGAGGCTGCACCAAGGTCAGGCAGAGATGGGTACTACTCATAGGTTGCATTTCCTGAAGATGTGGGGAGCAAGGAAAAGGTAGCATCTTGGAGAGAAACCACAATTTTGTGCAGGCAAATCTTACCACCAAGCTTCCATGTAGAAGGAGAAAGAGACAGAGACAGAGAGATGAAACCAAGGGGCAAAGATTGAAAATTTAATTATCGAGCCCAGGAATTAAGACTGGAGACAAATAAAAAGAGCATTTGGTGTTTCAACACAGATTGTAGGGCAAAACCTTCAGACTAAAAGAATAGCTTTAGGGACTTTTAACAAAGCACCCATGGCCTCAGGGACAGAAAGAAAGGGAACTATATAGAGTAAAACATTGCCTGGACAATTTGCCCTTCAAAATACTTAACTGAAAAATATCTAAATAACGTCTTTCCTTATTATGCTTATGAAAACTCTATATACATATATATAGCATAAACATATACATATGTGTGATAATAACATATACATATATATGTGATATGATAAACCTATATAAGGTGATAATTAAATAAACAGATATGGGAAGAATTTTACAAATTTGTTCTCATAAAAATTCTGACCTGAAAAAAAAATGGTTCATTGAAGGAGTCACATGAGTGAATATTTTCCAGCTGTGAATAGGCCATTAGAATCTAATTAAAAAAAAAAATTACAGTGAGCCGGAGACTCAAGATACTCCAAAAATTGCAAGCTCTACCACAGAGAATAGAACTTAGTATATATATACTAAGTGTATAACACAGTTATTTATTGCTTAAGGGTAAAAAGTGTTTTGAAGGATAAAGGAAGGAGGAGAAGGGGGACACATCATATCTTTATCTTCAGGACACATAGTATTTTAACTGATTTGTTTCCTATATCAGTCAGGATTCTTAACTGCAAGCATCAGATATCAGCTTCAGCCAATTTAAACAGAAAGGGAATTGAATAAAAGATAACTTCGTAGCTCACACAAACTTTGGTACATGTCTAGATCAAGTTTGAAGACTACATAGCCAGGAATAACATCACAAGTTCTATCACCTAACATTACATAAACACCTTTTTGCCAATATCCTTGAGAACAGGCACTCCAAAGTGCACCTCAGACATCATCAACTCTGGATGCTGGGGATGCTGAAACCACTGCCAGCACTGCCACCTGGATGTGGAAATTCCCAATCACAACACTCACAGGATAGCTTCCTCATATTCACTGTTTTGTGTATGTCCAGCTGCAATCATGCAATACTTGCTGGGGCCCAGGTCACATCCAGCATCTTGACTGCACGTGTGCCTAAGAAAGCAAGTAACTGGCAGTTTAATCTTCAGCAGGGGAGATGGTTTGCATATTATTACCTTTAGTAGTAAATCATAGTCAATGGTTCTACAGTCTCTTAATCATATACATGGATATGATTTAGCTATTTTAATATGATAGAGCTAAGAATTTTGATTTTTATTAAATACATGATAAATAGGTTTGGTTACAAATAAAAAACAGGGTAATAACTCCATCATATGAGGACAGAAGTTTTGAGTATGGAATGGTGATATTCAGAGACTTTGAAATCCAAATAACTCAATTCAGATACTATCTTAGAAGAATATTATGGTCCTCCATATGTGCGTATAACAATCCACATTTAAAAAGCCATTCCTTCTTCTGAATGCATATAATTATTGAGTTCCTCTAGCCTCTCTTTGTAACTACACAGATGACTGACCTAACACTTAAGTGTCTGAGAGCTACAGGTCACTGAAAAACTCCTAAAATGAAAAGACCCACAGAGACAGAAAAAACCTTTTTCTCGAAAAGAAAGTTAAATGTACTGGTATTACCTTTTACATTCTTTTTTGTATGTAAGATTCTATTATGTGCTATAATATAATATAATAATATTCTATATGATTGAATTCTATATAGAATATATCTACATAAATAAAATATAATTCAATGTGCATGATTATATATCATAATCATATAATGAATTGTAATGTAATCATAGTAGATATTTATTCTAAACAAATAAATAAAATATCACAATTCGCTGTAGTCAACCAAGAAAATGTTTCTTTATTCTTGATCTCAGACTGCCAGCACTTAACTTTTCTGATTCACCTAACGGACACATCTGATTTAAACATTAAAAGAATTGTGGGATATTTCATGCTTTTATTAATTCAGAGCAGAATAAATGGTAGATGTCATGTGCTTTATAAAATTAGTGCTTGTTTTCCTCCTGGCGTCTATGCACTCTTTTAGGGCAGGAAGACACATTATTCATCTTGACAACTCAGGGTGTTGAGCCTCACAAAGTAAATGCCTAGTTAATGGTTGTTTGAAAGACAAACTTTAAAATTATACTTAATTTAGGAGCTGATGATAAGGTTTGAGAAGGAAATACTAATTAAAATAAATAATAATATATTGGTACTCTATTGTATTAATCTCAGCACTTATATTTTTAATCAAAGAAAGATGATTATATATTTTAGAACCATCAATCTCAACAATTAAAAAATGAAAAACACTGATAACTATTATGGAATTAAGACAATCTCAGGATTGAAACAGTAACAACGATTACTTAGATTCAAACCGTAACCATTCTTGCCTGAAAATTTAACCCAGAAACAAAGGACCAATTTACTCCTGAGGATTGTCCTACTCAGCTTGCCTCAGGGCTTCCCACTCCACTCCCACCTTATTGAAATATACCTAAATTTAGTGTAAGTGTAAAAAGAAAAAAAATATTTAAAAAGTCATTAACAGAAAGCAATATCAACAAACATCACAATTGATTTATGCTTCTGATAACCAAAGTCTACATTCTTGCAGAGTATCACTGAGCCCTATCCATCTTGGCAGGACATTCAGCCCACCTTATAAAGTAAATTAGAAATGTTAGTCAATAAATAAATGTGTAGTGATAAGAATATAAACATGTAATGATTAAAATATATAAATAATGTTTAGTTTTTAACTTTGGCTTAAAATTTAAGTTTTTAAACAGATCAACTTCTATAAAATCACTGTAATCATAATTGTAGCAATAACTACCAATAATTAGGTATCCTGTTCGAGCTTCAAATTGAGCTTTAAAGTATATTTTTGTTTGTAAGAAGGTATTTTTTACTAACTATCTCACCTTCTTGTAAAATTTGAATGTTCTCAAATTGGCTGCAATCTTCTCAGATGTAGCTAGCCTGACCAGGCTAGTTAGCCCCTACTGTTCATCTTCTTGAATGTCCTTTTACAAATTACAACCATGCTTAGAATATTCCAATGTATAACTCAAGTATTCACAATGAATTTATATCATACACTTTAAAAATTAAAATTATGGTTTTCCATTCAAGCCAAACACATCACTTTATCCTGATGGGAGATATTTACAACCCTCAGTAAAATTATTCTGTTAAAATATTCTATACACAGTAACTATGTGCTTCATGGTGATATAAACATTACTTTTAAAATTACAATTAAAAAGTTGAATTTTTCTCTCTGAATTGGATCCCTTCTCTTATGTGAGTCCATCACTAATACTTTTAATGTGTGACAAATGACAACACTGTTTTAGGAAATATTACTATTCTTATCAAGAACACAGAACTCACAAAGTCATAATTAGCTGGTAGATTTGAATTATTAAAATGGATCCGTTATCAGAACATGAAATTTATCTTAATTGTATAATTTAAGAAGTGCTGTATTGCTTCAGGAAAAGTATAAGCCAAATATAAATGGATTAGTACCTTTAATTAACAACATTCAGGTAGTTGAAGATACCAAATCAGCTATCCCACATATTTCAAAGAGACAAAAACAGGTGTTAAATACATTCCTATTATTAAAACAAGATAAGCATTTGAACAAGGTTCAGGTAAATGGTTTAAAATTCTAATTAAAATTTAAGTATGCTGTAATAATGATTCTATAACCCATAGATTTCAGTCTTGGATCTCTACATAGACTCAGGTAAAAGGGACCAATGTTGTGGACCTGAAGCCTTAGAGACATCTGTATGTCACACACATGGATGACGCTTGAATTCAGTGCTCAGCTTTAGGACATCATGTACTAAAACCATTAACGACTCTTCTCATTAGCAACATCATCTACCTGGAGAAATGAAGATCTACATCCTCTAAGCAAAAGATATGGTCCTAATGCAGGAAAGTGTGTGTGCTGTGTTGCTACTGAGCCTGAAATCGGACACTGCTTGTGACTGTGGAGAGTTTGTAAAACAGAAGCACTTAGGTAAGAGAAAAGATGAATCTATTATCATTTTTATTTTCTCTCAGCAGGAATGAAACAGATTCTTCCAAAACAAAACAAAACAAGGAAAGTGTCAGTTCTCAGTTGAGCTTAATGTTCATTTTCCTGCTTCCTTCTGTGTTCCAGGTTGTTGGTCTGGAGGAACTCAGAATCATTTGTACAAGTGGCTGAGAAATATTTTGCCCTGTTTTACAAATTGTGTGATACTTAAAATTGTATACAAAATAGATTGATCTAGATAAAGCATTCAAGAAACATGATACTGATAGTCATTTAATGGACAATGAACATTAGAGTTGAGTCGTGAGTAGTTTTATTTCTATTAAAATATTTAGTAAGATTTGTAAATGCACTTTCATAAATTCAATTTTAAATATTCAATTTTAATAATTTTGATTTTAAAATGTATACTCAATTATAACTTCTATTTTGCCTTTTAATATTGATACGTCATTTTGGAAAAAAGCTTAAGAACATTTTTAAAAGCTTAAGAATATTTTATTTTTAGATTATTATTTTTGATTGTGGTTTAGGCAGGCTTCTTCCCGATGATAGGGTCCTGACCTCCCTCTCATCCTAGGGTCTACAGAATCCAAATGGCATAACCACAGAAATCTCTCCTCCTCCCTTTAGAAACTTGTAATTGTGAGTTATTTCTCTGTTCTTTAGAGAGGTACATCTCTTTAAAAATCCTCTTGCTTCTTTATTCCTGTCCTGCCCCTAGGTTCTTCAGAACCATTTTTTTTTTTTTAGATTCTATATATATGTGTTAGCATACGGTATTTTTTTTCTCTTTCTGACTTACTTCACTCTGTATGACTAGAGGGATGGGATAGGGAGGGTGGAAGGGAGACGCAAGAGGGAGGAGATGATAGGAGCCCATCTTCTTTTGGTGTCAAACTGTAAAGCTACCTCCTGTCATGAAGTATGTGAAAGTTTGCTTTTCCTTTGAGTGAGGATAATTAGCAAACGTAGATGACCTCTGATCCCCGTCCCACACCACCACCACACACACACCCACACCCACACCCACACACACACACCAGCTCTTTAATACTCTCCACCCCTTGTTTCACTGGAGTTGAGTACAGACTTGGTACTCTTCTCTCTTCCCCATTACAATAGCTTTGAATGAAATCTTCCTTGTCTGTTTAACTTTGTCCAGTGCAATTTTTGTGGTTTTTTGGGTTTTTTTTTTTTTGTTTTTTTGCAGTACACGGGCCTCTCACTGCTGTGGCCTCTCCCGTTGCGGAGCACAGGCTCCGGACGCGCAGGCTCAGCAGCCATGGCTCACGGGCCCAGCCACTCCACGGCATGTGGGATCTTCCCGGACCGGGGCACGAACCCGTGTCTCCTGCATCGGCAGGCGGACTCTCAACCACTGCGCCCCCAGGGAAGCCCGCAATTTTTGCTTTGACACGATTATCATCAGCCCATACATGAATCACAATAATTAAATATTATATAATCATCTTTGATAAATTTGATGCTTGCAATTATATCATTATATTTTAAATTTTGTCATAATGATGTTATATTTTTCAAGGCAGAAGATATGTTTTATTTAATAATTTGTTAGCATGATTTAATTTATTAAGTATTAAGATATAAGATATGAAGTCTTCATAGGCCCTGCAAATATTAGATGTGAGTCCATCGTAAAAGACCTATGAGCTTTCATATTAATCTATGAATTTCTTAATAACAATGCCATTAGAAAAGTTTATCTTGAAGACTAATTTAAGAGACATATGAACAATTGAAGTAAGGAAGTAATTTTTGTATAAAGGGAGTGTGAGGAATGCTGCTTACTAATCCTGGTTAAATCCTGATTTATACAGGGTCTACAAACAGTTGCATGCCTTCTTTGCTGATGAGGACACCTGCAATAAACTGCTTTCCTTATCTTCACAAAAATAGCACATAAAAAAATTAGGTTTTTTGTTTTATGGCAAAAATGTTGGTTTCAACACAAAAGACCTTCCCTAAAATATATTAATGAATTTGAATAATTTGAACATTAAAATTCATCCTAATATGATTTTACTCTTATCAAAACTGAAATATTATTCTGTGTTAGAGTCAGCTTTTCTCATCTATTGATATTAACTGTATTTGCTCTTAAAATAGTATTGGTATTCTCCCTATGCCCCACCCTACAAATTTCCTTAGATAGAAGGGGAAAAGGAAGATTTCATAGATATTCAAGCAACTCAAAAAAATGGAATATATATTACATAATGGAGAAAGTTATTAAGTAATTCCTTTTATACAAATTTAGCCTTTGAAAATTACTTATAATAATCATTACTCAAGGATGCATATTGTTTTATTAAAATTGAAGTACATTTGTGTGGTTCACAAATGTTAAGATATTAAGTTTTGCCCCAGTGACGAGCATACATCATCCCATGGGTATAAACTATTAAAACAGACACCTGGAAAACTAGAATACTTGTCTGCTATTTAATGGGAAGGATTCTATTTAAACAGTTATGTATTCATAGCATTTAGTTATAATATAAAGATAATTTTTACACAAGTATTGCTACATTGTTTAAATATCATCACTGGCTAATGATAGTGTACATTTATACAGAATCTTCTGGTACAAAGTTTTTTACAAAACTAGCTAGCATGTTGAGTTTTAAATATTGTCTACTTGGATAATATATTTTAGAGTCAGTCTTAACAGGAAAATCATGCATTCTAGAATTTTTTTTGGGGGGGTCACCATTTTAAAAATGTTTTACTGGTCCTAAAACACATTCCTAAAACTTGTGGTCCCTTAGTACCAGAATAGATTTCAATGGTTTGCATAAACTTGGAATATTTTATTATTAAAAATAAGATACCTGATGACATCATAGAAGTGGTATGAGCCTTATCTAAACTTTATACTCAGAGAGAAACTTCTGTCAAAACCTTTTAAAAAATATGATGGCATAAAAATCACAATAATGTCTTTAAGTTCTTCCTAATCTCATCCTCTTCTCATTAATCAACCCCTGAGCATGTCTAACTCTGTCAAATTACTGAGTGGGCCACAGAAAAAGAGAAAGAGGTATAGATTTTCTATCCTGCATTATGGTTCACTAAATTTCTGTTAGACTATTTAACTTCAGGAGGTTAACTTAAGATCTTTGTAGCATTAAACCTCTGTAATGTTTGGAGCCCATACTATTTGTATTCACCACTCTGCAAAATTAAGTGAGAATTAATGCACATGCTATACCTACCAACGTAAACTTAAAAAATTATAATGACAAATATATGTGTAGGTATATTAATCACTTCAGAAGAAAAGGATAAGGAAACATTAAATAGCTACCATTATTCCATGATTGACGTATTCTGAAGGAAATATGTATGGAGAGAGAAGGTAACATAGTGTGAGAATTAAGCACATTCATTCTAGAGTTGATCTGTATGACTAACCCGCCTGACTGTTCCCTGATCTGTAATATGGAAATAATAATAATTTTGCCTTGTTAGGTTTGTTGTGAGAATAAAACAATAAAACCAAACAACACATGAAAAGCAATAGGAAACTGCCTGGTGAAACTCTTATTATGGGCATTTAATAATATATTTTAATGTTAATAAAACATGACAGGTTATTCAAAATAGGAAAGAAATAATTTTGTCTATTATATATAATATCCTCTTTGAGCATCATTTTAAATATAGTCTTTGATCTCAAAATGAAGCTATAAAAATTTATTCTGTATGCTTTTAATTGTGACTTTTTGATATAAGCTTTTTAATTTATGGCGTTTTGAATTGTTCTTCACTTCTTTTAGGGGTAATTCAAAATAAATTAAAGTAGAATCCTTCCTAATGGTGCTGCCTTACCAAAAATGTACTCCCAGAAATAACTTAGGAACACATGCCACATCTGTACAAAGGAAAAGGAGTTACGGAGAATAGGAAAATGTATATGATTTAGTGAAACTGAAAGCCCCCTCAATTTCATGACTATTTGAGCATGAAAGTTGCTTAAATATATTCTTCAAATGAATAGATTCCACTCGGGGATGCAAATTGAGGCCCAGGGGACCTTACTTATGAAAGTGCATAACTTACAGATTCAGGGCTAGAAGTAAAAAAAGATTCAGTGTATTTATTCTTTAAGTGCATTTCAATAAACAATGTAGAAATTTGAAAATGGACATTAAAAAACATACCTAGTCTTCAAATAGCTAGCTTACAGTAATGTTTACATTTAGCATGGATTAAGTTAATTATATAAATATTATTCTTCAAGTCACTGACAAAAAATTTTTTTTAATTTTTAAAAAAACTTATTTATTTTTGGCTGCTTTGTGTCTTCGTTGCTGTGTGCAGGTTTTCTCTAGTTGTGGTGAGCAGGGGCTACTCTTCGTTGCAGTGCACGGGCTTCTCATTGCAGTGACTTCTCTTGTTGCAGGCTCTAGGCACACAAGCTTCAGTAGTTGTGGCACGCAGGCTCAGTAGTTGTGGCTCACGGACTTAGTTGCTCCGCAGCATGTGGGATCTTCCCGGACCAGGGCTCGAACCTGTGTCCCCTGCATTAGCAGGCAGATTCTTAACCACTGCACTACCAGGGAGGTCCTTGTCACAAAACTTACATGCACACACAGACACACATAAACATACATATATACACACATATACTCGTCATTAAATAATTGCCAAATATATGACTAGAGTTAAGGGTAATGAAATCCAAATGTAAGACATTAAAGGATGCTGGAAAACAGAACACAAAATACTTTGGATTTTTTTCCCCAAAATATGAAGTCAGTCATTGGGAAATGCGAAACGTGCAGCCTCATTACCAGTGATAATTATGCAAGAGAATAGTGTCACTATTAAGCAAATAAAGAATCTAAGGCTCAAAAGGCCTATGGTTTGAGACCTATCACATGGTCTCTTCCCAAAAAGTTTAAACAGAGAGGAGCAAAATATGTACATGAAAGGTCCATCAGAGGTAAGCATGGCAGAACTTTATTATCTTGTATACCAGGAGTTTCTAAATCATAAAGATTATGGTACTGGTGGTGGAGACAAAGATAGGAGAAATTCCTATTGAGCTTCTTCTGGTAATTAGCCTCTAAGTAAGAGGCTAATTCGTGCTGATGTATCAACTCTATAGTAATAGACTCTCAAAAATGCCAGGCAATGAATCTGGTTCTCAACTAGTCAAGCCATGGAGGGAAAAATTACCAAGAGAGATAATTTATAATTGCTTGGGTGGCAAAGAAGCCAGGGATTTAAATCCTTTAACTATAAGGACAGCATTTACTGTATGTTTAGTATTAAATTCTTCCCAGGAAGCCAAGATCATGAAAGACTAACCATGTTAGTACATACGTGGACTGTTTGTGCCTAACTGCAGAAAAGACTAGCAGAACAGTGTTTTGCTGTCATTAGGTCAATACAAGCAGATGTTCATTTGGCTGTAACTTGTCTACAAAAAACTTCCTGCTCACTGAAGAAAAGAGGTAAAAGGGCCCAAAGCTACTATAATGACTCACAGCTCCTAGGTTAAGGGACAAAAAGAATCCAGAATAATAAATCCCATGACAAGGAAAGATATGAATGATTCACTCCTTTAAACTTCAGTAATAACAATCCAAGATCTATAGCTGTTTCAATTTCTGGACCATTTTTAACTGGCAGCAAGTTATTCAAAGAATGTGAAATACAAAGGACCACCTTTGAACCACATGATGACCAAGCTGTGCTATCTGGAAACACCACTACCAGAATCTATTGAGTTAAGAGCATGGTTCCAAGGCCAGCGGCTATCCATTGAATGCAAATGTTAAAATAGAAGACTGTTGCTGCTGTTGCCTTGGATGTGCCTCAATAGGCACAAAGGGATAACAAAACCCTGGAGTGCTTCTTGTAGAAACCTGGAGCAGTGGATCTTACCAAGTAAAGGAATAGATATTAATCTTATATTACTTACCATTATCCCTCCCTTTTGGAATCTGTTCTAAGAATATCTTCCTGTCTGATCTCACTGATGCTGCCAATGTTGGAAGACACATGTTGGTACCATGCTTCATTTTGCTTTTAATGTATTATGATTTTGAAATAATTCATGTGTAAAAATACGTGATGAATAAAATATTAAAAACTCATGTTCACACTACCTGCTGAAAATGCAAGATTACTCATAGTACTGATGTTCCATCCCTCCTCTTAAGATGAGAGGGAGGTGTGAAGGTAATAAGGTATTTAGCATTAAAGGTGAGTAAGGTATTAACTTCACTAGATATGTCTCTATATTTTTACTTTATATGTTTGTAAATTTAAGGAATACATAGACTCGTTTTATAAAGTGCAAACAAGTAGTATCATAATTTATAATTTAAAATGTTATGTTTGGAGATTTAGCCATTTTTATACATATGTATTTTTTGCCACTTTGTATAAAATTCCAATACATTAATATACTATGATTGACATATCCATTTTCCATTTAATAAATATGTTAGTGGTTTTTAGCTATTAAAAATTTTTCTATGAATAGCTTTGTATATGTACTTGTGCATATGTGTAAGAGAGATTGTATGCTTTAAATCTAGGACTAGAATTACTGTGTAATAGAGTATCAAAATCCCTAGATGTTGCCAAATTGCTCACCAAAAGTTTTGTACTACACTTTAGATGTTTGAGTTTCCCTGTTTTGCTACATTTTCAACCCTTAGTACGGTTGAAACTTCACAATTTGGATCCACAAATTGTCTGAAATGGAATCCCCTAGTGATTGATTTTGCATCGCCTAGAATGGAATACTTTTCATGTGTTTATTAACCGTTTAGATTTCTCCCTCTCTCATTTGCCTGACATATTTTTGTCCATTATTGGATTCTATGAGGATGATTTACATATGATGGATAATAATATTTTATTATTTAGAAGTGTTGCCACTGACCATTTAGGTCAGTGGCTATGGTTGTCTAAGATGTCTTTATAATATAAGCAAATTTAGCACTCTAACACACAAATATTCTGAACCACCACCGTATTTTAAAATTCAAATTCCAAACACACTTGAGGGCAGGACTATGCTAACAAGTTCTCAGGGATCATTTATCATTATTATTTCATGCAAAACTCTGGCTGAAACAACTGAATTTTTTTTGTAATGCTTTGCTTTTATAGCCTCTTTCTAAGTAAAGTAAATTTATGCTAGTCTATCTTTTAGCTAAAAGTGTAATCCTTCAGCTTAAGGATATCCCAGATCTTCAAGAGTGGAAAAGTGGAGAGAGGGCCTTTTGAGAATACTGTGGAACTGCATTTGGATCCTCTTCAAAATTCTAGAAAAGCAAGTAAAGAAAGAAAATCCTTTATTAATTTAAATGTGGTGTGTTGACTTTTCTTTATTTAAATGTGATTTCATTTAGGGACTCAGTCACAAGGGCCCAGATATTTATTTATTTATTTATTGTTTACATATTTATTTCAAGAAAAGTTGTAAACAACTTTGAAATGAAAAGAGAGATGAAATGTGTGGGTATCCTAACTAGCTTTCCAATCAACCAGACAGAGTTCTCTTCATTTCATTACCTCTGAGCTACTTTATAATTCTGTAAGTTATAGATTATTGATAGCAATATCAACTGAATTGTTTTTCTAACAGATAGGCAAATTAGTTATTTCTGGTGGATGGAAATTATTTCTCCCTTAAGCCAATTTTTCATCTATTTGTATATTCAATTTATCATCCTTTACACCCTCTGCTTCTCTCTCTCTCTTTCTCTCCCTCCCCACTTTGTCCATGTGTGTTTGTGTGTGTAGATATAAAACTTTGAATTCTCATTTGAACCAGTTTTAACACTTCTTGGTGAAATATCAGACCATCAAAAGTTAAGAATATTCAAATAGCTTTCCATGAGTTAAAGGAATAGAAATTATATTAGAATTAAATTCCTTGTACTAGAGTACTGGAAACCAAGGGTTATAGTACAAAAATTGTGAGAAAAAATGATTATGAACCTAAAGTTCTTTGCACTGAGATAATTCTTTGATTCAAAAATTTACTGATTTTTATGAAGATTAATTAATATTATCAGTTAATGTTCCCGAGAAACCTTTAATGCAGAAAACTCAAACTAGCCCAAGATGAAGAATAAAAGTTTTAGTTCAGATCTTGATGTTTAAATGTTATGAGAAAAAATTTTATGGATAAATTTTGATTTATAAAACTTTTTTGATGCTAAACTTCTTAAATAGATTTATCTTGTATTTTAGTCTTTTCATTATAATTCTTCTGCTTTAATTTCAGATGTAGATGTGAACAAATATTTTTCAAAACTACATGTATCAAATAGAATTTTTTAATAATCAAATGTTTTATAAAGTAATTTTCATTAAATTTTAACAACCTGTCAAAATCCACATTAATGAACCTGAAACACCTCTAAAGAAAGAAAATCTTAATTTTAAAACATCCACATTAAAATACTGACCATGTAAGTTCAAACTACAACTTAAAATAACTCTGTATGGTTTGGCCAGATGTCCACTTTTGAGAGAACAGCAACATAGAAAGGAACCTAAAGATTTTGAGAAATTAATCATAGTTAGAGAGTTTGGGCCAGAAGCAATGGTAACATAGCAACAGAGATGATATTGCTCTAGGACAGATTCATAAATCTTGAAGTACCATTTTATCCACTAAGGTGATAAGTATAATGTGCTTCACGTAGTGACAGTCTGAAACAATTAATTTAGGAGTAGTAAAATATCCTTAAAGTGTACTTAGTCACTTTAGTACTTAGTGTACTAAATTCAGCAAATTAAAAGCATAATGTGATATGACTATGACTAAAATAAAATATACCAACTATACCAAATGCTGGAAAGGATTCAGAGCAACAAGACCTCAGTAGCAAAGAGCCTACACAGCACCGGGTCTTAGTTTCTTCACTCCATTCTTCAATAAAAGGACAAAGGCTCCTACGGGAAATAACTAATTTTAGGGCTGGTATAGTGAAAATACAAAATGAGCCTGTAGCAAATTATAGTGCTAGAAAGTAATGAAATGCTAAGAAGTAAGTAAACATGTAAAAACTATAGGTGCAGCTTGAGCATACCTCCAGTGGCCAAAACAGGAACAATTTAAGTAATAAAATAAAAGTAGTTTTGGATTAAAGCACTAAGAGTAAAAGAAATATACATGAGTCCATAATGATATAAATAAACGATTGAATAAATATATTTGTGGGAAAAATAACAAACCTTCCCTACAGAAGAATTTCAAATAATAATTGCAGAAGAAATGCATAGCAATAATTGCTACAGGCAAGGTCCACTTATACCTGTTAAAATTTAGGCTAAGGTTTAAGGGGAGACAGGATATTTGTATATTCTCAAACTATCTGTCCTGTTATATTAATTAATTATTGTGATGGTTTTAATACATGTCCACAAATTCTTTGATACTCCTTTTTCTTGAAGATGAAGCTTAATTCTCATCCTCTTGCATGTGGGCTGGATTTAGTCACTCACTTCTTATGAACAGAGTATGAAGAGGAAAAATATAGTAACGTTTGCAGTGGAGAAACCTGGCAAGCTTAACATTACCAGTAGTCAAGTTGATATCCTACACTTCTGATATAATATCACGAGGGGGCACTTCACCTATGTGACATTATTCCCCGAAATCTACAAACCAATTTAATCATGAAAAGACATCAGCCAGATGCAAATTGAGGGACATTCTACAACATACCTGACCAGTAATCTTGATTATGAAAGACAAGACCGAGAAATTCTCACAATTTAGAAGAGACTAAGGAGACGTGATGATGAAGTACACCATGGTGTTCTAGACTAGTTCATGGATCTAGAAAAGGACATTAGTGGATAAACTGGTGAAATGTGAAAAAATCCATAGTTTTGTTCATGGTATATATCACTGTTAATTACTTAGTTTTGTTAAAGAAACTATGGTTATATAAAATGCTAACTTCAGGGAAACCTGGGTGAAGAGTATATAGTAACTATCTGTACTGTGTTTGCAACTCTTCTTGAAATCTACAATTATTTAAAAGTAATGAGTTTAGGTGCACATGTAGAAATGATCATGTGAGGACACAGCAGGAAGGTGAGCCAAGGAGAGAGGCTGCAGAAGAAACCAAATCTGCTGACACCTTGATCTTGGACTTCCAGCCTCCAGAACTGTGGGAAAATAAATTTCTGTTGGTTTAAAAAAAAAAATTAAAGAGTTTAAAAGTGAAAACAAGTCAAACTTACATCCTAGAATATGAAATAGGCCTCGTCCCTTATATTTTGCCTGTCACCTCTTTTTATAGCTAAATTGTGCTTTATTAGTTAACTCTCACTATGAGCATGGATATTTTACTAAATTACCCAGTTCACAAGCCCTTGTTTATAGAATGTGTGATGCCCATACACGGAAAGATTTTTGACCATTCCTTCTCTGTCTTGCCATTTTTCAGCATATATAAATTTGGAGTCTGGAAAAAAATTTTTTTGACTAAGTAACAGGATGTGCTTCCTTTCCACGCATAAGAGGAAGCAATACAAATTACAGAATGTTCATGCTGGTTTGCTTGGGTGTGTGGCCCTTTAATACATGCTGTAAAATCACTTGAATTATTTCAAAATTTTATCTATTATTATCCAATATAGAAGGTAAATATCTAGAATAAAACAACCCTGTATGTAATTTACATGGGGATATGCAGGGTTGCACGATGTTTTCAAAGTAATTTTAGTAACTTCACCTTACTATTTTAAATCAATCTTTTATAGTTATTGGTGAGATTGTGAATATTTTCTGTTCAACAGATTACACCTGACTATAGTATAAACAGAAAGTAATTACTGTCTCATTATATTAGTGTGACCCATATACTGAAAAAAATTGAAAAGTAATATTTTCTTGTTGATCTGTGAGAAAATTTGTTTAATAAATAAGTATGCTTGGACAGAAAATGAAGAGAAATGCACTTTTAAGTAATATGATTTCCTATCTCTGGTGTTTGATGTAGGATGAGAAACTAAATCATATGCTCAAGAATACACACCTCTTTCTATATGCACAAATTTCCACTGCTATCAGATGATAATATATTGTGATAAAACACTGAGGCCTTTATTTTCACTTGAATAACTTAGGGAGAAGGAGAGGGATGAGCGCTTCCCTGGTAAACATTAAGATAAACCATTTTTAAAATGTTTAAAAAATAAACAGAAAAACTACCATCAGAAAAAAATATATAAGACCAATTTCCAATGGAATGACTGTGTATTGAGAGAGATCATTCTGTTGAATGGAAAGTAGCTGGGGTGTGTTGTTGGTTTGCTGTGATAAGGGCACAAGAGAGAGAGAAGCAGAGACAGACACATGCCCACACCGTGTATAGATCCACACCTGGATTCTTGTGGATTTAGTAATGGAAACATCCTTAAGAAGTTACAAGGGACTTTGATTATGAACTACCGTGAGATCTAGAAAGAAACTAGCATCAGTGAGAAAATTGAGCATGTAATATATCTATGCTGCTTTCTTATAACCAACCCTGTTACTAACATACTGTGCTTTTGCTGGAGGAGTAATATGAAATTTAATAGGGCATGTATCTCAATAGTTTATTGGTTCTTTTTTATTCATTTGTTCACTCAAAATATTATTGTGTGTAATATGTATGAATCTCTATGTTAGTCACTGATGATTTGATAGTGAACAAATCAGGCATGGTCCCCACCTCTGTAGAATTCATAGTTTAGTGGAAACATAAATGAAAAAATAATTATGTAATTGTAAAATTAATACAATTTTTGAAAGAGACAAGAAGAACAGGAGGAAAAGAGGGCTCTCACACTCAAGAAGTTGAGCTAGGCGGCCTTCTCTGTGAAGGTGTTAATTAAGCTAAGACAGGAATTGTGAAGAGAAACCAGGATGGAAAGACTGCTCCAGACAGAGACAATAGCATGTGCAAAAGCCCTGCAGTGAAAGGAGCCTAGAGGATTTCAGAAAAGACGATACCATATATAAATTGTAGTGCATAAAGGGAGAGTGCTAGAAAGGAAGCTCACTAATTAACTGATAAATTAGTTCTTTCATTCAGTGAATACTTACTTACTCATTCACTAGTGAACCGATTTTGGAAAGACATGTCTGGCACACACCTTTGAGAGACTTACAGCCTGGTGGAAAGAAAGACAGTAATCACGTTGGCACACAAACAAATGTAAATACAATGGGTCCTTGAGAATGCTGTGAAGGAAAGTCTGCTTTATGGCCTACAGGAGAAGCTTTTGACTACTCAGGGAGGTTAAGGAAAGCCCCTTAGTGAAAACTGTGCTGAGATTTCATAAATGAGATTTTAGGGCTTTAATCCAAAACTACTTGTATTGTACTACACGCTGTAGGCCAATTTTTCTGGAATCTAGGTCTCCAGTAAATAAAAAGTTTAACAAAATTCTGTAAGTTTTATAATTGAGAGGTACTGTGACAGAAAACATCAGAGTTAAAACAGGACACTACACTTAGCCCTACTTGGCCAACTTTGCAGAAGAGGTAATGCAAGCTGAGCCCTAAGAGATCAATAGGAATCCAATAAATTGGAAGAGTGTGAGAGAAGAACAGAAGGGGAAAAGGAGAACCTGTGAAAATTCATGGAGGCATGAAAAACAAGACACATTCAGGAAGCCTTTACATAGTCACCACAGTGTAGGTGTGCTTGGAGGAATGGCTGGATGTGAGTCCAAGCAGATAGGGAAGAACCACTTGGGTGGGACTGGCAGGCTCTGCGGAGTACTGTGGACTTTACACTGTATGAAATATGGTGGCATTTGAGGTTTTAAATGCATGATAGCATTTGTATTTTACAAAGGTCTCTTCTAATTTGATTTGAAAAAAGGTCTATATATGAGCAAAGAAAGATACTATTTAAAAATTCTTAAATATCGCCATCAAAGCACTCCTAATAGCAAAGGAAAGGGAATCATACCTTAGGCATCTAGTAGGGGAATCCCAAACTACCCATTGGTTGTAAAGGAGTTCAGCTTTAAGAAATAAATTCATGTAAATATTCCAAACTACCCAGTAAAATTATATTTGCAATTTTTTGCTAATTATAACACTTATTCTCCCCTATAAAAATTGTTCTGAAGAAAGTGAGAAGTCCTAAAAAAAGTCTCAGTTTACCACTTGGCACCCCAGTATGTAAACACTGGGGGTTAATAAAAAACAGTTTAAGAAACAGGATCACACACTTAACCTTACACAGAAAAAGAGGTATGCTTAGAATGTTGGTAGAAAAGCTATACACATGAGTGTGTGTAGACAGTTGAAACAAAACAAAGCAGAAATAACAAAAGCACAAATATTTTTGCTACCAAATCAACATATGAAGAGTTGTACAATAAAACTTTACCTGATTTGAGTACTGTATCTATAAATCCATATGCCATATGTGTAAAATTACATTTTAGAGATATTTACTATGAAATCCTTAATTTACTTAAAGCCATATTTTAAAAATGGCTTTATGTGTGAAACAATCTTTCTCTCAGCTGATTTTATACTTTATTAATAAGTATAAAATAAAATAAAGTATAAAATTTATTAATAAAGTATAAAATAAAGTATAAAATTATCTCATTGAAATTTGCATTTGCCATAGTTTACATTTCAAATAATTTTAAATTCTTAATGAGAAAGATGAAATCCCAGCTCAAAATCTATGTCCCCATTTTTACTCCAAATACTAAAGCAAGGGGTGCCTAGCAAAAACCCCTATTATACTTCATACTTTCCTGAGAAACAGAAAATGTACTGAAAATTGGTAATAAATATAGAGCCTCATTTTTGCCATGCTCTTCCTCTATACCATTAAGAGTTTTTAGATCTTCCATGATATTTAATCCAAATTCACACATATCTGATATCTAAGGTCCCATCTAGAACTGAATATAACAAAATTAGGTGATAAAAAGAAAATAAACTGATAAATCACTCTGTTATCTAACGGACTACTGTGTTATGGAAATGTCTTTTGGCAAAACTGTCATTTTTCTGGTCAGTATTTTACCCCAAACAAAGAGAAAATAAAGTCTCTTTCTTACCCTAATTTTTATTCTTTCTTATAAGTCATTTATTTTGGTGCCATCCAGATAAATTCATTATCAGTATTTTGACTGTATAGTTTATAGGCATATTTGCCTCTCATCAGTATAACTATAAGATTGAAATTTAATTTATTTTTTCCAGTCCACTTCACACACATTTGCTCACACTAAGAGCTTTAGAAAGAAACTTTAAAGGTGGCTGTTTCAGCTGGAAGTTTTGTCCTTTTGCCCCTTCCTTACTGTTTCTATCTGAAATGTGGACAAGATGGCTGGAGCTTCAGCAGCCATATGGTAATAAGACTATATTGAAGGTATAAATCATTATGATGAAAAGTAAAGATAGAAATTGACTGGGCTCTAACCATATGGTGCTTCCTTATTGGCACTGGGTTGTCTAAGCAAGTCTCTTACAAAAGAAAAAAAAAATTTTACTCAAACCTCAGTTATTGAAGTTTTCGATGACCTGCAGCCATACAATCCTGTGATACATTCAAATTAACCATTAGATTACTAGAGCATGAATTTGTTTCCACTCTTTTTCCTCATTTAAATCACACTCAGTAGGATATTTTTGTATGTAAGTACTAGACAGAGTCTTTCTTTTTCACTAAACACTATAGTGTAAACATCTTTCCATGCCTTTACATATTAAGTTTCACACAATTACAGTAATTAGACAAACCACCTATTATAGATTATTTTTTAATTTTTTTACTATTGTAAACAGCAGCACATAAATGTACTAGATTTTCAAATCCAAGTCAGCATCATGTACTGTTAAAAATAATTAATTAATTGGTCAAAACCAATTCGATCAAATAGAAGATAACACCAGGCAACTTTGTCTACACAAGAATGCTATATTTCTTAAGGAAGGGGTGGTTCTCTAAAACCAGACTCAACATAATTGGGGGCAGTATGAGTGCTGGGCACAAGTAACTGACAATTGTCATTGCGTGATATGAATCTAATCATGCTCATGGTAATGCAAAGTCTCGGTTTTCTTTTGCAGGACTCCACCACACATCGAAGAAATAGAAATGCATATTTAGGTGAGACTGTTGAGACACAGACATTTGTTATCTCATTTGTCATTGCTTATCATATTAAGTATGTTTTGGTGTTAAAATAGCCTTACTTTGCACAGGGCATATTAAATCTTTTGTTTGTTTTGATAGTCTGAATGTAATGAATAAATCACTTTTCCTACCGTTCTTGGTTTCAGATTATTCCAACACATTTGCTGCTTCTTACACATAATATGATGCTGTAAAATGAGAAAACTGACAAGCAAGCAGAACAGACATAATTGCTTGAAATTTAACTTCAGAAAGCAGCAAAAGTTCCCCAAACTTCAAAACTGTCCATTTCTTTTGTTACATCATTTTGTTGTTATATTTGGTTTGGTTTGGTTTTGGAAAAGTAATGCATAAGTGTCAGAATCTTTTTTTTTCTGCCCCTGCATAGTGTGCAGATCCAGCTAAATGTGAACACCTTTCTTAAGGTTATTCTATCCACTCCAATACAAAAGAATAATAATAATAGCATATTTTTCTGATAATATCATAACACTAATAACTAATACCACTGATTTAGACACCATTGATTTGTTATTTTCTGCATGAATATCTTATTATTTAGCCTTTGCATTGCTACTTAACCTTTTTTATATTTTTAATCTTAAGGGGTGTTGTATTTACATTAGGCATTCAAGGAAAGTCTTGAACGCCTGGTCGGAGAGTTGTATTTATATGAAGATCTTCCCAAGCTTACCAGGAATATAATTTTTCTAAGGTCTTTCAGATCTACACATGATCCCTATATTTTAACATTCTGCTCTCTCCATTCAAAGCATTTAAATCAATTTTTAATAATTTTTTATGTTTAATTACGTGCTCTCCATTTGATATTAAACTCCATGAAGGTGCAGTTTTATTCTGTTTAGTTTGTTATCATAGACCCAGTGGCTAGCATAGTGCTTGGTACAAAGCAAGCGATGAGTGTATATTTTTAAAAATAAAGGTATAAATGATTGGCAGAATAAGGGGCAAAACTGTAAGGAGCTAATGAAAAAGAGGAGATATAAAACAAATGTAATGGAGCACAGATGAGATAAAATTTGTTATAATGTTCATTTTCACATAATGAGATCAAAGATAGATTTCCCAAACCTGAAGACTTGGAAATACTGGTTTTGTAATATTTGTCTTCTAATTTTACCCCAGAGTTGAATGCTCATGGGACCACAACTACATATCTTTTTTTTTTTCTTCCAAGTGCAGGTTTATTAAGTAAGGCCCTGTTTGTATATTTTAACAGCATACAGAGCCATATGGAGATCTATATTCAGAGAAGTTTTTCAATAAATGTCTCTTAAATAAGTAGATGAATTTTCTTTTGAAATAGTAAATTGATGTAATGTCTGTCATAAAAGTACTATTGTTTATTCTGTTTATACATATAATTTCTACTACTCTTGGCTGAACTTTACTATTATTGTCATCTGATGTGTTTTGGTTTGATTTAATGTTGCAGTGGAAGTGGAAGTGATCAACACTTGATGGCTGATAATAACCACATTCCTCATACTTCTCTATACAATATATATGACTCTGATAATAAATGAAATGTGGTCTGAGTTTGGCCACGATCTGGCAACCTACTGAAACATATTCAGTCATTTTATTTAACAGGTTTGGAAGTAAGTATATTTTTGGAAAGTTTGCCTGTCTTATGCTTATGAAAATCTTTCAGAATCATAAAGTTTAATTTTCTTTTCTTTTTTCTTTTTTTTTTTTTTGCGGTATGTGGGCCTTTCACTGTTGTGGCCTCTCCCGTTGCGGAGCACAGGCTCCAGACGCGCAGGCTCAGCGGCCATGGCTCACGGGCCCAGTTGCTCCGTGGCGACATGTGGGATCTTCGCGGACCAGGGCACGAACCCGTGTTCCCTGCATCGGCAGGCGGACTCTCAACCACTGCGCCACCAGGGAAGGCCATAAAGTTTAATTTTTTAATTGGGCTTGTATAAGGTACAGTCTTTATGGAGCTCTTTATATTTACTACTCTAATGGATAATATACTTTTATAGTAAACAACAGAGTATATTTTATTCACTGAATCCCTTGGAAGTTAAGTCCATTTTAAATAAAGAATGACACATTCTTGAAATGCTATTTTAAGATTAAATTTTTAATGCAATGGAAAACTAAACAACTCTATCTCAATGACAAAAGGAACTAAAAATAATGCTTTTTATTCTAAGAATTCTAAGTTCTTGCTCAGTTGATTCTAGTAAACTTCATTTTCTCTTTCATTTTATCATTTATTCTTCTAAATTTTAAAATTTCCGTATAAATAAATATTCCATTGTATATGTATGTATTATTTTTCTATGACTGCTGTAACAAATTACCACGAACTTGGTGGCCTAAAGCAACAAATTATTATTTTACAGTTCTGTAGGTTAGAAGTCTGACTTAGCCTATACTGGGCCTAAATTCAAAGTGTTTGCTGGGCTGCATTCCTTCTGGAGGCTCTAGGGAAGAATCAGGTCCTTGCCTTTTCCAGCTTCCAAAAGCCACACACATTCCTTGGCTTGCGGTCCCTCACTCTATGTTCAAAGCCAAGAACAGTGGGTTGAGTCTTTTTCATAATGCCATCTCTCTGGTTCTCTACAGTCAGGATAGGTATCTGCTTTTAAGAATCCATGTGATTAGATTGGATCCACCTGACTAACTCAGGACACTTTCTCCATCCTTAACTTAATCATATCTGTGAAGTTCCTTTTGCCGTGTAAGGTAACATAGTCACAGATTCCAAGGATTACGTTGCAGGTATCTTTGGGGATCATTATTCTGCCTACTGTGTCTGTGAAATAAACATGTACTGCTACAATAATAAATCATAAAATAAGTAGGTGAGGTGTATGTAAGGAAAATTATTTTAGATAAGAACATTTTGTGTTAGTTGCTCAAAAACATAGCAAAGAATTCCAAAAAGGATATGTTACTTGTTAAAAATTTAACATAATGTCCTCAGAAATTTTAGGTGACTTCATTATCTTTTTCTTAATATAGGTCACATTTTCTCTTATCATTATCATTCTTTTATTATTTATATAATCTCCATTTCTCCTGTTTATGGCCAAGGGTACTCAAAATAAGAAATTTTTAGTTTGTTTAATGTGCTATCTAGGGAATGTCTGTTACATTCATTGTAATGGGGACCGTATCACAGTCTCACATATGTATACTTACAGCCCTACAGGCATAGAATTATTTTGAAATATTTAATGAAGAGCACCACCCTCAAATATGCACACTGCACAGTGACAGTTTTAAGTAAGTAAGAGAGTTTTCTTGTTCCTTTCCCCATGCTCTAGCATCTCTAGCCTATAAAATGTTGTCTCCTATTTTGGTGTCTGTCTTAATAAGGAATTAATTCTACTCAGGGTTATTTAACCATTTTAGCTCCACTCTGGGCTCACTGATGATCCAAATCCTAGTTATTTACTGGATTATTTACTGCACATTCCTGGCTTTCAAAAACCCTTACTGTGTATACAATATTCTCAAATTCCCTGAGGAAAAAAAAATTCTTTTTAAATTCTTCTTTTTTTCCTTGTATTATATTTTTAATTTTTCCACCAAACAATAATTTATCTTTAGCCTTTCCTCATCACCTCCTCATTTTCTAACACCTAATCCCCTCTATCGTTTACCCTGCTGCTACAGACACAGAGCATTCACCCACACTTTATATTGATCAAAATATTTTCACATTAAAAATAAATTCTGATTGACGTAAAAATCTTCATGGCCCCTCCCCTTTTTCTTTATTCTCTGCTACTCTGTGGATTTACCTTTGTCTTCTCCTTCAGGAGCAATACCGTTTAGGCTTCAGGGATTCTTCTTGTCCTTAATTAGATGCATCCTTCATAAGCCCTAGTTAAATAGCTCAGGTGAGTCTTCATCAATTCCACTTTTTTGCTGGTCTGTTTGTAGAGATGGTAACTTCCTTTCTCTCCCCAATGCTATCTCTTCACTGAGTCCAGTTCCAGTTGTTGGGTCTTCATCAGAATTCCACCTAAACCCACAGCTTAGTCTCTGCTACTTTTTCCTAAGTCTGTCAAACACCAACAGACTGACTGCTGGATCCTAGCATCTTGCCTCTTCAAGTTGCTCCCTCCTCATGGGATTTTATGGTGGCTTGGATGACTGTTTACTGTATATCACTATACTCAGAGGATACATGGGCCACCACCACACACTTGTGTTTCTCCTATCATATGTCCTCTAGCCTGACCCGTGGATAGGTCCATTTTAAAAGTTCATTATCTAGAAACAAGCAAATTGTCAAAATATAGCTGATTCACTTTGTTATACAGCAGAAACTAACACAACATTGTAAAGCAATTATACTCCAATAAAGATGTTAAAAAAATAACATCAGTCAATAAAATATTACTATGAATATTTAGAAGAGTTTCATAGAAATATAAAGTTATTGAGCCTCTCTAATTTCCCAGATATTTTGCGGATTAACAGTAAGCAGAAAATAGAATCTTGCTCTCAAGGAGTTTACAGTCTGGTAAAGGAGGCAGATATTAATGGAATAATTTATAATGAATGTACAAACCACGGTAAATGGATGAAAGTCACTGGGTTCTGTGAGTGCATTATAAAAGGACCTGAGCTAGACAAGTGGGTCCTTTCTGAAGAAGTAACACCTGAGCAAAAGTATCAGGATGAATAGTGGCTGAATATTAAAATGGAAGCAGTGCTGGGGAGCAGAGAGGGTCTTCTTGGCAAAGAACAGAGCTCTGTCAGTGGTGGAAGAGCACATGACGTCTGAAGAACCGAAACAAAATGCTGCAGTGCTAACGTTTATTAAACCAGGAAGTAATACGTAATGAAGCGTTAGAGGGAGGCAGGGCTTTATCGGTCATGCCAAGCAATATTAGATTTTAAACAGGGCGAGTGACATCACAAGATTTGCAAAGATCACCTTGGCTACAATGTGGGGAACGGGTTGGAGAAGGGCCAGAGCCGATGAGGAAGATCTTTTAGTAGGTGATGGCATACTTCACCTGAGGGAAGATGGGGATTGGGGCCTTCTGTGGAAGTATACACAGTCTTAGAAAAGATTTGCTAGTTACATGACAAATGTGCTAGAATTAAATTGTGGGAAAAAATACCCAATACCCATCAATCCCATTTAGAATAGCTTGTATTGATAGCAGTGTACACATAATAAAATTTTGTAACATTTCTCTTATGTGTGTGCTTCTTTTAACTATCAGAGCTATCTTGTGAGGAAAGCCAGTAGCTATTTTCCCATTTTCCCAAGTCAGTGTAATTTCAGAAAAGGCAAATGTCTTGTCAAAGGTAAGCAGTAAATAGCAAAGCAGGTCCTATTGGACCCTTGATACCACTTCTTTCTCCCTCTATTGCATTGCACCCACAGAATTTAGCCCCTTCTCTTCTCGCATAAAAACATGTACCTACTCTAGGACAGTGAACACTTTTCTGCATGTTTTCATGCTCAACAGCAATTGCCAATTTTTCTTCTCTTTCCTTAGGGTCCCACTGTGCTGAATACTGAACAAAAATGGGAATACTATGTTGGGCCATGCCCATGGTTCCATTTCTCCTCTTCAGCATATGTCGACAAAGAATTTTAATTCTACATGACCAGCAACTCACAAGCATGCTTGTAGCTCAAGAAATTTTGAAGTGGACTTTAGAATCCACAAACACATTCTAGACAGATAACATCTAGTGCTGGTCCCAGGGAGGAAAATACCACTCGGTATCATTTAAGAGTTATATTCTTCATTAAATTTTCTTCCTAAAGTGGTCAGTAACCTTAATTTTTAAAATGCCAAAAAAGGCTCAAAGCTCCTATCAGCTATGGCATTATACAATCTGAAGTTAAAATACATTAAATACGGCTGCTTCCCACTAGCTTCAGCTCGGTGGTTTGTGACCACCTAGAGGGGTGGGATAGGGAGGGTGGGAGGGAGGGAGATGCAAGAGGGAAGAGATATGGGGACATATGTATATGTATAACTGATTCACTTTGTTATAAAGCAGAAACTAACACACCATTGTAAAGCAATTATACCCCAATAAAGATGTTAAAAAAATACATTAAATATTATGTGGAAAAGGGAACAAGTCATATGCAATAAGCTAAAATTGCTGACACAGTACTTTCATAGGTTCTTTCCCAGAGGTTTTATTGCAGTTATATAAGAAATCATTCACTTATGAAGTTCAAAAAAACTTTTTGCATAGATTTTGGGGGGATTACATTTTTGAGAGATACAGCAGGCAAGTATGAAATATTGCTTACAATAATTTAAGAATGAACATTTGAGCAAATACAAACTCTGACTTAACCCATATTTTCTTATTTATTCAAAATTCAAAACTTTTGAAGCTTCCTATGGTAAAGATCATTTAAAGTTTGTGAGGTTAAAAAATATATATATATTTCTATCACTACTGAAAACAGACGCCTAAGCCCTATTTCTTACCACTGCAGTTACACTTTTCTTTTTTCTGACGTTTTTTGTTTGTTTGTTTTGTGTTACGTGGGCCTCTCATTGCTGTGGCCTCTCCTGCTGCGGGGCACAGGCTCCGTAGGCGCAGGCTCAGCGGCCATGGCTCACGGGCCCAGCCGCTCGGCGGCATGTGGGATCTTCCCGGACCGGGGCACGAACCCACGTCCCCTGCATCGGCAGGCAGATGCTCAACAACTGCGCCACCAGGGAAGCCCTGCCATTTTAATGGAAGTATACAGAAAACATTATTCAATACAATTGCTTTGTAATGCTTGGTATTTGGAAAAAATTAAATTTTACAGGGTTTTTATGCTTCTATCATATTAATCTTCCTTCTTTATAATTAATTCAGACTTGCTGGTAAGCCTTTTGTTATTTTGCCTCTCTTGAGAGATTTTTGTAATGAAAAAATGGAAAAATTTTCAAGGTAAGTGTATGCAATTCAAAAGAAAATCATCTTAGAAAAGTAGCATTATATCATGTATTAAGAGTTTCCTTAAGAATGACCTTCCTTCTAGAAAGAAGAGAGCACATATTAAACATTTACAGTCTGATAAATTAAGTTTTGATAAAGGGGAAAAAGGAAATAAATAAAATCTTGATTTAGACATAAAGCCTGGATGAGTGTGGCAATAACCAGTTACTTCAATGTTAGCTGCTTATGTTTCACATAAATGTATGCATTTAACAGAAACAAATCTGCTTCATGAAATAAAGCAAAATAATTAAAGTAGAAAAAAAAATAAATTATTTCACTAAATAAATTATTTTAAATTAAACAACTATGACATTATTACAGAGAAAGTATCATTTATTTAATATCAACTTACGAATCACAAAATATTCACTTATCATCCAAATTCAACATATTTAAAAACACGATATTTGATTACTCCTGGTTCTTTTTAAAGATGGTAGTTTCACTTCTCCTGAGATTCCCATTGTCTCCAAGGAGAGAAGTCCTGGCAATTTTGGAAGTTTTTGGCTTCACTCATATGGCACAGAATGAGATTTTTTTCATTCCAAGTAGCTGTATACAGAGTTAGGAAAAGTGATAAGGCAGAAGATTGATCCCAACTTCATATTTCAAAGATAAACCATAAGAGGTCTTCCTTCTAATTTAAATTAAAGTTTTTGTGCTTTGAGATATCCATGGAAAATTTTATACATGACGTTACAAAAAGCTTAAAGTTCTGAAATTGTGTCAAAGCAAAGGTTAGCTCAAGGTTAAATTGTATTAGAAAATTTTTTCCCACATAAAGTCATGACACACTTGCATTGTTGTATAATTCTATAATGTGTAAGTTGCACTATTGTATAATGATGTCACATTTGGACCTAACAGTTTCATATTGAAATCAATGGCATCTAAACTTTCATACAGCTCTTGTATGAATATCTTCATTTAAAAGTAAATTCCAACATCTTACCTTATTATAAAAGATGAAGAATATTGGCTGAGGTCCATCAAATAGTGTCCAGATTCCAACCATATTTTAAGTAATTTTACAATTCCACTGAAATGAATGTGTCTTAAATCCTATTTGTCCGAAATTATATGAAGCATCACCATGGCAACATGATTCTAAGGAAAAGATATTTCAGAGCTTAAGAAGTCTGAAAAGTAAATGTCAGAGACCAATAATTCTGGGATTCTTGCTCTTTGAAGAATTCCATATATTTACATGAATATTTAAACATATTAAATCATAGCTTACAAATATTACCAAAAGTACATTTACTTATAAGTAAAATTACTTGCTTCATCCCAACAATATATTTAAAATATATCATCAGTGCTGAGTACTTCTGAAGTGAATATAAATGTAACTTAAAGTATGATCACATTTGTGTTTACAAATATATCCAGTGTTCAACATTATCTTATATTTGTATAGTGCTTTTAAATTTTAAATGCTTTATCTTACATAAAGAACACTAGACACCTTATACTTGTGCTACTTTTGATCACACACCTGTTTTTATGTTAGAGACATAAAAGCAGTTTCAAAGAACAATCTTAATTCTTGTACCTGTATTCACCAGTTTCATTTTAAAGCAAGACTCAAAGGATTATCTCATATTCTAATGCTAACCCTATAAAATTCTTTATTTTTCTAAAAATGATCATAAATATAGTTCCACATATACAAACTGATAATGTGTAAGTCTTTACTTCAGTAAAATGACTGCTTGAAATAATACTCAAGGTATCTCTGGAAGTATAAATGCATATTCATAACCTCTCAGCAGACCTGTGTTAATGTTCTTTTAAACCTTTATTTGTTTTGTGTTAGTGAAGAAATACATATTGAAATATCCTGGGAACTGAATTAACACACACACAAAAACCCCTTAAATGCAGATAAATTCATTTGACACACACCTAATAGAACATTCATTTACATACCAGTGTAGGGAAAGCATATTTTTCAAAACTGTAACAATCTAGCAAAAAGACTTGCTAGATTTCTTTTTAGAGCATTAATAAGAACATAAGCAAAGGATCTACACTATATGAAATTTATTTATTTAGAACTATAATACTTTTAAAAAGTGTTCAATAGAGTACTACTAAAATATTTTGTGTCATAACACCAATGCCATTAAATTGGGCATTAGATTTTTATCAATAACAGCAATATATAAAAGCTATTATGCCAAAGTATATACTTTTAAGCACAACAGTTAATATTTACAAAAACTTTCTGAAAGTTGTTTCGGTTTTGAGATATTATGCTTTCATTGGGTATGCAAGGGGAACTCTATTAAGATAAAATGAAAAACAATCTCTGACAGTCCTCTAAATAGACATGATTCTCATATTACTTCATCCAGGTAAGGCATTTAGGAAAATAATAATTCAAATTACACTTGTAGGATGGGATAATCTTTTAAATTACACCAACAGATGTGTCAAGGGTAATTATTAGCTATTTGAAGACATGAGCCTCCTATAATTCTGTAGCTAAAGCAACATAATTAATGATTGGCATATTCTAGAACCTTATCTACAACAGATTTTTCACAGGATTCTAATTATTTAATGAAGCAATGCTTCCAGTAGTTGTTTTATTTTCTCATTTAAAGTTAGCAAAAGAGAAAGACAGATTAAATAATTAAAGCAAAAAAAAAGTTATATGATAAAGGCTAATATATTAGGACTCATCACTCTATGTTGATACAGAGGAGAGAAGTTGAAAATAAAATTATATGGTATAATAACATAGCAAGTAAAGCAATAGTATGAACTTAGACTTTCTTTATCAAACCTCTGACCTCAAGAGTTAAAATAATTCCTTGAATAAAGAATATTTTACAAAAGAAAAACAAGACAAGAATAATTTTTTTCTGTATAGAAAAGAAATTTTTTTGAGGAATATGCTATTTAAACCTAGGAGAGTAATTTTATACAGACACTGCAGAAATACAAATCATCCTAAGAGACTACTACAAGCAACTCTATGCCAAAAAAATGGAAAGCTGGAGGAAATGGACAAATTCTTACAAAGGTATAACCTTCCAATACTGAACCAGGAAGAAATAGAAAATCTGAACAGACCAATCACAAGTAATGAAATTGAAACTGTGATTATAAATCTTCCAACAAACAAAAGTCCAAGATCAGATGGCTTCACAGGTGAATTCTGTCAAACATTTAGAGAAGAGCTAACACCCATCCTTCTCAAACTTTTCCAACAAATTGCAGAGGAAGGAACACTCCTAAACTCATTCTATGAGGCCACCATCACCCTGATACCAAAACCAGACAAAGATACTACAAAAAAAGAAAATTACAGACCAATACCACTGATAAATATAGATGCAAAAATCCTCAACAAAATACTAGCAAACAGAATCCAAAAACATATTAAAAGGATCACACACCATGATCAATTGGGATTTATCTCAGGGATGCAAGGATTCTTCAATATATGCAAATCAATTAATGTGATACTCCATATTAACAAATTGAAGAATAAAAACCATATGATCATCTCAATAGATGCAGAAAAAGCTTTTGACAAAATTCAACACTGATTTATGATAAAAACTCTCCAGAAAGTGGGCATAGAGGGAACCTACCTCAACATAATAAAGGCTATGTATGACAAACCCACAGAAAACATTATTCTCAATGGTGAAAAACTGAAAGCATTTCCTCTAAAGATCAGGAACAAGACAAGGATGTCCACTCTCACCACTATTATTCAACATAGTTTTGGAAGTCCTAACCATGGCAATCAGAGAAGAAAAAGAAATACAAACTGGAAAAGAAGAAGTAAAACTGTCCCTTTTTGCAGATGACATGATACTATACATAAAGAATCCTAAAGATGCCACCAGAAAACTACTAGAACTAATCAATGAATTTGGTAAAGTAGCAGGATACAAAATTAATGCACATAAATATCTTGCATTCCTATACACTAATGATGAAAAATCTGAAAGAGAAATTAAGGAAACACTTCCATTTATCATTGCAACAAAAAGAATAAAATACCTAGGAATAAACCTACTTAAGGAGACAAAAGACCTGTATGCAGAAAATTATAAGACACTGATGAAAGAAATTAAAGATGATACCTACAGATGGAGAGATATACCATGTTCTTGGATTGGAAGAATCAATATTGTGAAAATGACTATACTACCCAAAGCAATGTACAGATTCAAGGCATTCCCTATCAAATTACCAGTGGCATTTTTTACAGAACTAGAACAAAAAATCTTAAAATTTGTATGGAGACACAAAAGACCCTGAATAGCCAAAGCAGTCTTGAGGGAAAAAAATGGAGCTGGAGGAATCAGACTCCCTGACTTCAGACTATACTACAGTATATCAAGTAATCAAGACAATGTTGTACTGGCACAAAAACAAGAATATAGATCAGTGGAACAGGATAGAAAGCCCAGAGATAAACCCATGCACCTATGGTCAACTAATCTATGGCAATGGAGGCAAGGATATAAATGGAGAAAAGACTTCAATAAGTGATGCTGGGAAAACTGGACAGCTACATGCAAAAGAATGAAATTAGAATACTCCCTAACACCATGCACAAAAATAAACTCAAAATGGATTAGAGACCTAAATGTAAGACCGGACACTACAAAACTCTTAGGGGAAAACATAGGAAGAACACTCTTTGACAAAATCACAGCAAGATCTTTTCTGATCCACCTCCTAGAGTGATGGAAATAAAAACAAAAATAAACAAATGGGACCTAATGAAACTTAAAAGCTTCTGCAAAACAAAGGAAACCACAAACAAGATGAAAAGACAACACTCAGAATGGGAGAAAATATTTGCAAAAGAATCAATTGACAAAGGATTAATCTCCAAAATATATAAACAGCTCAAGCAGCTCAATAGCAAAAAAACAAGCAACCCAATACAAAAATGGGCAGAAGACCTAATTAGACATTTCTCCAAAGAAGACATACAGATGGCCAAGAAGCACATGAAAACCTGCTCAACATCACTAATTATTAGAGAAATACAATTCAAACCTACAATGAGGTATCACCTCACACTGGTTAGAACGGATATCGTCAGAAAATCTACAAACAATAAATGCTGGAGAGGGTGAGGAGAAAAGGGAACCCTCTTGCACTGTTTGTGGGAATGTAAATTGATACAGACACTTTGGAGAACAGTGTTGGCTTGGCTGGTTTCCCTGCTTTGATCTGTTTCACAAGACCAAAATCAAGATATCAACTGGCTGGTCTCTTGTGGGGATGCTCAGTAATAATATGCTTCTGAGCACATTCAGATTATTGGCAGAATCCAGTACCTTGTGGTTATAAGACTGAGGTCCAGTATCCTTGCTAGGTGTCAGCTGGTGGCTGTGTTTAGTACCTACAGCTGTCTCCCAAGTACTTGAACATAAACCCTGCTTCTCAAAGCCAGCAAGGGTATGTCAAACCCTTCTCACTCATAGATTCTCTTTTCCACGTTTTCTTCCACCTTTCTTTTCTGCCACATCTCTCTGACTCCAGCCAGAGGATTTTTTTTGTCTTTTAAGCTCTCATGTAATTAGATGGGACTCACCTAGTTACCCAGGGTAATCTCCCTATTTGAAGGTGGGTACTTTAATTACATCTGGAAAATCACTTCTTAGCAGTACCCATATTAGTGTTTGATTAAGTAACCAGAGGACAAGAATCTTCCTGGACAGCTTTAGAATTCTGCCTATCACACACGTACATCTTAAACGAGGTTGGGAACCTCATTTAGGCTTTGCTTAACCCATTCACCTGCACAAAATTTCATAATGAGGTTTTGTATTCCTCCAGGGCTCTTCAAAGAGATGAAAGACCCTGCTAATCTGCATACCACAGACGTCTTTATTATCCCATCTGTGGGAATCTATCCCTTCTCTCTCTTCTTCTTCCTCTCTGGTTTACCAAACATGATCTCAATGAGATGAGGGGCTCACAAATGAGTATTAGAGATGTATATGTAGTTGGTTTATGTTTTATAAGTTCTGAAACCCCATTCCATCCATTCCCTTGAGACAAGAAAATATAAAATTTCTTGCTATCCTCCTATAATAGGAAGGTAGAAGTGGAACAAATACAAGTTAATATCTCAAAAAATTATCTTGCCATATTGGAAAATTGGTTTTGTGGCATTATTCATTTGTATGGGAATTGATTTTAAATGCTTGCTATATCAACCGTAGATTAACAGTGAAACAATATATGGAATTACTGGAATCAACAAAATAGGTAAATTCAAAAAAAAGTTTACAATAAGATTAAGGAAGAGTTAGGTGTGTATAGGCTTACTATAGCTGCCATAACAAAGTATTGCAAACAGTATTTTAACAATGGAAATTTATCATATTCCAATTTAGGGAGGGGGAGCACACAAACTACAACAGTGTTATCCTTTTTTTTTTTTTTTACACTTAATACAATACGTTATACATGTTTACTTTTGTTTCACCCTAGGTATTTCACAGAAAAAGGTTGCCTTTAGAGTTGAAGAATTTAGACTTGATTTTAAGTTCTGCTACTTCTCTGCAGTATTCAAGCTAGTTCATAGTTGGGAGGAAGGTGGGAATGGAGAGACAGACTGAGGAAGGATGAGCACAGAGCAGCCTCATTGCAAGCTCCTGGCTTGCTCTCTCTGACAACACTGTTCTGGGATGATCAGACAACTAAATAGCATTGCCCTACTACTGGAGTCTGGAGGAGAGTCCAGAGGAAGCTGGGGGCCAAAATAAAGCTTCAAACTCAAGCTCCCTGGAAGAAAGTATAATAATGGGGTCTCCTTTTTCATATATGTGATGTACTTAGAATAAGTAAAATCCTCATAGATTAGAATGATGGTTTCCTCTTCAAAGCAAAGTGAAATTTTAAAAATCATGAAAATCATGTGACAGACATTTTTGAGAGGCAATGAACAGGAGTCACTTTCAAGAGACCTCAGTAAATCCACTGAGAGTAGAAAAGTGGACAGCCCATGGCTGTTTGCTAACTGGAAGTTGCCAGCTTTCCCAGTTTTTGAATCCAAATGTTTTGAATCCAGTGCCTTCACGATCTCCAATGGTCCTGCCTTCCATCATCACTCATCTCCTACTTAGAGTGTTGAGAACATGTGCTTATTCTACTCCTTTCCTCCAAACTTATTTCTCCTGAAAATGATACACACTGAGGCCAGAATGGAGCTGGTCAACACAAACATGAGAATCTCTCAATCTAAGAATTATGTTTGCTAAGTAGCCATAGACCTATTCATTTTGTGACCTTGTTCATATAGTTCATCTGTCTAAAATATCCTATTTCCTTTTCTGTCAACATACATCTATGCAATATTAGAGATTCAACTCAAAAGCCAGCTCCTTTTTCTGAAGCTTTCTTTGAATTCTGCAGGCAAACTCAGGAGTTCACTTTTCAAGTGTTGCCCGAAAACCACTTAACTGTTACAACATTTTGGCTAGGTTAGACAGAAACGTGTGTTAGAGAGGCATATGGGGTTGCCTGGAGTCTAGGAACCGTTTTGAAGCTGACTCAGATCTAACCCACAAATGGAGTTTAGAGATGCATAGATCTACCTAACTGACTTGAAGAAAAAGAGCATAAGAGAGTGACTGTTTCATTTTCTCCATGTTGCATGCTACACATTGCTATAAGTAGAAGAAGGTCAGTTTTGTTTTGCAAGGTAGCACAAAGCTCCTTCAAGTGACCTTATTCCCCCACCTCCCCATCAACATGCTTTGGTGCTTACAATTTCCTGTATTGGATTTTCTTTGGAAAAACTCTCTCCAGAAACTTCTGTTGAAAAAAATACAAATTATCTGAAAAACTCTACATCTACATTTTCTCTGGCATCTATCCCCTCCCTTCCATCCTCCCTGCCACTATTGATGCTATAGCTTTATTCATATCTTACTGATGGACTTCAATCTCTTCATCAACCTGATTAAATGCCAACAATACCATCAGAGTTATCATTTTAAAACTCTTAAGAACATGTCAGTTCTATGCTTGAGACACATCACCTATCTCTCAATTGCCTACCAAATAAAATCCAAACGTGTTTTCATCTCAGCCTATGGCCTACATTAGAGTCATAAAAAGTAGTTACTTTTTTAAAGATTTGCTCAGTAGTTCTCAAAGGATGTTTCAGAATCATCTGGGAGGCATAGTTATTAGTCACGTTACTAGTTCCCACTCCCAGGTTTTCTCATTTGATAGGTCTAAACCGACCCAGGAATTTCTATTCCTATGACATTACTATGTGATGTTGGTGTTCCTGATCCTAGGAATACCATTCCTCTAGACATTCATGTCTCCATGTTTTGTTCTTGCTGTTTTCTTTGCCTGGCCTCCCTTTTATTTCCATTAACTTTTAAAAATGTCAAATGGCAATCCCCCCAAAAAAGTTCCAATTTTTTCCAGGCAAAAATTCATTTTTCTTTATGTGTTTTCATAACAAATAAATCTCTTTTTCTAAAGCATTTTGACACATACCTTTATCATAATAATTGTTAACTCATATTCCAATTACTTCTTTTTATATAACTGTTGCATCTTGCTAGATTTGAATTTCTCTTTTAGGTGGTTGAATCCTTAGAGTCTATCTTGTGTCCAGCACAAAACCTATTAGGTTCATTAATTGGATTGGAGAATAAATGAGATGAAGTGAGAGTGAGGGAAAGAAAGAGATCACACTAACTCTGTAGCATCAATTAGGATGGGTTAACTTACCACACTTGTTAGTAGAGAATATAAAATTGAAGGAAAAAAATAATCCAACTTCAATAAGATAGAAGAATAATTCTGAAACAGAAAGGTTGGTTGGACAGAGATAGCCTGAGTATAACTGCTGAGACTTGGAAGTCAAAAAGATAATGGTAGGATCTAAAAAGAGGGTAGGGGATACCCCATTGTGGTTTTGATTTTCATTTCTCTAATAATTAGTGATGTTGAGCATCTTTTCATGTGTTTGTTGGCCATCTGTATGTCTTCTTTGGAGAAACATCTATTTAGTTCTTCTGCCCATTTTTTGATTGGGTTGTTTGTTTTTTGTTATTGACCTGCATGAGCTGCATGTATATTTTGGAGATTAATCCTATGTCAGTTACTTCATTTGCAAATGTTTTTTCCCATTCCGAGGGTTGTCTTTTCGTCTTGTTTATGGTTTCCTTTGTTGTGCAAAAGCTTTTAAGTTTCATTAGGTCCCATTTATTTATTTTTCTTTTTATTTCCATTACTCTAGGAGGTGGGTTGAAAAGGATTTTGCTGTGATTTATGTCAGAGTGTTCTGCTTATATTTTCCTCTAAGAGTTTTATAGTGTCTGACCTTACATTTAGGTCTTTAATCATTTTGAGTTATTTTTGTGTATGGTGTTAGGAACTGTTCTAATTTCATTCTTTTACGTGTAGCTCACCTCACACCAGTCAGAATGGCCATCATACAATATCTACAAACATTAAATTCTGGAGAGGGTGTGGAGAAAAGGGAACCCTCTTGCACTATTGGTGGGAATGTAAATTGATACAGCCACTTTGGAGAACAGTATGGAGGTTCCTTAAAAAACTAATAATAGAGCTACCATATGACCCAGCAATACCACTACTGGGCATATACTCTGAGAAAAACATAATTCAAAAAGATACATGTACCCTAATGTTCATTGCAGCACTATTTACAATAACCAGGACACAGAAGCAACCTAAATGTTCATTGACAGATGAATGGATAAAGAAGATGTGGCACATATATACAATGGAATATTACTCAGCTATAAAAAGGAACAAAATTGGGTCATTTGTAGTGAAGTGGGTGAACCTAGAGTCTGTCATACAGAGTGAAGTAAGTCAGAGGGAGAAAAACAAATATTGTATATTAACACATATATAAGGGATCTAGAAAAATGGTACTGATGAAACTATTTTCAGGGCAGGAAAAGAGATGCAGACATAGAGAATGGACTTGTGGACACAAGGGGGGATGGGGAGGATGGGATGAATTGAGAGAGTAGCATTGACATATATACACTACTCTGTGTAAAAAGGATAGTTAGTGGGAACCTGCTGTATAGAACGGGGAGCTCAGGTCGGTGGTCTCTGATGATCTAGAGGGGTAGGATTGGGGGAGATGGGAGAGAGGCTCAAGAGGGAGGGGATATATGTATACATATAGCTGATTCATTTTGTTCTACAGCAGAAACTAATACAACATTGCAAAGCAATTATACTCCAATAAAAAATAAATAAATAAAATTTAAAAAATAAAAATAAGGTAGGGGATGAATAAAGATATGCCTGCAGTACTTATAAATAATGCCTACCTGTAGCAATTTAGGCAATCAATCGTAGCATGCAAATATTGTTGAAAGCTGAGTGAGACACTTCCCGGATCTGATTTCCCAGATCTTCTTATTCTGAGTATGAACACACCTACTATATTTGAACATTAAGTATTCAGCTCTCATCATCTACACCCACTGCTCCAGACTTAATTTGAATCTTTAAACAGACTTTAACTTGAATGACCCAGACATGAAAGTGGAAGAGATTCCCACTTTACTTATTTTCTAGGCTTACCATTTATAGTGGATAAGTGCAGAACTTGAGAATTGGTCATTTAGGAGAAATTACTCTAGAAAACAAAATAGATTTTTATTTATTTTAAAATTAAACTTTGAAAAATTGGTTGCTTAGGCTTTATATTTAGAATGCTTATCAATAAATCCCTGAGAAATGTTATTCTTAAAACATACCATTTTGTTACATTCAAATGATGTGGTAGATAAGCAATCATCGCATTTTCTTCAGCCATGGTTGCCAATTATTCTAATGTTTCTCCTCCTTAGCCTCTAATGTTTTCCTTAGGCTGGTGATACAAGAAAATTGAGGAGAATGTATTCTACTTCCAGCAGCATTTTCTAGTCTAATCACTGGATGTAGACTATCTTTTTTAATGTTTAAAATAAAATTATGGATTTATTGTGTATTCATTGATTCCTCAATGGATCAGCTCAGTAATAACTCAAAATTTCCTAGGAGATCACAGCCAAAATCTAGGTCATTTTCTGAGGATAAATTTTAACAATAGAGAAAGGTAAAAAAGACCAAAATCAGAACAAAACTCTTCCCCCAAACATCAGTGTGTGTGTGTGTGTGTGTGTGTGTGTGTGTGTGTGTGTATCTTGTCTCTCTTATTTAAACAGAACTTTTCCCTGACTATATCTGAATGAAAGATAAAACTACTCTTTTTTTCCACTTATGATACAAAGAGTTAATATCTTCAAATATAACTGGTTTATTCTGTTAAGAGAGAAAGATATCTGACTAATAAATATAACTGAGGGGTGTGTGTGTGTGTGTGTGTGTGTGTGTGTGTGTGTGTGTGTGTGTGTGTGTGTGTGTGTTAAGGTAGAGCGACGATACTTCCTGAACTTCTTTGGAAGCCAAAAATCAAAGTGGATTCAGGAAAATAGTGAGTTTGAAGTCTATCTTCTCCATTTACTTACCATATGAAATTGGGAAAGCTTAAATTTTCTGCACGTCCATTTCTTCAGCTGTAAAATGAGAAAAATAATGCCTACTCTCATATGAGGAAATAAGAGATAATATAATACATATGAAAAAAATTGATAAGTGAAAGATTTATAATCACAATGATAATAATAATTATTATTACACTTCTTTCCCTTGCAACCCTTCTAGTATTTATGCTAAGTACAGCACCAAAAGCATTAATTAGAGTTATTCTTAATCAAACTATCTAGTAGCATTACAGACTTGAGAGAAAGAAATGCAAGAAAGAATATAGGAAACATGAAATATCAGCTATTTATAAAGTACGAATAGTCTATGTCCAAATTCAAGGATTTTCTTGGTTGGTAACCTCTACAGATTGAGAGAACTGGCTGAAAAATCATAACTTAACAGTAATAAGTGATCAGAGTTATTATTAAGGTGTTTCTATTTTAGGACACATCCATGAAGACAACAGTTTGAAGAGTTTTATTTTATTAGGCTATCAAATAAACAGACAGAAAAAATAAGAATGTAGCTGAGATCACAAACATTCAAACTCATCATGTATTTTACTACATTCCAGCAATTACCCCTCCCTATTTTAGCACTTTCTTTTCCTTTTGAATATACACTCGATATTATTTGAACATGAAGTTATTTCACTGAAAATATGTAGACAATGGTAAAAATTTAACCACAGCATAATTTACCATGAAACATATGTCCATAGAAAAACTTCTTCCTTTTTCTTTGTCTTCAGCTTTATTCTCTTATAAATACTTGCTGCAGTAAGAGTAAAGTTAGACTAAACATATAATGAACACCACTGTATCTTTTAAAGCTCACCCTCAACATCAGAATAGTGATTTTGAATACTAACAGGAGTTGCAAGCTTGTATTGACTAACCAACTGATATAGCATTATAATTTGGCTCCCATGTTTCCTTTAATTACTTAGAATAGAGTCTTATAATTAGAAGCATCTTTTTTTTTGCCAATTTGAAGAGATTGTAACTAGATATTCTATAAATATGATCTACAAATATTAACTGTAACCTCCTGTGGCTGTATGTAACTCATTTCTTACTCTCAAAATAAACATAAGGAATGGGATTTTCAGAAAGTCTACTTGTACATGACAGGCTCCAGGACCAGGAACAGGGTTAATGGTGGGTAATGCCAGAAACAGCAGTAGTAATTTTATTATGTTTTTATTCAACTATCTGTTAGGTATTTGCCTTATGGTTTGGACAAAAATAAAAAGATATCTAAAGTTTCTTAGGAAATGCACATTTGAATCATATTTAGCTAAATTTATAAGGACCTTAATACGGACAAAAATAATTCCATTGCAACAAGAGCAGCAATAAATCACTCTCACTTATTTAATTTCTTCACAGTCTGTTTCTAATGACATAATTCAGAGAAATTCTAAATTGGGAAAAGTAGCCTGTAGGAATGAGGGAATTAAACAAAATGTTTTTGAAATTTCATTTTCCATATAGCAATTATTTAGATTTTTACTATTTCTAAAATAGCTATTGTTTGTTTCTTATCTCAAGAAAAGCAGTATTACAACCTATCTCCCTCTTTTTTAAAAAAAAACCTTTATTTAGGTATGTTTTACATACCACAAAATTCAAATATTTAAAATATACACATCAATAATTTTTTAGTACATTTACACAGTTGTTCAACTATCACCATTACAAACTCAATAATATATAGTTATAAATATTGTTTCATAAAACCTTAGGTCTTTTAAGAAAACTAAGAGAATAAAGGAGAGTAAATACAAATTTACAGAGTTTTTATGTTAACTTTGTATTTAGCATTTCAGGTTTTCTTCATTATTTTTTTATGGATTTGATTTACCATCTGTTATTATTTCCTCATTCTACATAGTTCAACCACTCCTGTTGTCAAGTATATGACATTTTTATGATTTATATGCCCAACAGTACAATTTTATAGGTATTGTTTATGCAATATGTTTAAAATCACATAAGAGAAGAAAGAAGATATATGTAATTTTCTGCATTTCAAATCACCTATATAATTACCTTTACCAATAGTTTTTGGGTTTTCATGTGGATTTGAATTACTCTTTTGTGTCACTTGTTTTCAGCCTGAATAACTTGCTTTGGTATTTCTCAGTACACAGGACTGAGAGCCAAAAAAATTCCCTCAGTTTTCATCTAGGAATTTGTTTAGTTCACTTTAATTTTTGAAAGATAATTTTGCTGGATATAAGATTCTTGCTTGACAAGTTTCTTTTTTCTTTCAGCACTTTAGAAATGTCATTTTGATGCCTTCTGTCATGCATTAAATATGATGACAAATCATGTGCTAATTTTATTTATGTTAACTTGTATGCGCCAAGTCATTATTCTCTTGATGTTTTTAAGATTTTGTCTTTATTTTTCACTTTCAATCTTTGTACTATGACATGTGCAGATATGTAACTCTTTGCATTTACACAACATGGAGTTTGTTGAGTTTCTTGGAAGTGTAGATTAATGTTTTCAAGAAATGTGTGGTGTTTTAACCATTATTCTTTTAATGCATTTTCTGTCCTTTACTTTTTCTTCTCTCCTCCTCCTAATAATAATATAAAATAATAATAATAATAATTCCAGTATGTGTATATTGGTACACTTAATGGTGTCCCACATTTCTCAAAGGTTCTGTTCATTTGTCTTCACTCTTCTTCCCATATTTCAGATTGAATAAATTCTACTGATCTATTCCAGTTTGCTGATTCTTCCTTCTGTCAGCCCCCCAAAATTATTAGCCACTCCAGTGAATTTTTCATTTTCATTAGTATAATTTTCAGCTCTAGAATTCGTTTGACTCCTTTTTATAATTTCTATCTCTTTATTGATATTCTAATTTTATTCACACATAGTTTTCCTGTTTTTTTTTTTTTTTCTGTTGTCCATGGTCTTCTTTAGCTATTGGAACATATTTAAGATTTAAGACAGTTTATTTAAAGTATTTGTCTATTAAGTCCAATGTTTGGCTTTATCCGAGAGTTTCTGTCAATTTATTTTTGAGAACTGGATATTTTGAATATTATAATGTGGTAAATTTAGAAATCATATTCTCTCTCTCCCCCAGGATATGAAGTTGTTGATTTGTAGAACTGGAGTTGTCTGTTTATTGACTTTTCCAAACTGCTTTTTGAAAGCTAATTCCTTGTCATGTGTTGTCGCTGAAGTCTCTGTTCTGTTATCTCAGGAGTCTCCCACTCACATGTCAGAGATTTACTGAAATGCCTGAAGCCAAAATAAAAATTACTGCTTTTCCAGTCTTTGCAACCTGGCTCTGAGGTGGGGGCATTCCTTCACTGCTACACCAGGCTGCATACAATTCTGCCTTAGACTTTACCTCCTGCTTTGTGGAACCCAGAGGTCTGCCAGAGATGCAAGTTTAGGGTTTTCGCAGGGCATTTCTGAGCATGAACCTAGCCCTGGGCATGCACATTGTACTCTGTTTCCCGCTTATATGTAATGTCCTTCTGAGCACTTATCACTACAAGAAATTTCCATCTCAGACTTTACTTTTCCTGGGCTTTTGGATCTGTCTTCTGCTTGCCCCATCTGCTGATCCCTTCCTCAGGCAGGAATGAGCAGTATCTGTCTTTAAATTTTTCAACAGACACCACCACTAACACACAGAAATCCACAGAAGTCCAAGGGGAGGGAGTCATGAACAAAAAGCCAGCTTTTTTGCATGTCCTTCAGGAAACAACTAGACAAGTCAAAACACACAATTGCAGTATTTTAAGAAGAAGGTCCATATTAGCTTCCTGGTACCAGCAAGCTACACCAGGAAATGAGAGCCACCATCCACATGGCCTCTATCTTGCTAGGAAATGGGTGATGGTAAGCTAGTGAATGAAAGTGCCACAACATTCTCTTACTGAAATTCAGCTGTCTTTCCCTTCACTAAATAGTCACTTTGTTGCTGTGAGCTTGGGATTAAATTTCAGAGATCCAAAAAAGTTGATTCTGTGTGTTTGCCTAGTCATGGTTATTTCTGTGGAAGTACTGATTTTTGAGCACCTTAATCATTTTATGTGATGTCACCTTACTAAATTAGTTTTTTACTAATTTTCGCTGGAATTAAAAATGCAAATGATAATTTTTGTATTAATCTTATGTCCAACAGCCTTGCTAAAATCCATTGTGAATTTTAATGATTTTTCTGTGTATTTTTATATTAGTAACATCATTTGTAGCTTTGTCTGTAGATTCCCTCAGATTTTCTACATTAATTATCAAGTCATCTATAAATGAGTTTTATTCCTTGTTTTCCAACATAGATGCCTTCCATTAATGTTTCCTGACTTACTGCCCTGGCTAGATTATTGAAAAAATTGGTAGAGTGGAAAAGATTGCTTTCATCTTAGAGGAAAAGTATTCAATCTTTCATCATTTCATATGATGTTTTGCAGTTTTATTTTATCAATTTGAAAAAGCTTCCTTCTATCCTGGGTTTGCTGAGAGATTTTATTACAAACCAATTTTAATTTTCTCAAATGCTTTTTCTGAATCTATTGATAACCTTAGCTATTTTTTCTTTTCTTTTTTCTGATAAGATGACAAATTTTATGAATTGGTTTTCAAATGTTAGACTAGCTGTGCATTCCTGGGAATAACCCCATTTGGTCATGCTGCATTATTCTCTCTATATATATATTGTTATAATTGAGAAGTGAGTTACCAGGATATAGCAGGCCAAACATTGAAAGGTAAATGAGGTTATATTAAAATATTACAGATTGTGCCAAATTCAAAATCAATCAAATGTAACTTAGGAAATTAGTAAATCACTTTTAAGATGTTATATTACTTATTATCCACAAGGTATTTGAAAGCACAAGTATTAACTCTTCCATAAATAAAATATAGTGATATAAGTAGGGCCTCAGAAGAAAAGCCAGTTCTGTACCTTTTTCTGTAGCATACAAATGCACATGCTCTAGCAAGGCACTTCTCTCTTACTACACGTATGGTAGACTTCATGTAATTGTATAGATATATTTTGGTGGGAAGTGGTATTTGGTAGCAAGAGTCCATAGGAAAATACCTCTTTAAATTATTTTACATCTAAATATTTATAGATAGCCAATTTCAAATAGGCCTAATTGAAATAATGTAACAAAATAAGAAAGAAATAAGAAATAACATTAAAAATGCCTGAGGCAATTGTTAAAGCAAAGAATAAAAGGCCTATGATCACCTTACACATCTTCTAGTAATCCAGAGAGACAGAGAGACACAGAGAGAGAGAGAAAGAGAGAAACACATTCTCTCTGTAATCAATTTTAGTAATAAATAGAATGGGGTTTTTGTCTGGAAAAGTGGTTTTTTTTCCCCTCTCTTATGTTATGTGCCCTCAATTACACATCTCTAAACATTTTACTGAATATCCTGCCTCACCCTCCCCTTTATATTTCTGAGTAACCAAGTACCTACATTTTGAAAACTTAAACTTTATTCTTACTACTTGATTAGTTTCTCCAGTGAAGCCAGTACGCATGCAGATCCTGTGGTTACTGTTATGTCATCTGTAGGCAGCCTCTCTGCAGGGGCTGCCATATCCCTGCCAGGCCCCTGCCTCTGCCATTTACTTCCACTGATTTTACTGCCAAGTTCAGTACTCCGAAAAGAGAATAACCAGCCATGAGCAGTATGCTGTTTTTCTGCAGACTGACAAGACTGTGCTTTAATCTCCTCTTGTGTCTCATAACAGAAGCTTTTACCACAGTTTTTGTTGACTGTCAGGCTATTCTAAACCACTACTCATGATCCAGTGAGGAGGAGAATTTAGATTTATTTATATTTACTTGACAAGAAGGATGTTGAAAATGAAACATACATATGGAAGATGCTAGAGTATGCTTTAGAATTGATATTCTGCATGGAGTTTTTTTCCTTAAGACATTGTACACATGTAGAAGTTTTTTCAGTATTCAAGGAACATAAATAAGATATACCTCATGAAGTGGAAGAGATGGATTCTAAATTAAGCTAATTGTGGATTTTTTTAAAAAAATCTTCTATCAAACAATTTAAATAAATGTTCCTTTAACTCTAGGCCTGACTCCAGCATTCCACCAGCCTTCTTTCCACTTCTTACTTATTATACAACAAACTGAGAAAACCATTCTCTTAAGTAGGTAGAATTGGATAATGGGAAAAGCACTGAAAATGGTTTGTTATGATATATATATTATAGTGCACAATAATTGTTTACTTATTTTTACACTTTACCATAGTTTCTTGAAAGACCAATCTGGGGCTGGCTTGTGAATTCATCTATTAGCTAACATCTGTGAGGGATTCACATGTGTTTTGAGACTAATACTATCACCTGGTTCTACCACTAAGTTTAAGAACTTACCATTTGACCTCTTGGACATTCAGTAAAATGGGAAGTTTGAATGAGATTAGAGATTACAAATTCTGTATTTATCCTGCTTATCATCCATATTTTGAGAATAAAGTAATTTTTTTAATCAAGAGGTCACATAAAATATGAATCTGAGGAGTGTCCCAGTTATCTCTTTCTATCTAATAAACCACCTCAATGTTTAGTGAATAGGAACAACTTATTATATCCTATAATTCTGTAGTTGAATAGGTGGTTATTTTCACACATGGTGTAAGATGAGAGGCCAAGTGTAATCTAGAGGAAAGATTGGGAGCTGATCTGAGGCTAGGCACTGAAAATCTGGTTTTCCTTTATGTGGGCCTCTCCATCTAGCTGTTAGAGCTGCCTCATATCATGGTGAGGTTCCAAAAGGAAACACTGTAAGAAAACTGTCCTAAGTACAAGCACCTATCACTTAATACTTTACTTGTATCATGCTTAAGTGCTTAAACATACCCAATTGGGCAAAGCTACTCACATGGCAAATTCCAGAATTATTGTAGGAAGTGATTTCACAATGGCATGAATAATAAAAAGTGTGATTAATTGGAGTTTCCCAAAGCAACAGTCTATAGGAAGTCTTTGGGAAAACTGGAATCTCTGCTTAAACTACATAGAAGCTGATCCCTTTAAATGGGCCTTACAATCTCTAAAATCCCTTCGTTGTCACCCAGCCCACTTCACTGGTACGTAATTTACTTGGTCCTGTAGACATTGAGTTGTTTGTCCTTGTACTAAATGATTGCAACAAGTTCGGTAGGGCCTGGAATATATACTGTTAAAATTACCTTTTAAAAAATTTGACTTATAATGTGTTCAGATACTTTATAGGCACTTAATGCTTATCTATATCAAGACATTTGTAATACTAATATGAGGTAATTATACCCTTAAAAGAGCTCAATTGCTTTGATCTTTTGCCAGTGAAGTACTTGTACATGACCTAAAGCAACCTACATTTTTCTGGCAGTCACAATTTCGAGTGATTTATTTCTTTAAATCTGATATATTCCTCTACGTATGCCAATAGGGCAAAATCAAAATGTGAAGCTGAATTGAAAATATATTTTTCCAATGTGTAGAACTTGCAAGCATATTATAATATTTAATTTACTTGGTCTTTATTTTTGGTCAATAGTCAACTACACATAATCCCATAGGGTGTGAGAAAAGTAAAATATGTAGAGAGAGGAAAGATAGATCGATAGATAGATATTAAAATGACTATATGAGTTTAAATGATTTCACTTAATAAGAAAAGACCATGAATCAATTTGACTTAATAGTATAATAATCTATTATGTCACTTGACATGAACTTCATGGGTGTGCAGTGATCCAAAACTGGCTCAGTTAATGAACCAGTGATGTCCTCAAAGGTACAGACTCCATTTCTCAGCTCTGCCATCTTTATTGTTTGGTTTTGCCATTCATTAAGTCTACTCCTCTTTCAACTTGTTGATCAGATATAGGCATCACATATGGATTAATAATTTTCAAGTGAGAAAACAGCATGGGTTCTCTTTTTCTTGTGTCTCTTACTGTGGGGCAAAAAGTATTTTCCCAGAAGACAACCAATGTACTTTGCCTCAATTTTGATTGGCAAGAAGTGGTTCACATTTCTTGCCAATGGTTCACATTCCAAATCCAGATTTTTGCAAAAAGAAACAGAAAGAGATCACTATTAATAACTTAGGTTAATCATTTGGGATGGAATGGGTCTTAGAGAATAAATCACTATGACTGTTGCAATTTCAATTGTAAACTTGGATGCATTTTTGGATGGGAGATAGCCTATTGTATAGAAAAGATCTCAGAACCAGAAACACTGGGTTGTAGTCACTCTGCCTCCACAAGTTCACAGCCCTTTATTCAAAACATTTAGAGTGAGATGTGTTCTTAATTAATGTGTATTTTAAATCTTAGATCACAATATGTATATTGAATATTGCCTAACACCCCTAACAGGAATGGGACAACTCCCCATAATCAAACACATTAATAATTTAACAGTAAAACTTATGAATAGCTTCCTGTTGGTTCAGGGCAGGAATTGTCACCTACTCTAATTTGTGCGTTAATTTTAATGTTATTCAATGTGGATAATGTTTATTGACTGAGATTGCTCAAATTCTCACCCCCATTATGCATGAAAATATTATACAAAAATACAAATCTTTTCTTTATTTCTGAAGTTTGAATGAAGTGAAATTCTATCAATTTTCATTTTTATATACAATTAAGACCTACTGATTAACACAGTAACCTAGTTGTCACTTGATGCTTCCTTGCTCTTTAAAAAAAGGCTCAAACCTCCTTTTAAAACCCAAGAAAAAGTTAAGAAAGAAAAACTCTTCCCCAACACTAATCTAAATATGAATGACAACCTCATATCTCATTGTTTTCCAAAAATGAACAAAATAGACAGGAAGGAAGGAAGGGAAAAGGGGAAAGAACCAAGAGACAAAGGAACAAAGGAATGAAGGGAGGGAGAAAGAAAAGCCAAATGTTTTGTCACTACAAACTTTATTAAATACATGCACAAATTTTACTAAATATATGTGGAAAGAATTATTATTTTAACATTAACACTTCTAAATATCCTATGAAACAATCTTATTTTTTGTTTTGGGTGTGTGTCATTTTTATTAAAAAAAATACATGCTTCTAGTTTTATAAGAAGAATAATATTGACTTATAAAGAAAAACAGCGACCCCGTTCTCTAAAACTAACTACTTTCAACCTTTAGCCATTTCCTCTGATACTTACCACCCATTTTAATTTAATTTTCTGTGCATCTCTTCCTTAATTTTTCAGTTTTAAAACTATCCTTTGGATATGAAAGTTATTATAAAAGATATTTAATGCCCTCTACCTAACCCACTTAACCCCACCATCACATACATAGAAAATTCACAGGCCTCTTCTTATCCTCCCAGTCTATTTACATGACAATTTTTTGTTTATTTGACATTCAGTGTTTATTATTATTATTATTTAAATAGTAGCCACTGTATAATACATATAATACTCATGATATATTTATATGTACTATTTAAATATTATTCGTACCTGAAACTAAGCCATCTAGTTTACTAAGATTAAATTTTATTGTAAAACTTTTATTTTTACTGGAAAAAATTTAATAATTATATCCGTTTTCCATTTTTTTTAGTTTCCCGTATACTTATTACTAAATTATTTCCATTTTGCTACATGAAAGCCCGATGCCATCTTGACCCCTGATTTTCTATATGTGACTTGATTTTTCCCTTCTGGAGGCTTTTATGTTTTCCCTTTGTCACCAAAGTTCTGAAATTTTATGATTGTTTGTTTTAGTGTGAGTCTTTTAAAAAATCATTGTGTTGAATACTCAGTGGGTTTTAGTAATCTAGAAACTTATGTCCTTCAGGTTAAGAAAATTTTTATTACTTTTTGATAATTTTATTTCCTCTATTTTTCTTGCTTTCTTTTTCACTGGAACTTTCATTAGATGTATGTTGTCTCTTCTAGTTTTACTCTTCACACACAAAACAAACAAGCAACTATTCTTTCCATCTTTTTGCTCTCTTATCTCACAGATTATATTGTATTTAGGTTTTTGGTTTTGCTTTGTCTGGTTATTGTTTTGGTAAATTTTTATCTACTCTGCATTCTATATTCTCTTTTGCTTGTATGTTTTCATCTCCATATTTGGTATTAAATGCTTTTCTCAAATGTTTGGTGATCTTGGTGTCCATTAAAAAATGAAGTACTAAAATTCTGATCAGAGCTCTTCATATGTAAGTTCTCTTTAATGTGAGCCTTTTGCAAGGGGCCAATGGTACAAGTCTCAGTCCAAGTTCAAAGGCCAGAATACTGATGTTCAAGGGCAGGAGAAAATGGATGTCCCATCTGAAGCAAAGACAGCAAAGTAGTCCTTCCTCTGCCTTTTTGTTCTATCAGGCCCTCAAGGGATCAATGCCCATTCACACAGATGAGAAAGATCTTTACTCAGTCCGCTGATTCAAATGCTAACCTTTGCAGAAACATCCTCACAGACAAACCCAGAAAAAATGTTTTACAAGCTATGTGGGCAACCTTTAACCCAGTCAAATTGACACATAAAATTAGTCATTACAGAATCTGAGGCTTTAAAAGACTTTAAACTATTCCTCCTACTTTCAGCTTCATCCTGCCCTAGGAGCAATCAAATCAGGCTTGATTCTTGTTTGTTCTACTCTGCAGACCTATATCCTTCATCTCTCTCTGGTTTGTTAGTTATCACTTGCCCTTCGCATTCTATGGCTTCCAAATATTGACATCTTTGCTCTATCGCTACTCTCATTCTTTTTGTTGTTCAGTGTTTATATTTTTTTTCATTTCTTGACTATCATTTTAGTGAGTTGCTCTGGAGAAAACAAGGATGAAGAACTGTCCACTGTATTTAACCATGAGCCTCTGAATGTTTTTCATATGTTTTTTTTAATCCTTCGAGTGGTAATTTAGAATATATTATCTATTGTGCTGGAGAAGTTCACAAAATTTTTTTATCTTAGTTTCATTTTTTCTTCATGGGCTGCTCACAAAAACAAGCATGAGCAGGTGTAGAACCTCCTCTCATCTCTCCTCACCTCTCAGTGCCCTTTGTCTCTCCTCAGGAAGCAGACGCCAGGTGGGTGGCCCCAGCAGCATCCTGGTCTCAGGGTACCACCCTGTGGTGGTGGCCAGCCTGGAGAGAGGCACAGGGAAGGAGCTGGCATCCACAGAGCAGCCCGAAGGCACCTGTGTTACCTGGACCTCAGAAGCCAAAAGACCCATGCTTTCTGTACCTGGATACAGTCCTGCTGGGCAGGCAGAGCTTCTGGCCCCTGGCACTATTTATGTTCTCAGACAATCTTGTTTTGGAATGTTCTTTAGCTGTACTGCCACGTTGTTTGAATAATCTCTTCTGTTTTCTCATCTCTGATGACCCTATCCCCCAAATCCTATTTCATTTCATGCAGAGGGAATTTAGCTAGCTATATCGTATATTGTCTTTTATTTCTCACTGATTCATAGAGACACACTATACATAATTTATATTTAATCTAAATTGCTGTTGATTTTAGATGCATTATTATAAAATTCCCTAATAAGAAGAAAGGTCACCAATTATACCATTAAGGCACCTTAACTTGTAAAATATCTGTTGATTTTAAAATGGGAAAATTGCTAATTTCAGTATCAATGAAATATTGTAAATGGTTTATCCTGTTATTTTTTCAAATAAAAAAATCTTCCCTTAGAGAGATTCTGGTATCAACTAAAATAAGAAAATTTTAATCATAACAATCTAATTGAGGAATAGCAATTTGAGTGTTCTTATATTGAATTTATTTCATATTCAGAATTTACCAAATCTCCAAGTCAGAGTACAAAGCAAAGCATTAAAACTCCTACTCCACAGATGCAGAAATTTTGAAACTACACATATTTCATGAAGAGTATTTAGCTTTGATTTCAGAGTATTAATCCTGTGGTATTTAATGAGTCAACCTTTTTAAATTTCCATTTAAAAAATAAACAACTTTTAATTTAGCTTTGTTATTAGTTATTGAATTTGATGTTGGTTATTAATTTCACATAAAATGTGTGAAGCAGCAAATATTTATCTTCCATATACCTATACAAATCATAATTATTCATACACATTACCAAAGTTGCTTGTAAAGTGACATTTCATTGTTGGCATTATACTATTTAAATAACATGAGATAGTCTACCCCAATAAATAAATTTATAAATAATGAATTATTGGAAGTTTATGGAATGTTTAAGAAAATATTAGTATATACTCTAATATGCATTTTATATAAAATGCTAAAGGACTATATACACTCCTGGCAACATTTTTGCTAAAGAATTTTATTATTGTTTTGTCAAGTTATTTATTTGTCATTATGTTTTCCACCTATAAAATAGAAATATATAAAGAAGGTAGAGATTGGTTCAAGATGGCGGAGTAGAAGGACGTGCTCTCACTTCCTCTTTCAAGAATACTGGAATCACAACTAACTGCTAAACAATCATCAACAGAAGACACTGGAACTTGCCAAGAAATATACCCCACATATAAAGACAAAGGAGAAATCACAATGAGATGGTAGGAGGGGCACAATTACAATAAAATCAAATCCCATAACTGATGGGTGTGGAACTCACAAACTGGAGAATACTTATACCACAGAAGTCCACCCACTGTAGTGAAAGTTCTGAGCACCACGTCAGGCTTCTGAAACTAGGCATTAGATTATGCAATATAGTTTGTGTAAACTGTAGTGTTTAAGTCATATTTGATGTCTCTTATCTTTTATTCATTTTTTAATACCTTTACTGGAGTATAAATGCTTTACAACATTGTGTTAGTTTCTGCTGTACAACAACGTGAATCAGCTATATGTATACATATATCCCATTCTTATATTGGAAAGGTTTTCTAAGAAAATAACTTTCAATGTCCATCACAACAGGTTCTGAAGATCAAATATTCATAAAATAACTTTTTAATCCCCAAAGAGAAGTCACTTGAAGGGGCAGTGGCAGGGTGAGCAGTGGCCTCTGGTATGAGTATTGGAAAATGACTCCCATTGAGACAGTAGGAAGAAGCTGATAAGTCCTTTAGACACACACACACACACACACACACACACACACACACAAGTACAAACTTGATAAAATTGTCAAAAACCATCCTTTCAGACTTTGAAAATTGCCAAAGGCAGACAACAAATTGAAAAGAGTATATTCTTGGAAAACTATTAGAGCTTTGGGTAAGAACAGCACTCTGCTGCCAACTTGCCTGAGGTTCCTCCCAACAACACCTTCAGTTCAGTTGGCAAAAACAATCGCATCCAAAAATGGGGCTTCAAAAGATTTGTATCCTGTGCTTGAACTTGAATGGCCTTAAGTCTGTTTCAGCTTTAACAATAGAATTTTACTTGGGCAATATTTGCCCATTCTGGTGTAACTTATGTGACTCTAGTGCTTAACAGCTGCTGTTGAAGAGTATTCTTATTCAGTTCTGTAGTGTTAGAATACCTTTTGTTGTTGAAGATGTGAATGAAGTGTGCATGTGCATCGACTGTTGAATTCACTTTTGTGCCATTTTTGTAAATACAGTAGTTTTGCACAACCTCTCAAAAAAAAAAAAAAAAGTGGAGATTGCAGGGGAGGGAGAGGAAGGAAGAATGACACCAGAAACTTTGCTTCCAGGAGTAAAACTGATTTGTCTTGGGGCACAAACCCCTGTGGTATTGTCAAACTAAAGTTGACAAACTTGGTAGAAAATGAGAATGGGAAAAACCACAGCTTTGCTAGCCTAAGATAGGAGTCCCAGTTGGAGTAAGCAGAAGACCAAGCAAAAAATTAGCAAGATCCTGCAAATGAGGGCCACAGAAGGGATTAAAGTGAGCACAAGTCATTGACCACTATTCTATGTGACCACCAGTAAGCCAGGCAAAAAAGAAAAGAAGAAGAAGAAGAAGGAAAAGAGAAGAAAAAAAAAACTGAGGAGACATCAGTAACTATACACTTTGGGGGGAAAGATTTTGCAGTTCTATTCTAAGTAAGTTACTTAAAATAAGAAAAATAGTACACAATACAAATATATTATCTGTATTATATTATCTCAATTTCCCAGTTTGCAATTAAAAATTACAAGACATGCAAGGAAATGAGAAAATGTGACCCATGCTTAAGAGTAAATGTTGTCAGTAGAAACTGACTCAGCGTAGACACAGATGTTGGATTAGCAGTCAAAGATTTCAAAGAAGCTATTATAAATATGTTCAAAGAATTAAAGCAAGTTGTAACAATGATAAGTCAACAAATGGAGAATTTCAACAGAGAAACAAACTACAAAAGAAAAGCAAATAGAAATTCTAGAGTTGAAAAGAACAAAAATAAAAAATTCACTAGATTGACTCAATAATAGACATGATATTGCAGAAAAAAATCAGTGTACTTATTTGATCGATAGTGATAAAAGAAATTTTCACATACTGAGGTATGGGAAACTCATTCTGACTTACACATGAGTTAACTTGAATTTTATTTTAACTAAAACACCCTGTTTGTGGTCGAACATACATTGTACATCTGCCTTAACTATTAAAGAAAAGTGTGCATTGATCAGAAGTAAAGAATGTCCACGTTAAAAATAAAGATTAAATGTCTCCCTTCCTGGGACACCAATGCTGGTACTTCTTCAATGATAAGAATCCCTTCCCAGGTGCCAAGGCCAAACTGACTTGCTGTGTATGTGCTGATTTTTGTTGTTGTTGTTGTTTTGTTTTTTTTTGTTTTGAAACCTTAAAAATTGTATCCCTAACTTGTTTGATGTTCTTTGTTCTGACAAGATATAAAACTGTGCTGAAAACCACGTTTCTCCAGAGCAATTCCTCAGAGTTATCTGAGAGTTGTCTTCCGGGTTACATTCCTCAGTTTGGCTCAAATAAAACTTTTCTATTCCTATTATAGATTTTTTATTGATAATTTTTGAGGACAATATAAATTAGTCCATCAAGCAGAGAGAAAAAAGTATTGAAGTAAAAAGCAAAGCCTCCATGACCTGTGAAACAATCTCAAGCACTATGTATATAATAACATAGTTGTAATGTTAATAGAAGGTAATAGAAGGATAGGAGAGAGAGAAAGGAATTGAAGAAACTACTTGAATAAATAATTGGTAAAAGCTTCCTAAATATGATTTTACAGGAATATTATTCCAAATAATTTATGTAGAATTACCAACCCTTAAGGAGACAGAACATAACTCTTCGTGCCTTAAGTGTAGGCTACATGTAATGATTTTCCTTCAAAGAATACAGTATGGAAAGAGAGGGGGAAAAATAACTTTAGAGCGGTGAAATTTTACAAACACTATCTAAAGCCAGGTGATCAAGTTTAACATCATCAGTGATAAATCATATTGATTGTTTATACCCTTAATGTGATGTGATGAGAATGGTAATCAATCTCTGTGATCTTTCTCCCCAAGACACATTACCCCGGCCCAATAGTGTGAAAAACATCAGACAAATCTCAACTGAGGGACTTTTTACAAAATATCTGATCAATAACCCTTGAAAATGTCAATATCATCAAAAACAAGAAAAACCTAAAAAAACACCAAAACAAAGAGGTCCTAAGGAGACATGACTAATTAATGTAACATGGTATCCTGGATGGGATCTTGGGATAACCAAAGGACATTAGGAAAAAACTGTGGCAATTTAAATAAAGTTTGGACTTTAGTTAATAATAATGTGTCAATATTGGTTCATTAATTGTGACAAATATACCATACTTATGTGAGATATTAATAATAATAGAAACAGTATGGTCTATTTGAGAACTCTCTATACTATTATACATTCCAATAATCCTTTCAAACTAAAACTGGTCTAAAATTAAAAATTCATTTTAAAAGGGGGGAAAAAATTGATTTACAGATCTAAACTTCTCAAAACTTTCAGGTAAAACAAATGCACAGTGATCCACATCATGACAATCATATTCAAACTGCTGAATGACAGAGGTAAAATTTTGAGAGCAGTGAAAGAAAAACTGAAAATTACATACGAGGAAACAAGAAATAATTAATAACTGTTAAAGATTTGAAATAAGACAAACTATATTTTTATAAATAATCTTAAATTTAGATTATAGTAGTAAAATAAGTTAACTAAAAATAGTCATATTATTTGTGTCAAAAAAACCATATGTTCCTCATGAGTCTTAGCCCGCAAAAGTTAAATATTCTCTCAATAAGACTCTCACACCTTGGGTTTATAATGCTTTTTTTCTTCACAGATTTTTCTCCTCTTCACATATGTCTTCAGCTAGTTTGACACAGAGAATGAATGTACTTAAAGACAAATAATCATTATTTTGCAATATTACTACAATATATTTCCCCAGTTCAATAATATTTTGCAGATTTTTTATTCAGACAAATGTAGACAAAGGCAAAGAAAAAGCAGAAATCAATTAACCCTGCTTGTATTGTGCAGATAATGGAGAATCATTAGTGTTTTTAGAGAAGAAAATGATAAGATAAAAGATGTACTGTGGGGAGATTAATCTAGCAGTCTGTGTGTATGGAATAATTAATGTTTGAGGGAATGAGAATCAGTTAGTAGAGATATGTTAAGAAGTAACTTTGTGACAATACCAGAATGATCTGAATTGAATTAGAAGGAATAATAGATGCTTTATTGAATGCAAAAAAATGAAGTAGAGAATGCTTAGACCAAAGTAAAAGAGAGAATGAGTCATAGGAAAAATGGGAAACTGTGAACAGATGTCAGTATGCAAAATTCCCTATGATCTGATCCCAAGTAACTTCTCCTGCCTGATCCTTTTCCTTCTTTGCTTAAATCCAGTGCCCTTGCCACAGAATTATGTGCTGTTTTCTAATTATGCCATGAACTTGTCATCTCTGAGGACATTTACTCAAGGCATTCCCTATGCTTTGGCATGCACAGAACTTCTACACTCAACTGGATCATTCATTATTTGAGTAATAGTAAATAGATATTTATTAAGTTACTACTTGAAGGCAAGGTACTATGTTCTGTGGCCAGAAGCTTAGGGAAGTCAACTAGCAAACAAAGGATTCCAGTAGAGCACAGCCAGTGATATTATAAAGGTGTGTAAAAGCATAGTGCAAAAGCGCCAGTGCTGGTAGGTGGGCAAGAACCAGTGAGCTGGAGACAAAGAAAAAGGACAGAGAGACCTTGTTTCAATGAACGCAAGTTTGATCTTATCCTTCAAGATCCATTTTTGTAAATTTGACTAATAACAAAACTCACCAAGGCTGCTGAAGAAGGGTAAATCTGTCATGGAGGCTTTTAATGAGCCTTTGAAGAATTTTAAACAAGGAAAACTGCATAGTTAAGTTTAGATGTTGAAAAATGCTTTTGGCAGATACATATAGGAAGAATTGAGGGATGTTGACTTTGGCAGCAGAAGATTAGTTGGGAGAAGTAATTTAGGCATCTAGAGTTGTAGGATCGGAGATAAAGGGGAAGATATTTGTAATATGTATTTATTTAGAGATGATACGAATGACACCTGCTCAATGAGACTTTCACTGATAATTTTTAGGTAGAGGGAATCTCCCTCTTGAATCTCTGCATCCTGCTCATGCAGCTTAAAACATATTGCTATGAATGATCAAATATATTCGTTTACATTTTGCATCACTGCCATCTTCCGCTCTCCCACACACATAGGTGTGTCTCTGTGTATGTGTACAAATGCACATGCATGTATTAGTTTATCATTTTTTGTGGATGTAAGATCAAATTTATCCAGAAATTAAATGTTGTATTGAATTGCTGCTCAACTACTACTTACTGAATATTTGAATTAACTAAACCAACATGATTATAAGGGTAGCTATTAAAAGAAAACTTTGGTGGAGGATAGGTCTGTGTAACAGGCTAGAATTCAGCTTCAGAGTTCTGGCTGAGCTACTATTCTTTTTTAACCATTTTACCCTTTTTTCCCAAGTGTAAAATGGGAATAATAACAGTTACCTGTCTCAAAGGGGTGTTGTGAAGACTAGCTAGTCGACAGTTTGAAACTATTTCGGAGATGGAATGTACTATAAATGCTTCAAGGAATGTTTTTCAAAGCACAATGGAATAAAACCCTTGAACCATAGCATTAGGAAAGTTAGTATGTCTTTTAGGCTGGCAATCTTCAGCCAATAAAGAATTCTATGGGAAATTAATTCCACAACATTCTTTATTTTTTTGCCTATTTTCTACTTTCTTCTTCTGTAACTAATACCTGCCTAGTGACTCAGTTCAATGGGAAAGTTCCAGTTATGCTATATTTTGAAATAGATGTTACTCATAAAGAAAGAAATGCAATGAAGATTATAAAATGGTCATTAATCACATCAGAAAATTTAGTCTCTTCCATATAGCACTATATTCAGAATTTTTCAGAACAATTTTAAAATTCACTTTATCATTGGAAATACAAGGGCATAGTTGTAGTTGCCTAGAAGTAAAAGTTTACTTTGTGTAGAAATACTCTTTAATAATTTCCCTAAAACATACATGTCAGAACAAGATCAGAAGCTTATTTTTCAAAACAATTGCTTATTGTTTTCTTTCATATGCCAAATGAAATATTCAAAACTCTGAAAAAGAAATTATATCCTCTAGTCATTCTGATTGAGAATATTTACACATCTTACACATTTACATACCCTATTTTAAAAACAGAAATCCATACTCATATGCACAAAACAGAACTGCATTTTGGGCAATTTTTGTGAGAAGGAAATGTTTATAAATAGAACATAATGACCAACTTCACATGTGCCTTATCAAAGCTGAGACAAATCTTCACTATTCTATGTTCAGCAATTTAGGGTATTAGCCCATGAATCTGACTTTTCAATCTTTATTAAAAACAAGCAAACAAAAACTGAGATCAGAAAAAACATCAAATTTCTTCGTAGAAATAAGCATTCTACATCTTTAATTCACTAGTTCTTGCCACAAAGAGCATGGCAGACTTTGACTGTTAGGTTTTCAAACTGGATGGTAAAGTCAAAGGGGTGTATTTATTTCTTAACTATATTATAGTACATGAGTAAAATAGCAGAGCAGAAAATCCCAAAATCTAAAATATATTTACTTATTTTTAACAAGTAAACTTATTTACATTAATTAAGATGTTTTCATCTTAAATCTGTATTAATAGTGTTCATTGAAAGTGTCTTCTGTTTTTAATGATCAGTGAGATGTTCATTAGATATTCAGTAAATACAAGTATCACCCGCTTATCAAAAGTTTGCTTTACGCCGCTTTGCTTTTACAAAAGCCCCACATTCGTACCTGTTTACGTTAACCAAAAGAAATCTGAAGAGGATTTTTGCCTTTATGAAAAAGGACGATAAGTGAAATAATGTTTAGCCTTTCTTTTTTCTTTTTTGCAGTGAGCCTTTACAGAGGCAGTGCAAACTCCTAGCAGCAGTGAGATTTACTCTACCACGCTCCTTCCCCGACATCTATACTCAGTATCTCAGCATAAAGCCACAAAAGCTTTGAACTGTGTCTGTGAGCATCTGTGTTCTATGTTGATTTATTTTGTGCATTCATTATCAAGATGTGTCCTAAGGTAACTGCTCTTCGATTTATGCCAATTTGTTTATGAAAGGTTTCATAGGAGTGCTCTACTTTCGAAAAGCGGGGGGAAACCTGTACCTAGAAATTAGGTACGCACCAAGGTGAGTACAGTCGAAAGATGTGACCGTATCCCTGGCAGCCAGTAATTTAGTTAAGAGTAGACTATTAACAGATGGGGATATATTAACAAGTAAGTAATAAACTGTGTTGGTGACTCTAGCACAATATGTGATGTAGAGAAACTAGAAATGAGCTTTGCTAAGAAAATAGGCTTTAGAACAATTGCAATAGTTTGATGGGCTGAAGAAAGAGTCGTGGGCATTTCAGGTAATGATTAAGAGCAAGTTGTCTTCCTTGGTTAAATTTATTCCTAAATTTATTATTCCTGTTGATGCAATTGTTAATGGGTTTTCTTAATTTCTTTTTCTGACAGTTCATGCAGTGTACAGAAATGCAAATAATTTTGTATATTGCTTTTGAATCTTGCACTTTTACTGAATTTGTTAATTTTAACAACTTTTTGGTGAGTCTGGAAGAAAATATTTGCAAATAATACATCTGATAAGGGGTTAATATCTCAAAATATATAAAGAAATCACACTACTCAATAGCAAAAACAAACAATCCAACTAAAAAATAGGCAGAGGAACTGAATAGACATTTTTCCTAAGAAGATATACAAATGGCCAACTGTTACATTGAAAAGGTGCTCAACATCACTAGTCATGAGAGAAATGCAAGCTAAACTACTTTCACTATATATATTTCAAATCATCATGATGTACTATTAAATGTCATAATTTTGTCAATTATATCTCAATAAAGCCGATAAAAGAGCAAATTGAAAGTCAGAGAACTAAAAAACATTCACATTTTAAGAGTAGAAAGCAGTCAGGATACACAAATAATCAAATGGAATAGCTATAGTAGACTTGAGTTAGACAGATGATGAGTAGGTTCTAGAGAATTAGATAAATCAAATGCAAGGCTGTTGAGCATTTCTGTTTTAACCAGCACTGTATTTCTAGCCCCTAGAATGTTTTCACCTACAGTAAGAGTTGAAGAAATATTTGTTGACTCAATAAACAAATGAAACATTGATTTGTAACTTGAAGTGGTAAGCAGTATGGATCAATTGCAGCTCCTTGAGCGGCAGAGTGGCAAGATGAAGTATGTTTAGAAAGCTTGTTTTGGCAGTGGTTATGTGAGATGACACTCACGGAATAATTACATGGCACTGTTGATGGAACCATTTCTATTGCAGATTGTTGCTTAACTCAGCCATCTTTTGAGCATCTCATCATCTAGGCTTTCAAATGTAGAAAAATCCAACATTACAAATACTATCAATTGAATCAATCTGACATTTATGCCTTATGATATCTTGCTGAGCTATCAGAGCATTTGCATTATACATAAGCAGTGAACCAAGAAGGAAAGGCTTTGTATCCACTACATTTGGCAGCAAAGCTATATAAAACAAATCCACTCTATATTTATATTAAAGCTGACATCAGTGTGCCTGTGCCTGCAGAAAATGGAGGGCCAAAGAAGAAAAAGTGTTGGGTCTTGAATTTGTCTTAAAACAAAGTGAACAAAATTGAAACTAAGACAAAAGGATAAAAAGAATAAACCATAAATATTCTGCCCTTTCATTATAAATATACAGCCTAATTTTGAAAGCATCAGGAAGCAAGAGGCTTAACTTTCAAATAGTTGTTCTGATAATTTTTTAAAAGATAAAAAATAACTAATTACTTGTTATTCTTCAGTTTCATCTCATTTTCCTTGCACTAAATAGGTTCAGAGTTATGATAATCTAGATGCCCTGATTTTATTATCATCATTATTAGTAAAAATTGTGAATCCTATTATTATATTAGTTATAATATATTTTTGTTACTGGGATAACAAAAATTTTCACTAACATCTGTATAAAGCTCTATTTTCACGTACATGATTTCAATTAGCCTCAGTAAGCAAGGTGTTTGAATGGGGCACATGTTGTTATCTTTATTTTATACAAGGGTAATCTACTAATCAGAAGTATTAGGTAATTCCATGTCACCCAATCGTTAAAGAACTAGAGTATTTTAAGTCCTAATTTATTTTACTTCACCACATGGCATTTTTTCCTACTACTTTGCTTTCACTAGGGACCTCTTTTCCCCCTTTAATTTCTGGCCAAAGTTAAAATTTATCACTGAAATACTGAACTTGTCCAAATTCATTATTGACCTAATTGAGAATAAAACATTTTGCCTCAGCTTAAATGGGTGAGATTCTACTTTATATTCAACATGGGAATAGAAGAGCTGTATTAGATAGGTTATTACCCTGCATAAACATGTACACTATAATACAGCCTTAAAATTTTCCTCACTCTTCTGATAAAAGGGAACTTAGAAGCAAAGAAGATCAAAGGGGCAATTTTCAAATTTTTTCTGGTCATATTTTAACCTATGTATATCGCTAAACCTTGGCATAAATAGTTCTCTATGCTTTCCAACTAGTAACAAATTCAGATAATTAACATTGTGCTACTCTATAGAGAAGTTCTTTTCTTCACTCTTCATCTATTTGACTAATCAATATTGGTATCAAATATTAGCTCCTAATACAAGGGTTTCAAAAGATATTGTCTGCTATACAACTGGAATTGTCACTCTAAAGTATTAGAGTTTAATTACTACACAAATGGTAAAAAATGGCAAAAAAAAATAGCTTCTATACAAATAATAAGCTCCCCTTCCCTCATATAACAGAAGTAACATAAACATCTTGAATGAAGTTATTAAATTATCATAAACAGAGTAATGTCAGAGACAGGAGAAAATCATTCTAAAGGTATAAAATTACTCTAGTAAGAATTGACTAAAACCTCATTAAAGTAATTAACATAATTGATTTTAAAAGGTGTGTTTTTTTAACAAGGGCTCTGTTGGTTCTGGAAACATCAGAAAAGCATATAGTTTGCACATGCTCATTCAAACACCAAGATACTTGAATGGTTTTAATAAGCAGAAAAATCCATATTTTGGGTATGGTCATCTTAAATCTTATCTGGTAAACTTTCTGTTAAAAATCCTTTAAAATGGCCCGTTATTGCACTTAGAAAAAAAATGTATTATCTTTAACATGAACTTGCACCTATCTTGTTCCTAACTATCCATGCCCATCTCCCACTGCTCTCCGCCTTTCTAACCACCCTCCAATTCCAATAACCTTCTTCCTGTCTTAGGTCAGGTTCCCTGGAAACAGACTGAGAAAGAAACATGTGCTCAGGAGGTTTATTGTGGAGCTCTACTGGAGCTGAAAGAAAGTGAAGGAAGAAGTAGTTTAGGCAAAAGTAGTCGAACAGGGATGCAGTTAAACCAAAGCCTCAGTTGGTCCCATAGGGAGCTCTAGAACTTATATAACACTGAATGGCCTTTCAGTGTTATCCCAAATTGAGACAGTGGGCCTAGACTTGTGCCTCCATCCTAAAGGGGGGATATAGATAGTGCCTCACAGCATCTACTATGTCTGGATTCTCTGAACAAATTAACATCTCTCCCAACTCAGGGGCTTGTCTCATGTTTCTCTGTTCCTTTTTCTGGAGTGTTCCTCTCCTCCACCCTCCTACCATCATTGCCTGGAAGTTTTGTTTCATTTTTCAGGTCACTAAGGAAATTATAAATTCCTCAGAAAGCTTTTCTCTGATCTCTGAGTCTAAATTACATATTCCTTTTAAACTCTTTCATAGCAACCTGTACTTTTTTATATAACATTAACAACATGTGTAATTATATTTTTCTTGTGTAGTATTTGTGTTTAGTATTGCCCTTCTCCATTTGTATTATATTGTAATCTTGAAGAGTACAGCTTTTGTCACATCTAGATAGCACACAGCCCCAGTGACTTAAACATCACAGATGCTTAATAAATATCTTTAAATAAATTAATGAGTCATGGTTCTTTTTTCCCTTAGGCTCCAGTAATTGCTGACATTTCCCACTCCCTATAATCATTTAAATTTAACTCTGTTGATTTTTCTTATGAATTGTATGCTGTTTGTATTAGAATTGTCTGTGATATTCTAACACAGATGTTCTCAAAGTCGGCTGCACTAAAATCATCTGCAGGGCTTGTTAGAGTTCATAGTGCTTCATCCCACCCCCAGCATTCTGCTCCAGTCCATCTAGGTTAGGGCACTGTATTTACATTGATGTCAATGCTGCTGTTCCAGGGCTGGCACTGTGAAAATATTGTCCTAGGGAACCTTTCAGATGAATACAGCATTGTTAACAATAATTTAGGCGATATTCTTATCCTTATGAAGCTATTCTGTAGGATAGGACACGGACAATGATATGCCAAACTCAATTTGAACATTTCTGACAAAGACATATGTAGTGATGTGTAAAACTGCATCCATCAGACTATCAGAATTTAAAGCAAGAAGAGTTATCAAAGTAAATGGAGAAAACACTATCCATTTTGTTCTGTAGAAAACAGGAGAAAGGCAAGGGAGATGGAATCACTGACATGACCATTTTTTCTTGGACGTCCACCACAGCCAACTGATGGTGATGTAAATTCCAAGAGCAGCTTTTGGTAAGGAGATAGTGAACAGATAGAAGGGAACAGAGGCATAGCATAGATGGGAGGCCTTTTTGACAAAAGCGAGTGGGAAGCAGTTTTATTAATCACCATAGATAAAGACAACTGTACCTAGACAGAACTCAGGAAAGCTTTTCGTGTACTGCGCTGAATCAGATCTCAGTTTCCATTGCTTTTATTTGTATGTATACGAATAACCCAAAAAAATAGATATAGGTATAGGGCTTCCCTGGTGGTGCGGTGGTTGAGAGTCTGCCTGCCGATGCAGGGGACACAGGTTTGTGCCCCAGTCCGGGAGGATCCCACATGCCGCGGAGCGGCTGGGCCCGTGAGCCATGGCCGCTGAGCCTGCGCGTCCGGAGCCTGTGCGTCCAGAGCCTGTGCTCTGCAACAGCAGAGGCCACAACAGTGAGAGGCCCGCATACCGCAAAAAAAGAAAAAAAGATATAGGTATTATACACACACACAGACACACACAATGAAATGTTATTCAGCTTAAAAAAGGATATCTTTTTATCTGCATAAACATGGATGAAGCTGGAGATTATTGTGCTGGAGAAAAACAATTACTGCATGCGATCACTTATATGTGGAATCTAAAAACACACATCAAAAACTTGAATTCATAGAAACAGAGAGTAGAAGCGTGATTGCCAGGGGCTGGTGAGTGGAAGAAATAGGGAAAGATTGGTAAAAGGCTACAGACTTTCAGCTATAAGATGAATAATGTCTGAAGCTATAATGTATAAGATGGTGACTGTAGTTGATAACAGAATAATTGAAATATAAGTGAAATTTGCTAAGAGAGTAGAACTTAAATGTTCTCAAATAAATAAATAAATAAATGATCTGATGAATATGTTAATTAATTCGAAGGAGGAATCCTTCCACAATATATATGTACACCAAAACATCACATTGTACACTTTTAATGTCTTAATTTAGAATGAGGAATACGCGCATATGGTGTGGAGCCTGAGGAAGTCCCATGAGCTGCCATTTGCCAGCCGCAAGTCAATGGTGTAATTCAGTGTCAATCTGAACGCCTGAGAAACAGAGGAGTGGCTGGTGTAAATCCCAGTCTGAGGGCCAGAGAAGGTGATATGAGATGTCTCCACTCAAGCAGTGAGGCAGGGGTAAAAGGAGCAAATTCCTCCTTCCTCCAACTTTTGTTTTATTTAGGCCCTCAAAGGATTGGATGAGACCCATCTGCAATGCGGAAGGCAATCTACTTTAGTGAGTCCACTGATTCAAATGCTGATCTTATCTGGATACACCCTCACAGATAAACTCAGAAATAATGTTTAATCTGGGCACCACATAGCCTGTCAAGTTGATACATAAAATTAACCACCACAGCTATTTAGCAGTAAAAATTATTTAATGAATATAGAAAAGGCTTATCTTTACCTGATATGCATATCTTCGTTTAGATATTCAGAAATATAGGCTAAATCTAAGTAATTTCTCTTCTTGTAAATTTTTGCAAGCCTCAGTTAATTCTGAACATTAGTCTTCCAGACACTATCCTTATACAAATTTATCATTTTATATTAGCTTGAGCACTGGCAATGTGCCTCATTCTGGAGTTTTCTTTTCAAAATCTGAATTCATCAAAGAGTAGAGTACCCTGCTTGCCACATTTGACTCTGAGGTTTATAAAATCTTCTTCATCCTGACCGTTTGTGATTATTCAAAATCTATTTAAGTCATTCCAAGGCTTCTTTCCAATTGTCCTTTTTAAAACATCAGGATCTTTTCTCTTTAGAGTTTTTGAAAATTTTTCTTTAAATTCTAACTAATGAACATGTTTGTTTCTGCCAACTCATCTCCACCTTGTTTGTCTAAACCCTACATTTCTTCTAAGATACCTATAAATTCCATTTCATCAAGTCTCTCCTTATAAAAAGAGAAATAGCTCTTCCTCTTGGTATTTTCTCTTTCTCCTGAGAGGGCAGCAAATACTTTTCGTTTATACAAAAATGTTTTAATTATGTGGGAAGATACTTGATAGAGGTAGGAATGAAATCAAGTGGCTCTTGCTATAAAGTAAGGAGTAGTGAAGTTATGAATTGATTAATAAATCATCCCAATAAATGAGTTAAATTAATAACACATCAGTAAAATATATCAATACATTAATTAAATAGTAATATAATGAATTGATAGTGAAAATTAGTCTTGATTACATTCTAGGATCAGGACAATTTCTATTTGTTTTCATTTTATTTTATCTTATTTAAAATATTTCTATGTCATTTTTTTCTACATTGATGAGCTTTTGTTCCAATTGTATAATACTTTTCCTTAAAAATTTCTAATGACAGGTATTTTGGAAAAGATTTTTCATGTTTGCGAAGTAAACATGTTTAAAGATATACAACACATTAATAGAAAAGTTGTCTACTTTACTTTCCATGGTTTGTATGTATTAACTTTGTAACATCAATTTACAAAGTTATAATAAGCAGAAACATACTCTACTTTAAAATGTTAAGAACTAAACTTAATTTAAGCTTAACTAAAGTTAACTAAAATTTTGCAATTATAAGGCATATATTTGATGGTACTTTAGAATCATGAGAAACTAGAAAATAACATGATAGACTCTTATTTTGTATATGCTGACCATGGTTAAGAGTAATTGTGGCATATAAAATTACAACTATATTTTAACTCCATTTCCAGAGAACACATGCATTACTAGGTAACATATGAAATGTTAACTATAGGTAAATATTTCATCTTTCTATGTTTTTACTTATATACTAAAATAGTTTCTACTACTCACAACTAAATATTCCTTCTAAATATCAATGAGGCATTCCTATTAACAAGTGCTAATCAACAAATGAACACAAATCTCATGACATGTTGAAGCTTAGAGTGTGGCGAAATGACATAGATAATTAATTAATTAATTAATTATGAATATGCATTTGCAAATTAATACCCTGAAACGGGGTTAGGCCAATTCAAGATTATGTTTTCATAAAAGGTTTATATAACTTGCTAATATTTAAACTGAGAATTGAATGATGGAAGAGATACATTGAGTCGGAGAGACATTACAGCAGGCAGAGGGAACTGCAGCATAGGACAGATCTAGGGTGGAAACGGGCATTGTGTGTCCATACAGGTGAGCAAGGAGGTGGCCATTGAGCTGGAGGACGCTGAGGCAGATGACACTGATGTTAGAGGCAGTGGTGAGAAATCTTCATTTTATTCTAAGAGTAAGGGGAAGCCATTGAAGTGTGAGAGGCAGAACTATAACGATATCTAATTCATATTTTGTTTGTGACAGGAAAAGAGATCAATCACTTCATGGAAACTATAGTTGAAAGATTCCCAGACTACAGGAGGTATAAAATAAAACTCTCAAAAGCACCTCAGGAAATAAAGAATAAGCATTTAGAACTTTAGAATACACCATCTACAGGGCACCAAACACAGATGACAAATGTTCCAGTTAAATAGGGTTTTTCTCTTGTGCCTTTCCCCCATGAACCGTTCAACTCTAAAGCCGTCCTACCCAGCCTGTGAGTGGACGGAGGGTGTAAAAGAAGGGAAACAGGCCTCAACAGTAGGAGGAGAAAACCTTTTAATTAGATGAGAATTTTTTACTTTTTAAAAAATATTAGAGTGGACCTAATTTTACACGTACGCGTGACAATAGAGCTATTGAACCTACAACTGAGTTTACCCTGGGAAGTGCATAACTAGATACCAGAGATACAAGTAAGACATTCTTATTTACACCTATTGAACCTATCTTTGTAAATAAACACTACATTGGTATGCTGAAAGTGCAGAGGAAGGAATTAAGCACAAAGTAACTTTCCTTGAACCCTAGCTTTGATGTGTTTGCAGAACAAGTGTGCCACATGAACTGCACTCGGATATAAGCTTCCTGAAGACAGGCTTTTCCATTCTTGCTCACTTGCTGCACCTCCAGTGCTTTTGAACCTAGTCTGTTACTTAATATTGAATCAGCTTGAACACACTACTTAGGGCTGGGTTGTTCCCATCATCCTCAGAAATTTTCAAAAGAAAATCCTCTTACCGTGTAGTTGAATATGATGATTAAACATAGAGCTAAAATCCTTTAAAGAAGAAATCTATTCAGATCCCTTTCTAAAATATTTTAAGACAACATGGTTGTTACAGCAAAACAGAGCAAAACTCCTTTCTCAGGAATTTATTCAGAAGTCCTCTAGGAAAAGTACTATTTATGAGTCTATAGAGCATGTGAACCTACAATAGCCACAGTCCTACTTTTAATGACCTAAGAATTTAATTGTCTAATAATAGTGTTAAGAGTGTTTTAACTCATTTGTCAGGAATTCATTCAGCCCCTTGGGGAAGAGTACTTTGTATAATACCATGGAACATGTAAACATGTACAAATTAGTCATACCCTCAGGAATCTAAGGATTTAATAATAAAATTGGAGAGTTGAGAGCATCTCTGGCAAAGTGGCAAGGTAAGTCCATTTGAGAGGGTCCTATATGAGAATTAGTCTTCAAGGCAGGGAAATCCAAGTAGACAAGGTGATTAATTAAACATTCCCTGATATTACAAGGGGGGCAATTTAGTGACTGTTACTCAAAACCATGTCACAGTTCAGGTCCAGATTTGAGGCGAGCAGAGTTAGATAAGTAAAATGAAAAAAGTATTTTCACTATATCTCTGTACTCATCAGTGCTGTAAGCAATACTCCTTTGAGGCTTAAGTGGATAAAAATAGTTCTCAAGGGAGAAAACTCTGGCTTTTAACTTCTGCACCAAATAGAACATGGCTTTTGTACAAAAATACTGCTTCAATCAATACCAAAGAACTCCAGAACATTGGCAGTAGCAGCAGTATTCAGTGAAGTTTGGCAATTGCTGAAAGATCCAGCGCAATCCAGAGGAAGCAAAAGGGATGGCTGGAGAAAAAGGTATGCATACCAGAAAACCACAATTTCTGTATCTGGTGGGATACTGTTGTACCAAAACGGACACCACACTTGACACTTAGGGAATTTCAATGGAAGAGGCCAAAGGGGGAGATTTGATGGGAAAAGTGGCTGAAAACATATGATAGCTGATGAGTAAATATTTGAGAAATGCCAAATATATTTAGCTGAAGACCTCACAGGGATTGCTACGGTAGGTGGCTAAAATAATCATTGAAAAAGTTTCAGCTATGCTAATAGGTATATCACTTGGAAAATACAATTTATTCCTTCTCTATATTTCCTGTCTTTTGGTATGCTTATGTCAATGAATGACACCATCAGCCACTGTATTACCCAAGTCAAAAAACGTAATCATGATAAATTAAGCTCTTCTCCTCACTCTGCATATAGTGCTGGCACCAAATACTGTAGACTCTACCTATTAAAAATGTCTTGGCAAGTGTTCTAATTTAAGCCTTGTTATTTCTCATGTTAATTGCAACAGAATCCTGAGAATCTCCCTGCCTCCAATATTTGTCCCTCTTTGTCCAATGAGATGATTGTAAAATTCTAATTTTCATATTTTTTGTCCCTGCTTAAATCCTTTAAGAGCTTTCCAATAATTTTAACATAAAATCCAAATTCTCAACGTATTATCAAAATTCTCTCAAGAACTAGAACCTGCCTATCACTCTTTTCTAGAATGTCTCAGCAGGCATAATTTCCTGAATATGTGTTACTGGTCTCTGTTTAATAATTTATACAGTCTGTTCATTTGTGTTCAGTTATAGAGCATACCCATGCCCACTGAACCATCAAATAGTTCATTCATAATCATCTTTCAATTTTTATCTTAAATATCTCCACCCCTCAGAAGGTTCCATTTTTTTTACCCCCATCTTTAACAGTAACAGGGCATTTTCAATTACCAGTAGAAACATGAACTAGTTTTAAGAAACAAATGGGGGTTAGAATCAGAAGCTCAAATTTTAAGAAATTTGTCTAGTTTGGTGATGTTGTTTCTGTTGTTACAGCTTGCTTCTGCTTAGTTTCATTCATGAATTAATTCAGGGGCTTAAAAATGCCATCAGAAGACTGATCTTCTGGACCTCTTGTCTTTCCTGGTCTCTGGTTTTATTCTTCTACCAAGTGTGGGCAATATGACCACTGGCAAACCCACATTCATATCATTCCAGTTCAGTAAGGTCAGTTCTTTCCCAGTATCCATGTCTCAGTCCCAATACCAGAGAAGATTTGGATAGGCCTGACAATTCCAGACCCAAACACAATGTCCTTGGAGCTGAAAATACCTCTTGACACTCTTGGGTCACAGGCTCATTCACAGGAGGTGTATAGTAATTGACAGTCTCAAAAGAACCATAAGGCGTGAAGATGGAAATATCCAAAGAAACCAGAAGATTAGACAGATTAACACACCCTTATATATACACACAAAATTACCGGATTTCAATAAACCCTTTTTCTCCAAAACCAGGGCTAGTCATAACTCCTCTTTTGCTCTTATGGTAACTTACATATACCTTTACCATGTACCATGTTTTTAAATTTCTCAGACTTTCTGATAGATAGGAAAGTCCTTGATGATAGAACATTTCTTTTTTTTTTTTTTTTTTACTTCTGTATCATCAATACTTTGTGTGGACTGGCAAAGAAATTAAGTATTGCACAAATGTTTGATAATAAATAAGTGCCAAAATCATAGTACCTGCACCACATTTTTCTCTAAAATTGCATTTAATTGAGATCTGACTTTCTATTTGCCTTTTTGTCTTTTATTGAGCAATGGAAAGACTAATTTTGTACTTGTTAAAATCCTTTATTCCCATAAATTGTATATTTTGTTTAACAAGATCAGTTTCACCATATTTAACAAAGATTTTTCCAGAGACAAATATCCTTACAGACCCTAATGTTAAAAATGTGATTTTTATCAATCTCAGGACATCAAGTCTGGAAATTTTGAGTATTGTCATTTAGTATACATGATGTGTTATATATTAGAAATAAGCTTTCTTTATTTCTTTGTCAGTATCTATGTTGAATAACTTTTAAAAAAAGCATGAGTCTACCCAAAGTCACATCAGTTTTTCTGATTATGTGGCAGAGGAAGATGCTTGTGCATTAACAATTATTAGAAGTACATTTAAATCATTATTCATTTATGGAATTGTATTAATTTCTGAGTAATGTGATTCAAGGCAAAGTAGAGTCCCTTGGAGTCTTTAAGTTTCTCAATATATAAATCTATCATTCTCTGTTGCCACCCACTGACACCTCTCAATCTAAAGAAAAGTCGTTATCAGTCAGAAAACTGTATAAGACTTAGAAAAAAAAAAAATAATTTTAGTTAAGGTATTACATTCTCAGGAGACCCAAAAAATAATTTATAGCTATTTTGAGGCTATTAGCTATGGAAATTCCAAAACACCTTTAAATTAATTTTTTAAGCAATAATACTTTTCCGTTATTTCTCTCATGCAGAACAAATTCTGTTTTTATTAATTTTTAATGTCTCATTAATTCAAATAAGCTTTACACTAACAAAGTTTTTTTTTCTCAAAATATCAGAAGGTTTATTATGCAGTAAATAAAAATGCTGAAAATGTTTAATGGATTTGCGGTCTGAATTGTAATCACTGATTCATCCATTCATGTAATGTATGTTTATTGGGTACAAACAAGAACTAAACAGTACTGTTGGATGTTGGGCTGTTTAGTTGATATGAAATTTAATATCTGTGGAGTATGTGTAATATTTGCTTGCATTATTGTTCATCTAATTTTATCATGATTATAACAAAATAATATGTATTCATTAATATATTTAAGAGGCAGTACAATGTAATGGATTGGTTGAGAGCACAACTCTGGAGCCAAAGGTTCTGCAGTCAAAATCCAAAGTTCTCTTACCATTAAGCGTGTGCAAGACAATGAAACATTCTGTGCCTCAGTTTATTTATCTGTCAGCCTGGAATTACAATAATGATACCTAACTCTGGGATAATTGTGAAAATTGTTTTAATTAATATTGGTATTTTTTTTTGTCAGTGGACATGATGAAAATAGGTGAGGTATACATTCTTCACTGGTATCGAAAGAGGAAAATGTGGGACATTGTTTGCTTCTAAACACATACGTTTATAGTTCACATAGTTAATACAAAGCAGTTAACTCATTTAATATGAAATTATTTTACAAAGTAGATGGTTGACATGGTCTCATTTTGATAAGTAGCTGAGAAACAAATTAAGATATTTTGAAAGTAAAAATCTGTCACATTTGGTTTTAAAAGCATCCAGTCCAAATGAAAACTTTAAAAATGAAATTAAAATATTTCTAGCATTTATTTTAAGTTTTCAAGATCAAGATGCATGACATTTGCTTAAACTGCATTTGTTTTTCTCTACTGTATCTACAGATTTAAATCTTCTCTCAAGACTCACTGACACAGAACCCATTGGCATATGAGTCTCCTTGGGGATGCTGGTTTGGGATTAAGATAATATTAAGTAATGTCACTGGCCACCCAGCTTTCGTGAGCTCTGAGGGAAAATACAACTAAGAAAAAGAATAATTCAAGCCATCTACAGAATTATAGATTTATACAAGAGTATGTAGAGAACTGTTTTTACCTAGTCTGGAGAAACCTATGTATTAAAAAAGCTATGAGTAGATTATATATGCAGGCTAAGTAGTACAGAAATTGTCTCAAAATAAACATATAAATGCCTTTGGTTTCAGAACTTCATATTGAATGGTGAAGGAAGTGGCATTGGAGACTCGAAGGGTAGTGATTTATATTGTTTGGCGGTAAAACAATTTGTAAAAAATATCACTTGCAATAACATGGAAGGCAGGCAATATTCTTGAATAAGCTTTTAAGTGTATTCAAAAAGGTTGGGACGTAAGATGTAAGGATTGTTTCTAACTTGCTATGGCAGCATTTGATAAGATACTAAGAAAAGTGAGCTCAGAAAATAACTGCAAGAAAGGACAAAAGGAAATTAGAGGGATTCTAGAAATTACAGAAATGTGGAAAGTTGGATTATGAAACTGATTCTTCTCTCCATTCAGTAACAAATAATGATGTTGCTCAAGATCTTTGAGCAATAAAGGCAAATTTAATTCATGAAAAAGCTGTTTGAATCAATTAAGCTTGTGCCCAATAGGTCCTTACAATTCTCCAAAAGCGTTCAAGGAAAAAGAGATTAAAGATATGGCTCTTCCATGTCTGGTCAGAAGCTGTTTCAGGATCCACAGCTGAGCCTGAAGTCAGCAGACATGTTACTCGAGGCACTGATGGCTGTGACACCTCCACAGTCCCTTTGTTGGATGGTGCTGGTGGCAGGACCAAGACCAAATGGAACTGTAGCCAAATCTATAAGGGAACAGGACTGTTTGGGGATCTGTAGCTGGAACCATGTTGGTGAACTTGCCACCTGGGCACAGGCCTGCCTTCTCAAAGCAGCCCTCTTCAGTCTTGATCTCCATCAGGGTTTCATAACCTCCTATCTGGATCCCAAAGCTCCCACAAAGACACTTGAATCTGTGGATAGTTGGCAAATTATTGTTGCTGTGGGGACACTTGAGCATGGGACCCCCTGTTTCATCATCTTGCTGATGTTCTGATTATATGATTGTTCAAAATAGTTTTCTTCACCAATCTGAAGAAGGATTATATATCTCCACCCTTTAATATCAGGATAGACAATGTAACTTGCTTTGCTTAAGAAAAGGTATGCAGGAATGATCTATATTACATCAGTGCAGAAGTGATAAAGGCCAACTTGCCACAGCCTCCTTTCTTTTTTCCAAGATTGGCCATGTTTAAGAGATAGTTGCCATTTTAGCCCAGGTCCTGGAGTGAATGTAAACAATAAAAGCCATTGAAGATTTTTCATTCTTTTTAAGCCATAACTTAACCTTAGTTAACTGATACTCAGGCAAACAGCCTCCATTGCCCACTTCTATGCCAAGCCTAAATCCAAATCTTACGTAGTTTCACTCTCATATAAAGAGACAAATCCATATCACGATAGCCAAATTGAAGAACTAAAAGAAAATAACTTAAACTAGACTTTTGCCCCACCCAGCCTTGTTCAGGTTATACTCTAGAAAATGTGGTCAAATCTGTGAAATTGTGCTTGATCAGTCAATACTGCTCCTTGCAATAAAGCAAGGGTTCGGATTACAGGATATAGAGCAGCAATACTGTAGAAGCCATTACTTATCCTTAATAATCTAAAGTATAGACTTGCCATATAGATACCAGTACAGTGTCTCCAAACAAACTCCATTTGAAATGTTTTCTTCATTTTAAGTGTTTTCAAAATTACTTATATTCATGCTTTGTAATTTCAATGCAGTTTTCATTGTGAGAGACATTTTCTCTTGATTACTTGGTCAAAGTCAATGCATGTTCTCAATAAAAATTCTTAGCACTAACTAATAGCAAGATTTTATTAAATGCTTTAGAAATACATAGTTACTCATAACCAAAGCCCCGTGGGCTCTCTTTTTCTCCTCTGCAGTACATTTCATTTTGTAAAGATTTCTTTTTTGTTGTTGTTGTTCTTATTATTTCTGATAGGATGAACTGTCACAAACAAATCCCGTAACCTTGTCCAACTCATATCACTTGCCACACAACAGGCCAATGAGTCAAGGTGTTGGGGCAACAAAAAGCAACTTTATTAAAAAAGCCAGCAAATGGAGAAGGTGGCAGAATAATGTCCTGAAGAACAATCTTAATTCAGGGTAGAATTCAAGCTTCTTTTATGCTAGGGAAGGGGAAAGCAGGGTGCCTCTTCGGCTCTTGGACATTCTTCTGATTGGTTGGTCGTGAGGTAACTGGGTAGTCAATATCATCAACCTTCTGTTTCCAATCAGTCTGGGATCTAAGTCCTTGTGGTCATCAGTTTCCATCTGCTGAGAGGCTAGTTTCTGTAAAAACAACTTACACTCTTATCTATGTCATTCAGGGAGAAACTAAAGATTCTGTGACTCTGCTATATGGCTGATCTATTGTTTAAATTATTACCAATTCTCCTGGCCCAACTGCTATATTTTGTTACTACACATTCACATTCTTTTAACTGATAACTCTTAAGCCAACCTTTGAGACTCAGAGGAGGCCTGGGAGACTAAAGCAAAAGCCTTTTACTTCAAAAGACAGGGACACGGGGGCTTGTATACGGTTTCAAACGTAAGTGGATTTCCTCTATTACACTCTTAATAGTGGAAAGTATGGGAGGATAAAGACTGCTTCCATATAAATGAATGAGAGCAGACATCATAAAAAATTTATTTCTGCTGCCTCATTTTTCTTATTTATTTCTAACATTCTGCCCATTTACCATGAGCTTCCTCACATTTCAGAAACAGCTAGTCATCTTTGAGAACAAATTGTGTTATTTACTTCTGTCCTCAGAGAAAACGAATGGGTTAGTGGGTGAGATGTCCAGAACAATAAGGAAAACTTGTGCTATGTATTCCTAACAGAAGAAATAGATCTTCTGTAAATAAATCCCAGCACAATCCTGGCAGGTCTCAGAACTGCACACAGTTAGATATATTTTTTTCTTTACATAACTTTAAAGCCTTTCAAAAGAAAAATCAACAGAATGCTGTTATGTAGGTACATATACTCACCACAAAGTCACAGAAACAGGATAGTCATAACAACCAAAGTGTTTTAGTTATATTTCTACATAACTTAGTACACACACACAAACACACACATTGATTTTCAACTTCAATGACAGAAAATTATTTGGGTAAACTGAATACAATGAATAATATTAGACAAAGAAAAAGAATTTTCTTTTTTATACAAATCAAAGTGAATTGACTATAAAGTTCAATAAATTATCATGGTATATAGTCAGACTTATTTGATAGGACATTTACATATTTATAAAAACTTGTTACACATATTTTATGTGATTGATATTTTTTATTCTCATTATGCAGATGAGAAAATTGAGATTAACAGAGATTAAGCAGCTGCTTTCCCTCCTCCCACCCCCCTAAAAAAGAGGTAAGGGAATAATTGTTCCCAGCAAATGGATTGAATTCATGATTTCATGAGGTTAAGAGGTAAAGTGATCTCTGATGGTACAAAGTTTGGGAATCTCAAGACCACTCTCACATCTGACACCAACTGCAAGTTTTAAGGCCCCCAAGACCACTCTTGGTTCAGTAATTTGTTAGAAAGACTCACAAAACTCAGAAAAGCTGTTTAACTCATTGTTAGGGCTTATTACAGAGAAAGCATATGGACTAAAACCAGCAGAGGAAAGAGTCCAGAGGGCAGCATCCAGGGGACATCAAGGTGCAGAGCTTTCAGTTGTTCTATTCCCAGTGGAGCAGTGCAAACAGCACCTGTTCCTTCCAGCAATGATGTGGACAACATGCATGGAGTGTTGCCAACCAGGAGGACTCATCTGAACCTCAGTGTACAAAATTTTTATTGGAGCTCAGTCATATAGACACAGTTGACCACCCACATGGCTGACCTTAGTCTCCAACCCTTGCAGAGACTGAGCCTATACTGAGTAGCCCAAGGTCCCCCACCATAAACAACATTGTTAGCATAGATTACTGGGCAGCCAGAGGTCACCAGGTAAACAAAGATGCTCTTATAAGACAAGAAATTACCTCCTAGAAGCCAAGGACAAAGGCTAAGAACCTCTTTGGTCAAGTTTAATACTTTGCTGCACAGTTATCCTGACACAATGAGTAATGAGGAGAAGTGTACTCAGTGATACATATCTAGGATAGTTTGGTTGTTTTTGTTTTGTTTTTTGCTGTACGCGGGCCTTTCACTGCTGTGGCCTCTCCCGTTGCGGAGCACAGGCTCTGGACGCACAGGCTCAGCCATGGCCCACAGGCCCAGCCGCTCCGCAGCATGTGGGATCCTCCCAGACTGGGGCACGAACCCACGTCCCCTGCATCGGCAGGCAGACTCCCAAATTGTGGTTGTATTTTTATTTTGAATTATAAAATGATCTATTGCACACTACCTCTTCACAATTTATTAAAGATTACTTCTTAAACTCTATTGTCCTAAATTCCTAATTTGTATAGCAAAGGAAAGGATTTATATAAATCTAACCATGAAATTATTTGACAGACCAATACAGTTCCTAACTTTACTAAAAAGTATACAACTATTTATACTGAGTTAGAAAAGATCTTATTATCACAAAAGCCTCTTGTTTTCTACATGCTCTGAGACACCAATTTGTCATTGTGATTTTTCAAACAGTAATTACCCTGTAGTGACAACTCAACTCCAGAGATCTGTGCAAAGAGGCATAAAATAGATTAGGAGACTTACTTTCAGGAAGCAGATTTGAATAGGGATGCTTTGTATTCTTCCAGGTCTATAAACTAGACTTTCCCAAAAGAGTGTACTAATTTTATTTGAAAGTTGAGTTTATATTTTAGTTGAATTTATTTTTATGGGAGAACAAGTTTTAATAGAACTAATAACTATAAAAAATTATCTGTGACATTCTGAAATGAGGTTTTCAGATGCATTTTTAGTTACAAGATCAAATTTAGAATATAGTCCTGACTGACTCACTTGTTTTACCCTACAAAACTTTCATGTCAGCAGAATTTTCATCTTCATCATTATACACTGGTCTATTACTGTAATGCGTGTGTGTGCTTCAAATAAAAGGAACACTTAGGTATAATGAATCTGATTATATAGAGCATGTTTGGGTTAAAGAATAATACTATCCCACAGAAATACAGATTTCAAAGAGCATGAAGTTTTCATAGGTAATCAGCACTTAAAAAATACCACTCTCAAGTGCTTTGGTAGAAAATCAATGCACAATGGCATTAAAGTTGTTCTTTTATTTATTTTTTAATTGCTGTTACCTCTTCTTATTAAATAACTATTATTAATGTTCAGTAAAAATATTAAATGAATTTATAAAACTATAACCCCATATGTGTACTCCTACTCTCCATATTATTATTTCTGACATGAGATTTATTTTATGGTGGAGCTATAAGTTTTAAAACCCAAGAATAGTTTCTTTCATGCCCATCTCTTTTCTGAATACTCAGTAATAGAAATTGTTATATTCCGATTTATTTGAATTGTGAAGGGAGCAATTATTTGGGAAATGAAAGTACTAGGGAGATTTCTGGACAGAATGGAGATATAGCTTGCTGTTGCCAATGTCAGATTACATCAAGTTGTTTGGCATTAAACAGTTTTAAAAGATAATGGATCTTGATTCATTTTAATATATATGTCTAGTCTGAATATAATCTGCAATATGTGTCATGCTGCCTCTCAAATTTAATGGAATACCTTGCTTCCTTGGGAGTGGTACAGGATGTTTCATAAGCTTTCCTAGATACTTTTATATTGTTCATTGTGAAATTATAAGTAGAGACATTGAGTTAAACATAATAAGTGAGATTTTATATAAGGGATTTTGTTATTTGGAAAAAATGGGAGGGAGACTTGGACTTATATCACAAACACTTTAAACTTTATATTAATTATAATTTTCAACTCCCTATGTAATTAGTCACATTTTAATCATATAAGAAGAAAGTCATAACGATGGGATAAACAGACATCATAGATGTTAGTCCAGGTCGTACTTTATATAAATAAATAAAAGAAGAAGAAAATCTTTCTTTATGACTTAAGGCTGCAGAGTATCCCTGCTTTTACCAAATGGTGATGTGAAGAGCTTCTATAAGAAATGAAGTTTGCAGGCCTATAAAGGTAGACTAGAAAGAAGACTTCTCATACATAATTGTGTCACATGAGATTCAGTGTTAAATTGTAATTATTAGATTAAGCCCTCCAAAATTGTTGGTACCCAACTATTTTGACCACCCTCAAAAATGTAAATTTCATATGGATCCACCTAATAAAATCATGCATAGATACTTGCCTACACAGTTCTTCTTTTTCAGACATGTTTTTACCCAGAACTTTGTCCAGTTATGTTGTTAATAAATGATTTTTAATGATGAGATCAGAACCTGGGTTAAGGTATTTCTTAGAAAAAATCAGAGCAAAATTACTTGATGTGTAGTAACTTGCAGTATTATATTTTCTCTTTCAATCTATACATATCATAATTTTGTCAACAGTTACTTGACAATAACAAAAATAGGTCTGAGCAAATACTTAAGCTAAGAAAAAATATCTTGAAGATATTCAGAATGTACTTTTTTTAATTGAGGAGATTCCTTTATATAGCATCTGCAAATATCAGGACTCCCATGAACAATGTGATTTAGAACATGTCATCTATAAATTCCATCTATTGTCCTTAGATTAGCATTGGATTATTCCACATGTTCCATGGTTCCAGTATTGAGGTGACTTTTACATTTTTGCCCCTTGTTGACAACAGTATTATATTTTATCTTATTGGGTTGATAGTGTTTTTTATTTGCTAAGTCTTGGATTGCTTAAAAAAGTGAAGTCAATTAGGTTTCACCAGCCCCTGCCCCGAAAAACTTAAAGTTGATGACTAAAATTTGCTTTATGGTTTGGACCTATATTCCTCTTCCTTTACATTATTTTGGCGGATGGCCTTTGCCTTATCCATAGGGTGTTTGGTGATGTTTAATAAGCCTAAAATTCTCCTCTTAGACATTTGCATTCCCCTTGATTGTGCAACGTCTTGTGGATATCTCTAAGCTCTGGAAAGACTTAAGATAGAAATTTGTCAGATTCTACTTATTCGCTTACTAAACTCCCATACCAGGATATCATTAGTTTTGACACATGCCTTCTAAAAGTACTTGAGCAGTACTTGAACAATATATCAATGATGGGTATCATCGGTTGGGGCCACTTATCAAAGGATATTAAAGCCCAAAGTAGAAAGAGTAACATATGAAGACAACACCTAAATTTACTTCTTTTCTTCTCTTACTATAGTGCCACACAGTTTACTGTGAAATATGGATTTTCGGAGTGTTGAGGAGGGGAATAATTTGGCAGTGTTGCAAATAATATAATTGGTAAAGGATCTGCACCATTTAAAATTTATTATTTTGTGAACAAACTTTAGAAGCCATAGAGCTATCTCATAGTAGCTAGACTATATCAAGAAGTAAACATTTCTAAATTAAGCAGACTATACCTCTTTTTATTGTCAGAAAATTACCTTCATAATCATAATTGTGTAGGCATAGGGATAATAAATCCTCTAAGATAATTACATTTTGTACAAATGAACTGTGAACTCGACTTCTGGTATGGCCAAATAAGCTTCTACCTTATCGAACTTCAGATTGTAACAATAATCTCTGATTTAAAAAACTTTTCTTATTACTGGAAGGCCCCGGAAAGTAGACAGAATGAGGTATATTCTATTGGAAACCCAACCTCTGGAAGAATAAAATAACATGAGGTGAGTAATCCATTTTGAGGGGAAGTTACAATAGGTACTGCCCATAGTGGCTAAAACTCTGATTTAAAAAATGAAGAATTAAAGAAGAGAGAGAGAGAACAAGAGAAAGGGAATTTCAAGTTCTCTTTATTAACTCTGTTCAAGTCTCTGGATGACAAATAGAATAAACATATCTGAACAACTCAAAGCTTAGCTAAGGATAAAACAGCTGACCATAATTTGAGCTGTTGCCCAAAAGACAAGGTTTGCAGTTTGAATCCAACCATGCTAATTGCTTTCTTAAACAAACAACAAAAAACACATCAAGGAGCTTCAAAGAAATATTATAGAATCCAGAATCTCCATAACATCACATTTACAATGTCTGAGATGCAATAAACATTTTTTTCAAGGTGAGAAAAGCCAGGAAAGTGTGACCTATTTTTAAAAGAAAAGGCATCCAGCAGAGACCAATCCTAAGATAACACAGATGTTAAACTTAGCAGACAAGGATTTTAAAGCCTATATTATAAAGCTTATTTCAAAAATGAAAGGGAAATATGATAAAAATGAATATAAAGATTGAAAATCTTAGCAGATAATTGGAAAATATAAAAACAACCAAATGGATATTTTAGAACAGAAAATTAGAATATCTAAAATTTTTAAAAATACACTGTGTGGGCTAAAAAGCAGGAGCAAAAGTAATCTTCAAAAGATTTATAGAAATTATCCATCAGAAGTAGAGTGAACAAAATGATTGAAAGAATATTTAAAAGGAATTAAACTCAGACATACTGTTCAAGACTAAGTGTTTGACAATGTTCTTAAAAACTTTAAAATATATGTGCTATTTCACAAAATATAACAAACAGGCAGTTAAGCAATATTTATTTTCTACGTCCCATTTCTTTAATCATTATTCAGCAAAATCAGTTACTTTAGCACTCCTCATATATTTAAATGTCATAAAAATTGTAGAAAAATAAATATTGTTCAAATACTCCAAACAGTTGCACTCTTTTTACCTTATACTTAAATTAAAATAGTTTTGGCTGAAACCCAAGAAAATATATGCAAGTACTTCCAAATGCCAAGAACTTTTTTTTCAGATGTATGGAAAAATATAATGAATACTAAATTTAACATGAAATTGGCATTTAATTAAGTACTTAATATTTGATCTTGCATTGCTTTTTTATGTTCTTGTAGCCAATTCTTTCCAGTTTCTTCATTTTTAACTTTTTTTTGATTTTATAACATTATCTAATCCAATATTATGATCAAATGTATATATAGTCTATAAGTAATTTAGAAGGAGATTTTTTTTTTTCGGTACGCAGGCCTCTCACTGTTGAGGCCTCTCCTGTTGCGGAGCACAGGCTCAGCGGCCATGGCTCACGGGCCCAGCCTCTCCACGGCATGTGGGATCTTCCCGGACCGGGGCACGAACCCATGTCCCCTGCATTGGCAGGCGGACTCTCAACCCCTGCGCTACCAGGGAAGCCCTAGAAGATTTTTAGTGAAAGCTTCAGTATTCTCTGAATCTCCTTCCCTTCCTTCTTTATGAAAAAACCATAAGCTGTGCTTTTACTATCAGCTCAAGCCTGGGAAAGGTGCTGTAATGCAACACGCAGAATAACTGATTGATATCTTTGAGTTTCTGATTTATGCTTGTGAAATCTAAAGGATTGGGAACTGTGGGTAGTCAAAGCTCTAAGAGGCTGAAAAGAAGTGGTTGAATTGGGGACTACCAATGCTTCCAAGTTTTTTTTAGGGGGGGTGGGAGCAGGGGAGAAGGGAAAAAAGGATACATGTTTTTTTCTGTGGATCCCATGTGAAGTACTCAAAACAGCTAGCAGGAATTTCTTTTGGATTCTGACCAAGAAGGCTGGCTTTGAGGTCAAGGAGCGCTCAGTAAAAAGAAGTTGGATGCCAGAGGAAGCAATTAGGCAGATGACCAGGTGGAGAAATTGTATCATTCCACATAAAAAAACAAAACTTCAGGTAAAAAATGACCACGGATGGGGTTTCTTCAAAGAGAGAGAAGCAGACATGAAGAAAAGGGTTTAGCTTTAAACACTAGCCAAGCCCATGAAGCACAGAAATCAACTTATGATAGCATCAGTTTATAAATACATTTTCTACTCCCATAATTTTCTACTGCCTCCTGCTCCGAACTTAAAGCAGACAAAAATAGCATATTGAGTAAGGGAGTAGGAATAAAAACTCTTAATTTTACTGGTTACACTCAATTTTACTGGTTACACTTTCAAAAAATGTTATTGATCAGAATTATGAGTATGTGGTTGTTAAAAAAAAAAGAAAACTTCCATAAATATTCCAGTTATGTGCTTTCTCAGTCTTGTTAAACCTTCTGAACAAAGTAGTTCATTGGCTAACTCTGTCCAAGACCGCTGAAACAAATTACCTATTCTGAGGCAGCTCTTTTCTGAGTGCTTGGATCACAGGCTCTGCAAATATCTATGCGCCACTACTAAGCCTTCTGCTTTGTAGGATCTTAGTTTTTGCTGTAATTTCTGCAAATCTCATTAACCGTCCCTTCTTTTCTGCTTAGATCACTCTTCCATTTTATAAGCACTTTTAAATTTCATTCCAATACATTAGAGTTGCTGCGTTACAATGGCCCCTTGAATAGATTTCTGTGCTGTACAAAGTCAGTTTTCTTGACTTTTTTACCTTTTGCTTAACATTACACAAATGTAGCATTCAGTTGTACCTTTCTTCCAAAATTGACCTAGGATGACCTTAGCCTTATCTTATTAGATTGCTACATCAAGATCCCACCTATACTATTCAAATCACAAGACTTTAAATACTGCCCTATTTAGCTCTCCCTCAGATACACTAAATCTTGAACAGGAATAGTGCATCATATTTCTAATGTAATGTTTAGAATTCATGTCTGTATATTTCTCAAAGTAGAGTGTGGGTCACTGGAGGGAGTCTAGTAAATGTAAGTTGAATATATTGATATTGATGCTAATTATGATCAGAGTTCATTAACATGTAAACTGGATAAATAGGGTGCAATTGGGAGTCAAGGACTAACTAAAAAACATCAGAATAAATGTGTGAATGATATGTAGAAGCCAGGAAATAGAAGCAGAATTTCCATAGCTCTATTTGCCAGACAAAGGGAGACTTAAGGATCCTAGTATTTTCCATGTTGCATTATTTTCCTCATCTGCTTAGTTAATAAGACCATTTTTGGCAAGCTCTGAATCACCAACCTTGTCATTGTTACAACATCATTATTGTTATAGGGAAAACAGAATAAAAGATCTATGAGGTCAAAAAAAAAAAAAGCCAATGAATGTGTTGACGTAAAACCAAAATCAGCAACGCTTCATGTATACAGCTCAGTCAATTTTGTCTTGATTTCTAATGGATTGCCCATTCTATTTCCCAGAACTTATTTAACTCATTTTTCATCTTTTCAAAAGTCTGACCCTTTGCCCTATGCAGATGACAATCCTCTTTTTACACTGAGGGGATCAGGAAATTCATGTACGTCCTCTCATGTCTTCCTTTCCATCTCAAAATTTCTTTGCATTTTCATGCCACAAGAAGGATTTTCCCTCACTTTTTCAAGAAGTGTGCATTTTATTTCCTCTGGTTTTATTAGTAATTTCCTTTTTATTTTACATATTTTTCTATTCATCCACTAAATCCTTTCTAGCTTACAATTTCTTTTGAAAGTTTTGCTATCCTAAGTGAGGTTTGTTAGCTGAAAGTACTCATTATCCTTTTACTTCTAAATCCTTGCTTCTTGGCCTCTGTCACCACCACCTTATTAAATAGTTCTCTTAAATGTGGCCAGTAATTCCTCTTCTCAGTCTATATTCCCTTTGACCACAAGTAGCCATTGACACTACTGGTTATTTCCTTACCGTTAAGTTTAGTTCAGCAAAGAGTAATTACCAATTATGTCCCTGGAACTTACGTATCTATATGACCACATTTTTTTTTCCCCTTTACATACATCCTTAAGTTGCACTGGTGACTTAGGGTTTCAGAAATTGAGTATCAGATGAAACCTTAGCTACCCATGTTTAATTTCTCAGACAGAACGCTTCATCTTGTGCCCTCACAGCTGATACGTATAAGAATATTCCCTATAATACTTTCATGGGAAGGAAATTCACTTCTTCTGGGGGACATCTCTAATTCACACATCAGCTTTTCAATGAAGAGAGATTAAGAGAGGAAACTTTTTAAATTTGTGCTAGAATATTTATGAATTCCCTAGGAGTATATAAAAAGTTTAATGCTGTTTTCCAATATACCTATTTATATATTTTAATTTGACTATTACCTCTAGCCAACCCTCAACTCTTTGTGAAGTTTTACTTTTTTCTAAAAATGTCTCAAAAAAATCTTTAAGTCAATTTAATCACTTCCTCCTTGAAGAAATAATACATTTAAAAATCTGTTTATCATGAAATTTACATAAAATCACATAACAAGGTAAACTTAAGATTTCTAAAGGTTAATTACATAGTCTCCACATAGGTGGATCAGATGATGTTAGCACATATTATCTAAAAGTTTAATATTTAAAAAGTCAGACCCCTTCTTCCTTTTATGGTACAAAGATCTATAAGATAACATCCCCAAGGGTAAAATTTTACAAGTACTATTTATTAGCTGTATACGTTTAATGAGTTCTATAAGTACCTATGATAATTTTCAAGTCTCAAGATTATGAACCACCAAGGGCATTTGCTATCAAGAGATTATTTGTGTAGCGTCTTTTCGGTACCTAGCTGCTTTCCCTTTGCAGATTTAAATAAATAGGCTATTCAGACCTACAGCACACCACAGTATTTATCTAAATTAGTGCTGACTATGCAGGTGTCATTTGGAATTTTTTAAATACGTCAAAGCAAGAAATCTACATAAGCAATTTGCAACTCACCCTTCATTATTCCAAGTTTATATTAAGAAAATAATGCCTAAAGGAAGGTCAGACTAAAAATCTGCTTTTTGGTTACACTGTTCCCACAGGGAACTTATGTTCTATCAATTACTTTATGGCATCACGACCTTAATTTAAATTTGAAGAAATGAAGGATGAGTTCTTAAAATTACACTGTGTATTTGCAGAATTGGGCATGTATCATTTTTTCTTTATGGAATATGAATCAAACTTCCCCAACACTGATCTAATTTTTATATTTTTTGTAATATTCATTGCTTTTTTCTCAAACTTAAGAATGAGAAACCTAACAAAGCTAATAATAAATAATATTCGTTTGACCCAATTTAACGTCATGTTTACCCATTTATGAGGCCTCTTCAATAAGTCTGTTATTAGACCTATGCTGTCTCTAGTGGCATGAGATGGCAAACCTCAATAAAATTGGGCAACTTAGAAGTCTCTGAGACCTTGAACGCCACATTTCCTATGGCTAGTGTATGTTATTGGGAACCTGAGTCATCTTTCAGTCACTGAGAGTTAGACATAAAGTGATATCCAGAAAGGATAGAGCCAGATAATGGGTGGAAGTTCAGACCATATGCATAAGGAATGGCTAGCAAGACATGACAAAACACTTAAGAGAAAGGCTAATGGAGTCCAGCAACAGGAAGTGTAGGAGCAGGCAAGAAGCAACGCAGGAGAGATGGTGTACCACGGAGTTGGAGCTCAGACACTTGGTTCTAAATACCATAGATGCAAACCAGACGTGAAGAGCAGAATATGCAAATCATGGACAGAATTTGGGTAAATAAAGAATCATTCTACTAACTAAAGCTGCAATACAGGGCAGAGCATATATCTCAGAACAAGCAAAAGTTCAGTTATGGAACTGGGACATGAAGACAGAGAGAGCAGCAAGTTTAACCTGATGAACTGTCATTGAATATTAAAATAAATTTTTTCTAAAGTATTGTACCCAGAGATTTGACATGGATGAGCCACTAGTTAGCTATCAAATATATATTGATAATGAGAGGTTAGGCCTGTGGAACAGAGATCTGTATAAGCATTTTGTATAAGCATTTTAACATTTTGTGGAAATGTTAACATTTTAAATAATACAACTTAATATGAAATATTATCTATGATAAAAAATAAATTACTCTTGTTCTCTTTATAAAGGCAAATTTAACATTAAAAAATTACAGCTCTGGGCTTCCCTGGTGGTGCAGTGGTTGAGAGTCCACCTGCCGATGCAGGGGACATGGGTTTGTGCCCCGGTCCGGGAAGATTCCACATGCCGCGGAGCAGCTGGGCCTGTGGGCCATGGCCGCTGGGCTTGCGCATCCGGAGCCTGTGCTCCGCAACGGGACAGGTCACAACAGTGAGAGGCCTGCACACCACACACACACACACACAAAAAATTACAGCTCTATAGGGATAAAATTGACACAAAATAAATTGCACATGTTAAAGCATATATCAATTCGTTTTAATAAATGTCTATGCCCATGAAACAACCAAAATGAAGATAATGTGTTTATCCATCATCCCCCCTCTAAGTTTTTAAGTCTCCTTTTTAATGTCTCCTTCCTGTCACTCCCTGCACCCTCTTCTGGTCTACAGACCAACAACGATCTGTTTTCTGTTACTATAGATTTGTTTTCATCTTCTAGAATTTTATGTAAAGGAGTGTATAAAATATGTATTAATTTTGTCTGATTTTTTTGGACTCAGTATAATAATTATTATTTTAAAAAATTATTTTGAGATTTAAATCTCAAAAAACTATTTTGAGATTCATCCATGTTTTTGCTATGTCAGTAGTCTATTCCTTTCAACAGCTGAGTAGTTAGTTCCAAGAGATTTTTCCCAGGAGATTTTCAGATTTTTTTATATAGTTGATTGTATCTTCTGTGGACAAAGACAATTTCATTTTGTCCTTCACCATCTGTATACTTTTAATTTCCTTTTCTTGTCTTATTGCCTTAGCTAGAACTTTCATTACAGTGTTGAAAAGAAGTTCTGAAAGGGGACATTCTTACCTTATACCTGATGTTAGTGGAAAGCTCCAAGTTTTGCATCATTAATTATAATGTTAGCTGTAGGTTTTTCATAGATATTCTTTATGTAGATGAGGAAGTTCCTCCTATTTCTAGTTTTCTGGGAGTTTTTATCATGAATGGGGGTTGGTCCAAAGCTTTTTCTGCATCTATGTAATTTTTCTTTTTTAGCCCATTGATATGGTGGATTACATTAATTGATTTTTAAGTGTAGAATCAACCTTGTATACCTGAGATAAATCCCATTTGGTTATGGTGTATGATTCTCCTTGTGCATTGTTGGATTCAATTTTCTAATATTTTGTTGAGGGTTTTTGCATTTATTTTCATGAAAGATATTGATTTGTGTTTTTTTTTCCTTGTAATATTTTTGTCTGGTTTGGTATTAGAGTGATGCTGGCCTCAGGGAATAAGTTGGGAAATATTCCTTCTGCCTCTAACTTCTGAAAGAGATTATAGAAAACTGATATAATTTCTTCCTTAAATGTGTAGCAACTTGTGTCCACTCTTTTTTTCTTTGTTATCCTGGCTAGAGGCTTATTAATTTTATTTATCTTTCCAATAAACCAGGTTTTGGTTTCATTGATTTTTCTCTATAGATTTCCTGTTTTCAATTTCATTGATTTCTTCTCTAATTCTTATTACACATAATCCAGTTAAGAAATGAATGAAATAATTTAAAAGACATTTCCTTAAAGAAAATTTACATATGTTGAATAAGCATGTTTCACTGATTATTTCTACTGTTATGTTTTCAAGTTATCTCTTCTTTTCCTCTGAATTTTCTAAACTACTGTTAATCTTATACAGTGAATTTTTGAAAAATCTCAAACATCGTTTTACTCTCCAAAAGTTCCACTTGACTATTCTCTATTTCTCTCATGTCTCTACTTAAACATGGTAAATGCTTCCTATGCCTTCTTGAAACATATGTATTATAGTTATAATAACTTTTAATGTACTTGTACACTAAATCTATCATCTGTGTCATTATTTTATGTGTTTCTATTTTTTAACCACCCCTAATACCACCAACAGCCATTGACTGTAACAATATTTTACTCTTCTGGTTTTTCTCATTTATTTAATTTTTCTTTCCTGTTTTTTTCTGACTCCAGCTAGTCCTTAAATATGAAAATACTGCACCTTTCTCTTTTTAGGTCTATTTCCTTTTTCTCTTCATAGAACACCTAGGTAATATTATTTCTATTCTCTACTACAGAGGTTTCCACTATGTCATTTATCCTTTGCTCTAACATTTTTGTGTCTCTAAAAGATTTTTGTACTATATGTGTTCTCTCCTAGTATCCATTTTATCTATGCTCTTTCTCTGTGTTTCTCTGTCTGATCATTCATGACATATGTATGTTTTCATGTACACAACAGAACCAATTTTTGTCCTTCCAAATCTGTTCTTCCTCCTACACTTATTCTTGGTCCTTCTAATAGATTAGAGCATATTCTTATTTTCAGCCTTGTTCAATTGGGAGAAAGTTGATTAACTTTTCTAATACTCAGTTACTTCGACAGTAAAATAAATATATCATTTTACTCATTGAAATTTAAATGAACCTATAATATTGGGCCATGCTACGATTTTATCCTCAGGTCTCTTCTCTGCTGACACTCAATTTCTTATGTGACCTTATCCAGGATAGTGAGCTTAAATTACCCCTGTACACTTGCAATACCCACATTAACTCTCCTCTGAAAGTCTAACTCCTTTATATGCTTAGAATTATGATAAACACCCCAAAGTCTACAAATGAAGTTTTGATTTACTCTTATTGAATGTGCTCCTCCCACAGGCTTCCTCATCTAAATTAATGTCAACCCTTCCAATTGCTCAGACCAAAAATTTGGGGGTCAATCTTTTCTTTCCCTTTCTTCCCCATTGCCAAGCCAACTCATTAACAAAGTGTGTTGGTTCTACTTTCAAAATATATTCAGAAACTTTTGGCTTCTAATAACCCTTATCTCTATACTCTGGCCTAAACCTTCTTGATCTCCCATTCAAATGACTGAAAGAGCCTTGTAACATGTCTCCATGGTTCCACACTCTTTCCTCTACAGTGTCCAGTTATCCTTTTAAAGCACTTACTTCAACTAAACACCTTTCTACCTCTCTGGCTTCATCATCTACTCTTTTTCGTCCTCATTCATTCTCCTTCAGCCACCTGGGCTCTGCTCTTCATTTGCCTAAAATATTTTTAATTTAGGTATTGGCATGGATCAATCTTTTACGCTTTTCAGCTTTCTTCTCATGTATTACCTTACAACTGAAGGTTTCCTTGCCAACCATATATAACAATAAAACCCCTCCTCCATCCTGGCACCAGTTCCTCTCACACACTGAACAGGAGACGAATTATTTTTTCAAGTATTCAGTCTTATGCCATGTAAGAGGATTACACATCCCTACCTGCTACCTTGTGATTTTAAATACCCTCCTATGGGAGGAATATGCTTGCCTGCTTCATTGAAATCACATTTCACTATATGACTTGTTGGTCAATGAAATGAGAACAGAAGTGGTAGTATTCTGGTTACAGCAGAGGCATTACAACTCACCTTATGGTTTTCCTTAGTCACTTGCACTTTGAGTCTGCCATTAGGATGCTTTGTCCTAGACTGGGGTTGGTCCTTTAACCTAAATTCCAAAATGAATACAATACACAGAGCAAAGTCATAGCTAGAGTAGAACCACATCTGTCCCCAGTCAGTATGAGGCACATTAACTTCAGAATTGTCAATTATTAGAGCTTTAACTGCTTTAACTGCTTAACAGTTAAAGCAATCATCTGGGAGTTTCCCTGGTGGCACAGTTGTTGAGGGTCCGCCTGCCAATGCAGGAGACACGGGTTCATGCCCCGGTCTGGGAAGATCCCACATGCTGTGGAGCGGCTGGGCCCGTGAGCCATGGCCGCTGAGCCTACGTGTCCGGAGCCTGTGCTCCACAACGGGAGAGGCCACAACAGTGAGAGGCCTGCTTACCTCAAAAAAAAAAAAAAAAAAAAAAGCAATCATCTGGATATATTGTATAATTTCTCTATTTTATATACAATATTTATTGGCTTCCTCACAAAAATGTTATTACCATAGGAATAACACCTTGATATGTTTTATTTTCTCTTGTATCCCCAAAACCTAGAATAGTGCCTGATACATGGTGATACTCAATAAATGTTAACATAATAAATAATTGAATAAACAATTGGATATACTTGTCTGACAGACTAATACAGACAATTCTTATTAAATATTTGGCTGATACTAAATTTTCAAATACTAAATTAGTATTGTTAGCAGTACCATGGTTTTTAACTGTTATAGTCTCTGTAGTGTAGAAATAAGAGTTTTGCACATAGTATGTACTTAATATAAATACAAGAATATAATTAAATTGATATTTACCATCAGTTTGTGTCAGAGGATACAGAATTCCAAATGCATTTTTGATTTATTAATGAATTTCTAAAGTTGTGTGAATTTTAATCTCTTTGCAGATTATGAAAGATATTCTTTAATTGACTCAAGCTGCTACTGATGATCTGAATACTAATAAATCCCCTCTAGGCTCATATTAGAAAGATCACGAACACTCATTTTTATTAGACATTAACAATTAAGATCAGATTTGATGGACTATGTCAACAAAGATGTACTGAGTACTTATGTGCAGGCATCATTCAAGGAGCTGTGACATAATTTAAAATATGACTATAGATGCATATATACTATCACTATATTAAGTTTGCTAGTTGAAAGGCCAGGGATAAAATAAAATTATCATTATATTTGAACTAGTATATGCAGTGCAATTTTTCTTTTACTTCTTGACACAGATGCGGTAAGAAATTATGTAAGGACTTTTGTTCTGCGTTTTTTTTTTTGCATGATATTTTTATTTACAGGATTCCAACAGAGAGTTGATCATTAATTCATTCAACATACACTCATTGAATGAATATTAAGTCCAAGGCAACCTGCTAGGATCTATGTACTAAGATGATCCAAAGAGGGGTTCTCGCCTCAAGAAGTGTTCAGTTATTTCCTATAAAAATATTGTTAGTAGATAATGAAAAATTATATTTAAAAAATAACCATGAAACTGTAAATTACTTAAGTCCAAGCTTATAAAAGTGGATTTATTTTTTTCCTAAAGAAAGAACAATTTGTAAACCAGTGTACCTGGGAGACTGATTTCCCCAGGGAAGCCAAGAGGTCCTGAGATGGTCAAATCCTCCGATAGGGTAATCTCATCTGCTTGCCACAGTGTGACATAAAAATATGATCATTTTGCATATGCACGATAAAAGAAGTTTGAAAGTGAAAAAGTTTGGAAAATACTGTTTTAGGAATCAGCAGAACCACTAAAGGTTTGGCTAGAAAATTATATCACATAGTTTAGCTGTCTCAAAAATGTTATATTTATTTTTAATTTATTTTTATTTTTTTGCATTACACGGGCCTCTCACTGTTGTGGCCTCTCTCGTTGTGGAGCACAGGCTCTGGATGTGCAGGCTCAGCGGACATGGTTCACGGGCCCATGTGGGATCTTCCCGGACCGAGGCACGAACCCGTGTCCCCTGCATCGGCAGGCGGACTCTCAACCACCGCACCACCAAGGAAGCCCAAAACTGTTATATTTATTGAAAAACAATATGATAGGCAGCAGAAGACAACACTGAAATAGGCAATAGGTTGCCCTGGGTCTCCCCTTGTCTTTGTAGATTTAAGCCTCTGAATTAATGGTACTTGCTTTCTATCTCCCCTCTATTATTCTTTATTATTATTCAAAAAATTCTGAATTTTTTGTTTGAATTTTTTAGGTTAGTAATAGCAAATGTTCTGCTCCATTTCTGTGTGTGCAAGCTCCTTGTGCCTCTCTTCTTAAGGACAGTAGTCCTATTGGATTAGGACCCCACTCTTAAGACCTCATTTAACCTTAATTGCCTCTTTAAAGGTTCTGTCTTGAAATACAGTCACATTAGGCGCTAGAGCTTCAACATATAAATTTGGAGGAAATATAATTCAGTCCATAAAAGGTAGATAGATACATACATACATACATACATATGGATAGATAGATAGGTAGATAGATGCTTAGAGAGAGTAGTTTACAACCATCAAGTAAACTTGGGAAAAAATAATCAGTGGGTTCTAAATCTCAGAGGGTTGAGAGTTTCATGGAAAGCAGGTGACTGTATGGTTTCATAGTATGTCCCTACAGATTGCCTATCAGTTGCAAAAAGAAAAGTAGTAACTAAGCAATGGAGAAAACAAACAAACACTTGACTAGGTGATCAGAATTAACATCAGCAATCCAGAGCAGAGGGGCATCACGTGCTTTCAGATGTGATACCCTGAGAAAGACACAACATTACTTTTATAATATTCTGACTGAGGCTATACAGACAATCCCAACTTGAAGGACATTCTGTAACACAACTGGTCTGCATTCTTCAAACTCTCAATGTCATGAAAGACAAGAAAAGACTGAGTTACTGTTCCAAGAAAAATAAATAAAGATGACAACAAAATGCAACACATGATTCTGAACTGGATCTTGTACTAAAGGGGAAAAAATTATTTAAAAAAGACATTATTGCATCAATAGAAAACATTGGAATCTAGACTGTAAATCTGAAAAACCATTGTATTAATTTTAAATTTCCTGAACTTGCAAAGTGTACTGTGGTTATATAAGAGAATATTCTTGTTTTCAGGAAATACACACTGAAAAATTTAAGGATCCAGGGGCATCATATATGGAGGCTGAGGCTCTCAAACTCAGCTAGACATTCAGACTCATAAGAACCTTAAAGGCCATACTTGGCACCACTCTCATCAGAAGGAACAGGGTAGGAATCACAGCTTGCAGATGGGGAGTGTCAGGCATCGTTTTCTCCAGGAGTCCTTGCTGCAGCCCAGCATCTCAAAGGTTGAGAGACATGATCCAAATTAGATGGTTTCAGAAACTGATGTAGCTAAAATATTTCAGACTCCACAGGGCCAATATCTGCAATAAGAACTCTATAAGCAGTGCTTCCAGGGCCAAAGGATATGCCAGTTATGAGTCAACACATTCTGGGAAGCCCAAAATATGGTTTACTATCGAGTATTCATGCTGTTTACCAATTTGAAATCATTTTTTTCTGTAAGTATCTAGCAACCCAGTTGACATTCCAACATTTATCAGGTAAACCAGAGGAACAGAGCTAGAGAGTTCATCAAATACCAAATTTTCATGCAAATAGGAAATGTTTTTGTTCAACCTTTTTCATGGCAACAATTCTCAGATGGTTCATAAGAAATAATAATAGTAGTATGTGCATATATGTGTGTGCATTTGTGTGTACAGAATAGACAATGACAAAACAAATGTAGCAAAGTAATAACTTCATGTTTTCTTAGTTCTTCATAGTCTTTAAAATTTTCATTGGAAATTCCTTCAGTAAACACTCCTTTTTTTTTTTTTTTTTTTTCTTTTGGCCATGCCTCTCGGCTCATGGGATCTTAGTTCCCCGACCAGGGGTTGAACCCACACCCTCAGCAGTGAAAGCGCAGAGTCATAACCACTGGACCACCAGGGAATTCCCAGGAAATACTTCTTAATTGGTGAATATGGATGTAGAGTCTTATAAATGAATAATAAATAAATAAATGGGAGTTATCTGTACTAACCTTGAATCTTTTCTGTAAGTTTGATAAATTTTCAAAGTAAAATGTTTTTTGCAAAGTGGAATGAAATATCAAAAAAAGGAATTTTAATTAATGTTTCAAACACTGCAACTTTCTTTTTTTAAATGATTTTTGACAGTTTATTTCTAAGCAACCCAGACACTATATGTAAATATTCAGCAAAAAAATAATCTCTCTTTACTTCCATGGTACCCATGCAATGTGCAATTTTTCTGGGCTTATAGAAAGCATTGACATTTTAAAAATCACTGATAAAAGAGAAAATATGATCTGCTTAGATTATGTAGACTGATGGCGTTCAAAGAACGCTCACATGTTATTTTTAAAAGATCTATTATATTTCTCTATGGTGGTTTGAACATTGTAAATAAAAGTCAAAATTAATTATGCAGATGATAAAAAATAAGGCATATTCTGTCTTTCCTAATTGGACTTGAAAGTTGCCTTTCAAGCTTTGCAGCCTACAATCTACAGCTCATATGGGATTCTAGACACTTTCATAAAGTTCAAAAGTGCAGTCAACTTCATTTCCCATCCATGAACATTTGGATTGACCTTAAAGCTCTTAAAGGAAATGAGAATGAAAGCCTACATTCAAGTAGTGAGGCCAGTCAGCAGTGGGTAGTCATGAAATGAGATGAATCTCTTTTACTGATGTCATTCCTGTCATACTCTTTACTAATCAAATGTAAGGAAAATGTGGCGTATAAAAGAAATAAATGTGGAAGTAAAAAATTGTGATGCTTTAAGTTCATTTTATATGGTTTAATTATTCAATGATGCCACTTAAATGTTTTTTTTATCATGGACAACATGCTAAAGATATATTTTGAAAGAATATTGTATCTTATATTTTCTTAGTACATTATAGTCTTCAAAAATTTCATTGGAAATCTCTTCAGTAAACATTCCTTAAATATTTAGTACATGTCAAAGTGTGAAAAATTATCTAGAAGAAATCAATCCTTCTGAAGTAGGTGTTCTCATTGCCATTTTACATATAAGTAAAACTAAGGGTAAATATTAAAGTCTAACCAGATAGGAAAAGAATGATTTTTAATATAGAGAAACAATATTTCTATTTTTCACCTTAATGTGTGTTTTTCTTTATTTTTGCATTATAAGGGAGTTCTCTGGTGGTCCAGTGAGTAAGACTCTGCGCTCCCAATGCAGGGGACCTGGGTTTGATCCCTGGTTGGGGAACTAGTTCCTGCATGCATGCCTCAGCCAAGAGTACACATGCCACAACTAAGAAGCCCACATGCTACAACTAAAGATCCCTCATGCTGCAACAAAGACTGGGTGCAGCCTTAATTAATTAATTATTTTTAAAAACTGGCATTATAGGACTACATATTAATGCATGTTAATACACAGATGATCTTCACAAGGCATAGAAAAATCACCTCTATCTCTTTCAGCAGCACCTCCTTCTTCTGACCCTTGTTCAGAGATGTAGATGCACAGTTTTAGACTTTTTAAATGAGTCAGAGATAGACTATGGGATCATGTTACATTGAAAAGCATTTTTATTTAGTATATAGCATTCCTTTTTTGAACAAAAAAAATTTGGATATAGCCAATACTATGTCAACATGAATATTACATATCCATAATAATGGAAAATTCCTACAGTTTCTCTAAATTGTCAACAAATTATCACAAGTATTATTGCTTGTTACCCCATAGCAATCCTATATTATAGATATGATCATTTCCAAGTTAAAGGTAAGAAAACTGAGGCTCAGAAATACTCAGACATACACTCAGTAAGAAATAGAGAGAAAAATCAATATCGTATTTAGGTTCCAAGTCCAATATTCTTCTCTCCACACCAAAAATAAATTTTGTTTCCTCCCAAAATTTTTTGAAGTAAGAAAGATGAGAAGTTAGCTGTTTTATTTTCTAAGGTTAAGCTCTTTAGGAAAAAATAAAAGCACCCAAGGCTCTAAGCCTGCAAAAATTCGTCTTTTGTTATCCCAAGGGTGATTGAAGAGTTCCCACATTTTTAAAGGTTATGCTCATGGCAATTGTGCTACAGTATTTTTGAGTGCTGCCAAGAATTGAAGAAGAACAAGTGGCCAGATCTCAGAGAAAACTAAATTCTCCTAGTCAAGAGTACAAAGGCAACGGGTGACTGGAAACATATCCAATTACCACACAGGACACTGGCCTGAAAGTTGAGGTGGAGGCTGTGATTGTCAGAGATTAGTCAATAAGCACCCTTAAAATTGTAATGGAAATGCTGGTTCTAAGCTTGGCAAGTGGAGGAAGAGTATTCATTGACCTGTAAAACCACCTAAACCCTTATACACCACATAGGCCTAGGCAATGAGTAGCTCAGCACTGACTTTCATGGACAAAGGAAGAGCACAACCTCAACAAATATTCACATTGAATGTGCCAGGGCGGTCTGAGTTCCCCAGAAGGCAGGGTCTGAAAGGACTTTGTTGTAAATGTGAGCGAGGGAGCAAGAGTGAGGAAGACATGTGTTGCAAGAAAGGAGGGAGAACCAATATAAAGATGCATGATGCAGTTGGCCAATAACTGCTTGCTCATTCTAACAGGACCTCCTGAAGAGTCAATAAAATGCATCTCAGGACTGACCCTCAGGGAAATGAAGGGGGAAATTTTTATACACCATTGGTCAAATGTTGTCCTCATGGGGCATAACATCACAACTAGGAAATGCATGAGCTGTTCTCAGTGCCTCCACTTTAACATTGACAGCAAAACCCCAGGCTAGAAGAAAGAGGAGCTTGTAACATGGGCCATGAAACTGGTTATAGCAGCAGCAACAGCTCAGATAAGAAGCTATGAGGGTGAGACCCTCTTAAATAATGCATAAGAGAAGTTTCATATTAACTAGTCTCATACAACTCAGATATAACACACCCTCTACTAAATCTAATCCATCAAAGAATTGCCACAAAAGGGAAGGTCCATGTCAGTCTCTGTAAAGATTTAAGGTAAGACGATTATGGGAACAAACCTCCATTTCTACATTTCTTTGTGGGAATACTCGTCTCTCTTCTGCATCTCCCATTGTCGTTTGCTTACACCTTCAGTCAATTGATCTGTATTGCTCACCTTTGTCACCAAGGGATCTGAGTCTTTACTTGCTTTACCTTTGTCAAACTGTGATGGCTTTCATTATGCATTTGCCACTTAGTTCTCTGTATTGGGTTGTAATTTTCCATGCTCCTGCTGTTTATCAGATATCTTGGCTCCTGATGGAAATTGGGATTCAATTATTCTTGCCAAAATAGTAACACTTTTCTGTGCCTGTTAGATTATTGGCATTAAAAACCTCAACATGACCAGGTGTTAGTTGTGGCTTCAAGTTCAGTGAAAACGTTGTTGCATTTCCTTGAAGAGGAAGCTCTGACATGAACCTCATGTTTTATTAGATTGGCTGCATCTGGATGTTAGAATATATGAAAAAGCCAGTGAAGCCTATGGCCATGCATCCATCGTATCCTCCTTTGCCATAAAAACTGTCTCTCCTGGTGTGAGACAGTGTTGTGTGTGATACTATGTCAACAGATTTGACTCCTGTAAGACTTAGGAGAGCAGGACAGTGCTGCTGGCAGAAATAGTGCATTCAGAGAAGGCAAATCCATATCCAGAGTAGACGTTAACTGAGAAGCCCAGGGGAGAGAGGGACAGGAACAAGGCCTGGGCCTGAGATGAAGTATCCTCAGGCTGGACCTGTATGAGGCTAGGCAAAGCCCACATAGAATGGGTTGCTGCAGCAATGGCTTTATGTGTATGAAATAGTGCATATTACATGCTTAACACAGAGGTCTAGGTATCAAGGGAGAAGGAGATTCTTAAAATTACTGATATTTAATTTCCAACCCACGTAAAAGACACTCACGTCACTTAACTTTAGCATTGTGACCTTCCTTGTAAAATATCTTGTAAAAGGATCACACACTTTACATTAACTAATGAAATGGATCAACAAATCTTTTATTTCAAGGGACATTGCTTGAACTTTGCTAGAATTCGTATCTTAATCCCAAAAGCAGCCACAAAGAGTTGATGGAGTTATGCCATGGCCGCTTGGGTATCTGATCTCTGACCCATTTGGACATAGCTGGACAAATATTCCAGGTGCTCATTCCAGAGTGATGTTATAAAAATTCCCAACTCAAAAAGACACTCTGAAACACAGTAGTCACTGATTTTAGTCTCTAGGAAGCAACTTTCCCTATCAGCAGACAACTCCTAATAGTTAAAAAAAAAGGGGAGTAGCATTAACCCTGAGGTTGTGTTAAACTCTTGGTCACTGACTGCTGTAATCATGGTTCTCTCTCCTTGTTTATCATAAAATCAAAACAACCTGACATTTCAGCAGCTGACGTTTGTTTTTCTATAGGGAAAATTCAGCTCACAGTAAAAATCAGACACCAAATGTTTCCCTCGGATTGCTCAAATTCCTTTTTTTGGCTTACTCACTGGTAAGAATATTGTGGAGCACATGCTTATTTATGGTTGATTACTGCTAAGATGCTTATAGTGGTGAATTCTCAATTGAAATGATTCAGTCAAAAGAAGTACATGTGCACCTTCAAACCCTTGGAATTTAATTCTGTAATCATAAGAACCGTGCATAGACTGAAAAGGTGGTTAAATCAGAAATAAAATTTCAGCATTTTTCTTTGTGTGCCAAGTGAATTCCTTGGTGATTTGAAGATGAAAAGCAAGAGATACCAGGAGTACTAGTTTAGATTGTTTAATATAAGCACCTTCCTGTTATAAAATGGAAGGAAAATGATGTGATAGTAACAAAATCTAAAATAATTTACAGTAAATAACATACACAAGAAATATGCAAAGAATATTATTAAGGGACATAAAAGAAGATCTGAACAAAAGAAGAAATATAGCATAAGGCTGGATAAGAAAACTTAAAAATAAAAATTTCATCATCCTGTATTTACTACCTAAGATTAATACAATTCCAAAGTCTTTATAGGGTGCTTGGCTATTTTTAACTTGATGAATTTATAATCAGATTAATATGGAGTAACAGATGTTTGAAATAGCCAAAAAAGTTGAAAAGGAAAAATACATGTGTTCCACATATTAAAATTAAATTTAAAATTTCAGTAATTAAAACAGTTGATTTGAGAGCTACAGTGCAAGAGTAGATACAAAAAGAGAGACGGAATCTTCCAAAAGCATGGTGTCAGGATGGGAGCCCTTATGAATGTATTCTGCGTGAGAGTTGGCATTAGTTATCTCACAGAGCTGAAATTATAAACCTTGGCAGTAAGAACTCTTTATCAGCTTCCAAATTATGCACATGCCCTTTTGATATTCATCTAAGGGAAAACTAAAGGGAAACAGAAGATATTACACCATGTGGGTCCATTGATGTCAATATTTGCTGCAGACTTGGAGGGTATATGTGGGAAAGGAAGTCAGTCACATACAAATTCATGCCTCAGCAAATAACATTGATAATATAAAACTTGAACATTGAATCTTGGACTTTATGTACTATGAGTTATGTAATACTTATAGGTTTGTGTGACAAATTGTGTAGCACAATCTTGACTGAATTAAATAAATAAAATCTCTCTGTTTTAGGTTGGAATTCCACAGAAGCTGATAATTACTTGAGTGCGCACAATTGATTTGGGAAGTGACTCCTGGAAGCACTGGTGAGATAGCAGGGAAGTGAGACAGAGAATAAGGGTATTTTCCTTATTTCAGATGTTTTGACATTTTTTGATACTGTGCCTTAGCTGCTTGGCTCCTTCCTCCTTCCTTTCCTCCTTCTTTCTTCCTTTCCTCCTTCTTTCTTCCTTTCCTCCTTCTTTCTTCCTTTCCTCCTTCTTTCTTCCTTTCCTCCTTCTTTCTTCCTTTCCTCCTTCTTTCTTCCTTCCCTTTTCTTTCTTTCTTTCTTTCTTTCTTTCTTTCTTTCTTTCTTTCTTTCTTTCCTTCCTTCTTTCCTCCTTTCCTTCTTTCTTTCTGTCTTTCTTTCTTTCCTTCCTTCCCTCCTTCCTTCTTTCTTTTCTTTCTTCCTTCCTTCCTTCTTTTATTTGGGGGGAGGGGGGCTAGACAATAGTTAAGTGCTTAAAATAGAAGGATTTTTAAATTAATTCTGGATACATAAAAAAGCTTCTCTATTCATATTTACCTTCTATTCACTCTTCCCTAAGTGCTCCTGTAGTTGATTAGTGGATGGAGTCCACAGAACATGGAGCTTGGAAGGGCTTCTTAAGATATTTGCTTTATAGCAGATTGTGATGAATTCTAAGTGAAGTATTGGCAAGGGTTCTAATCCCGATGATTGCCTACACTCAGCTCGATGGACTCCCAGGGCAGCAGCCACCTCTAGTCTCCACAAAGTTGACTCATGTCAATCCCTTACACTCTCCATAGACCCAGAACTGCCATTCTCGGGCAGCCTGGAGCTTGTCTCTGAATGAACTCCAACTCTGGCTGCCTTAAGGACACACAGCCCAATCACCTTTCCTTTCTTTTTCCCTTCCGTGTCTACGGTAACTCCATGTCAGTCTTGTGCCCAGGAGTACAGAAGGCTTATGTCGCTCCCTTTTTTTCACAATAGAGGTTGATTTCTCATCAGAAAAAAGGGCCAGAACTTTTAAGGATAAAAGCCTCTTTAGCTTCCTCCATCTCCAGCTTGACAGAGGAATACTTTGCTTTCGCTATTAAATAAAAGTTTAAAAAATCAGTTTCTGCCCACTTCAATCTGAGGAAACAAGTCGGGCATCACCACTGGGGCTCTTTTCTTTTTCTATTTCAAATGTTCATTTGAGTGAACAAGATCGTGTATGCTTGAATGGGAAAACTGTGAAACAGGAAACCAGGGAATAACGTATCGAAATACTGGCCCAGAGAAACAGTGCAGAAATCACAGTTGTTAGTACTTATACGGAAAAAAATGTATTGAATTATCAAAGAATTTATAGCACAATAAACACAAAGCAGCCCACAAATGTCTGCAAGTATTTGAAAATACCCCACGAGTTGGAGGTGTTCTTTTCATCTGATTATACACTACCTGAAATATTATATATGTAAAGCAATAACCACAAAAATAACAAAGAGCTTCTTTATTAAATATCAGTGTATTTAAATTAAATCTAACACATTCACTGTCATCTCTAAAAATGTGTACAGATAGTTGCTGATTTTGAAATTGAGTTGTATCTATAGTAATAGCCACACTGTCAAATAAGTAAGTTTGGTTTTAAAAGCAAGAAAAATAAATTATTCATTCATAAACCCATTCATTCATTAAATATTCATTAAGCATTTATTTTTGTTAGGCATTATATTAACTGATTTCTGCTCTTACGGATGTTTAAGTTTCAGTGTAAAAACTTGTAAATTATAATTAAATATAATTAACATTTTAATTATATATGATCTATGTACATACATATATAAACATTAATATATATACATACCTACCAATACACATATATGAGAATTTAACTGTAAAGGATGAAGAAAAGATACATGGTTCTAAATCTATAAAAAGGGATGCAAATTGATGACATTTATGCTGAAATCTGAATTGTAGGTTGGCACTACTTAGGTTAGGGATCTGTAAACATTTGTATAATTCCTGGATGACAGTAGAAATAAAACAACTTTTTCTGTCTGATCCAAATGCTCTGGTGTTCCAACGTAGAAATTATTAAAAGAGCCTTTACCACTGTCTGAGTATCATCTTTTGAAGAGGAAAAGACCTCAAACTATCCAGATATCATATCTATCAAAATGAGACAATATTTCTTAACTCTACAAGCATTAGTTCAATGAAATCCATCTGTTACTAGGTTTCTGGTAAAGTTGATCAGGGAGAACTTTCTCTGCTTGCCTTGAGAGTGGTCTGTAAAAATTCCATAAACAAATCACAAAGCTCTTTAATACGTTTTAAGGATTTTTTTTTCTTTTTGTTAGGCATAGTAAGAGTCTAGTAACTTTGAAACGCTTATATTCAGATGATTTTTTTTTATGGCACAACAACAGTAACCAAGCAAATAGGGACTATGCTGGAGAAATAATTTTGTCAAGTTATTCCCACAGTCCTGTCAAAGCTCTTTTAGTCCCCTTTATAATGCATTTGACTATTTTCTTTCGTGAAACATATTTTTGAAAATGAGCAAAAGTTTCTCATCGTATTAAAAGTGGAGTTTCTAAGTTTAAAGACGGCAATGTTTCAACAGCAGCTTTCGCAGCTCTATCAGCAAAATTATTGGCTTTTGGAAGCTTTGTCCTGCCCTATGTGAGCTCCACAATGAATTACTGATATCTGAACAGGGAGTTGTAAAGTTTCTGACAAAGCTGCTATAAATTTCTCATAAGATATTTTAGTTATCATTTTAAGTAGAAAATCCTCTATTTAAAAAATATTTCTCTGTTGTATGATAGACACCAAAGATGGATAGAGAGATAGATAGATAGACAGATTCATATTAAATCCAGAATTGAGAATTGCAGCTGTAATAATTACTATTAACTCTTCTGATTGAACAGACTTAATTCCAGACAAAACTTAAGCTTTCAATGTATTAAGATGTCACCTCAACATAGGAAGCCTTAAGTGAGCTACTTTTATTCCAAGCACATGACCCATCAGTAACATTATCAGATATGCAATATGAATAAGAATATCAGATAAATCAGGGCAGGATTTTCAAAATTTGGGATCTCCAAAGCTGGAGGAGAGGCTATTGCTAATTTCAGTTGTGTGAAAACCTCTTCAGATTCTAGGGCCCAAACCAGGGGATGTAGAGAATTATCATGCAAATGTTCTCTCAGAATTTTGTTTGCTATAAAAAATTTGGACTCCACTGTCTACAGTATTCTACCAGTCCCCCAAATTTTCTATGCTTTTGTTTGTAAATAACTAGAGAACATAGTAGGAGAGTCCCCCAAATCCTCGAGGGGTCCTTTGTCATAAATACTGAACTCCTTCATAAACTCCTATCATAAATACTGAACTCCACAAGCATTTGGACTTGTCCATTAAATGAACAGGAAGGAAGGAAAGAAGGAAGGAAGGAAGGGAGGGAGGCAGGGAGGGAGGGAGAGAGGGAGGAAGAAATTGTGGAGCAAAAATCAATTTCAGAGATAAACTTTGTAGACAATGATACTAAAGTCAGAAGTCAGATTAGCTTAGAATAGTTGCAGAATAGGAACTACAGAGATTAATGGGTAGGATTTTGTACAAATCTGTATAGTGGTTGATCATCTTTAATTAAAATTACCATCCTTCTTTACTGGAAGTTTGGAACTTTTACAGGGTAAGTGCGCCTGTTCAAATTATTCCTTGTTCTTCTAATTCTTTTATAACCAGTTTTATTCCCTTTAATTCAGCTCTCAGTAAATAATATTGTTTTACATATAGCCATGTCCTGTCCTTTTTGTAAACTATTTTTATGGGTCTATATCTCAAATTTAATTGGTATTATTATTTCAGGTCAAGGTGCTTTTCCAGCATAGTATGAGACAGACTGCCGCTCTCTGCCATGCCCCTCTTCTTAATTTAAAAGAAAGAATGCACACAGGAACCAACTCAGTGCCTTTACCCTAAGAAGTTCAACAGGCACTCCATCCAGACTACAGAAGATGGTAGTCATTAAGCTGCACAGCTGGTCTCTCCCCAAAAGATTTACAGGAGAATCAGGAGAAAGTAAGAATGCAGGTTCCTTAGTAAGAGGACTTACCTATAAGGGAATAACAGTGGAAAAGAAAAAAAGTAGAAGTTTTCCCCAAGATACTAACAATCTGTATTGATCTACACCAAAAGGAAAGCAAGAAATTTCTGAGGAAATTGCGAGATAAGTAACACCAGTATCTATCAGAAGAGACAAGGATAGATGAGCCAGAGGCAGTTATCGACATTTATGGTTCATGGGTGCCCACCTCCAAAATTTCCTAATCTGTCAATTTTGAGCCATTTGTCAATTGTCTCCTAGCTGAGAATTGTGTCCTGCTAGGCTGTCCCTTTACTCTTAATCTCTGTAATTCCTGCATCCTACAGAGCCTCTTGCTATAATCCTTCTTCCAACATCCTAGCTTCTTGCAATAGTGACCTGTAATCTCCCTTCTTCCATTCTTTACTTTATAGATTGTCCAGCGTTGGAGCTAGCTCATTTAGTAAAGAGTTCTAACTGAGCAGAAAGTTAAATATTCTTTAATTTCTTCTTTTTTCTTTGTCTTTCTCTAGATTATCCTAAAACTCAGTACTTATAGCCAAGATAATAATAATTATATGTCCTTACTATCCTACCACCTTAACTTGGGTTTGAATAGTTGGCAAGAGTGCCCAAACAAAGACTGACAAGACTAGAGTGTGCTTTTGATCTGTCCCAGTGTTCATGCCTGGGAATTTTGAGGCACAATGAACTGCTTATGGAAATCAATGGGGGACTCACCCATTTTTTCAGTATATCACTGCAACTTCTCCCAGCTCATGGAAAAGCTTAAGAACTGCTATTGGAAACCCCTCCTGATGGGTTTCTAATGAGGTTGTAGATAGTCCTCTTCCCTTGGCCACAATATCCCTTGATGTGATGATCTTATGGACCCCAATGTGCTCGCTTCATCCAAAGTGCAAAGTCGGCTGGTAGCTGAATTCCATGCAGTAGCCAGTGCATATCTCCATGCATGAGTCTGTAAACTGAAGACATACTTCAGAGGACTTCCACAGAAGGAAAAGAAGCTTTTAAATGAGTAATACCTATTGGTGAGAAAGGCATGTGGACAATCTGGGAATCCTGGGTAGCTTCTCAATGACATCAGCTTTGCTAATTATCAAAATAGGAAGGACTGGTTTTCCATGCATTGAGACAAGAAAAATGTAAATTCTATGGCACTTTGGTTTTCTTTCTCATGTTGATATTCATCAGCTTAATAGCTAGTTTGTTTACCTTTTTTCAAGCAATTAGTTCAGCTTCTCTCCATCCTGTTGCCTTCATATGAAGGCATGGTCTTTTATAGAGGTTCTCAATTATTTCGTTATCAGGTCCCTTCATCATGTCTGCTTTCCTAGCTACATGGTGTATGGATGATATGGGACTCTTACAGGTGGAATCCGGGTGGGCTCATGGTTAGACCACCAGATACTCAAACCTGTGTCCTTAAACAGAGCAGGTAATTCATGACCAGCAGAAGTTGTGCTCTCATCCATCTTTAAAGGGAAATTGATGGTAATTTATCCAAATTAAAAGAACTGTCCTTAGGCGACTGCAGGACTGGTTTCTCACATACCCATTCCAAATGTGACTGAAAGATATTAGCACTTTAAGAGAAAGACCTTCAAGCAAGATTCCTGGATTCCCAAATTTTGCAACCTTATGATGATCTTAATGGGATTTTAGAACTTGTATTACCCATGTTTTTTCAATAGTAAAATCTTGAATTTGGAGAGGGTGGTTCATCTGGCTAGTATTCCAAAAGAATGGAAAGATAAAAGGAAAACTTTCTATAATCCAGGGCTTCTAACCTGACTGTTGCATGGGCACAGCCCATCAGCCAGTCTGCTCAATTTCAGAACTAGCAGACATTTGTCCTCTTCACCAGAATTGTTGGGGCAGTATAATACAAATCCACTCAAGTGTTAAGTTTTATTTATGTAACTGCTTATGTACCTAATATCTTGCTGAGAGTCTAGAGATAAACCATTGTTTGCATCATCACTGGACTTTCTACGAGCAATTTTAATCTAAGACCTTATTTGTTACAAAAATTTTCTTCCTTATTTTAATTCACAGTGCTTATTGTAAGATATCCCTTCATATTTTCTCTTTTCATGAAATAGCTCTCATTAACTACAAGCATATACTTAAACAGCAATTATGTTTGATTCATTTCCTTGAGGAACTCAAGTTAAATATAATCATAATTTGTAATTATATTTCCTCCTCTACATGATTATTATATACCCTCAGGACTTGTTGATCTGTCCTAGTCCATCTGGCATTATTGGATGTCTCATCATATATTAAATAATATTAATCTCATCAAAGTACATTAGCATGATGTTACAATATCTGATACTGTGAATCACAAGACATTTTTTCATGGTTATTTTTAATAGCAGACATGAGTGTAATTTAATTATGTAATTGCACATCACTTGACAAAAATCTAACTTGATAAAGTATGATGCATAAACTACTCCATAGTATTAAATATTATTAGACTTTTCTAAAATATATGTTCACCGTATTTGGTGAATATACATTTGAGATAATTGAGTTCCAGAAAGAAATATAGTTATTAATAAACTATGTTAGGTAGAAGATTTATACCAAAATTCTAAATTACTTGCTAAAATCTGCAAAACACATCTCAACTGTTGATTTTACTTTCAATTTAGAATTAATGTACATAGTAATTATAGGAAAATCCAGTGTGTATGTAGCACCACATCCTTATTTATAAATAAATATCCTTGTTTACTGTTGCATATTTGACCAGCTGCTATGTAAGTATCAGGAAATATCAGAAACTATTCCATCTGCTCTTATTTGAAAAGATATTTCCTTTTGCTGTCAGTAGATCACTCTTGTTTTTGCTGTACACTTTATTAATCTGATATATAATAGCATGTTAAAATGCTTCTGGGAAATTGTCACTATGCGCACATATACACAGTAACACAGCAATTAAAGACAGCAATAATTGATAAATAATATTTTGAGAACTATATAAATAATGTAGATTATTAATTCAGTTCATGTGTTTTAGTTGCCTATCCTATATGACATGCCATGCTGGATAGTGGGAATACAAAGATGGTTACTGGTAGACTCTCTCCTTTCAAGGATCTCAGAGTTTAATGGGACTATAGGCAACTTTTTATGAGGAAACTATGAAATATCATGAAATTGAACTCAGTAAAAAAGGTTATGTTTGCTGTTGTTGTTCTTATTTTTTGTCAGAATTTGGAAGCTACTATATATCTCCCTTCCCTTCTACTAATTTAAAAAAAGAGAGAAAAAGAAAATACTTGGTACAAATTAGGCATAAAGAACTGGAGCAAAGAAATGTAAAATCACCTGAGGGAGTTCAAATACCTCCCAAGGTAACTGTAAGTCACTGAACTTTTAATTCATCTCTAGGAAGAATGGATTTATAAAAGGATAGAAAGGGTGGTTTATCATAAAACCATAGCTGGAAAGTTGGCACAAAAAGCAGCTATCCCTGAATTATCAGGGGAGCGAGGACACGGTAACCAAGTGATAAAAGAATTCCAGTTCCACTGAAATAAGTGATTATTTTTAATGTGGCATTTAATACTTCAGGAAATTTTTGACTGATTCCATTACAAATTTAATTTACTTAATCTGTTCCGATTCCAAGATTACCAATCTGACCATGTTTCTAGTAAAATAAAATCCAAACTAATCAATGAGAACTTCACCAAGAGCATATGGCTTTGTCCATTATGGGACTAAATATCAACACTGGCTATCACTTTATCAAATATTTGGGTGAGGCAGAAAGTTCCTGAACTCTCAGATATAGACCAAACAATTTAAGTTGAGTGATGACTTCACTTGATTTCACTTATTGTCTCACCCCTGATTTTAGACAGTGAGGTATGCACCAGAAGTTTACATATGAATAATTGGACAATGTGAGACATCAATATGACAGACATACATAAAACTATAAGAAGATCATCTGGACCAGACTGAGGGAAGACATAATACCCTAACCATATTACATGTGAAAAACTCTTATTGTTGTGTTTAAAGAAAGGAAAAGGAGTTTTCTAGGAGAGTGAGATCATCAATTATGAAATGCAACAAAGTTCCTAGTTTTGGTTGTGACTCTGCACATAGCTATCACCTCACTAAACACACATTGGTAATTCTCAAAAGTAAGAATTCTCAAATACTGAGGGAGTGGGGGTAAGGAGGTGTTGTATTTGTTGACTTTGCCTCCTTGAAATGAATTGTCATTATCCACATGCATTATTATTGCTGTTTATTTATCATGTAGGTCACCCATTTAGCAATGGTGAGTAGAGCCATCTATACTTTTGCTTAAACACTTTGAGTCATCTACACTTTTACTTAAAGCTTAAAGTATAATTCACCAGTCTACAATGCCACACTTGGTTCATTTGTACCTGTCATATGTAGATTCTGACCTCATATTTATCTCCTGGACCTTTCTGGGTACGCTGCTTGAAATTTCTCCTGTGCTCTACCAGCCATTGGAAAGTAAATATCACATTAAAAAAAACAGCTGAGTAATTTATCTACACTCATGATGTGGAAAGCACACTGGGTCTAGCATCAAAAGATCTTGTCCCAATCACTGATTTTTTTACTTAGAAGCTGCAGATACTGGCACCAACTAAACTCCTGAATTTTAGTTCCTTCCCTAGTAAGAGGGGATAAATAATACATTTTTCCAAATAATCTGCCACATTAATGTGCCACCATAAATATAACTCTATTCTTTGCAAATATAAAAAGGCTTGCTCAATCACAGGAACCAAATCAGTCAACGGAAAATAGACACCAAGCCTTAAAAAGCTAATAAAAAACTAATAAAAAATTACATCATTAGGAAGTTTTTTCTACTTTTTGTTGCTTGTCATAATGCAGAGAATGCTTCTATAAAATTGACTTAATTTTTTATAAATCAAGGTATTTGCTTATTTGTAGTCCATCTACTTGCAAAAGACAAATGAGTGAATGTACCATGAAAATATAATACAATAAGATTAGATACCATTAATAAAACATAAAGACAATTTGTAAAGGAAGAGAAAAGGAAATATATCAGGACATTTTGATAGCAGAATTATGCAACAAATTAACCAAGCACAAATTGTCTCTGAGTTGTATAACAGAGGTATGTTACCATGAAGTCTTGGGCTCCATTTTTTAAATGCTTATGAATGACTATTTAGTCAAATTAAAATCTCATCTACATGCTAATCATTTGTACTTAATTCCAGAGATTTCAGTTCCATATAATAAGATGCCCAGTGCTAGGACAAAGGTAATTGTTTGGGAACTTTCCAGCAGTTTGCACAAGTGAAGACTCAAAAGAGACAAGTATACTGTTGGGAAGGTCTAGGTTTTGCAGCCAGACTACTAGGTCAGACATCATCTTGTCCTCCTCACCTCTACAACCTTGGGAAGTTATCTTTATGTCTGTGTCTCCTTACCTAAAAAGATCCTCAGAAAACCTACTTCATAGTGTCAATTTGAAGATTAAATGAGTCAATACACGTCAAGTACTTACAGCAGCCTCTGCTCATACTCACTATCCAATTTTAGTGTTTGCTCTTTTTAAAATTAATTGATAAGACCATGAGATTGACTTCTTTTAGAAAAGTCCTCAATATAGGTACCTCAGTAAAAAATGTATATTGATTACCCATGTGGTGTTCCAAGAAAAACCTGTGGGGTCATTTTAAATCAGGATGCAAGTGCAGCAGACTAGATATTATGTGTGTTAGTGATATATGATGCATGTACTGTCTTGATTACAATTTAGAAAAAGGAGGAGACAATCTTTCTGTTATAAAGAGAATAAACAATGTGTCAGTGTGTGTGTATGTGGGGAGGAGTGAGGAGATAGAGTGTATAATGTTCCCATATTCCTCCCACTTCCTGCTGCCACACATGCAGTTCTTTGAAATTGAATGATTAAGGCTATATCTATGGGAAAATGTACTGTGTGCTACCGATTGCCTTATTTGGACCATAATGTCTATTATTAGCTGTTATCCCAGGAAATCTAGCTAATTTAAGAGAGTGCATCTTGTATAAGGACCTGAGCCAGCTGTTAGGGGAGCTGCCAAAGCAGTAGTATACAGTATATTGTTCTGGACAAGTGGATTTAAACTCTAGATGCATATTTGAATCATTTTGGTAAATTTTATTTTATTTTTTTGAATTTTATTTTATTTTTTATACAGCATGTTCTTATTAGTTATCTATTTTATACATATTAGTGTATATATGTCAATCCCAATCTCCCAGTTCATACCCCCCTCCACCCCCCTACTTTCCCTCCTTGGTGTCCATACATTTGTTCTTTACATCTGTGTCTCTATTTCTGCCTTGCAAACCGGTTCATCTGTTCCATTTTTCTAGATTCCACATATATGCATTAATATACGGTATTTGTTTTTCTCTTTCTGACTTACTTCACTCTGTATGAGAGTCTCTAGGTCCATCCACATCTTTACAAATTACCCAGTTTTGTTCCTTTTTATGGCTAAGTAATATTCCATTGTATATAGGTACCACATCTTCTTTATCCATTCATCTGTCAATAGGCATTTAGGTTGCTTCCATAACCTGGCTATTGTAAATAGTGCTGCAATGAACATTGGGGTGCATGTGTCTTTTGGAACTATGGTTTTCTCTGGGTATAGCAGGATTGCTGGGTCATATGGTAATTCTATTTTTAGTTTTTTAAGGAACCTCCATGCTGTTCTCCATAATGGCTGTATCAATTTACATTCCAACCAATGGTGCAAGAGGGTTCCCTTTTCTCCACACCCTCTCCAGCATCTGTTGTTTGTAGATTTTCTGATGGTGCCCATTCTAACTGGTGTGAGGTGATACTTTATTGTAGTTTTGATTTGCATTACTCTAATAATTAGTGATGTTGAGCATCTTTTCATGTGCTTTTTGGCTATCTGTATGTCGTCTTTGGAGAAATGTTTATTTAGGTCTTCTGCCCATTTTTGGATTGGGTTGTTTGTTTTTTTGCTATTGAGCTGCATGAGCTGTTTATATATTTTGGAGATTAATCCTTTGTCCATTGATTCATTTGAAAATATTTTCTCCCATTCTGAGGGTTGTCTTTCCATCTTGTTTATAGTTTCCTTTGCTGTGCAAAAGCTTTTATGTTTCATTAGGTCCCAATTGTTTACTTTTGTTTCTATTTCCATTACTCTAGGAGGTGGATGAAAAAAGATCTTGCGGTCATTTATGTCAAAGAGTGTTCTTCCTATGTTTTTTTCTAAGAGTTTTATAGCATCCAGTATTACATTTAGGTCTTTAATCCATTTTGAGTTTATTTTTGTGTATGGCATTAGGGAGTGTTATAATTTCATTTTTACACATAGCTGTCCAGTTTTCCTAGCACCACTTATTGAAGAGTCTGTCTTTTCTCCATTGTATATCCTTGCCTCCTTTGTCATAGATTAGGTGACCATAGGTGCATGGGTTTATCTCTGGGCTTTCTATCCTGTTCCATTGATCTATATTTCTGCTTTTGTGCCAGTACCATAAAATTCAGATCTCCCAAGAATTTAAAAAATCAGATGCTGACCACACCCACTAAAATTTGGATTTAACTAGCCTAAAGTTGAATGGGAATATTGTTATTTCCAAAGGAAGAATACAATCAGGGTGACTGTACTATCCTGGATGCCTCAGACAGGCAAGGGGAGTAGAAGCAAAAACAGGGTCTTTCACTTTCAACAATGGAAATCTACACTTATTAGTTTGGACTGAGTGAGAAAATACCAGCAATCTTTGGGAGTACCTGGTGAAAATAATCCTCAAAAAGCTAATTCTCAAAACAGTGCCAACTAAATGATATGGTACCTTATTTAGTATTTCAATATTATTCAGTAGGAAGTATCAGACATATACATCTATATTGCTTTGTATGCAATCCCACTATTATATTTTTGTCTGAGTTAGCAAAATAATGACTCATAATTATAAAATATATAACTATATATAGTTATATAATATGACATATATCAGTAAAAACCACAAATACTACAACTTGATTTATCCCAGAATGTTTTTAAATTGTCTTGAAAATATATATGTAACTTTTACCTTAATAGGTAATACAAAAAAATGAAATAATATTCCTTGGCTGATAGTGGTAAATCTCCAATGGTAAAGGATAGAATATTTTATAAAACTGGATGGGTGATTATATGGAGTTTACCTTTATATAATTGAAGGGTTTAAATATCTATCTAATTTCAAAGATTTTTTGGAGTAGGAAGGATTTACTGACTGGATTGTTTTCTCTTATAAAGTGAGTAGGCTAGAGTTGGAACCAGATGTCAAAGCCATGTTACACAGCTTTTACCAAAGGAAAAGGAGCATTAATACAATTGGCAAAGGAAGAATTCTCTCAGAGATAGATGTTGCAGAATATCTATGTACATTGAAATTCTAACCCGCAGAAAAATCACTCTTAAGTGGAAAATATAAATTAGCTTCTAATGTGGATTGTCATAGAAAAAGAACCATAAATCTTCAATATATAGTATGTGAAATTGGCTCTTTATATCTTTTACTATAGTGTTTACCATTTACAGTCAATTAAGTTTTGGATTCTGTCTTCAGTTCTTCACAGAACACAATAAATAATACATAAACAGTAAGAGAAGTTGTTTAATTTTCTGAAATTTTATCTAGTCCTTTCTTATAGTAATTTCCAACTATTAGCTCTGTAATTCTATATAAAACTTTTTTAGTAAATCATTAGAAACAATTGTAAGATGTGTAATATGTTTTGACCTCTGTTTAAATTTGATCCAACCAAAATGTATTTTTTGGTTTCCTCTCAGTAAGTTCCTAAATGGTGTTTTAATATTTTTTTACTTGAAAAATATTACTGATTTTTCTTTTGCATCCTCTTTAGGATTTTAAACCTACTGTCTCCTCTTATGTTGTCTAATCTGTGTGGCATCATTATGTAGCAGGGTAGAGTTGGACCTACATTTTCCTAGAGGCAACCAGTAAGTGAATTCTATTAACACCAATTCATTCCTTCAAGTTCTTGTTTTTAATCTACCTTGCTAGTTAACAATCTTTGAAATATACAATTACCCTGTCTGTGTTAACATAATAAGATCAGATAGTATCCCTTCCATAAATTTATCCTTTATGGAAAATATTCATGTAAAAATTACTGAAACAAGAAAAAAATGATCCATGGAAATATTTACCATTTATATGTGTTTCAATGTTTTACTATTTATGACTATTTTTTAGCTACTATTAGCTAAAACTGTATTTTAAAATTCAGAATACACTGGGAAATTATAGCATAAAGTGAAGTAAAATTTATATAATTATGTTATAGAATGTATTATATTGGTTAGATGTTTTAGAAATGGAGATAAAACAAGGTTTCTGTTAAGCAAACATGAATAGGAAAATTTGTAAACAAAAAAGGAAAGGAAAAAGACCAAACCTGAAGGTTGATGGTCAGAGAATATATTTGAGCTTAACCATCTCTAACTCTCTGGCTCTGATGTCAAGAAGTAGATGCTCAAAATGATGAGGCTTTAGGTAGAGGTTTTTTTCAGGCCTGTCTGCTGAGACCTCCTGCCAAAGGAAGAGGAAATCTTGAAGACACCTTTCCTTGCTCTGACTCAGTTCCCAATACTTTCACACACCTCACTTTTCCCTCTCATCCTCTCCCTGACCCCAGAAGCTTTTGTTCTGTGGTCCCTAAGCAGTGAGATGACCACTGAACTGATTCACCTGCCCTTTCCCCTTTGTGGTATTGGGGGAGGGTGTGGGCGGATGGAACAGGGGAAATCAGTGCTTCCTCCAGTTTTAGACTGTTGCATATACCATCACAGTAAGTGATTAAAAGTGTAATTGGCTACTCTGACACTTGACAGCTCAACTTTCTCTCTCTCCTGGCTCAGCTTTCTCTCTCCCAGCTCAGCTGAGCTCCTGACACATCCTTGAGAAAGATATGAATCTTGTACCAAAACGTGAAAGAAATGGTAAGGCCACATCCATTTTCCTGATTTGTAGATAACTCGAATTTAAAAATATTAGGGGCACTGTTAATTTTTAAAGTTGTTCAGGAAACTGAAAAATATAAAGCATTCTTCTAGTGGTTAATTGTTATCAGTGATTCAGATGCCATAATATTAGAGTCACAGAAAAAACTAATTAATGAAGAATTCTTACCTTGTATCTTCAGTTTTGTTTTCTGTAACCCTGACCTCTGAAAGCAAATTATAATTTTACCAGCAGAATTGAGCAAAGTGGAGCTAAGTCAAAAAATATGTCCAACTTTCTAATAAATCTGAATACTCTTTGTAATTATAGAAAATAGTCACTTGGTTCTAAAAAGATCCCATTGTTTCTCTAAATGCCACCTCATTAATCTATATGCCATCTTATATGTCTATTCTATAGTGACAAGAAAAGTTAAAATAAGCAAAAGAAAGATAAATGCCAATTCTCCAAGCTGTTTAGAAAATTATTTTATTGTTTAATTGGCTCCACTACTACAAGAAGATTTCCAAGTAGGCTGAAAATTTTTATTTTTAATATTAATATCATTAATTCTTCAGATACCTGCATTGGCTGCTAAAAAAGATTCTCTATTTCTTTCCTTACTCAATTCTTTTTCGTAATATTTCCCAGGCACAGAACCTGTGCACTGTTAATCGTGTCACTCACATTTTATTTTTCTCCTGGCTATACAAATATATTTCCTCAAATTCAATCACTTGTCATTCCCAAGAAGCAATTTCCAAGATTTTTCATACTCTTTAGAATTCATTACCTTGGCAGATTCTTTTTAAAATTCCCACTCTCTTCTCAGTTAGGATTTTTAGGTCTCCAGGGATGTTCCTTAATGATAAAAGTATAATAGAGCATGTATAAAGTACATTTTTCTCTTCCAACTTAAAAAAAATGTGTTATGTATTTTTCGTAGATCCTGCCAATCTGGAGATATCAATGTCAGCTACACAGTACTTCTTCTGTGGCTCTACTCCCACACTTGTAGGAAAACCAGCTCCTTGAAGTTCCTCCAAAATAGTTTTGTCAATCTAGAGGGATTCATCTCCAATAATGAATCTTCCAACACATATGACTGATACTTTACTATTGTGTTACTCCTGCTCTGGATTATGAAGACTGATTTCTACTGATACTAAAAGTAGAAGATATTATGTTGAGGTCCCCTGAAGGCACCAATGAATTGATGCTCTTACTGGCTATTATCTAGTCCAAATTTGTGGATGCCAAGATTTAAATGTGTGGGTTTTACAGTAGAGCATTAGGGTCCAATGATGAGGGAGTCAAAAGTACCTGTAATCACAGCCAGTGTTGAAGTTTCTGTTGTCAATGCCTTGATCATCATCATGCTGAACTTACTGCCACTTTGGTCCCACTGTCATGCTGGGACTCATCTTGCTCACACCTTGCACTAATGGATCACACAGCCATTTTATAGAAATGCTTCTTTAGGGTTTTGAATTTTTTTTGCAGGCATTATTACTGTTATTATTATTATTTGCAGTTTTTAAATACTGTATTCCCTCCTACCCTATTTGGACATAAATATATATGATCATTGCCAATGTACATTCCATAGATCAGTTACAGATCCTAGAATATTTATAACCTTGCAAGGCTTATGTAATTTTTTTAAACAAATTTAGGATCTTTCCTATCAGTGTCCTTGTAATGCAAGAAAATAAAACCCAGTCATTCATCCCACAAACATTCTGCTTGCTACAATGAATGTAGTTTGGACTCAAGCTGGGAAATTTGTTCTATAATGTGTATAGATTGTTCTATAAACTATAACCCTGTCCCCAACACACATACCAAATTGTACCAGTTTTCTAAACAGAGTTTTGATCCACAGAGTTTTAATCCTGGGATTAATAAGACCTCAAATTTCATGAAAAGGTGACAAAATTAATCCTGGAAAGATAATTTGCTGTCATAAACTCTAAAAAGATTATTCTGAAATTTTTTTTATTAAATGTCTCCATATGTTTGTAAAATTGAGTACTGATCACTTACCCCTCACAGAAGAAGATTATCATATTAAAATTCATCAAGTACATTAATATGGAATTCTGTTGTCATCTGTGGCTGACTTCACACAATCTGCCCCCAATACAATCTAAGAAAGGAGTGGGTCACTAATATTATTAAAGAATAAAAACATAAAATAAATACATTTTCTTTTTCCTACTGAACTATAAACCAACCCCAGGTTATCTCTTATTTTGATGGCCTAATCACTTGCTATTCAAATTACTCTCTACGGCCCATCAGCAATGGCATCGTTAGGGAGCTTGTTGGAAATGCAGAATCTTGGGTTTCACCTGAAACATATTGAATCATATTTGCATTTTATCGATCCCTAGAGGATTTTTATACACTTTAAAGATTGCGAAACACTGTCAAAACCATTCATCAGTTATTATTTACTCATTCCAAGTTCCAGGTTTTCTGCTTCAACCAATAAATTATCTGCTGTTTCCAGATGACTTTATTCATAAGTATTGTTATTTCTTACCCTTCACTGTACTCTCAGAACTTTTAATGTATAACCCAAATTGATGAACTTTTTAATGAGTAATACTAGTTAAAATATCATTATTTTACTTTAAATCTGTGGAACTTCATGATGAACTTATATTATCAATAACACAGTACTACGTAGATAATTTCCTTCTCCATTTCACTATTAGTACTTCCCAAATTCCTTCTGTTTAAGTAACTTTACAAATACTATATGGTGCATCTTATTTTACCAGAAATCTTTAATCCAAGGATATCGTAATGAAATGATCAATGTAACTATCTCTTGTGTGTTAGAATCTGTATCCATTGCACTTTGAAATGTCTTGATTATTTTTTAAACGGTTACGTAGTTCCCTAGACCTGCAACACTCTTGGGATCTTAGCAATATATGTACATCAGAATCACCAAAATGAAGTGGTTCTAACTGTTAATAACTATCTGCTACACAGTGAGATTTTAATTAGACGGAAGTGTGAGGTTCTCTAGGCATGCACAGTTTGAAAAAAAATAGAAAGAAATAAAGAAAGCAGCTGACGCTAAAGTGAAAATCAGTTAAGAACTGCTACTCCAAATAAAGAACTAAATTAGGGACTCCTGCAAGTACCCCTTTTCACTACCAGCAATGTATTCAGTTTTGCCCCAAATTAAGAATAGACCTTTTCCTAGATAGGAATTAGGCAGTACTATTCCTAGTAGCTCAATGATTTCTATTTTCACCTTGTGACTGAATTCCAAACTAAGCCTCCAGCCTCTCAGGACTGGATTTTTTTATCCCTGGGCCACAGCTTCTTAGACAAACAAGACCCTCCTATCCATCATGGACTGCCTGTCTCATTCACTACATTTACCTGCTTTTTGGAATTCCACGGATTACCTATTTTTCCCCTGCTGTGATGATCACCATGGCTTTTATATTTAGCTTGAAATTTAGTTAACTACCTTGCACACAACTTTTCTCATTTTGTACCATGACTTTCCTTACTTTAATGATTAAAAAAAATTTTTTTTTAACTTACCTCTGGTCTTTCCCTCAAGGAAGGTTAATAAGTCTACACCTCTCAAACAACATGTTCTCCCAAACTCCTGCTTGCACCTTTCATTACTTATATCCACATCACAATCTAGTGACCAGACCACAGCTTTGAGAAAAATAAGAAGAGGCATTTCCAGGGATGGCAGAAAAGATGTCACATTTGAACATCATAAACTGACTGTAAGAAATGGAACAAAAAGAAATATTCTATGTATCACTGAGAAGCCTCTCCCGTTGCGGAGCACAGGCTCCGGACACGCAGGCTCAGCGGCCATGGCTCACGGGCCTAGCCGCTCCACGGCATGTGGGATCTTCCCAGACCGGGGCACAAACCCGTGTACCCTGCATCGGCAGGCAGACTCTCAACCACTGCACCACCAGGGAAGCCCTCTATGTATCACTTTTAAGGGTGATCAACTTTTCCAGGAAAGGAAACACTACCCATGAATTGTTCAATCAATTATAGTTGATAGATTCATTCATCAACCCCCAAATGATTTAAATTTTTTCTCTTTAAATTTGCCATCACCTCTTTATTTTAGTTTGTTGGATGACCTTGGAAAAGCTTATTATTTCTTTGAGCCTCGATTTATCATCTATTCTACTGGGATAATGGTAAGTACTCTGAAGTTACCTTGTGAGGACCTTAGTTTCCATAATTTTACATTCCAAGAAGCCATAGCACTTCCCAAAACCTCCAGGGACTCATGTAGGGTTTTTACATTCTTCCAAATAAAAAATGAAAACACACCCCACAACTATCATGTACTATCATATAATAAAATAAAATCATTTTAACACCAAGAAATGATATCAACTCAGAACAAAAACAAAATCTTATAAACTTAAAAAATATCTATCCTTTCAAAACACTCTAATGTACACACTTTTTTTTCATTTTACTTTGGACTTTTGCACATTTTGTCATGAACTGAGCAATATGCATGCAGCACAATGTAAGCCATAGGGCAGGTGTTCAAAGCCAATTAGTTCTCTGTTCTAATGGCACAGTTAGCTAGAAAGTTTCAGGAGAAAAATTATTTTACTTTGGAAAAGACTAAATTTCCCTACTCACTCTTTAGACAAGGACAGATATAAACACTTATTTTTACTGTTATTGTATTTCCTATATCACATTATGAGACTCAACTGTAAGTTTTTTATTAATATTCACACAGTTTCCTCAGATAACTTTTATTTGAGAAAATGCAACTTATTTTTGAACTTCTGTCAGGTGTATTACAAGGAAAAACAATAAGGGTGGAAATCACAACACTGATGGGATTTCTATGGGACTTTGAAATTTGGTGACTTTTATACTTGAGTGAAAATATTAACTATAAAAACTATATAATGATATTTGACTATAATTTTGGGTCATACAAAGGATTCTGCATATAATACACATAATTCTGTGAAATTGTTTAAACAAAAACACATTAAATCCTTCAAGGAAGGACTTTCTTGATTGTATCCTCACTGCCTATTAGCTTCTCTATTGGATAATCATTATTTTTGCAGCTAGTGTTTTTCTTTACAAGAGGTAACCAACTGCTCAGCATTGTAATTCAAAAATGCAGTCTTATTTTCAAAAAACAAACATCGTACATTTCCTAACAGACTGTGTTCCCTTGAGTAATATTGTGATGCACTGCCTTTGATTTATTTTTAACCTGAGTTGTCAATTAGCTGAGGAGAAACTGTCATTCATTGCAGCATCTTAAATTCTATGACCAGAGGTTTTCTAGTATGTCACCTGTCAAAATGTCAACAACAAAAAGTATTTTTTGTTAACTTTTAAGAATATTTTCCAGAAATACTATTTTGTTATCTGGTATACATTTAAACTAGGTTCTCCTCAAATAATTTTAAAAAGCCATGAAAACATCAAAAGTCCACACACAGATGCAAAAAAGAAATTTTCAGAATATGCACTTCTTTTGTTAGATCAGTAAAACATTTTATTTAAACAATGAAAAATAAATCAACCAACGAAGACACAAGTAAGTGGAAAGATATCCTGAGTTCATGGATTGGAAGAAGTAAAACTGTTACAATGTCCATTCCACCAAAAGCTATCTACAGATTCAGTGCAATCCCTATCAAAATTCCAATCATTTTTTTCACAGAAATTTTAAAAAGCAATCCTAAAATTTGTATGAAACTACAAAAGACCCTAAAGAACTAAAGCAAGCTTAAGGAAGAAGAACAAAGCTGGAGGCCTCACACTTCCTAACATCAAATTATGTTACAAAGCTGTGGTAATCAAAACAGCCTGATACTGACATAAAAGAAACACATAGACCAGTGGAACAATAGAGAGTCCAGAAACAGTCCCATGCATATACAGTCAACTAATATTTGACAAAGGTGCCAAGAATACAGAGTGGGGAAAGGATAGTGTCATCAATAGATGGTATTGTTAAAACCGGATATTAACACACAAAAGAATGAAACTGAATTCATATCTTATACCATACATAAAAATCAACTCAAAATGGATTAAATATTTAAATGTAAGACCTGAAATTCCTAGGCAGAAAACATAGGGGAAAAGCTCCTTGACATTGGTCTTGGTAAGGATTTTTTTTAAAATTGACATCAAAATCACAGGCAACAAAACAAAAATAAACAAGTGGGACCACAACAAAGTAAACATTTTCTGTGCAGAAAAGGAAACAATCAACAAAATAAAGAGGCAATCTATGAAATGAGAGAAAATATTTGCAAACCATATATCTGATATATGATTAGTATCCAAGATACCTCAGGAATCCCTACAAATCAATAGCCCAAATAAATAAATAACCTAATTAAAAAAAGGATAAAGGCCCTGAAAAGACATTTTTCCAAAGAAGACAACAAATGGCCAACAGGAATATGAAAAGATGTTCAACATCACTAGGTACATGAAAAGATGTTCAACATCACTAATCATCAGGGAAATGCAAATCAAAACCACAGTAAGATATCACCTCACACCTGTTAGGGTAGCTATTACCAAAATGTTTAAAGATAGCAAGTGTTGATGAGAATGTGGAGAAAATGAAACACTTTTACACTGTTGGTGAGAATGTAAATTGGTACAACCACCATGAAAACATTATGGAAGTTCCTCAGAAAAATAAAAAATAGAAAGTCAGAAAGATGATCTAGCAATCCCACTTCTGGGTATACATCCAAAGAAAATAAAAATCAGTATCTCAAAGAGATATTTGCACTTCCATGTTCACTGCAGCATTATTCACAATAACCAAGTCATGGAACAACCTAAGTGTCTGACAATGGATAAATAGAGAAAGAAAATATGATATAAATATATATTATTCAATATATAATAGTATATATATATATATATATATATTATACAGCCTTAAAATAGAAGAAAGCACTGCCATTTGCGACAATGTGGATGACAATATGCTAAATATCAGAAAAAAAGGGCACTAGTAACAATCAGTGGCATCAGTCAGAAAAACTCTTGTAAGACTTCACAACCTAAAAGCACTTCCATACTTTGATCTCTTCTTCTTGCCACTATTAATGGACACTTCTTAGGTTCCAGAGTTCAAGAAGCATTTAAAGTATTCAGTTGCATGTTATTTACATAACCATTTAATGATGTCCAAGCAAAACAAGCCAGAAACAGAAAAATAAATCTGGCATAATTTCACTTATAAGTGGAATTTAGAAAAAAAAATTGTTGAATTCATAGTAACAAAGTAGAATGAATGGTGGTTACCAGATGCTGGAGGTGTTGGGGGTGAAGTGGGTAAAAGGGAGATATTGATCAAAGGATACAAACTTTGAGTTATAAGATGAATAAATTCTGGTGATTGTAATTAGTAGTAATGCATTATATATTTGAAATTTGCTAAGAGAGTAGATCTCAACTATTCTCACCACACACACAAAAGATAATGTTTGAGGTGATAGAAATATTAATTAGCTAAATTGTGGTAATCATTTCACAATATATACATATATCAAAACATGCCATTGTACACTGTAAATATATGTAATTTTCTTTGTTAAAAATCAATTAATTAAATTAAATTTGAAGATAAAAACCATAAATAAATCCAAATGCTTTTTGCGCAAAGAGAACTTTGCAACAGGAGTGGTGTCATATAAAATTAATTATTTTTAATAGAAAAATAAATAAAAGCAAATTATGGAACGTGTTCAAATTACAGATGCCTACCTTACATGACTGATGTTTCAAAATTCTGTAGGTCATTTGTTTGGTATTTGACACATCTTTTTCCAAAACAAGGTGTTTGAGAAAGCAGGACAAATTGCAGAATATAATGCAATCTCAAATAGGCATAAAAGATTATATGTTTTCATAATTTATGTTTTCATCAGATATTAATGGAATATATTATTGTCAAAATTAAATACATATATAAAATAAAATATATAGAGATCATTAAATAAATGACTAAATAAATGAAATGCAACTGAATATTTTTAAATACTTCTTGAGGTCTGGAACCTAAGGAGAAACATGTATTAATAGTGGAAAGAAAAAGAGGTAAAAGTGTAGAAGTAATTTTAGGTTGTGAAGTATTACAAGAGCTTTTCTGACTGATGCCACTGATTCTCACTAATGCTCTTTTATTCTGATACAAGTATTGCTACCTATTTGTAATTACAACTGTTTAGAAACTTATAAATAAAATTCAAAAAGAGGAGAAAGGATAGAAAAGTTTTCTTTTTTCTTTCCCTGAAAATATTTGAATAAAAGAGAAAGGAAAAGAGAAACAAAAGATTAAAGTTTTTTTAATGCAGATGTGTATATAGGTTTCTATAGAATTATAATAAACTGTGAAAGTATGTAGAAAGTGTTGGAAAGGAAAGCTGAACCTGATGTTTAGGTAGTCATTGGTCTAAAATGCTTTACATATGTACCACATCTTCTTTATCCATTTCTCTGTTGGTACATATATACAATGGAATATTACTCAGCCATAAAAAGGAACGAAATTGGGTCATTTGTAGAGACATGGATGAACATAGAGACTTTCATACAGAATGAAGTAAGTCAGAAAGAAAAAAACAAATATTGTATGTTAATACATATATGTGGAATCTAGAAAAATGGTATAGATGATCTTATTTGCAAAGAAGAAGTAGAGATACAGACATAGAGAACAAATGTGTGGGTGCCAAGGGGGAAAGAGGGTGTGAGAGGAATTGGGAGATTGGGATTCACATATGTGCACTATTGGTACTATGTAAGAAATAGATAACAAATGAGAACCTACTGTATGGCACAGGGAACTCTACTCAATGTTCTGTGGTAACCTAAATGGGAAGAAAATCCAAAAAAGGGGATATATGTATACGTATAGCTGATTCACTTTGCTGTACAGTAGAAACTAACACAAAATTGTAAAGTAACTATACTCCAATAAAAATTAATTTAAAATAAAATAAGAATCAATCAAAAAATTAGAAAAAGATTTACCAGGTAAACTGAGGTGGCAAGTATGACCAGCTACTACTATGTGCAAGACCAAATAGCTACAAATACATGCAAGATAATTAAAAGTGAAGACTTGTTCTTAAATCTTTATATGGAATACTAAATCTTTAATTCCTTAAATAAAACTACATGAAAATATTTTCTATACTACTGAAGGTCTATTAATATGCAATTATAAAAGACATTTGACCAATAGGGCATTCAAGGTTAATTTAGTCATATGTAGGTTAATTTAGTCATAAGACAATTTGTTTTGTCTTAATTAGGCATGAATTTTCCTCATTTTATGAGAACGTTTTGCTGGTGCCCCCAGGATTAGGATTGTCTATATTTTTAATGTGAATTATAAAAATTTCCAGTCATTTACTCCATTAAAGCAAATGTAGCTGTATTAGTTTACCTACATTAAAAAGATTGCTCCAATAATAATATAGGACAACCAGCTAAAACTTCGTAATCAAAAATTATGTCCCAAATATAGTGTTCTATGTATCTTCAGGTAACAACGGATACTGAGATGTTGTCTTTGGTCTCTTATTTTAATTATAATTTCTTATATGCTTATAATATATAGGGGACTGTGGTGGTTAAAAATCCCTAGACATTATATATCTAAATGGACCTTATATATAAATTTTGCTGACAAAATATATTAATTTATTTAATATTTGTTAAATGATGATAGTCATTTTAAAGTTTGTCATGGTGCATGAGATTACCAGTCTATAATACTCTTGATAATCCATTACTGTAAAGAAATCCATTGAAATTCATTTTCTTTTAATTTTTTAGGTGATTGAAATTGATCTTCTAGTGGAAATAATATTTTATATTAATGTTAATATAAACTTTATCTTCCTCACAAAGGAGAGCTTTTGAAATATTCTCTAAATTAGTCATATTCATTGTGACAAGAATATTAGAAAAGCATTTAAAATATTTTAATTCATTATAAAAACCTTAGAACATGGATGATAACTTAGGAGCTTATTTTTGCCTGAAACGTACAGGAAGACAAGATCAAAGGGAAATTCTCCAGGGAAAAATTATCCCATGATGGCAGAGAAGGGGGAAATTGCCTGATGATTCCCTTCTTCATTCATATAAAATAAATTCAGCTGCTCTTTCTTGGCAGAAAGTTAGACAATTAATGTCACATATTTTTCTTTCTCTCAAAAAAAAAAAAAAGAATGAGATAAATCTTCTATTCAATCTACAAAAGAAAAAATTTAATAAAACCTCTATAAGTGTAAACAGAATTTATTTATATTTTATACACTACCAACTTCCAGAAAAGTCTTTGCAATGATTTATAATAAAAACAAGGGCTTTCCTGGTGGCCTGCCGATGAAGGGGACATGGGTTCGTGCCCTGGTCGGGAAGATCCCACATGCCGTGGAGCGGCTGGGCCTGTGAGCCATGGCCGCTGAACCTGCGCGTCTGGAGCCTGTGCTCCGCAACGGGAGAGGCCACAACAGTGAGAGGCCTGCGTACCACAAAATAAAATAATAATAAAATAAAAACAAAACAAAAATTTTAAATGAAGGAAGAATTTTAATATGTAATCACCACTGAGTAGAAAACAGCTTCAAGCTTACAAAAAGTCAAGGGAGAGGGCAAAATTTTTAGATAATATTTTATCTACTAAAAAAATTTCTTCCCTGGAAACCTGCCAGCTTTTTTTAAATTAATTAATTTTATTTTTGGCTGCATTAGGTCTTTGTTGCTGTGTGCGGGCCCTCTCCAGCGCAGCCAGCAGGGGCCACTCTTCATTGCAGTGTGCAGGCTTCGCATTGCAGCAGCTTCTCCTGTTGTGGAGCACGGGCTCCAGGCATGCAGGCCTCAGTAGTTGTGGCACATGGGTTCAGTAGTTGTGACTCGCGGGCTCTAGAGTGCAGGCTCAGTTGTTGTGGCTCACGGGTCTAGTTGCTCTGCGGCATGTGGGATCTTTCCGGACCAGGGCTCGAACCCGTGCCCCCTGCGCTGGCAGGCGGATTCTCAACACTGCACCACCAGGGAAGCCCTACCACCTTCTTAATATCTTTTAACTTTGAGAGAAATTAATCAGAGTTTGAAATAGGAGATCCTTAATAAGATACTGGTCAGTATCTTAGATGTTCTTTTTAAAACAATATTTATATTATAATATTTTCTAATTACTTCTAGGCTTTAAGTAAAAATCAACTATTAACTGAAGTTGATGCCTACACACACACACCTGCTTTAGTTGCTGTTCCCTTCTGAATGCATCCCTTCAGTTTTAGTTTGAGATTGAGGAAATGATGAAAATACAGTTCTTCCTGAACTAATGATAGGGCTATGTCCTGATAAATCTATCATAAAGTCAAAATGTGTTTAATATGCCTAATGTACTGAACATCATCAATTAGCCTTGCCTACCTTAAATGTGCTCAGAACACTTACATTACTTGGGCAAAAAATCATCTAACACAAAGCCTGTTTTATAGTAAAATGTTAAAGATTCCATGTAATTTATTGACTACAGTATTGAAAGTGAAAAACAGAATGGTTGTATGGGTACAGAGTATATAGGTTGTTTATTTTCATGATCACATGGCTGCCAGGGAGCTGAGGCATGAGGAGAGAGTATCATTCTGCATTTTGCTAGCCCAAGAAAAGATCAAGATTCAAAATTCAAAGTACAGTTTCTACTGAATTCATAGCTTTCACACCTTTGTAAAGTCAAAAAATGGTAGTCAGGGAATGTCTGTAGTTAACTATTCTTCCTCCTTATTTCAACTCGACAATTCTCTTTTATTCTTTGTATAGAGTGAACTCTGTAATAATTAATTTTATATCTCAAAGGCCAGTAAATTTTATGTGAGAGTCCTCTTTTTTAAGTAATCAAATAGATGAGCTTAAAATAAGTGATAGATAGATTATGATTAAATTTATGAAAAGGTGACTTCTAGCTCAGCATGGTGGGCTGAATACATACATTTACTTCCCCAAATTCTATTTACATAAGTTTTACCAAAAGAAAAGATCAAATGCATAAAAATCATTGAGAATGGAGAGGAGCAGTCATTAGAAGAAGCAGGGAAATTTGCTGAATTCTTCATAGAACACAAAAGTGGCTATAACAATGAATATGGAGCAGAGGAAATCACAGCCCAGATTCTTTGCAGTGAAGTTCAAATAACAGGTAAACATTGTCAGGTGTGGAGAAGTGGGCTGCAGGGAAAGGAATCAGAGTAATTAAAAAATTACCTACACAAATAGCTCCTCTAATTATTTGCTCCCACTTGCTGGTCTCACCCAAATGAAGCAGCAGAAGAAAGTCACACTTTCTCAGGGATATCTAAGCTCCTTATGTGTATTTAGATGCTTGAAAGGAAACTGAATACAGAATGTGGTACTGTAAACCATCAAAAAGTCATGGGGCATGAAACAGGATATGGTGGTTAGGGAGAGAAGGAGGGCATAGGATATACTCAAGAGCTCTCCTCCGAAAGAAATTACATGAAGATGCAGCAACCCTTGAGGTAAGATAAAACTGAAAGCCAACATTTTTATTTCAGAGATAAACCTATTTGTAAAAGGGAATTATAAACCTACAAAACAAACCTATTCTAACTACGTAAATTATTCAACCTAGTTATTATAATGATTGGAAAATCATGGATTTGCCGTCGAAGAAAACCAGGGGTTTGTAAGGAATTGAGATGAGTATGAAAATCCATAGGCTGATCAGGTAGAAATTGAAAACACAAGCAGACTTCCTGGCACAGCAAGAAAGTAATTTGAATGTTAGATTTGGTTGCTATAAACTGATGCTCCTCCCTCAACCCACCCCCTTCCAAGCCCGAAGGGAAAAAAGGCAACGAAATTATATCTCTGCTTCCCTGTGACTGGAAGAGTCCTCACCTCTTACAACTTGCCAGGTACCCCATCCATTAGGTGGCAAAATGCAGCATAGCTGACAAAACTGTGCTTGCTCTTGAGAACACACACTTGGAATCTTAGAGAAGTTGGATTCTGTTGGTATTTGGTTTAATTTTCCAACTTCCATCCCTTAAAGAAGCAGAGGCTTATAGTAATAAAGGCAGACAGAGCATATCATATTTATTTCATTGCACCGATCTTGACTTTTTTTGTTAGTGTCAGCTTATTTCTGAGTTTCCCGAGCAACAGCTTTGGAAGTATTCTTTTTTTTCAGAAGGAATTTCAAGATGTCTCTTTTAGTCAGAAAACTTCCATTTAAATTATATTCAGTTTTTTGTGTTTTTTTTTAAACTGTGTTTTAGTAGATGTGTTTATTCTGGAGAAAGAGTTCAAAGTTCAAAAACTTTAGGAAATTTGGGCCTTTTAATACAGGCCTATGATCCAAATTGTATCTTTGATATGAATTTCAAGTGTCTAAATCTTTTTATTTCTGATATTCTGAAACAAAATAAAATCAGTATAAAAATGGTAACAAGCCACTGAAAAGCAATTGGACAAAAACAAGAAAAATAAAACAAATATTTTGTGATCTCAAATTAGTATGTAAATTAAAATCATTTATATTTTGTACACATGTTGTATAAATTTTCAAATAAAATAAAATTCATGAATGCTTTTACTCTATAGAATAATTTTCTACTTATTTTAGTTGAATATTTAAATTTAGATTTTTAGAGATGTAATTTTCAAAGATCTAATTAATTTATGTAATTTTAATAAATACATTTAAAACATAAAAATGAGGGTTCAAAAGTGATGTAGATTCTCTTAACACAATGCTTATATTTTCTCATAAAATAAAACAGAATCTTCATGCCTGACATTCTGCCCACCTCATGCCACTCTTCTTTCTGTGGATTCTCTGTTTTAATTTTTCACCTTAACTGTCACTATCTCAGAAAATCCATTCTCTGATCCTATTGTCTAAATTAGGTCACTTAAAAAAATTTCTTTTATATTCCTTTATTTGTTTCTCTCACTAAGCAGAATTACTAATTATTTTATTTGTTTATTGCTTATCATCCTTATTAGACTGTACATTCGTGTTTCTTTGATTACTACTGTATTCCCAGAATCTATCATAGTGCATGACATATCTTAAGTATTCAAAAACTTTTTTTTAATTTAATGAATGAATAAATGGATTATTTCATGATCTTACTATATTGAGGTCCAAATGAGTTTCACGGTTTACAGGATCTTTTGAGGCCACATCCCAAAGGGTATATTACTTCTTTAGTCCACTTCCCACTGGTTTTACTTTTTTTTTTTTTTTTTTTTGCATTACGCGGGCCTCTCACTGTTGTGGCCTCTCCCTTTGTGGAGCACAGACTCCGGATGCGCAGGCTCAGCGGCCATGGCTCACGGGCCTAGCCGCTCTGCGGCATGTGGGATCTTCCCGGACCAGGGTACGAACCCGTGTCCCCTGCATCGGCAGGCGGACTCTCAACCACTGAGCCACCAGGGAAGCCCTGGTTTTACTTTTTTGTATATCCTTCATATTTGGCATACTTAGCAGTCAAGCATAAGCTTCTGTTTCCTAGGCTTTGGATTTTTCCCAAGGTGTCATTACCTTCACAAAAGTTTAGTAGGCTTCCAGTAAATGTCAGGTTACTTGTGTTTAGTCATTCACTAAACTCTGGTTACCTTGTCAGTGCCTATTGTGACACCCTGAACTTGCTTCATTTGATTAGAATGTTCTGTCCATTCTTTGTGTTCTCTGTGTTGCCCTCTGGGTTACAGTGTGGAGTGGCTTGGGATCTTGCTTCTTTCTCCAAACTGCCTGGGTTTGTCACATCCATGTTGATCTCTTAGGGAATTGGATTAGGAAGTAATTTAGAAGATTTTAGGAAACCAGAATTCTCCAACTCTTCTGGTTCCTTTCAAATATTTCTGTCCCCAATTCCATAATTCCAGTTTAAGAAAATGCTTGTTAATTTTCCTTTCAAGAGGTAGAAAAGCAGTGAATTTGGTCACTGCAGTTCCTCAAGATTTGTGATTAACACAAATTCATCCAGTTGCAACTCCTTGGCCTATTTCTCAATGTCATGTCTAGTTTGTATTATTTTCTGGACTTTAGTTACTTGCAACAAAAATCCTACTGAACTTTTCTTACCTCAACTATCCTAGCAAAATAAACATCTGCATGTGTTACATGCATGAGTCTTATGACCACCTATAAACACTTTCAGATTTAAAATGTATGATTCCATGCTATTTTGAACTTTACACACAGTAATTTTTTAACATAATTCCATAATTTTACCCATATACAATTTCCATGTATAGTCCAAATATATCATTACCACCTGTCAGCAACTATCATATTATTGCAATTATACACAAACAGAAGTTTTTCACCTGATTACATTGTCGGGGTTGGGGGGGAGGTGGAGAATCCCAAAGCTGTAGGCCAATATTTCTAATTAGTCAGCTATCCATTCAGATCATACTTCAAATTATCCAATTGACCTAGTTTATTTGCAGGTTCTGCATTGCTATCAAAAGTGCAAACTCAAACACATAAATAACAAATTTGTGTACTGGTTATATATGTTTACAACCCCAAGTGTCCCATAGTTCAACTGATAATTTAGAAGAGAACATAATCTAAATGGAATGTTCTACCTGATTATTCCATTATAAGTTATTCCCATATTTATCACAATGGATTCACCATTTTTTACTTATACTATCCATACTCCATTCTCATTAAAAATATATATTCACTACTCTTTATTGTGAAGTTTAGCTAATTGATATATAGTGAGAATTCATCAAACCAGACTCCTTGAAAGTTATTCTCATTCCAGGTTCAGTACAAAGCTTTATAAAACTTTTCTTTAAATCTGGTATTTATTAAATTAACTAAACATCCATTTTTAATAGTAGAGATTCTCAACAACTACTCCTCCTATGACTGTCTAGAAATTAAAAGATTGCTATATCTGGTCATTTACTGTATTCTTTCTCTTGCAAAAACAGTTCATGTCACAATAACTTGATGCACTGTTAATTCCAAAAATCAATGAGGATCTGTTTCAGCCATCTGTGATATTGTAATAAGAATTCATTCATGCAGGCAATAGCCACTGAGTTACAATAATCTAATAGTTTCTCTGAACCTGGCTATAGCTGTAACACATACGGTGCCAGATTTAGGTACCATGTTAGCAAAAGTACAGCTTCTCCATATAGGAAGTGTCTGTGGATACATTAAACAGCCAGTTTGTCTATCATATTGACAAACAAGCAAATGTTTGGTACAAATAATATTTAAATTAAGTGGTCCCAGTCTTTTTTTTAATGAGAAAACATCTGGAAACTTGATTCTAGAAAGTATTACAAAGAAAAATTTAATAAGAAAGACATGACGTAAAGTTAATTTTAGATAAAACATTGCCATTTAAATTTTTTAATTTTCTTTTTTATTGAAATACAGTTAATGTACAATATTATGTTAGTTTCGGGTACACTGCATAATTATTTGACATTTGATTACATTATAAAATGATCATCACTATAAGTCTAGTTACCATCTGTCTCCATATAAAGTTATTGTATATTATTGACCATATTTTTGTGCTGTATGTTACATCCCTGTGACTTATTTGTTATATAACTGGAGTGAGTTTTGTACCTCTTAATATTTTTCACCCATTTTGCTCACTCCCCCACATCCCTCATTTCTGGCAACCACTTTTTTGTCCTTTGTATCTATGAGTCTGTTTTCATTTTGTTTTGTTAGTTTGCTTGTTTTGTTTTTTATATTCCATATATATATATGTAAGATCACACAGAATTTGTCTTTCTCTGCTTGAGTTACTTCAAGTGGCATGATACCCTGTAGATCTATCTATGTTGTTGCAAACGGCAAGATTTCATTTTTATGGCTAATATTCCTATATATATATATATCACATTTTCTTATCTGTTACTATTCATAATTTATTTCATATCTTAGTTATTGTAAATAATGCTGCAATAAACATTGGAGTGCATATATCTTTTCAAATTAGTGGGGTTTTTTTCTTCAGGTAAATACCCAGAAGTGAAATTGCTGGATAATATGGCAGTTCTATTTTTAATTTTTTGCGGGAACTCCATACTGTTTTTCATAGCACCTACACCAATTTACAATGTCACCGACAGTGAATGAAGTTTTCCTTTTCTCCACATCCTTGATACACTTGTTATTTGTTGTCTTTTGGATGATAGCCATTCTAACAGGTGTGAGGTGGTATCTTGTTGTATTGATTTGCTTTTCTCTGATGGTTAGTGTTGTTGAGCATCTTTTCATGTGTCTATTGACCATCTGTATGCCTTCCCTGGGAAAAAAAAAGACCTGTACTTGGAGACCTGTCATTGATGAAATAAATTGAAGATAACACAAACAAATGCAGAGATATATCTTGCTCCTGGCTTGGAAGAAGTAATATTGTTAAAATGACCATACTACCCAAAGCAATCTACAGTTTCAATGCAATACCCATAAAATACCCATGACATTTTTCATAGAACTAGAACAAATAATTCTAAAATTTGTATGGAGATACAAAAGACCCCAAATATCCAAAGATATTTTGAGAAAGAAGAACAAAGCTGGAGGTATCATACTCTAGATTTTGAAGTATAGTACAAAGCTACAATAATAAAACATTATGGTACTGGCACAAAAATAGACACATAATTAAATGGAACAGAATAGACAACCTAGACACATAATTTAATGGAACAGAATAGACAACCTAGAAATAAACCCACACTTATATGATTAATTAATCTACAACAAAGGAGGCAAAATTAATCTACAATAAATGAGAAAAAGATAGCCTCTTCAATAAATGGTGTTAGGAAAATTGGACAGCTACATACAAGAGGCTCAAACTGGACCACTTTCTCACACCATAGACAAAAATAAACACAGAATTGATTGAAGACTTAAATGTAAGACCTGAAACGATAAAATTCCTAGAAGAAAACATAGGTATTACAGTTTTTGACATTGGTCTTAGCTCTATTTTTTTAGCTCTGTCTCCTCAGGCAAAGGAAACAAAAGTAAAATTAAATAAATGGGACTACACCAAACTCAAAAGCTTTTGCACAGCAAAGGAAACTATCAACAAAATGAAAATGCAGCCTACTGAATGGGGGAAGATATTTGCAAATAGTATATTTGATAAGGGGTCACTACTTAAAATATACAAAGAACTCATAAACTCAACACCAAAAAACCCAAAACAACCTAATTAAAAAACAGGCAGAGGACCTGAATAAACATTGCCATTTGTTTTTTTTTAATTTGGGGAGGCTAATAGCAGTTTATATACTATATATGGTCATGAGGAATTAGTCTTTTTGTAATAAGTCTATTATTCTGAAGATCAGGAATGTAATATGTCTGTGCTTTCTTACAAAGAAAATAATTCATTATATTAGATATAGATTTGTTAAGACATCAAATTTACTTGTTCGTTAAAATACAGGCAACTAAATCATAAAAGATAATTTAAAAACGCATGGGGTTTTGTGAAAACACTAGAACAATTCAAAGCAACTTCAGTTTAGAGTATTGTTTTACAAGACAAAACTCATGGTCCATCCAACCTTTTTCTTGTCTCTGAGAGATGGCAGCAGGTACATCTATTTTAAGAGTTCATGAAAGACATCAAAGTTGGATTGCATACTGAAATTTCTAACTTATTAAACATATATTATAGCATCAATATTCATAGATAGATCAAAATATTTCAAGCAGGTAAATTAGTATATTTAGGAGAAAATGTGCAGATCAATTAGGTCTTAAGGAGAGTGGAAACTTGTAGGAAGAGAAAGGCAAAACACAGAGAGAAAACTGACCAAACTGTGGTCTGATTTGCATTCTTTTATCCACACTACTGAAGATGGCTGAATGTCTCATGGTATGTGATCCTCTCCTCGTTTCCCCAGAAATAGGATTCCTATTTTAGGAAAGTCATTATAATTAGAAAATCTTTTTTTTTCCATGTAAACTTTAATTAATTTAAGGGTCACATGTGATTTCATTAGTTCCATTTCAGGGGAAAGTTTGAGTAGGAAGTTCAAAGGTGATTGCATCACACAGAAAGGTGTCAGTAAGGAGAAACATAGGAGATGTGGAAAGACTTAACTAGATCCTGCAAACTGAAGACAACTTCTGTGATTCACTAACTTCTTATGTATTCCATAAGAAGAATCAGTAGTTGGTAAGAATCAGTAGTTGTTTCCTCACTGTTTTGAAAAGGTATGTATACAACTCTCCTGGTGCCCTAACGAGGGATTCAGACAGACACTATGTCTAATCAGACATCATGGACCTTGCCAGGGAAAATAAATATGTTCAGAAAATTACTTACAGTTTTCTGGGAGAATCCAATCAAGAAAAATCTCTATTTTATTTCCTGAGGAGTTTAACAAAAATCCTCTTGCAATTGACAGAAATAATGGTGGTCAACCACCTTAACCTAAATAAATCATTTTCTTTCCTTGGCAATAAAGATTACAAAAGTATAAAACTATGAATAGTACTTTGAGTTTTTCCTTTAATGATAAATGTAGCTTGCCATATGCAAGTGCTTTTAATATCTTGTTATACTTTCTTCCCCCACTGTGTATATATGCGTTTTTCTGGGTGTGAGTAATGTATACATTGTGTAGAATCTCTTTTTTGAAGGCCGCAGTACTTTAACATATTAAGGGTTCTGTGTTGTCCTACAATAAATTAACCTATTTAACTTTGTTTTAACTGGTATTTTCTTAACATATTTAAGCACATTAAAAAAAAATAAACAACACCTGACAGAAAACAGTGTTTCACAGATCACTAGTCAGCTAAATGTGGCTATAAATTCTTTATGTATTATATAATTTGCTCATATTCCTTCTTAAAGTGAATAAAGGGAAATCAAATTTGGTAGGATGTTGGTCATTATAAACTGCGTGGAAGCTTGCCTAGAATGTTTACTGCAGTAGCTGTTGGAATTAAAGGTGAAGCTAAGGGGATGTGAGGTGTGTCACAAGAAGTATCTCTTGCAAGGAGTGTTCTAAGAATATTTTAGGCAATCTGCAAAATGTGGATTGCAATATTTCACAAGAAAATTGTGACATTTATTTTGCTAACTAATGAAACTTCACATGAGGATAGGTAGCTTGAAGCACTTAAAGTAGGCATTTCTCAAATGAGGACTTTCTGATTACATACCTTCCCTAAAGGTAACTGATCTGAACAATGAATTCACCTGGGGTGTAATCAACCTAACTAGCACATGTGTGCACACACATTCACACACACACATACATGCACACACATGATGTAGCACTGCCAACACCGAAATATTTTTCAAAAAATCACAAACTTCCTAGCAAACGTTATTTGGCGATTATAAGCATTTGAGTTTGTAATCCCTCCAGGGAAATCTTGTTGAGTGGAGTCTTCCTGTTGACTACCACATAGAATGCTTTCTAGGTTGTAGACTCTAGACTATATATTGTTATAACACAAACATGATGACTTAAGTGTAAACAGCCTCTAATTGTCACTTCCTTGTTTAATACCAGAATTTTATATATGATTGCAATTCTGAGGTTATCCAGAAGAGGATGATATATTAAAAAAATACCATTCTTGGGGGGGTTTACTGCAATATTTGATAGAAATATCTCATTGATATGAGTAATCTCTACATCTTGTTCTACATTTATTTTTGGAAAGAAGAGTATTCAGTACTGACATATATAATCCTCTTATCTCAGTACAATGAATATAAAATTTTGTGGAATGTCTTAAAAGTTATACTCTTAACTTGAAAAGAAATTCTCACTATTTAATCATGAGTCTAGATTCTGTGGTTAGCACTGTTTGAAACTCTTTGAATATATCTTTATCAAGTGTAACTGTTGAAGAAAATTGTCACTTTATTGAAATAGAATGAATCTAATTTTGTAATTCTTTTTCATCTCTCAGGTTCTACTTAAATTCATTCATCAAGAGTAAACAACCCTTAAAAATGATATAACTGTTGGAAATAAAATGATTACTGTTTTAAACAGCAAATGGGCTATTCTTCATTTTCCTTTACCTTATGCACAGAATTAATATGAGGAAATTAATCAAGTACCCAAGGAAATTCTGAATATACTTAAACCTGTATACCTAATCTCTTTATCTTTAAAATTCATGGGAAAGCCAGCTGACATAAAGTATTTGGTTTAATTTCACTTCTTGTAAGTAATGAAGTTATGAGATGAGCTTATTTCAGAGCCGATGAAGTAAGGCAGTCAAGGCTCAATTGTCACTGGTGTATTGGCTTCCCCTTGGAACAGCTTATTCATTTTCTTATTACTCACTAACCCCCAACAGGTAGTAGTCACTTGATAATTGCTGAAAGATCAGAATTCAGCAACTCTCTGCACTAAGGGACCTTATTTTGTTTTACTGGTGTCTTTTAAATTGCCATTCATACCACCAAGTGTGCCTTTTTAATTTTACACAGAAAAATAAACCAAGTCTAATTTGAGAAGTTCTTCAGTAGGAAATACAACACACTAGGCACATTTGACCACTTACTATTTATCCATGAGCCTAAATGAGTGGTTTCCTTTTGCTTAAATTCTAGGAATATTGAAACATCCAAGCTAATTGCAAAATATCATCCTACAATTAAGTATAATAAACTTTATGGACTATTGGTTATACTGTTCTTTTCAGTTTGAATGAAAAATTGATTAAAAGTGTCACAGTGTCACAGTTTGATCAGAAAGAGGAAGGTTTAAGTTAAGTCATAAATCAGAAATAAAACATGGCTACTATGCTGTTACTGTGTTCTGGAAAATTATTGTGAGATGTATAACGTCTGCAAATTAGAATAACAGAAAGAAATCATATCAAATAATGAAATTGAAATTGTTAGGTAGTTAGACATTAGCAGCAAGGAGGTGACAATGTGGAAAGACAAGAGGAGAATAATCAAGTCACACCCCAACCATCTGGGGACCCTCCCCTGACATTTGCAGCAAGGAGGTGGCAATGGCAAAAAGACAAGAGGGGAGTAGTCAAGTTACACCCTAACCATCTGGGGACCCTCCCCTGACCCCACCCACAACGGGGAAACTATGGTCGGGTTGTGGGCAACTTATCCTGATAAAGAGGGAGCACAGTAACATGAGGGAACTTCCCAGGCTGTGCATGCCCAGACTAGATAGGCTTATAACCTATAGTAAACCCAAACTCATTATACCATCATTATAATAAAATCTGCACGTGGTTTTTCTCCCCCGCCCCCAGGGGGGCTATTCTTAGTGAATCAAAGGCAAGGGCATGCGCGAGAGTGAACTTGTTACATAACTCGGGACTGTCAATCAAATAATAATCCCCTGTCACTCATTGTATATTTATTCACTATAGTTGTAAGAAATAATACAGAGAGATTCCATGTACACTTTACTCAGTTTCCCCCAATACTAACATTTTATAAAACTGTAATACGTCACAACCAAAATATTGAAATTGATTCAATCCACTGATCTTATTTATATTTCACCAATTTTTTTCTGTACTCACTTGAGTGTGTGTATTTAGTATTATGTATACAATTTTACCACACGTCTGTATGTTCATATATCCACCACAGCAGTCAGGATGCTGAATGGCCCATCACAAGTATCCTTCATGTTGCCTTTTTATAACCACACCTACCTCCCTTCCACTGGCAACCACTAATCTGTTCTCCATTTTAATAATTTTATTATTTCAAAAGTATTATAAAAGTGGAACAATGAAGTTTGTAACCTTTAGGAATTAGGTGTTTTCACCCAGTATAATTCCCTGGAGTTTCATCCAAGTTGTTACATGATTCAAGAGTTAGTTCCTTTTTATTGATATGTAGAGTTTCCATGGTATGTATGTACCACCGCGTGTTTAACTATTCACTTTTTGAAGGACATAGGACTGTTTTCAGTTTTTGACTATTACAAATAAAGCTGCTATGAAAATTTGTATACAGATTTTTGTATGAACACAAATTTTCATTTCTCTGGGATAAATTTACCAGAGTACAAGTGTTGGGTCATAATGTAGTTGCATGATTAGTTTTATAAGAAACTGCCAAACAAATTCCTACGGTGGCTGAACTATTTTGCCTTCTCACCAGCAATGTATGAGTGATCCCATTTCTTCACATCCTTGACAGCATTTTGTATTGTCACTTTTTTTGCCAATCGATAAGTATGTAGACTATTTTTGTTTGTAAGATGGTCTCTTGTTCTCTAAAAATAACTGTGGATCTGAAAGCCAACATTTGTATTATTCATTTTTATGTTTTCTGTACTTAACATACTACCTGGCACATAATGGGTCTTCAGTAAATATCTGTTGGACAAATAAATGGATAAGTTAGAGGATGAAAAAAAAAAACTTTTTATACTCTAACATTTTAGGATCCAATATATTTAAATATTATATTAACGCAAAACAAATGGGAGCTAAAAATAAAATCTATACTGTAATTAAAATGGGCTATCATATATATAACTAAAACAAGGAGATATTTCCATTATATTAATTGAATTTCATGGATATATTGCTTGAAATTATGATGTTATCAGCTGATTAAATTTCTGAAGACATTCATTGCATTATAAATATGTGGTAAAAAAATGGTCTCTGAAAACTTACTGATATGATTTCATAATGAAAAGATTATTCCAGGATAATCATTATAGTTATTTCACAATAGAATTCTTATTAAAACTGAACATACTATAAGTGAATGTTTATAGAGATGATAACATCTCATGATAAAATATTACAGCAACATTATATTATATTAGCAATAATAACATTTTCACCTCCCTTCAAAAAGCAGGTCAGCTATTATATTATCACAGCAAATTACTATAGGCTCTATACATAAAAAAATTCTCACCATTAGATGAGAAAATAGAATTTTGTGTTTAGTATTCATTTTGGACAAAATGCTCTTATTATCTGAAAATGTGCATTGGCATGGAGTAGACAGTGAAGCAGCTGAACTCAAGGTTTCATTTCTTTTTAATTTAGGGGGGAAGGAATATGAAAGGCTCAAAATGAAATTACTTCATCAGAATTCACTTTTGATTTTCATCTTTTCAGCTACCCAGCTGCATCAATGCTCAACTGACTATACTCCCAGCTGCATTATTCAAAGAAGTTATTCAAGAAGAAATACTTGCAATATGTGTTATACTGAGTAGCAAGCTAATTAAAAGAAATTCACAGCTGGATTTTTTAAAAGGATTTTATCTTAATTGTAAGGTGCTGAAAATGCTTGTTGGTTGGATTTTGTTCTTTATACCCTAAATCTGAAGTCTTCCCTTGTAAGAAAATTGGTAAGAACTGTTCATCAATGAATGAGTGAATCCTTCTCTCTGCTCTCTTTTTTTTTCTGTCAGAGCTTAATCAACTATACATTGTTTTTAATTTCTCACATTTCAAAGAGATCTCCTGTCCAGGAGTAATGATAAGATTGAGATACTACATCTTCCAGGAAGGTTCTGTTGTTTATAGTCAATTAAAAACTCTATATTTAAAAAATATGTGTTCTGAAAACTGTATTCCTCTAATTGAAGATTTATAAAATGTTTGTAATGTTTTGCTTTGGGTTTATTTTTCCTCACCAAATTGTAGGACTTTATCTTTGCTAAAGTGATTTAGACCACATGAGCTCTAATGGGGGTGAGGAGACAAAAATAATAAAAGAATTTAAACAAAAAAAAATATGAAAGTAAATAGAGTGGACCGTATGAAAAGAACATTGAACAAAGAAGAAGCAATGGAATAACTGAGTCCTAATCCAGCTCTATCACTGACAAAGAGTGTGACCTGTGAATCCTCCCCTTAAGTTCTGTATATCAATTTCTGCAATTGCAAATGTATAAACGTGCATGTTAGTGTTTTTTTATTCCACAGGCAACTTCTTTTGTTGAAAGTAACTAAAATTTACTCTTATTGGCTTAAGCAGAAAAGGGAAATTTAATGTAAGGGAAAAAGGGGGAACCTTAATTAAACCCAAACCAGAAAGTACAGCTGGGACTTGCATGGAATGAGAAATCTACTGGACAATAGTATTTCTAAAGCTACTTGGTTTCTTCTCTCTTCTGTGCTCTGAGTTTGATTCAGGCCTTTCTTTGGTCAAGTCCTCATTCCAGTGCTGACACAGGCTAAGTAGAATCAATGTATCCTCAGTACAATTTCCAACTCCGTAGACAGAAAAACAGGTTAGGCAAGTATGAATCAGAATCTGCTCTTTTTTTTTTTTTCTTTGTGGTACGCGGGCCTCTCACTGTTGTGGCCTCTCCCGTTGCGGAGCACAGGCTCCGAACGCTTAGGCTCAGCGGCCACGGCTCACGGGCCCAGCCGTTTCACGGCATGTGGGATCTTCCTGGACTGGGGCACGAACCCCTGTCCCCTGCATCGGCAGGCGGACTCTCAACCACTGCGCCACCAGGGAAGCCCAAAATCTGCTTTTTTGAATCAACTAACAGTAGGGGTGGGGTCATATGGCTCACTGTCTGTTCAGCAGCGACCCATGTAACTTCATTGAGAAAGGTATCAAGAGAATAGGACAAGGGGATTTAACATGTTCACCTCACTGAAGAAGAGGCTATTATGGAATTTAGGAGTAGCAAAATTAAAAATATTTTCTTTATGTATGCAACAATAAAAATGTTTGTTGTAAATATGACTTGCATATATATGTAGATTTAGAAAGTGTAATGAAAGTAGAGCTATCTGGAGAAAGAAGTCACAATTTTTTTTGTAGCCTAAATTGCTTCCCATCCTTCAGACTAATTCAGTGAATTAGTCTCCTGCCTTGCCAGGTACAACTTTTTTTTCTCTTGATATTATTTGAAAATGAGCTGTTAAGCATGTTTTTGATGATTTCACTTTCCTGTAAAAGGATCATGTAAAAGGGACGAAATCACTGGATGATGTTTAGAAAACTGGAGAATTTATATTTGTTCACATTAAGCTCAGTGAACTGAAATTCTCATTTCCAGAAATGGTCCACATTCTTAGGACATGGTTTATCCATTAGTGTGAACCACCTCAATTTTCCCTTAAGCTGTCTATTTCTCACTAGTTGGTGTTATAATAAAGTTTCTGAATTTTGAACTATATATTTTTAGCTCCTGAAGGAACTTAAAATAAAAATGGAAGTATTTAGCAGTTTGAAATTTTCAAAAAGATTGTTTTCTCATTTGACTAAAATTTATCTAAAACCTGAATTATATAAGGTCATTCAGATCAATCTCTATCAGCTATAAATATTTTCAAATTATCATTAAGTATTCTAGGATAGATGTGATTTGTTTGAAAATGAGCATGGCGACTGACCATGGTTGATTTTCCTGGTTGATATTCCTGGTTAATTAAGGCAAAATGATAATAATAATAATTATTATTATTATTACTTATATTTGATATTATTTTAATGTTTGCAAAGACCTATAAACTTGTTTTCACCTGATCTTAATTAAAATTGTAAGGTAAAGATAGGAATTATTTTTCACTTTATATCTAACAAGGGCTCATAGAAATGAATTGTCTTGCCTATACTCATATAGCTATATAGAAGCAAAACCCAGACAGGCACCTGCACTCTGATTCAAATTCACCTTTCTTTCTATTATACTGCAGGGTCTAATATTCACTACTAATTTCTACGTACATGATAATCATCCTGCTCATTTAAAATAATCCAACTGGGATAATATTTTGTGTCTAACAGGAGCAATAAAGATTGCTCTGGGAAGAGAATTAACATTTCCTTTCAAGCAATTTTCCTTAAAAAAAAAAAAATCCTAGCATGTAATTATGTAACACAAATATCCATAACTCCTTTGGTGCATTACTTATGATTTATGTAAATTCTTCTTGAGCCTATTTAGAATTTCATTCTAAACTCCTTCTTAATGATATCCATGAAAATCCTGAACACTATAATCCTTTTATTTTCTCCATTTAATCCCAAGGCCAGAGTCTTTACTCTAGAATTCTATGATTTGGAGATTACTTTCACATACAATGTAACTCCATTTTTAATATTTTCATCCATTTTTTGTGTCCTATTTAATTTGAACCACCCTTATTTAAGGTATGACTAGAGCCTAAACACTATTTGATACCGAGCACGGCCCTGTGGGGCTCCTGTGCACAAAAGCCTTTCTGTGTCCCCCATCATTGATTACAGGAAATAGGCTTCATTCAGCCTCCCTGACCTTCCTTGATTTCCAACGGGCATATTCAAGCAGTTGTTAATTAGGAAGGGAGGGGATGCAAGACAATGGAGAAACAAATAGTCAAGAGAAACAATAGTGCAGCCTTGGGCAAGGTCCTGGTTCCCCTTCAAGGAATACACACAATATCTTTGAGCTGTTTTGCAGAAACTCCCATGAGGTGGAAGAATTAAATGGTTAATGACGGTATGCTCCCCCACAAGCGAGTAGACCCCAGACCAGTTGGAACCAGAAGGTTGATGATGCTGACTCCCAATTACCTCACCACCAACCAATCAGAAGAATCCACAAGCTGATGGGGCCCTCTTTGAACCATTATTATAAAACTTCTTACTACCCTCTCCAAGTTAGGACACATAGTTTTGAGGCCATTAGCCTTCTTTGGCCCCCTGTGCTTGGTGAAGCAATAAAGCTATTCTTTTCTACTTCACCCAAAACTCTGTCTCCAAGATTTAATTCGGTGTTGGGGTACAGAGGCTGGATTCAGCTTCAATTTTAAGGGTAGAAAAGCAGCTATTGACATTAAGAACTCTTAATAAATGTTCCTTAGTAAAAGTACCAACTAGAATCATTTTATTGCCTGTACTAGAACAAAATCATTTTATTGCCTGTACTCAAACAGATTTGTGAAAATAAAAGTATATTTCATTTCTCTAATTTTAGAGGCTAACATTTGAGGCTAAAATATTTACCATAATAATAGCTAATATGCAAAATGTTATTACTACATATATTAACTCTTTTAATCTCTGTAACAACCACAGATGTACTGTTGTTTTCTGATTTTACAGGTAAAGAAACTGAGATACAGAGAGGTGAAGATATTTATCTCTATGTATAGCTAGCAAGTGGTGGAGCTGATACTTGAACACAGGCAGTATGGATAATCTGCTCCTTATTTTTATTATTAAGATCTATTACTAGCTTTTACTGAAAATAAATGACCCTCAGATATTTTCCTGCTAGCACTTGTAATAGGTATAGATCTACTGGCTGGTACCTACTAGAGCCTGACTAAAGGATCCTCCACCTGACAGGCAACATGACTCAGATGCTCCTGTAAATTTCTAACAACTTCAACTTTCTTCCATTGCCAGTCTCTGAGGACTTAATACCTTTGCCTGACTGTCCATGAGTGTATCTTTTGTCCTCTCTACTTTCCCTCAAGCCAAAGGCTCCTCCTGACTTTGGATGGCCTGTCTTTTCTAAGCTGAACAAATAATTCAAATAAAACACCAAAATCAAGACCTCACAGACTGTTAACAAAAAAAAAGGGTGACATAGTGTCATTCAGGTGATCACTAAACCGTCTTTGAGGTCTCAATGGAGAATTTGTTTTTAATGAATATCCTTGTCTTCTTGTGTGGACAAAGCACAATTCATAGGGAAGAATATCAAACTTCTGATGACTGCTACAGATAGCATTAGTATCCAGGTCACAGCATCATGACTTATAGTGGAACTGGTAGGGATGGGTCCAATTCCTGGGAGAGAATCAATCCTTAAACCTGAGATGACTCTTTGCTTTAGTCTCAGTAATACAATTGGACTAACAACTTCAAGTCTTATAATCTAACATTACATAAATAGACTATTACAAGTTTTTTTTTTTTACTATATTAACCGTTTCTCTAGCTAAATAAAGAAATCAAACTATCTAACTACGTGATCAGTTAACCTTCTGCAAGTAGCATTCTATAATGAGAAAACATACCTGTGTCTAAATAGACTCTTCTGAGGTTCATCTTGTGGTGCTAATGGCTTGAGCTAGAAAAATAAACTCTTTTTTTTGTTTCTCTAAAAGCAGATTATACAAAGAAAGTAATATTTCTTGAAATAATAAAGTATAATATGCTGAAAATGTTGCTTTTTTCTTCCATCTTCAATACTTAAATGGCTACACAAAAATTCACCAATTTTGATGTGTTTTTTTTTAATGCATGCTGATATGACAGCTGTCACAACACAATCTAAGAAAATTGTTTCAAATGAAGTTAAAGACAACTAAGCACTATTAGAGCCATCTTATGGGAAAAAAAATGAATGAACTTTTGGCCAACCCAACACGTGGTACGAAAATACATTTGTACTTTAATCACGTATTTACACAGCCATGTCACAGGGAAGTTTCTCTGGGAAACTGACTCTGAGATTTCCATACAGTAAGATTATTGGATCAATTGTGAGAGAGAAGAGGAGTAGGGTTGAGCAGGGCAAGAAGGAGAACTGCAAGGCAATTACAATAAAGGCCTTAGCACACCCCTTGGGGAGTTCTCCAGCTGGGATGGTCTTACACAATCATCCTGTCTTAAGACAAGGAAGTTGTCTTTTACGAACCCCTATAAACCAGTCCTCAGATGCAAACTGCCCTGGAAAGGAGGCGTGCATTTAGGCAAAGTGAATCTTTTGAGCTGAAGACAATTCCTGGAGAGGGATTGAGTTGAGAGCCATCAGCAATCAAACTCCTACAGCTGGAGTAATTGAGCTCTCAGTTCTCATCCAGCCATCTACTAAAACTCACATATTAATAGAGAAAATACTACATACCTACTTCTGTAAATTTGTGGAAGCACTGAGATGCTCTTCCCAATTCTGCCCTCAGCATCTGATCTGGGAGATTTATTGGATTTTGAATTTTTTAGACAAAAGATAGTTTTCAGGACATTTGGAATTATTGTTTCCTTTCCTCTAACACTTTACTGATACCTGGAAATGAATCAAAGGTTTCTGGAGTTTCTGAAATTTAAGAGAAAAAGACAGAACAATCATCAATAGAGGTAAGATCTGTTGTCAAAGGAAATAACAATCTTCTCATTCTAGATTTGTCTCAGAAGTACACAGGAATGACAGAGAATTGGTCATTCACAAAAAATTAAATCAGATTTTTCCAATTGACAAAAATATTAATTATATGAATTGTTTTCTTTACTGCAGTGAAAGTGATGTCACATAAAGAGGAAAATGAAATTTCTTCTGCCTCAGTTATTCTACTATTGATTCTTTCTAGTGTATTTTTCATTCCAGTTATTGTATTGTTCATCTCTGTTTGTTTGTTCTTTAGTTCTTCCAGATCTTTTTTAAACATTTCTTGCATCTTCTCGATCTTTGTCTCCATTCTTTTTCTGAGGTCCTGGATCATCTTCAGTATCATTATTCTGAATTCTTTTTCTGGAAGATTGCCTATCTCCATTTCATTTAGTTATTTTTCTGGGGTTTTAGCTTGTTCCTTCATTTGGTACATAGCGCTCTGCCTTTTCATCTTGTCTATCTTTCTGTGAATGTGCTTTTTGTTCCACAGGCTGCAGGATTGTAGTTCTTCTTGCTTCTGCTGTCTGGCCTCTGGTGGATGAGGCTATCTAAGAGGCTTGTGGAAGTTTCCTGATGGGAGGGACTCGTCCTATGGGATTCTGATGTTATAATAAAATAAATTTAAGTATGCAAATAATTAAAACATTTATGGCAACAAGTATTTTTAGAAATAAAATGTTAAATTATCCATATTTGCTTACTTTTTTTGAAGTGGAAGCATAAGTCATTAAGTGACTGAGATGGTTATGTGGAGGACAGAAATGAGAATTAGGAAACAAGCTACACTTCTCTGAATATACTCTTTTGTATTCTTGGCATTATAGGCATGTAAAAGTTTTGCATAATTATAAAACAAATTTAAATCAAAGGAGGAAAAATAAAGCAATCCCTAAAAACCATGAACAAAATAGAACAATTAAACCTGTGTTGGTAGCTATATCATGCAGAGAGGACATATTTTAAGTGATCTTAAAGGACAATAATTTGATTATGGATAAAAATAACTTGGGGGAAAAATTAAACAGCTTTTAATACTGTTAGAGACAATATTAATATCTTTATTCTGAAATAAGCATAGCAAATAGTTATGTTAATGTTTAGGAACTAATACTTTAAGTGTAAGAAAAAATAGAAGATATATTAAAGAAGATTTTTAAAAAACCACACAATTCTACATTTAAAGTAGAAATATCAATGTAGTTCCCAATATACTTCTGCTTTCAAATTATACATATTTTGTAGCTCTGTTCATTGCAATAGGTGTGGGAACAGTGACCAATTCCATGAAAAACAAGCATCCTAACATTCAGATGGAAGACTCTGAATAACATTTCTCACTAAAGGGAATCAGAACTACTTAAAAAAATACAGGGCTTCCCTGGTGGCGCAGTGGTTGAGAGTCCGCCTGCCGATGCAGCGGACACGGGTTCTGTGCCCTGGTCCGGGAAGATCCCACATGCCGTGGAGTGGCTAAGCCTGTGAGCCATGGCCGCTGAGCCTGCACATCTGGAGCCTGTGCTCTGCAATGGGAGAGGCCACAACAGTGAGAGGCCGCATACCGCAAAAAAAAAAAAAAAAAAAAAATTCGAGGTCCAGAAGAGGAAATGTAGAATGAGCCATAACTTTTTTTTTTTTTAAATCCCTAAAACCAAAGAATATTATCAAGATTCCTGGGGTCATGCTAAATAAATACATGAACCAAACTGAGGAGGTTGACAGAAGAATTTATGCAAATTGGCAAACATTCATTGTAATATAAGCCTCATAACTACATACCTCAACCACAAACCTCTGTTCCCAAAAGCAACATTGAGAAAACCAAATAATTTACCAGTAGTCTTAATTCCGAAGAACCAAAATGTGAACTCCCCCCCTCCCCACAATTATCTTTAAATAGACAAAGGAACCACCTTTATTCATTTACCTATATCTTTCTCAATATAATTATTTTTACTTTGTGTCAATATAAAAAGGATTTGAAATAGCCCATAAATTATGTACAAGAGGGTAAAAATGTAACTGAGAAAAATCACATGAAGGAAAAAGAATAAGGGCAGGTAGTATTAAGATTCAAATTGCTTGTCATTTATAAGCAAGTTACAAAAGTTGCTAAAGGAAAATAGCAAATCTTTGGGATTTGCAACTAGCCATCACAAAGTAGGACATAGTAACAGGTAAATTGTTTTACCGTCATAAGTTAAAAACAAGCTAGTTAGTCAGCAGAAACACATTTCTCTCCCAAGAAGCTTTATGCTATGCTATAAAGAATGTTTTTTTATGATAGTTCTGTAGAAAATACAAGAGAGAACATGAACAGGTCATTTTTTGTAACTAAGGAAGAGCAGCAAATCTGAGCCATGCATGGCATAAGCAGCACTGTCTAGCACTCTCTGATCATCTGATGGAATCCAAGGGTCATCTTCCACACATCTCAAAAGGGACAGCTGCATTTTCTTCCAGTTGTATTCCCTAAATAGTATTTTTTTTCACCACAGCTTTTGATTGAGCCATCGTAAATTCAAGGTTATGTCCCCCCAAACAGATTATACTACTCTCTATGAACTTTCAGGCTGGTTATTAAAATATGAATAGCAAATGGGCAATGGAAGGTCTTCTTTAAGTGTACTAGTGTATTATTGACCTGGAAAGATTCCCCAGTATTTTAAGTGAGAAAAAATAAGATAAAATACTGTGTGTAGTACAATTCAATCATTGTAAAAAACAAACAAACAACAATAACAACTAAATGAGTAAGTAATTGCATGTATTTACAATTAAAATGCCCTTCAGGATATCCAGTAATATGTGAAAAGTGAGTATCTCAAGGTATGGAGGTGATAGATGTTCTTTACACTTTATTGCCTGATATTTTACAAATATTTTGATAACATGTATATGTTATTTGAATTAGCTATAAAGTTTAGTTATGATCATAACCATTGGGCTGTAATATTGTGTGATTCACAGTAAGCTGATCCAGATAAAATTAAGATATTTCAGTAATAATTATTATTGAAAATATACCAGCTTTTACATCTGTATTTAAGAAATTTTATATGGAAACATACACTAATATTCCAAAACTCATATAGTTGTGGTAGGGGACTGGTTCCAGGACCCTCCTTCATACCAAAACCCACGGATGCTCAAGTCTCATATAAAATGGTGTAGTATTTGTATATAACCTATGCATATCTTCCCATATACTTTAAATCATCTCTAGATTACTTATACTAACCCAATACAGTGTAATTCTTACATAATAGTTGCTGACAGGAGGCAAATTGAAGTTTTGTTTTTTGGGCATTTCAGGAATTTTTAAAAGGTATGTTTTCAAACTGCTGTTAGTTTAATCTGTGGATGTGGAACCTGCAGATACAATGGGTGGACTGTACTTATTTTTTTCAGGAGAGGAGTGATAAAGAACGCTGAGCCCCATAAGAACTGAGTGTCCTCAGTTCAGGTATTTGTTTCAAAATAAAACTTAACGGGCTTCCCTGGTGGTGCAGTGGTTGAGAGTCCGCCTGCTGATGCAGGGGACGCGGGTTCGTGCCCCGGTCCGGGAAAATCCCACATGCCACGGAACGGCTGGGCCCGTGAGCCATGGCCGCTGAGCCTGCGCGTCCGGAGCCTGTGCTCCGCAACGGGAGAGGTCACAACAGTGAGAGGCCCGCGTACCGCAAAATAACTTAAGAGAAAGCAAAATATGGGTGTGTCATAATTAGTAAAAATTATGGCAATTAAACTTTCCTGTTCTAAGAAAATCTTTCTTCATCTTCTTGGGATTTTAAAATTTCTCTCCATATCTAGTTTTTATTTTTATTCACAGCTCATACTTTTATTATCTTTTTAAAATAATGTACAGCTCATTATTAAAGTAAATGTTCCCTAGGGATGAATAGAAAAAATTATTTCCATAATTTATAATTCTTATCAAAACGGGAAAATATACCAGAGCACTCTAATTCCACCACTGAACTTTTATTACTCTTAAATTTTAGCTGCTAATCTGTTTTTTCAAGTATCTGAACATAAAATACTAAAAAAGATTAACTACAAATTTAGTCTTTTCTCCTCGTATATAACTTCCATATCACAATATGTTCCACCCATCTTTCCATTTGTTGGTAATATTCAGTATTGATTGTCAGTTAGTTACAAATCCTATCCCTTCAATATCAAAGGAGCAGTGCTATACAAAGTACAATGGCCAACATTTCATCATAACTGTATTTATAAATCATAAAAAGTATCTGCAATATTTTTCTGGATAGTTATTTCTAACTACGACAGTCTTTAAATAAACCTCTGCTACTTAACTTAGTTATTTTATTTTAAATTTATACAATACATACCCAGTGATATTTTAAAAGGTAATTGAATATACCTGGAAAATGAAACAAACTTGTGTGTACTTGATTTTCTCATGCAGAAGTGGCCTTGATACTGTGTCTCATTCACATGGGATTTATAAACTCGAGTAAGGAGATAAGACAGCACTGTATATCAAATGTTCAAAAAATGCTTTGACATGGTGATCAAAAGGAAGTTACTTCTAAAATATGCTAGAGATCTTGAGGCTAAAAAAATTAAATTGCATTAGAAAAAATATTAGAATGATACTATGCTCTGTGTCTAATCTAAAATATTTTAAGAATATATTTTACTAACAGATTTAGCATTGATAACTCTATATTATTTTATTTAAAAATATAAAGGAATATAGCTGAATTTTAATTTCCCCATTTCCTTTAAAAAAGCAAAGTGGTATGTCATTTTAACCGCAATAAAATTTTCTGTGTTATTTCAGCTATTAAAAATTCAGTTTTAATTTTAAGTATTATGAACCCCATTTTATTACTCACCCTTCTAAATCTCCTTCCATCCTCTCCCACCTCTGCAGTGGGAAATACAACATTGAGTTAGGAGACAGGAAAAAAGGGAAAAAATGTCTTCTCCCTTAACTTGCATACTCAGGTTCTGCTCCACAGGTAAGAAACTCTTTCAAGCTTCTTATTGGCTAAAAAGCATTGTGAATAATCATCTAGCTGCATTGCCTCAACTTACACTAGCTATTAATAAATTTTGCTTTGAGAATACTTATCCATACATCTTAAATGTACGTTGATTCCCAAAGCCACATATAACTAATGTATTAATGTAAATCAGCAGTCCTGTTTTGAGACATGTTCACAGGAGTGACCTGAAACAGTTTTCCCTGAATATGCATGTTTGTGAAGATACACAGAGTGCCTATTTCTTGGAGATTCTCAGTACATACTGTCATAGTAGCATTTTAAACTAAAGCATCCTCTCCCTCTGTAAAATTATTTCTTCAATTTTTTGTATCAGTGTTTCCTTTATTTGTTGAAATATAGAATTTTTTTATTATAACATATCAGTATATGTGTGTATGTAAGATGTGTTGGTTTGTTTTATTTAGATTTTGTTCTATTATTACCCAACATGCCAGTTTGGGAAACACTGAAATGACATTTAGTTCATTGTTGATATTACAGTAATGCATAACCATAGATAAATACACATGATTAAATAATAACTCACTGACATTTTAAGAGTTTATATTGCTTGGTTTATCATTTATTTATGCAGTTCATTATTATTCTCTCTCTTGATGGTGGCTATAGGGTATCTAATCTCCCCAAAAACACAATCCTCTCTAAGATATCCTTATTTGAATTCAGACATCTTACTTGCTATGAGGAAAGTTGCCTTTCAAAACTAAAATGAATGTTCCATGTTATACTTAGTTACCAAGGGAGACCAAAGAAATGCCTGTTTCCCAATTTCTAGTTACCACCTCTTTCACATCACCCGTAATTAAATAATTCCAGTGGCTCAGGTGGAATTCAAGTGCTCAGTATGAAGATATCAATAGTAGTCCAATAAGCTTGGGCAAAGAAATAAAGACAGAGGTAAGAAGTAAGAAATTTATTTAATTATATTTTAATAAGGATCCAAATTTCCCTGCCTTGTGAAAAATAAAGATTCTGTGTTTACTCAGAGCTATAAATGTCTTACCTTGAAATTTTGCAGTTTGAAAAACTTGGCTTGTTATTTAGCTAATCATTATATATATTTACTTGATACACGTGAATCTATAAGAATTCAGTGAAGTGGCAAATAAGAAGTTCTTTGCTGTTCAGTGAATCAGAGTAGTCATTAAAGGAGTGTTTCGTAGAAAACAAATTGAAACAATAATAGGTAAAGTCTGCTTTTTAAATTTCTGACTCTGAGTAAAGAGGAAAGTTAGACAATCGCAAAGTCTTGTAAAGAAATCCTGTTTTCTCCTACTTCAGCAGCTATTATTGAGGATTAAATGAAGTAAGCATGTAGTTTAGAATGGTACCTGGTCTAGAAGAGCACCTGGTCTGTAGTTAGCTCTCAAAAAATGTTAACTGCATTTAACAGAGTCTACGTTAAAGTTTTATATTTAAAGGTAAATATCTATATAAATAAATATGTATATTTATGATTTGGGGTAAAAATCTAGGTTCCCCATACTTAATAAGTAAATTGTCTTAAGTTCATGAGTAATCAAATTGTTTCTCCCAACAGAAACATATTACTGACTTCTAAAACACAAAAATACTGGGATCAGAAAAAATTTCTTGAGGTTCAGATTGTAAATAAAAAAAAACAAAACATTGAATTAGTATTTCATTTACTTTTTTTGTATTTATTCACCCAAATTAAATTAAAGTCACATCTTCCCAGAACTTCTTTTCTATTTGTGCTCTGTCTTAAGATGACATTGTGAAAGTCTATTATTCAAGAAATATACAAATATAATGCTGATATTAATAAGAATATTATAATTATCTATGGCAATTGAATTTAAGTTATTTTTGTATAACCTCACTTGGGACAAAAGCTCTGTCACATAGGATCTCTACCAAGCAACGATGGCTTTGATTAAAAGTTATCATTATCATCAATATCATCATCATTAAATTTCTTATCCCAAACATATACCATTACTTTATATGAGTGCCAGCAAAATCTCACCTTAGAAAGGTTTTATTTTATTTTATTTTATTTAGAATATACAAAAAAGTTTTTGACAATTTGGAGAATTATTATTTCCCATTGAAAATCTTAGAGAGAAGTACTAAATGCATATATTGGTAATTCTATAAAGTAAATTCCCTATTAGAGTAACAAGGTACATTTCTAATTCTGGATTCTAAATAAAAAATATTTTACTAAAGAAAACAATTTTACAATCAAAACGTTAATAAATGTAGAAATTAAAGAAATTTGTAATATAATATATTGATATAACATAAAGAATCAAGAATTTATAGCAGAAAAGCAAGCATAATGGTCAGTGAAGAAAGTTACCTATATTACATACATTTTTTCTTAACTTGACATAAGGTTTAAAAGCATGTAGGTGTTGCAAAAGCTAGGATGAACAATAAATGAAATGTCAGTTTCCTTATTACATATTCATTATTTATTACATACAACATGCTGTTGTACTACTTCTTCTGGATTATTTCTCACAAAAATAAAAAAGTATAGAATATCTCCAATAACTCTGTAAGTTATTATTAGAGTAGGCTGAATGAACGTTTCTGTGGAAAAAATGAAACATAAATGTCAAGTATCATAGAATACATAGATGTAGCATAATTATTATGGCAATTTTTGCTTTCAGTATATTATTTTAGAAAATCATGAATGCAACATCTTGGATACTTTTAAAAATACTTTTACTAATTTTACAAAATATCTATTAGGAAAGATGAAATTTGAACATTATTGCATCATCTCACTTTCCTTTATCTCTCCTCCTGAAACGTTTTTTAAGCTTATGGTTATTCACTATTAGTCCTTCCTGCTCTGTGTCCACAGTATTATTCTTTATCTCCTTACCCTGCTTTAATATTCTTCTAAACACTTATCACTACCTGATATTGCATTTTATATTAATTTTTATATGATTTATTTTCTGCCTTTCCTTTCTAGAATGTAATTTCTATGAGGGCAGGGAGTTTTCTTTTTTCCTGCTCTATCTGTAATACTAAGCAATACCTGGAACATAATATTCCACAGAGTTTTGTTGAAGGAATAAATGCAGCTCACTGCTGAAACTGGATCTTTATACAATTTAAATTTCTCTTTTATTTTAGCATTTTCGTGGAATATAATGTACTCTCATTGTTTTTCTTCTGGAGTAAATAATGCCTTTTGTTTTCTCCCCATTTTCTTAATTTGTAGGTACTTATCATGAATTCTTTGCAAACTCTTCAATAGAATTATAAAAGCCCTTTCAATAAAAATTTTAACATGCTTGAATACATTAGGTAATTTCTTCTTTTTCTTTTTTCCACAATGTCTATCCTGACGCTCCCTATATCACACCTTGCTCTAACCTGACGTCTCAGTAGGCCAGATGTACAGCTGTTATCTTTGTCATATTGGGAATTCCCTTTGCCTTTTCCCTGTGTTGTATCACTGGTTTCCATGATACCATACACATTCCTCTGTATTCCCTTGTTTTGTGAGCACATCCTCCATTGCTTCTCGGAAAATAGCCAGTGTAGGTGTGGCCAACATACTCTAGGGAAGCTACCCATGATTTCCACCTCTTGGTATTCATGCCTTTGTATAATCTCTCTTTGACTGCAGGCAGGACTTGTACATTATTATATATGACTGAAGCACCAATCTTGCTCCAGTGTCTCTCTTTCCTTGCTGACTTGATGAAGTAAGCAGCCATGTTGGGGAAGCCCACATGGCAAGTGGCAAGGAACCATGAGCAACCTCTAGGAACTGGAGGCAGCTTCCAGGAGCTGAGGTCAGTCTTTGACAGCCAGCCAGGAAAAAACCCCCGAAGCTCTTAATCCTACAACTGTAGGGAATAAACACTGCCAACAACCACGTGATCAGGGAAGTGGGTCCTTCCTTAACTCACTTCCAGATGAGAACTAAGCCCTGGCCAACACTTTAATTGCAGACTTGTGAGACCCTGAGAAAATGTAGCTCAGTTGTACTTGGATTTCTGACCCATAGAAACAGTAAGATAACAAACGTGTTTTCTCATAAGCTGTTAAATTTATGGTAATTTGTCACACAGCCTAGAAAACTAATACAGTAATAATTTTATGAGTCCATGTGTGTCTGAAATTTTTTTAGTCTACTCTAACATTTAATTTTGAATTGGCTTTGCTTAAAGTCTATACAAATAATTTTTTTTTTCAGAATTTGGATATAGGATGCTCCATTGTCCTTTAGCATCCATTGTTGAATAGTGAATTTCTATTCTAATATTCAATAATGATTTTATGCTTTCTCTAGTCTACTAAGTCAATAATGATCTGTTTATTTACTTCACATCTTCCAGAAATGTTTCTATACCTCTCATCTGATGTCTCTTATGTTCTGATTGTTCTTGTGTGTTTACAAATTTTTAACTTTACTGTTTTGGATTAGAGTGGAGAAAAGTGCATGTGTTTAATTCTTCTGTTAAACAAGCTATTTTAGATATTGATTTTAGATATTTTATTTTTTGACCTGAGTCCTATTGCATACTATCAATAGCTTCATTTTATTTACTACTTTCCACAGAAATTTCTTATAAACAGGTCAAAGTCAGAGGGCTCCTTTTCAGGAGATGAAGAGAAAATTTTAATGCCTCGGGTTTATTGGCACCACCTATAACCTGGATTTCTTCTTATCTTTAAAATCTGCTCACTTTTGTGAAATAAAAGTCATATTTTTATGGCAAGATGAGAAATTTAAACAAAAAATCTTCTCTGCCCTTGGCCTCCTCTCTCCCCCCACTGTGCATTGTGTATCTGCATTATGCATTGACCAAACCTTTCCCATCTTCCCCCATCAACAGGAATATCTACTCAGCCATAAAGAGCAACATTCTCCTAGTATCAACAAGACAACTCCTTAAAAGATAACATTCCTTCTTGATCTTGTCAGGGGTCACATGACCCACCAAGTGATGCTTAGATCTGAATTATGTTAACTGTCAATAATACTTCATTTGATGTACAGCCCTCTGTCTCCAAACACCTATATAACTGTGCCTTGACTTCTAACAGGTGGAAACAGTTCTCAGAACTTTCTGAGATGCTCTTTCCAGAGTTATAATCCTCAAATTTGGCTCGAATAAAATTTTCCATTTCTTTCTTAGATTGACTGATCGATTTTTTGTTGACACTTTCATGTAGTTGTTTTTTATTTTTCTCTCTCTGTTTGTGTTTTTTATTTTTAGTATATATTTCTTTCCCAGTTATAAAAATGATGGTACATAAGAGTAAATACTCTTATAAAAACAAGTGCAGAACACAGGCACACTCATCCTGACACTCCTAGTAGCCAGTCTCCCTCAATAGATACTCATCTGAATGTCAGTGTAATTCGTAATGTAAGAAATTCAGAGATGTCAACAGAAGAAATTCTACAGTTGCTTATTCTGATAACCGAGAGAGAACATAATGAATTTTTTTTTCTTTTTCTTTTTGTCTTGAAGTTTTAAATGTTTGATCCAGGTAGTCCATTCTCAATTATCCATTGAAAGGAATAATGCTACAGCTTCCCTAAATGAAAATATTAGGCAATTCAAGAAATATTATATATGACTTAGCTAATCCAGGGATAAAAATTAATTTGTTTTGTGCATACGCTTAAGGTGATAGTATCATGGTAAGGAAATAATGTAAAGATATTTATCCTCGGTGCCAGGAAGTTACTAGGGAAGGGTTGGTAGAGGTAGAAGTAAGTTATAAATAACTCACATATAGAAAGTCCAGGGCTACTTATATCTACTTTATAAATATTAATTGATTACAAGCTTCCAAAAAATAAGTTAATGTTATCCTAAATAGTTCTAGAAACAGTTACCTTTGAATTTTTTGTATATTTTTCATACATTTTTTTCAATGACTGAATGGAAAATCCCTAATTCTTAATACAGCTGCATTTCTTTTACACAAAATACATTTTAAATGGTCAGCAATCATACTATTTTTATACCTGAATAATGTTAATTAATACATTAAAATTCATGTAACATATTTTGTGATCCGCAGAAATGACTCTTGCTTATTAAATGTTGATATTTAGTATCCCTCTTCCTCCAACGGGTCATGTTTCAGTTCCATTTATGATTATCAGCTTTCCTCATATCAGATTTTTTTTTTTACCATCAGCCTAAATTTCATCACAAAATCATTTGTATTTGTGGGCCTCGAAGTACCCGTATTATTCCATCTTGCCAGCTTATTTTCCCAAAAAGTTAAATTAATCTGTGAAATTGTTTGACTCAAGTCAAGCAGTAAATTGGTGAACCAAGCCTAAATCTGTGGCTCACATTCCTGATCCTTTTTATCTAACCTTTTAAGCAATACTTAAATACTTTAAACTTTCTATTGTGTGTGTGTGTTCCATTTTTTATCAGAGCATTCTACTACTTATCTTTCTTAAACGTTACCTGTTCCCTATCATTAAATGCTGTGGATAATGAATACTATCTGCAAAAGCGATGTTTTACTAAGAGAATTCCATTTGTGGTTTCATTTGATTTTCACTGCTGTGACCTTGTCTTTTTTTACGACAAACATGTATAGATGTCATAGGTCATTCTGTACCCTTTCTTACCAGATGCATTGTTGTCTTTCTAATTCCTCTCTGTTGTCAAGGACATTTCTGCATATCTTGAACAATAATGAGAAGACTATATAAATTACTGAAATAAAAGTGTATATAATATATTCTTGCATTTTCAAAATTTGCAAGTAGTAAGAAGACACAAAAGCTGATGTTAAGCTATGCTGTGTAATAGCTAAGCTACTGCATATCTCAATCTTTTCCATTTTGCATTTGTATTGAGTAAAGTATACCACTGCTTCCCTAATTTTCATTGTATGAACTTACTAAATCCTAAAAATACCACAATATATGGACACAAGAAAATATTTCACAATCAATATGAAGGATAGGGTCAAGAAACTTAGAATAAATTGAGTTTATCCTGCAACCCTTTTGCCTTAATTCATAGGCAAACCTAGGGCAACATGAGTCATGCAAAACATAGTTCAACTGTTACGGTTTAAAAATATGGCTAGAGTATAATGTGCATTTGTGTGTAAAGAAATAACAGGAAGTGAGGATAAAGAAGAGAGAAGTATGGGCCAAACTGAAAAGGGCTTTAGAAGTTCTATTAAATATTTATAATTTAGAGAGAAGCAATTAATGATCTGTTAAATATTTTTAAGTAACAGATTGCAGTATCAGAATACTGTATTTATGACACATGTAATATAATCATAAGTAACCACCACTATATATTTTCACTAATGCTTTATATGTACACTGGAGTAGAATCATCTTAGTCTTATGAAACAAATATATTTTTAGCTCTTTGAGGATACACAAGAGACTCTTCCCTTTCTTCCTATTCTCTCACCCCTTACTTATTCAAGGAAAAAAAAAATCCCAAGGAGTATACTAAAAGAACTTTGGAGGATAAACAGCAAGGTCCTACTGTATAGCACAGGTAACTACATTCAATATCCTGTAATAAACCATAATGAGAAAGAATAGGAAAAATAATATATTATTTCTCCTATTCTTTCCCATTATGGTTATACACTGAATCACTGTACTGTACAGCAGAAATTAACACAAATTGTAAATTAACTATACTTTAATAAAATAAATTAAAAAAAAAAAACTTTGGAAAGAAACAAGTTTTGATAGTTTGACTGCACCAGCAGACCCCAGTTCCCTTCCTTTTATTAGTTAACTCCCAGTTTCTGGTCATCATTGCCCATGAAATTGAGCAGGACCCTGTGGGGCTCCTGGGCACAGAAGTCTTTCTGTCTCCTGTTTCTTGTTTGTACGGGATAGACTCTAGTCTCCATGACCTTCCCTGAGTCCCAAAGGTCAGATTCAAACATTTGTTAATCAGGGAAAGGGAGGGGAGGCAGAGACAAGGGAGGAGCAGTCAAGAAACAATAGTGCAGCCTTGGGGCAGGTCCTGGCTCTACCTCAAGGGATACACATAACAATATCTTTAAGTTTTTCTGCAGAACTAAAACCCCCACCAAATGGAAGATGTTCAGGAGAGAAGGTCACAGCTTGATAAACTCGAAGCTCATCAGGAAATCACCTGAGGCCAGATTAAAGGAGGGCAGGCCCTGCACCTTGTGCAACCCTGCCCTTGAACCATTACTATAAAACTCCTCATCAAATCCTTTCCAGGACAGACACACAGTTTGGAAGGCAAGAGCACACTGCATCCCCCTTTGCCTGGCAAAGCAATAAAGCTATTCTTTTCTATTTCACCCAAAACTCTGTCTCTGAGATTCAATTCAGCACCAGTGCACAGAGGCTGAGATTTCGGCATCACCCGCTGTCACCCCGATTCCACAGCCAAAGGTGCATGAAACTTTTTTGCTTTGCACTGGCATAATGTATGTTAAACAAAAGAAGTGACATGCAAAACTATGGGAAACTATCTTATAAATGATAGAAGATATAAATAGGATCCAATTCAGAAAATGTATATTGTTGATATGCTTTCTAGAAAATTAAAATGCATTAATTCTTGCCTACCAGGAATTTTTTTTTTTAAAGTAGGATGAATGGATGCAAATTACTGCACTAAGATGAAGTTCTGGGACATTGTAAGTAGTTACTGAGGATAACGGGAGATACCTTGGGTAGAAAGTGCAACTCCTTTTTTTTTGTTTTTTTTTGCAGTACGCGGGCCTCTCACTGTTGTGGCCTCTCCCGTTGCAGAGCACAGGTCCCGGACGCGCAGACTCAGCGGCCATGGCTCACGGGCCCAGCCGCTCCGCGGCATGTGGGATCTTCCCGGACCGGGGCACGAACCCGTGTCCCCTGCATCGGCAGGCGGACTCTCAACCACTGTGCCACCAGGGAAGCCCGGAAAGTGCAACTGTTGTCACTGGTACAGCTATGTATTTGCATAGACATGAACAATTCAGATATTGTGCTCTAACTCATTATTTCTATGAAAGAAAGAAGGAATATTTCACCATGTCAAATTTTAGTACAATGCTGAACATAGTAGGTCCTCAAAATACTTTTTAATAACTGAATAATACTGCAGAAAAAAACATCTAGACAATAATAATCAAGAGACAGATTAGCAATTAACATGTTGCTTACTTATGATAGTATCTTCTATGATTTACTACTCAAAGCCACTAATTCCCAGATCATATCTCTAAAATAATCAAAAATGTAATTAAAAACTGTGATTAGATGGTTAATACAAACATGGAAAGAGTATTGAGGACACTAAAATAATTCATCAGTGATTAATGTGAAGGTGCCTATCCACTTCCTCTTAAAAACACATCGTATTAGTTTCCTAAGGCTACTGTGACAAAGTACCACAAATTAGGTAGTTTAAAACAACAGAAGTTTATTGTCTCAAAGTTTTAGAGGCTAGCAGTCCAAGATCAAGGTATCAATAGGAGTAGTTCCTTCTGAGGGCTGTGAGGGAAAATCTGTTCCATCCCTCTCTCCTAGCTTCTCGTCATTTGCAGGCAATCTTTGTCATTCATTGGCTTGTATAATAGATGCCTCCAATCTCTGCTTTCATCTTCACATAATGTTCTCCCTATGTCTCTCCACATAATCTTCCCTCTGTATGCCTGTCTCTGTGTAAAAATTTCCTCTCTTGATAAGTCTTATTGGATTACTGCCCAACCTAAGGACCTCTTTTTAAATTGATTACCTCTGTAAAGACCATATTTCCAAATAAAATCACATTCTAAGGTACTGGGGATTAGTACTTGAACACATTTTTTGAAAGAACACATTTTCACCCATAGTAATATTTTTTATTGCATCCTTATATTTGAAGAAGCAAGGCTGGAAGAGTCCAAAAGAGTAGAAACGGCACTTAACCTGGAGCCTGTGGAACACATGCTCACTCTGTTCCTGACTAACTAAACCACAGAAAGCACCCAAACCTGCAAAGTGTCTTTAGAAGGTTACTGTAGAATGGATAAGAAGGCTAGTGATGGCAAGGAACATTATGGAGATAAAAGAATTAAGGAATTCAAGCTTTAACTAGGAGGACCCAGGAAGAATGGAATACATATTTCTTCCAGATAATTAGTCCTAGGCTGCCTTTCCCAGCCACATTATGAGAAAGAGCTGTCCCCAGAAGTCACAGAATTAACTTTTCACTGGGAAGAAAACCCCATCCATCCTCTTCTCTGAATTATATATTTAAAGTCTTTGACGTAAAATTTCTTTTTTGTGAGTCACAGATCCATTACAAAAGTTATTTAAATATATCAAGATCAATCACCACACTTTCTCCCAAAATTTGACTATTCTTTATAAAGAAATAAGCTCAAATTACCATTATTTATTCAGTATATGCTTTTGTATATGTTCTAATGCTTTAGCCACTTGTATCCACAACCTATGGTAGTATAACTTCTGCTCTGCCAAAAGAATCTGCATTCATGCTCAGGTCTATATCATTTAATTATTTTCTTCAATGTGACTATTCTCCATATTTGTTATAATATTGTTTATTAAATACTTAGATATTTTTGCCAAAAAAAAAGTAAAAGAATGTATATCACTAGCAGCTTCAAGACTCTATCTACACTTTTCCAGTTATTTTAAGCAGACCATAATCTTATTTATACTCATCTTTGTTCCCTTTATGTTTATTTACACAGGCATTTCTAATTATTTATCATTTTAATTAAAGTAAGAAATTGTATGGACTACTCAGATATTTTCTAATTGCTAGGAGATCTTTTTGGTTTAACTCTAAATTTTTTTTAACAGGTGTGAAAAATAGTTATTTTTTCCATTTGAGCTGCATTTGTGGGTCATATTGATAAGTGAGGAATTATTAGGCACAAAAAAACTCACCAATTTTTATTCTCCTTTCACAGGAAACATATATTTTCTTCCTACATCTGCATATGCCTTAAGTTTTTATTCTTTTTGAATAAGTGATTCTCCTTTAATTATCATTTTTAAAGATTTTTAGCACTGTGTAAATTTTTTTAAAATGTCTAAACTATCATCAAATAGAGCCATTATTTTAAATACGAATGAACTTATATCTCTTTTCTGTTTCCCATTATAGCTGGAACGAATATATTCTCATTTCTGCAACCCCAAACACCTTACCTGAAATGGCCTATGCCTACCTTTCCCACAAATTTCTTATTCTCTCCTCCTTACCCCCTCCTCACCAGATACACTGGTCTTTTGGGTCCTCAAACACCATAGGCTAGTTCTTATCTCAAGGCTTCAACACATGCTGTTCCAGGCTCCTCTCAGGTTATTGCATATTGCCTCCTTCCTGCTACTCATTAGCTCAAACGTCATGTTCTTGTGATAGTTCCTCCTATAAGGAACTAGGTTCAGATCTAGGTTCCTGAAACAAGGATAGGAAATAGATACCATGCCATCTTCATGTTCTCTGTCTCTTCATTGCTCATTAGTTCTTTTTACCCAACGGTTAGAGAACAAAACAGATTTGTATCAAGATTCCTGGTACTACCATCTTGCCATTTCAGAGTAAAATAGGGTGTTTTACAACACAAAAAGGAGCAAAACAATGGACACAACTTAAATTTTGATTAAGAGAAAAATGATTAGAAATATTATAGTCACTAAATAGAATTTTAATGACTAAAAATAAACATTATCATATTGCAAATAAAAAGACAGCATAATAGGATGTTTCCAGTGCTGTGTATAAGATGTAAAGAGAAATATCTATCTATTATCTATCTATCCATCTATCTATCTATCATCTACGTACAATATGATTAAAAGAAAAATACATTAAAAGTTAATTGTGGTTATCTCTCTGGCTAAGAGAATTATAGATGTTCTTCATTTTTATTGTCCTTTTGCTCACTTTCTATTATAATAAGCAGGTGATACATTTAATATAAAAATGCTAGGCTCCCAAAATATATTTCAACTCAAAATAATTTATATATCTCTGTCAATCTATTTAATAAACTTGCCTGTATATGTATACTTACTTAACTATTTCATTTTGCATTCCAGAATTTATTCAGACATATGAAGTTTAATTTTTGTATACATAACACTTCGGATTTTTTTCCTACTTAAACTCTAAAGATCTTTAGATATCACTAATCTTTGTCTTTTAATATGGATAACTATTACTCAATATTCATGTTATTTGCTTCATATTCTTATGATAAATTCTCAGGAGGGGTATAACTACATCAAATATAAGTTTAGTGGCTCTTCATAAACAACTCTCAATTGGACATTTCTCTTTACCACATGGCTTGGTGCCCCCTCCAATTTCAATTTCTACCCAGGTTTGACTTATCATCATGATGATTGACATCTTTGCAATCTCTTCTTTACCACAACATTGTTTTGAGTGAAAACTCTCTCTTGCCTGGAAAATTCTAAAAGTGTCATTTCTTATTTGAGATGTAGTAAATGGTGGCCCCAAATTGTCATAAATGTCCTATTTTATGTAGGCTATAAATTATATTTTATTGACATGCATAGAATTCCTTTATAAAAATGGTTTCCTAGCTGATATTTTAATGTTCTTGATTTTATCCTCTATTTTGCCACCATCTTCAATTTATCTTCATTTGTAAATTGACATGGAAATGCATTAATTATTCTTATAATGTTTTTTAATGACTATTCAAAATCTCCTCTTTTGTTTTTTTTGCTTTATATTTTTTCTTTCTTTTTATATAACTCAATATTTAAGATAGGAGAGTTCTATACTTGGTTCTTTCTTGTGTGTCTTTTCAAAAAAATTTTTTGCTAAAATTATCAGATTACTGTCACATATTAATTTACTCTCTCACTTGATGTTTATTGAATCTCCACGTGCCATTTGTTGTGTTAGTTCTGACCTCATTTTAGTCTATGTTCACAATTTGTTTCTACTTTACTTTTATACATTTGATCTGAACCTCAAGATTTCCTTGGAATTTTCTCTTCAGTTTCTTCCAGAATTCTCAGTCTTCTCTCTCCTCTAGTTAGCAAATAATTATCTAACTCTCTGTTAGTCTTCTTTTTTGTTTTCTTCTGTATTTGGTATACATAAACCATAATCAATGTACCTGAGAGTATCATACTCCTTGTTCTTTCACTCTATTTGTAAATATTTATAAATATTAACATTTTAGGACCATCACCAACAAGATGGATTTTTTTCCTGAAAATAACTGTTTTAAATTTATAGAAAGTGAAGAAGAATAGAACTTGTAAATGTTTATTAATGAGTTTATGAATTATCATTTTCAAGATAAATTTAAAGTCCATTTCCTTGGTAAGCATACTCAATGTTATAGTTCCTTTTTATCATAATTTAGGTTGCACTAGGTCTATTCAACACATTCCTTTCTCAGAAGGTTTGGCTGGTAGCATAGAACTGAAGATTTGGGAAAATAGGGATATAGAGATGAATAAAGCCAAACTCTCTATATTGATGACCAGTTTCTAACCTCCTCAGTAGTCTCCTGCATCTAGTTTCAATGTATACATACAATAGAGAAGTAAAAGTAATCTTGTACACTTGTGCAGATATTCCATACAGAAGTCTGCAAGGTTGAACTTTCTTCATAGTTCATCTGTAAGTGATTTCATTAGCACACATGCTCACGTACAGTTCACACACACTAGCTTTCTGAATATAAAACTGTGTACAACTTTACGTGACTACAAAACAGAATAGCTGGAGTTGATTTTTCCTGAAAATGCTATTACACTATATAAAATAAAAATAAATTAAAAATCATGTATATTCTGTTTTCAAGAACAAATGGTCATATTTGTCAAAATATTTGGAATATTTTTTATTTCCAAAATTCCAAAGCATGTTTCAGTTTGCTGGAGTACCTAAGCAATGTGATTCAATGATGTTAAGAAATATTTTACTAGGTAACAAAATTAAATTAAAAGCATGATTTTATAAAATGTTGTTAATACTTTTAAAACAAATTATTTATCTTTACACTAATTAATTAATTATTTTGAACTCCTAATTTCAAAAAACTAAGAGTATTATAATGGGAAACTATACTAGTCCTTCCTGATGTGTCTTGGTACTGATGTGGAGATATGTTCCTTAGTAAAAGGAGTGAGGGAGAGGAGAGAGAAAAAGAAAAAACAAAAATCCATGTTTAAATTATCCTGGAAACAAACACACGTTAGAGGTATAAGATAATGTATTCAAACCTCTCAGAAATCTTAAATTATAAAATATGTTTTATCATGTAAAATCCATTTTCTTCCTTTACTGAAAAGAGAAGCAGTATTGAGGAATATACACATCTGACCCATGCATATGACCCTTCATATGTATCATACTGTAACAGATATTCAAAGAATCAGAGTCAAATTATTGTGTACATTTCCCAGAGAATCATTTGAGTAATAGATGGGAGACCTTTTCTAGTGTTGAATGATAATGAAGAAAAGTAGATTTTAATTCAAAATGTTCTAATTGTTTATCATGTTACTCTCAGATGAGAAGCTTTAAGTTTCTACCCATAAAAAAGGAAAGTAGTAAATGCTTTTACTAAAATATTCTTATGATAATTTGGAATATGATATACTGAATCACAATGTAATTGTAGCTAATTGAGAAATATAATTATAAGGTTATTCAAATTCAACTATGCAAATAATCTGTGTAATCTAGGAAATAAAACTAGGAATTTCAGAAAATGGGTTACCTTGCCTCCCCAAATTGGTACAACCCAAATATACGGAGAATAAGTAAATTTAAGAAGGAGACTATACCAATACTCTACTAATCATATTCTTTGGGACAATAATTCTACTGTATGTTGAAAAGTGTTATTATGGAAAATAAATCTGATGGACATATAAGTTTGAAAATTGGTATGTAAACTCATTTATATAGGTTTCAATATTTTATGAGTTCACTGTATATTTCATATGATAATGAACAAGATGCTCCTTCCTTGTACATCAAAAAAAAAGTTTTTTACCTTTAGCAAATCCCTGCTAAGTTATCTGTCCGTCAACTCCCCCTCTATCCTTGGAATTTTCCCCCATTTCCCTACTTCATTATCTCAGTATCTCAGTTAATGATACCACCATCTTCCAGTTATCAAGCCACTCAAGAAAATTACATAGGCACCTGCTGAACCAGCTCTTTTCCACTGCTGCTATTCCTTTTGATGCTCTACTCCTGGCAATCAATCAACTTTGTGCTGCAATTCTTTACACTACTGAAATTCTCATTTCTGCAAAGTAAAATATAGAGCAACTATGTCAAAATGGTTTATAAAATTTCAAAACAGCCATATATTAGTAATCTCAGAGCTAACAGATTCTATTCTCAAGAACAATAATAAATTTATCTGATAGTTTACAGTGCTAAAATTTAAATGCACCTTTTTGAGCTCTCTAGTAAGAAGAAAGTTGGCCACTGTCCCCATGGTGATTCAGATAATTCAGTTTGTGGAGACACAAGTTAGTACTGCCTTACTGAACTAGCCATGCATCAGAACTTGCCCAGCAGTCTTGCAAACTCAGGAGAATGTTTTCTTTTTTTTTTTTTTTGCGGTACGCGGGCCTCTCACTGTCGTGGCCTCTCCCGTTGCAGAGCACAGGTTCCGGACGCGCAGGCTCAGCAGCCATAGCTTATGGGCCCAGCCGCTCCAAGGCATGTGGGATCTTCCCAGACCGGGGCATGAACCCGTGACCCCTGCATCGGCACGCGGACTCTCAACCACTGCGCCACCAGGGAAGCCCTGGGAGAATGATTTTTATAAAGTCACCAAGAGTGGATTCATTTTTCTCAAGCCTGAAAAGTCAAAGTTATAGCCTTCTTTAAATAATTCAAAAAAACCTCTTGAAATTCAAGCCAGAAATGCAAATATAAATATTTGAAATGGGATGCCATAAAACCCTTCATTTGCATTCTTGGTTTGGACAATTCATGAATGACTTGGAAAGTCTATGGCATGGTAATTTGCAACTTTGCAAGGAAACAAATTTCAATCATACACCTGCTAGAAGTCTTAAATGTGGAAGGGAGACATTCACCAGGGAAGTGAGCCTAACTTACTACACAGCATCAAAAATTCAATGTAGTTTTCCTCTTTTCCACTTGTGTCTGTTCCCTCTATAAACTTAATTCAGGGCTGAAGGTTGTTACCTAAAGTTTTCATTGTTAATTTGTATTACAAAATTTAGAAATTCGAATCCTGGGAATGGGCTTACAAATTTTTGTTTCCTATTAAAGATTAAAATTAAATAAATCTCCTTTGAAAATAACACACACACACACACACACACACACACACACTCACACACACACAAAACATGTGCTAGGAAACCTGTAGCTTTACGTTCAGCAGAGGTCAAAATCAAAGTTATAGGGAAAGTGATTTTGTTTTCTTGTCCTAGAAGTAAGAGAATAAAATCTTATCTTTTCTGACACCTTCCTAATGACAATCTGAGCAGAACATTATAAAATGACAGTTTTGAACAAAACTGTAGTGTAGTAACCCCTATACTTACAAGTCTATATATTTTTCCAAGATAGTACTAGTTATAAAATGCATAAGAACAAAAAGAAGAATACAAAAGCTACTGAAGTTGTTATGCTTTGACACTAACAATGAAAATGAGGTGTTCTATAAGAAACAGTTTTTGGTGTCTCTGTACATATAAATATTGAGATCTCTAGAATAGCGGTCATCAAATGTAAATAACGTCATTTCTGGATGGTGTGATTTAAAATGTCTTCTCTTTGTATTTTTCTGCTTTGTTCTGTTAAAAAAAATTTCAATACACTATATTTCCTTAAATAATAGACAATTGAAAATAACAAAAATCCTTTCTAATACCTTTAAGTATTATATAAGCATTCTAAATTATTTGCTTTATTGTGTGCTTTTATCATTCACTAAATACAATAGAAAGCCCAGGTTTCAAGTCAATTGAGTTTAATATACAACAGTTTTTGATTGTTGTGGGATTAGCGAGAAAATGCTCTTCATGAATTATTTCTTTTAACATCCCTTTTCGAGATAAAGCTGGACTTACAATGTAATCACAAGTCTTGCTTCACATTTTATATATTTGCATTCAGCTCTCATTTATTGATACACAAAACATATCTAATAAGAAGATATTTATTTAAATTTATTATTTGTGATAGTAATTATTAATAATAACATTGACTTTAATATATCGATCTCAAATTGTGTCTGCCATGTGTTATCTCATAGATGAATGTGTCTACATTTTATAGTTAAAGAAAGAAGAGCTAGAGAATTAAGCAACTTAGCAAATGAATACAACTAGTAAGTGATGCTATAATCAAGAGTTAAATCCATGACCACCTAAGTTTTACATGTATTATTATTTTAATATTTTCTTCTGAAATTAAAATAATTGTTAAACTATATTACAATCTTTCTGTGTATCAGACTTTCCTTAAATTATTTCCAAGGATCATTTTCTTTAATCCATACAAATATACAAGGTAGATACTATTATTATCCCTTTTCACAGATGAAAATAATTACATAATGTGCCCAAAGTCATACACTTAATAGTCTCAATAATATTTGTTGATATTCAGAACCATACCTATCTTTCTAAACTCTTACCACAAGGGCATTAGGCCTGTAAACGTTTCCCAGACTTTCTTGCCAAAGTGGTTCTGTTATTTATTTCCTGTCTTGTGCCCCCTTTCCATCTTCAAAGCCAAAAATGGCCGCTCACACAACCCTAACACTGACTCTCTTCTGCCTCCCTCCTCCACTTAAAAGGATCCTTGTGATTACGTTGGGACTACTCAAATAATCCAGGATAGTTTTCCCAACTCAAGGTTAGTTGATTAGAAAACTTAATTTCTTCTACAACATTAATTTTCCTTTGCTGTGTGGTTTAATATATTCATGGGTTCTGAGTATAAGGACATGAACATCTTTGCATTAGGCATTGTTCTGCTTACCACAATTGGGTATAAAAATAGACCAAAGATAAGATTTCAGCTCACTAAGCTTTAAGTGGATGACTATCTGGTTACTGTGATCTTTTTTGAGCAAATATACCAAGTTCCCCACCCCCCACAAAATATATTTGCTATAATAATTGTCGTGACGATAGCTGTGGCAGTGTTTTGTGGGAATTTCATTATTATAAACATAGAATGTAGGATGCACTTTCTAAAGTTTTCATTTCATAGCATTGTTTCTAGCAAGGAAAAATTTGTTTCTTTTAAGGAAAAGTCTATTTTAAAAGTTAACAGTATCTGAAGAGATAAAACACATTTCTGAATCCTATTTTAAACCAATTTACACCTATTAGAATGTGTTGAATTGAAAAAAGAAGCATCCATATTTTCACTGTGTCAAATGCAAATGTTTTCTGTATTTTGATGTTTCAGGGGTGAGAGTGCTCCTCGGGTCAGCTAAATTTTACCACATACGTGTCTAATTAAATGCAGAAACACATCAGTGCCAAGGTAAATAATACTGATTTCTGTTTCCTTATAAAATACATCATTTAAAATAGAAACAGGGGGGCTTCCCTGGTGGTGCAGTGGTTGAGAGTCTGCCTGCCGATGCAGGGAACACCGGTTCGTGCCCCGCTCCGGGAGGATCCCACATGCCGCAGAGCGGCTGGGACTGTGAGCCATGACTGCTGAGCCTGCGCGTCCAGAGTCTGTGCTCCGCAACGGGAGAGGCCACAGCAGTGAGAGGCCCGCGTACCGCAAAAAAAAAAAAAAAAAAAAAAAAAAAAGAAAGAAAGAAACAGGGGATGTCCATGTAAAGTAATAACCATTCTATTGGAGGAAACACTTTCTTTTCTGCTACTCTTTATTCATGCAAGTGCATGTGAGTGTGTCAAACCAGAATACCTTGCAGCCGAATAGCTGAGATTCTAACCCCAGCTCTACCAATTTCATGCTGCCTGACCTTAATAGTCAGCTTCCTCATTTTAAAAATAGAGATAATTATATAAATATTGTGTTGTCAGGTTAGTTAAGATCAGTTAATTTCTCCAAAAATATTTATACAGTGTCTACTCATTGGCAGGTGGTTTTCTAGGAGTTAGGCACGAGGCAATGAGCAAATAAGACAAAGTCATGCTCTCAAAGAACTCACATTCTGGGGACGGGAGACAGGGAATACACCAATAAATATTATAGCATGTTTTATGGTAATAAGTGCTAAAGATGAACCATGGAAGAGGGATAAGGAGTGCAGGGGTGTGGTCAGGGAGACCTCATTGAGCAGACAACGATTGTCAAAGACCTAAAGGAAGTGAAGGAGCCAGATGTGCTATTACCTGGAGAACAAGGAGTGTCCAAAGAGAAGAGTATGTTCAATTTCTCAAGTGGGAAGAAGCATAGTGTTTCTAGGAACACAAAGAAGGTAACTATAATTGAAGCAGGGAGAGTGAAGGATAGTGTGACACAAGGTAAGTATGGAGAACTACACCATTATCAGGAAGGCTCATGTGAAGGCTTTATTTCTAACCCAAGGGTAAAGGGAAGCCATTGGTGGGTAAGCATGAGGATAACGTAATTGTATTCTTGTTTTTATTAAACATGTTGGCTTCTGTAAAGGGGATAGATAGGGAGAGGGAAAGAATTGAGGAAATTGAGGAAGATAGAGTAATTAATAGGCTATTGTGGTGTTCCAGATGAGTCATAACAATGACTTGTACTATGTTGGTAGCTGGAGAGATAAAGAGCAGAAAGAAGAATTTAGGACCTAGAATCGACAGAATTTGGTGACACATTAGTTCTGGGGTGTAAAGGAGAAATCACTGTCAAAAATGATCCCCTCCAAAATTTTGGCATGAACTACTGGGTGAATGGTGGGGTCATATTCTGAGGAGAGAAGGAGTGGATGAAGAGCAAGCTTGGCAATTAAAGTGGAGTTGAGAAGGTGGGCAAGATCATGAGTTCAGTTTTGAAAAGTTCACATTTGAGGTGCTTGTAGATGTCCAAGAAACTACTGAAAAGGAGGGAGTTGAATATGCAGATGTGAAGCCCATGGTAGAAACCTGGCCTGGAGTTTAAGATTGCTGAAGCTTGAAGTAATAAATAGCTAGAAAAGCAGTGCCATGGGGGAATCAGACAAGTTTCAGCTAAGGACAACAAAATGTGCTGAGGGAATATTTGGAGAAGTTGAAGATCTGGGCATTAACTGACTGTGAAGGCGGAATGGTTCAGAGAATGAGAAAGAGGTAGAGAAGTAAAGACCTGTGAAGGGAAAAGGATGTAGTGAGCCTTTGGGCAATGTGGAATACCTCTAAGGTTAATTTACATATTTCTGCTCTGAACCATTGCATGTTGATTTCAGAGACATCTTACTTCCAAATTCTTAAGATTTACATTACCGTAACTTCTGTGTATTGATAATAACTTTCACACTTATACTACCACATCAGATGAAGTTTAAGAGTAAATGTATGATAAATGCTATTTAATCTTATTGTACTTCTAGATAATTATTTTTCCCAAATCATGTATTGTGACTTTTTTGAATATTACATCATATTCATATATTTCAAGTATGGATTTCACCTAAGTGAGCTATAATATTTTCCCAAACTTACTGCTGAGAAATGAAATACTAGTTGATAATAAGTTACAAAGTCCAAAGTGATAAAGGGACTGAAAGTAATATGTGTATTTTGTTACCAGTTAACCTATTTTATTGCAATCTCATTTTAAAGTAAAATGATGTGTGGTCACTACATACAGTTAATATTCATGTAAAAAATGAACCAACATTCATATTCATAGTAAACAGAAAGTTATATCAAAGAGTTTTAAAATATTTACTAAAATGATGTTAAGAGACATGAATAACGTATATCATAGGAGAAAAAGCTTAGTCAGCTATGGCAGTAACACACGTCAGGAACAAAATGTGAAAGACCTGGGTAATTAAGGAAATAATTATTTGATCAAATGGCTGATAATTTCAAGTCCTACATGATATGTCAAATTTAAAAAGGAATAAACTTATATCCAGCTATTCAGAGAATAGCTGAAATACCTAAGAATGTAATAAGGAGCTATAAAAATAGACAAGAAGCAGAAGAAAAAGAATTTTATAAAAGAACACACTTCAAATAATTTCTCCAACTTTAATTGAGCTTGGAATAGAAAATACAACAATTTCATTAAAAGAAAATATAAGGAGAAGAATATTTAAATTTTGAGAAAAGATAAAAAGATATGTTTTGGAAGATATAAAAATTAAGAACATATTAACAAACAACTGCAAACTATAGTACTCAGTTTATGTATGTTTGATATTATACATGCTCTCAAGAGAGATTATGAGATGATTTGTTTATTGAGTAGTTTGTCATTATGGTCAAACTCTGGAATCTAAGAGTTGTATCTTGAAAAGTAAAACATATGAGTTAATAAAATAATATTTCATTTCCCCTAATATTATGCAAATTGTATTAATTTTGAAACATGCATTCATAAAAAATTGTAATGACAAAAGATAAAAGCACCACAATCTCCTCTGCAGTCTTTCAACTGCTCAAAAGATGTTTCAACATTTTCCACCTAGTTAAACCAGAAGCTCTCCCAGGGAGAGAGTCCTCTGTGTGCAGCTGCTCTCACACCTTTGATGTAAGTAAAAATATTAACTTCAGATAGACTAAGTTAAATACATTTTGTTCTTTGCAGAGAGCTTGGTACCAGTTAGCTTGTCCCTCCCTTATTCTTGGATTTCTCCTCACCTAGAATGACTTTCTCAATCCATACAAAAAAAAAAAAAGCCATTTTTTTAACTTATTAAAAATCCTATGTACTTTTTTCTAATTTATCACCCACCAACCACTATTTCTATTTATGTCAAATACAGACTTGCCATTTGAATGCCATTCTATTTATGTCAAATACAGACTTGCCATTTGAATGCAGAGGAAACTACATTAGATATGATTTAATTTCATGTTGCATATGGGGAACAAATTTAGAGGAAAACAGAAACGTGCATGATATTTACATAGTTCAGACTTAATTTCCACATCATTATCATTTTTACTTTTATTATTTTATGTTGTTCTAATCTTTTCAATGTCAAATAATTTAAGGGAATTTTTAATATAGAGTACAGATTATTTTTTTAATAATGGAAACTTGTGTAATACATATATAATAAGACAATTTCTTTAAACATAAATCCCAGTGAAATTAACACTGGGAAGTTAATGAAGATTTTCATTACCAGCAATGAGGCAAGCAACTGAAAGGAGAAGCAGGGAGAAAAGAATATAAAACTCACAGATCTGGTAGCTTGTCTAGAAAGATGCTGCCATCAATTTGCCAGGCCATCCTCTCCTCCTCCCCTCTCCCTCCCCCTCCCCCTCCCTCTCCCTCCTTCTCCTTCTCCTTCTCCTTCTTCTTCTTCCTTATTCAGCACATTTATTAACACCTATTACTGTGTGCAGAGTTAGGTATTGGTCATTGGAAAAAAGCCAGCAATCAATCCCTGTATTTTGTCATCAAAAGGTCATAATCTATTTGGATGGTATAAATAGCCAATTTCCATTGCAAGGTAATGTAATACAGGAAATACTATGGAAACTTGAAGGAAGAGAGAACTAATTTTGCTTTGAGGAGTTAGAAAATCTGCCCATTAATTTGTCAGTGAAGCATAGCTATAATATGATAACAAGAGTTTGTTGAAAGAATAAGACAGAAAGAAGCAACATTCTAGGTAATGAGGTGGGGAAGAAACAAAATGAGGGTGGGAGATTAGGTTAAAATTAAACCTCTTTATCAAAAATAAGGTATATCTGTCTAAAATATTTAGTAGGACTTTACAGTTTTTTTTTTCCCATTCAGTTATAGCCTTTTATTTGCTAGTAAGAGTTTGGGATTTTATTTGAGGGGAATCATTAAAGAAAATAAAATGATAAGATTTGTATCTTAGATTTTTTTTGTAGTATGTTATAACTGGGAAAGGTTGGAGGAGATGAGAGTGGAAGCAATAATAAATATTTAAGAGCGTCTAAAAAGTGTTTTCAGGTTAGAAACAATGCTGACCTGAGCAAAAGTAGAGAGGAGATAATAGACTGAAGAGGGGCTTAAAATATAAAATATATGACTTTTAAAGATATGGGCTATTTTATTTTGTATTACTGCAAATTTTCCTGGATGTAATCATCACCGAGTTACTCTTCTTAGCCCTTAAATCAGATTTGTAACATTGATTTTGTGAATCACTAGGGAAGATCGTGAATACCATGTATTTTCTACATCATATATATAACTTTGTGATCTGAAATGTAGCCACTAATCACTATATATGGATAATGAGGATAGCTAAAATTATGCAGCACATTCTACATCACACTATTAAATGTTGGAACTAGAATTCAAACTCAAATCTGTTTGATGCCCGACTTTAGCTTATTGGGTAGCCAAGTGCATAAATCACATATACCAGAGCTAACATGGGTAATGTGAGAATGGGCTAGGGGACTTGGCCTGCTAAATCTCTCTTTTCGTTTATTTGGAGAAACCTCTACAGAAATGTTAGGGTTCTTTAGGGGACAACACTTCTAAACCTCTAGTCTATACTATTCTCTCTCTCTTTTTTTTTTTTTTTTTGCGGTACGCGGGCCTCTCACTGTCGTGGTCTCTCCCGCTGCGGAGCACAGGTTCTGGATGCGCAGGCTCAGTGGCCACGGCTCACGGGCCCAGCCGCTCCGCGGCATGTGGGATCCTCCCGGACCGGGGCACGAACCCGCGTCCCCTACATCGGCAGGCGGACTCTCAACCACTGCGCCACCAGGTAAGCCCCATATTCTCTCTTTTTTAAAAAAAATATTTATTTATTTATTTTAGAGAAACAGATGTAGAAAACAAATGTATGGCCACCAAGGGGGAAAAGTGGCGGGGGTGGTGGTGGTGGTGGGATGAATTGGGAGGTTGGAATTGACATGTATACACTAATATGTATAAAATATAACTCATAAGAGCCTGCTGTCTAAAACGATAAATAAAATAAAATTCAAAAATTAAACAAATAAAATAAAACAGAAAAAATTTGTTTTTTAATAGATCTTTATTGGAGTATAATTGCTTCACAATACTGTGTTAGTCTCTGTCGTACAACAAAGTGAATCAGCCACATGCACACATACATCTCTACATCCCCTCCCTGCCGTGAAACTCCCTCCCACCCTCCCCATCCCACCTCTCCAGGTCATCACAAAGCACCGAGCTGATCTCCTGTGCTATGCTGCTGCTTCACACTAGCTATTTTACATTTGGTAGTGTACAAATGTTGATGCTGCTCTCACTTCGCCCCAGCTTCCCCCTCCCACCCCGTGTACTCAAGTCTACTCTCTATGTCTATATCTTTATTCCTGCCCTGACACTAGGTTCCTCAGTACAATTTTTTTTTTTTTTTAGATTCCATATATATGTGTTAGCATATGGTATTTGTTTCTCTCTTTCTGACTTACTTCACTCTGTATGACAGACTCTAGGTCTATCCACCTCATTACAAATAGCTCAATTTCGTTTCTTTTTATGGCTGAGTAATATTCCATTGTATATATGTGCCACATCTTCTTTATCCATTCATCCAATGATGGACACTTAGGTTGTTTCCATCTCCTGGCTATTGTAAATAGAGCTGCAATGAACATTGTGGTACATGACTCTTTGAATTATGGTTTTCTCAGAGTATATGCCCAGTAGTGGAATTGCTGGGTCATATGGTAGTTCTATTTTTACTTTTTAAGGAACCTCCATTCTCTAACATACTGTATCACTGGCAAGAACATAAATCTCATAAAGTTATTTTGGGTAGATAAAGAATCATAATTTAAGCATATTACATATTTAGTGTAATAGTTTTTAATTGCAGAATACGTTTTTTTATGAAAGTGTAATTGTTGTGCAAAGTGATATTAGTTTCATTTTTACAACACAGTGATTCAATATTTTTATAGATTGCACTTCTTTTAGAGTTATTTAAATATTGGCTATATTCCCTGTGGTGTACAATATATGTTTGTTATCTTACCTATTTTATACATAGCCGTTTGTACCTCTTAATCCCCTAACCCTATCTTGCCCCTCCCCCCATCCCTACTCCCACTGGTAACCAGTAGTTTGTTCTGTGGTACCTATGAATCTGTTTTGTTATATTTATTTATTTATTTTTATTTTTTAGATTTCACATATAAGTGATAACATCCAGTATTTTTCTTTCTCTGTCTGACTTATTTCACTAAGCATAATACCCTCCAGGTCCATCCCTGTTGTTGCAAATGGCAAAATTTCATTCTTTTTTATGGCTGAGTAATATTTCATTGTAAATATATATACATCTTTTTTATTCAGTCATCTGTTGATAGACATTTGCCTAATACTCATTTTGAACTTTTTTTTTTTTTTTAGTATTGCTAATATAGGTTGGCTTTTTATGGAATGAGGGACTGATTGTCAGTTCATGCTAATCTTTTGTCTTCACCTGAAGTTTGGTTCCAAATGCCAATATGATGTCTTATACATCTTTGTGTGTAGTTAATACTCAGTAAATATTGTTAATTGATTATTATAGTGCTTGCCATGGTTTGTCAGGTACAGACATAATTGTCTTTGGTCTAGTGTTTTTAGAATCCTTGGTGGAGCCTTATTTCTGATAGTGAGTTATTTTATCTGTCTGATTGTGTTCTGTTTGGCACATGGGTAAGTTTGGGGATAGAACAGACAGAATTTAAGATGGCTTTCATCATCATCACCTCCTGGTGTTCATGCCTTTGTGTAATTTCTTCCCCTTGAGTGTGAATAGAACCTTTCAATTCCTTTAATAAATAGAATATGACAAGTTTGATGAGATATAACTCCCATGATTATGTTATGTTATACAATACTCTATCTTAGCAGTCCCCAAATTTTTGGCACCGGGGACTGGTTTCATGGAAGGCAATTTTTCCATGCACGGGGTGGAGGGGGTGGGGTGGGGATGGTTCAGGTGGTAATGAGAGCAATGGGGAGTGGCAGGGGGGAGCAGCAGATGAAGCTTCACTGGCTCTCCCGCCGCTCACCTCCTGCTGTGCAGCCCAATTCCTACCAATCTGTGGCTTGGGTGTTGGGGACCCTTGCTCTATTTTGTTAGCAGACTCACTCCAGAGATTCTTCTTGCTGCCTTGACTAAGTGCCATGTTAAGGAAACACACATGGCAAGGAACTATGGGTGGCCTCTAGGAGATGAGGGCAATATCTAGAAGTTGAGTGCAACCTGTAGCTGACAACCACCAAGAAGGCAGGTCCTCAGTCCTTCTAATGCAAGGAAATAAAGACTACCAACAATCTAAGAAAGTTTGGAAGTAAATTCTTCCCCAGTGTAGTCTCAAGATGATAACATAACTCAGTCAACTTTTTTTTTTTTTTTTTGTGGTACGCAGGCCTCTCACTGTTGTGGCCTCTCCCATTGTGGAGCACAGGCTCTGGACGCACAGGCTCAGCAGCCATGGCTCATGGGCACAGCCGCTCCGCGGCATGTGGGATCCTCCCAGACCGGGGCACGAACCCGTGTCCCCTGCATCGGCGGGCGGACTCTCAACCAATGTGCCACCAGGGAAGCCCAACCCAGTCAACTTTTGATTTCAGCCATTGAGACCCTGAGCAGAGCAGCCTGCTAAGCCATGACCCACCTCATAAATCTTGGAAACTGTGAAATAATGAATCTGAGTTGTTTTAAGCTGCTACATTTGTAATAATTTTTTAACACAGCAATAGGATTCTATTATAGGGGAAGTTGTTTTGATACCCTGAAGTTCCCTAAGGTAAGTCAGTTCTTCCTTGCCTGGAAAAGGCAAGGAAAAATTAGTGGGTCTATTAGAGATATTATAAAGAGAAATAGTGGTGGCATAGAACAAAGGCATAGACATCCTCAGGTTGTTTAGGAGACAAAGTATAGAAATGTCATTTTTATATGGATAGCTGCAAGTAACTTATCATTCCCTTTTAAAATGTATACCTAGACGCCTTCACACTCATATATAAAGTATGACATTGAAAACAAAATAACAATTGCTTTAGTAATAATCACATTGAACCAGTTAGGTGTATATTGAAAGCTGATATGTTTTTAACTAATATTTCATTATGAGGACCAAAATTTCTTTTTGCAAAGTGACTTAGGTCTCATATAGGATATTGTCATTAGGAGAACTACCAGGATAGACACTATCTCCACTTCTTTGATACCATAGTCAAAATTGATGCCTTTGTGTTAATTATTTTTTAAATTAATTTATTTTTCTGGAGGTGGAAGGAATGGAGTAGGACTAAAGCTGCAATTGATTAAAAAAAGCAAGTCACTCATATTAACTTAGAGAAGCAGGTGTTTGTTTGGTATTTTGTGGTGGAGAGTCTTTCTATTGTTTTCTGTTCTCAAAATGTTTATGGAGTGGTCTTTTTATTGTCTTGTTCCATTGTGGTTACAGATGAACTTGTCTGATGTAAGTGTTCTGTGAAAAATACTTATTTTCACAGAAAAACACCACAGCATAATCTTTAGGACCAAGCTAACTTTAAACTGACAGCAGTCATTTTTTTTTTTCTTTTTCATCAATAAGAGGTGAGTATGCTTGTACATACGTCTTTTTGCACATCTGTGAGAATATCTCAAGGTGGAACCCTGGGCCAAAGGGAAAATACAAACAACTTTACTGAATACAAATGACATTATTGCCCTCCAAAAATGGCTGCACTCATTTATAATCTCATCTGTAATGACTGGATTTCTTCTCAGCATCTGGTTTTTTAATTTATAATTTGCTTGTCAATTCCCCTTAATTGTTATAATATTTCTTGGAAGTAAACTTCATTATTATTACTATTGTCATTATCATTATTGTTTTTCCTGTTCTTTGTATTCTGAGTTACCATAGCGATATTCTAATTTTATTTATTTATTTATTTTTAATCTTTTGACTCTCTTTACCCATTTCTCCCATTCCCCAGCCCTGCTTCTGGCAACTACCAATCTGTTCTCTATATCAATGAGTTTTTTGTTTGCTTGTTTGCTTTTTGTTTGTTTTTGTTTTGGATTCCACATATAAGAGATATCATATGGTATTGTCTTTCTCTTTCTGACTTATTTCCCTTAGCATAATGCTTTCAAACTCCATCCGTGTTGTCAAAAATGGCAACATTTCATTATTTTTTATAGCTGAATAATATCCATTGTATATATGTATCACACCTTCTTTATCCATTCACCCATTGATGAACACTTAGGTTGTTTCCATATCTTGCCTATTGTAAATAGTGCTGCAATAAATATTGGTGACACATATATTTTTCTGAGTTAGTGTTTTCATTTTCTTCAGTCAAATCCCCAGAAATGGAATTGCTGGATCATATGGTAGTTTTATTTTTAATTTTTTGAGGAAACTCAAAACTGTTTTCTATAGTGGTGGCATCAATGTACATTGCCACCAACAGTCCTCAAGGGTTCCCTTTTATCCACAACCTCACCAACACTCGTTTCTTGTGTTTTTGATTATAGCCATCATTATCATTTTATTTTTCCCTGGTCCTTGTATTCTGAGTTATGAATTGTCTTAAATATTTCATTATAACAATATTCTAATATTCTAATTAGGAAAGAATTATATCAAGTTACAGATATTAGTTGATTAAGTAAATTCAAAGCAACCTAAGTGTTAAAAAAAAATCAACGATTACTATTTTAGGCCATGACTTAGTCCTCCAACCTTAATGAATGAGCTAAGATGATTTATTCAACTAACTAAATAGAATAGATAGTAATATTTTTTCTCCTATCCATAAAGCAAAGTTAGAAGAAGAAATTTGGACTTTGTTATGGACTGAAGTTTGTGTCCCCCTATCCCAAATTCATATGTCGAATATCTAATCACCAGTGTGATGGTATTTGGAGATGTGCCTTTGGTACATACACAGTCATGCATGTGGAGCCCTCATTAATGGAATTAGTGTCAGAAGAAGTGACATCAGAGAGCTTGCATCCTTTCTCTTTGTTTTGTGCCATGTGAGGACACAAGGAGAATTTGGCTGTCCATAAAGCAGAAAGAGGGACCTCACCAGCCACCAAATCTGCAGATACCCTGATCTCAAACTTCCCAGGCTCCACAACTGTGAGAAATATATATTTATTGTTTAAGCCATTCATTCTATGGTAAATTGTTATAGCAACCCAAACCAAGACAATTTTCTTTTGGAAAATTTTTTAAAATGTACACTGTATGTACTTATATATATTTTATTTTCTCTTTTCTAATTAAATGTACATACTAAGAAATAATTAAATCTGATGACAATTATTAGTACATAACTCAAATCTACTAAACACTGAAGAAAATATATAAAATTACATAAAACTTTTGCTTAATTTAAAAATCACCTATTTTAATTATATCTTAATTACACACACATATATATTTAGTAACTAGTATACAGTTTTAGCTGATACTTAGCAAGAGTAACTAGAACAATTGAATTCTTCTAAATAGTTAAAACATTGAATCAAAGCCACATTAATATTATAAAATCAGTATTAATATTGTACACTGTGCAATAACTTTAGATAGATGTTATGAAAATCACATTTTACACAATATAAGAAATAAATGAAGAGGGTAAATAATTAGGGTGAATAAGTAAATAAGTATGGTGAAACTTAAATCCAGATGTTAATTTCTCTTTGACAGCTGGGACTGATGGTGATCTTCATGACCAGTTGATTTCTATTGGCTCATCTAGAGTAACGTTATTCTGTCTTAGATCAATGTTTAATATCTAAAAAAAAATAAAATGGTAATTAATTGCTTAATCAGAACCGTTTTTTAAACAAAAACTAATTCCATAAATAAATGCTCTATTAGTAAACAGGTATAGCTTGTTTTTCTTTTCCATTTTGATTAATTTTTTTTTCAGAGAGTTCACAACCATTTCAGTAATAGTCTCACCCAACCCACCCATTATACAGATGATGAAAATAAGTCTCAGAGGGGGAGAATCGTTGTCAAAATACAACTAAAAACTGAGACTATTAACCAATTATCTTATTTCTACTACTTTACTCTTTCTCCATGACTCCTAAATATGCAGTTATTCATAACTGCACTACATAGATCTCTATGCATTCCGCCCTCAAATATTATCCAGTCATCTAGAGACAAAACTTAGATTTTAGAAATATGTTTTCTTTTACATCAATCTTAAAGGGCTTTAACATGCTGAATTTATTGCCAATGATTTCATTGTGCATGTTACTTTCTTTCACTGGAGAGAATCTCTGTCAGACCATATAGGGACTAAGTATGGAGGTGACCAATTAAGCCACTGTACTAGAGACATCTAGAGACAAAACTTAGATTTTAGAAATATGTTTTCTTTTACATCAATCTTAAAGGGCTTTAACATGCTGAATTTATTGCCAATGATTTCATTGTGCATGTTACTTTCTTTCACTGGAGAGAATCTCTGTCAGACCATATAGGGACTAAGTATGGAGGTGACCAATTAAGCCACTGTACTCAAACAATCATCTGTAATCTTTTTATAATATGTCGATTTCATTAGATTTTTCCATTGCTCCAATAGACTCACATGACTCTCAGTGCCTTAGCTCAGAAAGTTGAATTCAGTCATCAAATATGCAAGAGAAGAAGAAAACCAACATTTCTTTACTGCTAAACAAATACCAAACACTCACTGGGGAATTTATAAAATTTATTCTTCACTAAAGCACAGCGTCTTAGGATTTATTTCCCATGCTTCATAATAGAAGAGTTTGAAAGGTAAATAATTTTTTTTAGTATCTATTAGGTTTGAAACTGATCCATCTTACACCAAAACCTAACTTAGTTCCTTTATATCAAAAGTGAAAAACAAGCAGCACCTCACATAGATTTTAATACCTGTACAGATGGCAACTAGGCATAATTGCTGCTAGGAAAGTGTTTTAAAAATTCTATTGATAGAGCAATTAAATGTCCTTTGCATATAATTTCTACACTCATGGAAAGCGCAACCAAAATAGAGAAAGAATTTGACTACTCCCTCCTTTTCCCATATATCTATAAAAACTCAGAAAACAGTAGATGCTCATAAATATTTGTATTATTTAAATACACTTAGAAGGGACTACTCCTTTGTTAGTAAAGTTAATATCTTCTTTTGGAATCATTGAGATAATGAACCATGTAAAAATTTATTCTTAATATTTAAAATTCTTTGTGAATGTGTTTGAAAGCAGTGGAATGAACTTTTCTTTATAAGTGGTGTTTTTTATGCCAAGTATTTGGTCAAAATTATCTTGAAATAATACTTGATATGTTAAAATATCTTGTTTGACCTTGTTCAGCTGACTGTATTTAGTTTACTTTTATAGTAAAAATTGTGAGCTTTATTTTTCACCATTGTTGTAGTAAATAAGAACAAGAAAAAATGTAAGGAAAACCAGTGTTCTTTAATCTCATTGAACATTGGGCTGTTCAGAAAAACTGATTTCTAATTATGATTGATAATCATTGACTATTCCTGAGGAATTAATTTTCCGTTTTAAAGATTCCATTTCTTAGTTTGCCATATAAGACCACTGGACTAAATCATTGATTCCCTTACTTTGGAATTTTATAAACAGGTGAAATTTTAAAAGAAGAAAAATGGTGGTGAGGTGGTGGGTTATCAACTTTTATTTTACCATGGAGGATCATTAAATATATAAAACTCTAATTTTCCAACCTTGATAGAATTTAAAGAAATAGAAGTATTTTAATGCCAAAGTAGTAATTAAGAAATAGTTGCATATTAAAGGTGAAATTCTGATTGCCTACAGAACAGCAATAACAATAGGATAGATGCTAAATTTCAATTGGAAGAAACGGCTTCTCAGGTGCTGTTCAACTCTTACATCTTGTACAATTTATGAAAACCTAAAATTATGCCCAAGATACAGTTACTATTTTTTTAAGTTGTAGTCAGACAAACAACTAGCTATTTTGTAAGTTAAATTCATCCAAAGTGTTTAGTTGATAAAAAGCTAATTGTTTTTATTCAACTTTAAACACAAACAAGTATGTGTACACACAGTCAAAGTTTTAGCAGTGCAGATGTAGCCTTAAACTTGGATCAAAGACTTTAAACAGTTAGCTGGCTTCTAGAATATATGTTCTTTGAAATCTACTTTCACAGAATTTAAGACTGGAAGGAGTTTAAGAGGTTGTTTACTTGCATATTCTTACTGAACTGTAAGGAAAAAGAAGTCCTGAAATTATTTATTCAACATAAAAAGCTCGTTACTAGCAGCAAAGAGATTTTAACATAAGAATCCTGACTCCTTTGGGTAAATCATATGCTCACGCAGCTCTATGTCAAATTATTCATAGATGCTAATAGACAGTTCTATTAATTTTGCAAGGATTTTCAAGTATATTTTATCTAAGACATATTAAATGTTCAAATGTGAACATTTTGGTTTTGAAAGGTATTAGCTTTTTTTTTTTTTTTTTTGCAGTACACTGGCCTCTCACTGTTGTGGCCTCTCCCGTTGCGGAACACAGGCTCCGGACGCGCAGGCTCAGCGGCCATGGCTCACGGGACCGGCCGCCCTGCAGCATGTGGGATCCTCCAGGACCGGGGCACGAACCTGTGTCCCCTGCATCAGCAGGCGGACTCTCAACCACCACGCCACCAGGGAAGCCCCAGGTATTAGGTTTTGAGGGATGAAAATGATTTAAAGATTTAATGCAAATTTAACTTTGCTTTGATTATATCAGAACAATTATAAAATAGATGCCCTTAGGTTGATTTATATGTTACCAAGGATGATAATATGGAAATAGATATGGATGTTTAATGAAAATAAATAAACAAGGAAGCAATAGTTGACCCATAATTATGTTTCTTTAGGGCTAAAAAATACAAGACATTCATGTAGACGTTTTGAATAGCTCCATTTAAAAAAGAAACGTCTTCTTACATCACTTACCTCCAGGTCTGGGTTTTCAAAGTTAACAGACTCTTTATTTCCATTATATATGAGATTAACCTCACTAACAGGAGTCTTTTCTTTCCCCCATATATGTATGTATCCAAGCCGCATTTCATTTTTGCTTATGTAACTATTTTTCAGTATAGTGCTTGTTAAGATGGTCTATAAAGACAAAGAAAAAGAAATTAAACCCTTCATCTAGCAAAAGCAATTAAATCTTTAAAAAGCATATATCTGTTAACCAAAATGTATCTCATAGTATAGCAAATTGTTTATTCATATATTTGAAAAGAGGTATGTTATATAATATATAAAAAATATGTAAATATAAAATACAGCATAAAACTTCAAATATTATTTAACACAATTGCAAATAAATGATCTGTAGTGACTACATACCTTGTTTAAATTAAATTGTACAAAGAAATATAGGTCTCTTTCATAGGTGTCTATAGAGAAAAAAAAAAGAGTGATGTATTTATATTTCCAAAGAAGAGCAATAGTAAATACTAGTACTGTATATTTTGCTTTTCTTTCACAGTAAAAGGGTACCAAATACCATCAATGTATATTTAATCTTCTCTAAGTTTATATATCTTATTTGAACACAGTCCAAGGAGCACTGAAATATGAAGGATGAGTCACCAGAGAGGGTACTAGATGGATGGGTAAGTTGGTGTGTGCCTGTTTGTATGTAGGAGAGTAACACTAACGCAGTGGCACATGTAAAATCACTTTCACACAGCTCTGGGAGGGTGGAAGAAGTGTAAGAATAAAGAGAATTGGGTGTGATAGTCATGGACACCTACTGGCCACCTCAGTGACTGACAATAAAATAATATTATAAAGAAAAGAGAACATGATGGTAACTTATCCTAGTGGCATTTGAGAAAAATATTCAATTGTGAGAGATTATTTCAGGTCAGCTGAAATCAAACTGATAAAACACAGGCTTTATACCCAGCTCTTTAAATAAGATGTAATCTTGCCAAATTTAAAATCAGTTTAAAAAATAATCTTAGAACTAAAATTTATTATTTAGTATTTGTTATTCTAAGTACTTTATCACAATGCTGTAAGAGACATGTATTATTATTACTCTCACTGTATAAAAGAGGAAAAGAAAAAAATACATGGCCAAAAGTGAAACAACTAATTATTATCAAGTCTAGACTTATGTCCAGTTTTCTCTGACTTATATGATTGTGTCATATGTAAAACCAAACAAACGTGTAAGACAAAAAGGCAAAGGTAGAGTCAAATGCATGACTAAAACAAGTATTAGGATAACACTGAAAAAGCAACAAATTTTAATTCTCTTTTCCACTTATGCATGCCAGCATTATATTCATTAATTCTCGGGAAAAAATTGCTTAATTTGAGACTAATTGTGCCTATATTAAAATTAAATGATATTCTGCCCCAAACTTTCTCTGTGTATATTAATGTATACATCACTTATTTAATATACATTTTGAGGCAAAATTTTTAGTCTTAATTTTAAATATATAATTATAGCTTAAGTTTTTAAGAGCAATTTTAAAAGTACAAATCAATGAGAGAAAACAAAAGTGAAGCTATTAAGAGGATATGAACGGTTTTGCTGTTTTGCTGTTTTCAATGAATAAGAGAAAGATACCACATATGAACTTAGTCCAGAGTAGACATATGTCTATTTCACTAAGATGAGTAGGACAAATTAATATTTTACTAAGCTACAATTTCATTAGCTAGAACAGTCAAAATTTACTTAATGTATACACATTTCAAAATAAGTTTATTTTGCTTTATTTTTTTTTTGAGAAAAAATATGTCTACAAATAATAGTGATTGGGACAGAGTAAAGGGAGCAAGTAGGTGATTAAATAGTTAATTCCAGTAGGTGATTGTAAGTAAAGGAAAAAAACCTGTAAGTTAGTGATCACTCAAGAGAGTAGGTTTGCTTAACCACAAAATCAAGCAGGCTTGCTTAGCAACAAAACCATACAGCATAAGCATGAGACATGCCCCAAAACAATAAAACAATGGTGGAATGAGACCCACATCCTGCCCAGTGAGGTCAGTAAGTTAATGATTCCTAGGACATGCTTTTCTGACCACACTAAAACAAAAATATAAGGAAAAGGTGACATTATACTGAAACCTGAGATGATTTACCATATTTTAGTATATGTTACCGCCTTTTTGCTCATTTCCATTGTGCCATGACAGTCCCGGTTTGACCATGTAGGGACCAGAAAACTTCCCAGCCCCATGAAGGAAGCTTGACATCTATTCAAGAATGAGGAAGAAGGTGGTCTTCTCCCCCTCCCCATTTTTCCTTTGATTATAAAACTGTAGCCCACTAAGTTCCCTGCGTGGCACCCTCTTGCCTGCCTGCTTGTAAACCTCACAAGCATCCTATTCTAATGAATCATTTCTTATCTATCACTTTGCCTCTCGTTTAATACTTTCTGTCCTGAGACATAAAGAACTGGAGCTCCTTGGAGCCCACCAAGACGTATTTCTAAGATTTCAATAGTATTCCGTAAATTTTAAATGTACTTAAAAAAGGAAATCATTTAGATATCATCTAGTTTATCGAGTAGATTGGCAAGCTTGCTGTGAGAGAAGACTTCTTTGGAGATTCTGATCTAATAAATCCAGAGACTCCGAGCATTTGTTATGTATTGTTTTTGCTGTTCACTCAAGAAATTTCAGGGGATTAGTTGAGATCTTTATACTTAATTATAACAAATATACTGAGATTGTGAAATGGAACCAAAAAAGTAAATGTAATGGGCCAGAACAATTTTGTATGCTTTCATGAAGAGAACAGAGAGAAATATATGAATTATGTTCAGTTACTTTCCAGTGATAAAACAAAAAATCTGCCATGAATCTTCCATAGGGTAAAGGTTATACCAAGTTCTTTCATCTGCTATCTTAGTTTGATAGAAAGAGCTGGAAAAAAAAAATTCTAAGAGAAGCTTTGTCCCCATTACTGTTAAAACAAATTAACTTAATTTGTTAGAGAGTAAGATTCAAATATCCCAAGACAAGCATGCAAATTATGTATAACTCAACTTTGCATCCCTGGGAAATTGTAGGCAAATTCAAAGTGCCTCTTGCCGGGCCCAGTGAGGCAGAAAGGTTGCAAACTTTTTAGAACCTCCCTTAATGTATTAATGAAGTTCAGGGCTCTGAAAACATATGATTTTAACTAATAGCAGTTGAGTTCTTCACCTTCTAAATCACAAAATACTAGGAAGAGGTAATTTTATTTTTGAGTCTTGCTTATTATCATATGATTCTTATATCACTTTCTGATATGCTTTACTCACTAATAAATTCCTATTTATTATGTTTGCAGAATATTAACTATGATTTACCTGAAAAGATGAAAGATGTCTTTGCTATTAATGAAAAATCTCTCATCTATGGATAATTTATTTAAATTGCAGTGAACTGCCCTATAGCTCCACACAGATGTTAGTTTTTAAGACAAAGATTTGTGTCAAGAGAATGCTCAGAAGTCCCATCTAGCAGAGCTGGCACTACTAATGGCAGTCAGTAAACCTAATCCTCTAACAGTGTTTATTTAACAGCATAATAATGACCTGGGGGCATTTTACTCAAAGGCAGATTCCTGGGCCTCTCCCCAGATTAATGGAATTTAGATGGGTCCCAGAATATGCATTCTTTACAAACTATCCCAGGTAGCAGAGCACGCACTGCTAAAAGTTTAGTAGTTCAGTCTGATTTTGAGGAGTAGCCATGGAGTAAACAAAGATTTAAGTTTAAATCTTTAAGCTTTTCATGTAAAAAACTGCTGAATATTAAAACAAAAACAAAACAAGAGCTATAGCCATTAAGCACAGAGAACAAGTTTGAGTTTTGTTTCTGAACTCTCATGTTTTAGAAGCATCCTTTGTGCATCAATATGTGCGCATGGGAACATGGATTTTCAGCTCAGTTGACCTCACACATACTGAGTGCCTATTATGTGAACAGCACTGGGCTAACTTCTGGGACTACAAAGATGATCAATATATCAGCCCTGCCCACACAAAACTCTTAGTCATCTAGACACTGATCACAGGGATTAAATATATTTAGGATAAGAAGAAAGTCTTTAAATATGTAGAAGTCTATTTTTTAAGTTGATTCAACTATTTATTAAACTCTTTTAGCTTTGAATAATATTATTGGCTTTTTATTCAGCTTCCAAAGTACTATAATAGGTAACAAAAAAGTAATGTGAGATAATATGTATGTTACCAGTTATATTTATCTCCTAAATGGAACACTTACCTATAGTCTCTCCATCATCCCAAAAGAGAGATCCTTGTGCCATCTGATTATCATCTGCAGCAACAATGAGCTTCATGTAATTTTTTCGACTATAAGAAAGAAATACAATTTTACCAAGGTTTATAGAGTAGCATATTTCTTGTTATGATATGACATCCATGTAAGTGTCCAAAGGAACACAGACTGTTTTAGGCAAAGAAAATAGAAGGATTTTCCTTTTTTAATGAGTTAATGGAAATTATACAAACCATAAAATCCTTCATATTTAATAGAAAATATCATGCATTTCTTTTTTTTTTTTTTGCGGTACGTGGGCCTCCCATTGCTGCGGCCTCTCCTGTCGCAGAGCACAGACTCCGGAGGCGCAGGCCCAGCAGCCATGGCTCATGGGCCCAGCCGCTCCGCGGCATGTGGGATCTTCCCAGACCGGGGCACGAACCCGCGTCCCCTGCAACGGCAGGCGGACCCTCAACCACTGCGCCACCGGGGAAGCCCGTATCATGCATTTCTTTGACATCAAGGATTCACCTACTGTAACAAATCAGAAGTGGCCTCATTTATAATTAAAACCATATTAAGTTTATTGATATATTTATTTATTCTTCTCTCTGATAATACTGTCATTGACCATTAAACATAAAGCTGTTTCAATAGCATGTTTTAATCTCATATGACTTAAGCTTTCCTCACATTTACATATATAAATCACTTGATTATCATTGGCAATTGTTAATAAGAATGTGAAGAGTAGCCAGAATTGCAAGTCTTTTCCTTGGATTGGACAGTACTTCCGAAGCTTGTGCCTACCATAGGCCTGTCTATGAACTAAATATCTGCTTCCATGCTCAGTATGCAAACTTGGTTTGACAGCCTCATATTGCTATGGAAGGATTTCTCAGACAAATGATGCTTAGCTATCTGCCTTTTCCAATCACAAGTGTTGAAGGTTATACTGCTATGGAAGTCTTCTAAAATATCCAGAATATCTAGAGTTCAAATCTCCACAGCAACTTTATATTTTCCATGTACAGATATTGGCATGTCTTAACATGCATGTATATATGCATTTCAATTCATAGTCACTGAGGTAAAAGATAAGTAGATCTTATTAGAAATATTAAAATCTGGTTTAACTCACAATTTCCTAACGTACTTAAAATAAGATTAAAAGAGTTTCACAAATTTCATTCTACCTTGTATATACAGTTGACCAATGAACAATGTGTATCCAAGTATCCACAGTTCCTCTGCATCCACAGATTCAACCGACCATGGACTGAGTAGTACTGTACTATTTACTATTGAAAAATATCCATGTAAAAGTGGACCCATGTGATTCAAACTCATGCTGTTCAAAGGTCCACGGTATACCTAAACCCAATATCTTATTTACTTTACCCACCTACACACACACACACACCCAGAACACCCAGAATGGCCTCTCTACTTGTCTCTCATAACATAAGGATTCCTCAAGACACAACTTATGAATGGTCTCCTCCATGAAACTCTCATTTCTCAGGTATAATCATTTTTCTCCTCTTCAACTGACATCAGGGTAAAATATTGATAGAAATGGATCTGGGTAGCTCCAGAAGCTAGAAAGAGTCTACTCATGCCAACTGGGGCTGTCAGCATGTAGATCACCACAAGAGTGAGTACAGCCTGAGATGAGAAGAGGAACAGAACTGAGTCCTCTAGAATCTCAATGTTTAAGCCAGGAATTTAGTCAGGGGAAATAGACTCTATGACTGGTCTCAGAAATTTGCTCTTACATCAGTCACAGGAGACAGAATGGACCCATGATCCATGGAAATAGGACATGTTGTTGACTGTGAAGGAGAGAATATCACATAAGGGGTCTTAGCAGATGATCAGTTATAGATGATAATGGATAGAAAATCTGAGTTACCTTTCATTGTTAAATGGGACAAGGTTGCTACAAATAGGTCTGGTTCTTCTGCAGACAGCAGAGGACTTAAATAGCGTGAAGGAGTAGTGATCTTGTCAATGGATATCTACATTTCATAGACTAAAGTGGGTCTGGGTATGTGTCACAGGACTGATGGAGGTAGAAAAGGGGGAGCGGAAAAGATGGAAGGAAAGAGAAGCCCTCTGAGCCATGTTTGCTTAAAGCTCACAGAAAAGTTCACTTAAAAAACATATTTTCATAAAGTAAATAATATTTCTTTCCAAATAGACTCAGAAAAAATGATGAGGTCTCACGTGAGACTGGCATTTAAAATACAAGACATCCGTTTATCAATACCTTTGCATGTTTACACAGAGGACATGAAGTTTCCACTGGTATTTTGGTTGGGGAAACATTCTATCATGTTGGAGGACAATTTTCCATGAGTTTCTCAAGTTTCTACATATTTTGCATACAGAAGCAATGACAGTTTTTCTGCCTTCAAAGCAAAGAATGGATGCTTTTGCTTACAGCCTATTATAAAAGATTGAGTTTCCAAAGTGTTGCCTTCCTTAGCTGTGACATAAGCCTCCTGGGTGGGCAGTATCCACCTAGGCCACTTGATGTCACCCATATGAGACTTGGGGGAAAGGGGCAACTGGAGCAAACATGAAGCTCATATTTCTTGCTATGCCAAGAGTAAGAAAGAACTTTGTCTCAGACCCAGAATCCATGAAACTGTGGCAGGCTAACCTGTAAGCTTGGAAGTAGGATAAAATCTCAGACCTTTCCCGGTTCTTGACAATTCTAGCATGCTGTCTCTCAAAATCTAATCTGAGTTCTGTGAACACTTCACTTACCTGTAAAATGTGTTTTGAGCAGCCTCTTGACAAGGTAGAATATAACCACCACGGACATGTAGATTTATTTCATATAAAGGAGCTGCAAATGTATGAAATTTTTCTCTGACACCAATATCTTTGCCCTGGAAATGACAGCGTTGGACAAAAGAACAAAACAATAAGAAGCAGAATCACCAGCAATATTGGTACTTGAGGGGGCACATTTATAGAATCAAATAATATACTTTTTAATTTAAAAAATAATAAAACCACAAACATTTATTCAGGAGCTCATGTTGTTAAAGCATGTACTTATTCCTTAGTTTATTGATAGCTTTGAAAGTAATTTACCACCGCTTGTTTTTGTGGTGCTCACATGAAGAAAATATATGGTTCTTGATGGGTCACAAAAGTTATTTTTGATTTGTCATATACATTATTCTTTAAAGGACTGTATTACTTTTAATGATCTTTCTGCATACCTAATAAAGGGCAATGACCTTTTTGTGTATACTGTATAATTTCCACGTTTATTTGGTAAAATAAATCAATGACTACATAAGAAACTATGGCAGAATAAATTAACTGTTTCACTGTTTGTTAATTTGATTCTGATATAATTAGCAAGAAATATCTTGCTCTTTTTAAGTGGAAAGGAAAACAAGTACGTTGTTAATAAAAAGGCTATAACTAAGTTGTTACCCATTTCTGTTTAGTCAATCCCCCAGAATTCCTTAACTACTTACTGTATGGTAATCAAACCACCGAGCATTAGGGACATAGCCTTCTACAGTGTCAGCGTACTAGAATTTAAAGACATAGTCATTAAAAACATATAAACCATGGAAAAATTATTTTGTGAACAAAAATATGTTGTAGGACTTACAGCTTCCAATACAGGGGTAACCATAAATGCTGGACCCCACAGGAACTGTTTGAATATATCCCAGGTTGGCTTTTCATTAAAGAACCTGGACAAAATATTTACAAAATTAAATCAAAGAAATTTATCTCTTCTGAATACCATAAAATAATTATTAAAATCACATTTTGCAGTATGGACTTTTGTGGATTGAAATGAAAATCAAAACATAAAAAATCAAAAACAATTTTATCACTTGGAATTCAGTGTGCAGTGTACAATACTTTATAAGTAAATCTAGACCATGACTAAACCTTCCAACAAAGCACAGAGTTGCCATGGATGTGTAAGACCGAGTGAGAAATCTCCTTTGAAGAGAACTCACATAAATTCAAATATTAACTTTGTCTAGTAGAAGATCAACAAACCAGGAAGCAAGAATTATAAACACTCTGGAAGAAAAGTGTGAGACAAATGTGTTTTAAGAATCTTAATTTGGTAACTTTAAAAAGAGTTTGCACATCCTATGTAAATTAAGCTAACTGAATAGTGAATTTATAAATCCTTAAATGTTCTTCCATTTGTTAATATTTTTCTGAGTTTGAGATATAAATGGCTGAAAAAACAAAATCTGCTTTTTATAGTTTGAGAATTGCAACTATTAAATGTCCACATTTTTTCTTTAATTGAAATGGAAGTATACATTTTTAATTTTTGTTCTTTTGTTTGTGTTTTGTTTTACTCTAAACTGAGATTAATGCTAAATTGGACTGCTGGGTTCTTCCTCTATGTACTTCCTATGGGAACAAAAACCCAGAAGTTCTCAGCAGGACAAGAGTCTGCATAGTTAATAATAATGTTTCTGGCTGGGGACTCAGACCAGTGCTGATACTCCAGCTCTTCTGGAAAGTTAATAGGGAGAAGACAAAGAGGAAAATTCTAGAAATAAAAGAGGAAAGAGTTTAATAAAATGTTACCAGAAATAAAGAAGGGATTACGGTAATAAATTACTAGAGGATAATTTGAACCTAGGAAGTATTTTTTTCCCTTTTTTTTGGAAAGTTGGATATTTTATTATTAGAACAGAAGGCATATTGATCTACTTATTATTTTGGTAATTTTATCTTGGCTACTACTGTTTAATTTGAGTAAATATTCGCTGTTTATTTTTTACTGATTTATCAATGGTGAAATCTAACAAATCACCCCAATCAATTACTCTGGTAATATAGGGCACACAAGAAGCTAAATATATCATGATTATTTCAAGGGTTTTTTTGTATTTATGGTTGAATGTGTGGGGGTTTTTTTTTGTAACATCCATAAGAAATTGCTTGTATTTGCCTTAAAAATAGAACAGGCTAAAATTTTTGCAACTATACTCCATAGAATAGAATTTCAATATTTGGTCATATATCAGTTTGAGCTTCAAGGAGTAAATCCAAAACAATTGTCACAGAGAATGGTAGAACTGTTCTAGGGTACCCAATTAGAACACCTCTAGGAGGAGTTGGATGGTCTTCTTAGTCAGGCATTTGTATATGGTGGATTTACTTAACTGCTGTAAACTTCAATTAAGTCAACCATAATTTAGAGATATACTTATTTCCAAGACCTTTTGTAAACACTCAATGTAATAAGGTATGTAAATTCTCTCAAACAATACCTGGTATACTATAGTTATTCCTAAGAATTATTACTTTTTAAAAACTGATTGTGTTTCATTTTTAATGGCATATATTAGTCTGTTTATTAGTAGATTTATTTATGTAAATGCTTATTAACCCAAAATGTACACTTAAATAACAATGAAAAAGTTTTCAATTTAAAATGTTTTATATGGCAGTATAACTGATTACTAAGTAAATTAAATGAAAGCTATCTCTCTCTGTGATAGGAAAAAAAAATTGTGCTTACTCATGCAAAAGGGGTCTGATAACAGTGCCACCATGAGCATGAATTTCATGCATCTGTGTATAGAAATAGGGCAATAAAGTGTATCTAATATTTAGAATATTCCTTGACATTTCAGAAAAAGTTGCATTCCAGGAAGCAGGATGTTTTCTCTGAAACAAAGCAAAATGAAAGTGTCATAAGCTGTTGTCCTTGTTTAAATCATAATTTTCAAATACATATTTGAAGAATAAAAAATAAGGCATAATTTAATTCACTGTCATGTGCTACATCACAAAAACCTTATGGAATAGTTATTTCTATCTCATACAGTGGAAAGAGAAAGCATAACTAATATTTTAATAAGAAAATGCAAATTAAGTCCATGGCTTGATTTCATTTAGGTGAACATATGTAAAGAGCAGTTCACATTTGAATAGGTGACAAACACATTGTCAACTGTGGTGATGCTCAGTGTAGGGTGAAAAGTCTAGGAGAGAAACAGAATGCTATATATAAGTGCATTGAAATAAACAGACATGCAGAGCCCATCATGGTGACCCTGCACATTGTGTGTTCTCATGAGAAACGAATAAGTTATGGTACTAAAGAATTAATAGTATAGGAGGAAGAGGGGATCTAATTAATGTTGGATAAAAAAGAACATGCCCATGTCTGCTCTGGAATATACTCTCCAGGTAAAAAGACTAAAATTGACACTGGAAAGATAAAAGCTTCTAAAAAATGTTATTGCACTTAGTGGCTAAAAAAAATAATAAGGGAAGTGATTAGTATTTTACATTCTAATTTATACCAAGGGAAAAAACAAGGCTGCTACATAACTCCAGAGGGCAACACTTGCAATGTTTTCTTATTGTTATCAATAGGAGCAGAGCCCTTAAGAGTGGTATCATATCTATGAAGATTCCAACTTTTCTAGATTTCAGTAGTAAGAACGTTTGAATGATGACCCATTGCTATCACTGGTACAAGTAGTGTTAGAATAGGCAAAACCTTGAAAGTGCAATGGTCCAAGAAATATTAAGCAATATATCAATATGATCCTACTGTTACTAGATTCAAAGTCAAGTTAGAAAAGGCAAAGATCATATCTGTTGCATACTGACTTTGTTGATGTTATTTCAGTTTTAACATGATAAAACACAAGCATTTAATTCTAAACCATACATTCCTAAATTCAATTATATTACCTCATAATTAAACTTAAGTTGAGTTCTGTAGATTTTTATTCAGAAGTACTTCGTCAGTCTTTCCCTCTCCCATTTCATCTTCTCAAAAGCTCCAGCCACATTCACATCTTGGAGTCTTTCACCTGTTCCCCAGAACTGGAATTCTCCCCCATATATATAAATTTGTTGCTTTCCTCAACTCAAGTCTCTGCTCTAATGCTAATGTCGCTTCATCCAAGAGGACCACCTTGAGAATCCCTTCTAAACCAGAACACCCACAAATCTCTATCATTTTAGCTTACTCTAGTTTTCCCTCATACGATTTATTTGTACTGCTGTTTTATATATATATATATATACATATATATATATATATATATATAATTGTCTATTATCTGTTATCTCTATCATTCCTGCATTATATGAAGTATTAGGGCAGGGATTTTGTAAATATTAAATAATAGATTTTCAATGAATTCTTGTTGAATGAATCCCTGTTCAGGATTTTATTGATTCATGCCTTACTCTCCCAACAATACAGCTTTCTGAATTTCATTACTGACATAAAGTTTTCCTGCTAAAATATTCCTATGCCATCAAGTTGTCTCTATTGCCCAACTTTCAAATTTTTCCAAAATGTGGTCCCATACTGCCTTCTAACTTTGTATAGATTTTCATTTTTATTTTTCATTTTCTAATATAAATTCTCCCTTCTATTCTGACAAAAAATTTCTCAGGGTGACATGAAGAATTCAAAACTCATGATGAGCTCTACCATTCGGTTACTATGGCTAGAACCCATCCTTAAAAGACCAGCTCTGTCTACAATTCTTCCATGAGGTGCATTTTGATAATTTATCTTTCTTCTATATGTCTTCACTGAAAGTATAACAAAATTTAGCACTTACTTATATATTGCTTGCAATTGTTTATACTTTTTCATAATTTTTATTATTGTCTCCAAAAGTTCTTCCAGTTTAGTAAAGTATATAGTAAAGTAAACAGTGTCACCACTCAGAAATTAGTTTCCATGATTCCCTTTTCCTTTTATTTTTTTCTGTTTCTCAACTCATTTTTAAAACATTTGCTTTTTAAATCTGCCCATTTCGGGCATTGATTTTAAATGGCTTTTCTAATTATTTAGTTTGAAACTGATTTTTTTTTTATCGTTCTGTCCAGGTTTGGAATAATTTCCAGAAGGAATTTTTTTTCTGGCTAATTCAAAATTATATAGAACAGCAGTAAGTATGCCAGCTAACCAAGTCCTGAAACCCAAAGTATAAAGAAAACCCAAGTCAGAAACTTCTCAGAGTGATGGGCTCAGTTGCCGTCAGTAAATGTAAAGAGATTCAAAACATTCATCTGGAAATCAGCCAGGAAGGGTGAATTCTATTCAAAAACGTTTAAGGTTAGTGGGGCAAAGGAATGAGAGTAAATGCAGTAATTACATACTCCAGTAAATGCAGTGTTGTGATTTCTTGCATTTGGATAAAATGCTCCAAGTTGCATCCAGCGGGCACAGAGCTGATATTCCGAATTGTTGAAGAAACCACAGATATCTGCTCCAGTCTAAAATACAGTTATATTTAATTAATTTTAATAGTTTGTTTCTTAATATTAACAAGTGATGAAGATAAAAGGAATAGAGCTACTTACATATGACATTCCAAACAAACTAAATTCCATCATACCTAAAAAAATTAGGAAAAAAATTATAGAAGGCCATTATTTCATATATTTTGACATTTTTTTTTTCTATTTATGAAGATGTTCTATTTCTAATACTGACCTCTAATTCAATGAAACATTTTTCAGGTTATTGATATACTTTTCTTTCATTTCTTCCCATGAAATTTATGTATTTTTTACTTTATAATGTTAATGACATTTATAAAAATAAGACACTCTAATAATGCCTCCTTGACACTTTCAAGATGACACATTTAGATCACAAAACTGTTACGAACACATTATAGTATGAGAAGAAAGCGTTAGTGATTCCTTTCTTAAAAAAATAAATTTATTTATTTATTTATTTTTTATTTATGGCTGCATTGGGTCTTCGTTGCTGCGTGCAGGCTTTCTCTAGCTGCGGCGAGCAGGGGCTACTGTTCCTTGTGGTGTGTGGGCTTCTCATTGCAGTGGCTTCTCTTGTTGCGGAGCACGGGTTCTAGGCACTCGGGCTTCAGTAGTTGAGGCTCGTGGGCTCTAGAGTGCAGGCTCAGTAGTTATGGAGCACAGGCTTAGTTGCTCCGTGTCATCTGGGATCTTCCCGGGCCAGGGCTCAAACCCGTGTCCCCTGCATTGGCAGACGGATTCTTAACCACTGCACCACCAGGGAAGTCTTCTTTGGTTTTATTTTTAAAATAAAATGCTGTCTTTGTAATTATTTAACCATAGGTCTCATTATATGAAACAAATTGAATTATCCTTATTAGCTAAAAATCTCCTGAGGAATGATCATTTTAATAAAATAGAAAGCATGTGAATTCCCAGCTCTTTTTTTTTTTTTTTTTTTTTTTTTTGCGCAGCGCAGGCTCTGGACGCGCAGGTCGCGGCCATGGCTCACGGGCCCAGCTGCTCCACGGCATGTGGGATCTTCCTGTACTGGGGCACGAACCCGTGCCCCCTGCATCGGCAGGCAGACTCTCAACCACTGTGCCACCAGGGAAGCCCCCTCCCAGCTCTTCTTTTAAAGGAATATTTCTAAACATTGATTGTTTTCCTTGAATCCTAATATAAATAGTAAAGAATTTTTATGTTTAGATATGAAACAGAAAAATATTCTCTTTAAAATAATATTTCATTTACTCTTTATCCAACTATTGTCAGAAAACTTCCAAAATTTGGTTTGAGATGTTTCATACTTTAGCATCTATGAGTGATTCTTATTCCCTAGAATCTAGAATTTCTAAGCATTTCTATTCTTAGCTCTATATGTTATCCTTCCCGTATCTTGCCCTTTCATAAAAGGAAACTGAGACCAAAAGGGATGAAATTATTTTCTCAAAATAAACTAGATCCTGCTTTCTGGCCCATTGCCTTTTCATTATGCTGTTTGTCATAAAATATGATGCCAAAAGTACATTTCAGAGAAGGACTTACAAAGTATATGAACTAGCAAAAGTGAATACCTAATAGAAGATTTAAAAGAATAATGATAAAGATGGTGACTCTCACATACCAATGATAGATTTGTCCAAATTGTCCCATTTTGCATAGCTGTCTCCAAGCCAGTGTCCTACCCATCTTCCAGCCGTAGGATATGTAGAACGAGAAATAACAATTCCTCTTTTGCCAGTTGCCTTCTGCAATGCACTAATATAGATGGAGAGGATCTATGAGTTTTTATATGAGGTATTTTCTTTGGATATTTCTACTTAGGACCACTTCATTAAAGAAAAAAACTATCCGATTTATGGTGTCTATGCTGTCTCTTATTACGACTAGCTCTTTATAAGTGAATCTTTGCTCATTATACTATAAAATCCTTACAAGCATAAAGGACATCTTTTTTCCTTCCAACATTTTCCAGAGTGACATGTCTAAGTGGCCCTTTATTTATTGGTTCAGTGAATACAAGTCAACTATTGATATTATCAAATCAACTAATTATATTGAAAGTTTTTGAATGAACACATTTTATTCTACTTAAATGTGTTCTCTTATAAAGATTTAGGCTCCATTAATTGCTCCAACCCTTCTTATTTATAATTTGTCAACATTTAATCTTCATATTACTCTGCAGAGAATATTTGCTATAATACTCCCTGTTTTAGGGAGTATTCATATATATATATTAATTGGAAAGAAAATGTTTATTTTTATATTACTTAAAATAATTTGTATATGAACAAGGACTAGAGAACTATATCAGGAGGAAATATTTCAAATACTTAATTAGGCAGATTTGTAACCCATTACCATGTTATAAACTGTATCTAATCATTTCCTTGTTAAAGATGGACCACAGTAATTGTACTGATTTGTTTATACATAAAGCTTCTTAAATGACACCTTGAGATTCTTGAGGTTAAGGACTGACTTAATCTTCTTTATATTCTTTACACCTAATACATATAATAGTAGCTTAAGAAACTTTTGAATTCATGAATATCTCAAAATTACAGGAAACTGAAAATATTTTAAACAGATATATGATGATATATTGAACCATCTGTTGATAATAGAAACAATATTGTATTTGCTAACTTAAAATTTCCTACTTGTATGTCTCTCTTAAAAAATCATATAAGAAAACGATCTTCACTGCTTCATTTTTTATAACAAATATAAAGGATCTAGTCAATTGAGAATCAGTAATATATTTAACATATGTCACACGTATTTGCAGACATTTAACAAGAAATGAATGTATATATAGGGAATGGAAGAACTGATGATCAGTTTAGGAATCTTCATGGAAACTTGTATCTTAAGTTTAGTTAATTGGTAAAGAAAATTCATTTTATTTAATTGATATAAAAATTATTTACAAGGATAGAGTTGTCCCAAATCTTTAATGTTTCCACACAGAAGAAATACATATTCTTGAAGGTTCTTTTCTTCTGCCTTATGTCTTACTTTTGCAAAAAGTCTTTACTGAGGCTTTAAGTTAATAACCAAATATATGCCTTTTTAGATTTCTGATTGAGAAGAATTCTGCATAAAATATTTTCATAACAATTTTCTCTTATGGGAAATGTAACCTCTTGCATTAGAAAAATCTCCTTTGTAACCCTTCACAGAATATTTCTTATTTGGTAAATCACTTGCCACCACTAAAACTATAATTTAAAATTACATAGCTATAAATATTTTGTAGACATTTCCATCATGCTCCAACTTTACAGATGGTTAATCACAATGAACTTAATTTAATTTTAAGAAACACTTTTCAACCATAATACAGTTTGTTCTCTGTTACAAGTTGATTTGGAAAATTTAGCTTATAAAAAGAATTTCAATATTGTGTTACAGAAACATTTTTATTACATGTTTATAATTGTCTACGTGAGCAGTTTTTTAAAAGTATTAGAAAAGTTATAAAAATATCTTATGTTATTGGGAAAAAAAAGTCCTTCTAAAGGAAAACAATGATTTTTAGAAAACTGTACATGTAGATTACAAATGTGGGTTATGTGAAAGGAGAATATTGAACTGAAAAAAAAATTAAATAGTTTAAAGCCCTAACAATAAATAAATATCTTTATTTTTGTCATGGTTTCTAAAGATAATAATTTCAAAATGATTAAGTTGACTACTGTTTTTAATTACTGATGAAATCAATTGGTAAATATACCCCCAATACTGCTGTCTCTGACTGGGTGATATTAAATTATTTTAGAATACTGACCGTAATGCTCAGAAAAGAGAAAGTTATACAGGATTGTTTCTCTCAATGTTTATTTAAAAAATCTCTTTGAAAACTAAAGACTTTTTTTGAATTATATTTTTAGAAAGCAAAAAATTTAGTATTATATATTTACTATCCATTAGAAATAGTAACTTGCCAGTTTCACAACTCAAAGAGACTCACCATTAGATCAGAAAATGTAATTTCAGTTTTAGAGTTGGATAACAAGTTTTTGTAAGCTGAAATATTTCCATTGTTTCTGAGTGTATAAGTAAAACTTAAACTTGAGATTTCTTTAGTGAGAAGAATGTGAAAGTCTAAACCATGGAAATGGTTTTAGGGATTCAGATCTCAATCTTTTTTAAACATTGATACCAGCTATATCAATGTTCAACTCAGCCATATTAATCAGAAAGTAATATCTAAGAGACACGTATTCCATATTTTTTCAAGTTACTAACAGTTAATTAGAGAAAGTTACAGCTAGAACCAAGAAAACTTCCAAATTATATATGACCTGTATAGTGTTTTTCTTTTTTTAATCTATACCGGTCTTATTTTTTGTTAAAAAAATTGCAAGAAGAGGTCACTTCCTATAGTACACAATTCTCCCAAAAAAAAAAGCCCCTCTTATTTTTCAGGTTAGATTCACTAAACATCGAAAAGCAACATAATTTTCCAAGTTGCTAAATAACCCAGTCTCTAGGAATATCTGAGAAAAGAACTTATATTTATTAACATTTTTATTTCATTCTAAATTAAGATTACAAAAATCTTGGGCATTTACTTAAAAATTGTGTACTTAACACAACCTGAACTTCCAAAGGGAGTCAAAGATTTTGATTTTTCTATGTTCTTTCTAATGAAAAATATGGAGTACTCTCAAAAGTCATTCAAGGTATTGTTGAAGATGAAAGTATGGAATATATAGCTGTATAATCCTTGGATAATTATCTGAGATTTGAACACACAATTTGAAATTTTAAAAATATATTTCTCCCTATATCTGAAGCATAGGCTTTATTTCAGTACAATATTGAATTTTAAATAAGACAAAGATCAATTGAAGACTGAAAACTTTTTGTATGGGATTTATACATGAAACTTCTTCATTTGCCACTGATCTCCAAGGTTTTTTCTATGAAACTGTTTGCAGTCTTTCAAGCTGATTATTTACCTCCTATTTCTGCATCCACTCATTCTGTTCTTTCCTTGTTTCAGTTGTTTGTTTCATGTTAAGTGAAGAGCACAATAACAAGAACTAGGTGAATGTCAAATGTGTGCGAATTTTGAAAACAGAAAATGAGTCACAGAAAGGAACAATAAAATGGTACAGTCTGAGTAACTTAAGAAATAAATTACACTCTTAATCCTTTCAGTTTTCTCAAATGATAAAAAGTCTTTACTCTCCATTATTTGCTTAAACATAATTTATTTATAGCATCCTTTTACATTTGTCAAGGTCTTAAACGTATAATGACTATATTTAATCTCTAAAATATCTGAAGGAGAGTTCAACAATTTTTTTTCTCATATAACTGAAAAAAATAAATAGTAAGAAAGTATTTAAAAGATATAAAAAGTCTATAGCTATGCATAAATTGGGCTTTTTAACTCAACATTTAAAATTTATTAATCTGTTTAACTTAAACAACAAATGTGGTTAAATTTTACTGAAAAATTTTATGGACAGGAGCAAAATTAACATTATTAAAGGGATGTTCTTTGGAAGATTGTACTGATATCTTCTTCATAATGTTATTTAAGAGTTAAAAATGGGTCTTAAACATCTCTAAACACCTTTGTATATCAACTATTTAGAAATTTACCTACTTTTGCCTTGAATTTATTTATATAATTTTGATAGTTGTGGTGAGATAAAAATTGATTCACTTACATTTACTAAACATCCTACAGTGTGTCAGGAACCATGCTAGATTCTGTAATGTGCTCCAGAAGTTCAATTTACTGCCCTCTATGAAAAAAAATATTTTCTTCCAATTTTCCTTAAAGTACATACTTTCATCTCAAGATGCATAAGTTTTGCCAAAGAGTTCATCACTCACTTCTCAATATTTTTGTTATGTTTAATATCTATAGCTTTATGGTAAAGTGAGGTTAGCTGAGGATAATTGTGTTCCAATATTATGCTCCAGCAGGGTTAACTAAAGAAGCATTTGTCCCAATAAAAAGGCATTATTGAAGACCAGTTTGTTTACTCTTTTTTTTATATTACAAAATACTTATTACGAATTTTTTCAAGTTGACATTGTTAGTGTTTCTCCAAAGTGGTTTCTCTTTATACACAACTTTGAATTACTGCATAATAGAATTTATAATCTTGAAGAGCCTCTATTTTGATGTTATTGTCAAACAACACAAAATTCTAGCACAAGACAAGGAAATTCATCCTCACCTCAGATCCTTATTTCCCAGGAACCAGCATTGTTTTATTTCCACTTAGCCAAATATATTTTAATTGATTATTATTCTTCTCTCCATGGAGATTTAAAATTCATTGGCATTGTCTAGTAACATACTGACACATTCATTAAATCCTAGAAGTGTGCCAACCATATCCTTGTCACAGATCGACAAAGAGCAAATCCATGATTCTTATCCAGAGATCCCAATTGTAGAAGCTATAATGCACTTATTATGGTTTAGGTGGCCATAGATATCCTAGAAATAGCTTATGACAAATTTCATTTACTTTCTTTGCCTTGGTGAAATGTAGTTTCCTTCCTTTACTCCCTAGCATATTTCTTTTTTTTCTTCAAGATCAGTTCAAATGATAACTTTTCTTTTGATGTCACTTCTATTTTCCTGATAGAGTTAGCTGAGCACTCTCCTTGTTTCTCATAACACTATTGTAGTATCTATCACATTACACAGATTTTGCTTTTTTGTCAGTTTGTTTACTCTTTTTTTTTTTAACATCTTTTTTGGAGTAAAATTGCTTTACAATGTTGTGTTAGTTTCCGCTGTATAACAAAGTGAATCAGCTATATGCATACATATAACCCCATATCCCCTCCCCCTTGTGTCTCCTTCCCACCCTCTGTATCCCACCCCTTTAGGCAGTCACAAAGAACCAAGCTGATCTCCCTGTGCTATGCAGCTGCTTCCAACTAGCTATCTATTGTACATTTGGTAGTGCATATATGTCAATGCTACTCTCTCACTTTGTTCCAGCTTGCCCTTCCCTTTCCCTGTGTCCTCTAGTCCATTCTCTGCATCTTTATTCCTGTCCTGCTGACGATCCTTAGTCTTTCTGTATGTTCTTAGTGCCCTTACATTGGGATTTGGTCAACAAATCTGTAGTCATTCATTCACGTTATAATATCTTAAATAATTCACATATTCTAGGTTGAAAAAGAATTTGGTGCTAGAAATAAGATAAGCATGTTTCACTAAGTGAGGAAATATTACCCATACCCTTTACTCCAAAATGCTTTTCATTCTTTTTCCAACTTCCGTCATATATTAGAACCATGGTTTTCAACCCTGGATACTCATTAGAACCACCTGGGGGATTTTTAAAAATTCAGATGCTTATGCTATAGTTCAGATTAATTAAATCAGCATTTATTAAAAAATCTTCAGTTTGAACTATATTTAAAATAGATAACCAACAAGGACCTGCTGTATAGCACAGGTAACTCTACTCAATATTCTGTAACAAGCTAAATGGAAAAAGAATATATATATGTATACATATAACTGAATCACTTTGCTCTACACCTGAAACTAACACAACATTGTAAATCTAATATACTCCAATATAAAATAAAAATTAAAAAAAATAATCTCCAGTTGATTACAGTGTGTAGTTAAGAACCAGTGATCTAGAGCTGCACTGTGTAATATAGTGACCACTAGCCATGTGGGGCTATTTAATTTACATTTATGAAAATTAAATAAGATTTTAAATTCTATTCCTGAGTCACACTAGCCACATTGCTCAACAACCATATATGGCTAGTGGCTACCATATTGGACAATAGAATTATAGAACATTTCTATCATTGCAGAACATTTTATTGCACAGTGTTAATAAAGACTTGATACTCAAAGAATGGCCTGTATTCCATCATCATTAGCCTCATATAAGATTTTGTTTAATATGGATATTAACGTTTAAGAAGCTTAAGGTCATTGACATTTATTGTTATTTGCTAATAATGGATTTAAATAGTAGATTTAGTCAGATTTCATGTTTTAATTAGTGACATCAAACTATATATTATTTACTCAATTATTCATTAAAAATTATTCTTTGAGCACCGACTATTTGTTAGGCATTTTGCTACTATAAGCTGGGTGCATACTGGGGAACAAAATAAAATGGTTCAGGGTTCTTTTGGGAATTGGATAAAAATTTAAAACAAAGATACAGAGAGAGAGACAATTATTCTAAGTGCCATGAAGGACCAAGTAAGATAAGGTCAGCAGGGAAGGACTCAAAAGAGGTAACATTAAATTTAATATCTAAAAAATAAGAGTCAGAAACGATGATTATGAAGATTGCTTACTCATAAGTAAGTTTCGCTTGTGACCATCCATATAGATTGTGAACATCATAATGCAAAACGGATGATCCATCACTAAGAATCTGCTCAGTTTCCATACACATGGTTCTGAAATGTAATCCATCAGTTCTTTTTGTGAGTTCTGGGGAGAATTAATCAAAAAAAATTAATATGTTATAAAGTAACTTATATTGAAATATGTAAATTGTAACTATAAATTATTTTGGCAAAACATTAATCATTGTTTGAAAATATTACTGATTTTTCAACCATTTGTGCACTTTGTTTATGCTAATTATAAATGAAAAAATGGTCTGCAATGTGATTGCAATTACAGTTGTGACTGGAAAATATGTGCACAATTTTACTATATTCAATAATAAAAATGTTACTAATTAACATGAACTCATAAAAAACTGAAAAGTAAGTGTACTCCGAAAAGTCTACTATATTTTATGCATTTAGATGAGAAATACTGATTAAATAGATTTAAAAAAAAAATCCATTTGCTAACATAAAGCCCTGGCATATTTTCTCAGTTTCAGATGCAAATTTTCAGAGCTTTGCCATCACTTTAGATGTAACTGTTTATGCAGTTTACTGCCTACATAAGAGCATGAGGATGAATGTTGAAAGACCGTACTTTTCCCTCCTAGGTCAGGGACAACCAAAGAAGTGTTGTTAGCATTGTTTCACTTTTTTCCTAATAAAGAAAAACTTTAAAAAATCTTTATAAAAGATTTTAATTTTTTATCTTAAAGAATATTTAGAATTCTCACATCTGGGAAGATTCTTAAGAAAATCAAAGTAACAACTTCAAATTTAGAAATCTATTCATATAGATAAAACATGTTTCTTGAGTTTTCTTCTCGAAGTAATGTTAGATGATTTAGATGATATTGGTAACGGGTTGAGATGTGGTCCAGTGTGTAGATGGGTAGTGAGTATTGGAAATGTGCATCCTGTTCTCTATGTCATAAGGTATATAAACCTGATTAATAAATAATAATAGCATGATAACAGCCAAGGCACAGCAGCAATATTGTACCTGGGAAATAAGGTGGATAATTTAGCTCTGTATTTCTGCATTGATTAGTAGTTGTTCCATTTACAAAGCTTGATGGTTCATTCATATCCTTAAAAAGAGAAAGAAAAGTAAACAAAAAACAAATTTAGGGCATATCTTCTTAAAAGAACTAATTCAGAGACCCAGTAAATTAAAGTAGGATATTTGAATAATAGTACTTTACTATTCTAAAAAGCAAAAGTATAAGGCATCTCAACAATACTAAAGCATTTAGTTTAGCTCAGTCTTTCTTAACATTTTACAATTCACATCTCCTTTTGAAAACCATAAAATGTCCTATTTTTCTCTGTAGATAAAATCTATATAAAAGTGAATTGTTTTCTATGTTTCTAGACATTAAATTATAATAGTGTATATTCCCCCATGTCTTTCCCTCCATTTCTGCCCTGGAGCCTTGTATCAATTTTTTTAAAACAATGGTTTGTGGTTTTTAAAACCACAAGATAATAGTTTCCAAATACAGAAAATTTCAAAGAGTATCTCTATTGAGTACACATTTCAGAATTTTAGTACCATATATAAACGGACCATCATATAAATATATAAATTAGTTGTCATTTAAAGGTGATTCCTCCATCATAAAAAGGTTATCTTTTCTGGATCAAGATATAATTATTGGGGATATATTTAATGGAATCCCTTATAGTACATAACTTTATATAATTAAAGAAAACTATCTTTATACAACTTTACATCCTCAAGGCTTATACATAACAGCACCCCTATAAGTTTCTTTAATTAAAAAAGTAAGTAAATTAATGCATACGTATTGAAAAATCAGCAGAGTAGAAATGTCACCTCCAAAAATCTAGATAATTATTATGTAAATAACTCCTGTATTAAATATTTACTTGTGATAAAGTAAATTCTTTTTATGTTATCTCAAAATTATATTAAAAATCTTATTGCCAGAATTTTAAAGTTAAAATTAGGATATTATTTAGAAGATGATTTTGCTACATCTGTAAGAGTTTATGACTTCTTATACCAAAGACTGACAGCCGAGTGTGAGGCATATCTATATTGAATGAAAATAAAATAAATATTTATAAGCATTTATATATCATTATATAAAGAGACTATTTTGGTCTCTTGGTCAAGTTGAATATATTCAACTTTAATATTCAGGAAAAAGCAACTAAATACTTAAACTGAATTGTTAAAACTGAATTTTAACAGTCTTTTGCATAAGAAAGTTCTATGGAAAAAATGAGTGAGCTAATTTCATAAAGAATACTTTGTTAACATTATTAAAATCTAGTAAGAATTTTGCATAATCAATACACAATAAATAACTTAAAATATAAATTTCTTGAAGTTTACTTACAATCCACAAGCCATCAAACTTCATCTGGTTATTGTAGAAATCTATAATTTCCCTTGTCCACCACTCTGCTGTGGAGTTCCTGAAGAAATCTGGAAAAGCTACATGAGCTCTGGAACCCTGTAAAAACAAAATTTAGACCCACATATAGAAAGTCATAAGAGAGACCAGTCAGTCACACATTTATCTGTCAGATTCACAAGTGATAGTGAAGGCAGCTTGATCTCAACTTTAATGAATGTGTATGATTTTCCTCCAGCCACTCAAGCCTATGTGTGTCCTTAAATCTAAACTGAGTTTCTTATAGACAGCATATACACAATTTACAAACTGTTAGCTAGACTAAGAAAAAAAGAGATGAGAATTACAGCTGATGTCACAGAAATAGAAAGGATCATAAGAGGCCATGATAAATAATTATACAACAGACTGGATAACCTAGAAGAAATGGACGCATTTCTAGTTTCAGACAACCTAACAATATCTGATGAGTAGAAATGCAAACATCCTCAACCAAAATATTAGCAATCACATTCAACAGCACATTAAAAGGCTCATAAACCATGAATAAGTGGGATTTTTCCCTGTGAGGCAAGGATTATTTAACATACAAAAATCAATCATTGTGATTCAGCACATCAACAGAATGAATGATAAAAATCACATGGTCAGGGCTTCCCTGGTGGCGCAGTGGTTGAGAGTCCACCTGTCAATGCAGGGGACACGGGTTCGTGCCCCGGTCTGGGAAGATCCCACATGGCGCAGAGTGGCTAGGCCCGTCAGCCATGGCCGCTGAGCCTGCGCGTCTGGAGCCTGTGCTCCGCAACGGGAGAGGCCAAAACAGTGAGAGGCCCGTGTACCGCAAAAAAAAAAAAAAAATCACATGGTCATACCAATAAGCAATGCAGAAACTCTATTTGATAAAATTCAACACTCTTTCATGATAAAAACTCTCAACAAACTAGGAATAGAAAGAAATTACCTCAACATGATAAAGGCTCTATAATAAATGCCCACAGCTAATATACTCATTTAGAAAAAAACTTTCAGAGTTTTAGTTCATATCAGAAACAAGGCAAGGATGCTCACTCTTGCCACTTCTATTTAACATAGTCCTGGCAATCCTAATCCAAATAACTAGATATGAATAAGGGGGAAAAAAAAAGCATCCTAATCAGAAAGGAAGAAGTGAAAGTGTCCCTGTTTATAGATGATGTAATCTTATATGTAGAAATCTCTAAAGAATACACACACACACACACACACACACACACACACACACACAACTATTAGAATTAACAAATACATTCAGGAAAGTTGCAGGATACAAAATCAACATGCAAAAATCAGTTACATCTCTATAGACTAAAATAAACTGTTTGAAAGGAAAATAATCTCATTTACAGTAGCAACAAACAACGATAAAATACTTAGGAATAAACTTGACTAAGGAGTTGAAATATTTGTACACTGAAAACTACAAAACATTACTGAAAGATATTGAAGAAGAAACAGAAAAATAGATAATCCATGCTCATGAACTGAAATAATTAATATTGTTAAAATGTCCATAGTATTGAAAGCAATCTGTAGATTCAATGCAACCCCTGTCAAAATCCCAATGGCATCTTTTACAGAAATATAAAAAACAATCCTACAATGTATTTGGAACCATAAAGTCCTTGAATAGGCAAAATAATCTTGAGTAAGTAGAACAAAGCTGAAGGCAACACATGTCCTGATTTCAAAATATATTACAAAGCTACAGTAATTAAAAGTATGGTCTTGGCATAAAAATAAACACATAGGCCAATGGTACAGAATAAAGAGCCCAGAAATCAATCCACACGTGTATAGTCAACTGACCTTTGACAAGGGTGCCAAGAATATACAATGAGGAAAGTATAGTCTATTTAAAGAATGGTGCTGGAAAAACTGGATATTCACATGTGGAAGAATGAAATCAGACCCTTATCTTATACCACAGACAAAAATCAAACCACAATGGACTAAAGACCTAAACGTAACACCTGAAACTGCGAAACTTCTAGGAAAAAACATAAGGGAAAAGCTTCATGACAATGGTCTTGGCAAAGATTTTATGGATATGACACCAAAAGCACAGGCAAAAAACCAAAAATAGACCAGTGAGACTACATCAAACTAAAAAGTTTTTGCACAGAATAAGAAACAATCAACAAAGTGAAAAGGTAACCTACAACCCAATAGAGAAAACACTATAACCCACTTAGAAAATGGGCAAAGATTTGAATAGACTTTTCTCTAAAGTACACGTACAAATGGCCAACAGATAGATGAAAAGATGTTCAACATCACTAGTCATCAGGGAAATGCAAATCAAAACCACAGTGAGATGTCACGTCACACCTGTTGGGATGTGTATTATCCAAAAAACAGGGAAAACAAGTGTTGGTGAAGATGTGGAGAAACTGGATGCCTGTACACTGTTTGTGGGAATGAAAAATGGTGCAGCCACTGAGAAAAACAGTATTAAAATTCTTCCAAAAATTAAAAAAAGAACTACCATATGATCCAGCACTCCCATTTGGGGACACTTATCCAAAAAGACCTAAAATCAGGATCTCGAAGAGGTATCTGAACTCCTATATTTATTGCTGCATTATTTACAAGAGTGAAGATATTGAAATAAATTAAATGTCCGTTGATGGATGAATTGATAAAGAAAATGTGGTATATACAATGGAATTCTATTCAGTCTTCAAAAAGAAGGAGATTCTCCAATACAGGGCAACATGAATAAACCTTAAGGACACTATGCTGAGTAAAATCATCCATTTATAGAAAGACAAATACTGCACAATTCCACTTATATGAGGTATCTAAAATAGTCAAACTCATAGAATCTGAGAGTTGAATGGTAGTTGCCAGGGTCTGGGGTTCCAGGGGTAATTGGGAGTTGCTATTCAATAGTCATAAAGTGTCAATTACACGAGCTGAATAAGTTCTAGTGATCTGCTGTACAACACTGTCCTTAGGGTGAAGGATGCTATATCTTAAACTTAAAATTTTAAGAGTAAGTATCATGTTAAGCATTCTTACTACAAAAAAAATTAAATAAAAAAAAGAATTGTTCCTTGGATTAAATACAATAAAATGTAAAATTGCTTCATAGAGTGACTGAAACATGTTGGTATTTAAAAAAATAAATAAATCTGATTTAATATGGTCTGATATAGAGAATTAGAAAATAAGCCATCACATTTTTTTTTTTTTTTTTTTGCAGTATGTGGGCCTCTCACTGTTGTGGCCTCTCCCGCTGCGGAGCACAGGCTCCAGACGCGCATGCTCAGCGGCCATGGCTCACGGGCCCAGCCGCTCTGCGGCATGTGGGATCCTCCCAGACCGGGGCACGAACCTGTGTCCCCTGCATCGGCAGGCGGACTCTCAACCACTGCGCCACCAGGGAAGGCCCAGCCATCACTTTTTTAAGGAAAGTATTAAAATTGAATTATTGGTCAAAGTCGTCATTAAATCCCAGTGCTGAATTTCTTTCAGTTAAATAGTTAATCAATATGAAACTTACATTAACAGCTTCATCTATTAGACTTTCATCTTTTGTTACATTTGGCAAACCTGGCCAAACCTACAAAGAGAGAAGAAATGGGAAACCAGTTCAAAATAAATTCAGTGTGGTATGACTGTTGTAAACAAAGTGTAATAGAGTTTTAGAAGCATATTACAGACTCAAGATCCCCAGATCAGTAATTCCTTCAATTATTTTTTTCAGTTTGTGTTCTGGTATATGTATCATTTGCAAACTATTCCCATTTTCCATATTAATCTCCTCTTTAGTAGGGCAAATAAGGAAAAGAATACCATCCTTTGTCGTCAGTAGCGATTTTGCAAGCAATGCATGTAACCAAAAGGTCTGGTCAAGAATTAATATGAAAAGCATATTCTAAATTTAATTTAATGTGGTATATTAAAACTCTTTCTATAATTACTCCAGGATTAAAATCTAAAAACAAAAATATATTTTTATATGAAAGGAATTGAAGATCTGAGTTGGATGATGCCATGCTGAGGCAAATATCTTCTTGGTTTTTGCAGTTAGTACTAAATCCTCCTCTTTCCCACACACCTACTCCAGCCCCTGCCCCCTGCCTACCAATGTTTTCTTCTACCACAACCACAAACACAGAACAGAGCCCAAATTCAATCAGGCCAAAAGCTCTGGGATTTAAATCTATGTTGTAGAAATTAAAATATAAAAATGTAAATAATCCACAGAGTTGTAATTACATACAAGGAATTAGTTGCTGATAGAGAATAGTGCTTGAAAGGTAGAAATCTGAGAAAATGTATAGAATGAGAAAATATAAAATGAGGAGAAAGTAAGAAGAAAAAAAACCCCTTTCTGTAGTCAGTACTGTATACCTGTAATGTTTCTTAAAACATGATTTTTCACTGTTTATCACATAAGTTTTTCTATTTTACTTTTACCTTTTTATTCTGAAATATTTTCAGACTTATATAAACATCACAAACATTATACCTAGTGTTTTTCTATACACTTCACTGTTCTTCCCCTAATATTAACATATTTATAACCACTGTACAATTATCAAAACCAAGAAATTAACATTAGTAGAATATTATTAACTAATCTACAGTCCATGTTCGAATTTCACCACTTTTATCACTAACATTCTATTTTTGGTCCAAGATCCAAAAAGGCTCCCATATTTCATTTAATTACATCTCCCATTATGGGATTTTTTTTCATTCTAGTTATGACTAGTGGATTTTTTCTTTACTCTTTATATATAAGCCAAATCAGGATGCTTTCTATAATGTGTTAATATACACAGGTTGGGATATTATTGCTTAAATGAAATACAATGAATTATATTCCCTGTTCAAGTCAGGAATACTATAAGTATAGCTTTTACAAACACTGTTTCTTTTATCAATGAGATGTTTTTAAGAGAAGTACAAACATTTAAATGACCCATGTAGTATAGAATAGTGAATAACCATATTATTAATGTCAGTTTTATAATAAAACACAAGAGGTACCAAGAAATACAATAAAAGACAATTTAAAGATGAAACAAATAGTATTTGGACATAGGACATATAAACTATTTCTTTGTTTCTAATAATTTGGATTGAACTCAAAGAGTATTATTTTATTACCTATTAAGTCATTACATCTCTCCCTCTGAATATGTTTTTAACTGTGGCTTAATTAAATAGAAACTTTCAAATAGTATTTTTACACTTATTTTCTTTCAAGATATCAATTCAGTACCTTTGCCCAACAAATATCATTGGTGTTAGGCCATTTGACAAAGACATCTTTCTCTTGTCCTCTTTCAAAGGCAGGGTAAGGCTTCGTTTCATTTCCTGAGATTGCTGGATCCTAAAATTAAAATGAAATACAATCCAGGTAACTATGGTATAAAAGTATAGCCACTTGAGTAGCTGTAATAAAATGTTACAATTTTCCATTATTAGATTATCATTATATTGTATTCTTACATGGACTGACAAAGGGACTGATGGCATAAACTTTTTTGTTCTAGTTAGATTGTCTTCTAAATTCCCTAGAAGGAAAATTTAAGAACTTTTGAAAATGTATTAGCTATGATTTCAAGCAAGATTACAGGTGTTTTTTGCTTTGGTTTTATATATCCATGGGATTTCTGGCTACCTACCTTGCTTTCTGTAACATATTGATGAAATATTCTTCCCACTGAATCACTAACTTTTAAAATTAAATTTATTTATTTATTTATTTATGGCTGTGTTGGGTCTTCGTTGCTGCACACCGGCTTTCCCTACTTGTGGCAAGCAGGGGCTACTCTTTGTTGCGGTGCATGGGCTTCTCAGTGTGATGGCTTCTATTGTTGCGGAGCACAGGCTCTAGGCATGCGGGCTTCAGTAGTTGTGGCACATACGCTCAGTGTAGTTGTGGCTCGCGGGCTCTAGAGCACAGGCTCAGTAGTTGTGGCGCACAGGCTTAGTTGCTCCGTGGCATGCGGGGTCTTCCCGGACCAGGGCTCAAATCCGTGTCCCCTGCATTAGCAGGAGGATTCTTAACCACTGTGCCACCAGGGAAGCCGCTGAATCACTAATTTGAAGGAAAATTTTTAAACATGACAAGCATAAGAAGCAGTCCCAGAGAATAAGTTGAGAATTGTATAGGAATAGAAAATCCATCATCACTTTGTGATAGTGTCTGTAAATTGAGACCAGTCTATAGCTTGGGTGATTACTAGAAAACAAACTGCCTTTGATTCCCAGCTTTATTTAGTCTTAAATCTCTAAGGATACACCTAAGAATGAAGGTAGCCTGCGGCAGCCATGTAAATGAAATGAAGTGTTAAAGGAAGAAAGATTTAGATTTGGGAGTACAATCCAAAATTATATACTTCATATTTTGAAACACGTTTTCCTTCCTCGTTCAGGAGAGAAATCTTAACAAAACTAAGATAATAAGGCTCAGATAGAATATAAAGTATAAACACTGACCAGGACAATAATGTATCTCATCCCCTCACTTCTTATTTTGTCAACAAACTGAGGAAGGTCACGGAATTCTTCATCAATCGTAAAGTCTAGTTGCCTTTCCATGTAATCAATGTCTGTGTATTGAACATCCTGAAAGGTATAAGAATTTTAGTTGCGTAAGATTCAATAGAGGGAGTTTGTCACATTCTGTTGTACTTATGAAAATAATAGCAATATGAAAGTTTCAATTCCTAAGAGAATTAATCAAGTAATGTAATGTTCAAGAAATAAAAGTAGCATGTATAGATGCAAAATATTCTAAGAGCAAGTTCGTGTTAGTGCTCTGTTTTGTTAGCAGTTCATTAAATAGTAATTTTGATTTAGAAGTACAAATTCTTTCAAATCAGTATCTTTTGTTATATAATTTCCAAAGGAAATAGGAAGACACAGGAGTAAAGGACTTATGAGGTTATGAAATTATATTAAATGGCAATTTGGAATTTTGTACAATATATAGAAATATGTATTGCTCTATTTCTGGAAACACAAAGCAAATATGGGATAATTTCAAATAATTCTAATATTGCCAAAGGGGAAGAAAGAATTATTAGTAAATCCATCAATAATTATAAAATTATTCTTTTATTATCCACCAAAGTCACTTTTGAAATAACAGCCCAAGCTTAAATAAGCAAAATATTGTTTACAAGTAGGTATTTACAAATATATTTAAAGTAATAAATGCTTTATGAAATCTTTAATTTAGGCCTAAATAACATTTTAAAACATTATTTTCTGTTAATAGACAATTTCTTCTTCTAGGTGTTATAAAAATATGGCTAGCATAATAGACCTAATAATGAAAAAATCTCCGTTTTTAAAAGATTATTTTCACTTGCGTATTGCTACATAATCAACCTAAACAATTAGTTTCCCTATAATAATGTATTCAGGAACCATATATTGGATTCTACTATAGGTACTGATGTCATATAAATAAGGTCCTTCTTACTCTTCTTAGAATGAGTTCTTATATACAAAGCATTCTAGATTTCAATGTTTAGATGTTACCAGGAGGATCCCTGAGATTCCTTACTCTTCCTAAAAAGTAAAAATCACAGGAAGTGATTATTTCTGGATACTTAAGAATATTTAGTTTCCCAAACACTGAGGGAAGAAGATATTCTGCAAGCCCACTAATTCTGTATTCTAATATGACAACTATTGTCTATTCCATGGCAAAAATAATTGTTTCACCTCGAATTCTTTTTCTGTAATTTGTCACATTAGTTGATGAAATAGGTTCCTATGGACTCTTACTCTCATTTAATGAGAAGAGAAGAAATGTGTTTGACTACGTACGAGACCCAAAGCTTCTGAGAGAAAAGCAAGTGCACAGTGACTTGTTTAGTACAACACACAGTCATGGAACAGGTGAGAAAGAAGGAAAAGGAATGGTATTATCCCTTTATGTTATCCATCTGATAAAGACTACTAATAAAATCTCATATCCAATTCATTTGGTGCTACTAACAAGCACTGATTTTTGCCAAATGCTTAAAATAATTTTAAAGTATATGTGCTTATTTCATTCTGATTTTATAGATGACATATTTAACACCGTTTTAAAAATTGATATACATACATAGGGGATCTGAGCAGCCACCATGTCATTATATACTTCTTCAACTTGTGAAGTATTTCTGTACCCAGAAAGACATAACTGGAATCCCAAAGCCCAGTAAGGTGGCATGACTGGTTGGCCGATTACCTTTGAAAAAAAAAATTATTTGTGAACAAAGAGAATGACTTTATATTATTAAAAAACTTTATATTTTTTTAAAATGTGCAATCATACTCTATGGTATTGCTTTGTTGCGACTTCTGGAGATGGGCCCAAAAACATATAAAAGTCCAAGATTCCTCCAGTTATGCGATATGTTAGAGCAGGAGTTGGTTGAAATGTAACATCTGGAAGTCCAAAATATGATTACATTTTAATCTGTTATTATTTTATTAAAGTCACATAAAATATGTTAAACTAAAAAAAATTGTTTTACCCATTGCATTGCTGTTAAGTAAGAGAACTCCATGAGCATGGCTCTCATCTTCCAGAGCCATGTAATAGGGATGAAATCCATAGGAATTAAGTTTATACTAAAATTTAAAAAAAACATAATATATATTTAAATAATAATAGAATGTGAATTTTGTAAATGTAATATTTAAATTCACTCTACGATTGAACCTAGGAATTTAAATGTTCCTTCATCGCACACACAAACTATGATTGAATTAAACACATTTTTTTAGAAAATAATTTATTATTTGAAGCATTACTGCATTAGAGAATGTGAATGAATATACAAATGTGTAACACTTACAAATACTGCCACATTAACTTATGTAAAAAACCATTGGTTTTAGAATAGTTGGGTTTCTTTTCACAGGTTATGTGTCTTAATTCATTTATAAATTTGTACTTCTTTTTTAATAATAGAATGTTCTATAAATGATTAAACTGATCAAAGTACTCAAACTCCTTAAGTACTTAATGTGATAATATTTAAGTTTATATAATATTTTGATAACATTTTAAACAATAATATGTTGTTTATATACAAAGCATTTAATTTCATTTTCAGCTAGATCTTTTCATTTTTCAGAATAGAAAATCTATACTCAGGGTCATGAAATACCTTGTCAAGGTTACAAAGCTTACAAGTTGATGATCCCTAATCAAATTGATATCATTGACACACACTGAATCTCAGTAACTGATTAGTATGTGAAAGAAAATTTATATATTGAGAATCAAGGTTATATTAAACTAATAATGCCAATACTAATGTTGAAGGGTTTTTTTTTTTTTTGGCCCCACCACAGGGCATGTGGGATCTTACTTCCCAGACCAGGGATTGAACCCATGTCCTGCAGTAGGAGCGTGGAGTCTTAACCACTGGGCTGCCAGGGAAGTCCCTGAAGGATTTTAAAGAGGTAAATTTTGGAAGAACATATTCTTTCAAGTGGAATAAATGAAAAACAGCCTTTATAAGTCTGAACTATTGTGATACAAATAAAAGTTGTATGAGCACCTAACAATAAAAAGCAGTTATGACATTATACACATTTATAATCTCATACTGAATATATCCTTTAAGTTCACATCACATGTGAAAATGGAAATGAGCTAGTGTTTTTATTAAAAAGTATTTTCCATTATATGTTTAGAATAATTATAGTTTATATCAATTGTGCAATGTATTAAATAGTCATGAAATGTACACCATTAATAAGACAAAACATTGGAAAAGTGATATGAACATATAAAAACATTTTCTAAAACTGTAACTTGCAATAGAACCTCATAAAAATGCACAACTGCAGCTTAGGGTAACAAAGGAAAAAGCATCAAATCTTTATCTAAGGAGTAGAAAAAAATTTCAAGGAGAAGCCAGTTATTTTCTATAAGCTGAAAGTAAACATGTATTTGACAGGGAATTCTGAATCTGAATGTTCTTTCTATGCAGTTGAGAGGGTAAGGAATTGGGTCACAACCTCACTTCTCACTGTAGTCAATGATGTTATCCATTCGATCCTCTACTTTCACCTGTAATTTATGGTGACTTTTCATTTGTTTTTCAGAAAATCACTCTAGCAGCTCTTGGGATCTCTAGCCCCCTTTCATTGCTTCAATATTTAAGTACAGGCCTACAAAGAAGTGGCTGGGATCTGAATCATGGTCTTAGTTGCCACTTGGGGTGGTCAAATATTGGTACCTACACCAGGTGGTTGGTCTCTTGTGAACATTCCCCAAGTATGCCAGTTCAGATCTCGCTTAAATGCTGTGTGCTCCGTTTCCCCAAAACCATATATATATTCTGATGGTAGGCGTGTAGATATTTGAATGAACTGGTTGTTAAAAGCAAATCCAGGAAGGCGAGAATCCCAACTGAAAACAAAAGAAAACAATTTTATTCCTGTATACACATACAAATAATAATGGTAATTCTTTCTTAGGTGTTATAAAAATCAATTGTATTTTTCTCTATAGGCCTATCATACCCAGATACAAATGGAAATAGATAATTTTTCCAATACATTTTTTTGGCTAAGTTAAGGAATATCTAAAATATGTTTCATATATTCATAATCATATTATGGCTACATGTTTGTCTTTAGACATATATTGCTTTTTAAAATAAAATTAATATAAAGTTATCAGTAATATATGACCTAGAAATAATATATGTCCTAGGAATTGAGAGTCCTTTATTGTCCCGTTCCCTTGAGATAATCAGTAAATTTTTACTACGTATAGAATAAAAAGAAATCAATATCAAAATAAACTATAAGGTATAATGGATATTTTAATTCTAAACTCTATTATTATTTCCAATCATTTTCTTCTTCTTTTGTTTTGTATTTATAAAACCATGTGTTTATGAAGAAATCCAGAAGAAATGTATTACAGAGAATGTCATTTGCAAGAAGAAGATAAAAGAAGAAGAAGAGAAAGTTGGCAGAGAAAGGAAACATAAGTATTAAAAAGAATTTGAGACATATTCAAATTTTTATATTAATGATTTTGGAAAAGTATTTACTAAAGAATAATGCTTCCTGAAAAACAATAAATAATGCCTCTGCATCAGGAATTTTCTACAAAATCATTTTGCTTCTTATCCTTTGGAACAAAACTATTATCATAACAACAAAATTTTAAAACAATATAAACATAATTTTCTTCATTATTTGTATCCATACTGACAATACCTGAACACATCGTGACAGTATCTTGTAAAGGATAGCAGGGCAAGCTTAAATTACATAGAAGTATCTTTTTAATACACTGTAGTTTGTAGAGCTTTTTACCAAAAAAAGGTAATATTTTAAAATTTATATTTATTCATTAGACATAAAAACATATCTATATGTGTACATCTTAATTTCCTTTCATCAATTCCTGACAAACATAGTATTAACTTTATCAGATTCCAGGACCAAAAAACTCCAATTTCAATAGTTCTAATAAAATATTTACATAACACATTTCCAACTACTAATTTTGACAACACTCATCGTGCTTTTCAATAGGAGTCTTGGTTCTCAACTTGATTAGAAGAGTGGGTCTCATATTTAATAATGAAATTCATCACATCCAAAGTGTAAATAAAATTTTACACCAACTGTTAATGATTTGCTGACTTTAGTTTTTAAATGTTAATATAAGCCAAATTATTTAATACATACACCTAAAACCACTTTTGGTGTGATGACATGCTAGCACAGTGAAAATACCCTTCATATCAAATAATTGAATCACTTACATAATTCTTCCTGTGCTTCTCCTTCGAATCTGGATGCCAAAAGGATTTTCCTTGATTTCAACATCATAAAGTCTATTTTCATAAGTACTTGTCGGTGTAGCTGGAATGTTTAATGGTACTGGAACTTCATATCTCTTATTTTGGGGGTCATAAATCTATTACAGAGAGATAATGAAAACATATGTTTAGTTCTTATTGCCAACATATTAGGTACATATAATTAACTAATTTAAATAATGGTTCAAACAAGAATATTTAGAATTCTTATCATAATTCCTAATTTTGTATCCATGGCCCATATATCTATATAGAATTCCATACACATATATAGATATGTAATGGACTCAAATTATGTACTGTATTTTACCTGTTTTAATGTTTTATAATTCATTTTTCCATACAATGAGAAATCTTCAGAAAGAGAACTTTAAAGCTAAATATTCATTTATATGCATACACAAAATTATTTATCACTTCATGGTTAGACAAAGTTGTTTCAATATTTTTGCCTTATATATGATCTTACAATGAATATTAATGCTAATTTATCTTCATTCATGTCTTTATTTCCTCAGTACATTACTTATAAGTGATAATATTAGGTCAGAGTATTCTAACATTTGTAGGATCCTTGATAAACTATTGGTAAACTGTTTTCCAGAATTAGTGTACTAATTAATATTCTCACTAAGAGGTGTACTCTAATACTGTTATATGTTAAACTAAAAAGCATTTATTTCTCAAACAGTCATTTATTTCCTTACTGATGAGGATAAACCATTTTCTACACAATTATTCAAATTTAGCTTTCCGATTCTTTGTATTTGCCTTTAGTTCCTTTTATTTTTAATGAGTATAATTACTTTAATATTTTAGTCCAAATTTTATTTCTTCTTCTGTTCAATGTCTGCTTGTGAGGTCTTAATATTTTCCTTGATTGTATGAGTTGAAATTGCTTTCCATTTGTCATATATGAGTCCATACTATTTCTAATAGTTTTCTTAATGGATTCCCTTGGAGCTCTTAAGTAAAAAATAATTGCTAAGTGTAACTATTGAAAGAAATTATCTCTTTTGTATTTCTTATTGCATTGGCCAGAAAATTCAGATCACTGTTTAAAAAGAAATAATGGAAACAGTAAGCATCTTATTGTGTTTATTTTTTTCTGTTTTGTTTATTTTAATGGGACAACCAACATAGTCCAATTCTAAGTGATTTATCAATTTATCAAGAATTTAAATAACTAAAAAATCACGACCATATGTTTAATTATTCACAAAGCTAGCAAAAACAAAAAATTTTATTTACTGTTCATCTAGCTATGAGCTTTGTAGGAAAAAAAAAGTTTTACTTTATAGAATTAAAATGTCATCAACCCAGTTAATAATCCTTAGTATTACATGAAAAATCCAAGCACCAAATCTATTTAAAATCTGTCTTGAGAGATGAATCATGCATTGAGATAGTTTATATTAAACATACCTTAAACTGCAGCATATCATCTTTATGATATTTCACCTCCACATGAAGAGTTGGGATGGGATCAGAAGGTAGCTTTATTCGAGCTTTTACAGTATCCAGCTGGAGGTCAGCTGTTATACCCACTGATGAGTAATGAGTTGACTGGACTAAGTAAGAGTTGTCTTCTTTAGGAAAGTAACACTCAGGTGCTTTGGATCCTAAAGGAGCCTAAAAACAAGACAAGTTCATTGTCAGAAATTGTAAGCATTGTAATATTTAAAAAAATAATAAGGTAGACATGTTAATCACATGTTGTATGATTTACAAATGTTATTGTTTAATACTAGAATGAAATTTCAGTCATAGCACAAAATATCTATTAGGCAACATGACACACCATGTACTAAAATGTTTAGAATATTTATATTTTGACTCTAAAGATAGACAGGTAGAGCAGAACAATCAAATGTCATAGTTTTTCAATTCAGAATATAGATGATTGTATTGTCTCTGAACATAATTAAGTATATTACTCATAACTTTTGATCCCAAGCTTGTTTTTACACTTCTTATTGATTACTGCCTTTTTTTGTGTGTAAAATGACTCTACAATAATCCTCAGAGTGGCATGAATATAAAGTTCTTTTCTTTTACTTATAATCAAAGTATATTATTCTTTATTTCATGACTGGTCTTTCTATTGGTTAATTACATCCTTACCAGTATTATAATAGGAACTGCAGCCAAAGATCAGGGCTAATTGGTCTTTCTTATTAAATTAATATATTGTTGGAAGAAGCAATGTGCCCATCTATATTTCCCAGTCTCTTTTGAGGAAGTTGTATGTGACACCCCCCTGCCAAATCTCCTTAAAAGAAAAGGATATAAGCTGATTAAATTAGGATAGCCTTTGCTCTTCCACCTTCCAGGCCTGGAATGCTGCATATGTAATTGTATAATAAAACTTTGTGGATGAAAGACAAATGATAAATAGGGAACATTGACAACATTTAGATACCAGAATATTAGGCCTGGGATTTTTTCTGTAATAGAAAAATAAATCCTGTCTTGTTTAACCAAATCAGATTTTAGGTCTCTGATACTTTCAGCTTCAGGCAATCCTTAACTGATAGGAATACTTCAGTATTCATTCCAAAGGCATGGAATCGAGTGCCAATGGAACCAGGAAAATGATCAACTTTAGAAAGTCTGTATATGTCTGCTTCATAGCTATCTTTCTGCCCAGTATCACTTTCCCTTTATCATTTTATGTTTTCTCATTTATCTTTCTTGGTAGTTTATCAGCATTGTTATTTTTTGTAGTTAGGATGAAAATAATCTTGTGATTTAATTTATGGAAACTGTATAAATCCCATCTAAACCACCCCTTTTCATATAATCTCAATCCCTATGTCCCTCACTTGCTTTCTTACACTCAGTTGCAAAACAACAATGCTGGGAAAATAACCTATCCTCTACATTCTCAGTGTCTACAACTGTGTGGCTGAATGGCTTGAAAAATGCACACAATCATGTAGACTGCTCTCCCTTTATATAATCATAAAAGTTAGAGTGGGTCCAAAAGATCAATCATACTATATTTGCCTAGTTCACTATCACACTGCCCTGAAAAACATTTTCCTTTTTTCTCCCATCACAAAAACCCTCCCTATTCTCATCATCTCCTAATGATTTTCGTTAGTATTTTAGTATGAAAAGGAAAGCAATTGGGAGAAAAATCAGAACAAAACACCACAACTACCCACCCACCTCTTTACCTCCTGTTACAAAATATGTATGGTCTACACCTCTATCTAAGGTGAACCATTTCATTCGTGTACCCAATCCCACGCCTCCTTGCCAATGAAGACATTTCTCCTGCAATTCTCAATTCTCTGTCCTGCATCACTAATATTCTACTTATTATTGGTTATTCTCAATGGCATAAACCAATTTGATTTCTCCCATCTTAAAAGAAACTGTCACCTCACTCATTTCTCTAATTACTGCTCTATTTTTTTATGCTTTCCTTAGAGCAAAATATAAAAGGTTCGCCATATTCACTATCTCTAATTTGTCTCTTCATTCTTACTGGAATCTCATTCTCACTCTGACCAGGCTTTAATTTTAACTCCCAGCACTCCATCAGTATTTCTCTTGTAATAGTTACCAAAGACTTCCATGCTGCCAAATCCATACTTCAGTTTCTAGTTCTTATTTTACTGATTTATAAGTATAATTTGCACAGTTGATAATCTTCTCTGTCTTGAAATGCCTTGTTCACTTGGCTGACAGGAAGCAACATTTTCTTTGTTTTCAACCTACTTCTTTTACAATTTGTTCTCAGTCTCTTTTCTGGTTCCTTATCACTTCCCTGAGTCTAAATGTTGGATGATTCAGGGTTTAGTTTTTGACTTTTCCCTTTTCTATTCAAGCTCATTCCTTTGATGATGTCCTCTCATCACATGATTTTAAACACTGTATATATGCTGACTCTAAATTTTAGATCTTACCAATGATATAAAATTTTCAGTTTCATTAGTTTACATCTCACAGTTGGAAAACTGCACTTGGATTTGTACTGAGTACCTCAACCTTAATTTGTCTAAATCTTAACTCTTTCCCTCCATGTTCGTTTCCGCACAGTTTTGTCCATCTTTGTTACTATCAACTTTCTTTTTTCCAGCTGTTTAAACCAAAAACTTGAAGTCATTTTTACTCTTCTCTCATATTCTATATCCAATCAAGGAACAACACATTTTGGCTTTATCTTAAAAATATGCAGAAAAGTCAAACACTTATTACTAATTCTACCATTACCACTGTGGCTCAATCTACCAATATTTTATTTTGATTACTGTAACAGCCTCTTTCCTGGTCTCCCTGCCTTATTCTTCTAACAGTCTGTTCTCAACACAGAAGCCATTATGGTCCTATTAAGATGGAAATTTAATTTTCTCATTCATCTTTTCAAAACTCTCCAGAAGTATTCTATCTCAGAGTAAAAATCTTAATCCTAAAAATGGTCTAAGTAATTGATCTACATTATTTGTTCCCATATGTCTATAATTTCATCTTCTGCTGTTCTTCCATTCACTCATTCTGTTTCAGACACGATGGCCTCCTTGCTGTTTGTGGACTATACCAGGTACATTCTTACTTCAGATGTACTTCAGATTGATGTATTTTCTTTATGGAATATTATTCCTTCCTTTCTTTCTTTCAACTCTTTTAACAAATGCCACCTTCTCAAAGAAACCTTCTGTGTACAATCATTAAAGTAACACCACTGTCATTCTCCGCCCCCCTTCTCCTTTTCTGCTTTATTGTTCTCCATAATACTTATCTAACATAAAACATAATTTTTTAGGTTATCTATTTGTTTTCCCACACTAGAATATAAACTCTATCAGGGAAGAGGGTTTTGTTTATTTTCTTCGTCTAGAACAGTGCCTAGAACAAAGTAGTTCTCAAGAATTTGTTAAATGGATCAATGAATAAACAAGATGGTCTAAAGAAACATAAATTTTCTAAATCATCATATTTAATGGACTTCTAATGTTAAAGCTTCACTTGTTTGACTTAAAAATCTATAAGGTGTTGAATAGTAATAGTAATGGGAAAAATAAAGTTTTCACATTTTCTTATTAGAAGTTATTGGAGCTTTAGTACCCATCATTTATATTCATTTTTTTAACTTTTATATTGGAGTATAGTTGATTAACAAGGTTGTGTTAGTTTCAGTTGATAATGAGAGTAAGTGACCACGCACTGAATGCAATGGAGAATGGGTATGGATTTGAATGAAGAGTTGGAATTTAAAAAGAAGATTTTGGAGGCATATTGGAAAGATACTTCACTATTTGGCTTTTATTGATTTCATTATCATTTCTCCTCCTCACTTCTTTTCTTCAATTCTTCCATAAACTTTCCTAATGGTAAGGATTATGCTACTTCATCAAGCAATGGAGAGGAATGAGGGCCATTTCTCTGGTGGCAGAGATTCTATATATTCCCTCATATAAGTGCAGACATTTCTGGGAAGTTGCTGGCAGATGTGTCTAGACTCTTCTCAGTGTTATAACACATGCATTTAATTTATTGATTATATGAAATAATTTCTTTTTTTGCTGACAAAACCCAATGATGTAACCAAAAGTTCAGAATTAAAAAAATAAAATGAGTGTAGCAAGAGGGGACTTTTCCCATATCCCCTTCTGTAAAAACGTCTACTATCAATGACCATCATTGTTGTTGAAAATGTTTTTCTTTTAATTAATTTATTTTATTTATTTATTTTTGGCTGCATTGGATCTTTGTTGCTGTGTGTGGGCTTTCTCTAGTTGCGGTGAGCGGGGGCTACTCTTCCTTGTGGTGCACAGGCTTCTCATTGTGGTGGCCTCTCTTGTTGAGAGCACAGGATCTAGGTGCGCAGGCCCCAGTAGTTGTGGCATGCAGGCTCAGTAGTTGTGGCTCACAGACTCTAGAGCGCAGGATCAGCAGTTGTGGCACATGGGCCTAGCTACTCCACGGCACGTGGAATCTTCCCGGGCCAGAGCTTGAACGCGTGTGCCCTGCATTGGCAGGCGGATTCCTAACCACTGCACCACCAGGGAAGCCCTGTTCTTGAAAGTTTGACCAAAATTACTGGCAGAAATTGTCACCTCTTAGTGGAACAGATACAGCCCATCAATCAATTTCAGAAATTTTAATAACTTGAGACAATGCTTTTGAAACACTACTCCCTACTGGCATAATACCTTGCTCAATTAAGCTAGTCAGCCACAACTAACATCTAACAAAGTGCAACAAATAGAGTTCTAGTTTATTAAATAAAGTAATACTATCCAAAATGCCTGGAAAGCAACTTACACATCCATTTAGTCTGGCTTTTACTAAATTATGTCTTTGGAGAATTAAGATAAAGATAAATTATCTATTAGAAGTCTTAATTTCAAATTCCAAATGCTTCTGTAGCTGAATTTAGTTTATATGCTGTAGAATTAAAATTATAATATATACGGTTTACTTTGAAATGTTTATGTGAAAGCCTTATCTTGAATAATTAAAATTCTTATTACCGTTTCCCATAAGCAGCCACGTTCTTCACAGCGTTGTTTAGTTGCAATGTCTGCATCTGGATAACAAGTAAACTTTTCAGCTTCCAAGAAAGTTTGATCCCATTGAACAGTAAAGTTTCTTCCAAGGTTAAACATGAGATTGTAAATTAGTAGATTCTTTGAAGAGAAAGAAAACATTAAAATATTTCTGACCACTGGACAATTTAAAAATACTTAACATTTTTAAAATGCAGCAACCCCACAGCAATTCTTCAAATCAAATCATTAATAATTTTAATATAATACTAAAAGAAAGAATAGAAAAGAAAAAACATGGCATGCCACTGAAATAGCTAGAATCTCAAGACAGTTCTCAAAACTATGAGAAATTATAGAATACTAATAAAAAACATTATCTTTAAATCCAGATGTGTTCAATTCTCAGTTCTGATACTTAATGCTCATGAATCTGGGGAAATTATCTACTCTGTTTTATCTTCAATTTCCTCCTCCTGTAAAATGGGGATAATGAATAAATGATCTGTGAAATTTAAAACACTTGGCATTATGCTTGGGGCATACCAGGTATGAAATAAATAGTAGTGCCCTCAATGAAGAAAAAGGGAAGAAAATGTTGACCACTTTGATTGATTTGGAGGCTCCCAGAGTCAGAGGAGGGGAATATTATTTATTTATTTTCCTAATTTTATCCACTGCTTATAATATTTGAGGGACAAGTTAGAGAGGAGATAACATGGTATTATGCAAAAAGAAAAAAAAGTGAAAGGATAGTGTCCAAGAACAGGAGAATTAGAAAGATGTATCTATAAGTGTCTTTGTAAATCTTTACATTAGCATAAAAATAGAAACACATATAAACTGGGATTGTAAAAACATATAATAAAACAATTTTGTATTATGCCACTTGATAATCTTTGTTAGAGTCATAAAGTTCTCAATACGCCTGTATTATTTATTGATTAGTTCTTATAGTCCTAGGAATATATACATTATAGTATACTTACTAATAAAAAATAATTAACCAATACATATCTTTATGGAAATTCCTAAGTGAAAAACTGGGCCAGAGGACTTAGAAGCTAGACAAAAATACTCTAAGAAAATGTCCTACATCTCAATTTAGAATTTATGCTAACATTACTAATATTTAGGAATATAGGAATGGTAGAAAAGTAAATGCCAATAAATATCACTTCCATGTTTTAAATTATTTTTGTCTAACATTTTAAATAATTAATTTTTTACCTGAAGCAACATTATGATTAAATATGACATTTTACATATGAGGAAGCTGAGATAATGAGAGATTAATTTATTGTGTTTAAATGCACAGACTGCAGGGCTGCAATTTGAGCCCAATTCTATTACTCCTTTTCCCCCTCTAGTACACTTGTTAAACAAGGCAAGAACGAGGATAAGAAAGGGACTACTTGAAGGGGAGACTGTAAACAAAAATTTGAAAGAGAAGTACAAGATATATTGAGGACAAAGGGAGTTCATGAAAGGAGAAGTAGAGAGAATTGAAGAAATGGATTCAATCATTACCTTAAGAAGTCTTAAATAAGAAGGTAAAACTTTTAGATTCTTTATCGTATGCAGTAGGTAAGAGTTCAGGGTAGGAGAATGGTATCAAAAAAAATATTAGAAAGGCATACATAAGTGATACACAAGATAAAATTAAATAGAGAGGGAGAAGTAGTATCAGTTCACCTTAAGGTTGATATCTCAACATAAATTGAGATAACCTAAAATGGAATATTGCCAGCAAAAGGAAAAGAAAAGAAAGATATGTAATGAAGAAAAAAAAAATCACAAAACCAAGAGCCTGAATGGTTATATAATGTTAAATATGAGAGTATGTGATAACTAAAATATTTTAAGATTGTATTTACCTGGTTGGAAGTATCATAAGTGAAATTGTAGTGAGCTCTCATTGGTTGATTATCTTCCATCACTGAAACTTCTGTAACAGTGTCTATCAACCCAAGGATTTTTATAGTCTCAAATGCTAAAGTGGTTCCTTCCTGGTATGACGAATGTGTGCATATAATATCTAATTTGTTCTGAAAAATGTATATAATATTATATATCAAGTAGAAGGTCATTGGATACAAATTAGAAATAACAAGTGTATTTATACTGATTAAATCTTACAGTTCTAAAAATGTATAAACTATAGTTTTTACTAAATAAAAATAATTAACCAATACATACTTTAATGAAAATTGCTAAGTGAAAAACTCTAGACAAGAGAGCTTAGGAATTAGCCAAAATTCTAAGAAAATGTTCTACATCTCACATAATTTAGAATTTATTTATGCTGATAATACTAATAAATTAGTATTATTTAGTATTAAATTATAGCATTATTTGGTATTTAATAATATAGTATAATAAGAAAAGAACCAATCATCTATCCCTCCATTCCCAACAGCTCTTCACATCAAAGTGCCCTATATAAATACACTTATTAGTAACTCTTTAAAATTGTCTTTTATACATGCTCTAAAATTATTTTCACAGATAAATTATGCATGACGCAAATCATGTATATTCCTTCTCATTCTCTTCATTGGTGAAGAATAAATTATCTTTGGCAAAAAAGAATATATGAAGAAATCTAACTTCTACAAAAAGCATTGCTACTAATTATTCAAAATTTAATCTTGTGCATAGCTTTTTCATTTTCACCCCAAATCCATGAAAGTCACTGCTGTGATTGGTATATTAAAACATTTTCAAATATGTTGAGATTATTTTCCCAGGACATATTGCTTAAACCAGACATAGTGCTACAAGAAGTCTGAAGATTTCTGTGCATCAATTTCATCAACAGAAACTTATCTATTACATTGAAATATAAAAATTTAAGGCAATTCATATATAATTTAATAATTTAAATTGAACAATTTATTTTGTTTCTTTCCACTGATTTCTGGAGAGAAATGTAACATCATTCCAAAAGGCACAATCTAGACATTAACAAGGTATTATATTTAGCTATGTGTTCAAGGAGAATGCTTACATTAGAAACTGAAAATGTATATAAAATGTAGTTGCCATTTTGGATGGTATCTGAAATGGTGAAAAAAAAAAGTTGTCAGATCAAAGTGTAATGTTAAATTCTGTTTTATTTTTACAGTTAGACAACACAGGGAATTTTTTAAAATAGATATTATTTATTAATGAAGCAAATTAAACAGATTATTCTTTTAAATTAAGGTTCTTAATTATCTTTAAATGAAACTATTTTGGTAGTTTATTTTCCCAGGAAGTAAAGGTAGTGAATGCATCTTTGCCCAGTTTGATTTTTCAAGGACTGCTAAAATAGTTCTGGAAATTCAGAGAGCACAAAACTTGTAATAAAATATATATAATTATAACTATTTTTTGAATGATATTTTATCTCTTTTTAGTAAACTGTGGAACATTCAGTTTATTTTGGGAAGCCATGGCACACCACAATTTTGTGTGTTTTTTCATTATTTGAAGAATGAGTGAATGTGGAGACATTAAAGTTTCAAATAAACTTTAATGAGAAAAATTGAAGAAAGCAATTATTTTCTGCATGATATATGTAACATAACTTTTTATCAACATGTTTCTTTAACAGGGAACTAAAGATTATAACTAAAATAATTAGGAAGAAAGAGTGGAAAATATAAAGGGAATACTAGGATTTATATACAATACTTTGAATAACATTAATTTACTTAAAATTTTAATCCTAGGAAATAAAAATAGAGTCAGAACCCAAACTGAAGCTCATTTTATTGTCTTGTGTTTGATTGATTATTCAGAAAATTTTGATTTTAACTTTTTAACACACTTCAGTATATAGATATCATATTAAATGTCTGATTAAATCATAACTCCATATTTTTAACCATTTTATATGAAGTAAATTATCAATATAATATTTTGCAAGTAGAAAAAAGGAATGAATTTGGAAATATTTATATAATCTGACAAATGAGAATAACCTTAAAATCAGGTTCCACATGCTACCAATAGAGGTATTATCTCAACAACATTCTTTACCTGATGATTACGAAACAATTTACTTCTGCTGCAATCCTCTCTTACAGAATTTCTATGTAGTAAATGCTTTGAATCTATTCTCAGGGCAGAGCTCACCCTAGTGTGTTTGACTCTAAGGTATTTGAGAAAGAGGGAGAAGGCTGGTGTGCTGGCGTAGAATGAGAAATGGAGAATGGTAGGGCACAGTGTGTGTGCATGAGTGTGTGTGCGTGTGTGTGTAAAATGTGCAGGACATAGTGAATGCTCTAGGTCTTGGTAAAGACTGTGGCTCTTAATTGAGTAAAATGGAAAATTGATACAGGGTTTTAAGCAGAAGTGTAATGATTTGAATCATCTTTTAAAGGGATCACTCTATCTGCTGGTTGGTAAATAGAATGTAAAAAAGGGGGATTGACAAGAGCTATTGACCTAGAGACCAGTTAGGGAGCTATTGCAGTAATTAAAATGAAAAGTAGTGATGATAATGGTGGAGTTTATGAGAGAACCAAGATCAAGGTGGAACCAAGAGAAATTCCTAGGTTGTGACAGACAAGAGTGAACTCTAAAGTTTTTGGCATCTTGCAGAGATGAAATTACCATCAACTGACAAGGGGAAGACAATATATCTGGTGGAGCAGATATATTGTGGTAATCTACATATTCATAGGAGATAAGACTTAAAAAAGAACAGAATTTTTTTCATAGATTCCATATTTTCAAAATTGTAAGAGAGCACACCAATACATAGGCTATTTCTTGGAGTTAATTTAGAGATATTTGGATGTTTCATATACTATAGACAAAGGCATATAGGGCGTTCTTTAATATATCTGAAAAGTAGTGAGCTATAATAGAAGGTAAACTATAATTTTTTATACATACATATATAAAACACATACCTAAAAAATATATATATATACTTTTTCAGATTCTTGTCCATTATAGTTCATTAAAAGATATTGAATATAGTTCCCTGAGCTATATATTAGGTCCTTGTTGTTTATCTATTTATATATACAGTATTGTGTATTTGTTAACCCCAAACTCCCAATTTATCCCTCCCCAGCTACATTAATTAACTAAAGCCTTAATATTGGTTTTCTTTTACAGTAATAAAACTTTAGTTTTAACCACTATAATCATATAAGATAGTTGAAAATAGGATGCAAGTTATACATCTGTGAATTTATTAACTATTTTAATTTTTATACAGTAATCTAATAAGATATTTATATTTGTCAAAGACTTTTTATGATAAACCAAAAGATAAAAACAAATATTGTAATTAAATATATATAATTTAAATACCAATGTTAAATTTCATAAAGTAACCTAAAATCTTAAGATAGATATAAAACAGCAATTAAAACTTGTGATATTTTTGTTTAATTTTATAATAAAGGCAAAACTTCCCATCATTAAAATGAACATTTAAAAGCATATCACTTTGAAACTTACCTTTAGTTTCTCCATCATCCCAGAAAAAGTCTCCTTTTGCTTTGTTATCTTCATCTAAAGCAACTATAAGTCCTAGAGGGTTATTTCGGCTGTTAAGTAAGTTTGGGTGCATATATGATTAAAAATAAATGTATAGTGAAATATCTTATAAATAAACCCATTTCAACATAAGGGACTTGTAGGAGTTCTGCATTCACATGAGAACACTGATATTAATAAAATTCATGTCTATACTTATTAGTAATTTATCAATGAGAAAAATAATTCATATGCTTAGAAAATAAATGAAAGGAATAAATACAATATGAAGGGCTTCCCTGGTGGCACAGTGGTTAAGAATCTGCTTGCCAATGCAGAGGACACAGTTTCGAGCCCTGGTCTGGGAAGATCCCACATTCCGGGAGGCAACAAAGCCCGTGCACCACAAATACTGAGTCTGCTCTCTAGAGCCTGTGAGCCACAACTACTGAGCCCATGTGCCACAACTACTGAAGCATGTGTGCATAGAGCCTGTGCTCCAAAACAAGAGAAGCCACTGTAATGAGAAGCCCATGCACCACAATGAAGAGTAGCCCCCACCCACGCTCGCTGCAACTAGAGAAAGCCCATGCACAGCAACTGAAGACCCAACGCAGCCAAAAATAAATTACTTAATTAAATTAATTTAAAAATATACAATATGGAATTTCTTGGGGGCCAAGACACCATCAAAATTGAAACGGTATAAAAATATTTCAATTCAAACAACAAAATTAAATATATCTTATAATTGCTCAATTCAACATGTATTTGCCACATACACATTAACCCTAAATTGCAGTGTACCAAGGTTACAAAACAATGAAAAGCACTACAAAATAAAATTTTAAATGCTAAGTGGAATCTCTAATAGTCTTACAAATGAAGCTAATTCTATCATGTGAAATGAAACATGATGAATATTTTTTTGTTATATATTGCTATAGGTTTTTAAACTTAAAATGAGGCTATACAGTCCAGGTAACTGCTCTATACAGAATACATTCCTTCCAACATGCACTCATCAAAGTGTATGTTTCTCTTGTTCAATACAGCTCTAGAGTATAACCAATTATTTTGAGAACATCATCATGAAACAGTTACAATATGAAAGTGATCAATTCTAGAAAACAAAAATAATTAAGTTACTAACACACATCCATTCACTTATTAATTTGTTCCTTCAACAAATATTTAGAGAAAATCAGGAGCCTATTCCATAATAGGCTGACACTATTATTGGTTTGGGGACTAAGGCAGTGAAAAGTCAAGTCTCTGCCTTCATGGAGTTTATAGTCCGGGGGAGTAGACACACTACATACAAGAAAAAGTAAAAATATAATTCCAGATATTCTTAATGTTATGAAGAAAATACAGCAGAGTAAGGAATAGATATCTATTGGGGTGTTGTAGAATATGGGGAAATGCATAGATTCAATATGACACATTCTGTCCATGTACCCAGAATGAATGTTGCAAGATAAAGCACCAGAATTTTCAAGTTTCTGCTTTTTTTCTAAATAGTTCTCAAATTTATTCTTACTGAACAACTTAGTTTCTATCTTGTTCTTTACTTAACAAAAATATCTACCTCATTTATTAACTTAAAACGTTTTAGCTGAAAGAAAAACATTGTGACATTTATGTATTGAAAATCCAAATATGTAACAACTGACACTTTAATCAATTATATAACTTACTTAATACTTCATTTTTTATTAAGAATCAGCAATTAACTTTAATTATACATATTCTTTAGAGAATGTCAGTACATTTTGGCATAGGAAATAAATTTCTAATCTATGCTTATTTTTTAAATCAAGAAGTTTGTAGTAATATACATAATTTGATTCTTCTTTTTATAACCATGATGGTTATATGTAGGAAGTCCTTACGTATATCAAATATCTTCTGGTGGAAAAGCTAAATATCAATATTTGATTCTTAATAAAAATGTGAAACATTAAAACTTGAATTATATTTCAGATTGCAGTTAATGCCTTTTCATTTTACCTTGCTGTTGTAGTTACAGCAGGTTGTTGAATGGGGATAATGTAACCTCCTCTAAGATGTAATCCTATTTTGTCTGCTGGAAGATACATATCAACACGTTGTCCTTTCCATGGTCTTTTTGCACCCTAATATTTGGAAGATAAAAATATTTTTTTCATTATTGTAAAGAATTTAAACCCCATTTTACAAGAATTACACATAGAAATAATTCTTACTATGAGAAATTCGTGTCATCTTAGTGAATATTAACATGTCATTTTCTAACTTTTAAAGAAAACTCTTTTTCAGTTTACTGATGAAAGCTGGGTAAAAATAAGTTTGGTTTCACAAAAAAAAAATCAACATAGAGCAATCCATTTCCCTTCTACAATAATTAACAATATTCTTAATTAGCACTATTTTTTATTCTTTGTTTTGGTTTAAAGTTAACCATGCCTCTAGAAAGAATTTTTTAAAAATCATTTCTTATAAAAATAAAGGGTTTGGGCTTCCCTGGTGGTGCAGTGGTTGAGAGTCCGCCTGTCGATGCAGGGGACACAGGTTAGTGCCCTGGTCCGGGAAGATCCCACATGCCGCGGAGCGGCTCGGCCCGTGAGCCGTGGCCGCTGAGCCTGCGCATCCGGAGCCTGTGCTCCGCAACGGGAGAGGCCACAACGGTGAGAGGCCCGCGTACCACAAAAAAATAAAAAAATAAAAATAAAGGGTCTGCTTAGCAAATATAAGTGCATTACAAAATACTTTCCTTTAAAATAAATATTCTCAGAGGGTCTTGGTCAATTAAAAAAAATAGGTCGTGTGTATGAATCCTGCTACGCTGCCTTTTCAAGATTGAGATGAAAATCTTTCCCAAACATTACAATATACATTATAAAAACAAATGTTTAAGATTAGCTTAATACTCAGTTCTTCTGGCCATAAGATGAATATGTAAAATAGGGAAATTATTAAAATAAGTTACTACTCCTTAAAATTACTCTTGACCTTTTATTTCCACAATTTAAAATGGATAACTCTACACTAAAGAATATAACTTTGTATTAATCACGTGCAACAAAACATATACTTTCTCACATGCAACAAAATGTACACCCGCACAGACTTCCACATTATTAAAATTTGGAATCATTATTTTTTGTAATAATAACAGAACTACTGAAAAAAAGATATGCTGTGTGTTTGGAGTTGTTTCCATGTACAGATGTTGAACAATATGTACTTGTGATCTATTATTATATTAAGGTTACTTACAGTTTCAAAATCATACCAAGTAGCATTAGGGATGTATGCACTCACTGTATCTGCTCCCTAAAATAAACAAGATAATTTATATATAGATATATATATATTACTTCAATATGTAATGGAAGAGAATCACATCAAATGTTAAGTTGGATTTTCATAGTGAAGAGAAAAGAAACTTCCTTTGTATTGTTATACTCCAATATTTTCTATATATAGTAATCAAAAGGCTATTTTACTAGCTTTAGATATTATAATGTAAAATATTCCTAAAGCAAAGATGAAATGAATTTAAGTGGCAACTAAAATAATGGATACATGCATTTGTATTTGTATTGCTGTAATCTACATGGTAATTGTGAGTATGAACACATTCATTTCCGTATATTTCCACTTTTAAATAACAGATAAAAAACATATAACTCATTCAACTATTTTTCAGCATTTTCATATGATCCACTGGTTTTCAAGTTCACCTTTATTTACAATATAGCAAAATTTCAATGTCTATGTCTACTTGAATGAGAATTCCTTGTTATTACTATAAGATTTGATTTGATGTCATAAATAAAGCTTTCCTTTTCAGAAGAATACTAATTTTATACAACTTTTTTCTCCCCAGTACATATTATATATTTGAACAGCATAAATCTACTTAATATATTTATAATTTGTCACAATTTCTTCTGCATTTTAGAATTCAATTTAACACTTATCAGGTTGAAGCAGTCTATTGAGTAACATTTATTACCCAGATGTTTTGTAATTTAGTGTGGATTTGATTACACAAAGTTTCCATTAAAATATAAATTTATTAAAATTGTATCCTACCTGTTTCAAGACAGGGGTAATAAGTAATGAGGGGCCCCATAAGAATTGAGTGTCCTCAATCCAGCTATTAGTATCCTCATAAAACCTAAGAACAATGACAATATTTACAATACAAAGATAAAAAATAAGTTTATCCAAATTCTTCATTTGGTTTATGTTTTAAGTTTCTCCCTGGGAATAATTATTGTCTTTAATTTTACTTATTTGATATGTCATTTTGAATCTATAGTTATTACATCCTTATGGTTCATCTGATACTCAAAAAAAGAAGGTAGAAAGGAAGGGAGAGAGGGGAGAAAAGAGGGAGAGAGGGAGAGAGGAAATTCATTCATTTGGGACTCAAAAAAATCCATCACATATGATAAGGCTCCTTTTTATCTGTAATAAACAACTATTCTGTTTAATTCATTTTTCTCCTGTAAGATAGGTCCATAAAGTACCAGAAATATTTCATATTCTACTTTCCTCCTTTTACACTTTTTTCTTTATAAACTCCTATTTTGACCTGGATTTGAAAGGATCTTTAGTCATTTCTTGAGGAAAGTCCCTGCCTTGATCAAGAAGTACAGAGACAAGCACAATTCATTGTTTTGTAACTATACTATACACTTTCTATAATTAGTTGATTTTTCACAATATATACATGATTACGTTTTCAGTATTCTATATTTAATATTGCTTATTGATATAATTTCTCAAATTATTCCACATATCTTTTTCCTTTTAAGTTCTATGCAGTTCTCACATTTCTAGATTAATCTTGTCCAATTCACCAAATTAATTATATTTACTACTATCATTCCACAGTTAATCAACTTATTTACATAAGTGTAAGAAAAAGCAGTAGAATTTACTTGACATCTTGATTTACCCCTATTAATTTTTCATATGTCTGAATATAATTTGAAAGACACTGAAATTCTTGAACACAGTACTCACTCATGAAGAAATGGCCTTGCTACTGTTTCTCCAAACATATGGGCTTTATAAAATAGAGTATAGAGGAAAGGTAACAAGGTATAGCGAATATTCAAATAGTGTCTTGATGAATTAACCAAAAGAGAATTCGGTCCAAAAAATGCTGGATCCTGATGCTGTGGCATAAATAGAGGAATTGAAATAAGAAAGTTAAAACATGAATGAAAATTAAAATAGAAGCATTAAATGTATTTTTGAAAACCAAAATGTATACATTTTACCTTGTTTGTAAAAAGTTGAGATTACTCCTATTTCATTATCAAAGGATATGAATTTCTAACTTTTATGTTTTCATTTGGATATATATATATATTAATTAAACTTTATTTTAAAGTGGACATTTCCCTTTTAAATATACATACTTAGAGAAGATGGAAACTATTTTAACAAAGCATTCTTCTCTTCTATTATTTGTGGTAGATTGAATTATTGGTCCCAATTTTCATGCCTTCTTGTACCCTCAACTTTTGCTATGTGACTTTGCACCTACCTCTAGCAGTGGATTGTACTTCCCCACCACTTGGCTTTGTGCTCAGCTATATGACATACTCTGGCCAATGGAGTCTTACTACATGTGACACCTTCAAGTAAGGGCTGGAAATGTGCTTGCCTGAGGACTTGCTGCCTTGTGCCTTGCCATTGCTATTAGAACAATAAGCCCAAATGGTCTGCTAGCCAAGGGATACAGGGAACAGAGCTGCCTGGCCAGCCTATAGGCTTGCAACTTGAAGGACAGCCTCCTTGCTGAGCTCAAGCTAGATTAGCTGACTCTCTCAGCCAAGGTTTAATGATGTGAGCAAACCTGCTTAGATTTCCTGCTATAGGTAACAAAATTAACTGAGCAAACCAGCTACTGCTTCCCTAGATTCATCATCATATTTACCACAAAGTCACATTTCCCTTTGGCTGCTCCCAGGAAATCAATGAGCAAGGTGGGACTACTATTCAGGCCCATTCCAGGGAGACACAGGGGTCTCCCAGTGGTCAACTTTACCTTGAGGACTCCCTACTGGACTGTAATTTCCTTAGAACTGGGCTGAAGTATATAACTCTCCCTATCAAACCTTCTTTGCCTTCATCTTCACCTGGTTCACACCTGAATTGTGATCTGAAGTCTCTCTCCACTTTCTCCTGCTTCCTCTCCTTTATCTACCACAAGTGCTTCACCAATAAATCTCTAACATGTCTAATTGTCTCTTGGCATCTGCTTTTTGGAGGACAGAGATAAACACAAATTATAATGTAATTCATATCAGGATCTCCCATGAACACAAATTTCTTGAAGCATCACTTAGGTAGATTAGGAAGTGACGAATACCCAATTTATATCTTTTACTTCTGTACTATCACACTTCCTTCCAGGCTGAGCTCTGAGTAGTTGTCCCTCTTCTCAAAGAGAATTAAGCCCCAGTGTGCGCACAGTGAATAATTTTTAACCAACATGTACTTAATTGACTTAATGCTTTCACCTAATTTCCTCATTCCCTTTGAGAAATATACCTATGAGAGCTCACTGCATACTGAATGCTCAGTTCAGATGCATGTTTTAAAAGCATTAGTTTTATTTTTTCCCCACCTGTCATTACAGTTTTACCTATTACAGAAAGACTATGGCCTCAAACTGCTTTGCAAGTATCTTTAATTTCTTGTGTATCTTTAATGAAAGAAAAACTGGAAATCCTTAATAGTATATTATATTTTTATGAAAGTTACCTGAACTTATATTGTTAGACTGTAAGAATCCAGACTCAAAAAGCTTTGTCCTTAACTTAAAATATTGTGATTTAACACATGTGTATATGCTTTAGGCTTAAATAAAATATTTATGCTATGACTATGTCTCATGATTTCCTTATTTGATCATATTTATATATACAAAATATTTATAGACCTTGAGAAGAGGACTTCCAACTCTTCTTTATGAATTATACTACAAACTTTCAGACCAGATCTTCTATAGATATAAATTTAAGTTTAAAATTATGTTTTATTTTGAAACATGGAGAACAAGAGGCATTTACCTCATATCCATCAGCATTATGGTTTCTGGAAAATGGATAAAAAGCCCCAAGTTGCATCCACCTTCTGCAAAGCTCTTCTGTGGTCTCAGCCACAAATCCACAGATATCTGCTCCAACCTAAATAACATATATATCTATTATTTACAGTGTAAGGATTCTCAGATTTGCCCAGAGCATCACATTTTATGCCTCAGCTGATTAATTTGCACTAACAATCTTTTTGTTTTACTGTCTTCATATACTCTTCCTTGGCCAAGTTTATTTTCCATTTTTGCCACATTACTTGCCACTAATTGAATGTATAAAGCTAAAATTGTATTATTAAAATGTGTTGATTCTTTTTTTTTTTTTTTTTTTTTTGTGGTACGTGGGCCTCTCACTGTTGCGGCCTCTCCCGTTGCAGAGCACAGGCTCCGAACGCGCAGGCTCAGCGGCCATGGCTCACGGACCCAGCTGCTCCACGGCATGGGGGATCTTCCCGGACAAGGGCACGAACCTGTGTCCCCTGCATCGGCAGGCAGACTCTCAACCACTGCGCCACCAGGGAAGCCCAATGTGTTGCTTTTTAATCGAAAACTCACCACCTATGATTTGACTTTTCCTATTTATAATATATTACTGTAGGAGTAAAATAGTATAAAAAAATTGCCAGATGTATGCTCATATATAATTGCATTCCTCATCATTCAAGGACCCTCCAGAGGGGGGAAAAAAAACAAAACAAACAAACAAAAAAACTATTATCCTTAACTTACTATCAATATTTACTGTTTACAAGCATTTCTTTATTTTTCTAAATAGTATATATGTATCTATAAACAATATATAACATTGTTTTGCATTGCTTATTAACTTTGTATAGATGGCATGTTGTATGCATTACACTGTATTTCACTTTTTTCTCAGTGTTACTTTTGTGAGATTCAATTATGTTAATATGGCTGTAGTTCTCTATTGTATGAGATCCCATCACTATAAAACATGCTTCTATGAAGTGTCTATATAGATTTCTTTGTGAATATGTAAAATGTAGTCTTATTCTGTAATATATATATATATATAGGATTATTTTCCTGATTTATTGGAAATGTACATTGTTTAATCAAAACTGGTTGTTACCATTTATAAGCAGTCACAGTACATAAAAGCTGCCATTGCTCCATTTTCTTGCCAATTTCTGATATTTTCAGACTTTTAATTTTTATCACCTATATATATTAAATGTATCTTACCAAAGTTTTTACTTGCATTTCTCTGATTACTAGGAAAGTTGAGAATTTTTTTCATATTTTTATTGAATCCATATGGATTTCTCGCTATATAGAATTGCTTGTATATATCCTTTGCTAATTTTTCTACTGTTTTTACCGTCTACAGATTTATAGTAGGTTCTTCAAATTAAATACTAATCATTTGTTGGTTATATGAATTGAAAATATAATTTTCCAGTAGTAGAAATGCTTTACTTCTAACTTTTTAAAACAGACTTTTGATGAACAGAAGTTTTCATTTTGTTGTAACCAAATTAATGTATCTTTATTAATTGTGCCTTCTGTGTTCTGTTTATGAAATTCTTCTCTTAACCTAATGTCATAAAGTTACCCACTTATATTTTCTTCTAAGATGTTTAAAGTTTAATTTTCACACATCGATTGGGTATGAGGTGAGACAGAAAGCCATTTTACTTTATTTTTTAAATGGATAATCAATTGTCCATATGAATGGTTGATACTTTCCTCACTGATCTACAGTAATAGTGCTACCATTAAACAGATTTCCATTAATGTATGGGCCCATGTCCTATTTTGCAATATTAATCTATTTGAATATTCACAGTTAAGTATCATTGTGTTATTATTTTATCTGGTAAGGCAAATACTTGTGCTCTTTTCTACTTCTTTAAATGTATTGTCTTCCATATGAAGTTTAGAATAATCTTTTATATTCTTCAAATTCCCTGTATAGTTTAAATTGGAATATCACTGAATTTGGATAATAGTTTGGGGAGAATGCATATCTCTAGTATATTGAGACTTCTTTTCCATGAAAATGGTATATCTTTAATTTACTAAGTTATTAAAATTTCTCTTAAAAAGTCCTACACTTAGTTTGAATATTTACTCCTGGTTATTGTGTATTAATTGGTTGCTATACTGTATAGTATAAGATGAAATACATCTTAACATTGCTTATTTTTTTCTTCTTTTTTTGCACAAAACTTGCCATGTATTGGTCTATTTTATTCAAACTTTCAGAGTCACCTTTGTACTTTGTTAACTTTTCTCTAGAGACATTGCTTTCATCGCATCCATTTCTTCTCTTTTTTTCATTACCTACATCTTTAGGTTTATTCTGCTTTTCTTTTTCCATTTTCTTAATTCATGCCCTTCATTAATTAATATTCAACTCTTTGTTTATAATCTAAACATTTAAGGTCAAAATTTTTCTTCTAAATACCAATTTAGCTGGTATCCAACAGTTCTGATATGAAGTACAATTGTTAGCTTTCAGTTTTAAGGTTTTCCTCTCATTTCCATTCAGTTTATTTTGGTGAATCATTTGGTAATATGTTTTTTTACTTTCCAAATTCAAGATGCTATGTGTGTGTGTGTGTGTGTGTGTGTGTGTGTTAGCTTTTTTTTGTTGGTTTGCTTTTGGTTTTCATTTGGTTCAATGAATATGAAAGAATAAATGAACAACTATAATTTTCTAAATGTTTTACATTTATTTCGTTATGTAATGACACTCTTTAGTGTTGAATATGAACATTACATAGTTCTTGTTTTTGCTTGATATAGAGACTTACCAAATTTCTTACATTTAGAATTGCATATATAAGTTTTCTCTGCTTTAAAAATTTGAAAATTTTCTGTCATTATTTTTTATCTTTTAAATAGAGGAAAGAGCTTTATTTTTTTAACCTAAACTGACAGTCTAGTATTTTAAATATATCTAGACTTTTGATATTTACTTTTATTACAATCCCAAATTTGGATTTTTCTCTACCATTTTCTCTGGTGCTTTATATTTATTATATAAGCTTTTCTATACTTTGTTTATACTGACATTTGTTTCATGAATTAGTTTGATTTGATTGAATTTTCTTCATTCTGTTTTTCTATTCTAATGGCTTGAGTGTTATAGACATCATCCACAATCTTATTTTCCTCATAAATTCCCTAGGAATAAAGACTTAAATTTTCTGTCACATACCTTTAATCATTTTACTGAAAATCATTGATGATAATACTACAAAATTAATTGTAATTACAGTGTTTATAAATAACATGGTATAACACCACTTACCAAAGGTATTCCAAACAAACCAAACTCCAGCATTCCTGTAATAGACCATTCCATTTGTTCCCAAGAAGCAGTATTGTCTCCTAACCAATGTGCAGCATAGCTTCCAGATCCAGCAAAAGTTGACCGGGAGAGAATAAAGCTTCTTTTATTAGGAAAAACTTTTTGTAGAGCTCTAAAACAAAATCAAATTAATAAATAACATTTACTTTAAAATAATATTGATTTTATAAATTCTAAAATCTTAATTTCAATGCATGTATTACAGCTCCTAGAGCCAAGCCATAATATTTGCAACTATTTTATCAATATTTTATATTAATGTTGTATTTAGCTATAAATATTTACTTAGTTAAATGCATTCTCATCAAACACAGAGAAAACAAATCTTCTAGAAAAGACTTAAACTTTGAATAATATTCTTTACCAAGTTAAGCATGTGCTTTTTTGTATCCACTCAATATTTGTTTTTGAAATGTATGATTTAAACCCATTGAAATCTCTTTACACTACAAAATATTTTTACAATACAACATATAGTAATCTGAACTTGAACACAATACACATTTTTGTGGTTCAATGATGTTAATTATACCTTAACATCTGCATTTTCAAATATTATCAAGCAATGTTGAAATAAAACTAATATATTTGACAGGCATTTATTTTGTTCTTCCTCATCCACCAATATTGGCATTATTCATCTCACCACTATTGGTACCTCGATGTTGTTGACAAATTTTTTCCATAATTGGAAAATAATCAGAAAAAAGATACAAAAGTTTAATTCAGTATCTAAAGTTATCGACTACCATAGTAAAAGTATAATAGTATTCTCATGTGCTTTTTCTATAATATTACTTATATATGAACTATAGTGCTCTTTTTTCTTTCTAGAATTTATTTACTTATACTCCATGACATATAATGCTCTGTTAAGTAAACAAACACTATGAAGATACTGTATAAAATTCTGATATCATGGTATGATCTGGGACCAAATATGGTTTTGAATTAAAATTTGGATACCGTTAATTATGAGAAAATTTTAAATTTATAGACACAGAATCTGGTTTTTATTAACTATAGCATTATAGATCCTTATACTATGCTTGGAAAAGAATAGGCAATCAATGTATGATTGTCCCCTTCCTTTGTTTTGTATCATGCTCCTTTTTTATATACAAGCAAGACATTCCATTAGAGAATTAATTTGTGAGATAATACATAGAAACCTATATATTAATCGAAACTCTTGTCATTTTTGTGTTATTTATTTATTTTTAACATTTTTATTGGAGTATAATTGCTTTACAATGGTTAGTTTCTGCTGTATAACAAAGTGAATCAACTATACGTATACATATATCACCATATCACCTCCCTCTTGCCTCTCACTCATACCCCCCCATCCCACACCTCCAGTTGGTCACAAAGCACCAAGCTGATCTGCCTGTGCTGTGCATCTGCTTCCCACTAGCTATCTATTTTACATTTCATAATGTATATATGTCAATGCCACTCTATCACTTCGTCCCAGCTTACACTTCCCCCTCCCTGTGTCCTTGAGTCCATTCTCTGCATCTGTGTCTTTATTCCTGTCCTGCCCTTAGGTTCTTTAGAACGATTTTTTTCTTCTTAGATTCCATATATATGTGTTAGAATATGGTATTTGTTTTTCTCTTTCTGACTTACTTCACTCTGTATGACAGACTCTAGGTCTACCTACCTCACTACAAATAACTCAAGTTCATGTCTTTTTATGGCTGAGTAATATTCCATTGTATATATGTGCCACATCTTATTTATCCATTCATCTGTCGATGGACACTCAGGTTGCTTCCATGTCCTGGCTATTGTACATAGAGCTGCAATGAACATTATGGTACATGACTCTTTTTGAATTCTCATTTTCTCAGGATATATGCAGAGTAGAGGGATTGCTGGGTCGTATGGTAGTTCTATTTCTAGTTTTTTAAGGAACCTCCATGCTGTTCTCCATAGTGACTGTATAAATTTACATTCCCACCAACAGTGTGAGAGGGTTCCCTTTTCTCCACACCCTCTCCAGCATTTATTGTTTGTAGATTTTTTGATGATGGACATTCTGACTGGTGTAAGGTGATACCTCATTGTAGTTTTGATTTGCATTTCTCTAATGATTAGTGATGTTGAGCATCCTTTATGTGTTTGTTGGCAATCTGTGTATCTTTTTCAGGAGAAATGTCTATTTAGGTCTTCTGCCCATTTTTGGATTGGGTGGTTTGTTTTCTTAATATTGAGTTGCATGAGCTGCTTGTATATTTTGGAGATTAATCCTTTGTCAGTTGCTTCATTTGCAAATATTTTCTCCCATTCTGAGTGTTGTCTTTTGGTCTTGTTTATGGTTTCCTTTGCTGTGCAAAAGTTTTAAGTTTCATTAGGTCCCACTTGTTTATATTTCCATTTCTCCAGGTGGGTCAAAAAGGATCTCGCTATGATTTACGTCACAGAGTCTTCTGCCTATGTTTTCCTCTAAGAGTTTTATAGTGTCTGACCTTACATTTAGGTCTTTAATCTATTTTGAGTTTACTTTTGTATATGGTGTTAGGGAGTGTTCTAATTTCATTCTTTTACCTGTAGGTCTCCAGTTTTCCCAGCACCACTTATTGAAGAGGCTGTCTTTTCTCCAACATATATTCTTGCCTCCTTTATCAAAAATAAGGTAACCAAATGTGCGTGGGTTTATCTCTGGGCTTTCCATCCTGTTCCATTGACCTATATTTCTGTTTTCGTGCCAGTACCATACTCTCTTGATTACTGTACCTTTGTAATATAGTCTGAAGTCCGGGAGCCTGATTCCTCCAGCTTCCTTTTTCTTTCTCAAGATTTCTTTGGCTCTTCAGGGTCTTTTGTTTTTCCATACAAATTGTGAAATTTTTTGTTGTAGTTCTGTGAAAAATGCCATTGGTAGTTTGATAAGAATTGTAGTGAATCCATAGATTGCCTTGGGTAGTATAGTCATTTTCACAATGTTGATTCTTCCAACCCAAGAACATGGTATATCTCTCCATCTGTTTGTATCATCTTTAGTATCTTTCATCAGTGTCCTATAGTTTTCTGCATACAGGTCTTTTGTCTCCCTAGGTAGGTTTATTCCTAGATATTTTATTCTTTTTTTTTCAATGGTAAATGGGAGTGTTTTCTTAATTTCTCTTTAAGATTTTTCATCATTAATGTATAGAAATGCAAGAGATTTTTGTGCATTAATTTTATATCCTGCTACTTTACTGAATTCATTGATTAGCTGTATTAGTTTTCTGGCAGCATCCTTAGCATTCTCTATGTATAATATCATGTCTTCTGCAAACAGTGACAGCTTTACTTCTTCTTTTCCGATTTGGATTCCTTTTATTTCTTTTTCTTCTCTGTTTGCTGTAGGTAAAACTTCCAAAAGTGTGTTGAATAATAGTGGTGAGAGTGGAAAACCTTGCCTTGTTCCTGATCTTAGAGGCAATGGTTTCAATTTTTCACCACTGAGAACGATGTTGGCTGTGGGTTTGTCATATATGGCCTTTATTATGTTGAGGTAGGTTCCCTCTATGCCTACTTTCTGGAGGGTTTTTATCATAAGTGGGTTTTGAATTTTGTCAAAAGTTTTTCTGCATCTATTGAGATGATCATATGGTTTTTCTCCTTCAATTTATCACATTGATTAATTTGCGTATATTGAAGAATCCTTGCTTTCCTGGGATAATCCCCACTTGCTCATGGTGTATGATCCTTTTAATGTGTCCTTGGATTCTGTTTGCCAGTATTTTTTGAGGATTTTTGCATCTATGTTCATCAGTGATGTTGGTCTGTAGTTTTCTTTCTCCGTGACATCTTTGTCTACTTTTGGTTTCAGGGTGATGGTGGCCTAATAGAATGAGTTTGGGAGTGTTCCTCCCTCTGCTATATTTTGGAAGAGTTTGTGAAGGATAGGTGTTAGCTCTTCTCTATAGTTTTTATGGAATTCGCCTGTGAAGCCATCTTGTTCTGGGCTTTTGTTTGTTGGAAGATTTTTAATCACAATCTCAATTTCAGTGCTTGTGATTCGTCTCTTTATATTTTTTATTTCTTCCTGGTTCAATCTTCGAAGGTTGTGCTTTTCTAAGAATTTGTCCATTTCTTCCAGGTTGTCCAGTTTATTGGCATATAGTTTCTTGTAGTAATCTCTCATGATCCTTCATATTTCTGCCGTGTCAGTGTTACTTCTCCTTTTTCATTTCTAATTCTATTGATTTGAGTTTTTTCCTTTTCTTGATGACTCTGGCTAATGGTTTATCAATTTTGTTTATCTTCTCAAAGAACCACCTTTTAGTTCTATTGATCTTTGCTATCTTTCCTTATTTCTTTTTCATTTATTTCTGATCTAATCTTTATGATTTCTTTCCTTCTTCCAACTTTGTAGGTTTTTTTTTTGTTGTTGTTCTTCTTTCCCTAATTGCTTTAGATGTAAGGTTAGATTGTTTATTTGAGATATTTCTTCTTTTTTGAGGTAGATTTCTCTTGCTATAAATTTCCCTGTTAGAACTGCTTTTGCTACATCCCATAGGTTTTGGATCATCGTGTTTTCATTGTCATGTGTTTCTCAGTATTTTTTGATTTCGTCTTTGATTTCTTCAGTGATCGTTTGGATATTTAGTAGCGTATTGTTTCACTTCCATGTGGTTTTTTGTTTTGTTTTGTTTTGTTGTTTTTACAGTTTTTGTTGTCTAATTGATATCTAATCTTGTAGCATTGTGGTCGGAAAAGATACTTAATATGATTTCAATTTTCTTAAATTGACCAAGGCTTGATCTGTGATCCAGGATATGATCTATCCTGGAGAATGTTCCAGGAGTACTTGAGAAGAAAGTGTATTCTGTTGTTTTTTGGATGGAATGTCCTATAAATATCAATTAAGTCCATGTTGTTCAATGTATCATTTAAAGTTTGTGTTTCCTTATTTATTTTCATTTTGGATGATCTGTCCATTGATGAAAACGGAGTTTTAAAGTCCCCAATTATGACTGTGTTACTGTCGATTTCCCTTTTCATGGCTGTTAGTATTTGCCTTATGCATAAAGGTGCTCCTATGTTGGGGGCATAAATATTTACAATTGTTATATCTTCTACTTGGATAGATCCCTTGACTATTATGTTGTGACCTTCTCTGCCCCTTGTAGTAGTCTTTATTTTTATATCTATTTTGTCTGATATGAGAATTGCTACTCCAGATTTCTTTTGATTTCCTTTTGCATGGTATATCTTTTTCCATCCCCTCACTTTCAGTCTTTATGTGTCTGAACAGTGTCCTTGTAGAAAGCATATATACAGGTCTTGTTTTTTGTATCCATTCAGCTGGTCTATATCTTTTGGGTGGAACGTTTAATCCATTTACTTTTATGGTAGTTATTTATACATATGTTGCTATTACCATTTTCTCAATTGTTTTGGTTTTGTTATTGTAAGTATTTTCCTTCTCTGTGTTTCCTGTCTAGAGAAGTGCCTTTAGCATTTTTTGTAAAGCTGGTTTAGTGGTACTGAATTCTCTTAAGTTTTGCTTCCCTGTAAAGGTTTTAATTTCTCTGTCGAATCTGAATGCGATCCTTGCTGGGTAGAGTAACCTTGGTTGTAGGTTTTTCCTTTTCATCACTTTAAATATGTCCTGCCACTCCCTTCTGGCTTTCATAGTTTCTGCTGAAAGATCAGCTGTTAACCTTATGGGGATTCCTTTGTATGTTATTTGTTGTTTTTCCCTTGCTGCTTTTAGCATTTTTTCTTTTCTATTTAATTTTTGATAGTTTGATTATTATGTGTCTTGATGTATTTCTCCTTGGATATATACTGTATGGGACTCTCTGTGCTTCCTGCACTTGATTGACTATTTCCTTTCCTATATTAGGGAAGTTTTCAACTATAATCTCTTCATATATTTTCTCAGTCCCTTTTGCTCTTCTTCTTCTGGGACCCCTATAATTTGAATGTTGGTGTGTTTAATGTTGTCCCAGAGGTCTCTGAGACTGTCTTCAATTATTTTCATTCTTTTTTCTTTATACTTTTCTGAGGTAGTTATTTCTACTATTTTATCTTCCAGGTCACTTATCCGTTCTTCTTCCTCAGTTATTCTGCTCTTCATTCCTTCCAGAGAATTTTTAATTTCATTTATTGTGTTGTTCATCATTGTTTGTTTGCTCTTCTGTTCTTCTAGGTCCTTGTTAAACTTTTTTTCTTCTTTCTCCATTCTATTTCCAGGATTTTGGATCATCTTTACTATGATTACTCTTAATTCTTTTTCAGGTAGACTGCCTATTTCCTCTTCATTTGTTTGGTCTGGTGGGTTTTTGCCTTGCTCCTTCATCTGCTGTGTGTTTCTCTGTCTTCTCAATTTGCTTAACTTACTATACTTGCAGTCTCCTTTTCGTAGGCTGCAGGTTCGTAGTTCCCATTTTTTTTGGTGTCTGCTTCCAGTGGCTAAGTTTGGTTCATTGGGTTGTGTATGCTTCCTGCTGGAGGGCACTAGTGCCTGTGTTCTTCTGGGTTAGGCTGGTACTTGTCTTTCTGGTGGGCACTACCACGTCCAGTTGTGTGTTTTGGGGTGTCTGTGACCTTATTATGATTTTAGGCAGCCTCTCTGCTAATGGCTGGGGTTGTGTTCCTGTCTTGCTAGTTGTTTGGCATGGGCTGTCTAGCACTGAAACTTGCTGGCCATTGGGTGGAGCTTGGTCTTCGTTTTGAGATGGAGATCTCTGGGAGAGCTCTCACCATTTGATATTATTTGGGGCTGGGAGGTGTCTGGTGGTCCTGTGTCCTGAGCTCAGCTCTCTCACCTCAGAGGCTCAAGCCTGACACCAGGCTGGAGCACCAAGACCCTGGTCTTCAACTTGCTGAGCCATCCTAGAAATTTTGGACTTGCCAGCCTCCATAACTGTGTGAACCAAGTTCAGACACTGGATCAGCAGGCACCTTGATCTTGGATTTCCTGGTCTCAAGAACTTTTTCTTTTCCTTTGTGCTTAAGCCTAGTTTCACTTGTTCACAGGGGGTTCAATGCTGAGGCCTCACACCTGGCCCTTCAGACCAGAGTTCCTCCTATGAAACAACTGTGTTGACACCTCAGCTTAGGGTCCCATGTGCAGAAGCCTGAAACTCTTGTTTTTTAAAAATAAAGACTTGTTTTAGAAGCATCATTCTCTCAGGCCAATTGTGGATTTCATGCTTAGAGCACATATTCAGAGATACCAAACTGAATCAAAATTTGGAAGGAAAATTTCAATTTATGAATTAAAAAAGAATCAGTTTTATTCATATATCATGTAGCTCTTGATAACTAAGTTTCAAATTTATGAAGATTAGTAAAAGAGGTGATGCTTTTAATGCCCTAATTTTTCACCATGAAAATATATTTTGTTGCTTTCCTACTCTTGTTATTTTCCACTATATGTAAATTACCAAATATGTTTCTAGACAATAAATATTAAAGGGCTTTCTGAGTGAAATTGCACTTACTTCTCTGTGGCTATAGCCATACTGTATCCATAGAGGCTGTGAACATCATACTGCTTCCCCCAGTGTTGCACAGCATCCATGCAAATTGTTTTGGAATACAGGATTTTGTCAAGAATATCTTAGAAAAAAATATAAGAAATAATTTCTTAAGGAATATTTTGCCATTTTAAACTTTATAATCCTTACGTGATGTACTATGTAATACCATATTTAGTTAAAAAGTAATGAAAGACACAACTTATGCTAAGTTCCAGTTGGGTCTTCACCCTTTACTCTTACTGATTAACAATTACATTTGCACTTACAATTATGAATACCCTGTTTCCTAACTTCAGTAATAAATAAATCCATGGAGAAAATAGACTTTAATATGCATATATAAATATATATATATTTATTATAAATCATATAACTATAGACCCATTTGAAAGCTTTATAATTTATTTAAATATAACATAATTCCACACATGTAGACCTGTTACACAATAACAAATCATTTAAATCTCTGTTTTTCAGTTTTTATTGTGCTTTAATTTGCAGGCTTATATTGTGCTGTGATAATTATTGTTATCTTTATTCAGGTCCTTATAATAATCTACTCCCCTCAGAGCACTTCTTTTTCTTTGGTGAAATTTTTTTTACCGATTTTAATGATGAAAACATGCTTTTTGGAATAAGTGAGATGTAACTATTCACATCAGGTACATCTAATAACTGCAGAGACTTAAAGCAAAGTGCTCAAGGAAAAATTTTGATCACTTAAATTATGATTTCAAACAAATTTTGTTTCTTTTCATTAATCATTTAATCATGGGCAGTTCATCAGAGGTAAAGACAAATCAATAATCTACACCAAAATTTAAAAACATGCTCCTTCTCTTAGACATAAATATTTTGGCCAGAAATAAAACAAAAAAGTAAACAAAATACCACAGTTATTTCAGGGTCTCAAAATTATATCAAAGTTTGTGATTTAAAAATATATGCTACAATTTAGCAGTAAATAAAGATAATTGTTCTCAATTAATGGTAAGGAGATAGTTAAATGAAATTTACCAGGAGTAAAAGCTGGGTAATTCAGTTTGTTGTCACTGCATCCTTTCTTTGAACCATGAATAAAGCTGGAAACTTCATTCATGTCCTGAATGGATATAAAATAAAGAACAGAAGATTTTAAGTAATTCTAAATCATATAAGCAGAAACTCTCTACTTGTTTGTAAATATTTTATCTTAGAAGACATATATAAGCTACCAACCTACAAACAAACTTGCTTAACTGTTCTCACTACTTGATTCCAAAATACTTCCATCATGAACAAGTCATTATAGCGAGAAAAGTAATATTATTTGTTTTTTCATAAATGTATATACCAGATAACAGAGGGTATCTTAGGTGGGATTAAAGGATTTTTACAACCAAAATGTATGTGATTTACCTAGTTTTAATTATACATATAAAGCATTAATTATATTACATTACATTAAAAGTATTAAGCAACTGTCTTTTCTAAATAGTTGTATCAGTCTTCTCACTGTGAGCCTATCATTGTACATATTTCCAGCACATTCATTTATTCAACATAGTTTATTAATTTCAGCTGGCATTTATGTATTTTCTATGATGTGCCTTGCTAGCAGCTAGGCACAACACTTTTTGCCTAGTACACAGCTCCTACACTTTCATGAGAGAATGAAAGTGAAAAAAGTCAAAGAGCATTTTAGTATTCTAATGAAAATGGTTATGAGCTTATTGAATCCTTGGAAGACTCTCAGGGAATCCTAGCACTCCTGGGCCACATTATGAGAACCAGTGACTTAAACATCTCTTGGAGTCAGAGTTGTGGGGTATTGTGTTTATGGATTTTCTTGCCTTGTAAACTGAGGCCCCCATATTGTCTTGCTGTTTACTAGTTCTAGTCCATAACCAGTTAAGTAAAATCTTTGGACTAAAAAAGATTATTCATATAAAATCATATATTATACTACACATGCTCAAGAAATGTGTATGTCTTTCTCCAACTCTGTTAATGGCACCAAAGAATTTTTGAGCCTTATTTCCCACATCTCTATAATACGTTCTCTCTGCTCTCACAAAGGCATCACACTCATTCAAGTCCCTTGTTAATTTTGTTTTCCTCAGAAGTATATTCTCTTTATCACTCTTCCCTTCTCCCATCAAAATGATGCCCAGATGGAATTAATGTGAGAAATGAAGGCTGCTCAAGGGAGAAAAGAATAAATTTCTCATTGTGAAACAGATTTTTGTTTTCTTAATAGCCACAAAGGACAATTATGTAGTTATTCTAAAGTACATATTGGGGTTATTTTACTAAAATGACCTGATATATTCAATTTTGTTGTCCTATGTTCAGTAAAATTAATACAAAGAGATACTACAGTTGTACAGCCAATAATTTTAGATGAACCTAAGTATTTTTTCTTCATGAATGTACCAACTGAATTAAATTCAAAAACAGCTTCAACTACTGAAACTCATAAATGGAACTGACTTGCATTATCTTAAGTTTTAAGAGTCTTTTTCTAAACCATTTTATTACCTCTTGTATATAATATTCACCAAGGAAGTGCAAGGGCAAAACATTTAACTCTAAAATTAATGTTATTTTATTTGAACTAAGTATTTGCAAACTTGAAATAAAATTCACAAGCTCTTATAGCACTCACTCAAAATAGGCTTTATTTTATGTAATTTAAGAATAAATAAAAGAATTTAATAAATGTAATATAATAATAAAATAACTTAAAATAAAATTTAATCACTTTTACATGATTTTAACTATATTTAAAACAAATAAAGCATTTAATATTTGATTATTTTTATTAAAATGTCTATTTGACAAGATTATATTATTAATAGGTTAAACTTACTACTCATAATTTAATAGAATTTATTTGTATCTCTTTTAATGTATTTTGTATTTTTGCTTCTTTCAAAATTCTGAAAATATTTTTCTCTAACCTATTCAAGGATTTAAGTGATGTTATGTTTATTTAATGTCATGTGAAAGTGAATTTGATTAGTATTGTCAATATTACAGCCAGTAGATTCAAGCATTGTAAGTCATGAGACAAAGGACTCAATGGATTGATAGTAATAAGTACTCCTACAGTATCATTAAAATCATCTCAAGTCTAGTAATGACCATTTCTAGGAATTGTCAATACCATTTTAAGGAATATTTCTTTAAAATCTATTGAAAACTGTATAAAAATCTGGTGGCATTTCATAACTTCACTTTTAAACTAAATCTAAATTAAAATAACCCTATTTTCAATTTTTAAATAACTGATTTTTTTTTCTAAGAATCCTTTAAAATGTACAGATAATATATCCAATTAAGCCCCCAGTTATTTGGATATATGAATGTGTTTGGATATATCGTCTCAATGAATTTTAAGTTTCCCAAAACTATATGTTAAATTATTCGACTTCTTTATGGAAGAATTCTGCTTGTTAGATTTTAAAGAATAAAATCATAGTAACAACATGATCACAAAAATATGCTTACTTTTTCAGAAAAATGAAAATATTCTTTGAATTTTAAAAATACTAGTGTTCTTATTTTGAAATCACAGCATTAGTCTTAATTATACCAAATAAAGTAGGCTCTTATTTTTCAAATATTAGGAGATTATCTTAAGAATGATACAAAAAAAGAGAATTCAACCATAATGTGTGTTTATAAGCAAAAATCTATTTTTTCAATTACAATTAAGCTCATATCATTTCCCAAAATTATTGTAATATTTAAACTTAAAATTAAAAGCATTAGCATTGAATCTAAATTAAAAACCTAGAAAATTATAAAACTAAAAATTTGACATGAAAATAAAATTTCATCAGTTAAATAACGCTGCTTTACTATATATTCATTCTGTCAGAAAAAAAAATCTGAAGAAAGAAAAAGAATTTGAGAAACAACCTAGCAGTAGGGTTTGGCAATTATTCAGGTAAGAGCTAGAAGCAGAATATTCACTGCTTATACATAGCATATATTAATTCAGTGATATTTAGTGAGCTTTGAGATCATACTAGTTATCATAAGCATTAGTCAAAATGCTTCTGTATTAGTATCATAACTACTCTGTTTTTCTCAGATGCTCCTCTTCTTCCCATCCCTCCCTCTCTTTGGAGATGAATCGTGTATTTCAGTCTTCAATGGATGTAGGAAATGAAGTATATTCTCTATATGTAGCACAATCAGATTCTTTTTCACTATCCCTAAATGTAATTTATACTTGTAACTCTGCTCTAATGGATTCAAATTTTTCCTATACAAGAAAAAGAAAGAAACAAATGAAAGAAAAATAAAGGAAAGAATGTACTTTTAATTTAAATTAAATAATATAATTGAAATTGGAGCTAGAATTAAAAACAAAATGCAAGAGCAGATTGCAATTTTTTTTGTTATTTCTACCAGCAGCTAGGTATCATCACTGCAATCTCACTGATTTTGTGTCAAATAACAAAGCCTCTCCATCTTCATTCTATTACCTTCATAGGAATTCTGACGGCTTATGTTAACCTTCTACTCAACTCCACGTTTTCATGATGATGCAAAATAAACACTTGTAATTGATTGAATAAATAAATAAATAATTTAAATAATGACTGAATTAATAATGAGAACTTTAGGAAAGTAGAGATACTGTGATCTAAACAATCAAAAAATTTAACTATTCCCAGATATCCATTATCTCTCCTTCCAAAATTCCGTACAGTTGTAATACCTTTGAAAAACATCCCTCATGTTCTCTCTGTGCTCAAGATTATTACATATTTTTTTCTGAAATATAGAATTCTGGGATCACCAAGTAGTTTCATTCCCCAAATATTGTTACAGTTTCCTTAACTGTAAGGAAGCCCTAAATTATAAACCTATCAGCAGGCATCAATAGCTACAGATATAAAACTTCATCCAAAGAAACTTTTAACAATTAGTGTGTTGGGCTTCCCTGGTGGTGCAGTGGTTGAGAGTCCGCCTGATGATGCAAGGGACACGGGTTCGTGTCCTGGTCCGGGAAGATCCCACATGCCGCGGAGCAGCTGGGCCCATGAGCCATGGCTGCTGAGCCTGTGCATCTGGAGCCTGTGCTCCAGAACGGGAGAGGCCACAACAGTGAGAGGCCCACGTACCGCAAAAAAAAAAAAAAAAAAAAAAAATAGTGTTTTCCTTTAATAACTTTACCAGTAATCTAGGATATTATTTGTTTGTTGTTGTTGTTTACCTTGAGATAAAACACTTAACCTATTGCTAATTTTGATTTGTTCCACTTAATAACTTACTAAAAAGAAAGTTTCTAAAGGCTGAGAGCTTATTTAAGTTCATGTTGCTGCAATTGCTTGACTACTGCAGACTTTAGTAAAAGTTTTTGAAGTTGCACTACTATAGGCTAATCTCCAAATTTTGTTAACTCTTTTCAACATAAATTATTAGTCATAAAGGTACAACACCTTAGTGACAGAAATGAACTTTATCCTATAAAGTATATTACTGGATAAGAAAAATCTCAATTTACAGTTTTAGGTTTGTATTCTTTTTCTGACCCATGAACATGACAGGTATGATATTTATACATTCTAGAAAAATATAAGAACATTATTTTTATGTTCAATATGTTATAAAATATTTTTGTCAACTTAATAATCATTTTTATGGAAAAATAATTCTGTGCTCATTGTCCAAAATCACAAGTCTAAAGTAACCACTTACAATCCAAAGTCCATCATAATTCACTTGTTGATGGAAAATACTGCATTCATTTGCCCACCATTCTATGCAGTTTGGATTAGTGAAATCAGGGTATACTGTTAATCCTGGCCATACCTGGAAGAATAGATCATTCACATATATACATAAATAAAAGGAAACATAAATAAATGAAAATTCAAAAATTAATGAAAAATCAAATTGAGTGAAGAAGAGTAAAAAATTATTGAAGTTATGACATTGTACTTCTTTATGTATATGTGATCCATGCACCATCTATATTTACAATAATCTCAGGTCTACTTTAAAGTTCATTTAAGGGAAAGTTTTGGTAGTTAAAATAAAGAGAGAACGAGAACATGAAGCATTTAAGTTGGGAAAAATATAAGAATATGGGATGCAGCTGCTATTTTGACTTCACTAATTTAGTTTTTAGCATCTAGTGGGTTAAGTTAAAAAACAAATAAACAAAAACTGTATAATATATTCATTGTCTGATAAAAGAAATTACATTAGTTAATTTCCAAAGACATTTGTTTCCAAGAAATTCAAGCAAAAGTATTCCTTGTGTATTTATTTTTATTTAACAAGTGTGAATATAACTTTTATTGTGTGCTGGGGACTGTTTCAAGTGCTTTTAGTTATTAATTCATTAAATCTTCATTAGAACTTTAGGAGATAGGTACTAATTTTATCATCACTTTACAGCTGAGGTAAGTAGTATAATTAAACCCATTTTACAGATGGGAGAAGTGATGAACAGAGATGTTTTTCAAGGTCACACCGCTACTAAGTGGTACAGAAGGAATTCAAATCTAGGCAATCTCATATCTGATTCCACACTATTAAACACTACATGTACTATGTTACCTCTTTATGATTTATGCTTCTTCAAATTATTTTACTTACTATTTAAAATAATGACATTCAACAAGAGGAATTCAATTTCAGATATATTGGGATAAATAATATTGTTTTATATCCAAATTATGCATATTGGCTATCTGATCTGTCCATATTCAATAGAACAGGTCATAACAAAATGTATTCTGTGAGATATTAATGGACATTATGGGGAGGAATATTGTGTTTTGTTTCCTGATGGAGCTCATAATTATTTGAAGAAAACTTTCAGTAGTAATTTTAACTTTGATGAATGTGATGGTCAGGATATTCTTTATTATTGTAAATAATTATTGTAAATAATATAATAATAATATTATTATTATTGTAAATAATAAAATGTTTTTATAAATTGATATTTTTCTCCTGTTTTATTTCCTTTGATTAAATAACAGAAGTGGAATTATCAAGTCAATGTATCCAGAATCACGTTTTTTTTTTGTTCCTTTGTTTTATTATTCAAGCAGAAAGTCACAAAAATTATAATCATCCTCATCAGTTCACTCAGTCCCATGTAATTAATTTTTTTTATCTTGATCTTTTGTTCGCACTTTTATGAATTCATCAGTTTTCCATTAGAGTTCTGAAAATGCTTATTCATTCAGTTCAGCAGTATAGTCAGTTACCAGAAGCCTGTACTTGTCAGAGTCTTATCCATGAATTCCTTGAAGATGAAATCCTTTCATAGGAACACTTTTGCAAAAGCAACAGAGTACACCCAGAACTATCTCTAAATGACAAAAGACTTAAAAATGACCACAGTTAAAAATTTGAAGAAAGTTCATAATAATGCAATTGACAAGGAAATTTAGTTATTTCTGAGATATACATTTTAAGGTAATAACTAGAATTATGACATAACATTATACCAGAACATATAAGATTTTTAGGAATTTCATGTAATATCTGAAACATTTATATTAACATATTTCCATACAAATAAACCAAAGAAAGTTTAGTTCTTTTTTTAATTTTATTTATTTTTTTATACAGCAGGTTCTTATTAGTCGTCAATTTTATACACATCAGTGTATACATGTCAATCCCAAGCGCCCAATTCAGCACACCACCATCCCCACACTCCTGCGGCTTTCCCCCCTTGGCATCCATACGTTTGTTCTCTACATCTGTGTCTCAACTTCTGCCCTGCAAACCAGTTCATCTGCACCATTTTTCTAGGTTCCACATACATGCGTTAATATACAATATTTGTTTTTCTCTTTCTGACTTACTTCACTCTGTCTGACAGTCTGTAGATCCAACCACATCTCAACAAATGACTCAATTTTGTTCCTTTTTATGGCTGAGTAATATTCCATTGTATATAGGTATCACATCTTCTTTATCCATTCATCTGTTGATGAGCATTTAGATTGCTTCCATGACCTGGCTATTGTAAATAGTGCTGCAATGAATATTGGGGTGCATGTGTCTTTTTGAATTATGGTTTTCTCTGGGTATATGCCCAGTAGTGGGATTGCTGAGTCATATGGTAATTCTATTTTTAGTTTTTTAAGGAACCTCCATACTGTTCTCCATAGTGGCTGTATCAATTTACATTCCCACCAAGAGTGCAAGAGGGTTCCATTTTCTCCACATCCTCTCCAGCATTTGTTGTTTGTGGATTTTCTGATGATGCCCATTCTAACTGGTGTGAGGTGATACCTCATTGTAGTTTTGATTTGCATTTCTCTAATAATTAGTGATGTTGAGCAGGTTTTCATGTGCTTCTTGGCCATCTGTATGTCTTCTTTGGAGAAAAGTCCATTTAGGTCTTCTGCCCATTTTTGGATTGGGTTGTTTGTTTTTTTAATATTGAGCTGCATGAGCTGTTTATATATTTTGGAGATTAATCCTCTGTCTGTTGATTCATTTGCAAATATTTTCTCCCATTCTGAGGGTTGTCTTTTCATCTTGTTTATGGTTTCCTTTGCTGTGCAAAACTTTTAAGTTTAGTTTCCTTAGGTCCAATTTGTATATTTTTGTTTTTATTTCCATTACTCTAGGAGGTGGGTCAAAAAAGATCTTGCTGTGATTTATGTCAAAGAGTGTTCTTCCTACATTTTCCTCTAAGAGTTTTATAGTGTCTGGTCTTACATTTAGGTCTCAAATCCATTTTGAGTTTATTTTTGTGTATGGTGTCAGGGACTGTTCTAATTTCATTATTTTACTGTAGCTGTCTTTTATGTAGCTGTCCAGTTTTCCCAGCACCACTTATTGATATTGAAGAGACTGTCTTTTCTCCATTGTATATCCTTGCCTCCTTGTCATAGATTAGTTGACCATAGGTGTGTGGGTTTATCTGTGGGCTTCCTATCTTGTTCCATTGATCTATGTTTCTGTTTTTGTGCCAGTACCATATTGTCTTGATTACTGTAGTTTTGCAGTGTAGTCTGAATTCACGGAGTCTGATTCCTCCAGCTCCATTTTTTTCCCTCAAGACCGCTCTGGCTATTCGGGGTCTTTTGTGTCTCCATACATATTTTAAGATTTTTTGTTCTAGTTCTGTAAAACATGCCATTGGTAATTTGACAGGGATTGCATTGAATCTGTAGATTGTTTTGGGTAGTATAGTTATTTTCAAAATATTGATTCTTCCAATCCAAGAACATGGTATATCTCTCCATCTGTTTGTATCATCTTTAATTTCTTTCATCAGTGTCTTATAGTTTTCTGCATACAGGTCTTTTGTCTCCCTAGGTAGCTTTATTCCTAGGTATTATTTTCCTTTTGTTGCAATGGTAAATGGGAGTGTTTCCTTAATTTCTCTTTCAGATTTTGCATGAATAGTGTAGAGGAATGCAAGAAATTTCTGTGCAATAATTTTGTATCCTGCAACTTTACCAAATTCATTGATCAGCTCTAGTAGTTTTCTGGTGGCAATTTTAGGATTCTTTATGTATAATATCATGTCATCTGCAAACAGTGACAGTTTTACTTCTTTTCCAATTTTTATTCCTTTTATTTCTTTTTCTTCTCTGTTGCCGTGGTAGGACTTCCAAAACCATGTTGAATAATAGTGGTGAGAGTGGGCAACCTTGTCTTGTTCCTGATCTTAGAGGAAATGCTTTCAGTTTTTCACCATTGAGAATAATATTTGCTGTGGGTTTGTCATATATTGCCTTTATTATGTTGCGGTAGGTTCCCTCTATGACCACTTTCTGGAGAGTTTTTATCATAAATTGGTGCTGAGTTCTGTCAAAAGCTTCTTCTGCATCTATTGAGATGATCATATTGTTTTTATTCTTCAATTTGTTAATGTGGTGTATCACATTGATTGATTTGCATATATTGAAGAATCCTTGCATCCCTAGGATAAATCCCACTTGATCATGGTGTATGATCCTTTTAATGTGTTGTTGGATTCAGTTTGCTAGTATTCTGTTGAGGATTTTTGTATCTATATTCATCAGTGATATTGGTCTGTAATTTTCTCTTTTTCTAGTATCTTTGTCTGGTTTTGGTATCAGGGTGATGGTAACCTCATAGAATGAGTTTGGAAGAGTTCCTTTCTCCATAATTTTTTGGAAGAGTTTGAGAAAGATGGGTGTTAGCTCTTCTCTAAATGTTTGATAGAATTCACCTGTGAAGCCATCTAGTCCTGGACTTTTGCTTGTTGGAAGATTTTTAATCACAGTTTCAATTTCATTACTTGTGATTGGTCTGTTCACATTTTTTATTTCTTCCTGGTTCAGTCTTAGAAGGTTATACCTTTCTAAGAACTTGTCCATTTCTTCCTGGTTGTCCATTTTGTTGGCATAGAGTTGCTTGTAGTGTTCTCTTAGGATGCTTTGTATTTCTGTGGTGTCTGTTGTTACTTCGCCTTTTTCATTTTTAATTTTATTGATTTGAGTCCCCTCCCTCTTTTTCTTGATGATTCTGGCTAATGGTTTATCTATTTTGTTTTTCTTCTCAAAGAACCAGCTTTTCGTTTTATTGATCTTTGCTATTGTTTTCTTAGTTTCTCTTTCATTTATTTTTGTTCTGATCTTTATTATTTCTTTCCTTCTGCTAACTTTGGGTTTTGTTCGTTCTTTTTTCTCTAGTTCCTTTGGTGTAAGCTTAGATTGTTTATTTGAGATTTTTCTTGTTTCTTGAGGTAGGCTTGTATAGCTATAAACTTCCCTCTTAGAACTGCTTTTGCTGCATCTCATGGGTTTTGGATCATTGTGTTTTCATTGTCATTTGTCTCTAGGTATTTTTTGATTTCCTCTTTGATTTCTCCAGTAATCTCTTGCTTATTTAGTAACGTATTGTTTAGCCTCCATGTGTTTGTGTTTTTTACGTTTTTTTCCCTGTAATTGATTTCAGGGAAATCAGCATTGTGGTCAGAAAAGATCCTTGGTTTGATTTCAATTTTCTTAAATTTACTTAGGCTTGATTTGTGACCCAAGATGTGATCTATCCTGGAGAATGTTCCATGTGCCCTTGAGAAGAAAGTGTAATCTGCTGCTTTGTGATGGAATGTCCTATAAATATCAATTAAATCTATCTGGTCTATTGTGTCATTTAAAGCTTCTGTTTCCTTGTTTATTTTCATTTTGGATGATCTGTCCATTCGTGTAAGTGAGGTGTTAAAGTCCCCCACTATTATTGTGTTACTGTCGATTTCCTGTTTTATAGCTGTTAGCAGTTGCCTTATGTATTGAGGTGCTCCTATGTTGGGTGCATATATATTTATAATTGTTGTATCTTCTTCTTGGATTGATCCCTTGATCATTATGTAGTGTCCTTCCTTGTCTCTTGTAACATTCTTTATTTTAAAGTCTATTTTATCTGATATGGGTTTTTGATATGTCTTATAAAGTTGTCTCCAAAAGAATATTTGTCCTGGTTAAAAATTATGCCTTTTGGAGCTAGGTTGTTTCCTGACACTGCTCCTTATTAATTCTCTGACATGAGGAAAGTTACCTTACCTCTCTCAAATTCACTTTTTTCCACATGTAAAGTAATAATTTTAATCATAGCTATCTTATGATTTCATTGTGAAGATGTACACTATAAATCTTATTACCCAACATTTAAGTACTCAGTTTATACATACAATTATTTTACATCAAATGATCAGAATTTTACAATAATCCAAATAATTTATCATATTTTTTACCATTAGTTTTGTTTATGTCACTGAAAATTATCTTTCTACAAAAACTGTTTTAGAGATAATTGAAATATTTCCTCTAAAATTTCTCTATGCAGTTAAATATCAAATCCAGATTTGAAAGGAAATAAAAGCACACACACACACACACAAACTCACACACACACACACACACACACACACACACTCAGAAACACTTTGATGTTGCACAACAGAAAATCTGAGCAACACAAACTTAATGAATATCATGCTTTACCTCTCCAATAATTGCTGTAGTCCCATCTGACTCATTTACCCACACATTTTGTGCAGTTCCCCTTTCATAGGTTTCATATGCTGCTCCATTGGCACGTTTCTCTATGGAAATTGCAGGGTCCTAATAATTGAGAAAAGAAACTATAGAAAATCAATTAATTTACAAAGGTGTAAATAGTAAAAATTAATATATATAATCAATTATTACCAAGATGATGACATATTTCTGCCCATGGTCATGCAAATCTTGAACAAATTCAGGGAGGCCATTAAATGCAACTTGATCATAAGTAAAGTCTTTCTTGTCTTCCATATAGTCAATATCAGTGACCTGTGTATCCTGAAAATTAGCAGAGTATATTTCAATAAACAGTACTGAAAGAAGCCTCTAATCACCTCAACCTTTAAGTCCAAAGAATTTATATTATAAATATAATGATTAAAAAGTAAATGAACTTAGGGCTTCCCTGGTGGAGCAGTGGTTGAGAGTCCGCCTGCCGATGCAGGGGACACGGGTTCATGCCTCGGTCTGGGAAGACCCCACATGCCGTGAAGCAGCTAGGCCCGTGAGCCATGGCCACTGAGCCTGCACGTCCGGAGCCTGTGCTCCACAACGGGAGAGGCCACAACAGTGAGAGGCCCGCATACCGCAAAAAAAAAAAAAAAAAGTAAATGAACTTAGATATCTTTTATTTCACTAAAGACACAATGATATTGCTTATAAAACTAGTTTTTCTAATTCTAAAGTACAAAAGCATTAAATGATTATTCACATTTGTTTCAGTTATGATCACTGGGTATGTATTAGGTCAATATATATACATATATATATATGTATATGTACATATATGGGTTCTTTGTATAAAAAACAAAACTGCACATTACATAAAATACATTAAAATTTTATTACATTAAAAAGTATATAAGCTCTAAAAATAAAGTATATTTAAAAAACTGACTATAATTTTGTTCACACTTCAACATGTGTTCTAGTGTAGTATAACTCATAATCAGTTCTCAAAATTCAGGTAGGCCTATACATTGCATACGGACATAATGTGTACTTTATCATTAAAAAAGCAGCTTAATAATTTATATTTATATCTATATCTATATGGTATATATGATAATCCTGACAATTTCCTACACTTATTATTATATGACAACATTTAACTTGAAATATATTCCCACAAACCCTTCATCCTACTTACAAATGGTATGCCAGCTTCCCGATTTCTTCGTACCACTTCTTTCACTACATCAAGTGACTTATAATTCCAGCGACTAAGTTGGAATCCAAGACTCCAATATGCTGGCATTGTTGGTCGTCCAATGAGCTTGAAGTAAATGGATATTTAATTAGTCTCAATAACGAATATTAGAAACAAATATTAATATGCTTCTTATTGTTACATCTCTAATATTGATTTGAGTTTAACTATATATTTTAAACAAAGATTTTGTGTCTGCATTCTAAATGTGTCCTGGATATTCTCTTAGAATTTTGTTATGAAACACTTAGCAAGTTTATGTTCTGTCACTCATCTTTTGTTAATTTTGTGTTAAAAAATCAGAAAGGTAGCACTTAAAAAAGTAGCATCTACAAAAGTATATTTTGCCCTGTGTGGAAAGTTAAAAAAGAGAATAAAATAATAGCATTAAAGAGATTTGAGAAAAAGAAAATTGTCCCACCATACTCCCACTTCTTGTAGCAACAAAATGAATGAATGAATGAATGATCATCACATAAGAAAAAAATGACGTTTAAAAGTATACAATTTCTATTCCCTTGCATTTTGGCACTTATTTCTCTCTGAGTTTGCAAAAATATTAATAAAATATATTTCTACAAGGATCCCAGGCAGTTATTTCATAAGGTACTTGTATTCCCATGTAGGATATTGGTTTCTTCCCTCCACCAAGGACCAAATGGGCCCTTCTCCTCCCACTCTTTGGTGGCCCAAGCAGGCTCACTGCAAACTCACAACAGAGCACCAGTGTCTCTTCACAACAGAGCACAGGATTTTGCACATGGAAAGATGAGTGCAATTGATATTAAGTTTTTTCACCAAAAACTAAGTATTAGGTTACATTAAGACAAATATCTTATTTGGCATGATGGGTTTTCTTTGGTTTAGGTATTTATATATATATGTTTATATATATGTATCTTTATGTAATATACATTTTTTTTGGATCCATGATTTCTTCATCATATATGTCTAAAAAGTGCTATGGGCAAGACGGGAGTAAAGACGCAGACCTACTAGGGAATGAACTTGAGGATATGGGGAGGGGGAAGGGTAAGCTGGGACAAAGTGAGAGAGTGGCATGGACATATATACACTACCAAATGTAAAATAGATAGCTAGGGGGAAGCAACCGCATAGCACAGGGAGATCAGCTTGGTGCTTTGTGACCACCTAGAGAGGTGGGATAGTGAGGGTGGGAGGGAGGGAGACGCAAGAGGGAAGAGATATGGGGATATATGTGTATGTATAACTGATTCACTTTGTTATAAAGCAGAAACTAACACACTATTGTAAAGCAATTATACTCCAATAAAGATGTTAAAAAAAAGTGCTATGTAAAAATTAAAAAAAATACTCAGGTTATTGTATTCTATTCAATTTAAGCATTAAATTAATTTTTAAAAACTTGGTATCAAATAAAAATCCCCCAAAACTCAGTATGTTTAAACTCTATTCATAAACACCTTATGTTCCATTGAACTTCTTTAAAGATTTGGACATGTGATTAAAATTTCTGTGTGTGTGTATGTATTATATGTATCACATAATTTATTTTCATAGAAGTGTATAAAACATATTTTATTATATATTATATTAATTTATGTACTATTCATCTTATACCTCATATGTATATATTATCTTTAAACCTTATGAAACGATCTAGTCATTCAAATGCATTATGTTTTAAATGTTGACATACTGGGACCACTAATGTATTAATTTATACAGAGAGGATAATTTGTTTTTCTTCAAACAAGAAGTAGTTTCTTTTGCTTCTCTCTACATAATTTGAGCCCCATTGAAATGCAGCAGTGATTAATAGTGCTATATTCTATACAAGTCATTTATCTTATTCTTTAAATTCAAGCTTCTACAAGTCTGCCCATAAAATGATGTATGCAAGTGGACTGCTATATCACATGAATGCTGCATTCTCATGTCAAACATGACTCAAACTCAACTACTGCTGACCACAGACTTTACCCAGTATGTAATAGACAACTATCCCAACTAATACTTCACAAATAAAATATCAAATTCTTACAAAAATGTGCTGTCCCCTCTTTTGATGGTGTGATAACTGTATATAATAACCATGATTTCATATTATAGAGACTGTAAATCTTGTTGCCTTTCTGAAATTCACATTTATGAACAGCAATTTGGGAATTGCTAGACATTGTAAATTACTCAATTGTGTAAAACTCTACCTACACTTATTTCAGGTTTTTAAATTCTAACTAAAGTTTTTGATAGTAATTGCTTCTCTTTTGAGATCATTTTGAAAATGGGACTTATATATCAAGAGATTTATCAATAAAACAAGATGTTATAAATAGGCACTATTCTTAAATCTTGTATCTATAAAAATGATTTTTCATATCACCAGAAATTATATACACTAACAGTCACAGGAGAACAATTTACATGGGAGAAACATCTAGAATTAGGCTCAAAATAAGCCTTGGATTCCTCAACTTTCTAAGGTCCATCTTGGGCTCAGGTACACTAAGATGCTATTTAACAGGTAAATGAGAGTTGTTTAGACATAACCTCAAGAAGTTAAGACTTCAGACTATGTTTCAATATCTGTCCTTCTAAGCCTGAGTGTCAGAGCCAATTTTCCTGGAATTTACCTATGGTACATTAACAGCAAGTTTCACTAGGCTCCCTCATAACTCACTTGCCTCTGAGATTCTTATCAAAGGGATGTATGACCTATATGTCAATTATGTATCCTCAGACTTGAAGATAAGATACTTCCTTTTGTTTTATCCCACCAAAGAAGGTCATGAATAAGTAAAGATTTAATATGCAACATCTCAAAGGAATCCAACTACTGAACTCACCTACCTAGAAGCAAGAAAACACTTGATATCTGAAATGTAGACATCTAAATATACCTAGGTGTCTCACTGTATAACAAAAACAAAAATAAAAACCACTTTCTCATATCTGAAAAATGGTACGGTTTAAAAATGTATTTAGCTAAGAGGCCTCAAATATCTTAGCTAAAATCATTTTAATATGTAGACATGTTTGAAAGTATGGTAGAAAAAAATTTATAAAATAAACCTGAAACACACCTCTTGATACTGTTGAACTACTTGTTCTGGAGTATCTCCTAGAAAAATGTAAAAGTCCAGAATGCCACCTGTAACTCTGTAAGTTACTATTGGAGTAGGCTGGATGAAAATCTCTACAAAACAAAAATTGGAGAAGCATATGTAAATAGTAAACATGTACATATGATAAAATAATTGCAATGTCTATTTAAAGTACTTTGTATTAATCACATAGTTTTACAGTTTTTTTAAATGATTAAGATAAGGTATTTAAGATAAGAATATAGGAGAAAAGTGGAATGCCACCATACATGAGGTTTAAGATAGGATATTCCAGAGCTGCCTTTTACAGATGTTGGCAAAAGCTCCTCTAGAAACTGCTTAGCAGGGGATAGAGGATCCATCTTTTTACAACAAAAAGATTTCTTTTCAAAATTGCATTTCAATTAGTTATTTTAATTGAAGATTCTGTGAAAGATCATATTATCACATGTTGATTTCTAAGAAAAAAACTACATAGGTTTTTAATTTGTCTATATGCAAGACATAGTAATTGTCTGTATAGCCATATGGTATACAGTTCTTGCTTGAATTTTTGTAGTTTTTACTATCACTGATTCACCTATCCAATTGAGGTATTGCATTATTCACAACATTAAAAAACAAAAGGTTCTACACTACTTGAATTATGATAAACTTAAAAAAAAATCATTCTTCCTTCTTTTTATACCCATATAGACCTTTCTCTTTTTTATCTGGAGTGACATATTAACTTATCTTAACAAATGAGGCTATGTGAATGGGAATATTCATTTGTATGGATGTGTTCAGTGTTCCTCTGCAGGGAAAATGAAGTGCCCGAATATCACAATACAGCATACTTTCCCCCAGACAGAAGCACAGATATGCAAAAATCCATGTCTCACTAACTACAAAACATGCTTATAATAATTTCACCTTCTAAATCAGTAACAACAAAGTTTACTCTGGTATACAATACCTATGATTGGAATAAAGAAAGCAATTAAAACATTTCAAGTCTCATTTAAATATATTATCAGATAAATTACTCTTACCCATTGCATTGCTGTTCATTAAGAAAACACCAAATGACTTTCCAGAAGTATCTTCAATGCACATGAAGAATGTTTGATGGCCATATAAATTATTATTATTCTATAAGGCATAAATTTATTTAAAATAAAAAGATTATACACTGAAAATGGACTTTATTGATTCCAATTTATTCTTATAATTTACTCTTCATATTTAACTTACTCCCATACTCCTATAACAATTTTCTCTATATAAGTGCCATATGAAATATTGTAGCACAAAAAACATTGAACATATTTTAATTATTAATACATTAAGATATAAATGTATAACTATATATTATACTATTAATAATTTACTTTCCTTTATGTTTTATTATGATTAAATGAGTTTTAATAAGATATTAATCAACTATACTTCAATTTAAAAATAAAGCTGTCTGTGATAGGGTAATAGCATGCTTATCCATTATGTCTCATGTATGCCCAAGGTATTGCAGGGAATTCCAAAATGATGTCCACCCTCATAGAACTTTTGCAGTACAGTGGTTGAGAGCTGATGAGTAGATGAAGTGGTGGAGGAAAATTGGAAATGAACTTAAAAAGTGAAAGAAGAAAGGCTTCTTGACTGATTGGGTATGGAAGTTCAAAGGAAAGATGTATGAAAATAGCTATGAGGTATTTATTAGCCTGGTGTTTATTATAGACAGTGATGCTGTAAACAAAGATTGGCAAAATTTATTAATATTTTTGTACGAAATGAGGGTCTTTAAAACAATAACTCACCTTCATTTTGAGGAATGAAAGAGCATCAACATTTTAAAAATCATTAACATTTGACTCAAAGCAATCATGAATGAATAAAAAAAGAGTTTTTTTTAATGGTATGGTCTTTGTCCCGAAGAGTCACATATTCTAGAAGTACAGACAAATGTATATACAAATAATACACTGTGATGGTTATCATATTAAAATATGAATAAAGGGTTAGAAAGTAAAGATTAATTCTGCATGGAGGAGTTTGGGAAAAGTTATTATGAGGTGAAACCAACCGAACTATCAATGAATTGTATAAATGATAAAGAACTTCAAGGTTTAGCACGTACAAAGAGAACCAACCTCTTGTGAAAATATGTGAACTTAAGAAAGATGATCATATGTTATGGTAAAGGAAAAAGTGGGTATAGATGCAGAACATGATGTTCAATAGATAGGCAGACACTATATCATACGAAGCCATGTAGAACAAGGTGTTTGGAATTATTCTTGTGCAATAACTAACCCTGGATAGGTTTAAGTACAAGAGTGGAATGATAAAATATAAAAGTGAAAATCAAAAGAAAACATTCATAAATTGGAAATATCTTTTTAAATATTCACGAAATCAGTTGGTCACTTATTTATTTTAGGACTTTGATATCAATCCTCACCCCTAAAGTAAACAAGCTTCTGGAATGTGTATCACTGACATCAAATAAATGATGGTTTCTAATAGGCTAAAATTATCCTCAAATATACCTATTTTATCTATAACAAGAAAGAGAGTGGCTTACATCACCAGGAAGTTGATCCCGAGTAAAAATTGGCCATGTTTTCCAATATAAATCATGACGAAATCTCTTATGAATATGTTCCCCAATACCATAAATATATTCACTGGAAAGTCTGGCTGAGATCTGTAAATACTGGTCAGAGTATACCAGTGGACCAATGCTGGTGTCAAACCTGTAGTATGAAATAAATAAATAAATGAGCTAGAAACATATAAAATGTTCTACTAAATACAGGTCTATATTATCATCCAGAATATTTCATTTTAAATATGTCAGTCTTTAGCTGTGATCAATTCTTAGTAACACATGAATTTTATACCATAACCAGAACTTGTTAATTCCATCAACACAATTTGTTTCGTCATCATCAATATGATTCTTCACATGCATTCTCTCCTTTTATCTTCACCAAAATCCTAAAGCATAACTACCATTATAAATTTCATTTCACAAATGACACAAATTGGACAAATTTATTCATGTTTTCAAGGTTAGGCAGCAGAGCCAAATTTCAGACATAGTTCTGCTTTGCTACAGAGACAGAGCTTTAAAATACAGTACTATACTGGTTTCTGCACCTCTAATATACATATTAAAATTAAGTTCAAAATTATTTTTCCAAAAATAGAAAGGTTACATGTTTTATGCATATCAAATATATACTATGAGAAATGTTAAACAGCATTTCTTTTGTGATTTAACATAAACTCAATCACAAGTTACTAAAATATATTTACAGAAAATAATTGCTGAGATTCAGTCTTGACAATTGTTTAGTTAACCTTTCTTGGAGATTCAAGAGCTATAATCTTGAAAGTTATTAAATTCTTTGTAACAAGTATCCCTCAAAATACATTTATAATGAAGGCATTCAGGTAATATTTAAATTAATATATGTATAGTAATTTAAATTTATTATATGTTAATATATACTCAATTTAATTTCATACATATATATGAAAAATCCTCTAATTGTACTATGGAAATTCATCACTCTCTGCTTAGTAACTATTTGACGCTACAAATTGACAACAGAATATGATAAATACTGGGGAAAAGACACAACAGGAGTTTTAAGTATGCAAAAATATAAACAAGGCTTAGATTGTATCAGTGATGCTCTTCACCTTCAACTTTGGTTGGCCCCATTTCTATACTTTCATTCATGTTCTTGTTCCTTTCTTCCATGAGAAATTAAAATCCCTTTAACATTATAATCTTTAAAACATGTACACCCACCCTCTTTTGGAAGGAAATTTAATCTTTCTGAAAATGCCCTAAAATTAAGACTTTCATAATTCTATGATAATATAATAAAAGTGATCAATTATTTAATCTTTTATTAATATAAAATAATTACTTACAAAAGTCTATCATTGCTTTTTCTATAAACTTTAATGCTAAATGGATTGTCTATAACCTTCACATCATACAATGTATCAGAAGCTGCAGTTCCACTAAATTCTTTTACAAACTGATGAGGAACTTCATATCTTCTATTATTTGGATCAGTAATCTGCAAAGATTTCAAAAAATTAGCATTATTTGATTCAAAACTGTTATTTAATTTTTCAATTCTGAACTAAGTATTAAATGCGAGTTCTAAACACGAAATAATAAATTTAATAATTTTATAGATGAGCTATTAATCTAGTCATAAACTTAACTTTAATATTGCTGAATGGATATGTACAGAATAAACTGTAAAAGAATTAATAGAATTACTTGGTCATAATGGTACTAAATCAAATAAAAATTTTTATTGACCAATATAAAAAAATGATAGTATTACTACATATTGATTCTTGAATACTGGGATTTTGTAATTTAGTTATCCTTGTTACATTTCAGTGATCACCTGCTTAAAACTCCTGCAAGAATTTTGAATTTTGTTTAAAATAAAATCTTAATTTTTGTGAAATTGTGGCTAAAAGGTAATGTACAAAGGATATAGTGTTTTCACTGCCAAATCCAAAAGACGATACTAATAAACTACTTGGTAAAATAATAGCAGAAATTAATTTCTTTACAATCATGACTACAGCACTCCCTCTTGTGAGAACACTGGAATCACAACTAATTAATGAATAGTCATCAGCAGGAAGACATTGGAACTCACCAAAAAAATACCTGACATCCAAAGACAAAGGAGAAGCCTCAGTGAGATGGAAAGAGGGGTACAATTACAATAAAAATCATATCCCATAAGCACTGGGTGGGTGACTCACAAACTGGAGAACAATTATACCACAGAAGTCTACCCACTAGAGTGAAGGTTCTGAGCCCCACATCAGGCTCCTGAGCCTAGGGGTCTGGCAATGTGATGAGGAATTCCCAGAGAATCAGACTTTGAAGGCTAGTGGGATTTGATTGCAGAACTTCAACAGGACTGAGGGAAACAGAGACTCTACTCTTGGAGGGCACAAACAAAGTAGTGTGCATATAAGGACCCAGGAGAAAGGAGCAGTGACTCCTTTCAGCAGAGACTGAACCAGACCTACCTGCTGGTTTGGAGGGTCTCCTGCAGAGGCGGGGGGTGGCTGTAGCTCACCATGGGGACAAGGACACTGGCAGCAGAAGTTCTGGGAAGCACTCCTTGGCATGAGCCCTCCCAGAGTCTGTCATTAGCCCCACCAAAGAGCCTGTAGCCTCCAGTGCTCAGTCACCTCAGGCCAAACAACCAACAGGGAGGTAACTCAGTCCCACCTACCAGCAGACAAGTGGATTAAAGTTTTACTGAACTCTGCTGACCAGAGTAAAACCTAGCTCTACCCACCACCAGTCCTTCCCATCAGGAAGCTTGCACAAGCCTCTTAGATGACCTTATCCACCAGAAGGCAGACAGAAGAAACAAAAAGAACTACAATCCTGCCACCTGTGGAAGGAAAACCACATTCACAGAAAGAGAAACAAAATGAAAAGGCAGAGTACTATGTACCAGATGAAGGAACAAGATAAAAACCAGAAAAACGCTAAATAAAGTGGAGATAAGCAACCTTCCAGAAAAAGAATTCAGAATAGTGATAGGGAAGATGATCCAGGACCTTGGAAAAAGAATGGAGGCAAAGATTGAGAAGGTGCAAGAAATGTTTAACAAAGACCTAGAGGAATTAAAGAACAAACAGACATAGATGAACAATACAATAACTGAAATGAAAAATACACTAGAAGGAATCAATAGCAGAATAACTGAGGCAGAAGAACGGATAAGTTACCTGGAAGGCAGAATGGTAGGCTTCACTGCCATGGAACAGAATAGAGATAAAAGAATGAAAAGAAATGAAGAGAGCCTAAGAGACATCTGGGACAATATAAAATGCACCAACACTTGCAATATAGGGGTCCCAGAAGGAGAAGAGAGAAAGGACCCGAGAAAATATTTGAAGAGATTATTGTCAAAAACTTCCCTAACGTGGGAAAGGAAATGGCCACCCAAGTCCAGGAAGTGCAGAGTGTCCCAGGCAGGATAAACCCAAGGAGAAACCAGCCGAGACACATGGCAATCAAATTGACAAAAATTAAAGGAAAAGAAAACTATTAAAAGCAACAAGGGAAAAATGACAAGATACAAGGGAAATTCCATAAGGTTAACAGCTAATTTCTTAGCAGAAACTCTACAAGCCAGAAGGGAGTGGCATGATATATTTTAATGATGAAAAGAAAGAAAAACTATTTTCTTTCTAAAGGAAAGAACCTGCAACCAAGATTACTCTACCCGGCAAGGATCTCATTCAGATTCGATGGAGATATCAAAGCTTTACAGACAAGCAAAAGCTAAGAGAATTCAGCACCACCAAACCAGCTCTACAACAAATGTTAAAGGAACTTTTCTAACTGCAAAACACAAGAGAAGAAAAGGACCTACAAAACAAACCCAAAACAATTAAGAAAATGGTAACAGGGACATACATATTGATAATTACCTTAAAAGATATGGATTAAATGCTCTAACCAAAAGACACAGATTCACTGAAGGATACAAAAAGAAGACAAAGAAGATATGCTGTCTACAAGAGACCCACTTCAGACCTAGGGACACATACAGACTGAAAGTGAGGGGTTGGAAAAATATTCCATGCAAACGGAAATCAAAAGGAGTAGAAATATTATATCAGATAAAATAGACTTTAAAATAGAGAATGTTAGACGAGACAAGGAAGGACACTACATAATGATCAAGGGTTCAATCCAAGAAGAAGACGTAACTATTATAAATACATATGCACCCAACATAGCAGCACCTCAATAAATAACAGCTATAAAAGAGGGAATTGGCAGTAACACAAAAATAGTGGGTGACTTTAACACCTCACTTACACCAATGGACAGATCATCCACACAGAAAATTAATAAGGAAACACAAGCTTTAAATGACACAATAGACCAGATAGATTTAATTGATATTTATAGGACATTCCATCCAAAATCAGAAGATTGCACTTTCTTCTCAAGTGCACATGGAACATTCTCCAGGATAGATCACATCTTGGGTCACAAATCAAGCCTCAGTAAATTTAAGAAAATTGAAATTATATCAAGCATGTTTTCTGACAACAACGCTATGGGATTAGAAATCAATTACAGGGACTAAAACGTAAAAAACACAAACACATGGAGGCTAAACAATATGTGGCTAAATAACCAAGAGATCACTGGAGAAACCAAAGAGGAAATCAAAATATATCTAGAGACAAATGACAATGAAAAAACGATGATCCAAAGCCCATGGGATGCAGCAAAAGCAGTTCTAAGAGGGAAGTATATAGCAATACAATCCTACCTCAAAAAACAAGAAAAATCTCAAACAGTCTAACCTAAACCTAAAGGGACTAGAGAAGGAAGACCAAACAATACCCAAAGTTAGTAGAAGGAAAGAAATCATAAATATCAGAGCAGAAATAAATGAAATAGAAGCAAAGAAAACAATAGCAAAAATCAATACAACTAAAAGCTGGTTCTTTGAGTGATAAACAAAATTGATAAACCTTTAGCCAGACTCATCAAGAAAAAGAGGGAGAGGACCCAAATCAATAAAATTAGAAATGAAAAGGAAAAGTTACAATGGACACCGCAGAAATACAAACATCATAAGAGACGACTACAAGCAAATTTATGCCAATAAAATGGACAACCTGGAAGAAAAGGACAAATTCTTAGACAGCTATAAGCTTCCAAGACTGAACCAGGAAGAAATAGAAAATATGAGCAGACCAATCACAAGCACTGAAATTTGAACTGTGATTAAAATCTTCCAACAAACAAAAGTCCAGGACCAGATGGTTAAAGTGAATTCTATCAAACATTTAGAGAAGAGCTAACACCCATCGTTCTCAAGCTCTTCCAAAAAATTGCAGAGGAAGGAACACTCCCGAACTCATTCTACGAGGCCACCATCACCCTGATACCAAAACCAGACAAAGATACTACACAGAAAGAAAATGACACGCCAATATCACTGATGAATATAAATGCAAAAATACTCAGCAAAATACTAGCAAACAGAATACAACAACTCCTTAAAAGTGTCATACACCACATCAAGTGGGATTTTTCCCAAGGATGAAAGGATTCTTCAATATACACAAATCAATCAATGTGATACACCATATTAACAAACTGAAGAATAAAAAACATATGATCATCCCAGTAGATGCAGAGAAAGCTTTCGACAAAATTCAACACCCATTTATGATAAAAACCCTCCAGAAAGTGGGCATAGAGGGAATCTAACTCAACATAATAAAGGCCATATATGACAAATCCACAGCAAACATCATTCTCAATGGTGAAAAACTGAAAGCATTTCCCCTAAGATCAGGAACAAGACAAGGATGTCCATTTTCACCACTATTATTCAACATAGTTTTGGAAGTCCTAGCCATGGCATTCAGAGAAGAAAAAGAAACAAAAGGAATAAAAATTGGAAAAGAAGTAAAACTGTCACTGTTTGCAGATGACATGATACTATACATAGATAATCCTAAAGATGCCACCAGAAAACTGCTAGAGCTGATCAATGAATTTTATAAAGTTGCAAGATACAAAATTAATTCACAGAAATCTCTTGCATTCCTCTACACTAATGATGCAAAATCTGAAAGAGAAATTAAGGAAACACTTCCATTTATCATTGCAACAAAATGAGTAAAATACCTAGGAATAAACCTACCTAAGGAAGTTAAAGACCTGAACTCAGAAAACTATTAGACACTGATGAAAGAAATCAAAGATGACACAAACAGATGGAGAGATATACCATGTTCTTGGATAGGAAGAATCAATATTGTGAAAATGACTATTCTACCTAAAGCAATCTACAGATTCAGTGCAATCCCTATCAAATTACCAAAAGCATTTTTTACAGATCTAGAAAAAGAAAATTTTAAAATTTGTATGGACACAAAAGACCCTAAATAGTCAAAGCAATCTTGAGGGGAAAAACAGACCTAGAGGAGTCAGACTCGCTGACTTCAGACTATACCACAAATCTATGGTAATCAAGACAATATGGTACTGGCACAAAAACAGATCAATGGAAAAGGATAGAAAGCCCAGAGATAAACCCACGCACCTATTGTCAACTAATCTATGACAACGGAGGCAAGGATATACAATGGCAAAAAGACAGTCTCTTCAATAAGTGGTGCTGAGAAGACTGGACAGCTACATGTAAAATAATGAAATTAGAACACTCCCTAACACCATCCACAAAAATAAACTCCTAATGGATTAAAGACCTAAATGTAACACCGGACACTATAAAACTCTTAGAGGGAAACATAGGAAGAACACTCTTTGACATAAATCACAGCAAGATCCTTTTCGATCCAACTCCTAGAGTAGTGGAAATAAAAACCAAAATAAACAAATGGGACCTCATGAAACTTAAAAGCTTTTGCACAGCAAAGGAAACTATAAACAAAATATAATGACAACCCTCAGAATGGGAGATAACTTTTGCAAATGAATCAACAAAAAAGGATTAATCTCCAAAACACATAGACAATTCATTCAGCTCAATAAAAATAAAAAACAATCTAATCAAAAAATGGGCAGAAGATCTAAACAGACTTTCTCCAAAGAAGACACGCAGACGGCCAAGAGGCACATGAAAAGCTGCTCAACATCACCAATTATTAGAGAAATGCAAATCAAAACAACAATGAGGTATCACCTCACACCGCTTAGAATGGGCATCATCAGAAAATCTATAAACAACAAATGCTGGAGAGGGTGTGGAGAAAATGGAACCCTCTTGCACTCTTGGTGGGAATGTAAATTGATACAGCCACTATGGAGAACAGTATGGAGGTTCCTTAAAAAACTAAAAATAGAACTACCATATGACCCAGCAATCCCACTACTGGGCATATACCCAGAGAAAACCATAATTCAAAAAGACACATGCACCCCAATATTCATTGCAGCACTATTTACAATAGCCAGGTCATGGAAGTAACCTAAATGCCCATCGACAGACAAATGGATAAAGAAGATATGGTACATATATACAATGGGATATTACTCTCATAAAAAGGAATGAAATTGGGTCATTTGTAGAGATGTGGATGGACCTAGAGACTGTCATACAGAGTAAAATAAGTCAGAAAGAGAAAAAGAAATACTGTATATGAACGCATATATGTGTAATCTAGCAAAACGGTACAGATGAACCGGTGTGCAAGTCAGAAATAGAGACACAGATGTAGAGAACAAATGTATGGACACCAAGGGGGGAAAATGGGGGTGGAGGGTTGTTGTGGTGGGATGAATTGGGAGATTTGGATTGACATATATGCCCTAATATGTATAAAATAGATAACTAATAAGAACCTGATGTATAAAAAAAAATAAAATTCAAAAAGAAATCATGACTAGAAGTGATATCAGTAAAAAGAACTAGAGAGTGTGTCACATTGATATAGAACAATTAACATCTTTCTCAAATTAAATTTTAAACTAATGTTTTATCACAGTCTTTAGTTGAATAACAAAAATTACTAAAGTTTTTTGAGTGTTTATTCTCAGGACACTGTACCAAATATTTTACATTGACTATATTATTAAATTCTCCAAAAACTACTGCCAGAGAAAAATTTCTTATGTTATATTTGAGTAGACAGTCTCAGAGAAGTGGAGTAAAGAGTCTAAACTAGTTCTTTGCTTTGGAATAAATATTTATTAAGAGGGAAATGTCTTGTTGGGGTGGAAAGTCTATTCATAATGTGTTTTATAATAACTTTTCTTTAGAAATCTCAAAGACCAAACCTTGAACCGGAAACGCTTGGGTGTCTGACTTTGAGTTGTGAGGAGAACAGTGTTAATGTCATTTCCAAATAGTGTTGGTGAAGGTATCCTGTTTAATTTGGCTTCAAGTCCTTAAAGAAAGAAAAAATGTTTGCATGAATTATGACTTTATTTACAAAGATTAATAAGTATTAAATGTTTTCACATTTTCTAATTTTCTTTCCTGTCACATATAATGACTTTTTTTTTTCATTTGGAAGATACAATCATGCAAAAAATGTCCTTAATATACCAAATTGAACATTTTTGTGTACATATTTCCCATTTGATTTTATTTAAGATATCTTTCCAAAGAAAATTTTTAAATGTACTGTTTTCATTCAACTTAAAATATGTTGGATCATCATGATAGAACACTTCTCACCAGTATTTGTTGATGTTGTTCCCTCAGCATTATAGCCATGGTTATCTACGAAGAAGCACCAAGGAATAACAGAATTATTCCATGGTCTCCAGCAGCAACCTCGAGCTGCACAAAGTGTCTGATAAAACATTTATTAAAGGAATCATGGGGTTAGTATTGATATCATATGGGTCAATCTCTACTTTTTAAACATAAACTCATTCCAATAAATGTCTGAGTGAATGTTTAAAAAAAATCTTATTTCTTCAAATATATAATGTGCTAAAATATCATTTATCCTTTTGTTCCTTTCACTTGGAAGAAATATAAATATTTGATGAATTGAATTAATTACACCCAATCAGAGACTGATGTTCTGAGTTGTGATTTATCAAATTTACATAGCAATACACATTATTGTAAGCTTATGTTATTTTAAAGGTTCCTGCCCTCTGGATAATTACAGTCTATTCTGTTGTCATGTAGTCAATGCAGAAGAACTAAAATATTTATTGTGTACCAATGATGTATCAAGTTGCAAGTGAGGCTATAAAGATGAAGATATGGCCCTAAACTTAAGTCTACATAAAATGTTTAAGGTAGTTATTTCCAGAAAATTAGTAGTTCAATATGATTTAAACTAGTTTGTGCCAGTTGTTGCAACATCCAATGAATAAAGTAAAATACTAAATTCTCAGTAATTTCATGATCTATGTGGAAAGTTTATATGAAGTGGAAGAAAAATTATATATGTTTATAGTAAAAGTTGAGTCACATGGTGCTGCTGTGTGTTAACATTGGTATAATCAAAAATCCATTTAATATTTAAATTTATTAGTGTGACATGTTTTCATAATTTGAATGCTTGTGAGCTTTTTCTTCTTGGCTATTTGTCTTGAAAAAAATGTTAAAAGCCTCCACTTTCACCAGCTGACGGTATACATGTTAACTTCTCTCCTATTTTTAACATCAAATTAAAATGGCATCAGGTACACATACACACACGCATTCACCCATACACATGCAAATATGTATATTGCAAATGAGAGCAAATAGGAGCTGAGCATTTTGGAGGGTCATTACCTAACAGAATCTAAAGTATGTGTGACTTTTGATATAGACATTGCAAAATGGGAATACACACACACACACACACACACACACACACACACACACACACACAAATTCACTCATTGACATTTTAATCCCATGCAAGTTATGAAGACCAAGGGAGAGTCAAGGTTATGTGAATCCATTCAGTTACACTTAATTTTCTCCATTTGAGCCCCTTCTCCCCAATTACCAAATAATAAAAATAAATAATTTTTAAAAATTAGAAGAATCAACGTTACTTTGTTTTCCACAGGTTATTCTTAATGTTATCATCACAAATACTTTAATAAAATGTAGATATCTTTCTCAAATGTTCTATATTGTCAAAGGTTATACATTTTTTTAAGAAGTAGATTGGAGAGGATAGAATTTCATGAAGATTTATATTTTAACAATAGCTTGTTAAGCATGGGAAAATATTAACTTGTTAATTTGAATTGAAAGGAAGTACAGAAAAGCAAGCTCAGTAATTTCCATTATCTCTCATCTGTTCATACATAAATACAATAAAAAGAAATGCAGCCTAATTAATGGCTAGAGTTTTAAAAATATGGAATTGATCCAATATTAAATAATTATCTTAATATAATTATCTTACTATAATTATCATACTATATATCTATTCATAAAAATATTAAAGACTTTTGTTGCAGACCTGTGTTGGAAATTGTTCTGGAATGCAGTTTATTCTCTCATTGATGAGATCATTTAGCACACTTGGACATTTTCCTGAACCAGGATACACAGTGGTTGTGTGAATGGTAGCAGGGGTTGAAGTAGAACCACTGACTTCTGGGAAAGAAAAAGGTCAATAAAAGAAAACATCGTTTTAAATTAATTTTTCAAGTAACAAATACATTGAAAGTATTCAAAAATGTATATATAATGAAAATTAACATAAACTTTGCATTTAAATAAACCCCACAAATTCAAATCCTAGTCACCAAAAGGGAAAGATCCAAATGATATTTAAAACTGTCAAAGCCCTGTTGACTGTTCCTTCAGAGAATCAAAATACATTCACAGGAGGTCCTGAGGTAGATTCAAAAGGAAACAAAATGTATATTCCCACTGTGCTTAAAAATTGTGTTTTAGAGATGAAGAAAGAAGGTGGAGAAACATGGATAGAAATATTCAGAAAAAAAAAAGATAAACGTTTCAAGCCTGTTTCATTCCTGCTACCTGTTTTTCTCACACAACGTCTCTCTTCTTAATAAAAAATTAAGCCTATGACAAAGAGATTATCCCCCTAAATTTCTCCCCCGCCTCCCTGCAGGTGTCTGAAACCCAGAGCAAAACCCCACTAATGAGATTTCCTACTAGTTAGAAGAACCTCACTGGTAACTATAGATGATTATTCCACTGTTCATTAACATCCTGATCCTTTTGCCTCTTTGCTATTTCTTAAGGAACACAATATGGGGAAGGCTATTAATATCAAAGCACATAGATTCCTTAATTAAATGATGCTTCATTGAAAAACCTGCAATATAATGGATAGAAAAAGTTGGAGTAATTGTGTAACGTACCTGAGACCTTTCTTCATGCATTTCATCTCATATAGATTACTTTTCAAAATCCACAATTATTATGTAGTAAACTTTATCTCAACCTCACTATAATAAGTATTTTCAATATTATTTACCTTCAACAGCAGGTGTCTTAGTTGCTAAAACAGCAATTAGGGCAATAGCTATTATTGTAACTATAGCAAAGAGGACAATCAGAGAGATTTCTAATCCAGTAAATTTCTTCCTTGCCATCTAAAGAAAGAAAAGGAATATATGTTTGAAATGTAGAATATACAACTACAATAAGTGACCATTATTAATATAAAATTATACATATTTGGTTTTTTTGTCTACTAAGAATAACACAAGCGGAGCCACAGACAGCTCTATCAGTTTATAATCTAAAATAATACACATTGGCAAAAGTGTAAACAAAACATGCAGTTTTAAGTAAAAAGAATGAATTAGTGATGCACATTATAGTAGTACACTAAAATGAAAATACAAAAGGAAAAAGGTCTCCAAGTAGGTGCATCTTGCTCTCTCATTTTAGAACATTTTTTCAAGTCAAAGAAAGCTTATGCTTGCATTATGTTCCTTAATTCCACAACAATTGTATGAAGGAGATGCTGTTATTCATATTTTACTTATTAGGGACTTCAGGCTTAGAGAAAATATTATATTTTTCAAAGTCTAGAAATCCAGTTCTTCGTACTATAACTATTGCGCTCCAATTCCAACAGTGCTTTCTTATACGGATATTGTGGAAAAGAATATAAATATAAATATGTGGTAAAGAAAATAAATAGAATTATATAAAAGAATACAATACAAAATGTTGTAAAATATATATACACCACACATACACACACACACACACACACACAGATATATATATACACACATACATATGGTATATATTTAGGAGTTGTTTCTTAAAAAAATAAAAAAATTAAACTACATGCTCTCCAAGTTCCACCCTTAAATAGCAAATAAAATATACCAAACTCTCATATCAAAAATATATATTCATTTCAGATAACATTATGCATCTGAGTTAGCATCCAGAGGTGCCTAAATGTAGGTAGGGAAGAGCTATTCTCTAGTAATTATCTTAAAACTTATTTGTTTAACTTAGTTTTGACCATACATCTCTTATCTCTCCTAGTCTTTAAGTTTCCATGGCTTTTCTGTATTTTATGTTTTTATATGTTTTAATTCAATGGCATATACATAGATAGAAATTCAGAATTTTCACAGTAATTGCTCTTATAGATTGGATTGCTGGTTTTAAAATAAAATTTTTTGCCCTCTCATACCAGTCCCTCCTCCTGTAGCTATCTATGTCAGCTCACATACTCAGTTGTTCCAACCTAAAAACTTCTTTTCCCTCTTTCATATCTTTCTACCACATTAAATTATTCAGCAAGTCCTGTTGATTCTACCTCCAGAATATTTTCAGAATTATACCCTTATCTTATCCCCACCAATGAAATATCTGTTTTTTTGAATAACATGTCTTCTTAGTAAACGCTGTTTAATCTTTCTTCAATTCTTCCACATTTGTTCTTCTGGGTTAGTTCCAATTTATGTCCAGTTCAAGTGCCATGTCATCTGTGAATGTTTTCCTACTTTCAGAAGCAGAGTTTATCTATCCTCTTCCCATTTTACAATAGCACATAGTATATCTATTGCAATTATTTAAACATGTGTTAATTTCCTCCATTGGATTGTTATATTCCTAATAGCAAGAATCATGAAAGTAGTTCAGAGTCTGACATCGAATAAGTACAAGCTCAATTTTTAAAATATACCTTATGATTGAATGTTTAAAGATTAGCATTCAATTTTAGCATATGATTTCCTGTTATAGATATGTAAACTGTTTATTACATCAGGAATCTTCAGAGAACCTGAATGAATGTAAGCTAAATTTAAATAAAGCTACATGATCTAAGCAGCTGTTTAGAAAATGAAGCCCAGTTGCTCAATGTTATGTGAGAAACAACACAGTTGCATTCAATGTTTAACTTTAAATAAGTTTAACTATCACTCAAAGTAATTTCACTTTGAGATCAAAAAGCCAATAAAAAGGATTATGCATTTCTTTTGTTAAGGGAAATCTAAGAAAAAGTGCATTGTCCTGAAGCTAACCCTCTTTAAGCTAAAATAATCAGAATAAAATTAATGTACCAAAATTAAATTATTCATATGAGTACTTATAAATGATCAGTACTAAAGCTGTTCATATGCTGTAGGTGGTAATTACAGTGATCGTATTTTGGATCACAGTAATTTTAAGCAAAATATTTTTGGGGAAATTATATATTGATGTCCTTTCTCTGTATATTTATTTTCAAAATGAGTAATACTTTATTAGATGCTAACTTGACTGATCTTTAAAAGATCAGATACAAAAGATTAAATGCTTTAATAAATGTAGCATTCTATTCTGCATATATATTTTTCTTAAATAAAATATATTTAATCATACATAGAGTATTTCTTTACATTTCAAAATATTTTTGATCTTTATTTTCATCTATATAGAGCAATTCAACTAAACTTGCTATGATTCTACTTGAGTCTGACAAAAATTTTAATGAAGAGCTGGGCAAAGAAAATATTCTCTTTAAAGAAATTTAGAAATGTTTTTTCCTGTTTTAGTACAAGGGGCTATATATTTAAAATGGCAAATGAAAATATGTTATAGTTGCTATTTTAAACAAGTGCAGATAGACAGGAATATTGTTAACATGAATTAAAGGAACACACAATTACTTGGAAACACGAAAGTAACGAAGACATATGATTGGTAAACTTACCTTATTTCCTAGTCTGGTCTTTTTGCTCTGCTGTACCAGAGCTGGGCAAGGCTGCCAAAGTAATGATCAGAGAAAACTGCTCAGCTATAAATTGAGCTACTCATAATGTTTTATTGCACTCTCACCAGCCTATCAGTATTTAATAAACTTCTGCTAACGTGCAATCTAAAAAAACTTAACCCTGAAAACAGCTTGTGTAAATCTCTCTCTCTGGGAATCTAGTTAATTAATAATTGTGCTCTCAGATGCTCTTTGATTTCTGGAAGCTATGAGCTAGCTTAAGAACATAAAAGTACTTATTTATATTGTTTTTTTCTCTTTTCAAAATTGTATTTCTTCTACTATTTGGATGTTGCTTTAATTACTATTTTATCTCGTGTGAAATTTAAACTCTCACTGGAAAGTGGAAACATATTTGTAAGCTAGGGTTTGAAAAACATTTGCAGAAACTAACAATTAGCAGATAATATTTCATAAAAGGCAATTATTAAATAAGTTATCTCCTGTGTCTTATTATTAAGGCTGAAGAACTGACAAAATCCGTAAGAATGAAAGGTAAAAGTAGAGCTATATAAATAAGTAATACAGAAATAAAATCAACATTTTATTTATCTATTTATTAGTTATAGCACTAATTTTATTATCAAAAATTATAGTGTAAATACAATTTCATACACAAAAAAAATGTGCTATCAATTATACTGCTGGTTTAAGCTAGAATAATGTTTAAGAGCAAAGGGTTTGATATAAGAGACTTGGGTACAAATACCAGCTGTACCACATATACTTGAGAAACTCTGGGCACATTTGCTAATTTTTTCAAGCCTCAGTCTCTTTATCTACAAATTAGAAATAAAAATACTTATTCATAGGTTCACTGTGAGAATTATATGTGCTTACATAGTCTATTACCATTATTACAGCTCTGCTACCACAAAGAGTACAATTTGACTCTGAAACAGTTAGTACTTGAATGCTGCATATAATCTGGGCACTACCTTTTCAAAGGAATATATATTAAAATAATGTGGTCACATAGAGTAGATTGACTCGTTTTTTGAGGTATCCTGAATATGAGTTTAAAGAGAAACAGTAAAAGAAGCAGATGTATGGAGTACTGGGGAGATATAAAGGAGAACTTCCAGTATAGAAAGAGCAGTGATATGGAAATAAGATAAGAATCATTCTAGAATAGTCTCAACAGGCAGAACTAAATCCAATGTAATAGAAATTTTAAGTGATTTCCTCTCTATTCACAAAGCACATAATTATACAAGTGGAAAATCTCATTAAATCTATCCAAATCTTCTAGAACAAAGATGTGAATGTAGCCAAGTCACAGCATATAAAGTCAATGTACAAAAGCCAATCATTTTCCTACATAAAAGCAAAGAATGACTGGAAACTGAAACTAAAATATAGATAGACAGATAGGTAGATAGAAAGAATAGATATAGCTATAAATATTGGTTGGCCAAAAAGTGCGTTCGGGTTTTTCATGTTATGGAAAAACCCGAGCAAACTTTTTGGCCAGCCCAATATTTAGAGAGAAATAAGTAAATAGATAATTTATGATAGTATGAAAAATAAGTACTTGGGTATAAATCTAACAAAATATATGTAGAATCTCTATTCTGAAAACAGCAAAATGTTGATGAAAGAAGTCGAAGATGTAAATAAATGGAGAGATAAACCATATTTATGGATTAGAAAACTCAATATTGTTAAGTTCTTATTCTTAACAATTAGATCTATATATTCAACATAATTTCAGTAAAAATCCCAGCAAATAGATATAAACAAGTTGACTGTAAATTTTTGGCATCTGTGTTTATAGCAACTTTATAATTTCCCCAAACTGGAAATACCTCAGGTATCTGTCAACACCTGGCATATGTATACAATGACATACTAATCAGCAGTAAAGAGTTATGAATATTGAGTCATGCAACAACATGGATCAACCTTAAAATTCAAGTTAGTTGTTTTCCCTGCAATTTCAGTTTTCTGACTGTTTCAAAACAAAGTAATTAATTAGCAGTTTGTCCACCTTTTTTCCCCTTTTTTAGGAGTAAGAGCAAACACTCTTTCCAGTTTCCGACATCTCTGAATTGAAACTAAATCTGTGTCAAGTTTTAATTAGTCATCTTTTAGATTTTCTTTTATGTGTAGACATATTTTAAGTAACAGTTTTTGTGCTATTTAAAAAGCTTCATGTGATTTAAAATTTTTATATCTTCAATTTTGTGTCCAGATTTCCCTCTCTGGTGCTATGAGCTGGGCTTTGCTTTGATTAGTTCCTTTTGCTCCCTCTGTTCCATACATCCCCCCACCCTAGATCTGGTTCTATTCATTAACCTCACCAATAGGGAAGCAACGTGTTCATGAATTGCTTAGAAAGAAAATTTAGACAAAACCCCAGTATAAGGGTACTCAATTATAGATATAGGGAAATTATATACAGCAATGAAAGAAGGCATTTTAACTTAAAATATATTGTTTTTCTTTAAAAGCAATTATAAGTTTAAAAATTTTACTTTTTAATATACAAATTGTACAAACAGTTAAAACTTAATGAAGTAAAATAACAGAAAAATTGAGTTGGGTAGGTAATAGGCAAAAAAAGTTGTAAAAACCAAGAGTGAAATTAAACCATACCTGGTGATTGACACTTTTAGTAATCAGAACATTTAAGTACTCTCTTCATGGACTTTGCTGTATGTATTTCAGTATAACTTATGTATATCAAACATACACTTTAGGTTAAAAGTTATATGATTTAATATGCTAGTTTCATGTATTGCTGGCCAGCAGAATGCAACAGAAGAGAAAAATCTGATTTTCACAGTGATGATGCAGAGGTACTAAAAAAACCTGAATTACAAAAATGTCCTATTTCTTTCAGAGGCCTATGAAAACTCTAGAAGGAAAATGGCCACATGGGGAGAGGAGAAGGAATGTAAGCAGGTTCTAGGAATTGTTAAATTTGTTTGAGTTGTTACCTCTAGAAGCCGGAAGTAGGTAGAGTAGATACAAATACAAAGAGAGAAGCCAAGCTTCCTGCTTTAAGACACATATGAAACATTGAATGCAAAGGAATTTAGAGGACAATGTAAGGAGCTAGAGGCCAGCAACATTAGAGAGACCATGATCAGTGCTGGTATCCCAGTCTAATCACTCACTGATAAATTGCACAGCTGACTCTCCAGTTTTTTTAGCTCTAGATATGGCTATTCCTCTCATTTTTAGACCCAAGTTTCCAGATAACTCATCTTCAGCAGATCTAAATCAGAACTCATTACTGTTTCCATCAAGAGCATTGTTTATCTCTCTGTCTTAATATCTCCACTTTTCTCCAAGTCATGAAAGCTCAAAATTTCAGCTCCTTTTTGTTTGGCATCATATGTAGACATTTAATTCTGTAAGTGCTTCTCTCTCAACATCTTATATGCAATCCTTTCTTTACTGCTGCTGCTGTAATTTATAACTTCAAACCTACATTACTATAATTCTTTCTTAACTTGTCTTCCAGACTCCAGATATTCTAATTCTCTCTCTTTTCCCTAAAGTATCCACCTACCTCTTCCCAACAAAATAATGCAACTTGTTTTAATCTCAAGGCAGTATTCCAGTATCACATATTGCCTGGAGATAAAGATCTAAACTTCTTAATCTTATATTTAAAACTCTAAATTTGGTGTCTACCATTTCATCTTACATCCTCAATCAACCCACACTCCTGCCATATCCATCTACTATGCTCTTCTATTTTCTTACTCACATCTGTGCTTATTTGGTCCAGAAGCTAGATTGCCCTTCTTCAATATAAATTTAACCTATCTTTCTAGTGTCAGTTGACATCACTCTTCTTCCAAAGGGATTATTCAAATTTTTCTACTTGCCCTTAAGAGCATTAATTAATATCTCCCCATTCCCCTCCATAACAGTGTATTTTATACTTGTGTTACAGTACTGTCTTAGTTTATCTCATATTACAGGTATCCATGCTTCCTTATATTGCCCACATGAGACTGAGAACATTTAGAGAGCAAGGACAATGTCTTCCTCCCCTTTACTTAATTCACAATAGTACACACAACATTTTATGAAGCAAGATATAGCAGTGACTACCAATTGTATACCTATATCGATTCTCCCTTGTCAAAGCCAACCAGCCAAAGACCACAAGGAACATGACTGAATTCAAACAAGGAAGGGAAAGGTGTCTCAGACAAAGTTGGGAGGGGTTTTTTATAGGATTTGGACTTATGCTAAGTGACTACAAAGAGAAATTAGAGAAGGGGGAGGGACTAGGTCTGGATTGGATAATGTCCAGAAGTGAGGGCAATTCAACAATTAAATATCCTAATCCTTGTTCAGGAGGTGGGAAGAACAAAATGGAGCTGGCGAACATCACTGGTTCCCATCAAAAGTCAGTTTTTGCAACAACAATATGGTTTACTTAAAAACATTGTTTATCAGTATCACCAGCAACAGAGCCAATTTTTCATTTTCTCTGTGTTCTCTCTTTTCTTCTTTTAGTGGCAGAGAATCCCCTAAATTTATTAAGGTACATGCATATCTACAGACTACATTTTCCAATCTCTCAGATGTTGATTTTGATGATATAAGTAAATTCTAGTCAGTGAGATGAAACCAGAATTCATGCATGCAACTTCCACCTTACATTTTCAAGAAGAAACTGCTTGTCCTCCACATCCTCTATTTAATTCTTTCTATGAGCATGTGGTTCTGTAAGCCAGCTTTGACCATCTATCCCCAGTGGAGTACAAAGTTAGAAGAGATTTAAATTCCTGGATCATCTTGTGAACCAGAGGAACCTATCCACCCTATCATTAACTTTCCTCTGAAATGTTAAATGAGAGAGAAGTAATCTATCCGCTTTGAACCAGTGAAGGTTTGACCGTCTTTATTAGAGCACTTAATACACATCCAATACAGATGGTAAGAATAGAAATTGGCTATTGAATTATGAATTCTAATGATAAAATGTTAGGAGTGTCCACTATAAATCAAGAGGTTGCTAGTTGGACTATATGTATTACCTATTACCTCCTCTGGCTTTCAGTTGTGTAGATTGCCAAGTATTTTTACAAATCAGGAAACGATATGCATACATACCCTGCATAAACATCTAGGACTAATAAAAAATAATAAAATCTTAAAAGGACTAATAGAATCACTATAAATTGATTGCCAAAGGAAATAAAATTCATTGTTACTTTATTATTCATGCTTTGCTATTTTGGGGGGAAAGGTTTTGTTTTTGTCAAATTTGCATTCTTGAAATGTGAACAGTGACTTGGATGGGAAGGGCTGGTTCATTTCAAATATAAGTTCTCAAAGAACTCCTAGTAAGTTAATTTTCAAAATCTGTCATTTAATCATCACTGGAAAAAGTCAACAAGATAGACTGCTATTATTAAATTTCAATCATATGATAGTAAAAAAATATTTTGTCTGTGTAATATCAGTCTATGCAGTTCAGATAAAATGGAACAATAAAAATGAATGCCTGAATCTTTCTGATTATTATTGTTTGTATTGCAAATATCATTGAAATGATATAAATATCAAAATGATATTTAGTTTATGAAAACAGTCCTAAAATTTCCAACTTATTAATAATTTTCTTGACCCTATTTCCATATTTTGATTCTAGGGAATTTATTGTAGGAAAAACCACTTTTTGATGATGGAATATTCATTCACATATTGGAAATAGCTAATAATAAAAAAGACTAGTAATGAATTCAAAGTAAACAGACCATGATTTCTTTTGAATGGCTACTTAATGTATATATTCCTTCAATAGTAGTTCCATGAATAACAATAAAGAAAAATAGAATTAAAGTGACTAGAGGATGCTCTAAAATTAATCTGATTCCCTTAGCACTGTGAGATTTACCTACTTTAAATAAATATTTACTAGAGAATTAAAGCCATTTTTCTTTGGCAAATAAAATACGAACACTGAAGCCAGATTAGAAACTTAACTTTCTAAATCCTTCTGAGGTAATTACTATACTGTTAAGAATAATTAGTAAAAATTGCATAGAACTCTGTGTTCAACAAATTTCCAATTCTAATTCTATAAAGGCTTCAACAATGACAGTAGTTTCTCAGTGAAACATGGACTAAATATTTCAGTTTCTCATTTCTTCACTCATAATGTAATTCAAAAAATATTTATTAGTTTGCAATTACTAAAAGTGAATTTTAAATCAATTTAAATACAAATTATTTGAAGGTAATGAAGTACCCCAATGAGTGAGCATCTCCAAGATGTAATCTTTCTAAATTTTCAATTAAAATTATATCAGGTATTTTCCAATATTCATTTTATTATTCACCTCTATCAGAAATAGTTTCATGAAATATAAGTTTTTAGGAGGAAAATATAGACTCAAAGCTCATTTAACTCATAAGTTTTCCAAGCTAATGAGCAACCATTAAACTAAGAAATTCTGCCCAACTCTAATATTCATATTCACTACATTTTGAGAATTTTATGATGTTCTTTTTTTTTAACATCTTTATTGGAGTATAATTGCTTTATAATGGTGTGTTAGTTTCTGCTTTATAACAAAGTGAATCAGCTATACATATACATATATCCCCATATCTCTTTCCTCTTGTGTCTCCCTCCCCCTCACCCTCCCTATGACCATTCTAACCAACTGATATGTTACTAAATGCCAACTTTGCATTAAGGAGGATAAAGTGATGAATGGTACTCCCATTTCTACAATCACTGCCTCATAAAGTATGTGAGACTTTGCACTGGGTACAAAAGGCTTAAGTTATGAAACTCTTTATGACACAATAGGAAAACTGTCAAATTAAAATGAGAAAAAAGACCAAAGAGATAACATTTTATATTATTAGCAAACTTCTCTGATGTTTTCAGAATATACAAAACAAAGTTTACAATACTAATATTGTAACTATTTCTTCCAGAATGTCTGAGACTCTATACCTACAATATAAAGTAAAACTAATAGTTGGGGTTAATTTTAGGTTTGGACTACATTATTTGAATTACATTAAAAGAAATTCTAATCCAGGAAAAGTCCATGTGTTGCATGTCACCTATAATACACATATCCAATTAACTGCTCTGCTCTTTCCCAAGTAACAGAGGAAAACAACTCAGAAAACATGTAATGCTTTTGATAGCCACAAGGTTGCTAGCACGAAACTGAAAACTCCTTGCACCAAGACATATTTCATCAGCTTCGTCCATTAACACTGAGTTGCTAAGAATTTCTACTTTATGATAGGTCAATTTTAGCAACATAATTTCTTAAAAAGAAGTTTGTTTTGCTTACACTTCAAAATGTGGAGATTCTTACTTCTGCCTGGAATAAGGAAATCTGGAAAGATCATAATGCTACCACTTTTTAAACAACAAAAAAGTTGACTACTCTGAAAAACCACAACTTTTCTTGAATTTGCTGGACAGTTGTTGGTTACAGGTAAGTTTAGTAACTTGAATCTAAGAGGAATGCAAGGAGACACAGGACCCAACTTTTGCTTACCTAGATTACATGGACACCAATGCCATACAAACCAGTAAGGAGAATTCAGCTAAAATTTGTAATGAATTGCTAGATGCTGCATGTGGCTATCATGAGAATAACCCTGGGAGCCAAAGACACAAGGGAAATTTGTACCTATTCACAGGCTCTTTTCGAACATAGGACTGGGGACTAGATGGAGAGTCTTGGGAAATCCTCCCTGGTGAGGCAGGCATAGTGGAAGGGGATGGCTGCCACAGCAAGAAAGGCATAATATTCCACCTTCTTCCATAACTCCCCTATAGAGCAAAGGCCTTAAGACCCTAGAAAAAGGCAATAAACCCTGATATCTTTGGAGCACAGGTAAAGAAGACCTGTTGAATCTGGGGAAAGGGGCACGAATATGTCTTGGACCCAGACCATTAGAAATGTCTTCCTAAATCTGAGAATGGGGCAGAATCACTGAGAAAGCCAGGCCTGAGACTCAGGGACACAGTAACTGCCCAAAATAGAGGGTGAACAAGAACAACAGAGAATATTCCCTGCCACCAACCTAGCTAAAGGCCACTGAGATACAGGAAACAGAATTCTGCAGTTAGCTGAAGATATCAAGAGCATGCAGACAGCTTACCTTCTCTCAGGCACAGAGGAAAAGCAAGACCTAAAGCTGAGGGTGGAGCAAGCACTGAGAACATACACTGTAATTCAATACTTCCCCTCCCTTCTTTTGAAGTAAGGACAATTCAAAAGTAAGGTGACTCTAAAGAAATGTGAAGCTTGTGATACAATTAGGGTGCCCTTAGAACAACAAAATCCAAACTCACTTTAGCTCCTGACTTGATTGACACAACATTCCACAATAAAAGCCAAGCAAGGGTCAAGATGTACCCATTTTCAGGCTGAAATATTGTTTATCTTGGTCTCTACTATACAACAAATATCCCAGTTTACCTTAGTATTAGATTTACATTTAATTGTCCAAATAATGCTTAATAATATACTTCTGTTAGATCATGTATAGTGTATTATCTCTTTTTAATTACCTTATTTAATAAATTTATTGTTAATAAAATATTTACTAATTAAAATTTTATAGTGAAGAAAAAATTTTAGTGATGCAATTAGAGATATGTACATTCTACTAAGTTTGAATTCCAAGATGTATTTTACAGGAAAAATGTTAACTTATGCCTATATGTATTGAAGGAATTAAAATTTTGCATAAATTATTTTTAATCAAGATAATGAGGAAAAAGTGAACGTTTATCTAAAAGAAAAATTAAAACTGAAGCAATATGATTCATAAGCAGCCTGTTGGAAAAATAAAACCTTTATATAACATGAGCCAATCATAAAGATTGCCTTCAGTGGAGACCTAATATTTGTCTTGACTAATTTCTGACTAAAACATTTTTTAAAACATTAAGAAAAAGAATAAGTATTCCCACCCAACGATATTAAGAACTTAACCTAAATTATTATCAGGATTCAGGTTATATAAGGCCAAATTGTCTTGAGAAACAACTTTCTTCATTTGATATAATAGTCTCTAGGTCCACCCATGTTGCAGCAAATGGCATTATTTCATTCTTTTTTTTATGGCTGAGTATTATTCCATTGTGTTTGTGCATTATTCCATTGTGTTTGTGTATATACATTATTCCATTGTGCTTGTGTATATTCCATTGTGTTTGTTTATATACACACACACACACACACACACACACACACACACACATATATATATATATATATATATATATATATATATATATTCCACATGTTTTTTATCCATTCATCTGTCAGTAGACATTTACATTGCTTCCATGACTTGGCTATTGTAAATACTCCTGCTATGAACATTGCAGTGCATGTATCTTTTCTAAATAGAGTTTTTGTTCTGGATATATCCAGGAGTGGGATTACTGGATCACATGGTAGCTCTATTTTTATTTTTTTAAGGAATTTCCATACAGTTTTCCATAGTGGCTGAACAAATTTACATTCCCACCGACAGTGTAGGAGGGTTCCCTTTTCTCCACACCCTCTCCAGCATTTATTATTTGTAGGTATTTTGATGATGGCCATTCTGACAGGTGTGATGTGATATCTCATTGTTGTTTTGATTTGCATTTCTCTAGTAGTGATGTTAATCTCTTTTCATGCGTCTGTTAGCTATCTGTATGTCTTCTTTGGAAAAATGTCTATTCATGTCTTCTGACCATTTTATGATTAAGTTACTTGCTTTTTGATATTTAGTTGTATGAGCTGTTTATATATTTTGGATATTAACCCCTTGTAAGTCACATCATTTGCAAACATTTTTGTACTTTCTGTAGGTTGTTTTTTCCTTTTGTTGATGATTTCCTTTGCTGTGCAAAAGCTTTTATGTTTAATTAGGTCCCATTTGTTTATTTTTGCTTTTGTTTCTTTTTTCCCCACACACTGGCCTGTATTTAACTTTTAAAATATTTGCTTTTGTTTCTTTTAACTTAGAAGACAGATCCAAAAATTATTGCTACAACTTATATCAAAGAGTGTTCTGCCTATGTTCTCTTCTAGGGTTTTTACTGGGTTCAGGTCTTATATTTGGTCTTTAATCTATTTTGAGTTTATTTTTGTATGGTGTGAGGAAATGTTCTAATCTCATTGTTTAACATGCAGCTGTTCAGTTTTCACAACACCACTTAATGAAGAAACTGTCTATTCTACATTGTACATGCTTACCTACTTTGCCATATGTTAATTGACCATAAGTATGCGGTTTTAATTCTGGGCTCTCTATTCTGTTCCATTGATCTATGTGTCTGTTTTTGTTCCAGTACTATGCTATTTTGATTACTGTAGCTTTGTAGGCTGAAGTCTGGGAGGGTGATACCTGAAGCTTTGTTCATTTTTCTCAAGATTACTTTGTAAATTTGGGGTCTTTTGTGGTTCCATATGAATTTTAGGATTATTTGTTCTAGTTCTTTGAGAAATGTCATAGGTATTTTTATAGAGATTTCATTAAATCTGTAGATTGCTTTCGGTAGTATGGACATTTTAACAATATTAATTCTTCCAATTCAAGAGCATGGGATATCATTCCATTTCTTTGTATCATCTTCAATTTCCTTTATCAATGTTTTATAGTATTCAGAGTACAGGTATTTCACCTCCTTGGTTAATTATATTCCTAAGTACTTAATTATTTTTGATGCAATTTCAAATCGGATTATTTTTTAGTTTCTCTTTCTGATAGTTTACAATTAGTGTACAGAAAAGCAACACATTTTTGTATATTAATCTTGTATCCTGCTACTTTGCTGAATTCATTTATTAATTCTAATATTTTGGGGGTGGAGATTTTAGGGTTTTCTATATAAAGTATAATGTCATCTGAAAATAGTGACAGTTTTACTTCTTTCCTTCCAATGAACTTTTATTCATTTTCTTATCTGACTGCTGTGGCTAGGACTTCCAATAATACGTTAAGTAGAAGTGGTGAGAGTGGGCATCCTTGCCCTGTTCCTAAATTTAGAGGAAAGGCTTTCAGCTTTTCACCATTGAGTATGATGTTAGCTGTGGGTTTGTCATAAATGGCCTTTCTTATGTTGAGATACGTTCTCTTTATACACACTTTCATAAGGGTTTTTATCATAAGGGTTGAATTTCATCAAACACTTTTTCTGCATCTCTTGAGATGATCATGTGGTTTTTGTCTTTTCTTTTGTTGACATGGTGTATCACATTGATTGATTTGCATATGTTGAAGCATCCTTGTGATCCTGGGATGAATCCAACTTGGTCGTGGTGTATGATGTTTTTTATGTGTTGTTGGATTCGGTTTGCTAGTATTTTATTGAGAATTTTTGCATCTATATTCATCAAAGGTTTTGGATTGTAATTTTTTTTTGGTAGTTTCTTTGTCTGTTTTTTTGTTTGGTATCAGGGAGATGGTGGCTTTATAAAATGTCTTTGGAAGTGTTCCTTCCTCTTCAATCTTTTGTAAGAATTTGAGAAGGATCGGTATGAGTTCTTCTTTGTATGCTTGGTTGAATTCATGTGTGAAGCCATCTGGTCCTGGACTTTTGTTTGTAGGGAATTTTTTTTTTTTTTTTTACAGATTCTATTTCACTTCTAGTGATCAGTCTGTTCAAGTTATCTATTTCTTCTTAATCCAGTTTTGCTGAGCTGTATGTTTCTAGAAACTTGTCCATTTCTTCTACGTTGTCGAATTGCTGATGTATAATTGTTCATAGTATTCTCTTACAGTTTTTTGTATTTCTGTAGCATCAGTTGTGATTTCTTCCCTTTCATTTCTTATTTTGTTTACTTGGGTCTTCTCTCTTTTCTCCTTGGTGAGCCTGGCCAGAGATTTGTCAATTTTTTTTACCCTTTCAAAGAACCGGCTCTTGGTTTTATTGATTTTTTCTATTGTTTTTTTAATCTCTATTTTATTTATTTCCTCTCTGATCTTTATTATTTCCTTCTTTCTGCTGACTTTAGGTTTTATTTATTCTTCTTTTTCTAATTCTTCTGGTGGTGGGTTAGGTTGCTTATTTGAGATTTTTCTTGTTTCTTGAAGAAGGCCTGTATCACTATGAACTTCCCTCTAAGAACTGCTTTTGCTGCATCTCATAGATTTTGTATGGTGTGTTTTCATTGTCATTTGCTTCAACATATTTTTTAATTTCTTCTTTGATTTCATTGTTTACCCATTGGATTTTTTTAGTAGCATGTTGTTTAGTCTCCATGGATTTGTTTTTCTCTCATTTCTTTTTTTTTCTAGTTTCATGCCATTATGGTCAGAAAAGGTGCTTGAAATAATTTCTATTCTCTTACATTTGTTGAGGCTTATTTAATGCCCTAGTATGTGGTCAGTCCTAGAGAATGTTCCATGTGCACTTGAAAAGAATGTGTATTCTGTTTTTTGGATGCAATGTCCTGAAAATATCAATTAAGTCTAATTGTTCTATTGTATCATTTAGGATCTCTGTTGCCTTATTTATTTTCTGTCTTGAAGCAATGCCCATTAATGTGAGTAGGGTGTTAAAGTCTCCTGCTATTATTGTATTCCCATAATTTTCTCCCTTTTTGTCTGTTAATATTTGTTTTATGCATTTGGGTGCTCCTATATTGAGTGCATATATGTTGACAAATGTAATATCCTCTTCTTGTATTGATCCTTTTATCATTATATTGTGTCCTTCTTTATCTTTCTTTCTACCCTTTGTTTTGAAGACTATTTTGTCTGATATGAGTATTTTGACCTCCGTTTTCTTGCTTTTTCTGTTTGCATGAAATATCTTTTTACATCCCCTCACTTTCAGTCTGTGTGTGTCTTTAGCCCTGAAGTGAGTCTCTTATAGGGAGCATATTGTAGGATTTTTTTTTTTTCTTAAATCCAATATGCCACTCCGTGTCTTTTGATTGGAGCATTTAGACCACTGACATTTAAGGTAATTATTGATGGATATGTATTTGTTGCCATTTTAAACCTTTTTTTCCCATTGATTTTATATTTCTTATTTGTCCCTTTCTTTTTCTTTTTCCTTTTGTGGTTCGATCATTTTCTTTTGTATTATTCTTGTGTTCTCTTCTTTTTGGTTTTTGTGAATCTATTGTATGTTTTTGATTTGTGGTTACCCTGTTTTTCCACCATGTTAACCCCTTCCTATATCTATATCTGCTTTAGACTGGTAATCATATAGACTCAAACACATTGTGGGAAAAAAAAATTTATATTTTGTTACTCTTATCTCCAATATTTTATGATTTTGATGTCTTCTTTTACATCTTCATGTTCATCCTTTTGCTGTTCATTGTGGTTATCATCACTTTCATAGAAATTTTTTTGATTCTTTTTTAATCTGTGTACTGGTTTATTTAAGTGATTTACTTTCCAATTGTGATTTCCTCTTTCCTATAGCTTCCTGCTGCTTTTTTATTTAGAGAAGACCTTTAATATTTCCTTTAGGATAGATTTAGTATTGCTGTAATCTTTTTAGTTTTTGCTTGTCTGAGAAATTCTTTATCTCTCCTTCTATTCTAAATGATAATCTTGCTGGGTAGAGTATTCTAGGTTGCAGTCTTTTCCCTTTCAGGACTTTAATAAATCTTGCCACTCCCTTCTGGCCTGCTATGTTTCTGCAAAGAAATCGCCTTATGGGGGTTCCCTTTTAATTAACTCTTTGTTTTTCTCCTGCTGCCTTTAGAATCCTCTCTTTATCTTTAACTTTTGCCATTTTGTTTTGGTGTAGGTCTGTTTGGATTCATCTTATTTGGGACCCTCTGTGCTTCCTGTACCTGGATATGTTTCTTTCTTTAGGTTTAGGAAGTTTTCATCCATAATTTCTTCAAATACATTTTCAATCCCCTTTTCTCTTTCTTCTCCTTCTGGGATCCCTATTATGTATAGATTCGCATACTTTATATTACACCATAGGTCTCTTATGTTGCTTTCTTTTTTTTTTTAATTTGGTTTTCTCTCTGCTGTCCCGATTGGGTGATTTCCATTATTCTGTCTTCCAGATGACTTATTTGTTCTTCTGCATTATTCATTCTGCTATTCATTGCCTTTAGCTCATCTTTCACATTGGCAAATGTGATTTTTAATACTTCTTGGTTCCTCTTTATAGTTTCTAGTTCCTTTTTACAGTAACCTTCATTTCTATCAATAGCCCTTCTTAATTCCTTCAGTATTTTCATTATCTCCTTTTCAAACTCGGTGTCTACTAGACTAAAGCGGTCTGTTTCATTGTTCTTTCAGGGGAATTATTTTGATCTTTTAATTGGGAGTGGTCCCTTTGCTTTTTCATTTGATTTATATTTGTCTTACTTCATGAGTTTAGGATAAACAGTTATTTACTGCAGTCTTGGAGGGCTATTTTTTATGTGGGAATGTCCTTGTGTGGCCTGTGTGGGTTTAATATTTTTGGTGCAAGGGCTGTTTTTAGTATGGATGCCTACCATCTCTTTCCTCAGTGTGTGCCAGCTATTATCCCCTTGATAGGGGGTGTGACTGGTGTCATGGTGACCAGAGCCTGCACTGGCTATTGAGTGGGGTCTCTTCTTTTTTCTGTGGTTGTCACTACCCTGTCAGGGGCAAGGTCTGCTCCCTAGTTATTAGAGTAGAAGCCCTTAGATCTGTTTCTGGGCTACAGTGTGAGATAGGTGCGACTGGATCACTCTCACTGGGAGAGGAGCCTCTGAGTATTCCTTTGCCAGAGTTGTCCACTGGGGAGTGTGCTCCATGGTGTTGCCTGTGTGTACTCACAAAGTACACTACTGTTGGCACTGCCACTGTCTCCACCTCCACTGTTGGAATGCAGGTAATCTGCCCTGGTTTCCCTCAGGTGCTGTGTTCACAAAGCTTCCAGCAGAGATCCTTAGGCACTGATCCACTGAAGAAGTCAGGTACCAGGAGCACAGTACCTGGACCTGCTGTGGGAGCTATGGAAGCAGCCTAGACCCTTGCCCTTCCTCTATGTGTACACTCCCACAAAGCCCACAGATGCTAAGGCTGGACCTCTCCCAGCCATGGGAGTATGTATTTTCCTGCTCCCAGAGCTCACAGAGGCAGCACTGAGAAAGAGGCTGCCATGGCAGGTCCAGCCCTTCCCTCACTTGTGCATTAACAGTGGGATTTCAATGGCTATGCATGTCTGCCATGAGCACTCCGAAAGTGAGGCTGCTATGGTAGGCCCTGACCCTCCCATCTTGTGCTCCTTAGCGATGGTTCACTTCTATGGCAGGGCCAGGCTTCCTCCATGTACACCCCTGGTTGCGGACTGTACCACACTCCAGCCCCATCAGGCTGTCTCTGTGTAGCCAACCCCAGTCTTCTCCTGAGGTCTGTCCTATAAAGCCCAAGGTTCCACACCCAGCCCCTGCATGTACCAGCAGATGTGTGTCTTGGTCTGGGGATTGCAGCAAGGTAGCAAGGATCCTCTGTGCCAGTCTCTCTCTGTTCTGCCTGACACCAACTGGCCATTGCACTCTCCTCCAAGCCTTTGAAGCTCCCTTTCTGTCCCAGCTGATCTCCCCACCAGTGAATGGGCTTCCCGGGGTGCGGGAACCTTTCCTCTTTTTCAGCCCCCTCTCAGGGGTACAGGTCCTGGCCCAATTCTTGTTTTCTTTTTTTATTTTGTCCTACCTGGTTACATGGAGATCTTTCTTGCACTTCTGAGTGTCTGATATCTTTTGCCAGCATTCAGTAAGTTCTCCTGTGAGAATTATTCCACATGTAGATGTATTTTTGATGTATTTGTGGGAAGAGGTGAGTTATACATTCTTCTATTCTGCCATGTTGATTCCTCCCCTAAAGTAATTATTGATAATATGTACTTATTGCAATTTTGTTACTTGTTTTCTTGTTGTTTTGGTAGTTCTTTTCTGATCATTACTTTTGCTTTTTATTTCTTCCCTTGTGGTTTGATGATTTTCTTCAGTAGCATGCTTGTGTTCCTTTCTTTTTAGTTTTTTTGTAACTATTGTAGGTTTTCACTTGTGGTTACCTTGAGGTTCATACATGTTGACCTATAACTATATATCTACTTATTTTAAATTGGTAGTCATTTAAGGTCACACACCTTCTAAACGTTCTATATTTTTTACTCTGTTCCCCTAGATTTTGTGTTTTTCATGCCATATTTTACAACTTCATGCTTATCCCTTATCCCTTATTTTAGTTATAGTTGCTTTTACAATTTGTGTGTGTGTGTGTTTTTAATCTTTGTACTGGCTTAAGTGTTCGATCTTCAGTCCTTACTATATATTTGTCTTTCCAAGTGGGATTTTCCCTTTCCTATAGATTCTTACTTCTTTCCACTTAGGACATTTTACCATTTCTTTTAGAATAGGTTTAGAGTTGATGAATTCTTTTAGTTCTTGCTTGTCAGAGAATGTCTTTATCTCTTTTATTCTAAATGATAATCTTGCTGGATAGGTTATTCTAGGTTACAGGTTTTTCTCTTTGAGCCCTTTGACTATGTCATGCTACTCCCTTCTGGTCTTCACAGTTTCTGCAGAGAAATCAGCTGATAGCCTTATGGGGATTCCCTTGTAATTAATTGTTTTTCTTGTGCTGCCTTTAGAATAATCTCTTTATCTTTAACTTTTGTTGTTCTAATTATATGCCTTGGAATGGGGGTCTATTTGGGTTCATCCTGCTTAGAACCCTCTGTGCTTCATTTACCTTGATATTTGTTCCTTTCTTCCTGTTTGGGAAATTTTCAGCCATAATTTCCTCGAACCCTTTTTTTTTTTTTTTTTTTTTGCGGTACGTGGGCCTCTCACTGTTGTGGCCTCTCCCGTTGTGGAGCACAGGCTCCGGACGCACAGGCTCAGCGGCCATGGCTTATGGGCCTAGCCACTCCGTGGCATGTGGGATCTTCCCGGACCAGGGCATGAACCCATGTCCCCTGAATCAGCAGGCAGACTCTCAACCACTGTGCCACCAGGGAAGCCCCCTCGAACACATTTTTGATCACCTCTCTCTTCTCCTTCTACAGAAAATATGCAAGTGTTTGTACACTTAATGTTATCACAGAGACCTCTTAAATTGTTTTCATTTTTTAAAATTTGTGTTTCTTTTTGCTGTTCTGATTGGGTCATTTTGATTATTCTATCTTCTAGACCACTTATGCATTTTTCTGTATCATTTAGTCTGCTATTCATTCCTTCTAGTGTGTTTTTTTATTTCAGCTATTGCATTCCTCATTTCTGATTGGGTCTTTTTATATTCTCTAGTTCCTTATTAAAGTATTCACTGTGTAAATCAATTTTCCCCCCTTAATTCATTTAACATTTTTATTACCTATGCTTTCAATATTTTATCTGGTAAATTGTTTACTTCTGTTTCATGATTTATTTTTTCAGGGCTTTTCTTCTGTTCCTTCAATTGAGAGTACTTCCTCTGCTTTTCCATTTTTCTTACCTTTCTCTGCCTCTACGAATTTAGGTGAAACACTTACCTATTGTGGTCTTAAAAAGTTGATTTTATGTGGGGGCCTCCCTATGCAGACTGAGTGTGCCCAATGCCTTTGCTGGGAGAGCTAGGTATGATTTGGATGCAAGTAAAATCCTTCCTCAGGGTGTGCTGGCAGCTATCAACTAGATAGGAGGTGGAGCAGGAGATGAAAGGGATAGAGCTGGAGCTGGGTATGAGGTGGGACTTCCCCTCTGCTCAGTGGCCATTACCACTGTATCAGGGGTGGGGTCTCATCCCAAGTTGCTGCAGCAGAAGCCCTGAGGATTGGACCCAAGCTGGTTCTGTTCCCTTTAACTATGTGTTTTTTACTCTCCCTGTACCAGAACTTTGCCCCACAGGGGGTGAGTGAAGAAACAAGTGAGACCTGTGTGGGCTCTCAGCTTGTGTAGGCCACAGAGGTCCAATGAGCTGCCTATGCAGCCACCCACTGCTCTGCTCGCAGTCTTGGGTGCAAGTCCCCTTTGGTTCTCACAGTCAATCACTGCCCCGAACCTCTGCTTCCCTCAGCCTGTTGTGGAATTTTTCCACAGGCCAGATGGGGCCCACATGGCCTCTGGCCATGTATCAGGGATAAGCTGTGGTGAAGTGGTCACTGTGAGAGCTCTGGGCTGCTTCTGACATTTTGCTTGAGTAAGTATCAACAATGGCCTCTGCTGCTTCACCCAGTCTTTGTTCCAGGACTGGGTCATCTCTGCGTCCCACTGTTGAGTCTTTTCCCCAGTCATGGCCATCCCATATCTAGTGCTATGCTGTGATGTGGAGTGAGCAGGGCCTGAGCATTCGCTTGGCTTTGGCTAGGGTGTGTGATTGGGCAGTCATGGGAAACCAGACAGCTGCTAGAGCAGACCTCTCTCCACCCTGCCTCAGGTGCGAGTGTGCATATGCTCTTCATGAGTGGAGTCCAGGATTCTCACTGGCCTTCTATTAGTCTCAATGGTCCTCCAACCAGAGAAGAGGGCTTGTCTCCTCCACTTAGGACCCCAGGACTGGGGTGCCCAATCTGTGGCTCGAGGTGCTCACTCCCCAAGGTGGATGTCAACCTGTGTAATCTCCCTTTTCCTCTGAGTCCCCTCCCAGGGGCACAGATCCTGACCCAATCATATTTCTCCCCTTCTTACCTGATTATGTGTGTATCTTTCTTACAGCTGTGGTTGTACAGGAGTCCTTCTGCCAGTTTCCACTTAGTTTTAGGAAGTAAGTGATTAGTAGTGTCCATGAGAATATCTAATAGTTCAACTGAAATAGGGAAGTACAAATCAAACCCCTCAAACTTTCCTAGAAATAGGATCAATCAATTGGAAGAAAGGAAAAAAAAAAACAACAACGAAGAAAGCATAGACAATAATTATTTTCCTTATATTTCCAAACTTTCCGTGAATGTAGATTTTGAAAAACACGTTTAAGACAGAAACATTTATAAAAGAGGAAATAACTTTCATCTTTGGCCAAAGATAAAGGACAGGCAATAGAAGAAAGAAGAAAGTATGTAAGTGGCCTTTGATATTTATTCCAGGTTATGTAAGAGTTTTGTCATAGTAGGCACTCAATAAATGTCTCTTGAATGAGAACAAATTATTGGTTAATTAATGGAATATTAAATGCTTTCTTCATGTCATAACATTTCAAGAATAGTGAGGTTCATTTTGTTGTTGTTGTTGCTTTTCCATGTGTTTACTTCTAAAACTGGCATAAAGGTGGGATAATTAATATCACCCTACCTCATACTCATGGCAACTTGCTCTCCTGTACAGCTAACTGAATGTTGGACTGGGAGATATCTCTTGCTGAACTAAGGAATACTTAAATTTGAGACTAAGCAAGTCTTTTCACATTCCCTTCAATTTTCTCATCTATAAAATAAGTTTCATTTTAATTAAAGATCTATCAGATTTAATTTTTTCATCTCAGACAAACTGTTTTTCAATGCTTCCTGTCCTTGTTTCCAGAATAAAATACCAGGACTAAAATTAGGAAATTCTTATTTGTATGTATTTCTATTTGCATACATTTCTTGAATAGTCATAAAAATAATGTTTTTGCATCTACCTGTCTGAAGTAGATAAAATAATTTCAGATACTTGAACTTCTCTTCCTGCTTTCCTAGATTCTTGTTTCTGTATAGCTGTCCTTTATAAGGATGCTAATATCAGTTCTGGCTCACTAACCCCTTTCCTTTCCCTCAGTCCTATCACCCCACTGATAGTATGCCCACTGATGTCTACTAACAATTATGTTAAGTTTTGCAGTTATGGTGACTGGGGTGTACAAAAGGGAGCAGACATTGAATAAGATGATTACTATTGTTTGAGCACTTTATAGATTAGAAACACCACAGATATCAGTCAGATGTGACTGGGATAATATCAGAAACAAGGATTGTACATTCAGATTATAATGAGTAGAGACATCAACAGTCAAATCTCTTGATATGGACCAAATAATAAGAGAATTGTAATCATACAGAACTACCTCTTGTCCTTAAAGTATAACTCCAGAAATCAAGAATGGAAACCTATTTCAAAAAATACTATATTCATTTATTAAATCATCATTTTCTTGGTTTCAAGATCAGCTGTAGGACACAAATAAATGCAAGAAAAGAAGCAAAACAATAAAGCTGGATGTAGGGAGGTATAAATTTAAATAAACCTCATTCTACATGCATTTTGTTGTGGTACCTAACATCTAAATTTATTTCCTACATTAAGCAAGAAATAAAAGTGTGCAATTAAATCAGATTAAATTCATTTTGAGTATTCTGTTGGTCACTTTGTGCAATAAAGGGGGGGAGTACATGCTATTTCTTTGGAGAAAATCTGTCCTACTATTGCAACATCAACACTCAAGTTAATGCCAACAAGACCAAATGAATTGCTTTTAAAATGTCATGAGCCGGAGGAGTTTCAAGATGGCGGAGGAGTAAGACACGGAGATCACCTTCCTCCCCACAAATACATCAGAAATACATCTACGTGTGGAACAACCCCTACAGAACACCTACTGAACACTGGCAGAAGACCTCAGACCTCCTGAAAGTCAAGAAAGTCCCCACGTACCTGGGTAGGGCAGGGGTGCAGAGGGCAAAGTGGAGAGATTCCCGCACAGAGGATCGGTGCCGACTGGCACTCACCAGCCCGAGAGGCTTGTCTATTCACCTGCCGGGGCGGGCGCGGCTGGAAGCTGAGGCTCAGGCTTCGGTCGGATCGCAGGGAGAGGACTGGCGGTGTGAACACAGCCTGAAGGGGTTAGTGCGCCACGGCTAGCCGGGAGGGAATCCGGGAAAAGTCTGGACCTGCCGAAGAGACAAGAGACTTTTTCTTCCCTCTTTGTTTCCTGGTGCGCGAGGAGAGGGGATTAAGAGCACTGCTTAAAGGAGTTCCAGAGACGAGCACGAGCCGTGGCTAAAAGCGCAGACCCCAGAGACGCGCATGAGACGCTAAGGCTGCTGCTACAGCCACCAAGAGGCCTGTGTGCAAGCACAGATCACTATCCACCACCTCCCGGCAGTCTGTGCAGCCCGCCACTGCCAGGGTCACGTGGTCCAAGGACAACTTCCCCGGGAGAACGCACAGCGTGCCTCAGACTGGTGCAACGTCACGCTGGCCTCTGCTGTTGCAGGCCTGCCCCGCACACCGTGCCCCTCCCTCCCCCCCGGCCTGAGTGAGCCAGAGCCCCCAAATCAGCGGCTCCTTTAACCCCGTCCTGTCTGAGCGAAGAACAGATGCCCTCAGGCAACCTACACTTAGAGGCAGGGCCAGATCCAAAGCTGAACCCCGGGAGGTGTGCAATCAAAGAAGAGAAAGGGAAATCTCTCCCAGCAGCCTCAGAAGAAGTGGATTAAAGCTCCACAATCAACTTGATGTACCCTGCATCTGTGGAATACCTGAATAGACTACGAATCACCCCAAATTGAGGAGGTGGACTTTGAGAGCAATGATATATATATATTTCCCCCTTTTTCTCTTTTTGTGAGTGTGTATGTGTATGCTTCTGTGTGTGGATTTGTCTGTATAGCTTTGCTTTTACCATTTGTCCAAGGGTTCCGTCTGTCCGTTTTTTTGTTTTTGTTTTTGTTTTAAGTATAGTTTTTAGGGCTTGTTATCATTGGTGGATTTGTTTTTTTGGTTGGTTGCTCTCTTATTTATTACTTTAAAAAATTCAATAATTTTTTTTTTAGTTTTTATTTTAATAACTTCATTTTATTTATCTTCCTCTTTCTTTTTTTTTTTCCTCCCTTTTCTTCTGAGCCGAGTGGATGACAGGCTCTTGGTGCTCCAGCCAGGCATCAGGGCTGTGCCTCTGATGTGTGAGAGCTAAGTTCAGGACATTGGTCCACAAGAGACCTCCCAGCTCCACATAATATCAAACGGCAAAAATCTCCCAGAGATCTCCATCTCAATGCCAAGACCCAGCTCCTCAATGACCAGCAAGCAACAGTGCTGGACACCCTACGCCAAACAACTAGCAAGACAGGAACACAACTCCACCCATTAGCAGAGAGGTGCCTAAAATCATAATAGGGCCACAGACACCCCAAAACACACCACCAGACGTGGACCTGCCCACCAGAAAGACAAGATCCAACCTAATCCACCAGAACACAGGCACTAGTCCCCTCCATGAGGAAGACTACACAACCCACTGAACCAACCTGAGCCACTGAAGGCAGACACCAAAAACAATGTGAACTACGAACCAGCAGCCTGCGAAAAGGAGACCCCAAACACAGTAAGTTAAGCAAAATGAGAAGACACAGAAACATACAGAAGGTGAAGGAGCAAGGTAAAAACCCACCAGACCTAGCAAATGAAGAGGAAATAGACAGTCTACCTGAAAAAGAATTCAGAATAATGATAGTAAAGATGATCCATAATCTTGGAAATAAAATGGAGAAAATACAAGAAACATTTAACAAGGACCTAGAAGAACTAAAGAACAAACCAATAATGATGAACAACACAATAAATGAATTAAAAATTCTCTAGAAGGGATCAATAGCAGATTAACTGAGGCAAAGAACGAATAAGTGACCTGGAAGATAAAATAGTGGAAATAACTACTGCACAGCAGAATAAAGAAAACAGAATGAAAAGAATTGAGGACAGTCTCAGAGACTTCTGGGACAACATTAAACACACCAACATTCGAATTATAGGGGTCCCAGAAGAAGAAGAGCAAAAGGGACTGAGAAAATATATGAAGAGATTATAGTTGAAAACTTCCCTAATATGGGAAAGGAAATAGTTAATCACGTCCAGGAAGCACAGAGAGTCCCATACAGGATAAATTCAAGGAGGAAACATGCCAAGACACATATTAATCAAACTATCAAAATTAAATACAAAGAAAAAGAATCAGAAGCAGCAAAGGAAAAACAACAAATAGCACACAAGGGAATCCCCATAAGGTTAACAGCTGATCTTTCAGCAGAAACTCTGCAAGCCAGAAGGGAGTGGCAGGACATATTTAAAGTGATGAAAGGGAAAAACCTGCAACCAAGATTGCTCTACACAGAAAGGACCTCATTCAGATTCGACAGAGAAAATAAAACCTTTACAGACAAGCAAAAGCTAAGAGAATTCAGCACCACCAAACCAGCTTTACAACAAATGCTAAAGGAACTTCTCTAGACAGGAAAAACAGGAGAAGGAAAAGACCTACAATAAAAAACCCAAAACAATTAAGAAAATGGTAATAGGAAAATACATATTGATAATTATCTTAAATGTAAATTGATTAAATGCTCCAACCAAAAGACATAGACTTGCTGAATGGATACAAAAACAAGACCCGTATATATGTTGTCTACAAGAGACCCACTTCAGACCTAGGGACACATAAAGCAGAAATATAGATCAATGGAACAGGATAGAAAGCCCAGAGATACACCCATGCACATGGTCACCTTATCTTTGATAAAGGAGGCAAGAATATACTGTGAAGAAGAGACAGCCTCTTCAATAAGTGGTGCTGGGAAAACTGGACAGCTACATGTAAAAGAATGAAATTAGAACACTCCCTAACACCATACACAAAATAAACTCAAAATGGATTAAAGACCTAAATGTAAGGCAGACACTATCAAACTCTTAGAGGAAAATATAGGCAGAACACTCTATGCCATAAATCACAACAAGATCCTTTTTGACCCACCTCCTAGAGAAATGGAAATAAAAACAAAAGTAAACAAATGGGACCTAATGAAATTTAAAAGCTTTTGCACAGCAAAGGAAACCATAAACAAGATGAAAAGACAATCCTCAGAATGGGAGAAAATATCTGCAAATGAAGCAACTGACAAAGGATTAATCTCCAAAATTTACAAGCAGCTCATGCAGCTCAATATCAAAAAAACGAACAACTCAATCCAAAAATGGGCAGAAGACCTAAATAGACATTTCTCCAAAGAAGATATACATATTGCCAACAAACACATGAAAGGATGCTCAACATCACTAATCATTAGAGAAATGCAAATCAAAACTACAATGAGATATCATCTCACACCAGTCAGAATGGCCATTATCAAATAATCTACAAACAATAAATGCTGGAGAGGGTGTGGAGAAAAGGGAACCCTTTTAAACTGTTGGTGGGAAAGTGAATTGATACAGCCACTATGGAGAACAGTATGGAGGTTCCTTAAAAAACTAAAGATAGAACTACCATACGACCAAACAATCCTACTACTGGGCATATACCCTGAGAAAACCATAATTCAAAAAGAGTCATGTACCACAATGTTCATTGCAGCTCTATTTTCAGTAGCCAGGACATGGAAGCAACCTAAGTGTCCATCAACACATGAATAGATAAAGAAGATGTGGCACATATATACAATGGAATATTACTCAGCCATAAAAAGAAACGAAATTGAGTTATTTGTGGTGAGGTGGATGGACCTAGAGTCTGTCATACAGAGTGAAGTAAGTCAGAAAGAGAAAAACAAATACCGTGTGCTAACACACCTATATGGAATCTAAAAAACAAACAAAAAAAATGGTCATGAAGAACCTAGGGGCAAGACAGGAATAAAGACACAGACCTACTAGAGAATGGACTTGAGGATACGGGGAGGGGGAAGGGTAAGCTGGGACAAAGTGAGAGAGTGGCATGGACATATATACAGTACCAAATGTAAAATAGATAGCTAGTGGGAAGCAGCCGCATAGCACAGGGTGATCAGCTGGTGCTTTGTGACCACCTAGAGGTGTGGGATGGGGGGGTGGGAGGGAGGGAGATACAAGAGGGAAGAGATATGGGGATATATGTATATGTATAACTGATTCACTTTGTTATAAAGCAGAAACTAACACACTATTGTAAAGCAATTATATTCCAATAAAGATGTTAAAAAAAAATGTCATGAGCCTACATTTTCTCTTTCAAGGCCACTAACAGCAAAAGAATTTTAAGAAAAACCATCAAAAGGAGGTAACCCTGCACAGGAAAAGGACTGAAAGTCATGTAACATAGACAAAATACCATTCAAAACATAAAGAAATATCATAAATCATCATTTAATCACTCAAAATGTACAATGTTATGAGATTCTAGGTTGCTTTTTATTAAAAATTAATATATTGTTTGAAATATTATTAATTACTTGAAATATTTTGGATATTTCAGGTCATGTTATAGTTACCTTGCTCTTAAGGAAAAAGGAATTTGTATTTAAAAACTAGTTTCCACAAAAAATGACTTCAAGTAATAAAAATATTTTAAAATGATAATAACATATTAGGAGAGTTATTACAGCAAATTGTTGAAGTAAGGTAAAACATCTGTTATTATGAAATAAAAAGTTTCTAGAAGAGGATAGAAAAGAAAGGGAGTTCACATATACTAAGCTTTCGTGTAAAACACTGTGCTATTCCTTTCTCATTATTTTAATTTATCAAAAAAAAAAAAAAAAAAAAGAGCATTAAATGAACAACTGCTCCAGAGTTAAAGGTGGGGAAGGCAGAGTTCAATGTACACAGCATGAAAGCATGAATAACTGGAGTTTAGCCTATCATATATTTTAAGCAGTAAATAACATGTTCATGCGCAATATGGGCACGAATAAGCTCCGTAGAACTATCTGAATTACCTGGGTGAAGTCTCAGAGTTCATCAGGTCATTTTTATTTATAAGGATATCAGCTTGATAGAGAGAGTGTATATGCAGGAATCACATGTTACAGTAGGGACTAGTTTCCAATGAGGCACTTTGTTAAGGCATGTTTTATTTCTCTCTCAACTGTGGTGCCTGGAGATGTGGCAGGGCAGTACAATTTTCTGAATTAAGTAGATAATTAAAAATGCATGTAAAAGACAAATATTGGGCTTCCCTGGTGGCGCAGTGGTTGAGAGTCCGCCTGCCGATGCAGGGGACACAGGTTCGTGCCCCGGTCCGGGAAGACCCCACATGCCACGGAGCGGCTGGGCCCGTGAGCCATGGCTGCTGAGCCTGCGCATCCAGAGCCTGTGCTCCGCAACGGGAGAGGCCACAACAGTGAGAGGCCCGCGTACCGCAAAAAAAAAAAAAAGACAAATATTGTTTCAGATCAGGAGTGTCTGTACAGTTGTAAATATATCTAAGACTCCCCAACCATCTCCAGAAATTCTAAACTAATCCATATTTAGATAAGCCTGTGATAACAAATACCAAATACCAGCTATAATGTTTACTTTAATGATTGGTTCTTGCCAGGAAATAAATTACTAAACGTGTACTACTGTGATGTTGGGGAAGCTAGTAAAGTAGTAGAGGTGGCACTAGGCCTCTCTCTGACCAGACAATGATGCTAAAGCTGGCTGCATGCCAAACTGCTGAGCTACACCCAGGCCAGCAAGGGTGGCACCAGCACACATTGTAAACCATTAGATAAGACAGGGAGTAAGTCATGTGACTTCTTGCACCTTGAGGGTTTGGCCAGTTCCCTGGGATCAAGAACATGCCACCACTTATGAGTTAAGACCAAGCCATTTATGACAATAACCAGAGCTGCAAACTTGCACGTAGGTTGATTGTCATCAGCCTGTGGCCTGGTGCTAAAAGCTGGGGTCCTTCGAGTGGCAAAATGAAGTCTCACGTGTGGGGTGGATGCACCGCCTGGGACCTTCCCAAATGGGACTCCAGATTGCTGTTCAAGGGACTTCCCAGCACTGCTTGGATCTGGATGTAGCTGCTTCCCCAATTTGGTGATGTATAAACCTGCCTTTACTATTCTTTCTTAGTTAGTTATACTACCCTTTTCTTAATTAGTATACTGCAAACTTTGTTAATTCAATAAACTCTCTCTAAATTCTTATTTAACTGAGTGTAGAGTGGTTATTTTGCCAGTGAGTCCTATGAACCTTGAAACCAAAAGTAAGGCTTTTGGCAAAACATGTGACACTCAAGACTGTGACATTCAAGATTTTTCATAGATAGCGCTTCCCTTTGCTGACTACCCTTTCTCTTTACTCTGAATTATTACCTAAATCTTGTTTATAGAAGTTGCACTAGATAAACATTTAAGTCAACAACTGAATATGGTCAAATCAGTCCATTACTGCTTCCAAGGTAACTCAAGGGCTTAGAAAGTATTACAATGTCTTCCTGACATGTGCTAAACTTGGTTAACAGAGGGCAGATAGCTCTTTAAATAGTTTATAAAATACTTAAAAAAAAAAAAAAGCATTTATGAACCTTAAAATTTTTGTTTCAGATCTGTGGGGAAATAAAAGATTATTCCATAAATGGTGTTAGAAAAAGAGGGCAGTAACCTGGAGAAAAACAAAATGTGGGATTTTTACCTCACCTTTACTCTAAAATAAGTCTCAAATAAATTGATTTTTTAACATAAACATAAAATTACTAGAAGAAAATTAGTTTACTTAATCATTCTCCTCTCCTTTTTAAAAATAGAAACTGAGCAGAAAATGCATCTAAGTATATTTCAAAACGCAGAAGCTATAAAGAAAACACATTGATAAATCAACTACATAAAAATATAAACAATCTTCTTTGCTCAAAACACCCTAAACAAAGAAAAGATTAAAAGACAGATTGAGAAAATTTGGGGAATTCATATAAAATGCTAAAGTTTACTTTCTGGAATGAAAAGTTCCTACAAATAAATAAGAAATAGACCAACGGACAAATTGAAAAATGGCAAAAGATACGAATTGACATTACCAAGAAAAAAAAATGGCTCTTAGAAAATAAACATGCTCAAAATCACTCATGATAGGAGGTATAAAAATTAAAGCTGCCAGATCATGTTTCACCCCTGAGCAATAAAATAACTGGAAAACACTGTGATGGAGTATGTGTAGGAAACAGTCATTCTCATACGTGCAGCTGGGTAGGAAATTGGTGCCAGCTTGGTGAACAGCAATTTTGGGAATATGTATTAAAATTTTAATGTATATGTTTGTTCACCCAGCAATTACACCCATAGGTCTTTTTCTTAATACATATAAAATTGCATACATTAAAATGATGTATATTCCCTGCAGTTTTGTTTATAATACCAAAAAACTGGAATTTTTAAGTTCATTATTTTATTCCATTCATCAGGAAAACCCAAAGCATGTTTCTTTCCTATAACATTTTGATGATCTAATTCCTCTATCCCTTTTCCTTCCAAGCAATCTTTGTTTTAAAAGAATTGTGCATCTTTTCCAGTCCTTTCTTCTTACTCACATTCTTACCATTTTTCTTTTCCTTAATAGCTTTTTGCCGTAATAATTCATTTTCATTAATGATTTTTGTGTTCTCCCAAGCATAGTTATAGCAGAAGGGCAATTAAAACCTTGGGCATGACTGTCAGCACTTCTTTCCCTTAACTCCAGGTCTGTAGTCTGTTCTAAATTAGAACCAGTTCTGCATTCTGAAATATATTGGCCTAGAACATTTTATCACAGGCATTCTTTTTTTTTTTTTTTGATATTGCAGACATTCTTGAATGGGAAAAAATTGTGGGCTAGTTAAATAACTTATGGTACACATATAAAACAGAATATTATACAACCATTTAAAAGAAAGACAGATATACAGTGACTTCTATGTCAGGACTTCCAAGAGAATAAAAGCAAGAAGCAAAATAGTGTGTATAATATGCATCGTGAACATATATTACAATTTGAAAAAAAGCTGGATCTACTGGATGTACATTTATAATATATATATGGTACATATATGTACAATACACACACACACACACACACACACACACACACACACACCAGGCATTGTTTTTAGAGTCTTTTGCTTCTAACTCCCGCTGAACTTCATGAGACATTCACTGTGGTAGGCAGCTTGGTGCAGAAGAAAGAACTAGAATCAGAATAAGAAGCTCTGTATGCAAGTCTCAGCTTTGACATTTATTGACCATATAATCCCGGATAAGTACTCTAACCTCTCTTTGTCTCAGTTTACCTCACAAAGATAAAACCTTATTTTAATGAAAGACAGTGTGTCCTAGTCAGTCAAGTCATGGGATTTGAGGCTACAAACCTAAGTCTAAGGTTTTGCTCTGTTAGTTCTTGGTTTTGTGTCCTTGACAAGTGACAAGCCATTTACACTTAATTTTCATAATTTATAATATGAGGATAATGTCTATGTCCTAGCAGTGCCAATGAAGACACTGAGGTTCAGAAAGTTTAAATGATTTGTTTAGAGACATAAGATTGTTACAGACAGAAAAGACTAAAGCTGTTGTCTGCTTAATTTTAATAACCTATTCACGAGTATATTTTCAAACAGAATTTCCTTGATAGAAATATAATAAGATAAGTACACACATAAATTTTCTTAAATTGCTCTTGATTAACATGAATATTGTAGTTATAATTATATAACTTAAAAGAATCTTACATACTTTGGGGATTTACAATATGTTGACTTTAGAGTTACTTATTAACATTTAACTTCCTTAAAAACAGTAAAAGCTTGAAACATCATATCATTCATTTTTATGACACAATTTTCACATATCTTTAAAATGAAGTATTATTTAGCAAAATAATTTGAAAATTAAAATACATAGGATTTAATTTTGTATTGGATTCTTGTGGGAGATAGGGTTTTGGAGATAACCCTCAGGATAACTAAAGATAAATAGCACAACATGGACTGGAAATTAGTAACTTGAAATATTTTAGCTTTGGTCAAGAGCATATAGCCCTTTCCATGCATTCTTTAATTTCAATTTGTTTTGGAATATTTGAAATAACTAATATTTGCTTTCCTCACATTAAAACAGTACAACAAACACTATATAATAAACATGACTGTGGCTGGAGAACATCAGCAATTCACAGTTAATCTGGCTAAGAAACTGTACACTAATTCATACAAATGGTTATCTTGAAGAAGTCATATTTAGAGCATGAATGTAAAATACATCCAGTGCCAAACCCAAATTTAAGGCTACCAAATAGTTTTGTTGTTTAAATTTTCCCTTTGTCCCACTACCATCACATTCATTTAGTAAGTTTATTTTATCAGGATGAACTTACACCTCATCCTTACTATCTAAAAGATATATTTTCACAAACATAAACATCAGTCAGAAATCAAAGTTAGATTATGGAAAGTCCTTTGAACAAAGACAGAAAACTAAAGGGAATAGATGACAGTACCATATGCCCATAATTACTAAAAAATAAATTTTGAAAGCCTAATTGATAGAAAAACATAATTCAATAGGATTATTGAAGATCAGAGTAGAAAAAAGTCTTAGTACAATGTAGTGAACTATAAAAGGAATTCTTTCCATTCAGGTGAAAGATGTTTTAAGTAAAAGACTAAAAAATGAAATAAACAGCACTACAGGATGGACCATAGACATTTATTTAAGGCCCAAGTAAATAACCATAATACATTCCTTACTTCCAAGCTCTGCCCAGAATTTAGAAACTTATATTTGAGAAAACATTTCAAGATCTAGTGAGCATTCTTGGTCACTGAGTTACAACATGTTCTTAACTACTGAACCTATGCAATAATTAATGATAAGATGTAGATCAAGAATATCTATTTATTGAATCAAAGACATACCAAGTTTACTTTTATTTGTTAAGCAAATATAAATGAAATAAAGCCACACATTAAAGGGTTGTTAGCAGTGGTTTTGGTTTTTTATAGGCTTGCTGGGTAAAGATCCAAATTTGATGATGCTTGATAGTACTGTTTACCCTCTATCACCTATTCAGTTCACAACTCCTAGAATAAACATGTCTTGAATATCCTAAATGATTGTGAAGTGAAGGAGTTACATAATTTTAAGAAATAACAAGGCAATATACATGGTATTATGTGGTTTCAGCATACATACTCATAAATTTCTCCAAAAGTAGATAAAAAGCATTCTGATTGTGATTTATAAAGATGCTTTCCACAGCATTCTTTACTTCCTTTGTCAAAATTGTTGCGACTGTCATGTGTTTTTTAATACTATCAATAGAATAAACTTAAATGTAATTATTGGATATTATGCCTTCCAGGATAATGTCTTCAAATGTGGAACTTCAAATGAAGACTTAAAGAAGGGCATGTAAGAGTCCCATGGAAAATAATTTGTTTACACAAAGACTTAAGCAATCAGATTTGAAGGCAATCATATTATCACAATAGGCAAACTACCAGAAGCTATTAACAGATGTCCCAAGCCATTCTCTGAGGCTATCTGTTATAGCCTTGTTATAGCCTTGATAACCTTGTTATCAAGGTTTAAAAAAAAAATCAAAGGGAGAATTATTTTCAGTTTTTAAAGAGTAATAGATATTTCCTTAAAACATTAATATGTACCAAGTATTGCATCACTATAACTGTATAGAGACAAAACTCATTCAAAGGTTCACTTAAAATGGGTACTTTTTATTGTATATAAATTTCCTCAAAATAAAGTTGCATTTAAAAAGTTTATAGGGATTAGAGAAGCACTGTGAATAAGAATCTAAGACTCACCCATATTTGGTGGCCAGGGTCATGAACTCCTCCCAAATTCAGCTGTGAAGACTTTCACAAACATGCCTTCATCAAGCTAACCATCATTAATTCTGTTTCAGTATATACCAAACTTGAGTGGTCATAAAAAGGCCTGTGTAATTGTTAAACACATAGATTTCCGGGTCCACACATAGATTTTAAGACCTATCAAATCTGCATGTTTAACATCTATACCACATGATTCCTAGAATTTGCACATTTGAGAAACAGGGCTTTTGTTTCTCCAGTCCTTCTTAATAATCATTTTTCTACTCAGTTTTTCAAGTGAAATCTTCCAGCTCAAATTTCTATTACTCTGTGAACTGTCCCAAGTTTTATGGACCTCTGCTTTCCAGAATTCCAGATATTACGGTATGCACTGACAACATCCTAATCAGGAATTCAAAAAAGAACAAATTCAATAAAAGACTAAAGATCTCCTACTTTGGTTCATTACATCAGGTAATGAAGTGAAAGAAAAGAAGAATATGGCATCGGCTTCCAATGTCACCTTCCTAGGTATAACAGCAATAAAGCTACGTACTTTGCTCAAAAACAAAGAAAAAGCTTCAAGCATTTTGAAAGCGATTTAATTTACTAATTTAAAAAGGGAACTGTAGGATGTCAAGCAACTACTGATTTTGAGTCCAAAGGAATGCATTATAATACCCACTTGTTTTGGTTATGAACACTTATTCAGGTTAAATGTACAGTGAATACAGCTCTCATTGAATAATGGGGCCTCACTAATTTTAACTATTTTTGTCATCTTCCCCAATTCCAAATTACTGAATCATTTCAATTATGGTTACAGAAAGTTGTCCAAACTGAGTACAGATGCTGACAAATGCCTGAAATTTCTGAACTCAGAATAGGAATGACCAGAGAAGCAGCCTCCTGGTTTGTTATCAGCAAGGCTTATTTATGTTTTACTAAAATAGTGGTAAAGAAGGCACATAAGAATCACTTGGAATACCCACAAAAAACAGACCCCTGGAACCTGCCCCAGAAATAATGGATCCAAATCTTAAAGGCAGTGGCCCAAGAATCTATTTCAACTAGGCAATTCCTAGGCAATTCATATGCTGAAACAGTTTGGGGAATCTCTTTACATTTTAAGAACTCTAAAGCTGTTCAAGACAGGATTATTCTGCTATCACTGAAGTCACAACGACTATGTTATGACACAGAAGCACAGATGGATCTGAGTGTTATGTTGATTTTCTATAAAATCATTTCTTCCAAAGTAAACAAATAATAAGAGAATCATCAGAAAACCTTCCTCAGCACCATCTGACATTGATTTTTGGCTACAACTTTGTGGCTACTCATTAACACCACAAACTGAAAGAAGCGATAAATTTTTCCTTGAATGACACAATTGCTAAAGCATCGTCACTCACTTGTTAGTCAACTGTTAAATATATATATATTGTGTGTGTATATATATATATATTCCTCCTTCTCTCCCTTCGTCCTCTCCATCTGTCCACACACAGAAGCAGTTTTTCAAAAGTATTTCCTGGCTGGCAAAACTGAGTTGGTAGTAAGGAAGAGGAGGGGTCTTACAAATGTAAGAACAGTGATGCAAAGTTTTTAAATTTTAACATCATCACAAATATTGAGGAAACTGGGAAAAAGGGACCAGATAAGTAAGAAGTAACAAGACACCATTTTGTTGAGATCTTTTTGTTCTTTATCTGTCTATACATAATATTCTGTTTCCTGCCTACCATTGCTCTCTTTCTTCTCTCTTCCTGAATCCTGACTTTTCATTCTACTGTACACACTTTTCTCGTTTTTGCATTTATTAATCCATATGTAGTATGATCATTTTATCTTCAGGTGAACAGTTTATCAAATTTTTACAGTATGTACTTTAAGTATTTTGGAGGACAAGATTTGACATAAAACTGATTCCACTTAATAACAAGCCATATTATAACAGCATTTACCTCTGCTTGTTTTAAATTGATCTTTCTCCAGTACACAAATCCTATGATAATCAGCCATAAAAATGATTAGATAAGACACATAATTAGGGGTCAGCTTTTCTGCACATGGCTGGAAACACGTGATTTTACGAGGCACATGCGTTAATTAAAACACAAGACTCAGAATACAGATACAGGGACTTCCCTGGTGGCGCGGTGGTTGGGAGTCGGCCTGCCGATGCGTGGGGGGCACGGGTTCGTGCCCCGGTCTGGGAGGGTCCCGCGTGCCGCGGAGCGGCTGGGCCCGTGGGCCGTGGCCGCTGGGCCTGCGCGTCCCGGGCCTGTGCTCCGCGGCGGGAGGGGCCAGGGCAGTGGGAGGCCCGCGTGCCGCAAAAACAAACAAACAAGAAAAACTAATACATTTGGCATATAAATCTATCTGTCAAACTTAGCAAGGGAAAGAGAACTATTTCATTCATTTCATTTATTCTTGTCTTTTAAAAATAAATACTTTTCAAAATGGCTGATAAAGAAGAGCAACTAGCACTGGTTTACATAGAAATTGATGCTCTGTGAAGCCATTTACTAAACAGCACCTTGATTGCCTGAGTCAATGCATCTTATACAGAGAGGTTTCTAGGAAGCACGGAGTGGGTCTAGCAGAATATTTATGCAGTGCCATTTTAAAATAGGCTAAATAATTGGTTAACATGGCTTTTCTTTAACAACATTTTAAAAACAGAATGCTCTTAAAATTGAATAATCATTTTAGCAAGGTGAATCCTTCAGAGATAACAGAAAAAACTTGAAGAGATGCAATTAAAATTATGACAAAGCACTAATTAACAACTGAGCACATATTCCAGTATGAATGCTTCTAAGATACAATTTTGAAAACAAATTTACAAGCTGTTATTGCTTAGACAATGTCATTTCATAAAATTACTAACTTTTTCTTATGCTCATTTTATTTTTAAATCTTAGATAATGACTTTTAGTTCCATGTTTATTCATTTGTTGTTAAAATTATAAAATTACTTTCTCATCCACAATGGTTTTAGTCTCCAGTTTTAATTTTGATATTCTCTTAAGTTTCAGAAAATATATACGTATGTACAATATTAGTAGGTATGTATGTGTGTATATGTAATAGGTATACAGGTATATGTAACTAGATAAAGTAATTATATAGGTATGTATATATGTATAGTAGCCATATAAAGATTATAGGGTGGTGCGTGTATGTGTGTGTGTGTGTGTGTGTGTGTGTGTGTATGTGTGAATGTGTTGACAGGGGCTTTGTTTTGACTCCATATCCTAGTATAATGTAAGTTCTCAATAAGTACGTGATGAGTGACTTAAGTTCCAAAATTTAGTGTTAAACTTTAACTGTAAAATCTTTATATATCCTTGAAAATAAACTCTTCAACTTCAACTATTCAAGTGTGGCTGTTTCAGCTATAGTCAAATATAAACGTTCGCTTTGAATCTCATGCCACACGCTTTACCATTTTCTTGGGATGAATTTTTATATTTTAAATATACTCTACATTGAAAATTTACTAGTGCTTGATTAACACCCCTAATGAATTTTACTCTCTAAAAATTAAAACAGATACCTCTCTGTCATATGTTTTGTTTTTTTTTTCTATGTTTGACTTTTTATTTATTTTTCTGGTTGAAGTACACTTGATTTACAGTGTTTCAGGTGTACAGCAAAGTGATTCAGTTCTATTATAGATTCAGATTCTTTTCCATTATAGGTTATTACAAGATAGTGAATATAGTGCTCTGTGCCATACAGTAGGTCCTGGTTGTTTATCTATTTTATATATAGTAGTGTGTTATCTGTTAATCCCAAATTCCTAATTTATTTCTCACCCTTTTCTCCCCTTTGGTAACCATAAGCTATTTTTTTTTTCTATGTCTGTGAGTCTATTTTTGTTTCATAAATAAGTTCATTTGTTTCATATTTTAGATTCCACACGTAAATGATATCATATGATATTTGTCTTTCCCTGTCTGGCTTACTTCACTTAGGATGATAATCTCTAGGTCCATCCATGTTGCTGCCAATGGCATTATTTCATTCTTTTTTATGACTGAATAGTATTCCATTGTATATATGTTCCACGTTTTCTTTATTCATCTCTTGGTGGACATTTAGGCTGCTTCCATGTCCTGGCTATTGCAAATAGTGCTGCTATGAATACTGAGGTTCATGTATCTTTTTGAATTAGAGTTTTCTCTGGAAATATGCCCAGAAGTGGGATTGCTGGATCATACGGTTAACTCTATTTTTAGTTTTTTTAAGGAATCCCCCATGTTTGACTTATGTATAATCATTCATTATCTGTAGGCAGAGTGGTACCTATACCGTTTTCTCTTCTTTCTGTGGCCTTGGGAGACTTTTCTTTCTTCCTTTACCTATCCTTCCCTTCTCATCTGTTCCCTCCCTTTCTTCCTTCCTTCTCTCCCTCCCTGGTTATCTACCTCCTTACCTTTCTTCCTCTTTCCATTATTTTTTTTCTTTATTGGAGTATAATTGCTTTACAATGGTGTGTTAGTTTCTGCTTTATAACAAAGTGAATCAGCTATACATATACATCTATCCCCATAACTCTTCCCTCTTGCGTTTCCCACCCTCCCACCCTCCCTATCCACCCCTCTAGGTGGTCACAAAACACCAAGCTGGTCTCCCTGTGCTATGCGGTTGCTTCCTACTAGCTATCTATTTTACATTTGGTACTGTATATATGTCCATGCCACTCTCTCACTTTGTCCCAGCTTACCCTTCCCCCTCCCCGTATCCTCAAGTCCATTCTCTAGTAGGTCTGTATCTTTATTCCCATCCTGCCTTTAGGTTCTTCATGACCTTTTTTTTTTTTCTTAGATTCCATATATATGTGTTAGCATACAGTATTTGTTTTCCTCTTTCTGACTTATTTCACTCTGTATGACAGACTCTAGGTCCATCCACCTCACTACAAAAACTCAATTTCGTTTCTTTTTATGGCTGAGTAATAATCCATTGTATATATGTGCCACATCTTTATCCCTTCATCTGTCAATGGACACTTAGGTTGCTTCTGTCATATGCTTTTATTCAAATTTTTGATTTTATATATTTTCCTTTAGCTCCAGTTTAAAATAATGTAAGATGTATCAGATCCACTACAATCCAGCTTCCACAGCCTGAATATATTTTCAAGTCACTGCACAATGAGGATTACCTACCTACTAACTACCTATTATATAATCTAAGTTAAAATACTTCGTAACAGGACGTTCCTTTTTCTAACTTCAAGGTAATCCATCATGAACATCCATCCTTCAAACTGTCCTTCATATGTTATTTTTTACAGGATATTATACATAGACCATCAAATTGCAAAATTGTCATTCAAGTAAAACATTTTTTAAAAAAATCTTCATGCATATAATGGTAATATGATATGAAACAAAAATGATATAAAACTAATAAATGTGATTCATTTATTCAAAAAAATAAAAAAGCATGCTCCCAGCCATTTCTCTAGGAACCAAGAATAACAAATAAGACAGATATGATCCATGTTTTGATGGAAATTAGTCTATTTAATAAGAATATGACATTATTTATGTAATGATACAACACTCTTATCCATATTCCATCTTGAGATAGAGGTGTTTTAAATTAGCTACATATTCACAGAATTTACCTGGAATGAAATAGATATAAAGATATTACTAAGTATCAATATATACTAAGATTTTACTACATAATATATTAAGATTTTACTAAGATATCTTCTAGCTTTACCTTTTTATATGTCACCGATTCTACATGATCTCAAATTCCTGCCCTCAGCACCTGGAGACCAGGCTACTGATCAATACTAACCTCACCATCTCCCCTCCTGCCATCAGAAGATACTATCTTTGCTAAATACCAAGGAATGTTACAAATCTCTCTAAACAATTGCTCCCATACTGCCTTGTTTCACTTCTCCCCTAATCCTCACAAAGTCTTCCTTTCATGCTAATAAACTTCCAAGTTCCTCAATATTGTTAAACTACTGGCAAAGCAGAAACCCTGAGAGAATCTCATTGACTGTCTACTCTGTGCCTAAACTGGGAATGCAGAAGACTGCTGGAGAAGTTCATTTGTCCAGCCTGGATCGGGGTGACACCTAAAGTTATGCACGTCACTGCCCCAAGTCACAACCAGTCCCTCTTCTAAGGACATATTCAGAAGCCCCACTGGAATGGGAATAATTCTACCATCTCCAAGCTTAACTGTCTGTAAGGATGCTCCACCATTCTTCTATTTGACAACTTCTTTGTCCCTCACTCAACTTCTATGTAATCCTAAATGCAATGAGAAAACATTAAATGGCTTTAGACAGAGGAGTAATATAATCAGGTCTGAATTTTAGAAAACCCTCTTGATGCATGTAAGGGGATACACTGAATAGTATGCAGCTGAAGGTTATGGTGGCAATTCAAGAGAAGAATGTTTGCTTGGTTCTAGATAGTGACCGTGATGAGCATGAAGAAAAGAGCCAGATCTGAAGTAGGAGACAAAGTCCTTGCTGTGACCTGAAAGCTGAAGCCGGTATGGCTAGAGAATTTTTTCTCTTGCCCTAAAGAAAGTTACCTTTTAGCCGCTTGTTACGGAAAACAAAAAAGTAAAAATATCTACCTTAGAAAGTGAGTAGTTGTTTGAACAAAGAAAAAGTAAATAAAGGGGCATGGATCGAAAGGGTAGGGATAATGGTGTACAACGAAATATTCTGGTCAGATAATGCCACTTTGAGAACGGGTGATTTAAGCAACACCTCGAAGGCAGTGAGGGAGCGAGTCACAGGCATATCAGGGGCAAACACCGCAGGTAGAGGTACCGGAGGCGACAGAGAACCTAAGCGAGAGCGCTTACCCGGTGTGGGAGGAACGGCCGGAGCACGAGAGCTCTGCGGAGAGCCTGCACGGAGCTGCTGCACTCTACTCTCCACCCTCCCTCCCCACCATCCCCGCTCCACTCCCTTTCGGGGACTGGCCAGAGCCCAGAGGACGCACAAGTCCCAGCCCCGGGGCGCCGCCATCTTTGACCTCCGATTGGGTACCGAGGCCCCCTGAGTTCCCGCCTCCCGCTTCAGGCGCCTGCGGGGCCTCCTTCCCTGCTGTCCTGGGGCCAGGGTTGAGGTGACTGTGACAGGCAGCTGTGGAGGAAAGGGACTGGTGTGGTTGGAGAGAGGCCTGGTGTCCACGCGGGGTCCCTGCGGTGCGGATACAGCTGAGGATGGGAGGGCGAGGCACAGGCTCCCGGCTCCTCAGGACCCGGCGTTTCCTGAGAAGGAAGCTGGTGCCGGAGCTGCGCGAATGAGGTGAACGTGGGGCTTGGCCTGCAGGACCTTGCAGACAACTATAGGATTTCGGCTTTTCCTTGAGACGAGTAGGAGCCACTCAGTTCTGAGCAGAGAAGTAACACAAACGACCTAACTTCTGTTTAGTGAGGCTCTCCGGCTGTTGTGTGGAGAATAAATGGTCGGGTATCACTTATAGAAGTGGAGACGTCTATTGCGAGAATTGGGTGGCGTGGTGGTGGTTTGTCCCAGGATCATAGTGATGACAGTGGTGAGAAGTGGATTCTGGAGATAGAGATATAGATATAGATATAGATTTTTATAAATGAGAGAGGCAACAGGGAAGAAACAACAGTCTGTTCATGTGCTTCATTCTCTTCAAGCCCCCTGCCTGGCACCAGTTCTCAAGGAAGGTGAGTATTCCATAACCACGTTCTCTTCTGTGTGCTTGTGTTGTTTTCCTCATTGATGATGTTAACCAAACCAAGTAGAGTCAAGCCTCAACTTTGAAGAGAATGAAATATATTTATTTTCTTTTGGCTTTCTTCTCAGTCACAACATCCAATTGCAAGGCCCCGGGAAACCAGCAGAGACCTGGGTGGCATAAAGTCAAACATAGCAGGAACAGCCTGGCTCAGATTAAGGCTGTGTTCCTTCTACGTTGTTGTTTTATGGATTCCAGTGCATTCCATCTCTGGGAGGAAGGTTGAAAACCCATAGTCAAAATTTTTTACAGTTTTGAATGGTTTAGTGATTATCATTTATTTTGAAACTTCAATAGTATTATAGGGAAAATGTGTGATTTTTATATTTATCAAAAGTGGCCACAGCTTTATAAAAGATGAAGTAATATTTTATCAGAGGATTATGCATTATTTGGTGTTATCTGATTCTTTTCATTCTTCCATCCAATGTAAAGATTTAAGACCTTTTATAATCATTTATGTGTTGCAATTGCTTTTTTTTTATTTTAATATAGTGGGAGTGACTTTGTTTCACTTGAAAGAAGAAACTTTTGGTGGTCGAGTGGGTGTCAGGGAAGGGAAGGAGAGAGCTAGGGATTTGTTGCTTATTTACACTTTTTAGTTTTAAATTATTATAGATTCACATGTAAGTTGTAAGAAATAATACAGAAATACTTCATGTATTCTTTACCTAGTTTCCCTCAATGGTAACATCTTGAAAAAATTATAGTACAATAGCACAACCAAGATATTGATATTGATACAAGTTGCAGAACATTTCCATAGCAACAGGGATCCCTCATGTTATTCTTTTATAGCCACACTCAGTTCACTCCCAGTCGCCACCTTCTTCTAATTCCCAGCAACCACTCATCTGTTCTCCATTTATATAATTTTGTCATTTCAAGAATGTTATATAAATGGGATCATAGAGTAAGTTACTTTTTAGGGTTGGCTTTTTCACTCAGCATAATTCTGGAGATTTATCCAAGTTGTGTGTGTTAGCAGTTTGTTCTTTTTTATTTCTGAGTAATTTTGCATGGTATCAATATACCACAGTTCCTTTAACTGTTTACCAGTTGGACATCTGGGTTGTTTCCAGTGTTGGGCTATTACTAATAAAGCTGGTATAAATATTTATATACAGGTTTTTGTGTGAACATAAATTTTCATTTCTCTGGGATAAATGTCCAAGAGTGCAATTTCTGAGTAATATGGTAGTTGCATGTTTAGTTTTATAAAAACTGCAGAACTTTTTGGGAGTGATTGTGCCATTTTACATTCTCATCAGCAATGTGTGAGTGATCCAGTTTCTCTGAATCCTTTACCAGCATTTGGTGCTGTCATTATTTTTTTTATTTTAGGCATTCTGGTAAATAATATCTCATGATTTTAATTTACATTTCTCAAATAATGTTGAACATACATGTGCTTATTTGTCATCTGTATGTCCTCATTAGTGAAATGTCTCTTTTGCCCATTTTCTAACTGGATTTTTATTATTATTATGTTTTGAGACCTCTTTATACATTCTAAATATTGTGCTTGGCCTTTTTTGCATTGGCTGGAACTTCCGGCACTATGTTGAATGAGTAGTGAGAGTAGACATCCTTATCTTGTTCTTTGTGGATGAAAGCATTTATTCTTTGACTATTAAATATAATGTTAGCTGTAGGTTTTTTTTTTTTTTTTTGGTAGATGCTTTTTATCAAGCTTATTTTTATCATATATGGCTGTTGAAATTTGCCAAAAGCTTTTTCTGTATATGTTGATATGACCATGTTCAGGTAGGAGTATATAGGCCCCAGGCTGAGCAGCTGCAGCCGGTCTCCTGCTGAGGCTTCCAGATGGGATACCAGCAGGAGCACTGGGCCCTGGCTGGGTGCATTCTTGTGGATTTGCCGGCCCAACACATGCACAGAGAAGGCCCTCAGTCTAGGGGAAGGACAAAAGGAGGGAGAAGACGCCCCCTGGAATCCATTTTGGCTGAGAGATGCATGCACACACCAGGACCAAATATGGAGATGATTGGCCAGAGACAACCCAGAAAACTGTCCCCATGTAAGCAACCTAAGCCACCCTTATGGTGCGTAAGTCATTCTGAGTCCACCTGTGTGTTCTTTCACATGTACTTTGTTCTAGTAAATGCTTTGATCTTTTTCACAATCTTGGTCTCTTTACTGAATTCTTTCTTCAAAGAAGACAAAAACTGAGGTCCTTCTTCCATCTTTTCACTGCCAGAATCAATGTGACTTTTAACTTCTTTAACCTGTTGATATGGTGGGTTACATTGATTGATGTTCAAATATTGAACCAGCTTTGCATATATGGGATAAACCCTACTTGATTATGGTTTATAATTCTTTTAACTATTACTGAATTCTACTTGCTAATAATTTGTTAAGGACTGTTGCATCTGTATACATGAGGGATGTATGTTTGTATTTTTCTTTTTTTGTGTACTATTTGTCTTATTTTGGTATTTAAGTAATACTAGTTTAATAAAATGAATTGGAAAATTTTATAATCTCTTTTATTTACCTGAAGAGATAGTTTTGAATTTGTGTTAACTCTTCTTTAAATATTTGGTAGAATTCTCCAGTGAAATCCTCTGGACCTGGATGTTTTGTTTTTGGGATGTTCAAAATTGTGAACTCAGTTTCCTTAATATTTATAGGTCTATACTTAAATTACTTATTTCATATTGGATGAATTTTGATAGTTCTGATTTTTGAAGAATTGGTCCATTCCTTCCCTGTGTCAAATCCATGTGTGTAAAGTTGTTCACAGTATTTCTTTATTATTCTTTTGATGCCTGAAGAGTCTACTGTGATATTCTCTGTTTCATTCCTGATATTGGTAATTTGCATCTTTTTTTTTCCAGTTTTGCTAGAGGTTTGTCCAATTTTATTATCTTTTCAAAGAACTAGATCTTTGTTCTCTTTCTTCATTGATATTTCTGTATTGCTTTCTGTTTTCAACTGAATTTAAATCTGCTCTTATCTTTACTGTGTCCCTCCTTCTGCTTGCTTTGGTTTATATTGGTCTTCTTTTTCTAGATTCTTAAGATGAGACTTAGATTATTGATTTGTGATTTCTCCTTTCTAATATATGCACTTAGTGCTATAAGCTTTCCTCTCTGCATTGCTTTAGGTTTGTCCCACAAATCTGACATGTTGTATTTGCATTTTCATTCAGTTCATTTTTAAAAAATAAATTCCCTTGAGACTTTCTCCTTGGCACATGGATTGTTTAGAATTGTGTTTTTTAGTTTCCAAGGGTTTGGAGATTTACCTGGTATCTTTCTATTATTGATTTCTGGTTTTAGTTCATTGTGGTCAGAGAATGAACTCTTATGATTTCAGCTCTTTTAAATTTGTTTTGTTGCCCAGAATATCTATCTTGGTGTATATTCTTGGGGACATGAAAAGAATGTACATTCTGCTGCTGTTAGGTGAAGCATTGTGTAAATTTTAATTAGATCCAGTTGGTTGTTATTGTTCAGAGTTTCTATATCCTTGCTGATTTTTTGTCTAGTTGTTCTATCAATCGTTGAGGGAAGACAGTTGAAACATCTAACTATAATTGTAGGTTTTTCTATTTCTACTTTTAGCTTTACCAATTTTTGCTTCATATATTTTGCAGCTTCATTGTTTGATGCCTACTTATTTAGGATGGCTGTGTTTTCTTTTTGGATTGACCTTTTTATTACTATATAATTTCCCTCTCTGTCCCTGTTAATTTTATTTTCTCTAAAGTTGATTTGATATTCACATAGTCTTACTTTCCTTTAATTAGTGTTTATATGATATATATATTTTCCATTCTTATACTTCCAACTTGCATGTGTTTTTATACATGAAGTGAGTTTCTTATAGGCAGCATACAGTTGGGCCATAAGTTTTAATTAAATCTGCCAATCTTTGCCTTTTAATTGGTGTATTTATACCACTTACAAAGTAATTAATTACATGTTAAGGCTTAAGTCTGCCTTTTTTCCCTATTTGTGTCCTTTTTTCTTGTTTTGTTTTGAGTATATCTTTCTAGTGTTTTTAAGTATATCTTTGTATAGTTTTTCTTAATTGGTTGCTATAGGTATTACATTATATATACATATTATCACAGTCACCTGGAGTCATTAGTTTATAAGATTTTTTGAAGTATAGAAAACTCATTTCCCTGTGTATCCCTTATCTTCTTCTATTTATAATTGTTTTAAATATTTCTTCAACATGCATTTGGAACCACATTAGACAGTCTTATGATGTTTGCTTTAACCTTCAAACATAAATTAGAAATTTTAGGAGTAGAGGGGAAACTTGTTGAAGTTACCCATATGTTACTTACCATGCATGTTCTTTTTTCCTACCTGTTGTTTCAAGGTTCCTTCCTTTATCATGTCCTATCTGTTTAGAAAACTTCCTTTAGCCAGTTTTTTAGGGGATATCTGGTAATAAATTCTATTACCTTTTTCTTCATTGGAGAGTGTCTTGATTTCCCTTTCATTACTGAAGGATATTTTTGCTGGGCCACAGTTCCTTCCTGTTGTGCCCATTTCTTCTGTCTTCTGTGGTTTCTGATGGGAAACCCTCTGTCACTTAAATTGTTTTTCCTTTAGAGATATAGCGTCATTTTTCTCTGACTGATTTCAAGATATTTTCTGTTTTTAGTTTTCATCTTAATTATGATGTGTCTTGGTGTGGAATTCCTTAGGTTTCTCATGTTTGGGGTTATTATTTCTTGGGTTTGTAGATTCATATCTCTTGTCATATTTGCAAAGTTTTCAGCTGTTATTTCTTCAAGCATTTTTTCAGCATTGCTCTCTTTTCTCTCCATCCACAGCAGTGATGACAAAAATGCTAGATCTTTTATTATAGTCTGACAAGGCCCTGAGGTTTTGGGGATTTTATTCCCCATTCTATTTTTAATTTGTTCAGATTGGTAATTTTTATTGTTCCATCTTCTGTGTTACTGATTCTTTCTTTTGCATCTTTCATTCTATAATGGAAGATGCAAAAGAAAGATTCCACTGAGATTTTCATTTTCATTGTTATGTTTTTCAGTTCTAAAATTTTCAATTGATGGTACTTTATGTCATTTATTTCTTTATCAAAACTTTCTATTTATTTTCTGAGGCTTTCTATTTTTTTAATTTTTCAAGAATGATCATAAATGCTTATTGATTTTTTTTTTTTTTTTTTTTTTTTTTGCGGTTCGCGGGCCTCTCACTGTTGTGGCCTCTCCCGTTGTGGAGCACAGGCTCCGGATGCGCAGGCTCAGCGGCCATGGCTCAGGGGCCCAGCCGCTCTGCGGCATGTGGGGTCTTCCCAGACCGGGGCACGAACTCATGTCCCCTGTATCGGCAGGCAGACTCTCAACCACTGCGCCACCAGGGAAGCCCTACTGAAGTATTTTTATCATGGCTGCTTAGAACTCTTTGTCAGACAATTCTAGCATTTCTGCCATCTCAGTATTGGCATGTATTGATTGTCTTTTTTCATTTAGTTGGAGATCTTCCTTGTAATTGGATGATGAATGGTTTGTGATTGAAACCTGAAATTTAATATTATGTTGTGAGACCTTACATCTTACTTAAATCTTCTGTTTTAATTGACTTTATTTGACACTGCTCACTCCATTGGGGAAAAGAAGGGTACCTTCTTATTAGTACCAGATGGAGGTAGAAGTCCAGGTTTCCCCACTTGGTCTGCATTGACAAATCAGGGCGAGGATTCTCATTTTACTGGGTGAGGATGGGGCTTCTGGCTCCCCAGGTGTCCCCTACTGCTGCAGTGTGGGTGACCTCATTTCTGTCAGATGATAGTGAAAGTCCTAACTTCATTAAGCCTCCTTTAACACCTTCCCAGACGGGAAGGGGAGGGGGATCTGGTTACTACCTAGTGAGGGTTCAAGTCCAGACTCCCCATGTGATCTCTTCTGTAACAATCTCAGTGAGGATGTAGAGACACTTTAGTATGTACTTGTGAGGGCAGAAGTCTGTGATCCCCACTCAGCTTTTGCTAATGGGTGGGCTTGGGACCACAGTTTTTGTTTTTTTTACTGTAGTAGAGTGTTTATCGTCTAAAAGTATTTTTGTCTTGTTAGACTGCTCCTTTCTAGGGATTTTTTTTGTCAACCAAAAATATAAATTGTTTATGGCCATGTGTTATGAAGAAGCTGAATATCAATGTGTAGAGTAAGGTTAAATAAGATGTTATACTGAGAGGAGAGAATATGTACACTAAAATGAATTGTAATGGAGATTGAGGCTTGGAAACTCCATTAATCCACAACTATTGTCACCAAGTACTTACATTTCTGGGATAGGAAGAGCTTGGAAGGTGCCAAAGGAATTAAGAAATCTAAGCAACCTAATCATGTAGTACAAGTCATGTGAGACCAGTCATTTAAACTTTTCTGATCTCTATTTTACTCATCTGAAAACTGAGAGTGTGGGATTGGTTAATGTCAATGAACTCTTCTAGCAATGTGATTCATTCTACAATTCTGCTAAGTGATTGTACACACAAAGATAAATTAATAATTCTTTTCTCTTGAGCTCAGTGAAATTAAAAGAAACTAATATTTAGTTGGGCACATCACAATGTGTTTCAGACATTGTTCAACACTAGCCAATGACAAAATTTGAGGATACATTTTCAATCAATGTAAGTTATAAATAAAATATAAAGTTGTTAAAAAATGCTATAATCTGCTAGAACCAATCAAAACTTGCATGTTCTGTATAACTACATCTCTTGTCTAAAAAAACAGTATTTTATCAATTAATAAACCATTACCAATCCAAAAAATCCTGGCAGGCAAAGAACTAAAAATGCAACTCTGTAGAAAGGACAAATCAGATACTCTTCACGTGATAGAAAACATTCTTCAGTATCAGTAAGATATGATCCATTTAAATTACAGGCATACCTTGTTTTATTGTACTTTGCTTTATTGCACTTCAAAGATACTGCATTTTTTGCAAATTGAAGGTTTGTGGCAACCCTGCATTGAGCAAGTCTATCACCACCATTTTTCCAACAACATTTGCTTACTTCCTGTTCCTGTGTCACATTTTGGCAATTCCCACAATATTTTAAACTTGCCACCAGCAAAAAAACTTACAACTTGCTGAAGTCTCAGATGACAGTATTTTTAACAATAAAGTATTTTTAAATTATGTATGTACATTTTTTTAGACATAATGCTATTAAGACCAGAGCAGTGTAAACATAACTTTTATATGGACTGGGAAACAAAAATTTGTGTGACTCACTTTATTGCTATATTCACTTTATTGTGATGGTCTGGAACCAAACTCACAATACCTCTGAGATATGCCTTTACATATAGCCAAGTACTAAGTTTTTTGTTTTTTTTAATTGGAGTATAGTTGATTTATAATGTTTTGTTCATTTCAGGTATACAGCAAACTGAATCATATATATATATATATATATATATACACACACACACACACACACATATATACATATATACATATATATGTATACATATATACATATATATACATATATGTGTGTATATATATATATACACACACACACACACACACACATTCTTTTTCAGATTCTTTTCTCATATAGGTTATTACAGAATATTGAGTAGAGTTCCCTGCACTATACAGTAGGTCCTTGTTAGTTATCTATTTTATATATAGTAGTGTGTATATGTTAACCCCAATCTCCTAATTTATCACTTCCCCCCACAGTTCTCCTCTGATAACCATAAGTTTGATTTCGAAATCTGTGATTCTGTTTTGTAAAAATGTTCATTTCTATAATTTTTTATTAGATTCCACATATAAGTGATATCATATGATACTTGTCTTTCTCTGACTTATGTCACTTAGTATTATAACCTCTAGGTCCATCCATGAAGTGCTAAGTTTTTATGTAGCCTTAAATTTGTTACTCACTAGACGTGTGGCCTCTGACAACTCACATTTCCACCACTTCCTCAATTGTAAAATGATGGCAGTTCAGCAAGTCTATCTTAGATATCCATTTCAGTTTTAAAGTTTTATGATTTTATGATTCAGATTAACTTATTTGTGATTTAGTTATTTGTGGTAAAATACCAAGGGTCAAACTCCATCACTAAAAGAATGTATTATTTTCCTTTATCACAGCCATACTCAGTTGTGTATACCATACTTCTCCACCTTGGTGCCCTTTCCTGGCACCTTTACTTTATAGTTCATGGAATTCCTCTATGCCAAACAGTTACAACTCACATGCACAGTTGCCTCTTTGGCCTGATTATCACTTGGAACTTCTCTACTTCCTTGATATTAAACTTAGAATATTTCCCTGCCACTTTCATATTCCCACCATTCCTTCTCTCCCAGGTCCACTGACTTCATGTTTTCCTTCCTCGTGTTGTTAAGTCCCATGATTCTAAGCACTACAGAAAAGTCACCTAATTGTGGATTGAATCCCCTAAAAAGTCAAGTAAATAATTTCAGAGAAACCCTCAACTGTACCAAGCATTTCTTTTACTTATCTACAGTGAAATGTCAAGCCACTATTAACAGATCCATAAACACGGTCATGTTTTTAATAATTAATGAAAAAATCCTTCTCTCCATTTCAGGTCCCACTTAAACTTCCATACCACCAAATTTCTTGAACTTATTAGACTGTCATTTGGAGCTTCAGTTTCTTATACATTATCATTACATTTTTGCATTGAACATCTATTCATATTCCTTTCTTGATCTTGAAGGTCACACACTCAGTGCCTCATAAATGCCAAATCAAATGACACTTTCTCTGTCATCACAGTTCCTTTCAGAGGCCTTGTCATGATCAACCACCAACTGCTTTTCAGTTTCAGGATTTTCATTTTCTACCCAGCCATTACATTTTCATCCCCAGAATTCTGTTCTGTCTTTTGTATTTTCTTTTTCTTATTAATATTTCTAGGAGATGTCATTAAGCAATAGACTTGAATAACTATCTCTATGCTAGTCACTGCCAAATTCGTAACTCCAACTAGATTTCTTAGAACTGTGTATCTCAACTGCTTACTTGATCTTCCCTTCCGAATGTCCTATAGACCTCTCCAACACAATACACTTAAAATGAACTTCCTTTCCCAAATTAGTTCCTTCTTCTATAATTCCTTTTTTCTGTACTCTCCATCCACATATTATTTCTTACTTTCCCTATTCTTCACTACAAACTATTTCCACAAAACCCTTTAGATACACCATCTTAACATTTCAAATCCTACTCAATGTCTATTGCCATTCCAAAAAAGCAAAACAAACAAATGAAAGAAAATGAACAAGCAAACAAAAAACTAAGCAGAAGTGTCCTGAGAGATATAAAGACAGTCATGATTGAATGGTGTTAGAGACTCCAGGCAAGAAGAATGGGGTTCAAGGAGATACTATTCAATATTCCAGTGCTGCAGAGAGGAAAAATATGTTAATGACAGTACATTTTGCACGGGTTTTGAGGACTAGACTGTTAGTCACATTTAGAAATTAATAGCAGATTAAGAAGTAAAGCCAATAAGTGTTGACTATTCTATTTAAGGCATTTGGCTAATGGTCATAGTGTTGAGACAGAGGGACATGGAATTAAGAGCACACATGTAGAATCAGCAGCAAACAGTAGGAGAAGCCATCTACTAAAATAGACAAAAAGGAGGTAGATGTGTATGGCAATAATAATTAATAAATAATAATAACTAATAACTTTCATTTTTAGAGCTTGCTTTATGTCAAGCCCTGTGCCAGAGGATTTACATACACTGCCATTTAATAGTTTAAAAAAAAAATCCTATGTGGTAGGCTTTATTGTTTACTAGATCAAAAGCTTGCCTAAGTTTCCTAAGTGGTGAAATGGAAAATAACACAAAGTTGCTTTTGGCTTCTGTTATAAACAGCGTCACATTAGAGGTAATATACTTTATCCATAATAACATAACAGAAAGATTTAAAAATCCTGACTTAGAAGTAATGATACACACAGATGAACTCCAAATGAAAAATAATGATTTACAAAGAATGCTTTCTAAATGTGAAATTAGAAATTAGGTTTTAGGAAGAGAATAGCCTAATACTTCTCACATGGTATATTTTTAGGATGCTGCAAAAATTAATATTAACATTTAGTCAGGGACCTGATTAGGGTGAGGCAAACAAGGGAACTAGTGCAAAATTTAAGGAAGCACTCACACTTGAGTTCATGTAAGTGCAGGGTCAGCATTTGCACTGAAGAGTGTGTATCTCCTTAAATTTTTGCCTTAGGCACTTTGCTTGCCTCACCCTAGTTCTAGTCCTATCATTTGTCAAATTTAATAATATGCTCTAAAAATCTTGTCAAAAATTAACACAACATAAAAATTAGAGGGGCTTCCCTGGTGGCACAGTGGTTGAGAGTCCGCCTGCCGATGCAGGGGATGTGGGTTCGTGCCCCGGTCCGGAAAGATCCCACATGCCGCGGAGCAGCTGGGCCCATGAGCCATGGCCACTGAGCTGTGCATCCAGAGCACCTGTGCTCCTCAACGGGAGAGGCCACAGCAGTGAGAGGCCCACGTACCGCAAAAAAAAAAAAAAAAAAATTAGAAACACTTGCTAAGCCACCCCCAAAAATAAAATACTTAGGAATAAACCTCACCAAGGAGGTAAAAGACTTATATGCAGAGAACTATAAAACATTAATAAAGGAAATTGAAGATGATTCAAAGAAATGGAAAGATATCCCATGCTCTTGGGTTGGAAGAATTAATATTGTTAAAATAACCATACTATCTAAAGCAATCTACAGATTAAACTCTATCCCTATCAAATTACCCATGACATTTTTCACAGAACTAGAACAAATAATCCTAAAATGTATATGGAACCATAAAAGACCCAGAATTGCCCAGGCAATCCTGAAAACAACAAACAAAACAGGAGGCATAACCATCCCAGACTTCAGACAAACTACAGAGCTACAGTAATCAAAAGAGCAAGGTATTGGCACAAAAACAGACATATGGATCAATGGAACAGAATAGAGAGCCCAGAAATGAACCCACATACCTACAGTCAATTAATCTTTGACAAAGGAGGCAAGAATTTAGAATGGGACAAAGACAGTCTTTTCAGCAAGTGGTGTTGGGAAAGTTGGACAGCCACATGTAAATCAATGAAGTTAGAACATACTCTCTCACCATACACAAAAATAAACTCAAAATGGCTTAAAGACTTAAACATAAGACATGACACCATAAAACTCTAGAAGAGAACATAAGCAAAACATTATCTGACATAAATTGTACCAAAGTTTTCTTAGGTCAGTCTCCCAAAGCAATAGAAATAAAAGCAAAAATAAACAAATGGGACCTAATCAAACTTAACAAGCTTTTGCACAGCAAAGGGAACCATAAACAAAATGAAAAGACAACCTACAGAATGGGAGAAAACATTTGCAAATGATGCGGCCAACAGGGGCTTCATTTCCAAAATATACAAACAGCTCATACAACTCAACAACAGAAAAAAAAAAAAAGCAACCCAATTGGAAAATTGGCAGAAGCCCTAAAGAGACATTTCACCAGAGAAGAAATAAAGATGTCCAATAGGTATATGAGAAGATGCTCAACATCACTAATCATTAGAGAAATGCAAATCACAACTACAATGAGTTACCACCACATGCCAGTCAGAATGGCTATCATTTAAAAGTGTACAAATAAATACTAGAGAGGGTGTGGAGAAAAGGGAACCCTCCTACACTGTTGGCAGGAATGTAAGTTGGTACTGCCACTATGGAAAGCAGTATGGAGGTTCCTCAGAAAACTAAAAATAGAATTACCATATGATCCAGCAATCTCACTCCTGGGCATATATCCAGACAAAACTCTAATCCAAAAAGATACATGCACTTCTATGTTTATAGCAGCACTATTCACAATAGCCAAGACATGGAAACAGCCTAAATGTCCATTGAGAGAGGAATGGATAAAGAAAATGTGGTACATATATACAATGGAATAGTGCTCAACCATCAAAAAGAATGAAATAATGCCATTTGCAGCAACATGGATGCAACTAGAGATTATCAAACTAAGTGAAGGAAATCAGAATGAGAAAGACAAATACCATATGTTATCACTTATATGTGGAATCTAAAATATGAAACAGAGGAACGTATCTATGAAACAGAAATATAATCACGGACATAGAGACTAGATTGGTGGTTGCCAAGGAGTAGGGAGTGGGAGAGGGCTGGATTAAGGGTTTGCGATTAGCAGATGCAAATTGGTATATATAAAATGGATAAACAACAAGGTTCTACTATATAGCACAGAGAACTATATTCAATATCCTGTGATAAACCATGATGGAAAAGAATATGAAAAAGAATATATATGTATGTATAACTGAGTCACTTTGCTGTACAGCAGTAATTAGCACAACATGGTAAATCAACTTTACTTCAATAAAAAAATTTTAAAAAGAAACTCTTGCTAAGCCATAATAATGTTATGTGCTCATAGACTCTAAGACCATGTTGCTTCATCATGGAATTGTATACACTATAAATTTAATTTAAAATATTAATTAGCCATGGTGAGAATGGTTAAATAAGTCAGTGTATATTGCATAGCCATTTAAAACATATTTAAGTGATTTTAATGATATTGTAAAATTAGCATGTATAATAGTAAGCAAAATAGGGAGGCTCTAAACAGAATTTATTATCTGATCCAAATTATGTAATATATACCTACATATAGGTGTATAAGTATGTGTGCATTTTTAAAAAGTCAGAAGAAAATATATCAAGATATGTGTTTAATTTGGGTTTGTAATCTTACTGGTTATTTAAATATTTTGCTTTATATTTTTATGTAATTCAACATTTTTTAAATAATCTTGGACTAAGAAAGAGAAAATAGTTTTAAAATATATGTTTATTGACTACATACTATGTTCCAAGTGTAACGTATTTGGGAATTAAAGATAAATAGAACATGGTCCCTGCCATCTTCAAATCCCAGTAACAGAGTAAACAGATCACACACACACACCTACACACACATACAATTGGTTGTGTGTAATATAGTAGATTCCATACTATAGTTCCCAAAACCCTCTATGTGATAACAAAATATTGAATAATATGCTCACTTCTTAACAAAATATTCAACTGTGTGTGCAAAGCAAATGAGTTGGATGGAATTACTAAAACCAAAGCATAATTCACTCTTTTATCTTGAGTCTGTTTTCCCTAGAAGCAACTAGAGGCAGTGTTCACCTCTAGAAAGTGATCAATTGATGCCTAAACTTTGACGTGTGCTTCTCTATGCAGCAATGCATTTTTGATGAAAAAGACAGAGTAAAGGATTTAACATTTAGTTAATAATCATTGTAAAGTTATCTCTGCCCATTTAAAGGATGTAATCTTTATTCTCTTTCATTTCTATGTACATTTTAAGAGAAGTTATTGATAAATTTTGACATCTTTTGGTGAGCACAAGTTCGTATCTACATATGAACATTATATCTTTTAGGCTTTGCACATTATATACCTTGCTAATAAACTGAAATCTGAGTGTATCCCCCCTGCTTATGCAGCAAAAGGCATAACAGATGTTTTAAGTTACTATGAATTCCATTAATCCAATTAATTTATCATTGCTTTGATAGGATGATTACTCTGCTTTATTTGACCTCAGTAATAAGTTTTATAACTGACATAATATTTTGTACTTAAGTTTTTACTATTTGCCAGCAACACCTGTTATTTTACCTTACTCCACATGTACCCTCAAAAAATGGAAGGATTCTTTGTTCTGACGGTTCTTTTTATACTACTTAGTTTCCACATTTAATTATTCCTATAATTTTCAACAAATACCTGAATGTAACAGTTGAAAGTCAAGTGCTTTTCTTCTCTCTTTCTCTTTCTTTTTTTAGCTGCCCGTGATTATCCAAAGTGCTACTTAAAAATTACATTTCATCGGCAAAACAACAGAAACATTAATATTAGTGATTGTCAAGGACTCAGGGGGAAGGAGTGAGAGATGAATAGGTGAAGCACAGGACATTTTTAGACAGTGAAACTATTCTATATGTAATGGTGGATGTATTAGATTCCTAGACCTGCCTGACAAATTACCAAAAACTGGGTGGCTTAGAACAAAAGTTTTGGAGACTGAAACTTTGAAATCAAGGTATTGGCATTCTCCAATGGAGAATCTGTTCCATGCCTCTCTCCTAGCTTCTAGTGGTTTGCTGGAAAAATTCTCCATGGAGAATCTGTTCCATGCCTCTCTCCTAGCTTCTAGTGGTTTGCTGGAAAAATTCTCCATGGAGAATCTGTTCCATGCCTCTCTCCTAGCTTCTAGTGGTTTGCTGGAAAAATTTGCATCCTTTGGCTTGTAATGCATCACCATGATCTCTGCCTCATCTTAACATGGCATCCCTGTGTGTGTCTCTGTATACTCATTTTATAAGGAAACTAGCTTTATTGGATTACGGCTCAGCTCAGTGAACTTATTTTATGTATCACCTCTGTAAAGACTATCTCAAATAAGGCCACATTTTGAGGTACTGGGGGGTTAGAACTCAAACATGTACTCTGGGGTGCGACACAATTAAACCCATAATAGTAGATGTGATATTACGCATTTTTCAAAGCCCATGGAACTTTATAGCACAGAGTGAAACATAAGTATGCAATTTTAAATAATAATTTAGGAGGTTGAGGTCCTAGGAAAGAATGAACACTGTGACAAGGAAATCTAATTGCATTACAAATGTACGAAACAACCTCACGGAGGAGGTAAAGCACTCCTACGGTGGAGGTACTGACCTAAGTGACTTTGGAAATGAACAGAATCTGTAAGAGTAAAGGTAAAAGGACCTTTACAGTACATAAGCACTGTACTCTGGGTGATGAATTTTTTCCCACAGAGGTACAGGTTATCAATCTGTTACTGCCGTACATGATTCTGGAACCCAATAAGTAAGTGCATGGTGGATGATGGGAGCCAGGTTTATCACTATTGGAGTGGGAATTTACAAATTAGCAAGGAGAAAGACACTAGGATTATTCATTGCATAATGAATTAGAGTTATCAGTTAGAACTCGTGTTTAACAGAGTTAATTATGGTTAGATATAGAAATATTTATAGATATGCATCTATACATTAGTGTACAAAGATAGATTTATTTTCTTTATCAGTTGAGAGGGCCTTAAAGAAAACTCATCCCAGTAGCAATGAGCATGACTAGAACCCAGATCTTGGTTTCTAATACCATTTACTGCTAAAAGAAACCAGGGTTTCTTGTATTGTAGAAATGATTGTGGCAGGAAATATACAAGATGAGCCTCAAGCAGGAGCAGGACTTGTTATTCGTGAATTCTATATTTGTGAATTCACCTTCTTACTGAAATTTATTTGTAACCCCAAGGTTAATACTTGAGGCACTTTCTGGGTTAAATGCTGGACATGTACAGAGCACCTAAAAATGTACATATTTCCAGCTGAGGTCAAACATGGCAACACACTGCCTAGGCTCAGTTCTTATTCAGAGATGACCAGAAGATGGAGACAGTAGAGGGCAGTGCAGTATACTGCAAGATGCTCCAGCTCTGGGGCCAGCTGGGTGAGCTTTGGATCCCAACTCTGACACCTATTAATGGGGCAGCTTCAGGAAAGTCACTTAACATTTCTGAACCTCATTTTCTCTTTTGTAAAATAAAATAGAATTTACCAAGATGAGTTGTTTTAGGATTAATATTGTAATTTATATGTGATATGTGTGTGCATAGTGTACATATATATGTATATATTTATATATACATATATATGTATTTCTCTTAGGTGCAACAGTTTAGCATTTACTAACTCAGTGTTCCCCCTGACCTTTATAGAAAATAACCACCGGAAATAACAAGAACAAACTGTTTTTTGAGTGTCTTATATGCCAGAAACTCTGCTAGATACTAAGATGTGCACAGCCTCTGACCATGAAGAAGTTACAGTCAAGTAGGAAAAGCTATTATTTTAGTAGGAGAATTTTTTTTTTTTTAGCTCAGATCAGAGGAGATAGAATCCAGGTCCTGTCTGGGACTTCTGAACCACAAGGACTATTTTACTTCTGATTTCCCACTGATGCCTGCTTAGGATTTAGATGTGGGGTTAGAGCAGTCATATCACTAATTCCAATTTTATGCGCAACATGTTAAAATAATTCTCAATGCAGTTCCCCAAAAAACCTTTAGAATGTGTCCCTCCTTTCTGTTTTATGGCTTCCAAAATTATTCAGAACACACAGTGAAGGCATGCTTTATACTTTTACTGACCTCAGGCACTAACTATAAGAATTTATTTTTTTGTGGCTGAGTGCTTATGATTTTTACATTAACCATAACCCCTTCTAGCCTAGTGCACTTGTGCTTCTGTTTTTAGGTACTAAATAATATAAACCATCTATTATGCCATCAAAGTTAATTTTCCTATTATTATTGTTAATATCAATGGATGTTACTGAAAAGTCAGAAAGTCCTATTAGTGAGCTTAAATGGCTTTTAGTTAGTTTTAGTGCTAAATTTTTTTTTTAATGAATTGACACTTTATGACTACTCAACATTTAATAATATGTCAATTTCTACTCCCTGAAACTGAAACAAGTGCATTAAATTCAGATAACGTATTTTCAAGTAAGGTATTTATCCTGTTGCATTCCAACACAGATTTATGGTATGACACACATTTACAGGCTATTAATCTACCCTGAATACAGATTAAAACATTTATAAGTTGAAACAGATAGAAAGTATGATACAGGTCAGCTCTAATCTTTTTCTTATCACCCCTAATCACTAATATTTAAGCATCAATTTATAGAAATAATTTACTAAAAAAAAATAACTACCCAATTCTAAAGTCTTGTCTCATCTCAGTATGTCTCCTTTGAGACTATCAGTTTTGTCATCCCATTCAGGCCAAATTTTAAACACTTCCTAATTCCAATTTTCACGTTAGTCTAATCCTGCTAGTATAATCTCTTTTGTACGGTCTGGGGAAAGCTCTCCCTGTCCCTGTCCCCTGGTATAGCAAAAGCTTGTTGTCTTATCGCAGCACCTTCTAAACCTTAGTCTAGTCTATCCAAATCTGTGGAATCTTACCCAACTGAAACAAACCACTAAGTTCACATGTGTCCTACCCTTTATATGACCCTGAAAAAAACCACTTTAAAATCATACACTCTCATATTCTTTGTGGTGGTAAAAGTAACATATATTTTACAGCCAAAAGAGAGAAATTGTCCCACCAAAATGTAAATTTCCCAGGAATATTATTCAAGTCTATAATTTTTTGCATTATCCCTATCTATGTAAGCTCTGAAAGTTACAAGCATATATTGATAAAAAAGCAAGAGACAGAGACAGAGAGACAGACAGACTTTTTTTTTCTTTTAGGAAAACCTATGGTCTGTTAAGACTGGCACATATAACCCTACATAGCCTAATAACCTGATTTTTTTCTCTTCTGGACTTTCTTCTCATTCCTGAAGCCTGGCTCAAGCAGAAATTATTAACCCACTGTTTAATGGAATGATACAAAATGTGCATATTTCATATCAACCCTAGTCATTCTGTTCTAGTCCATTTGGGTTGCCATAACAAAATAGTATAGACTAGGTGGCCTATAAACAACAGAAATTTATTTCTTACAGTTCTAAATGCTGGGAAGTCCAAGGTCAAGGCACCAGCAGATTCGTGTCTGGTGAGATCCCATTTTCTGGCTTATAGACCACAGTCTTCTCTCTGTGTTCTCATATGGTAGAAGGGGCAAGGGAGCTCTCTGGGGTCTCTTTCTGAGGCCACAAATCCCATTCATGAGGGTTCAACTGAATAACTTTGCAAAGGCCCCATCTCCTAATACCATCATATTGGGCATTAAGATTTAATATATATGAATTTGGGGGGGACACTAACATTCAGTCTGTATAGCACATTTGTAAAAACAAGGCCAGCCCACCTAGTTGGGATGTATTCTCCGGCTTAACATAGCAACTCCATCAATATGAACCTGCAAAATGCAGCCTTCTACAGGTGTACTACCCCCTTTTTAAGTACAAATCCAGAGTGAATCATGTTTATAAATTTTTGCCCTCTTTAGTTATGCTAGAGAGAAGTAGTTCATATATTTTTTCATTTAGTTTAGAAATAAAAATGTGCTTATTTAAAATTTATTTTTTATATCCAGACAATGCACAGTTAGCAGATTTCCTGAGTAAATATTAGACACTTGTGTAAAAATAGAAGTTTTCCCTTTAAATGCATGGATAACATACTAATGTGTTTAGCAACAAAGTATTAAAGACAAGTACAGGGACATCCCTGGTGGCGCAGTGGTTAAGAATACGCCTGACAATGCAGGGGACACGTGGTTCAATCCCTGGTCCAGGAGGATCCCACATGCCACGGAGCAACTAAGCCGTTGCGCCACAACTACTGAAGTCCGCACGCCTAGAGCCCATGCTCCACAACAAGAGAAGCCACCGCAATGAGAGGCCCACGCACTGCAATGAAGAGTAGTCCCCACTCGCCACAACTAGAGAAAGCCTGCACACAGCAATGAAGACCCACGCAGCCATAAATAAACAAACAAACAAACAAACAAACAAAGAAAAGTGCAATTGAACATACTTTCCCACTAGCATTTCTACCCCTTAGGAGAACTTTCTTACAGTTGAGAGGAGAATGATATTCATTTCTTTGTGCTTTAAAATTATATCTAAAATATTCACTTATACAATAGTTTTGTGATCATCCCCTGTGTATTTCAATCTTAAAACAAGTGAAACACATGTTTAAAAAGAATTCATGATTTCATCTCACCCTTTCTAACCCGTAACATAATATTTCATAAATGGCTAGGATGATGAAACACACTGCTTTAAGAAGCCATAGTATTGAAGCTCTGTTCTACTAAGGCTGAATAATTAAGGTGGGTTCCTTAAAAAACCTTGACTTTAAGCAAATTCTATTCGAAAGTTTGGGACATTCCGTATCAAAAGATTAAGTGTATAAATAGGTTTTGTCAGAACTACATTCTGTATTTTTTTTCCATCAGTGGAACATTAATGAGCATACATCTTAAGGGGTAGATTTTGCTCTCCCATGAACTTCTGAAACCCCATTTTAAACTATAGGAGCAGAATTCTGTGAAGCTGAATGCTGAATATGACATTCTGAACATGGTATTGAAATTTTTTTTTTGAGAAAGGCAAGATCATTACTTGTTGCTATCTTACTGAAATGGAAAAAGGACCTCAGTATGTTTTTGTCTTTGCTTTTATAGGTATACACAGTATCTGTCTCTTCTCCAGTATCTAATTTTGCCATAGAGTTTTCTATGAAGAGAGACTTTATTTCTACTTAGTTTTTGTTTGGAGTAAATGGAATTGCCTTCTATTATGCGTTTGAAATAAATGTTAAAGACAAGCTACATTAAAAGCAAATAAAATGAAACTCTGTAGCGGTTTCAATGCAGCCTGTAATATCAAACTAAAAAAATTGAAATTTAAAATATGATGATTCAGTGTTGAAAAGGCTTTTAGAACACACGTGTCTACAGCAAGTTTGGAAGATATAACGTCAGATGATAAAATGTAGTTGATAAAACATAATGATCCACAAATATAAAATTATTAAGCACAATAAATGCTTTTGACAAAAAGACAAATATATTAATACAATCCCATAGAAAAACTTAGAGAAGAATAGTTATGTGGAATTCAAATTTTGCAGTTTGAATTTTTAACCTGTGTTCTCACAAACACCCAGCAGTCAAACAGATTTCATTATTACCATTAACTACTGCTCAGAATATAGAGAGTTTCTCAGAATTTAGAGAATTTCCTTTCTCAAGGCCTCTACATACAGTTTCAGGGATTATGTTTTGTCATAAAATCTTGATCAAAACACCTGAATAACTGGTAACACTTAGACATGGTTTGGCATTTCTTTAATCAGTAAATTTGCCTCTAGGCCTGTTTAGTTTTGCTGAATTGAAATTCATCTTATCTTCTGAGTCTTGAATCTTGGTAAAGGAGATCCCTTGGTAAATGAGGTAAATGGTCTATTATTTGTAGCAGTTTTATGAAGTGGGAAATTTTTATCACACTTGCAAGGTCACTTTATGTGGTCAAGAATGTACTCCTTACATTAGTTTTTGTTTTTGCTATCATTGGTTTATTCTTATTAGTCAGTTGAATTTTCAGTCTTTGGTTTTCTGTCATGTGTACCTGTTTATTTAACACACACACATACACTTTTCTAACCTCCAGGCATACTCTTTTATACCTTACTCATTCCTTCTTTTCAGTCTCATTCTGAGCCATCAGTAGGTGGTTTCAACCAAAGACTCGAAACCAATGTTTGGCTTAGTTATGTAAGCTTCTTACTGTGCTGACTTACTGCATTGTCTGTAACACTTGCTATTCCAATATGCTTTAAACAGCTCCAGATGGCTTCCTGTTACTAAGTCATTATTTTGTGCTTTACTAGTAAAATATTGACTTGATAACCTTCCTCTTATAATTTACTGTTTCAATAGCCACTGGTATAGTTTGTCCCAAATGGTCGACCACCTACCTAATATATATGTGTAAGAGTATATGCGAACTGAACAATCCTCTCATTTCCATCACATTGTTCCTTCTCTTTCCTCTGATGCAGTTTTTATTTTTGCAATCTTCAACTTTTCCATTACATAAACATTCCATAAACATTGCTCAGGATTTTTCAAAGGAGGTGAGCATCATTTACTTGTTATTGTACAATTACACACATTAGTAAGTCCCAAAACACAAATCACTTTTATTTGAGTGAGCTTTTGCATCCAGACTTCATTTTAGTATGAAATAATATTTCTGTTTAAACAGGAATTTTACTTTTCATGTCCCTAAATTACTTTGCGAATTGTCTTCTACTGAGTTTTATTAATTCAGTTTTACCAAAATAAATTCTTGAAAAGTTAAATAAATTATCCACATTCTAACAAGTTAATATCTGTACTTCATCTTTTCTCCTTCTTGTATAACTAAGCCCATCTGCCAGAAGAATTTGTCCTGTGCAAACAGTGACAGGACAGGCTCTTGATTTTTTTTTAATCAGAAAGTCTCCCTTTTTTTAATCATAAATCTCCCTTATTAAATCATAGGAATTCAGTCTCATTTATCTTTAGGTTTCTCTTCCGTCACCCTGCCTTACCTCCTCCTGTGAATGGTTATCACAGTGCTTTGAACATAGTAGGTTATTTTATTTAGGGTACCATTACAGTTACAAAGCATTATTTTGTCCCATGAACTGCACTAAATAGCAGTGTATACGTAAATTCCCATCTAATTTTCACAAGTTGGTACTATTATTATTATTACCATTTTATAGAAAGGGAAACTAATGCTTAACAATATACAGTCACTTGCCCAAGGTCACATAGTTATTATATGGAGGTCTGGGACTCGGTATAGGCATTCTAACTCTAGATCCCATCTCTTAATCAACACACTGTGACTCCGCATTCTCCTGCCTCCCTAGAGAGGTTATCAGTTTTTAACTGGCATACTTTTAGACTTGTTGCGATGCTGCATTTGTGTCCAGTCCTTAATGTCACTCATGCCTGCTGTACTTTAAGTGCAGCTGACTAAGCAGCCACAACGTACTATTTCTGGTACTATGAGCAACAGTGTTTGTGGCATACAATTTTCCCAGGCCACTCTTTAGTTCTACTCAACCTCCTCTCATTTTTATTGCTTTGGCTATTGAATTCTTAGCTCTGTATCCTGCATTTATAACAGTTTCTATTCTATATACTTGAAGTCCCTTCTAGACATTAATTTTTTTTTTTTTTTACTAGAACAGATTGTGCTCATGCCTTTGATTTAAGGTCCACTGCAATCTTGAGTGGATTGCTTTTTTCAAAATCCTGTTTTCTTAGCTCTTCCCCACTCTGTCCACCAGGGGAGAGGGATTTAGATTTGTGAGACTGACTCATATTAACTCAGTTAATAAGGGATTATGTATAAACTGGAATATCAATATCTTTTATTTACAATGAGAAGTATGTCATAGAGATCAGGATAATTCCATGTTTCACAGTGACATTTCTTTCTGAAAAAATAACAAGGAAAGAAAAAATTGAAAAGAGAGCATTGTTTGATGAGCATAGAATCAAGCAAGGGTAGTAGCTGGATAATCTTTATGGTAATTCATTCTGATTCATAGCAGGATCCTTAACCACGGTGCTTCCTCAGGAGGCACCTGCATTCCTGACACAGTGTTGGTGAAGCAGGGATAAGTTCTTGCTCATTGACTTCCTTTAGTTAGTCCTTGGTTTTAATAGTTCTTCCTCGAACTTGACTAGGTTTTAGTTTTCATTTATTCATTGATTAATTCATTTAAAAATATTTATTCAACACAGACCATGTGCTAAGTACCCAGTAAATCAGTGAAGACACCCATTAACAAGGCAGACATAGTTTCTGTCCTCACTGAACTTATTGTTTAGTGATGGAGTCAGTTATTGAAGAGGTAATCACACAAAAATTAATTACAACTGCTTTCGTGACTCTGAAGAAAAATTAAGTGGGGTTGTGAGATTGCAAAATAGAGGACCCAGTTTTCTGTGGGAAGTCAGGGAAGGCTTTCCTGTGGAAGTGATTTTTAAGATAGGACTTAAAGGATTTATAGCATGGACACGACAGAGAAGTAGAGAAAGAGATTTTAGGCAGTGGGGACATGGAACATTTCCTTAGGTGGAAAATAACCTGCATCTTTTAAGTAAGTAATAGAGAGTGGATGCACTGAAGCTTAGTGAATGAGGGAAAGAGTGATAAATAATGACGGGTGGAGGTGAGGATTTGGGAGGTGAAGACCATGCTGGGCATTCCTGAATATATTACAGACTTTGGACTTTATAAGAAGTTGTTGAAGGGCTTTTAAGCAAGGAAGAAACTAATTAGAATTGCACTTAAAAATTATCAGTTTGGCTGCTCTTGATAAGGTATTTATGGGAGTAGAGTCAAGAGTGAAAATTGTTAAAATAATTAGCTATTACTTTAGTTCAAGAATAAATTATGATGGCTTAAAGAGTGGTTTCTTAGAGATGGATAGAAATAATTCCAGAAATATTTGGGTTATAAAAATCAATAGGCTGTCTTTTCCCTCCTGTGGATTTCTGAGACTACACCTAAATCATTCTGACCAAATATGATTATATAAGAAACTCCTCAACGGAAACAACTGTCTGAGTTATTCTGCAGATGGATAACATTTTCCATTATGAACTGATTGTATTATGCTTATGACTTTTACTTTAAGAGCCTCTTTTTTAAGTTCTAAGGAGCAGAATATTGCTGACTCCTATAGATTTATTGCAGAGATCAATAATTATTTATTGAAATTAGTAGAATATGTGCAGACTGATGAGAGCAGTGTTAGCAACCTAGAAGAGTCTGGAAAAACCTGACCTGATTCCCAACTGTACAACCACTATAACCTCAGCCATTCTTTCATAGCAATGTGAGTCCTTTCCTACCATTCACAAAAGGCTGCATGGAAACATCAGTTCAGAGATAAAGATGGCAGTACAACCAAATTCATGGAGCTGGAGTTTATTTCCATAACATATTCTTAAATGAATATTTTAAACCATGATGATATGAGATTATTTTTTTTCTTGCGAAAGGAGTGTAATGATTTCAGATGCAGTTGTTTGAACAAGTCAGCATTTTTCTAAATCTAGAACACTTTAAAAAAATGCAAGAGTTTGAATAATTATAACTGTATCATTAAGTGATTCTGAAGCTCAGGACTTTTAAGTGTAGAATCATGGTTAATATTTTCCTTTACAGACTTTACTATTCTACACACTTAATAGTTGATTCAAGCTAATACAAACTGAAACAGAAATGAGCTGTGAACAGGGAGCTAAGGCTGTGTTCTTCAGCATTTCAAAAGGTCCTTACTCAGGGTTGACCTGGGTGTTGAGGACATCAGATTAAATATTAAGGTATCAAACAGTATCAAAGGGTAATTAACTCCTTCTTAATTCCTATAGTGTGTTACATCTATAGCAATAGTTTTTAATATCTTTAAAGAATTTGCATGTGTAAGTCACATCTCCCAAAACTAGTCTGTCATTTCCTTGAGATAATATAGTTTGTATTCACAGTGACTTGCCTTGAAGTAGATGTTCAATAGCCCTATGCAAAATATGATACTGTATATTCTTGTCAGTGCCTCACCAACTTCTTGATAAGTAACTTTGTATCATTCCTGGAACAGACACCTAAAAGTCGTATTTTAAACATCATTTAAGAAGCATCATGTTATATTTTATTCATAAAATTCCTGCCACTTTGTTGACTGTTTTATAGCAGGTTTAAAATTTAAACTTATGTAATTAGATTCTTCACTCAAAACAAGAAAAAATACAAATAGGGTGAAAATTACTAGTGCAGAAACTGGACTAAGTGTAACTGAGAAAAATCAGGCATCAGTATCACAGACAACAATGTTAAAATCATTCAGAATTAAGCCTTTAAAGATTACATCTCTTACTTCAAGGAAGAAACATATAGAAGCTTTTTTAGAGAACTTCCAAAGATATTTTTAAGTGGTACATACATTACTGAAGGCTCTTCTCCTATTTCTATTCTAACAATACTTAAATTATGAAAACAGCAGATTCTCCACTCAGCACTGTGTTGGCTGTGTCTGCACAGGAAAAGCAAAGCAGAGAGTTGAAACCATTGTTTCAAATAACACCAGCAAGATTAAATAACCCTTTGAACAAGGAAGACATGGGAGTGTTTCTAAGCATTCACACTCTCATCCTTCATATATGTATGTGAAGTGAATCTTTATTGGCATTTTGTCTGTCCCCGGGGGCTGCAGTTGAAGGACTAAATCTTCTAATGGGATTCATGGCCTGGATTCTACCATGCTAATTCTAAATGAAAACATTCATTTTCTTAATAACATTCCCTTGTTTGTGACTGCTTTAAACCTTATTTATTATCTCTGCTGCTTAGCATGCACATGTGTTCAAAGAATAAAATATAAGCAGATCTAATAAAAGATATATATAAGGCCCCATGGTGAAGTCAGCTCCAATACTTTCTGCATTATTTACACTGAAGAATCTGAGTCTCAAGACCTATGTCAACACAATGAAATAATTCTGGGTAATATGTCTAATGCCCAGTGATGCCAGCATTGGGGAAATATGAATAGAGTATGAAAGATTATTCATAGTTATGAAGAAATCTTTGCTCCTTTGTTTGATTTTATTCTACCAACTTATATGCACCCACCTTCCATCTAATGAATGGTAGAATAACCCTTAATTGTTAATATTTTAGTATATATACAAATCATTTCCTATTTTTACATCCAGTAGTAAATTGAACCTGCCCTTTCGTCCCTCTTTGATGTTCAAGGCACGTGTGAAATGAACCTGCTACAAGATTAAATGTAACATACAATTCCAGTCAAAAAAGCTTATCATTGGATAAAGGCTAGATACATGCTGATACTTGTAAATTTTGGGTATTTTGGCTATGTACAGCACAAAGAAAGTATACTTACAGCATCATGAAGAGATACTGCCCTTTCTTATCCTGGAAATGCCTCAGTTTTTAGCTCAGCCAGAATTTACTTCTGTTATTTTACACTGGATAAAACTTATGCTAGGATCTATAATATTCTACCATCCTTCAGAGAGTAAGATCAGTCCCCCATTTTTGGCACGTTAGTCTTCTCTCTCTCTGACTTGAAGAGAATGGTTTAAGATTGACAAAGAAAAAGCACATCATAATTGAACCTTTACAGCAGCCCTGGGCCTTTTCCAGCATAGGAATCTACTAAATATTTCTATCAAAAGCAAAAGTGACTCCTTTTGCTAAATTCACCATTCTCATCTTCAAAATATCCATTCTTGCTACTCTGAAAAGCACTATGGTTAGCAATAGACTGAACATAGGAAATCATGTTCCTTATAAGGATTTTTTACATTAGAATTCCATTATTACATTGATGTAGTTTTCCCACTGAGAAAGATCTTGATATTACAAAATTATATACTCTTCCCTCTACTGGGATAAATTCCAAACTCCTTACTATGCATTTAAGCCCTTCTCACCATGACCCCAATTTGCCTTGCTAGTATCATCTTTAACCATTCCCTTCAACTCACCAAACCTCTTCCATTTCCTTAATATTTTGTTCCCTTTTATACCTCTATGCCTTTGTTCAAGTTGTGTAGTACCCTCTCAACTTGGGATTTTACAGTGGAGCACTTTGTACTGTAGGGTCCTTAGTTAGGGAATGTTATATGCATATACTTCTGCAGCCCCAAACAAGGCCTGGCATTTCCAGCTTACACTTCCATTGGATAGGTCTCTGAAAACACTGTACAGAGAAAAATGTAGAACCAAACAGGAATGCCTCTCCCACTGTCACTTTGATAGAAAATTTCTTTGCAACCAGAAGCAATATTGAAATTCCTTCCTGATGATAATAATGGTGATAATGATGATTATAATAACAATAATTTCATAATGGCCATCATTTATTGAACACAGACTATATGGCAACATTGATCTAAATGTTTTATGTATATTATTGCTAATACTCACATCTTAACAAGTCTAACATGAAACTCATGATTTTCATTCTAAACATGTTTTCAATCCCACCCTCCCTCCAGTCACCTGTCTTAATAAAAGTCACCACCATCCACTCAGTTCTTCAAGCCAGAAGGTGCAAATCATCCTTGATTCTTTCCTTTGCTTCATGACTTATATCTATTAGTAATCTCACCCATCGTTTCTAGCTTCAGCATATGTTTCACATCTGCTTTCTTCCTTCTTCACTGCTACCAGCTAGTCTAGGTCACCAGTATCTTTAGGCTGGAATGTGGAAAAAATGTAAAAGCAACACTATTAAATGCAATATGATATCCTGAGTTGGCTCCTAGAACAGAAAAAAGGGAATTAGTGGAAAAGAAAACCTGTTGAAATATAAATAAAGTCTGTAGTTTAGCTAGCAGTGTTGTACCAATTTTTAGTTTTGACAAAGGCACCATCAGTATGTGAGATGTTAACGTTAGGGGAGCCTGACTGAATGATACACAGGGAACTCTCTTTACTATCTTTGCAACTTTTCTGTACATCTAAAATTATTGCAAAGAAAAATATTTTTATAAACGAAAACTGTTTTCTTAGCTGCTGTCTAGCCCCGTCTTCACAGTTGCTAGAGTGATCTTCTAATAATATAAATCATGCAACTTAGAGATTTTAAGCAGCTCAAAAAGATTAAAACAACCTGTCCAAGATTATATAGGTATTAATGGCTGAACAGGGATTCTCACCCAGATCTGACAGAATTCAATATCTCTTAAGCATTTTACTACCGGGTTCTCTATGTGAGCCATGAATTAATTCAGCACGTATCACAAAAAAGTCATTGTCTTCCATCTTTGCATATATCCCATTCATGGTGTAAATTCAGTCTGATTCAAAATCCTGAGAAATGTTTATCAGTATCAACTAAACTGATAGGTAGGAGAGTGAGGAAAAGGAAAAGGTTTTTTTCTGCTTTTCAGCTACAATGCAGTGTCTGAGATTTTTCTCAAGGTATGAGAAAAAGTCTTCCTGAGAGGTTATTACAGTGGTCACAATTGCCTTCACCATGATGGCTTACTGGGATGTACATTCAAAAGGATGCACTATCAAAATGGTCATTAGCAGAGGTTCCACGTTCTGCATATGGAGCTTCAGTCTCCCCTTCCTTATGAAGCAATAGCTGGATCATGAAGACATCCTTTAAAGTTTAGCCCCATTTTCCACATTCTAGAGTGTAATGGGGAACTAAAACTATGTAAAAAAAACTTCAAGGATTTTCAAGCTGTATTATCATAGCCTGCTTATCTTCATATTAGGTCAAGGAGCTCTAATATACCGAGTTCCATTTTCACAGGGGGAAAGGCATTTAGCAGTGAGGCCTATTATCTCTGGTTATCTGTGGGATCCTCTTTAGACTTAGCTTTCTATTGAACCATAGTAGCTTTAGTGGAGAGACTTGGACAAAAGGATGAGATTGCAAACTACAGTAGTCTTTTCTTATCCAGTCGTCGCTTCAACTGTTAACAGCAGGAGGCAGAGGAAATCTAACTCCCTACAGTACGCATTTAGCAAAGATTCATAGTTGTTGGATTTTGTTTTTTATATTTTACATTTGTTTTGACATTTTCACCTTTTAAGATAAAAGCATAGTCCATAATAAAATAATATTGACTCAGAGCAGAATCTACATACCACAGTGATAGGAGATCCTCAACTATTTAAAACAAATCTAATCATATCACAATTTCAGAACTATAAGCAATCAAATAAAAAATACATTTTAATAGGAGGTGCAAAAGGCTTTTTATGTTTCTTAGATATCAGCATGCTATAAAGCACCAATGGAGTTTACAGTTTGTGAGCATTTTTAAGGCATAAGAAAGCTTTCCCTAGGAGTTATTAATTATTACCATATCTGCCCTCCATATAACATCATGTTTTTACACAGTTAGTTATTCAGAAAAATTCAAGTTGATATGCTTACTAACTTTTACAGTGGATCAATATATACAACTCAATTTGTATCTCCTGTTCATAGCTTTTGTAAGTTGTATTTTAACTTTTCTATATATGATTATAGCATTTTTGTTAATGGAAATAGTAATAAAAGTATGTGGAATATTGGTACACATATCTATACACATGAAGATTTTACTTTAAAATTCTAATATATTAAATAGTCCTAAATATCATGTTTTTATATTTTAATTTTATATAAGCTTATTTTACATTTGAAGAATTCATCCCTACATCCCTGATTCCATTTAATAAGCAAGATATTCTTATGTTACATCTTTTAAGACATAGTTGACTACGTGCCATTTATTTGCCTTGACAACAGTTTGAAATTCTGCAATTCTTTTGCACAATAACTTCTAAGATACTTGAATTATACTCTAGATGTATTAAAAGGTATAAATGTACAATTTAGGATCATTTTTTTCAAGGACAGCATAAAATGCCAACAATAATATATAATTTTAATACAAAGCCAAACATCCAAGACTTTGCTTTGGTGCTACACTAAAGCAAGCTAAGGTGTAGCACCACAATAGCAAGCTTCCAGATACCAAAAAAGAACTCTGAATTTCCTTAGGCATATCCATAGCCTTAATGAAAATAAATGAAATAAATGTCTTCAAATTATTTTAAAAGCATGACTTTGTATCTGCCTTACGTGTTTATTTTTGGGCTAAATTTACTAAACTAAACTCTCATTGGTTAGTTTATTATATCCTTTGGTAAGATAGAGGAGAATATGATCATAGTAGCATTTCAAGATTTAAACGTTAGTAAGAACACAGATGATTTTTTTCTCTTTTTAAAGTCTCACATCACCTAAGTGAAAATGTGGTTAGCTATACATTAATATTTGCATCTTGTAAGATAGAAATACATTTTATATATTCATTCATATGATGATCCATGCACTTCTTCATTCATCAGCTAAATTTACATCACCTTTGTCCACAATAGGATCAGAAGCTGAAATATATGAATAGAGATAGTCATATTCTGTCACTCTAAGTGTGAAACCTTGTATATTTGGCTGGTATAGAAGAAATAAAAATTTTAAGTTGCACGTCTCTCTAAAGGAAGGTAGTACATATAATACTTGTATGTGTGCCCTGTTTTATTTAATACTCTTGGCTAGATTAACTTTCCAATAGAATTTTCAGTAAAGTGGTAGAACCACCAGTTAAGCCATCATAGCAAAGAAGGCATCAACAAAGTCTACTAAATTATTGCTCTTATTTATAAGCATTTAAACAACTGAGCACAAGCTTCACTAATGCCACATCTGCACACTACCAGGCAAACTCCATTGCTTTGGCTGCTGTTGAGGAAGATAAAACTAAGTTTTAGAGCTCCTCCCTCCCTTCCTTCCTTTTCATTATTTTCTCCCCAGAGACATACTCACACTACTCAGTTTCCTCAATCTTATTTCCTTGAGGTCAGTGTGTATATTACTAATAAAGAAATCCAAGAAAAGTACAAGAAGTTATTACATTTCCCATACTGTAACACTTCTTGCTGCGTCTTCCACACTCCAACCCTCTCTATCCCTTTTCATCTTTTCTCTGGGTTACATACCAAAGGTCTATCAACTTTTGCAAGAATGCATAGACCATACATATTTTAAAACTACGTTCATTCATTTAGTCAATAAATATTTACATACTGTCTATTGTTATTATTTCCCCCCCCCCATTAGAAATAATTGGGGGGAAAAGGTAGTACTGTGGCTATGCTAGAAACAAGATAGGATCCATGAAACTCCGAAGTTTGTTCAGAATATATTTTCCATAGCTGTGCAAAATATGGTCCTAGACACTGGGCTACAGAAGACCTTGAAGAGAGTCTGTATTTTCAAGTAGTTATAATATAATGGAAAAGCCAGAATTCTTGGTACAGACAGGCAAAGTGACTGAAGGACACTGAGGGTAAAATATTCCAACATATTTTATATAAATCAGCATAGAATAAATAGTATGCATAAGTGTTTGAGAGAATATCAGAATTTCTATTACTGTATCAATAAAGGCCTACTGGATGAAGGAAACTTGAAACTAAATTTTGATGCCCATGAGAGATGTGTATTTTCAGAAAATAAAAGAATAACCACGGTGATTTGTACAAACATGGAAATTAGCAAATTGCATATGCTGAAAGATAAAGTATTTGCTTGGATGCAACTAAAGATACTTGCTGGGAACAGTAGTTTTCAAAGTGGGGGTTGATGAGTGAGCATATCAGAACTACCTTAGGAGCTTTTTCCAACTGACTACACACTGTCTTCTCTCTTTCTTCATTTTCTGTTTGAAATACGTATTTGTTTATTATCATTCTGTGATGCCCCTTGCAGTGGAAATAAGAGTAGAGCTGTGCATGTTGCAGTTAGGATAGGCAGAGAGTAGTTTGCAGAGAAGTTCCCCAGAATTGATATCTCTACCTGCCCTTCTTTAAGACACAATGATTTATAGAAATGCTAATTTATTTTTTTGAAATGCGGTAGGAGTAGTGAATGTATTATCTCAGAACGGGGTGGCCATATTTGAATTAACATGGGAAGAGAAATGATTTATTGTCAAACTTAAGCCTGGTTCAATTAACAAATAAAAACTTAGCAGCTAGATTTTATGTATTGTTCAGCCTTCCACACTATATCTTACCCCATTTTGAACCTTAAATTTAAATCTTTTTAAAATTTCACCTGTGCAGTGACGCATTATGTAAATTTATTTGATAAAGTTGTTAGTAAATAAAATCCATATATATGTGTGTGTATATATTATATTTACATATATACAGAATATATATATTAGAATTCAGTTAAGCAATGTTCAGCTATCAGTTATCTACATTTATAAAGAGAGAAGAGTATATGATCCAAATTAAAGAGCAATTTCAATATCATTTATACTGATAAAACTCAAATCATAAATGCCAATAGAGAAGAACAATATTATACATAATGAAAATTGTTTTAAACTACATATATTTGGCTCTGGAATAGTCCTAGCTCTGGGGTATATTATATGACAAATTATAGTAAATTTTTAATAAATAATTATTTTCTTAAATAAATATTAATAACTGGGTTGTCTTCCTTAAATTCTGATATGGGGCAAACGAAAAAGTTATGTTAACATGGCCTCAAAATTAACTGTGGCATAATGAGTTATGTATTATTTGGGAAAACTACTAATTAAAAAAAAAGAGAAGACTTTTATAATTCATTTTTCACATCTGTACCATGAACTAAGCTAAATGTCTTAGTTTGCACTGTTGCCTCAGTTTACCCTTGTGATTTCTTTTGCATTAAAATTTACTTTTAACACTCCCTAACACCATACACAGAAATAAACTCAAAATGGAGTAAAGATCTAAATGTAAGGCCAGATGCTACAAACTCTTAGAGGGAAACATAGGCAGAACTCTCTTTGACATAAATTGCAGCAAGATCTTTTTCGATCCACCTCCAAGAGTAATGAAAATAAAAACAAAAATAAACAAATGGGACCTAAATAAGCTTAAAAGCTTTTGCACAGCAAAGGAAACCATAAACAAAATGAAAAGACAACCCTCAAAATGGGAGAAAATATTTGCAAATGAAGCAACGACAAGGGATTAAACGCCAAAATATACAAACAGCTCATGCAGCTCAATATCAAAAAAAAACAAACAACCCAATCAAAAAATGGGCAGAAGATCTAAATGGACTTTTCTCCAAAGAAGACATACAGATGGCTAAAAAAGCACATGAAAAGATGCTCAGCATCACTAATTATTAGAGAAATGCAAATCAAAACTACAATGAGGTATCACCTCACACCAGTCAGAAAAGCCATCATCAAAAAATCTACAAACAATAAATGCTGGAGAGGGTGTGGAGAAAAGGGAACCCTCTTGCACTGTTGGTGGGAAAGTAAATTGGTACAACCACTATGGTGAACAGTATGGAGATTCCTTAAAAAACTAAAAATAGAGCTACCATATGATCCAGCAATCCCACTCCTGGGCATATATCCAGAGAAAACCATAATTCGAAAAGATACATGCACCCCAGTGTTCATTGCAGCACTATTTACAATAGCCAGGACATGGAAGCAACCTAAACATCCATCGACAGAGGAATAGGTAAAGAAGATGTGGTACATATATACAATGGATATTACTCAGCCATAAAAAAGAACAAAATAATACCATTTGCAGCAACATGGATGGATCTAGAGTTTGTCATAATGAGGTCAGTCAGACAAAGAAAGACAAATATCATATGATGTCACTTATATGTGGTATCTAAAAAAAGGGTACAAATGAACAGAAATACAAAACAGAAATAGAGTTACAGATGTAGAAAACAAACTTGTGGTTACTGGGGTAAGGGAGGGGAGGGATAAATTGGGAGATTGGGATTGGCATATATACACAAAAAATTTACTTTTAATTATATTTGCTTTAGTTACTGTTAAGGGTTGATTTCATGTCCAATGACTATTGTTAACTGATGGAAATTGAAGTGTCTTAGAATCATGCTGGAAGATACAGTGAACCTACTATGGGGTTTAATTCTTCCAAAGATAGAACACTGAAAGGTTAATATGAAAGTCTAGTTCAGACTTTCTCCATTAAGCCTTTATCAAATGGTCTTCAAAAAGGAAAAGCATTTTTCATTTTTTCCCTTCTCTTTCTATTGTCCTTCTTGTTGAGGAAGGTTTACTAAAGGAAAAACTGAGAGATTCATGGGCCTAATTATTCCACAGACAGATTATTATATCTGTTAACATTTTCTTTACCCACCTCCCTTTTATTACCAGCTGGAAAAATAAAGCATCTATAAACTGTTAATTAGAAATAAAGGAATAGATTTCACTTTTGAATCCAAATCTTGTGAAGAAGAGCACTAGTAGGTAAAAAAATCCCAACTCAGTTTAATACATATAAAATGTTCAATTTAGATAGACTTTCGGGGTTTCTTTCTTTTCCTTCAAATTACAGTATATGGTTAATAGTTTACATACTGACAGAATTGTTTTATTTTAAAGTTAGTTATGGTAGGCCAAAAAAAAATAGAGACATTTTAAAATAAATTGTTTTACCACAATTCTGTGGGGAAAACAGCCTTAGAATTCCAAGCAACAATATTACAGCTGAATAGTCAGAAAGTTTACGTTGTAAATAAGTAAAGTCTACTGAAAATATATGGATTCCAGTAGGAAGAGGGCGTCTTAATACAAATATTTTACATTTTAATTTTGATTAAACCAGTATTTTGGATGCCATGTCAAAGACAAAGGGCATTTCAGAGGAGGAAAAGCAAGGCTTTGAGATTTTAAAGATAGGTTCCATATTTTTAAAGCATTTGCTGATTCTCTCGATCTCCATAAGTGGTTCTAAATTTATTATTTTAGGTTCTGATTTTTTCACTGGACTTTAAATGATTTCACAATGAAGTGAGATACGTTGGATTATTTTCTCAGCTTAAGGTACAAGATAAGTTAATTGAACATTTTGTCATCAGGTGCGGGGATTCTCATCATTACCTGATCTTGTCTTGGCACCTAATTTGAGCTCAATGAATGTGCCCTTAGTCACAAGAATATCTTGGTAGAGTCAGAAACAGAAGTAGAAGCAAGACTGTCAGGAATAGTGAAAGGAATAGGACCAGGAGGGAGAAGAGAACTTCTTTCCATTCCTTCACATAATCAAATGACATTTTTGTTTCAGCATCTTTTTTCAGAGCTAACTTTGCCACCCCCAGGTTAGGCAAGTTATGCTTTTGTTTTAAATTCTACCAAAAATCATTATGTAGTCTTTCATCATGCAAATAAACTCAAAACCCTGAAAGTTCCTAGTAAAATGAGTCAAAAGCACAAAAGCCCTCTATTCACATACAATGCAATATTGGTAATGTGGTACCTTTCCTCATCAAGAGAATGGCCTGCTAATTATTACAGTTGAATTAAAATAAAGTACACAGGTTTGTTTGTACTGGTTATTAGCACATTCTTTTTGATGAAACTTGTTTGATTTTGATACATTTGAATACATTGCAAAGTCTTATCAGTTCATTATACTACTCATAAACAAGTGGATGAACTGATACATTAAAGAAACATTTAATTAGGTATTCTGGGCCTTTTTGTCACTGGGTGTTAATGAAGAAAGCCTTCTTTTTACTAATGTTCATCTGTCTTTTAATGTTCGAAGATATTGGAGGGTTTGGGTCACACATAATTTATTATAATGCCTTCCTGGCTATATATCTTTAAAGTTAACCACGAGTATTATTTTCTATTAAAATTTAAAAATCATGTGAAAAATCATCTGTATCTGTGCAATAGAGAAGAAACAATACATATTCTCAAAAATGCATGTATTATTTTCAGGAGCAAATATTATCAGAATTAAAGAAGGTAGTCAAGCCATTACCTCTTCACAACTAGCAGCCCCTGGTGTACACCTGCTTTCTTATATGAAAAATCTTCCCCTTCAATTCATATAAAATCATACTAGAAGTGATCATCTTTGTTATTATTATTACTAGTATTATATATTATAAATGAAGGATGATATTAAAAGAAGTAAAATAGGATGATGAATGTCTTAAATAAGTTCTTTACTTCTCTTATATTTACCCTCAAGATTGCACTTTTTCTACATACCTAAATAAATTACAAAGGTCTTAATCAAATTAATAAAGCTGCTGAAATTGTTTTCACCTGCAAAATTTATTCTATAAATAAATGAAAAATGTTCAATTGTTTTTCATTTGACTTATGTTGCATATTTATAAGAGATTAGTTTCTTTGCTGTGAGGACTTGACTTAACTCACAGTTTGACTGAAATTTGTCCCCTATGACTTAAGTAATAAAATGAAAAAAATTGGAAGATAAAAGACTTTTAAATTCAGAAATAGTATTTGCAGAGTTACTTTTTACATGTGAATATTCCCAAAGTGAAGACTTACAATTTCATCCAGCTTCACTTGGACATAGCTAGGCAGAAGCAAGGAAAATAAATGCATAAAACTGAAATTGTTATATGTGAAAGAAAAAAATCCATAATTTACATGTAAGTATAATCCAGCATATATAAACTATATACATGTATATACAGTGTATGTACATATATATAATAGCACTATATTTATATAAACACACACATGATTGCCCAATTATACATGTGTTATTGCTCTTATTTCTTTTAAAAGGCATATAGTATATTTATTAAACAGAATACTTATATAGTGAAATTCATGATAGTTATGTTCTGTTTACCTGAATTTTCACAGTTGATTTTGAGCTAAGTATAAGTTATAAATGTCTAAGCTCAAATGACTTAAGATGAAGTCTTTTTATTACCATTTCCTCTCATATTATCTTGACTCGTTACAGTCATGTCTTACATTTTGTGGAGAATTTTGTTAATCATTCCTTTGTCATAGCCATTTTACAAAAATGCAACATTTATTGGCTTAGACAACATAATTGCTAAGGGATAGTACTGTATGAACAATGAATTTACACTAAATGAATCAGAATAATGTGTTGCAATGGTTAATGAAAAATCCTTACGTTCTACAATTGCATTATCAATTTTCATAATCTAAACATAAATATTCTTTGCAGATAACAAGGGTTTAAAACCAATATTCCTAGGTAAGAAAAAAAAAAACTTTTCAAGCTCAATAATTAAACTTTTCTTGTGATCTCTCTCTAAACTTTTATTTAAAATATGGTGGTCATCATCCTTATATTTTTTTTAGTATTTTGCAATTAGATGAAATAATACAGCTTTTTAAATAAAAACATAAAAGCAGTCACATAATAATACAGTATAGAAAAATAATGTGTTAAAACTAGTACTGAATCAAACTAATATTTCACTTTCAATTATTTTCTACTCACCATCTCATAGTTAAAGGGATATTACAATACATTTTATTACTTTCAAATATTATTATTATAATTTGTAATAAAATAGCAAAGAATAATAACAAACATCTGTCAGATCTGGGTCTGCTTCAGTTTAATTGACCAGCACTATGAAGTGAATTAGTAATCTACCTTTTTCTTAAAAATAATCATTTTACTGCAGCAAAAACATAGAACAAATCCTAATCATAGGACCTATATTAATACCCATGGTACTTTAAGAAAACATATCTGGTATTATAATGTAAAGCTAACTTAAGTATTTCTAATGCACAGCTAAAATAAGTGGCCTAGTCAAGGGGGTAGAAAACTCCATGGAAGCAAAATATTACCTCCTTTGATACAAAATTCCATTCTCATATAAATTTATTTTCACTAAATACTCCTAATTCAAGGGTAAAATTTATACCTATATTTCAGACAAGATATTCTTACTTTCTATATTTAATAAATAAAATATAAACATTATAATGATCAAATTATATTATAATTTGATATGGTTTATGGACACTCATTTTTCAAATGTCAAAAGCTCTGGGATTGTTAGGAATTGTACTTTAGTCTCATAATATGCCATGTTATGAATGTATGCACAGTTATTAAGGAAGTGGTAAGTATCTAGCTTTGCACTTTGAATTTTTATTATGCACATCTTTCTACTATTCATCAAAATATTTGATTAGGAGGAATGGGGACATGATAAATAACTAGCTTAGAGGGACTTCACAAATCTGATATTAAAACACTTAAAGGTTAATACTAACTCTCTGTGTTAGTCAAAAAAAAAGACTTCTGGTGAAGGATGATTAGAAAAAACAAGGAAAGTGAGATAACTATGAAAAAGGTGACTTATGGGAAAGTAAAAAGAAAATAAGAAACAAAGAAGAATGACACCTATTTAATAGTGGGTCTGATCCTCTTGCATAAGAAGAGTTGCATTTCAATATTGTATATAGAGAAATAGTGAATCATGTCCATGGGCTTTTCTTCATCTGAACTAATTCCAAAATATACTTCAAATAATGGAGGACAAAAGGTTTAGGTATAATGTACCAAATGCAAGGTAGCCCTGAAAAGTTACATTTCATATTGATATACTTGTGTTTTTTATTTTATGGATATCTATGTTATTACCCAAATATAATTAATCAAGAGATATATAAATAGGTTACTCTAGACATTCATGGGTTTTTTTTTCTTTTTAAATACAATGCCTTAGTTTTATATCAGTTATGGAGTTTTAGAAGCCACTAGTCTCCTTTTTTATGGAAAAAAATGTGATGTAAGGCATCAGTGACTTGTAGTGAGTTACATTCAAAGCATAATAATAATTTCTACTAAGGGCAACTTGAGGAAACACTAGCAGAGAACACTGGCCTCACTGCATAATTCTGCAGCTACAGGTTCTATGAATCTCTGGAGCTCTGCTGTCCTCTACTGGCCTGATGAGATAAGTGCCTGCCTCAAAGCTCTCGAGTTTCTTTGTATCAGTTTAGTTTCCTCCACAAACAAGATACTGGCACCTTAAAAATCCAATTTTCTTTGGTTTCGCTCACATGTAAATGGATCATAACTTGGATTATTGTCAGGTTAATTTTTCAACATATTTTAGTGTCATACAGAAAGAAAAACTCTTTCAGCATCCTGTCTTTGTTCAAGAATGTTTGGGCCCGGTTGCAGTAAGTGGTTGGGAAAAAAAGGAGCTAAAATATAACAGTGACAACAGATCACAGAATTCTGACAAACTGGCTCCAAGGCCTTATATTTTTATTGGTTGGTGTGTGTGTGTGTAAGTAATTTTAGTGTACGTTTTTAAAAAGTATAGCAATTTCACTTTCCTTTTCCTTTATTATGTCTTTAACTAACATACAATTCATGGATCCTTGATCATGTCCTCCTAATTAATCCTGTACTTCTTAGCAATATAGTTACTGTGTTTTTTCCCAATTGCATCCTGCCTAGGAAAAATGATGCATCATTGGAGTACTAAGTTTGAAATTCATAATCCAAGAGAAAGAGGTGAACTATATAAATCAGATTTTTTTTAAATGTCCCACTTATATCCTGGTATGGGATGGGCATGATGGGTTATAAGATTTATCAATATCACAGTGCATCAAACTTGTTAATAAACTAGCTTTCTGTATAAGAAGTAAAAGAAAGTTTTTCAAAAAAAAAAAAATGGGAGCACGAAAGGCATGGCATAGGTGGCATTTAAGGTTCAAGCTTTGTATCCTCTATATATAATGTATTATGCTTTTCAAAAACTTTTTATTAGGAAAGCTATACCAGACGCATAATCACTATACAATGATTAAACATTACCTTTACAATTTATAATCACTGAAATTACAGAATAAATATATGCACATTTCTTTTGAATCTTTGTGTGTGAGAGAGAAAACATTAAAAGTGCTTCCTACAAAGCTGTTAGTGATATATACCCAGTTGCTTTTTTATGTTTTTTATATTTTATATATATATATGTGTGTATATATATATATATATAAGAAAGTGCAGATGTTCTCCAAAAAATCTTGGCATCAGGATGAAGTGTCACAAAGAAGGTGTTCATACTAGGTGAGTGCCTACGGCTGTTAAACCACCAGGCCTCCACTTCAGTTGGCTCCATCCTGGAAGATGACTTTTCCCAGGGTTGGGGAGAGACGCTGTGAGCTGTACACTAGGGGTGAAGGGAAGGTGAAGCTATGGAGAGGATAGGAATGGATCGAACCCGAACTAATTAGATTGGGTTGAACGGGAGTGGGGGATGTGTTTGTGTGTGTGTGTGTGTGTGTGTGTGTGTGTGTGTATGTACCTACACCAGACGGAAGAGGCTGCAGGTGTAGGGACTTATGTGCAGAGATTTGTGATTTCGTGTGGGTATGTGTGTAAGAGAAAAACGAGTGGGTGAGAACGTTCGAGCAAGACCCGCCCCCTCCCTCCCCGCCTTGCAGTTTCCAGGCATGCAGCAAACTGCATTATTAATACATGTACAGAATCTGTGCCATGAGGGCAAGAGGAACGAAAGCCACAAATGTCAATTTGTTTTCCCCCCTCCCTGTCAAAACAAAACTACAACTAAAAACAAAAGTTACTGAAAAGAAAAAGACACATCGAGTTTTACTTAATTAGGATCAGTACAACGATCCCTAATATACCTTATACATGGCACAGTCAAAGTCTCAAGTTCCAGTATAAAAAAATAATAACATTTGCTGGCAAAAGTCTGCGAAGGCACTTCATTGATTAATGATCTGAGTATGGCCCTTCCTCCGAATCATATCTGAGTGGGGAGAGCATACATCTGTATTTTCTAGTTATCATGCGGTTTCAGTTCTGTTCAGGGCAGGGAAGTTTGTGAGAATGGAGTTATTGGGACAAGTATAAAGGGAGCAAGGGATATATTTTTTCTTTTTATTTTCTTTTGAAAAAAAAAGCACTAATTTATTTTTCTTTTTCTGTTAGAACCTATATGTTGTCTTCTCCAGGACTTCGAGGTAATCCGGCTTGGTTTGAAGTTTGGCCCTTAACTCGAGGTAATCACTTTTTTGGGTTTGGTGGTCTGTGAAGCCCTTTCCAGCCGAGAAGAGAAGGGTTTCTTTGAGCCTGGCGTCCTGCTGTAAGTCTGGGTATTGCATGCCAGGAGGGTGGACGTGCAGTTCCTTTAATTTGGGCACTGTGCCATAGAGACAGTCCACAAACCCCACTGTGCAGGGGGCTGGTGGCGGCCTCTCTCGGTCTAATAGCGTACTGCCACCACCACAGCCTCCCCCGGGGGGAAACAGCACCACCCCACCATTCTTCTCATGGCGGCGGAACCCAGCCAAGTCTCCCCCAGTTCCTGCAGCTACCCCTGACACCCCACCAGTGGCTGGGTGGTGAGTCTGAGGGTGATGATGATTCATGGTCACTATGGTGTTGAGCTGGGAGCTGGACACTGCCAAGGCCCACTCCTTTTCTTTTTCTAGCAATGTCCGGTAGTTGCTGTGGTTCTCCTTGGGTGTCTCAGCAAACTGCTCACTTCCTAGGAGAACCTCCCCCATTCCTGGGGGTTGTGTCCCAGGAGCCCCGCGTTCTGCACGCCCTGTCTCCTGGACTGATGAAACGGCCACCTCCTCCTCCTCGCGAGGCTTGTAGATGGGGTTATTGCACATCTGAGTAACAGGGTGGGGTATGTACTCGTATACATGACCCACAGGAGGGGCCTTCTCTGGGGAAGAAATAGCCGGTCGTCCCCCACCTCCACTTCCACCTCCACCACCTCCACCATCCTCAAAAAGCCGGTGGCATTGCATCTGGATGCCAGTGAGGTCCACGCCTTCCTGCCGCTTGCTTCTAAAGGGCAGCTTCTTCCGGCGCCGGCGGAGGACATAGGCAAAGAGGCCTGCCGCAACGAAGACTGCTGAAAAAAACAGAACCAGCAGGCTGAGAATCAACACAGAAAGTGGCACAGGACCCCCAGGGGGAGAGAATTCATAAGGTGATGCACTTGTTGGCCCCCCAGCAAGGTGAGAATCTCCAGGCTGAGCTGGGGTTGCTCCAGCTGGCGCGATGTGCAGCATCTCTGGGCAGAGAACTTCCAGCTCGATAGTGCGCACGTCACGGTGGGTGAGGTTCTCAGGGCTCCTGCACAGGACATCACCCACCACACTGACTGAGCTGATGGTTTCGATCCACTGTTTGAAGGGAACCAGGTCACAGGTACAGTCCCAAGGATTCTCATTGAGGTCTATCTGGACAATGGCGTTCAAGTGTTCTAGGACACCAGCCACAGGAAGGTAGAGGAAGTAGTTCTTCCTCAAGTTGAGCCGAGCCAGAGATGTGCCTGCAAAGGCATCTGTTGGCAGGGTTCTCAGCAAGTTATTGTTGAGGAATAGCAGCTTCAAGTTGGGCATGAGGCTGAAGGCCGCAGGCTGGATTTCCCGGATGACATTGAACTCAAAATACAAGTAGTGTAGACTCTGTAGGCCTCGGAACATGCCTGGTGTCAGCTTCTCGATGTCGTTGCCATTGAGAAAGAGGCTCTTTAGGTTAGGCAGGTTGATGAAAGCCCCATCCTGGACGTAAGAAATACGATTATTCCCTAGATGTAAGAGATCCAAGGAAGAGAAATTCCAAAAATCAGAACGGTATATTTTCTGAATCAGATTACTACTCAGATACAGTTTCTTAGCATTCAGTGGCCTTGGAAGAAGTTCAGAAATGTTATTAAATCCTCGCTCTTTGCAGTTGACAGTCAAGCCAAGGTCATTGATGTGCAAATTACAGGTACACCCAGTAGGGCATATAATGGGAATGGGTGGTCTGGTCTGGTAAGGAGCAATGGGAGGTTGGTTTGGACCAGGGTATAAAGCTTGGGATGTGGAGGGTGGCCTTGGTGTTCGAGATTGTTTGGTGGGTTTGGGCTGTTTATTTGAGGACTTGTATTCAACAGAAGAAGCAGTAAAATGGACAGAGGACAGCATTGAGGAAGGCTTAGTTGGCCATGTATTCTCCTTGCTTGATGACAAGTGGGGAATCCCCAAACTAGCCTCCACCTCAGAGTCAGACAACAAGGGACAGAGTTCTGTCTTCCTGATTTCTCGCAGGTCCTTTCCATGGAAATGGAAAGGAGTCTCGCAGGTGATGTCTCCCACCAGGGCAGTGTAAGGAATGCGTTCCAGCCAACTCTTCAACTGCACAATTTCACATGTACAGTTCCAGGGATTTTCTTCCAGCTGGAGCTCCATCAGGCTTCTGCCAATGTGATCTAGCATTCCTCGGTAAAAAAGAACTTTTAACCTGTTTCCACGTAGGTCCAAGTGGGTTAAGGAGACAGCCTTAAATAAATTGGTTGGAAGCATGGGGATGAGATTATCATTTAAAATCAGAACTCTCAGTTTACTTAGGTTCCGAAATGCCCCACTCTCAATACGTTTAATGACATTGTAATCTGCCTGCAGATATTCCAGACTTTCCAAGCCAAGGAAGGTGTCATTTCTGAAGATGTCTAGTTTGTTCTCGTGTAGATATAGCCTCTTTAAAATCTTAAGACCATTGAAAGCTCCTGTTTGAATGTCCTGCAATGCATTGTTCCCAAGGTTAATGGACACAGCATTATTCAAATGAAGAAAACTGTTGGTGTACAATTTCCTCATTGAATTCCTCTGCAGATATAGTTTAAAAGGTCTTGACCAGAACTCAGCAATCTGACTAATATTTGTAAATCCTTTGCTGTCACAATGTATGTGAAAGAGGCTTTCTTTCACTTCACAGTAGCATGGATCAAAACAGGGCTCATCTATTTCCTCTGAGTCCTCTATCAGGGGAATCGGGGTAGTCCATCCTAAAGCAATTGTGCTTAGAAGAATTATCCACAACATCCTCCCTCTGTGAAGCAGCTCAGCTATAGAAGGTTTCATCGTTCGCGGTTGATTACAAAACTGCAACAGAAATAAAGATGCAGATTTTTAGCTTTTAGTCATATGCTCTATTCTAATTGTCTCATACATGTGGGGCTTTTTAAGAGCGATATAAAAACTTTAGTAATTGTTGAACTGACACTTAAAATAACCTATCAACATGCTTTATATGTCCTATATCTTAAAATTAGGAGATGAAATATTGTACCATGCGATGACATTTTCCTGAATCAAGCCATATTTGGTAAAGGGCATATCATGAAATCAAAAGCAGCCTTCATTGCTTCTTATAGCAAGCAAGGAAACTGCATACAGTGATTCATTTTAGGGATAGGCAGATTCAGTAATAATGGCAATCATTTGGCCATTACACCTGTTTTCCCGTTAAAAATCATATTGATAATCAGAGGTGCCTATTATGGATCTGATTGAAACTCTGATGGAAGAAAGTGTTCTTTAAACTATGGATTTCTATTCATAAAAAGACATGGCATACCCCAGAGTTATTAAAGAGTATGATAAATTATGAGCCCATTGACCAATATCAGATGTTGAGATGTATAAGATGATTGGTATCTCAGGAAAAGCTAAGATTTCTCTTAAGACATGAGCACAATATGCTTAATTATAGTGCATGCTCAGTAACACACTATACCCCAACCCCTTTTGCCCAAGCAGGTCATTAACATCTCCTTTAATTAAATGAGTTCTACATATGTGTATCATTTTGGCCGTTTAAATCCTTTAGGAGTGATTAGCCTTTCTAAAGAACAAGCCCATGCAATTGTCAGAGCTAAAGATAGTGACAGCTAAAGGATGCTGAGCCTGGGAGTGTCTGTATTAAAACACTTCTGAGCTTAGTTTGGAATGTATATCTGTGCCTTTGAGATCAACTGAGGAACCCTGCAAAAAGATGGAATGGCAGGTGGTTGGCTAGAGAAGATTTGGGTAGTTAAAGGCAAGAAAGAGTGGAAACCTGGATTCTTACCTGCTGATAGATGATCTATCACATGAAATACATTTCAAAGAAAGACATCGTTCTTTTCCCATCAGAAGAAACAAATACAGTGCACTATTCTAATAATACAGAGCCTTCCTCTTTGGCTGTCTTTCCTTGCCTAATATCATCAGTATGTGAAAATACATACATAAATAAATTATAATAATACAGTTTTATTAGATTGCCCTTTCTGAGTCACTGAAATAGCAGTCAAAATTGAATTGTTTTTAATCAATAAAAATAAACGAATTTTTAGCATATATTTTCCTTCCACACAGATGCATCCATTAAGGAAATATTTTGTCAACCCTCTAACTTAAAACACAATGGTATAATTTACAGAGAGAGTGAAAAGAATAAATCTCCGCACTCAACTTGCATATGATGTACACAGCTGTAAGGAAAGGAGAACCCATAAGAAAGCAAAGAGAAATTTGCCTCAGGCATGCAATACTCAATTTTTAGAAACAATTAAATGAAAAAAGAGAGAAGGCAGATGAGGCTACATTGCAGTATCAGTTAGTCTTCCCTGTATCCCTTTTAAAATATTAAAATCTACTTAAGTTATTCCCTTTTCACCATTCTTTTTTAAAAATGCTTTTTTTGTTTTTGAGGTCCTTGAGATTTAGACAAGAAAGGCTCCAGATGTCTTTGACTTACCTATTTTGCAGGAGATTTTTTTTTTTTTTTTTAGCATTGAACATCGGGGGAGGAAAAAAAAGAAAAAGCTTGAGTTTAAGGATTCTCTCTCCCTCTCCCTTCCTTCCTTTTGCTGAAGCTGAAGGCAAGGGGGCTGGGGGGTTGTGGGGGGAGACCAAGGAAAAAAATAAAAGGCAGCAAGCTTGAGACGTGCTGTGAATGCAATGGGCCTTTCAATGGGTTTCTTTAGAATGCAGAACTGCCGCTTGGAACACTCAATAGAGGAGGGAGAAGGGGCTGCTGCAGGCTTCCAGCTTCGCTGCCGCCGCTGCTGCTGCCACCGCCGTAGCTTCTCTTCCTGGGTACCGGCAGCACATCATTGGGCATCCTTGGAAGGAGGGCGGGAGGAAGGCAGGGAGGAAGGCAGGCTCAATCAAGGTGCAGAATCTCGGACTTCTCTTGCGCTGGATTTTTTTTTTTTTTTTTTTTTTAATATGTGCTGTAACCCTGGATCCGGCTTTCCACGTCACCAAAATGAGCTCCAAGAAGGGGAACGCGCTTAGCATGGGGTCGGGCGCGAGCACTAGGAAGCCGTGACTATACAGTTTGTGTGTGAGTGTGTGTGTGTGTGTTTAAGGGGAGAGAAAAGAAGTGAAGGGGTCAAGATGACAAATTGTCAGAATAAAACAAGAAGGAAGAAGAGATCAACCAAGGGGAAACGTTCCTTTGGTTGGGACTGGGGGAGGGGTGTAGGCATTTTTTAATTTTTATTTTTTAATTTATTTTAACTCTAAAGGAAACCATTGCCTGACTAGTTTGCTCCTCTAGTTCCCCAAATCTCCACTCTCTAGTGTAGAGAGTTTGAAAAGTAAGACTGTCCTTCGGAATTATCCTTTTCACAGCACACACTTCCCTCCAAAGACTGGAATAAAGGGAAATTCAGGTCTCCATAGCAGAAGCCCTGAATCTAGCTGATTCTGCTTGAGTGTCCTGAGTAAGAGCTCAGGCAGCCTGAGCGACTTGGACTGAGTTTCTCCTGCATTTTGCTTCGATCTCTTTGCACCAGGAATCCTTTTGTTGTGCTGCAGCTCAAAGCCTTCGATTTCCCCTGGATTCAACAGCTATGTGTTTGCTGCCACCTCTTTAAAATCAGAGACAAACCAATGCTCTGGAAGGATACGCAGACCACTTGGGTAACAATGACACATTTCACTTCTTAAACCGGGAAAGACCTCGCGGGGATAGGGGGCAGCATTTCAGGGTTTAGATTCTTTCTTTTCTTTCCTACCACCCCCTCCGGCCCCCCAAATATTTATCCGTGATATTTTCGGCAAGGGGATGGTAGAGAGTCCTGAGGGTGGGGATGATTGAGGGAAGACGTTTCAGTGAAGAGGAGCCACCAGACCAGAGCTCACAAGAATCCTCTAAGAGGAGTTTTTAAAGGCTCACCTGATGGTTCTACAGTCCTACCTGCTGGGAGGAAATGCACCTTGGTAGAGAAGCTGGAGAGAGGCAAGTGTGCAGCAAAGGAGTCTCGTCAGCGGGAACTGTGCCTCCACAATGTCGCCCCCCAGCCCCGCAACACACGCCAATCCTGTCACCAACTCATGGGGAAGGGAGGGACTTTCTGGTCACTAAAGAACTGAACTCACTTGCCCAAGGGCTCAAAGTTAGACCGTAGAGCTGATTGTTTCTTAAAGCGCTTTTTACAAAACCCAACTTATGTATCAGTTTCTTACCATTCTAAATATATATAAATCACCCAACTCAACAAAACGTTACTTAAGAGTCAGTCATCGGATATTTGCATGGTATTTTGCATTAGAAATGACCGCACCTGTGTCTGCCACTTCACAGTAGCTGTCAGAGACTAAGTAAGCAGGCCGGCAGGATTCTCTTAACATTCCACACCCTTAACATTCCAGACCCACCCTATTTCTCCGTGTCTCAACCGAGAAGCAGACCAGCACTAACAGTCTGAGCTCAGAACGAGAGCAGTCCCTTCTCCTTCACCATCTGCCCCCGCCACCGGCCCCCACACACCACCTTCTGTACCCAACGTGCAGAGACAGTGACTGTTTCAGGGATCTTATCGGAACCCAAGATGCCATGGAATCGATGGGTAACCGGGAGGCTTCCCGGTGACAGTAAATGGCCCCCTTGGCAATCATTTTCTGTTTTCTCTTGAGCTACAACCCCCTAAGTTCTTGATCTGAGACATGTCCAAAAGGCTATTTCACCATTTTCCTTTCCTTTATCTCAGTGTAGGGTGTCTAAGCTATAGGAAGAGCTCTAAAAGTTAAGGGATGAAGGGCTCTGGAGCCCGGATTTCGACCGCTTTCTGCTGCGAGCGCCCGGACATCATTTGTTTGTCCACAGGGAGGACAAGAAGCCCTTTCTCCCCATTTTGCCCCCTCCCACCTCCCCCTCCGCTTTGCTGGATCTCCGAGCCCACTAATCTCTCCATATCTAAGATTAAATATTCCAATATGGAAGCAAAATGATCTTCCCTAGAACAAATAATTAAAATGCTGCATCATTCATTTTCTGAAAAGCCCTGAGCCTTCCAGAGGTCCTTTTCTAATCTATCGCCGGGCGAAACGCACAATGGGTCTGTTTAGAAATGGAAAATGATTAAAAGCTCAAGCCATTTTCCTTCTATCCTTTACAACACGAGCGATCCGCTGGGGGAGGGGCCCTTCGCTCCACCACCTGGCCTATTTATTGGAGTTACTTACTATTTATACTCCCCCAAGAAAAGGGGTCCGAGGGTATGTTAGTCTCCAGTACCACTCTATCATCGTCCTTACAGCTAAATATCCAGTTCAAAAATACAACCCTCTAGCACCTGTGAGCTTATAGAAGCCACCGCGGCCAAACTAAATGCTCTACAAAGAACATCCTTACACGCGAGAATACTGGTTTCAATTAGGCAAAGTAGGAAAGGATGGCGGTGAGTACCTATCCGTGCAGAGCGCTCTCGATCTCCGAGGTTTACTCCGAGGGGCTTCCCAGCGAGAGGTGCAAACTCTCTGGGAGGCTGAATTGTATCCATCATGCAGTAGCCTGCAGTTTCTCCTCCTCAGGCACCAACTTTCAGAAAGGCCACCAAATCACGCTTGTAATCCTTTTAAGTGATTCCACCTTTGCGACTTGCAGGGAAATGGTCGCTGCATACCAAATGTGAAAGCCGGGCGCACACCTAGCGCGGCAGTGCCAGTGACAGGCAGCTCCCGACCGCAGCTCTACATACCCTCGATGGCAGGCAGTGAGTGTCCCAGGACTGGGCTCTTTGTTTTCAGATCTCGGTGCTCTCGATTCAGTGGCGAGCTTCGCGGTCCCCGAGAGCCCTGGCTCGGTCTCTGGGTTTGTTTGTTTGTTTTTTTTTTTCTCTCTCGCTTCCTGAAAGGTTGTCACTCACAGCGCAATCCCTTCGCGAGGCCTCCTTCCTTAGGAAGAGCTGGGACTAGACCGTGCCTTCTCCGGGTGTCTTTGCTCTTGACCCTTTGAGTAGGTGGGAGTGGGGCTGGGTGCTGTGTAGATGAGAGAAGAGGATGGGGAGGAGTGGGAAGGAGGCTGGAAGGGGGTGACCAGATCCCAGATCCCAGCATTGACCAGACAGCGAAGGTGGTGGCGGGGGGGGGGGGGGGGAGGAGAGAAAAGCAGAGACGGGATATGAATACAACAGTACGGCTGTACACAACAAATTCGACTTGAATTTGGGGGATCTCCGGCAAAGCACCAAGGTGAAGAGATCCGGTTGGCAGAGAGTGAGCCCCCTGACAGCTCACCATTCAAGCACCCTCACTTCTGGAGCGGGGGGCGGGGGGGTGGGGGAGCGGGGAGGAGACCGCGGAACGTTTCAGGCGAAGGAGACGCTCTCGGCAGCGGCATCATTTAAGACTGACCTGCTTTAAAAGTGCCACTTTAATGGCCTAGGAAATAACTAAAATCGGATTACACGTTACTTACCAACGTCTGCACCCAAACTGGGAGCGCCAGGTCGGGTGTTAGGAGGCAATATACCAAACGCCTGGCTGGAACCCGAATGCAAATCCATCAGCCGTCCCCAAATCGCGCAGAGAGGGAGCGGCGCTCGGGAGCCCCAGATCAGCCCATCGCCGGAGCCTCAGCCAGCTTGTCCCCCCAGCACACCCCGGCTCCTCCTCCGCTCCAACTGTGTAAATCAGCCGCCGCAGTCCGCTCGCCGCGCATCGCAGGCAAATCCCTGCTTAGGAAGCAAGTGATATTCATCCTCTCTCTCTCTCTTTCCCTCTCCCTCTCCCTCTCCTTCTCTCTCTCTCTCTCTCTGTCTCTGTCTCTCTCGGTCACAATCTGCCAGCTCTACAAAGAAAGCCCCCGTAAATTTGAGTGACAGAAAGTCAGCATTCTGTATCTGTGGATTGATTTTAACTTTTATTTGCAAATGAGAGATGGCTGTTTGGCAAATTACAGCCCAGGCCTGAGGGGTTGGGGGTGATCCAATTAATAGCATCTGACCTGTATCGGTGGGCTGTATCGCTAAACGCCTCCTAGAAGCAGTTTCCAAGTTATTTGCAGTAGCCTCCCACCTTCATGATACATAGGTGACAGTTTGAAAGTACACGTATTTCCTCATCTGTTTACACCTGCTAAGAGGGAGGAAAAAACTGTGGGGTGAAGGGAGGTGGGGGCATTTGATGGAGATATGCTGGGTAGTAGTGACAACTTAAATAAGGACACTTGAACAATTGTTGCACCTGTGTGAAAGTATTATTGCAACATTCTATACCAACTGGAGGCGACCATTACCCCCACTGCAGAATACTAACGCAGTCACTTAGTGCTCCATTCAATCTGCAGTGTAAACCAACGCAGTTATTTTTAATAGATCCCGTTCATCAGAGACTGGTGTTGGAGAGAAGGCAGTATTCCACTAGCTCCCAAACTGAATAGGAGGTAGTCTGGGGAATCATCTCTATCTCTTACCATTCCCTCCTGAAGTGAATGCAATAAATTGTCCAAGGCAAGGGAAGTTGTGTAGCTATTATACTTGTATATGTAAAATGAACTCACCCTATTTTCAAAAGCTTTCAAAGGAACTCTAACTCAACCTTTGCAAAGAGGCAGTACTTTTATATATGAAAATCTCTGAGAAGCAGGCCTAGAGATAAGATTTTAGCCTTTATTTGATGGATTCTATATACTGTGTTATAGCATTGTTACTCTTTACTGTATACATATAATACGACAAGTCTGGTGTCCATATTACCTTCATTGAAAGAGAGACAGGTATGGAGCTGGTTATAGTGCAAACTAGAGGCCTGTGGAATTTTTTGGAATATATATATATATGTACACACATATATGCCAAATTTAGTATAGCAACTGTATTCGTTATGCATAAAGTGTGAGTTTATATTGCTTTTTAAAAATAACATACTTACAATGTTTCAATTTGTTCTCCAAAATACTCAGTTTCCTTTAAAACTACTTAGATTAACAAGATATCTACAGGAACCAAGGAAGTGATAAAAGTACCGTGATATCAAAACCTATTCCTTTAAATATAGCTTTGCACATCTACTGGCATGAATTTCAAATACTTTCCTCAGTATTTTCTTGGATAATAAATGCTTCCATATGAATTTTACATATGTGAAAACATGGATATGAAAAGAGCATTTGTCTCAGGTTTTTCACCCATTAGGTCTTCAAATTCACTTTTAAAGAGCTATATCCAGGAAAGGTTGCAAAAAAGATCCATTCCTATAACAAATCAGTCTGATTTAGGAGAAACCAAGCTACATCAGTAAGCTGATGAGTCAAAGACATGTTTCTGGCCTTTTCAGGTGGTTGCTCAATTTGAGGAGAATCACTCCTGGGTACACCATATTCTATGTGGGCAGGTGCGAAATCACACACACGCCCCTGAGCTTCAGGGCTGGAGGATATTAGAGTAACCCTGAAAGACATCAGGCAACATCATTCCTAAAATAGCTGAATCTCTTTAACTTTTGGAACTTTTTTCATTTTATTTGTTTTTCAACGTTATTTGTTGATGAGAGAACTCTGAATATGTTAATACATTTATTCTGAACAGATGTTGGTATGGCTTGATGGTACTAGGGAGCTACAGAAGATTGAATAGTTAGGATGGGTTGTTAGTGTTAAGAGTACTTCCAACACAAATATTTCAGGCCAGATAAAAATGTTGTAGGGTAAGTGATTGTGATGGGCCTTGGAGTGATTCTGTGTTGTGACTTTGTAATGCATTCTGTGAAGGCATTTATATGTCCATAGTTTTATTTTAATCACACATAAACTTACACAGTAAAAAAGAAGAACTCTTGTGAAAAAAACTGTTCTTTATTAATAATGCATAATGGATAAAAGGAAAATATAGATATAACATACCAAATGTAATTGTCAGTTCAATAAAAATTAAATGTTTATATTGCTGATTGACATATATTTTTGGTTACAAAGACTTTACAGCTTCATTTTTACTACTGTGACATTTTCCAGAGAAGGACAAGGGTATTAAAATGAATAAAGTAGGCATATTTCTCTTGTCTAGCATATGTTTTACTCACTCTGATTTAAATGAAATAAATACATCTTTTGAAGGATTTAAAACTAATTGAAGTAGTGCTAGTGAGTTTGTTGTATAATGGAGCAACCATCCAAGAAAGTTTCAAACTGCAGCAATTTATGATTATATACAGCATATCTAAGTCATCTTTATATTGTATTCATTTGTTTTTAACAATTGCACAAGCATCATGAAGCCTGCCTCTTTTTTTTTCTTTGTGCATTCCAAATAATTTTCAGGCCAACAAACTACGTATTTGATTATTATCAAAAAGCTAATTGTATCCTCATTCCATCAACTTTTTATACTACTGTTGAAACAATTGAAAATATAGTTACTCGGACACACAATTTTTTTAATGGGAATTTAGCCTGCAGAAAAAAAAATAGGCAAATAAAAGTATGATAAAACGTTAAATATTTTTAATTTTGTTCTATTGAGCTTGTTAGTGTTTACTGTAAGAATTCATAGGATTGAACAATTGATACTGAGGATTATGTACTTACATAAACGTTTATTTGTATAGATCTTCCTAAACCTCCATAGAAAAAACATGTTTGTAACATTTTATACCATGTAGAAAAAGTTCCAAAGCATTGGTAACTTTTTTCAAAAGCACCTTGTAAAATTTAGTGAATCAACAGAGATTTGTAATGTTAGCTGCATTATCATTATAACCAACAAGCTATAAATATGGAGTAGTTCCAAGATATTCAACTAGACATTGATCTTTTCTATACTGTTTCACTAAAGATTTAGAAACATTTCATAGGCATCCACTAAATGAAATCTCAGTTTATTTTTGAAGTAAACACATCTTTTAATCTCAAATGTAAACTATTTTAGGACTCCCAGAGTTAATCTTTCAATATGAATAAACTTCCAGATTTTTATTTGTAGTCTGGATTAAGCATAGAAAGCTGTTGTTTTTTTATAAGAGATTTTCTAACTGTATTTGGAGTTAACAGATTGTAAGTATTAAGATTAAACCTACTGAGAGACAAAAAAAATCCTTAAGGGACCAAATTAAGAGGAAATTAATCAAATATATTTGTTGAAATGAATTAAACTATTGAATAATACCTCAGGAAACTAACAATAAGTGTTATATATAATGGAAAGAGGTAACTCATGTAAGTTTTAGCAGTGAAGGAAGTTTTTTTAAAAATATATGATGAGAGAAGAGAATAAGAATAGTTTTATAGCATTATAGAATCTCAGAATTAAGCAGGATTTGAAAGTTTATCTTGTCTCACTGATTATGTGATATTCAAATTCCTACTTCACTATTCCTTGCCAAGTTGTTATCTAGACTATGCTTTAATATTGCCTATGATGTGGATCATAGTACATTTCAGAGCAGCCCATTTTATTTTTGGACAAATGTAATCAATAGAGAAATGTTTAAGCAAACTGAAAAGAAAATGTTTTCTTCTACTTCCCATTAATTTGTATTAATTACCCCTTGAGGATTTGTTTAAAAATCTAAGGTAATAAACTTCCTACTTATTTGAGTTAGGTTTATATTTATCCAGAAAAACTCACCTGGCAGGTAAAAATTCAAAACCAATCTTCAAGAGATGAGTTAGAGCTAGAGAAGGGGTCAGTTAAATTGATGTGATAATTGAAGCCATGAAACTATAGAATTTGTGATAACTACTAAACGGACAAGATGTTAGATGTTAGTAGTTATTTCTTAAATGTTCAAAATATTTAAACTAATTTTCGTGGAAATCTCCATGGGACCACATTTGAAGTTCTATATGTGTCCTCAGTCTACTAATTTAAAATCAACTACAGCATCATAGAGGGATAGTATTGGCATCAGCTAAAGAAGCCAGAGAGCTTAAACAATACATGTAGATGTTTATAAGTCAAATCAAATTTCCCCTGGTCTGTGAATTTTTGAAATCTATTTGAGAATGTGAATATGAAGTGAATATTTATAAACGAGGCTGATTTCAATATAAGCCTGCTGAAAAATGTTTTCCCCACCAACTATGGGACAAGATAAAAGGCTTTAATATGATCATGTGCTCAAAATCACAGATAATGGAAATCTTATGTAGAACCTTGCATTTTAGGGATAAAACGAAAATGTCATGAAACACTGAATATATATAAATGTTAGTAATTCTTAAAGGGATTTAAATCCCCAAAAATTGTTTCTTTGAATTTGGCTGCCTCTCCTATATCACTCTGCTGAGTTACTTAGCCATATAGCTTCTTTTAGCTTTTATGTTCTATCTAAATCTCCCTTCACATTTCTGTTGTTAATCAATGTTTAGTGAGTCCTGTAACTGTAACTCTGTTTTTGATTATTAAAATTGATGTTGTGTGTGTGTGTGTTCACATTTGAACATCTCAAAGTATATATGATTCCATGGGTGCCAATTTTCTCCCATCATATCCAACAAGCTTCTCTTCTTTCACAGGTGAATGGTCTGAATTTCATTTCTTCTGATGGTTATGTTTTTAAGAATTTGGTGAGTGGGAAAATGTTTATTATAAATGTTATTTTTAGCAAATGCTTTAAATAATAAGAAGAAAAAATTCGATAAACATAGGTGGAGTAGCTAAGATACCATTCACTGTTTTTTCATATGACAAAATTATCAAACAATGTGGAACCTATGATGCTATAAATTTACCCCCTCCATAAAATATCATTAAATACCCTCTAGAAAGCTTCACCAAAAATAAAAGATAAATGTTTGCATATTTAATCATGTATTTTAATGTTGCACCCTTAATATTTTCAAAGGATAATCTGACCTAAAACTAATTTTCTTATTCTTGTTTTAATTAAATATTTTATTGAAAGGGTAGTGGTAAAATGTCTCATGTGATTAACACAGTGACAGAGTGTTTGCTAACAGCCCTACCTCCCTCCCATTTTAAAATACTTTATGATTAATTTTGTAAAATTTCATTTGAAATGCCATGAAAAGTAGCCAAAATATGTCTACACATATACAAATGATGTATATTTGTGTGTGTTTCTGTATTTGTGTGAGTTAGAAGGATGCAAAATTGGAAATTAATGGATTCCTTATAAAATCTTTGAATTGTTTTGTCTCTAAATTTATTTCTAAAGGGGGAGGCATATCTAGTTTCAAAGATTCTATAGTATAACAAACAAAATCGTTATCCATAAGATATTAAAATCAGATATATATCCTAAATACATTTTTATTGGTATTAGATGGTAAGATTCATAGTGTTAAAAACCCTTGAAACACATGTCACAAAGGATCAGACAGATAATTTTTAGGAACTGACCTTTTCCTATGGGCTTAAGCCAATGCCCTGGAAAAATAACTTTGTTGAACAATTTAATGGCTGACATTACCTCCCTCTGTGCAAGCACTTTCTATCATTTATAAAAAGGTAACATGCTTTTAAAATACTAATACCTTTTAGCTCTTATGCTGAAATATATAAAAATTCAAAGCATCCAAGTCTTGAATACTTTTAACATTCCTTAGAGTATTTAGCAATGTAGTTTAAGAAAAGGGAGATTTTTTTTTTTTATAAAAAAGGATATACAGTGTTATCTCATGGACATTCAAAGACTGAAACAAGTATACAGACCTCGTGGGAAACATAATTGGAAATTAGGCCACACTTTGTCTGTCTCAGGGTCCAAATGGCCTCCTGTCACCTCCCTCACTTCCCATCTGTTCTGTACAACAGAAAGAATGATTCTTAAAACTGTAAGCCTGATGTTATCTTCTATAGTAACCCTCTAGTGGCTTCCCATCTCTCTAGGTAAAAGCTAGCATCCTGGGCTTCCCTGGTGGCGCAGTGGTTGAGAGTCCGCCTGCCGATGCAGGGTACACAGGTTCGTGCCCCAGTCCGGGAAGATCCCACATGCCGCGGAAAGGGTGGGCCCGTGAGCCATGGCCGCTGAGCCTGAGCGTCCGGAGCCTGTGCTCCGCAACGGGCGAGGCCACAACAGTGAGAGGCCCGCGTACCGCAAAAAAAAAAAAAAAAAAAAAAAAAAAAAAAGCTAGCGTCTTCTCGCTCATGCCATATCTGCCTTCATATCCTATTGCCTACTCTCTCGCTCCCACTATTCCAGGCAATTTTCCCCTCTTGCTATTCCTTTGACTCACCAAGCACACACTTATCTCAGTGCCTTTGCACCTGCCGTGCGCTCTGCCCGACATCCCCTTTCCACAAATATCAGCATGGCTGGCACCATCACTGCATTCAGATTTCAATCCAAAAGACACATGATCAGATAGGCATTCCTGACCATACTATGCCAGGTGGCAATTCCTCCATTACCTTTAAACTTCATTCCTTGCTTTATTTTTATTTCTACAGTTTTCTCACAGAATGAAATATAATTTATAGGCTTCTACATATTTACCATTTATCTCCCACTACAAGAATAAGCTTCATGAGATCAGTGACTTTGTTTTAGTCATTGTGGTATTCCCGGCACCTGGAACAGTGTCTAGTACATAATGGGAACTCCATATGAATGTATTAGAAGAATTAAGTGAACGAACGGTTTCTCTAATCTCTACTTCTTTTTGAGTCTGCACCATTTTTTTTATCCTTCTGCTAAGCTGCTTTCTCTGCATCAACTAACACACAGCTCATAATTGCTACATGGCCTTTCAGCAGCAGTGTTCTCCATCGACTGGCAACTTCTCTCTTTTACTTTAGTTCAAACTCCTGAAAATCTAATTGGACAGGCTTATTTTTATTTCCCATTGAGGCCACACAAACCGTAAGTTTCTGGCCCGTCTCTGGATGTCTTCTTTTTTTGGTCGGGCATATACTCCTGGAATAAGGCTGAGCCACTTCAGAGTATGGATGACTAAGTATGAGGAGCTGTGGACAGGCAACCAGGCAACACAAATACGTCTAGTACATAGAGTCATTGCAGCCACATGAGCACCAAAGCTCTTCACTGTCCCAAGTCCTGCTCGTGAGTCTGATAACACTCCTCAATCCAATGCTTTTACCTGCTGCCCCAATGTCCTTTCTTGATCAAATGACTTCTCTAATTTTTCTTTGTTATATTTTTTGTTAGATATAACCATGCATCTACAAAACTTCTATGATAAATATGTCCGTGTCTCTGCCCTGATCCTAAAAGTAGCAAAATGCACCTGTACTCTCATTCCCACCAGGCTGTTCCACTTATGCTTTTGGATGATAAGCAAGAAATCTCATGTGTCTTTACACAGATCCTGTTGTCGACACACCCTAAGGTGACTCCCCGCAATGTGTCATACCCTCACATAATCCCCTCTTCTTTAGTGTGGCTGGAACCTGTGACTTGCTTCTACCCAATTGAAAATGGAGAAGGTAAACATATTTTGCAGATGTAATTAAAGTCACAAATTATCAATAGTTGATTTTGAGTTCATTGAAAGGGAGATTATTCTGGGTCAGTCTGACTTAATCAGGTGAAAGTCCTTAAAAGAGAGACTGGTGTCTCCCTGAAATGAAGACATGTTTTCCTGGTGGCCTTGAAGAAGTCAAGGAAATGAATTCTGCCAATAACCTGATTGAATTTAGAAACACATTCTTCCCCAATCAAGTCTCCAGACAAGAATACAGCCCAATTGATACCTAGATGCAGCCTGTGAGACACTGAGCAGAGAGCTCATTAAAGTCGTGCCTGGACTGCTGACCCAAAGATACTATGAGATAATAAATGTGCTGTAATTTGTTATGTAGCAATAGAACACTAACACAGATCTTTCATCCTACTTCGTTGTAAAAGACAGATGTTTAGACTCCCCGTGTTGTTTTCATTTTTAGACTCCATTGTGTGACTTTGACTTGGATCTTTTTGCTTTCTTTAAGTTTTACATGCTGAATTGTGGAAATGGATATAATTTACTTCCTTAGTATACTCCTATCTGGGGACTTACTCTTTTCCTATATTTTCTCCTGTCTCAGTGTCTTAAGACTAATTTTAGACCTTGACAGCACATGATCATAATACTTTTCTTCTTCCTCTAGCCACGTAATCATCTTTTGCATGTAGCATCCAACTTCTATCATTTTTAGCTTTTGGTTATGATGAGGATAGACAAAATATCTTTGGCTATGAAGTTCACACATCTACTTCTCTCATTAATATCTCATTTTTTTTCTGTTTATGCATGTGAATTTATTTTTCAATAAAATCATTATTGAGATTCTGGGGAGTTTTTACTTAAAGAATGATTTTGTAAGTTCAAAACATTTACAGTGGGAAATTTTATCCCCTAATTTATCTCTTTGTTACATTTAAATGTTCATGTATCAAATTTTACTCAGCAAAAGTTGGGCATATCTGTGTTTGGTCAGTGCTTATTACTTTATTATTTATAAGTTTCCAAACACTATTTTTCTGCTTGTAGTCTTAAACTGTATAATTGAGTGTCTTGCCTTTTAAGAAGTTCTATGCAGCAATAACCATAGTGCAGCATGTAAGTCATATCATTTAGGAGTCAGTTAACTAATATGTTTCCATATTCCACAGTACTAGAAGTTGAGGATATAGACATGAAGAGTTAACATTCTTTTTAATCCCATCAGCACATAATTTTTCAGATACTTTACAAACTCACAAAAATTATGGTCTGATTATTTGGTACATGCTCTATTTAAAAGGAAAAAAAATCTCATTTTTCTTAAGAATATGTTTAATGGTCTGCCTTTGAAAAGCCAGTATGTTCATTTATCATACACATGGAAATAAAAATTGAGATGAACTATTGATGAAACAAATTTCTTAGATGTCTATCCTGCAAGAAATTCTCAAACACTGATTTGAAATTGAAATGATTAAGAATTTCTATTTCTGAAAGGGGCCTCACAGAATATATAAGCAAGCTCTAGTCCACATTTGCCTGGAAAAACATAAATCATTGTAGATGGGTCCATTATTAAATAGTTTCAAAGTCAAATTTTAATTTTAAAGGAAAAATGAAATCGCAAATCATGATGCTTAGTGAAAGTAGGAATAGTGGTTGGGTGTGGGATGGCGATGTATGTTCATTTTGATCTGTAGGGAATAATGAAACATCCATTAATCACATTTCTAAATGCATATCACAATAGATAAGACTTTAAAGGCTCTATCCAATTAATTAATTAAGCTTATATCTCTTTCAGGTATACCAATTATCCTCATTAAGGGAATGAAGCTTAGGGAGCTATTTAGAGGGAAATTAATTCAAGGAGCTTTTGTTGAAATATTAAAGTCATGTGAACACCTTATCACATGAACTAGAACTGAAACTGATTTTCCTTGTTATCATACTCAAGTCAGTATAATGCATTGATAAAGAACACACTAAACATTTCCAGAAGTAAGGTTTGTAATGTTTTAAAGTAGCAGAGCATATTTAACATGCTTGCTTTATGCTAGTTCAGAGACATAGATTTCTCTTTTGGAAAGCTGCCTTTAAGTTAAATACCAAAATCCTGGAAACTTCTGATAGTAGCCAGTGTTAATTATTTTCCTTTGAGATGAGTCAAGAAGAAGCAGAAAATTAATTTTCCATCTCTTGTTACTTGTACATAAATGAGATCAAAGTTTTCACTTTACTTTGACGCATAAAAGACATAGAATATTCATAGGGAACAGAATGAGGCTTTCTTGCATTTTTCCGTCTTTTAAAAAATGTGCACAGGAAACTTTATATAAAAACAGTATTATTATAACAAAATTTGCTGACATTCTTTTTCCACCTAGCTTTTTCACGTTTGCTGCAGCTGCCTGAAGGAGCCTCCAGATGGCGCCCTAGTGCCCGTTCTCCCCGCCCAGTGGCCGACCAGCTGCCGGGGAGAATGAGCTTGGAGCTAGCGGCAGGGCTTAACCTGGTGCGGCTCAGAGGTGTGTTGCTGAAGGATTCGGGGAGGCAGCTGCAACAGGGCATCACTCACTGTCCAAGTATTTCCGTTTCTGAGCGCAAAAGGAAGAACTTGAGCGGGCGGCAGTTGGAGTGAAAATTGCTTTGTAGTATCTAAAAGCAGCATGGATCATGGGCATCTGAGCTGGTACGTGCAAGAGAAACTACTGAATGGAATTGTGCTGGGTAGGAACCCATCTGATTATTCTTTGTGTACCAAACGTTCTGTGTCCTGAATTGTGCCTATGTGTGTACACTCATCTCATTTTCACCTGGGTCATGGGGGTTTGGAATAAAATCTTTAATTTTTCCAACATGATATAATACAAGCTTTACAGAAGATTGTTTATTGATAAAATAGGACCCAAGTAATGGTCTCAAGAAACACATGACAATGGCACCAAAATACTTTTCTTTTATATTTCTTTGTCAGAGGAAAAAAAGAAAAAAGAAAAGAAAGAAAGTAAACCTAAACCATATCACCCTGTAATTTTACCAGGTATGACTTTTAGAAGCCAAAAAATATGTATATTTAACTACCATGGACTAAATATTAAATCACTTTTACCTGTAGGTGTAGACATAAACATACCTGTAAAATATGAATGATTTTCACATCTGTGTGCCAGAAAGAATGTTGTGTAGCTATGAAAACACTAAGGATGGAAAATATGTGTCTTGTGTATGTACATTTTGTGTGGTCTAATATGCCATGTAAATGTGTATTGTGTATGTGTAGACAATAACATGTATGTGAGCCAGATGCAGAAGTATTACACAGTTATAAAAATGCATGTGTTGGATATTAGATGCATTTTTGCACCTTCACACACACCTATTTCTATTAACTTAGTATGAAAATGATCTATTGAAAAAAACTGAATTTAAAAAATGTACTTGTTTCACTGTTATATTTTAAATTTTCCAAGTTTCATTCAGTTGTGCGCTTAGTTTTCTGTGCTTTTACATTCTGAGGAAAGGTTTTTTTAATATATTTTGAACATAAAATATTGGCTGAAGTGATTACATGGAAATAGGATGCATAGATATGTAAATACAGGTTCCCTGAACTTGAGATAACTATAGCCAAAATCCACAAGAGCTCTGAAAACTTGAGAGTTCTGACTAGGAGTTCATATTAGAAACTAGCCAGAAAATGAAAGATTCAAAAGTACAGAACTAAATTGGAAATAACAGATGCTGAGGTTTTATTCTTAGTATTAATAGTCTAAAGCTAATGTTAGACCACTTATAAACTTCTATGTATTCCCTTGTAACAGATGTGTAACATGAAGCAGATACTGAATTTTACATCCTGCCATTGCATAAAAGCAAATGTAACACAATTCAACATAAGAAATATGAATTGAGAGCTAACTATGTAAGATAATATGCTAAATAAAGCCTGAGATGCCAAGAAAAGTTAGAGGCAGTCCCTGACCTCAAAAATTGACCAGTCAAATGACTAGGATGGGCATATTTACAAAAATGAGTATATAGTAAAATACAGATCAAAATAAATGCTATTAGAGAACGGCATGCACAAGATATATAGCATTTAAATCGAGGGAGAAATCTGATTTAGGGGTTTTAATAGAGACCATATTGGAAGGCACTCCTCTCAAGGGATGGATGGAAAGAACAATTTTGATGGGTGAGGATGATAATGTCCAGTCAGACATTTAGTTTTTGTTGGGTACTGCCTTCTAAAATTGGTCTCAGATGTGAGCAGTAAGAGATCATATCATACAGGTGGGTGAGGCAGTATTGGAGATGGCCTTGAACATTAGGCTGAAAATTTTGGATTTTATCATTAGTTTGTGCCCAGTGCCACTAACAATATAGGCATTCAGTACTATTTTAGAAACCCTGAGTGCTGTGCCTAATAGTGAGAGCCAGTATGAAATTTTACAGTAATTTTATAATTAATTTATTGTGTATTTACCATATTGGAATATAAGTTCCAAGACACAGAAGTATTTCAATATTATATTCACAGAACCTAGAAATTTCTTGAAAAGTATTTATCTACCATATGAATGAATGAATGGTAAAATGAAGATAAGGCCAGGATTCTATATTATTTACATGTAGATTTCTTAATAGTCAGCAATGATTAACATCCTCAAAATTTACCAAGTCTTTGGAACTATTGTCCTAGCTGATTGCTTTTATGGCTCAGGTACTGCAAAGCAAGTTCCCTAGAATAACCACTATCGATGTTTAATCTTATTCTATTTTTTTAAAAAATCTTACTCCATTTTAACCTCTTACATGAATAGTTTTGCCTTCACGTTTTTAAAAGTATGAAAATAATTATAAACTGTATAATTATTCAGGCAGAATTCACCAGTTCATCTTTATATCTCTTCAGTAGACATATAGTGGATATATAACACATGTTAAACCAATAAATTTAGGGAAACAGGTGAAGAGTTTGAGGAATGCTTTTGCACTCTATAATAAAGATTTATCTTCTTACACGAACATCAAATATTTGGTTGTCTGCAACTTAGTTTAGGTCATACTCTCTAGAGCTCTTTTATAATTCTGAGAATACAAAGTAATTTCTTGAGAGATCCTTAGGTATTTGCTTCTACAGTTTTGGGGGGCACTGAGGTAGCCTGCTTGGGATCCCAGCCTCCATATACAGGTTGTCCTTTGCTCTGTCCCTGTGTAATGATATCTATACCTTTTATGATAGGTACATGTGAAGAAAAATTTTTTCATTTGAAAAGATGACACTAGATGAAAATAAACATTTTAAAGAAACTTATAAATGTTTTTCAAATTATAAATGGATGTATAGGATGTATAGTGTCTTACAAATAAAAAGGCCAAATAAACAATGTCATTGAACCAACAGCATTAAAAATTGTACAAAGACCTGGAGTTTCCCCTTTTGTCCAAGACAGACCTTTCTTCTGTGATGATGACTTTTATATCTTAATTTGCTTTCATATAATTTCTCTAAAAGTCTACGAGTGGAATTCTTCAATTTAAAACTATGCGTTGATGGAATTTGTAAGTGTCAGTTAAACTGAGCATGCAGGATTTGTTTCACTGTGAGCTAATCTGCACAGAGTCAGGCTTTTTCTCTCATCAGTGTCAGTAAGATGAATTTACACAACAGTCCTGCTCTCCATTCTGCTGGATCTGCTGTTACTGTTTTATTTTTAACCCATGTGAGAAGAGGTAGTAAAATATAGTGATGCAAGACTTTCACCTTATTTTAAGCTCTGGGGCGTGGCGTGGCCTGGAGACTAATGGATTAGGGGAAGCTTATCTTGTTCAAATAAAGCTGGATATTCAGTTTCAGAGAAATATACTGCAGTGTGTACTGCAGGATTTTCCCCCTAGTGGTTGAATTAAAGCTGTTGTGTTTCTTATAATAATTGAAATAGACTTTTCTTTATATGTTGGAACTATTGATAGTTTGAAGGTTCTCTAACTTACGTTTTTAAAAACTTGTTTCAGGAGAGCATAAGTGATCATTTTGAAAGATACAAAAGTACAATTTTTATTTGAAAAATATACCAGAGGCTTTTCTTTATTTGGAAGACTAGGCATTCAAAAAACACAAATACAAAATATATACAAATAATGGAAATTTTCCACTACTGGATCCCATATCATGCTCCTCTTTCTTAGTATAAAGAAAAGTTTTCTTCCTCTGGTGTCCCGATATCACTGTTTTCTGTATTCAGTGTCCCTGAATCAGTTTAACATGATTTTTAGCTTTTCCAACCGTTCTGTAAACTCCTTAAAGAAAGGAAACAAATTCTGTGTTTCCTTGGAATCTTCCTATTTCACACTGCCAGCCACCAATGGCACTGAAGTTTGTTTACTGACAATTAAATAAAGATGAAATTCTTTTTTTTTTTAATACAAATTCAAATAAGTGGTTGTAGTCCTATAGAAGTGACTTATAAGGGGCAAAACGGAAATCTTTCTAAAAGCGCTGTATACTGGGAATGTTATATCTGACACACCACAGCAGAAAAAGAAAGTTCCTTCTCCTCAAATCAACTGTTTGAAATGAGACTCTTTTTAAAAAATAATATTTGAAATGCGGAGATATCTATAAAGGCACAAAACTTACCTTCACTCAATAAAGCTATTTACATCTGAAACAGATACCTTCTGGCATACCTGTGTCTCTGGGGTGTTGTGTAACTGCAGGCAGAATATTCCAAAGTCAGAACTGCTAAAAGATAGGGCAAATCAGAAGAGTTCCTAACAGCAGAAATTAACCTTAAAGAACCTTAGAGGCATTGACATGCTTTAGAGCTGTTCCTGGGGGGGGAAAAAGCATGTAGTTTTTATAATGAGTATATTTATGAGCATACAACAACCTGCCACCAAGGTGGATAAAAATGAGAGTTAGTAGCAGCAAACTTCTATTTTAGGAAGTGCTAGAGGAAAATAACAAAGGATCTGTGGCTGTATTTTTAACAGAAGTGAACTTTTCTTCTATCTCTGGACCAAAGGCTAACAGAAGAGCTCTTAGTTACTAAGATGTATTCTTTTCTGATCTCAGGCTCATTAATGATGGAAGTAGGAGGGAGAGGGTATAAAGCAGCAGCTGCAGCTGTGGGCACTCAGATCATTTGTCACCTGGCATGAAGTTAGTGTTGGCAGCTCCGGAGTTCCAGCACAGAACACCAGGGAGCAAATGCCAACTGATTGTTGTTCCTCAGCAGCTTGCTGGCTAACTCCACCTCATTCTTCAGATCTCTGTTGAAGTGTAGCTTCCTCCAAGTAGCTTTGTCTGACCTCTCTAGAATACACTTAGAATACACTTAGCACCTTTCGCTCTGCTATTATGGCCTCATATCCTCATCCTTGCCATCACGCGTAACGCTTAAAGACCTGCTTGCCCTCTCACTAGACTAAAAGCAAGAGCTGAGCCTTGTCCAATATTGCTCAGTGTCTGTGTCTGGCTTACAATATGTTGGTGAATATTTATGAATATTGTCTGTTACATGATGGTTTAATGACTACATATGTGCTTTGATGTCAGTAAAAGTTGCATTTGACTCTTGTTGTCACATATAACATGAGAAGTAACTAAACTCTTAGTCTCTGTCCTCATCTACTATCTGGGGCAGTTGTATACCTGCCTCTTAAAGGTGGTTCTTAAGGTTAAAAATAATACCTGTTATGATGATTATGATGATGATATGATAATTTTCTCCTGGGCTTCCTAAATATTAACTGATTTAATCCTCAAATAAAAAAGGCTTATCAAGTTTGTACTATTATCATTCTATTTTACATAAGAAATAGAGGCACAGAAAGGTTAAATTACTTGCCCCAGGTCACAGAGAGAATAATGAAAATAAAAGACCAAGAACAGTGCCCAGGAGAGAATGGGCTTGTACTAAATGCTGGGATGGGATACTGCCATTTTATTTTAAGAAAGCTGATTCCCATGTAAATGAAAAATTATCCCACACAGTCAAGAACCATTTGTTCCTTGATTTCAGAGACTTCTGTTGCAGATGTTTTATGTGTAGAATTCCCATGGAAGCCAGATATGGTCAGAGAAAAACTAATGTGTATAATCTGAGAGGATCTTTATCTTTTACTAAGTATTTTACAGTTTTGGGTATAACAGAAACTAAGGAAATCCTTGTGAGAAATGTATTCTTGTATGGATGTCAGCATAAAAAGAAGCAAATGATAGCATGGCCCACTTTAATACTTTGATCCTTTATTTGTTTTATTTATAAATACTTTATCTATAAATTTTATTTTAATGATGTTTACTTTTTTCTCTCTATAAAATGTACACATATTTTTGTAGAAAATGTGTAAAATACAAAAAAAAACTACAAAGAAGAAAATAAAAGTAATATGTAATTATTCAACCCAAAGGTAACTACTATTACTACTTTGATATATTTCCTTTCTATCTTTTGACAAAATTGCAAATACATATGTTTATATACACACATACATTTGTATACACATTTTAATAAGAAATCATGTAATATAACTCACATCCTATATTGTGCCTATTATTTTGTCAGCAGTTCTTTAAAAATTATAATATTTAGTGCCTGTATATTATTATATTGTGTGGCTGATCTCATAATTTTATTTAAAAATTTTGCTGTTGTTTAATAGACCCCTAATTTTGGAAATTCTCCCAAGTGGTCTGTTTCCAATTTCAGACCACTTAAACAGGATTGATGTGGTGCTTTACATAACAGATGTACCTCCTAAATAATCATATTTAGATGACTAATTAACAACTAATGATAAGGTTGTTAAAAAATAGTAATGCATTTCTACTCAGAAGAAAACAAGCTGAACGACGCATTTGAGAATGGGCTCATGCTTAAGGAGATAAAAAGGAAAAAATAGAATTGAGATAGAAATGGATTAATGTTTAAGTGACCATGATATGCTATGAGTTATAAAGATCAACATTATAATCACCACTTTACTGTGACTAACTGGGGCTCAACAAAGTCAAATGACAAGATCAGGCTGCTTTAGTGGAATTGCCAGGATTCAAATATGTCTCATTTCTGGGCCGTTTATCTTTTTCATCCACCATACAACCTACACAGCATGCTGGCTGTGCTCATAGCTCCACAAGATACTTAATTTCTTTGCACCTCAGTTTCCTCTTCTGTAAAATAGAAACAGTAATTCACACTGCCTAGGGTTTTTGTGATGATTAGTTTGAAAATTGTACGGAAACTGAGATCTTAAAGAATATATCCTACGGCTCAATGTTAGCATTGAGGCTGATATGTCATAAAGTACTCTCTCACACTGATAGAACTTGGGAATCCCCTGGGAGTTGAGGGACTGACAAAGGCTTGTTAATAATCCAGTTTCCCGACATGAATCTAGGAGATTCAGATTCAAGAGTCTGAGATGGGTCACTGTCTTTGTTTTTAACAAGTTCCCTTGGTGATTTTGAAGATAGTATATTAAATGCCAAGCAGAGATATAGGCAACTAGAAAAATGAGGCTGAAGGGAGGATGAAAAGTTTAAGATGAGACATAGAAATTTGGCAGTTGTCAGATATTAGTTGGAAGTAGACTGAACCTCCTGCTGAGTTCTCCCACCCCCCAGGGAGAGCATAGCATGGCTGGAAACTGTAAGGATGTAAAAACAACTCAGGGCTTGAAGGCTTCATTTTCCTAGGTCGGCCATTTGAAATACAAAACGCATTAAAGGAGCTTGAAATCGGAAGCAAGAATAATACTAAATTTGACTGAACAGAAATGGCAGACAGTAAAGTTTTACTGAGGTAGGTGGGATGTGCTTTATAGTATGTTGATTTTGAAAGTAAATGCACTGGATCCTTAATGCCTGTGTATCATAATCACAAGTACACTACCTAAAATGAGAAAGTTGATTTGAATTTTTGATTTGACTTTTTTTGTGTGTGATATTTTAGGATTAGGTACTACCTTCTCTGCATATCGAATGGATTTTTCCAGCCTTTCGAACTGCATAGTAATTGATAAAATTGATCTTGCCCACTACAGGAGGAGCTCCTGGAGGACAAGTTTCTTGATTCATTCAATGAGGGTTCTCAAGAAAAAGTTCTTGAGTGGATTACTTTTTAACCCATATTTTCATTATTTTTAATACTAGATAGAAATATTTTGTAACTTTTAAAAAGTTCTTTATGGGAAACGTTTACTACTAACTCTTTAAAATGATACTAAAGATTTTAGGACATTTACTTTTTTGTATTTTGGGTATTTGATGTTAATTTCTAAAGAGCACATTGAAGGAAACATTTCTGATATGTAACACCAATGTTCTCTAAAACTGGGGGTTTATTTTTTTTCAGGAATTAGTAAACTGCCTAACAATTTCTTTAAAATTATTATTGAAGGTATTAAATTCCTTGTTGTACCTTCAGCTACAGAAAAATTTTCAGTTATGCCAACCAATGTTATGGATCTATTATTGAATAATAAACTTAATGGAGGCTAATATTTGACTGATAGGAAGTGACATTCCTAGTTTACTAATACGCTTTTTCTGGTTAAATGTAACCAGTTCTCTACAGTTGTATTTTTGAATTGGTCCTTCACATACAATCTTAAAATCTTAGAGGGCTAAAGAGGACCTTGAGCAGTGATTTTCAGGATAAGATGAGAGTCTCTACAATTTCAAAGCACATTCAAAGAAGCTATGTCATAACTTCCCTTGCTAATTCATTGCCACGGGTCGTTACCTGCATTGTTGTGAAATTCTTAGTTAAACCCTTTCCAAAATCTCTCTTGCTGCTCTACAGGTCCACATCTTCTTGTTTAATCTTAGTAGCGACTGAGAAAATCTAGTCACGGTTCTTTCAATACATGTCATTTAAATATTAGAAGATTATTATCAAAATCTTCCTCAGCAGATATTTCAGACAAATTACCTACGTAGCCTGTGCTCTTCTGACTATTTCTTCTGCAGAGGGTCCAGAGCAGGGTGCTACATACTTCATATTCAGGTAGCTGCAAGACGGGCTTTTCCAGACCTCCTTGTCTTCTTATTTCTATTTTTAAAAATCATTTTCCCTGGTTTTAGCTTTATCTGAACTCTTTTCTAGCTGTCACTTCTTGACCTTCTTTACTTGCCTTCTTACCTCCCACTCTTGACCAGCCATAATCAGAAACAAAGAAAAGGCAGCTGAATCTTTAAAAAAATCACTTTAGTGTATGATTTTATATATTCATGATATTATATGTGAATTTCAGAGACACCTATCATCACTGTCCTTTAGGTATCTAGTGTTCATATGCAGAGCATTGTGCCAAATATTAAATGGGTTTATAAATAATGCAAAAGAGTAAACCTTGCCCTTGAGGTATATATGTGACAGTAACAATAACATTACCACTCACTTGCTGTGTATTGAATCCTGATAACAATTCTAATGGTAGGTAATATAATGAATACACTGGAAAAAACAAAACAAAACAGAATTGTCTGACTAAATGATTGTCAGTTTCTTTGGCTGGTCTAATAATTCAGTTGACATAATACAGATTAATAGGAGCAAAATGAATTTGTTTTCATATATATGGGAGTCCCATAAAAATATGGGACCCAAAGGCAGTCAGGCAAATGAGGCTTATATGCCATCCTAAGATAAGGAAAGAAATGGGGGCCTGGAGCTTCAAAGGGGAAGAGGACAATTCACAGGAAAATGAGAAGAGCAGGTGTTTGGTAATCAGATGTTTGCCCTGCCACGCAGGCAAGTCTTTCCGTTAAAAAAAGTTATCTTTTGGGGGCTTCCCTGGTGGCGCAGTGGTTGAGAGTCCACCTGCCGATGCTAGGGGACACGGGTTCGTGCCCCAGTCCGGGAAGATCCCACGTGCCGCGGAGCGGCTGGGCCCGTGAGCCATGGCCGCTGAGCCTGCGCATCCGGAGCCTGTGCTCCGCAACAGGAGAGGCCACAACAGTGAGAGGCCCGCGTACCGCAAAAAAGAAAAAAAAAAAGTTATCTTTTGTAATAGCTCTCTTTCTGGGCAAGGCCCTCTATCTAAATTCTTTTAGTCAGTTAAGGGAGAGGTAAAAGGTTTTCCTGGGTCTTCTGGGTCTTGATTGTCTTCAGTTCAAACTAATCCACATGCTAAAGTGGCACATTTTAGGGTGGCATATTCTGCTCTCCATCATGTTCATGCTGATCATTTCATCTGCTTCCTGAGTAATAACTTTTTTAGATGTAGGTAAAGACCATTCTTTCAGCTTAGAAATTTAACCTGATATCTCTGTTCCTTTAATAGGTAATCTTCAGTGATTTCACCACAGTTTTGTCCTACCCAGTTATAGTTACCAAAAAGTCCATGTTTTTTCTCATTCTTCTCATTTTGTAAGGTACCTTCTATTCTGGCACGCTTATGCATTTTTCAGTTTGGTAAAGTTGCTAAGGTCTCATTGATTGACACTTTCTACACAGAATCTTCTAGCCAATGTCAAATGGAGCTTATTATATAGGTTTCTCACATACAGGAAATTAGGTTCACTATAGATTGGCTTTGTCAAATTTATATCTATTTATTAAAATTGGGTATAATTCATTGCAATAAACTATTCTGATCTATGGTTATGATTTCATCAGTCAATTTCAGAGGCACTTTTACTATCTATTGCCCCATTTTTTAGAATAATTTTTTTCAGCTTTGTAGATATGTTTTTTAAATTTTTTTCCCTGTTCTGTGTTGAAATATTCCTGGAAAAATGAAAGTGGAGAGTCACCCTAGCCTTTGTCAGTACTGCAAGATCAGGCAAATTACAAATGACCAGAGATAATGTGCTGAGTTTGTGAGACATGAAAAACGTCATCAATAAGATAAAGATATTGTTTGTCTGATTTGATGATCCATATCATGTGGAGAAGAATAAGAAAAACTAGGTTTGTATAATTATTAGGCTAAATATCAGAAAATGATGCTTTGTAGATTACTCTGCTGTATTTTTAACTTTTATTTACCTCTGATAAGCAAACTACAGAGCTTGAGAAATTGTTCTGTTTAATTTTATCTAAAACTCTACTTAAACAGATTAATTACTGATTTGTGTTTTGTTATAAAAAACATTGTAGAGGAGGAAATTTCTTGTATGACAGGTAGGGAATGAAGTGTTCCGAAATTTTTGTTCGCAGTGGTTTCCTAGGATCTGATTAAAAAAGTAAATGATATCAAAACTAATTTATTACAAAGATAAATGTGAAGTGGAGATTAATAGGAATAAAAGAATTTCATCCAATAAGACTCCAGGAAAGGGGCTTCCCTGGTGGCGCAGTGGTTGAGAGTCTGCCTGCCAATGCAGGGGACACGGGTTCGTGCCCTGGTCCGGGAAGATCTCACATGCCACAGAGCGGCTGGGCCCGTGAGCCATGGCCGCTGAGCCTGCGCGTCCAGAGCCTGTGCTCCGCAACGGGAGAGCCCACAACAGTGAGAGGCCCGCATACCGCAAAAAAACAAAAAACAAACAAACAAAAAACTCCAGGAAATATGCTTTCTTTGAAAACTGCAGTGATGATACAGTGATGATACAGTTGATATCTGGGGCTTCATTTTGATAGGGTAGTCTATTTACTTACTGTCTCAAATGTCAGCAATGTGTGCGTGAAGACTCATTTTCAGGTATTAAAACTAAATAGAATACATCAAATTATACTGCATAAAGGCAAGAATAAGGCCTGGGAAATAGCAGAAAGGCCTTTACCCCCAACCCCATTTTTATTTTGTTATTTTGCTTTAGTTCTATACAACACCCCCCTTGTTTTCTCTGCTTTCCATCTCCATCCCACACCTGGAACAATCTGGAGTAAAGAAGTCCCTATGTGAAGAACTCCAATAAGATTAGAACACTGTGAAAATAAGGTAGTGGTGGGGGGATAGGTAGGAGAGGCAACCGAAAGGGTTTACTTACCTTCCAAAATACATGCATCTGCACCTGCAAGAAGACTTTTGCCATCATACTCCACTCTTTATTATTTAGATACGTCTCTGCTTTGCAGAGATTTGGCTGTAACCCCAGACTTGCTTCTCTGGAACACCTAACTCTTCTTGGCTGCCAGCAGTATAAGGTCTCCTTAGGAAGGATTCATCTTCAACACAGGGAAGAGACTGGCTACATGTGTGTGACAGCATAAATGAATCCAGATTCCAAATGTAAAGGGTTTGGGTGCACTCTTTCGTGCTTTCCCAATCATGCCTCTTTTTCCACCTTTTTAAAAGACATTTTGAGATTCGTGTACCTTAAATACATTTCAGTGAAGTGCATACTCAAATATATTTCATGAGGTCTCCCTTAGCTTCATACATAACATTTAATCATCTGTATGTCCAATCATTTCACCGTGGTTACATGCATTAGTTAGTCAAATATTTGTTTTCCTTTCAGTGCTACTCTGTTACTTTTTAACCTTCCTTGAAGAAATTTTAATACTTCATAAAAAGAAAATGTACCATACACAGTGATCCTTTCAATCCTCCAGTGGGAGAATATAATATGTGCTGGAATTTTGGATTCCTGATCTTGAGAAGTATTTATTTGTAAAATCTAAATATTTAAAAATATGACAAAGCAAAACATAAATATCTGCTAGTATCTTTCTTTTGACTACCAAACACATAAAACAGCTATAATCACTATAGTAGGGAAGAGACCATTTTACATTTCTTATTCTTAACATATTCTTTCTGGGAACATCTACTCAGAATTAAAGCCTCATCAGAAACAAGGTAATAGATGCTCATATAAAGATAGTAATATAGTGGGGCATACTTAATGTGAATTCTGCTATCTCCTTCATCCATAAGTGAAAAATATTAGAGCTATGGAATCTCTGTATTTAAAAGGACATTAAAAGCATTACAGTCTAGCATCTAAGGGGAAGAGGTAGTAGTATGGGATGAAACTGTTGAGAGAACTTGGGACCAGATTGTTTGGCACCTTTCATGTCAATTCAAACTTTGAGCTTTTATTCACTGGACACTGGAGGCTTACCTGTGGTTTCTGCATGGGATAATAGGACTATTGCTTTGTGTGTTAGAAGGATAATCCTAGCAACAATGTGAAGAATGAATTAGAAAAAAAGTCTTGTTGGGAGAAAATGTGAAACCAAGCAAGTCAGTTGCAGTAGTGATGGAAAGGAGGGAAAAGATTTAGGAAGGCATTTTAGAAGTATATTAACAGGCAAGGGAAAGCAAAGAGTTAAGGATTACTCTGAGATTTCTAGTTCATGTGATTGGGTAGCTAATGATGCCATTAATCATAATAAGGAAGAGCAACTAAGGTTTTTTCAGAGGAGAATTCAGATTTTAAGGGGAAAATGGGATAGTGGAGTGGGACAATGAGTTATTTTTTTTAACATCTTTATTGGAGTATAATTGCTTTACAGTGGTGTGTTAGTTTCTGCTTTATAACAAAGTGAATCAGTTATACATATACATATGTTCCCATATCTCTTCACTCTTGCGTCTCCTTCCCTCCCACCCTCCCTATACCACCCCTCCAGGCGGTCACAAAGCACCGAGCTGATCTCCCTGTGCTATGTGGCCGCTTCCCACTAGCTATGCACCTTACGTTTGGTAGTATATATATGTCCATGCCTCTCTCTCGCTTTGTCACAGCTTACCCTTCCCCCTCCACATATCCTCAAGTCCATTCTCTAGTAGGTCTGTGTCTTTATTCCTGTCTTACCCCTAGGGTCTTCATGACATTTTTTTTTCTTAAATTCCATATATATTTAAAGGAAAAAAAAGGAAATTTCATATATATGTGTTAGCATACGGTATTTGTCTTTCTCTTTTTGACTTACTTCACTCTGTTTGACAGACTCTAGGTCTATCCACGTCATTACAAATAGCTCAATTTCGTTTCTTTTTATGGCTGAGTAATATTCCATTGTATATATGTGCCACATCTTCTTTATCCATTCATCTGATGATGGACACTTAGGTTGTTTCCATCTCTGGGCTATTGTAAATAGAGCTGCAATGAACATTTTGGTACATGACTCTTTTTGAATTATGGTTTTCTCAGGGTATATGCCCAGTAGTGGGATTGCTGGGTCATATGGTAGTTCTATTTGTAGTTTTTTAAGGAACCTCCATACTGTTCTCCACAGTGGCTGTATCAATTTACATTCCCACCAACAGTGCAAAAGGGTTCCCGTTTCTCCACACCCTCTCCAGCATTTATTGTTTCTAGATTTTTCAATGATGACCATTCTGACTGGTGTGAGATGACATCTCATTGTAGTTTTGATTTGCATTTCTCTAATGATTAATGATGTTGAGCATTCTTTCATGTGTTTGTTGGCAGTCTGTATATCTTCTTTGGAGAAATGTCTATTTAGATCTTCTGCCCATTTTTGGATTGGGTTCTTTGTTTTTTTGTTATTGAGCTGCTTATAAACCTTGGAGATTAGTCCTTTGTCAGTTGCTTCATTTGCAAATATTTTCTCCCATTCTGAGGGTTGTCTTTTGGTCTTGTTTATGGTTTCCTTTGCTGTGCAAAAGCTTTGAAGTTTCATTAGGATCCATTTGTTTATTTTTGTTTTTATTTCCATTTCTCTAGGAGGTGGGTCAAAAAGGATCTTGCTATGATTTATGTCATAGAGTCTTCTGCCTACATTTTCCTCTAAGAGTTTGATAGTTTCTGGCCTTACATTTAGGTCTTTAATCCATGGAAATGCTTTCAGTTTTTCACCATTGAGGATGATGTTGGCTGTGGGCTTGTCATATATGGCCTTTATTATGTTGAGGAAAGTTCCCTCTATGCCTACTTTCTGCAGGGTTTTTATCATAAATCGGTGTTGAATTTTGTCGAAAGCTTTCTCTGCATCTATTGAGATGATCATATGGTTTTTCTCCTTCAATTTGTTAATATGGTGCATCACGTTGATTTATTTGCGTATATTGAAGAATCCTTGCATTCCTGGAATAAACCCCACTTGATCATGATGTACAATCCGTTTAATGTGCTGTTGGGTTCTGTTTGCTAGTATTTTGTTGAGGAATTTTGCATCTATGTTCATCAGTGATATTGGCCTACAGTTTTCTTTCTTTGTGACATCCTTGTCTGGTTTTGCTATCAGGTTGATGGTGGCCTCGTAGAATGAGTTTGGGAGTGTTCCTCCCTCTGCTATATTTTGGAAGAGTTTGAGAAGGATAGGTGTTAGCTCTTCTCTAAATGTTTGATAGAATTCGACTGTGAAGCCATCTGGTCCTGAGCTTTTGTTTGTTGGAAGATTTTTAATCACAGTTTCAATTTCAGTGCTTGTGATTGGTCTGTTCACGTTTTCTATTTCTTCCTGATTCAGTCTTGGCACGTTGTGCATTTCTAAGAATTTGTCCATTTCTTCCAGGTTGTCCATCTTATTGGCATAGAGTTGCTTGTAGTAATCTCTCATGATCTTTTGTATCTCTGCAGTGTCAGTTGTTACTTCTCCTTTTTCATTTCTAATTATATTGATTTGAGTCTTCTCCTTTTTTTTCTTGATGGGTCTGGCTAATGGTTTATCAATTTTATCCTCTCAAAGAACCAGCTTTTAGTTTTATTGAGCTTTGCTATCGTTTCCTTCATTTCTTTTTCATTTATTTCTGATCTGATTTTTATGATTTCTTTCCTTCTGCTAACTTTGGGGTTTTTTTGTTCTTTCTCTAATTGCTTTAGGTGCAAGGTTAGGTTATTTATTCGCGATGTTTCCTGTTTCTTAAGGTAGGATTGTATTGCTATAAACTTCCCTCTTAGAACTGATTTTGCTACATCCCATAGGTTTTGGGTCATTGTGTCTCCATTGTCATTTGTTTCTAGGTATTTTTTTAATTTCCTCTTTGATTTCTTCAGTGATCACTTCGTTATTAAGTATTGTATTGTTTAGCCTCCATGTGTTTGTATTTTTTACAGATCTTTTCCTGTAATTGATATCTAGTCTCATAGCGTTGTGGTCGGAAAAGATACTTGATACAATTTCAATTTTCTTAAATTTACCAAGGCTGGATTTGTGACCCAAGATATGATCTATCCTGGAGAATGTTCCATGAGCACTTGAGAAAAATGTGTATTCTGTTGTTTTTGGATGGAATGTCCTATAAATATCAATTAAGTCCATCTTGTTTAATGTATCATTTAAAGCTTGTGTCTCATTACTTATTTTCATTTTGGATGATCTGTCCATTGGTGAAAGTGGGGTGTTAAAGTCCCCTACTATGAATGTGTTACTGTTGATTTCCCATTTTATGGCTGTTAGTATTTGCCTTATGTATTGAGGTGCTCCTATGTTGGGTGCATAAATATTTACAATCGTTATATCTCCTTCTTGGATTGATCCCTTGATCATTATGTAGTGTCCTTCTTTGTCTCTTCTAATAGTCTTTATTTTAAAGCCTATTTTGTCTGATATGAGAATTGCTACTCCAGCTTTCTTTTGGTTTCCATTTGCATGAAATATCTTTTTCCATACCCTTACTTTCAGTCTGTATGTGTCTCTAGGTCTGAAGTGGGTCTATTGTAGACAGCAAATATATGGGTTTTGTTTTTGTATCCATTCAGCCAATCTGTGTCTTTAGGTGGGAGCATTTAGTCCATTTACATTTAAGGTAATTATTGATATGTATGTTCCTATTCCCATTTTCTTAATTGTTTTGGGTTCGTTATTGTAGGTCTTTTCCTTCTCTTGTGTTTCTTGCCTAGAGAAGTTCCTTTAGCAGTTGTTGTAAAGCTGGTTTTGTGGTGCTGAACTCTCTCAGCTTTTGCTTGTCTGTAAAGGTTTTAATTTCTCCATCAAATCTGAATGAGATTCTTGCTGGGTAGAGTAATCTTGGTTGCAAGTTTTTCTCCTTCATCACTTTAAATATGTCCTGCCAATCCCTTCTGGCTTGCAGAGTTTCTGCTGAAAGATCAGCTGTTAACCTTATGGGGATTCCCTTGTGTGTTATGTGTTGTTTTTCCCTTGCTGCTTTTAATATGTTTTCTTTGTATTTAATTTTTGACAGTTTGATATATATGTGTCTTGGCGTGTTTCTCCTTGGATTTATCCTGTATGGGACTCTCTGTGCTTCCTGGACTTGATTAACTATTTCCTTTCCCATATTAGGGAAGTTTTCAACTATAATCTCTTCAAATATTTTCTCAGTCCCTTTCTTTTTCTCTTCTTCTTCTTCTGGAACCCCTATAATTCGAATGTTGGTGCATTTAATGTTGTCCCAGAGGTCTCTGAGAGTGTCCTCAGTTCTTTTCATTCTTTTTTCTTTATTCTGCTCTGCAGTAGTTATTTCCACTATTTTATCTTCCAGGTCACTTATCTGTTCTTCTGCCTCAGTTATTCTGCTATTGATCCCATCTAGGGTATTTTTAATTTCATTTATTGTGTTGTTCATCGTTGTTTGTTTCATCTTTAGTTCTTCTAGGTCCTTGTTAAATGTTTCTTGCATTTTGTCCATTCTATTTCCAAGATATTGGATCATCCTTACTATCATTATTCTGAATTCTTTTTCAGGTAGACTGCCTATTTCCTCTTCATTTGTTAGGTCTGGTGGGTTTTTATCTTGCTCCATCAGCTGCTGTGTGCTTTTCTTCTTCTCATTTTGCTTATCTTACTGTGTTTGGGGTCTCCTTTTTACAGGCTGCAGGTTCGTAGTTCCTGTTGTTTTTGGTGTCTGTCCCCAGTGGCTAAGGTTGTTTCACTGGGTTGTGTAGGCTTCCTGGTGGAGGGGACTAGTGCCTGTGTTCTGGTGGATGAGGCTGGATCTTGTCTTTCTGGTGGGCAGGTCCACCTCTGGTGGTGTGTTTTGGGGTGTCTGTGGACTTATTATGATTTTCGGCAGCCTCTCTGCTAATGGGTGGGGTTGTGTTCCTGTCTTGCTAGTTGTTTGGCATAGGATGTCCAGCACTGTAGCTTGCTGGCCGTTGAGTGAAGCTGGGTGCTGGTGTTGAGATGGAGATCTCTGGGAGATTTTCGCCATTTGATATTATGTGGAGCTGGAATGTCTTTTGTGGACCAGTGTCTTGAAGTTGGCTCTCCCACCTCAGAGGCACAGTACTGACTCCTGGCTGCAGCACCAAGAGCCTTTCATCCACACGGCTCAGAATAAAAGGGAGAAAAAGTAGAAAGAAAGAATTAGTAGAAGTAGAAAGAAAGAAAGAAAGAAAGAAAGAAAGGAGGGAGGGAGGGAGGAAGGAACGAAGGAAGGAAGGAAGAAGGGAAGGAAGGAAAAGAAGAAAGAATGAAGATAAAGTAAAATAAAATAAAGTAAGATAAAAGATAATAAAGTTATTAAAATTAAAAAAAATTATTAAGAGAAAAAAAAGAAAACAGAAAATGGACGGATAGAACCCTAGGAACACTGGTGGAAGCAAAGCTATACAGACAAAATCTCACACAGAAGCATACACATACACACTCACAAAAAGAGGAAAAGGGGAAAAAATCATAAATCTTGCTCTCAAAGTCCACCTCCTCAATTTGGGATGAGTCATTGTCTAAAGGAGGGAAGGAGGGAAAGAAAGAAAAAAAAAAAAAAGGACGGATAGAACCCTAGGACAAATGGTGGAAGCAAAGATATACAGACAAAATCTCACACAGAAGCATACACATATACACTCACAAAAAGAGGAAAAGGGGAAAAAAAAATCATAAATCTTGCTCTCAAAGTCCAGCTCCTCAATTTGGGATGATTCGTTGTCTATTCAGGTTTCCACAGATGCAGGGTACATCAAGTTGATTGTGGAGCTTTAATCCGCTGCTTCTGAGGCTGCTGGGAGAGATTTCCCTTTCTCTTCTTTGTTCTCACAGCTCCCAGGGGCTCAGCTTTGGATTTGGCCCCGCCTCTGCGTGTAGGTTGCCGGAGGGCGTCTGTCTTTCGCTCAGACAGGACAGGGTTAAAGGAGCCGCTGATTGGCCGGGGTCGGGGAGGGAGGGGCACGGAGTGCGGGGCGAGGCTGCGGCGGCAGAGGCCGGTGTCACGTTGCGCCAGCCTGAGGCGCGCTGTGCCTTCTTCTGGGGGAGTTGTCCCTGGATACCGGGACCCTGGCAGTGGCGGGCTGCACAGGCTCCCCGGAAGGGGGGGTGTGGATAGTGACCTGTGCTCCCACACAGGCTTCTTGGTGGCGGCAGCAGCAGCCTTAGTGTCTCATGCCTGTCTCTGGGGTCCGCGCTCTTAGCCGGGGCTCGCGCCCGTCTCTGGAGCTCCTTTAAGCAGCGCCCTTAATCCCCTCTCCTCGCGCACCAGGAAACAAAGAGGTAAGAAAAAGTCTCTTGCCTCTTCGGCAGGTCCAGACTTTTCCCTGGACTCCCTCCCGGCTAGCGGTGGTGCACCGACCCCCTGCAGGCTGTGTTCACTCCGCCAACCCCAGTCCTCTCCCAGTGCTCCGACCGAAGCCCGAGCCTCAACTCCAGGCCCCACCCGCCCCGGCGGGTGAGCAGACAAGCCTCTCGGCCTGGTGAGTGCCGGTCGGCCCTGATCCTCTGTGCGGGAATCTCTCTGCTTTGCCTTCCGCACCCCTGTTGCTGCGCTCTCCTCCGCAGCTCCGAAGCTTTCCCCCTTCGCCTCCCGCAGTCTCCGCCCGCGAAAGGGCTTCCTAGTGTGCGAAAACCTTTCCTCTTTCACGGCTCCCTCCCACTGGTGCAGGTCCCGTCCCTATTCTTTTGTCTCTGTTTATTCTTTATTCTTTTGCCCTACCCAGGTACGTGGGGAGTTTCTTGCCTTTTGGGAGGTATGAGGTCTTCTGCCAGCGTTCAGTGGGTGTTCTGTAGGAGTTGTTCCACACGTAGATGTATTTCTGGTGTATCTTTGGGGAGGAAGGTTATCTCCGCGTCTTACTCTTCCGCCATCTTCCCGGAAGCCCACCAGGACAATAAGTTTTGAGGTGGTCATGCTGAGTTCATTACCTGTGGACATACATGTAAAGCAGTGTTTCTTAACCTTGGCTACTATTAACCTTCTGGGCTGGATAATTCTTTATTGTGGGGAGCTACCTTGTGCACTGTAGGATGTTTAGCTGAATCCCTGGCCTCTATCCAATAGATGCAAACAACATACCTCTTACTTGTGCCATTCAAAAATGTCTCCAGATTTTTCCAAGTGTTCTCTGAGGCAGGGACAAAATTGCCCTCAGTTGAGAACCACTGACATAGAGACAGCAAGGAGGTTGGTGCAATTGTGTGACAAGAATTTAGGATACAGATGAAACTTGAAATCAATATTTAGAATCATCAATAACAGCAATTTAAGCAATGTGAGAAGATGAGACTGTGCAGGGGAAGAATGTAAATGATTATATAGTTAACCATTTTTTGCTTGAACAGAGACTGAAAATTCCTAAATTCATGAGGTAGATTGAGGCAGCTCATTCTATTTCTAGATACTGTCAAATGCTTTATATTATCATTGTTATGTTTTTACATATTGAGCCATGTTGAGCCAAAATTAATCTTTTCATAAGTTTCATTCTTTGGTCCTGCAATATAGTGATTTGTAAGATATATATATATTTGGATGGAATTTCCTGAGCAGTAGACCACTGGGAGCATCTTTGATTATAGGGTTTGGTTTCTAGCCCTCAGTTCCTGAAAATGTTTCAGAGAGGTAAAGGTGAAATTGGTGTCTTGCTATTCATAACAAGCCCTTGCACCACAACTGGGTTTATGTTAATGAGGGTGGCTTTTGGAGAGCACCTAAGGACAGAGGGCTGGTTGCCAGGGGAACCAACCATGGAATAAAGGGTTGGAAATCTTGCCCCACCTTCTGATTTCCAGGAGGGGAGAGGGGCTAGAGGTGGAATCAATCACCAGTGGCCAGTAAGTTAATCAATCATGCCTACATAATGAAGCCTCCATAAAAACCCAAAAAGGAGGGTGTTTGGAGAGCTTCCAGGTTGGGGAACCAGAACACTTTGATGTGCCACAGTGCCAGGCCCCAAGCTCCACAGGGACAGAAGATCCTTTGTTCTGAACCTCACCCTATATACATCTTCATCTGGCTATTGATTCGTATTCTTTAATATCCTTGGTAATTAATTGATAATTTGGTGAGTAAATAGGTTTCCTGAGTCTGTGAGTCAGGAAGTATAGGTAAAAGCCTGGACTTGCAATTGGCATCCTGAGCTGGAGGTGGTCATTGGAACCTGCAAATTGTAGCTGGTAGTGTCAGAAGCACAGGCAACCTAGACTTGCAATTGGTCATCCTTTTGGGACTGAGTCCTTGACCTGTGGAATCTGATGCTGTGTCCAGGGAGATAATGTTGAATTGAGTTGATACCCAGCTGGTGTCCTGAGAATCCTTTATTGGTGTGGAGAAGCTCTCTATTCCCACACACATTGGAATTGGTATCAGAACCTATTTAGGTCCTAATTTTGTTTTCATGGGACACAAAATAAATCTATTAGGACAAGTCAAATTACTGTTTCTAAATCCCTTCACATATTTTAATACAGCTATTGAATTTATAGAATTCACTATTATTGTCTCTTGCTATAGACCCTTAATATTTTCAATTTTTCTTTATATGTTATATTGTAAGACTTTTTGCATCATGAGCACTCTTGATGGTGACCATTTGAAATATCCTTCATAAGGTATAGAGCAGAGAACTGAACAAACTCCATGTTGTCCTGTCCAGTTTAGAGGAAAATAAGCCTTCAGTTTCCTGGGTTTGGTCATAGTCTATTTATTAAAACATCTCAAAATTGCATTAGCTTTTTTGTCAGCTGCATTATACCATTGTCTCTTTATTTTTTATTTTGTATGAACTTCCTGTTAAATCACATTCCATATCATATACTACTGATTTTTTTTTGTTTATAACTCAAACATGGAAATTTATATTCATCCTTTTAAAAATACACTCTCCTCAACCTAAGTGTGCATCAACAGATGAATGGATAAAGAAGATGTGGCACGTATATACAATGGAATATTGCTCAGCCATAAAAAGAAATGAAACTGAGTTATTTGTAGTGAGGTGGATGGACCCAGAGTTTGTCATACAGAGTGAAGTAAGTCAGAAAGAGAAAAACAAATACCGTATGCTTACACATATATATGAAATCTAAAAGAAAAAATAGTCATGAAGAACGTAGGGGCATGACCAGAATAAAGATGCAGACGTACTAGAGAATGGACTTGAGGACACGAGGAGGGGGAAGGGTAAGCTGGGACAAAGTGAGAGTGGCATGGACATATATACACTACCAAATGTAATGTAAAACCGATAGCCTAGTGGGAAGCAGCCGCATAGCACAGGGAGATCAGCTCCGTGCTTTGTGACCACCTAGAGGGGTGGGATAGGGAGGGTGGGGGTGGGGAGACGCAAGAAGGAAGAGATATGGGGATATATGTATATGTATAGCTGATTCACTTTGTTTTAAAGCAGAAACTAACACACCATTGTAAAGCAATTATACTACAATAAAGACGTTTAAAAAAAAATACACTCCTTTTCATCATTTCAACCTGCCTGATCATTTTGGATTATGATTTCATCATACAACATTTTAAAAATTTCTCCCAGTTTCATACCATCTATACAGTTGATCTGCATACCCCACAAACATATTCATCCAGGTCATTAATAAAAATGTGAGTAAGTTACATCCAGAATTAATGGGATTAAATAGTGCTATGGATGTTCTCTTCAGTGATTTTCCAGCTATTTTTTTTACTTAAAGGTCTTTTTATTTTTATGGAGTACTATAGAAATGAGACTCATATGGGTAAACATGCTCAGCCTATCCCACACAAAACTTCCAAATGTAATCCTCCTATATGAAATGGTAAGGTAAAATATGTTCCATTTATAGAATGGAATGGAATATTGTCATGGGGAGAATGATTTTTATTAAGTGATAAAGTAGTGTTAAGTGATAAAAGCAGGATACAAATTTGAATTCTAAATAGGACATCACCTTTTATAGACAGATTTAGATATATATAAATATAGACCTAGCGTTAGGTATAGAGAACACCAGAATCTAAACGATGATTCCCTCTAACGTGGTAATTATGGTTGATATTTTCTCTTAATATTTTGTAGTCTTAAATGCTATGTAATGAATTTGCCACCTTTATATGCAGAAAATACATATTAAAATATACTTCTACATTATATAACTCTGAATTAACAAAGTTAAAAACAGAGAAGTATGTTGGGTGGGTCTGTAGCCAGAAATGGTGAGTCAGAGGCAGGTTGATTAGAGAAGATTTGTGCTGGTCTGAATGTGATGAAGACTTAACACCAAGTGATAAAGAAGGTCATGAAGCTGTAAACTAGCAGAAAAATTATTTTGCAATTCATCCAAACACATGAATTTCATGTCACTTGTCACATGTCCCATTTAAAGGAGAAAAAGCAGTTTGTGGACATGAAATAGTTCTTCTATTATTAAGTACGCCCAAAGAAAATGTTGACAAAAGAAAAAAGATGTTTTGTTTTTGTAATGAAGCCTACAGACCTTCAAATATAATTCAGGGATTAATAGTTGAATTCAAATCACTGTCTTTAAAAGCCCAAAGAGCTAATACTATTAAATCATCTATCTATGTATTTCTAATTATTTTTTAAGCAGGCTGAATCCCATATTAAATGTAAAAGCACACTTTCTTACTAAAAAAAAGTAAATGGAAAATTACCAAAGACATTTTCTTTGTAATTTGGGAGATGAGAGAGATAGCTAATGCTAACCACTATGTGTATAGCTGCAAATGAAAAGCTGTTTTATAATGTTTATCCAAAGCAGATATTAGTGTGGTAGATGGTTTTAAGCATTCCATTTAGGAGTTGTCTTTGGGATTTTTCTAGACTTTTACTCCAGTTAATGGAAAAATCAAATTCTGGGAATCAGAGATTTTGGCTTTACAACATTCTAGCCATCCAGTGCTGTGGTCTCAATTTTCTTAGGTTGTAGAGAGAGTTAAGGTGCCTACCAGTGTCTGGTATACAGAGTTAAAGTTGAAAATGATTACGCTTTTTTACCTTATCCCTTAAATCCTTCAACCTATTTTTCCACTCTTCAAGAACTAATCCTTATCAAAGTATGATCCAAGAATGGTTTAACTATAAGCTCTTCAAGGTGTAATCTGCACATATAAAGATGACTGCAGTAAGTCCTCTACATATGAATGAGTTCCGTTAGGAGAGCGTGTTCGTAAGTCCAACAAAGTTAGCCTAGGTACTCAACTAACACAATCGGCTATATATATATATTACTGTACTGTAATAGGTTTATAATACTTTTCACACAAATAATACATAAAAACCCAACAAACACAAAAAATAAAGAAAACATTTTTAATCTTATAGTACAGTACCTTGAAAAGTACAGTAGTACAGTACAACAGCTGGCATACAGGGGCTGGCCTCAGGTGAACAGGCAAGAAGAGTTACTGACTGGAGGAGAGAGAGGACGTGGGAGATGGTAGAACTGAAGCATCGTCAGCAATAGGAGATGGAGGACAGGCTGCGGTTTCACTCATGCCTGACGTTGATGGAATGCACGTTCTCATCTTTGAAAGTTCGCACTTGTAGGTTCGTATGTAGGGGACTTAACTGTATGTAGATTTAAAGCTACTTCAACTAATAGTCCAGCTTTACTTTGAAAATGAGCTCACATTCTCCCTGAGACCATTTCTTTAGGAGTAAAGAAAGAGTAACAGACAGAAAACTCCAGTCATAATACATAAAGAAAGAGTTTTTTGTAACCATGAGATAAAGTTCTCACACAAATTCTCTTTGCGGCCTGCACAGGGATAAGGGTCGAAGGGAAGCCTCAGGGATTTAGTTATTTTAGTCATCCCGAAGCCCATTTATGAAATTTCAACAAATCAAAATTAGCCTGATGAAGAGGTTATTTATTAATTTTGGGGGGATTTTTTGGTTTGTTTAAAAGCATTTTACTGTTAAATATATTACACATACAAAGCATGCATAATGTATTTGAGTACAGCTCAAAGATTAGTGATAAAGTGAACACACCACCTGAAGCACCAGAGAATTACCAGAACCTTGAAGGCCACATGTGTTCCTGCCCTGATAAGCTCCTGCACTCTCTCCCAGAGAGCTGGCCACTCTTCTGAAATGTGAGATAATCATTCCTTGATTTCCTTTGTTTTTGTTCAGTTTTACTGAAATATAATTGACATACGGCACAGTATAAGTTGAAGGTGTACAGAATAATGATTTGACTTACCATATATCATGAAATGATTACCACAGTAAGTTTAGTGAGCATCTATCATCTCATATAGATACAAAATTAAAGAAAAAGGAAAAAAATATTTTTCTTGTTATGAGAGCGCTTAGGATTTACTTTCTTAACAACTTTTATAGTTGTGCATTTTGTTTTATTTTAATAACCCTGAAGAGCTGAAAGAAAACAGCAGAAGAGGATTGGACTTTTATAGTGGAGATTATTAACTATCTTATTAGCTGATAAGTATATGATGAAGGTGAACCACAGAGCAGGGATAGGCAGGATGAAAACGAGATGGGTCTTAACAGAAATACCAAAGATCTCCTGAGCAGAGACCACTAGAGCCTGCTAACACATTGCTGAAAATATTAGACAACTTTAGTAACTTATTTGCTCCTTCTCCTTCTTTCTTCTTTTCTCCTTCTTTCTTTTTTTTATTTAACTTTTTAAAAAGACTTTTTTTAGATGCGTTTTAGGTTCATAGAAAAATTGAGCAGAAGGTGGAGATTTTTCATACAATCCCCTGCTCCCACACATGGTAGCCTCCCCCATTACCAAATATCCCCCACCCAGGTGGTACATTTGTTACAACTAATAAACCTACATGGACATATCATAATCACACAAAATCAGTAGTTTACCTTAGAGCTCACTCGATATAGTACATTCAGTACATTCTATGTTTTGGGACAAATACATAATGACGTATATCCATCATTACAGTATCATACAGAGTAGTTTCACTGTCTTAAAAATTCTCCATATTCAAAAAAAAAAAAAAGGGCTTCCCTGGTGACGCAGTGGTTGAGAGTCCGCCTGCTGATGCAGGGGCGCGGGTTCGTGCCCCGATCCGGGAAGATCCCACATGCCGCGGAGCAGCTGGGCCCGTGAGCCATAGCCGCTGAGCCTGCGCGTCCGGAGCCTGTGCTCTGCAACGGAAGAGGCCACAACAGTGAGAGGCCCGTGTACCGCAAAAAAAAAAAAAAAAAAAAAAAAAAAAAAAAAAAAAATCCTTCATGTTCTGATGACACTTTCTACCCTCAACCCCCAATCCCTGGCAAGTGCTGATCTTTTTATTGTCTTCAGAGTTTTGCCTTTTCCAGAATGTTATGTAGTTGGAATTGAGTAGTTTATAACCTTTTCAAGTTTCAGATTTTACTTAGTGATATGCATTTAAGGTTCCTCTGTGTCTTTTCATGGTTTGATACCTCATTTCTTTTTAGTGTTGATTAATATCCTATTGCCTTTATGTACCACAGTTTATCCATGCTCCTATTGAAGGACATCTTGGTTGCTTCCAAATTTTGGCACTTGTGAATAAAGCTGCTATAAACATCCGTGTGCAGGTTTCTGTGTGGGCATGAGTTTTCAGCTCTTTTGAATAAGTACCAAGGAGTGCAATTGGTGCATTGTATGGTAAGACTATGTTTAGTTTTCTGAGAAGCTGTCAAATTGTCTTCCAAAGTGTCTGTACAATTTTGCTTTCCCACCAGCAGTGAAAGAGAGTTCCCATTGCTCCACATTCTCACCAGTGATATCAGTGTTCTGATTCTGGCCATTCTAATAGGTGTATAGTGGTAGCTCATAGCTGTTTTAATTTGCACTTTCCTGGTGACATATGATGTGGAGTATCTTTTCATATGCTTATTTGCCATCTGTATATCTTCTTTGGTGATGTGTCTTTGAGGTCTTTAACCCATTTTTTAAATTGTTTTTTTTCTTATTGTTTAGTTTTAAGAGTTCTTTGTATAATTTGGGTGGCAGTCCTTTATCAGATACGTCTTTTTCAAATATCTTCTCCCAACCTGCGGCTTTTCTTCTCATTCTCTTGACATGTTTCACAGAGCAGAGGTTTTTAATTTTAATGAAGTTCAGCATATCAATTATTTTTTTGATGGATTGTGTCTTTGGAATTTTCTCTAAAAATTCATTGCTAGCTATACTCAAAGTCATCCAGGTTTTCTACTGTCTTATTTTCTAGAAGTTTTATAGTTTTGTGCTATATATTTAGGTCTCTGAGTTAATTTTTGTGAAGATCACACGATCTGAGTCTAGATTCTTTTTTTTTTTTTGGCCTGCCCATGTCCTATTGTTCCAGCACTGTTTGTTGAAAAGTCAGGCTTTGTTGCATTGTATTGCCTTTGTTCCTTTGTCAAAGACTGGTTAACTGTATTTATATGGATCTATTTCTGGGCTCTCTATTCTATTCCATTGATCAATTTTCATATTTCTTTCATCAATATCACACTGTCTTGATTACTACAGCTTTATTGTGAGTCTTAACGTCAAGTAGTATTAGTCTTCCAACTTTGTTCTTCTCATTCAATATTGCATTGGCTATACTGAGTCTTTCACATCTCCATATTGACCATATTTATTTATTTAAGTTTATGATGGCCTTTATTTTTATTTATTTATTTTTTGAGGTGATTTTTTTTAATCTTATTTTATTTATTTATTTTTTATACAGAAGGTTCTTATTAGTTATCTATTTCATACATATTAGTGTATATATGTCAATCCCAATCTCCCAATTCATCCTACCACCATCTCCCCAGGGCTTCCCCCCTTGGTGTCCATAACTTTGTTCTCTACATCTGTCTCTATTTCTGCCTTGCAAACTGGTTCAACTGTACCATTTTTCTAGATTCCACATATATATGTTAATATATGATATTTGTTTTTCTCTTTCTGACTGACTTCACTCTATGACAATCTCTAGGTCCATCGACGTCTCTACAAATGACCCAATTTCATTCCTTTTTATGGCTAAGTAATATTCCATTGTATGTATGTACGTACAATATCTTCTTTATCCATCTGTCTGTTGATGGGCATATAGGTTGCTTCCATGACCAGGCTATTGGAAATAGTGCTGCAATGAACATTGGGATGCATGTGTCTTTTTGAATTATGGTTTTCTCAGGGTATGCACCCAGTAGTGGGATTGCTGGTTCATATGGTAATTCTATTTTTAGTTTTTAAGGAACCTCCATACTGTTCTCCACAGTGGCTTTATCAATTTACATTCCCACCAAGAGTGCAAGAGGGTCCCCTTTTCTCCACACCCTCTCCAGCATTTGTTATTTGTAGATTTTCTGATGATGCCCATTCTAACTGGTGAGAGGTATACCTCATTGTAATTTTGATTTACATTTCTCTAATAATTAGTGATGTTGAGCAGCTTTTCATGTGCTTCTTGGCCATTTGTATGTCTTTTTTGGAGAAATGTCTATTTAGGTCTTCTGCCCATTTTTGGATTGGGCTGTTTGTTTTTTTTTTATATTGAGCTGCATAAGCTGTTTATATATTTTGGAAATTAATCTTTTTTTCCATTGATTTGTTTGCAAATATCTTCTCCCATTCTGAGTGTTGTCTTTTCGTCTTGTTTATAGTTTCCTTTGCTGTGCAAAAGCTTTTAAGTTTAGTTTCCTTCCCATTTGTATATTTTTGTTTTTATTTCCATTACTCTAGGAGGTGGGTCAAAAAAGATCTTGCTGTGATTTATGTCAAAGAGTGTTCTTCCTATGTTTTCCTCTAAGGGTTTTATAGTGTCTGGTCTTACATTTAGGTCTTTAATACATTTGGAGTTTATTTTTGTGTATGGGGTTAGGGAGTGTTCTAATTTCATTCTTTAACATGTAGCTGTCCAGTCCTCCCAACACCACTTATTGAAGAGACTGTCTTTTCGCCATTGTATATTATTGCCTCCTTTGTCATAGATTAGTTGACCATAGGTGCATGGGTTTATTTCTGGGCTTTCTTTCCTGTTCCATTAATCTATATTTCTGTTTTTGTGCCAGTACCATACTTCCTTGATTACTGTAGCTTTGTAGTATAGTCTGAACTCCAGCTCCATTTTTTCCCCCTCAATATTGCTTTGGCTATTTGGGTCTTTTGTGTCTCCATACAAATTTTCAGATTTTTTTGTTCTAGTTCTGTAAAAATGCAATTGGTAATTTGATAGGGATTTCATTGAATCTGTAGATTGCTTTGAGTAGAATAGTCATTTTCACAATATTGATTCTTCTGGCCCAAGAACATGGTATATCTCACCATCTCTTTGTGTCATCACTGATTTCTTTCATCAGTGTATTATAGTTTTCTGAGTTCACGTCTTTTACCACCTTAGGTAGGTGTATTCTTAGGTATTTTACTCTTTTTGTTGCAATGGTGAATGGGATTGTTTCCTTAATTTCTCTTTCTGATTTTTTTTTATTAGTGTATAGGAATGCCAGAGATTTCTGTGCATTAATTTTGTATCCTGCAACTTTAACAAATTCATTGATTAGCTCTAGCAGTTTTCTGGTGGCATCTTTAGTAATATCTCTGTATAGTATCATGTCATCGGCAAACAGTAACAGTTTTACTTCTTTTCCAATATGTATTCCTTTTATATCTTTTTCTTCTCTGATTGTCATGGCTAGGACTTCCAAAACTATGTTGAACAATAGTGGCAAGAGTGGACATCCTTGTCTTTTTCCTGATCTTAGAAGAAATGCTTTCAGTTTTTCACCATTGAGAATGATGTTTGCTGTGGGTTTTTCATATATGGCCTTTACTATGTTGAGGTAGTTTCCCTCTATGCCCACTTTCTGCAGAGTTTTTACCATAAATGGGTGTTGAATTTTGTTGAAAGCTTTTTCTGCCTCTATGAGATGATCATATAATTTTTATTCTTCAGTTTGTTAATATGGTGTATCACATTGTTTGATTTGCATATATTGAAGAATCTTTATATCCCTGGGATAGATCCCACTTGATCATGGTGTATGATCCTTTTAATGTGTTGCTGGATTTTGTTTGCTAGTAATTTGTTGAGAATTTTTGCATCTATATTCATCAGTGATGTTGGTCTGAAATTTTCTTTTTTATGAAGTCTCTTTCTCTGGTTTTGGTATCAGGGTGATGGTGGCCTTGTAGAATAAGTTTGGGAGTGCTCCTTCCTCTGCAAATTTGGAAGAGTTTGAGAAGGATAGGTGTTAGCTCTTCTCTAAATATTTGGTAGAATTCATGTGGGAAGTCATCTGGTCCTGGACTTTTGTTTGTTGGAAGATTTGTAATCACAGTTTCAATTTCATTACTTGTGATTGGTCTGTTCATATTTTCTATTTTTTCCTGTTTCAGTCTTGGAAGGTTATAGCTTTCTAAGAATTTGTCCATTTCTTCCAGGTTGTCCATCTTATTGGCATAGAGTTGCTTGTAGTAGTCTCTTAGGATGCTTTGTATTTCTGCAGTGTCTTTTGTAACTTCTCCTTTTTCATTTCTAATTTTATTGATTTGAGTCCTCTCCCTCTTTTTCTTAATGAGTCTGGCTAAAGATTTATCAATTTTGTTTATCTTCTGAAAAAAACAGTTTTTAGTTTTATTCATCTTTGCTATTGTTTTCTTTGGTTCTATTTCATTTATTTCTGCTCTGATCTTTATGATTTCTTTCCTTCTACTAACTTTGGGTTTTATTTGTTCTTCTTTCTGTAGTTCCTTTTAGGTGTAATGTTAGATTGTTTATTTGAGATTGTGCTTGTTTCTTGAGGCAGGATTGTACTGCTATAAACTTCCCTCTTAGAACTGCTTTGCTGCATCCCATAGGTTTTGGATCATCATGATTTTTTTGTCATTTGTGTCTAGGTGTTTTTCGATTTCCTCTTTGATTTCTTCAGCGATCTCTTGGTTATTTAATAACATATTGTTTAGCCTCCATGTTTCTGTGTTTTTTTAATTATTTTCCCTGTAATTTATTTCTAATCTCATAGCGTTGTGGTTGGAAAAGATGCTTGATATGACTTCAATTTTCTTAAATTTACCGAGGCTTGATTTGTGACCCAAGATGTTATCTATTCTGGAGAATGTTCCATGTGCACTTGAGAAGAAAGTATAATCTGCTGTTTTTGGATGGACTGTCCTATAAATATCAATTAAGTCTTCCTGGTGTATTGTGTCATTTAAAGCTTGTTTTTCCTTTTTAATTTTCTGTCTGGATGATCTGTCCATTGGTGTAAGTGAGGTGTTAAAGTCACCCACTATTGTTGTGTTACTGTCGATTTCCTCATTTATAGCTTTAAGTATTTGCCTTATTTATTGAGGTGCTCCTATGTTGGGTGCATATGTATTTATAATTGTTATATCTTCTTCCTGGATTGATCCCTTGATCATTATGTAGTGTCCTTCCTTGTCTCTTGGAACATTCTTTATTTTAAATTCTATTTTATCTGATATGAGTATTGCCACTCCAGCTTTCTTTTGATTTCCATTTGCATGGAATATCTTTTTCCATCCCCTCACTTTCAGTCTGTATGTGTCCCTAAGTCTAAATTTGGTCTCTTGTAGACAGCATATATATGGGTCTTGTTTTTGTATCCATTCAGTGAACTTGTGTCTTTTGGTTGGAGCATTTAATCCATTAACATTTAAGGTAATTATCTATATATATGTTCCTATTACCATTTTCTTAATTGTTTTGGGTTTGTTTTTGTAAGTCCTTTTCTTCACTATGTTTTCCACTTAGAGAAGTTCATTTAGCATTTGTTGTAAAGCTGGTTTGGTGGTGTTGAATTCTCTTAGCTTTTGCTTGTCTGTAAAGTTTTTGACTTCTCCATCAAATCTGAATGAGATCCTTGCTGGGTAGAGTAATCTTGATTGTAGGTTCTTCCAACACTTTAAATATATTGTGCCACTCCCTTCTGTCTTTTAGAATTTCTGCTGAGAAATCTGCTGTTAACCTTATGGGAGTTCCCTTGTATGTTATTTGTCATTTTTCCCTTTTGCTTTTAATAATTTTTCTTTGTCTTTAGTATTTGTCAATTTGATTAATTGTCGCAGCGGGTTTCTCCTTGGGTTTATCCTGCCTGGAACTCTCTGTGCTTCCTCGACTTGGCTGGCTATTTCCTTTCCCATGTTAGGGAAGTTTTCAACTATAATCTCTTCAAATGTTTTCTCAGGTCCTTTCTCTCTCTCTTCTTCCAGGACCTGTATAATGTGAATGTTGGTGCATGTAATGTTGTCCCAGATGTCTCTTAGGCTGTCTTCATTTCTTTTCATTCTTTTTCCTTTATTCTGTTCCATGGCAGTGAATTCCACCATTCTGTCTTCCAGGTCACTTATCCTTTCTTCTGCCTCAGTTATTCTGCTCTTTGATTCCTTCCTGTGTATTTTTCATTTCAGTTATTGTACTGTTCATCCCTGTTTGTTTGTTCTTTAATTCTTCTAGGTGTTTGTTCTTTAATTTTTCTAGGTCTTTGTTAAACATTTCTTGCATCTCCTTGATCTTTGTTTCCATACCTTTTCCAAGGTCCTGGATCATCTTCACTGTCATTATTCTGAATTCTTTTTCTGGAAGGTTGCCTATCTCCACTTTATTTAGTTGTTTTTCTGGGGTTTTATCTTGTTCCTTCATCTGGTACGTAGTCCTCTGCCTTTTCATTTTGTCTCTCTTTCTGTGAATGTGTTTTTTGTTCCACAGGCTGCAGGACTGTAGTTCTTCTTGCTTTTGCTGTCTGCCCTTTGGTGGATGAGGCTATCTAAGAGGCTTGTGCAAGCTTCCTGATGGGAGTTGCTGGTGGTGGGTAGAGTTGGGTGTTGTCCTGGTGGGCAGAGCTCAATAAAACTTCAATCTGCTTGTCTGCTTATGGGTGGGGCTGAATTCCCTTCCTGTTGGTTGTTTGGCCTGAAGCAACCCAACAGTGGAACTTACAGCCCCTTTGGTGGGGCTAATGGTCCACTCCGGGAGGGTTTACTCCAAGGGGTCCTTCCCAGAACTTCTGCTGCCAGTGTCCTTGTCCCCACAGTGAGCCATAGCCACCCTCCACCTCTACAGGGACCCTCCAACACCAGCAAGTAGGTCTGATTCAGTCTCCTTTGGGGTCACTGCTCCTTCCCCCTGGGTCCTGATGCACACACTACTTTGTGTATGCCCTCCAAGAGTGGAGTCTCTGCTTCCCCCAGACCTGTCGAAGTCCTGCAATCAAACCCTGCTTGACTTCAAAGTCTGGTTCTCTGGGAATTCCTCCTCCCATTGCCCGACCCTCAGGTTGGGAAGACTGATGTGTGGCTCACAACCTTCACTCCCGTAGGTGGACTTCTGTGGTATAACTGTTCTCCAGTTTGTGAGTCCCCCACCTAGCAGTTATGGGATTTAATTACATTGTGATTGTGCCCCTCCTACCATCTCATTGTGGCTTCTCTTTTGCCTTTGGATGTGGGGTATCTCTTTTGGTGAGTTCCAGTGTCTTCCTGTCTATGATTGTTCAGCAGTTAGTTGTGATTCTGGTGCTCTTGCAAGAGGGAGTGTGTTCACATCCTTCTACTCCACCATCTTAAACCCCTTTCTGATAGCCTTTAGATAATACAACTGAACTTGCAGATGTGGGGCAGTGGTTCAGGTGATATCGCCATCAGCTCCCATCCAGCTTCCCTCCTTGATCTTCTCTGACTTGTGGCTTGGTAGGAGTTTAATATTGTGATAAAAGACACCAGCTTCTTTTGCAGATCACCTGAATCATCAAAATTAGGTGATTGGATGATTTGAGGCAGGGGGCAGACACCAGAAGCAAGAGGAACTACAATCCTGCAGCCTGCTGGTCTTGCAGGATCTTCTGCAGAGGCAGGGGTGGCAGTGCCCCATATTAATTTTAGAATCTTTCTGTTCATATCCACAAGTAACTTGCTGGGATTTTGATTTGAATTGTGTTAAATTTATAGGTCTATTTGGGAAGAACTGACATCTTGAGTATTACTGTCCATGGATATGGAATCTGTCTCCATTTATTTAGTTCTTCTTTGACTTTGTTCATCAGAATCATTGTGGTTCAGAATCATTGTAGTTTTCCTCATATAGATCTTGTACATATTTTGTTACATTTATACCTAAGTATTTCATTTTGGGGGGCACTAATATAAATTGTATTTTAAATTTCAAATTTCATTTGTTCATTGTTGGTATATAGGAAGTGATTGACTTTTGTGTATTTACCTTGTATCCTGCAACCTTTTTATAATCACTTGTTAGTTCTTGGAGTATTTTTTTTACATTAAAAAAAATTCCACATAGATGATCATGTCATCTGTGAACAAAAACTATTTTATTTCTTTCTTCACAATATGTATACCTTTTATTTCTTTTTCTTGTTTGATTGCATTAGCTAGAACATACAGTGAGATGTTGGAAAGTAGTGGTGAACAGGAATATCCTTGCCTTGCCTCTGATTTAGTGGGAACACTGCAAGTTTCTCACCATTAAGTATAACGTTAACTATGTGATTTTTGTAGATGTTCTTTATCAAGGTGAGGAAGTTCTCTATTATTAGTTTCCTGAGACTTTTTATTATGAATCAGTATTAGATTTTTCAAATGATTTTTTTGCATCTATTAATATGATCGTGTGATTTTTCTTTTTTAGCCTAATGTGATGGATTACATTAATTGATTTCAAATGTTGAACCAGCCTTGCCTACTTGGGATAAATCACATTTGGTTATATTTATAATTCTTTGTATATATTTTGGATTTGATTTTTCTAGTATTTTGTTGAGGATTTTTGCATCTGTGCTCACAAGAAATATTGATCTGTAGTTTTCTTTTCTTTGTCTGTTTTTGGCATTCAAATAATGCTTGCCTCATAGAATGAGGAATTATTCTCTCTGCTTCCATACTCTGAAATAGATTATAGAGAATTGGTATACTACCTCTAAATGTTTGGTGGAATTCACCAGTGAACCTATCTGGGCCAAGCACTTTCTGTTTTGGAAAAGCATTAATTATTTATTCAATTCCTTTAATAGATATAAAGTACTCAGACTGTTTATTTCGTCTCATGTGAGCTTTGGCAGCTTGTGTCTTTCAAAGAATTGGTCCATTTTATCTAGGTTATCAAATTTGTATTTATTTTGCATGAGATCAGTAGTGATATCCCTGCTTCATTTCTGGTATTAGAAATTTGTGTCCTCTTTCTCTTTTTCATAGTTAGTCTGACTAGAGTCTAATTGATTTTATTGATCCTTTCAAAGAATCAGATTTTGGTTTTGTTGATTTTTTCCATTGATTTCCTGTTTTCAGTTTCACTGATTTCTGCTATTATTCTTGTTATTTTTTTCTTCCGCTTACCTTGCGTTTAATTCACACTTCTTTTTCTAGTTTCTAACATTAACACTTAGATTGTTGATTTTAGATCTTTCTTCCTTTCTAATATGTGCATTCAATGCTATAAATTTCCCTGTAAGCACCCCTCTTTCTCTGCATCCCACAAATTTTGATAAGTTTTGTTTTCATTTTCATTTAGTTTAAAATATTTTAAAATCTCTCTTGATAGTTCTTCTTTGACCCATCTGTTATGTAGAACTGTATTGTTTAATCTCCGCATATGTTGGGATTTTCTAGTTATCTTTCTGTTACTGATTTCTAATTTAACTCCATTATGGCCTGAGAGCCAACATTATATATTTTCTATTCTTTTAAAATTATTTTTGTTAAGGCTCTTTTCCTTTTAAGGTTGGCCTCTAACAGACATGAAATAAACCATGAACTTTATAATTTATGTGATTATATGAAGGTATTTAAAGAAGTATAATCTAATTTTGTATATAAAAGATTACTTCCCCATGGCTCTAATGAGTGACAGTTGTGTTTCCATTGATGAATGATTTCTATTTTCTCATGTAAAGTATTTCCCCTGAATCCCTGTAATCAGTAAGCATCATCATTTGGCTTTAATGCTTGAGTCTACTGTACTTAAGGAAGGTAAATTAAGAGAAATAAAATTCTGCAGTGTGATCCCACATTCTTTACTCTGCTTGGTATTTCAACTTTAAAAATAAATTACAGAAATGGCTTTCTGAACAAAATTGAATGGATAAGAAAGATAGGTTTCAGAGCATTTCATTATTTTAAAAAATTCTATGTATTTTTGCTCTTTATAAATTTGTCTTTTGAATTATTTTACAAAGTCACTACTGCTTTAAGTAACATCATGGAGCTTTTAAGTATCCTATTTTAAGTGGAAATTCCAGATTTAATAACTTATACAGTGATTTCTCAAACTGAGGTGCCTGTACCAGCAACTTGAGCATCACCTGGAAACTAGTTTGAAATGAGAATTCTCAGTCCCCTTCCCCAGAGACCTCTGGGGAGAAGTCTAGCAGTCTCTTTTAAAAACCTTCTGGTAATTCTGACAAGCTAAAATTTGAGAGCCTCTAGTTTGTAGCATCAAGTGCATGCAATGAATATAAATTAACCAGGAGGACCTTGATTTAAAGTAACGTGATTCTTTACCTTCAAAATCTCTGTTATTTGAAATGTTTCTAGTCAGTTTTCTATTTTTGCCCATGTGTTCCGTGTTTCTCATATCTCTAAAGTGTCCTGAATTTGAATTTTTAACAAACAATTCTTTACTAGTGTATTTTCTCTTGTTCTCTCCCTGAATTTGTATTTTTTCAATAGTGAAAAGCCTGAGTTTGAATCTGTTATGCCACTAATTATATGACTTTGGGAAAGTGGCTTGATCTTTCTGAGTCTTAGTTTTATTGTCTGTAAAATGAAGATAATATTATTTTGTAGATTTTTTTAATGAGGATTAAATGATGTGGTTTGTGTCAATTAGTGAAGTGCCTGGCATAGATTAAGGTTCCTGTTAATCTATCTGTCTGTCTATCACCTACCTTTCTTTTTTTTTTTTAACATCTTTATTGGACTATAATTGCTTTACAATGGTGTGTTAGTTTCTGCTTTATAACAAAGTGAATCAGTTATACATATACATATATCCCCATATCTCTTCCCTCTTGCATCTCCCTCCTTCCCACCCTCCCTATCCCACCCCTCTAAGTGGTCACAAAGCACCAAGCTGACCTCCATGTGCTATGTGGTGCTTCCTACTAGCTATCTATTTTACATTTGGTAATGCATATATGTCCATGCCACTCTCTCACTTTGTCCCAGCTTACCCTTCCCCCTGCCCATATCTTCAAGTCCATTCTCTAGTAGGTCTGCGTCTTTATTCCTGTCTTGCTCCTACGTTCTTCATGACCTTTTTTTTTTCTTCTTAGATTCCATATATATGTGTTAGCATATGATATTTGTTTTTCTCTTTCTGACTTACTTCACTCTGTATGACAGACTCTAGATCCATCTACCTCACTGCAAATAACTCAATTCCATTTATTTTTATGGCTGAGTAATATTCCATTGTATATATGTGCCACATCTTCTTTATCCGTTCATCTGTTGATGGAAACTTAGGTTGCTTCCATGTCCTGGCTATTGTAAATAGAGCTGCAGTGAACATTGTGGTTCATGACTCTTTTTGAATTATGGTTTTCTCAGGGTATATGCCCAGTAGTGGGATTGCTGGGTAGTATGGTAGTTCTATTTTTAGTTTTTTAAGGAACCTCCATACTGTTCTCCATAGTGGCTGTATCAATTTACATTCCCACCAACAGTGCAAGAGGGTTCCCTTTTCTCCATACCCTCTCCAGCATTTATTGTTTGTAGAATTTTTGATGATGGCCATTCTGACCAGTGTGAGATGATATCTCATTGTAGTTTTGATTTGCATTTCTCTAATGATTAATGATGTTGAACATTCTTTCATGTGTTTTTGGCAATCTGTATATCTTCTTTGGAGAAATGTCTATATAGGTCTTCTGCCCATTTTTGGATTGAGTTTTTTGTTTTTCTGATATTGAGCTGCATGAGTTGCTTGTAAATTACCTTTCTTGATACATGATAATATATGAAAGTAAGTTCAGTCTGTTAGAATGGATACAAATTGTAGTAACTGTCAATGTTATTGTCATAAAACAATATCTATAACGTTGGTATTCAGGGACAATATATTTTAATATCAATATCATTGGAACATGTCCCTTTATATTTATTTTCTAATGGTTTTGAATTGTCTTAAAGGTATTATTATATACCTAGTGTTTGTTTTGTTAGAGATTCTGAACCTACTTATAATGGTAAAACATTGGGTTCTGATCTTAACCAATTCTTTTTCAGATTTTTCCCCTTGCTTAAAACACCTTGTCTCCAGCCAGAGCATGGCTATATGTGTATCCTCATTTTTAAACTATTACCTACATTTTCCTTCCTTTGACTCATTCTCGTTTCTTTTCTTATCTTATGTCTCAGTAATGACAGCATCTTTAGTTCAGCTAAAATGAACAAGTATTTCATTACATTTAAAGTGCAGAGAAGTACAGAGTGAGAAGATCATGGGTTATTTTAACTTTATTTGATAAAAATTCTTCTGGTTGTACTATGGTTCCCTGGAACAAAAGAAATGGCACTGAAGACAGTATTAAATTTCACCTTTAGTTTTAAGTTAACTTTCTTAGGTCGGCAACAAAATTCACTACTTGTTGATCGGGCGTTCTGGAATAATAAAACAAAGCGAGAAAAATTCTGAAAAGAGCGACTGCTAGAGACAAAAAAAAAATCCCTAGTTGGTGAAAATGATAGAAAAATAAGTAATAATTGACTAATTTTAGAAAATTAACAGATATGAAAAGTATGCATTTTAACCTTTTTAAAATTTAATATCTTCCTTTTGTCTTCAAACATAGATATGTGTCCTCTGCATTATAACTTTTTAGCTTGACTTGCTATCTCATGCTGTTAAGTCTTTCTAGCTCATTGCTTTATGGTCAAATTGTTTGATGCTTTCTACTTCCACTTTCCATCTTCCCTTTTCTTAAATTCATGCACTCCCATTTCTATCCCACCCCTCTACAGACCACTGCTCTCAGAAAAGGTCAGCACCTTGCATTGACAGTAGTGATCTCCATATATCACTTGCCTTTAACAGCACATCGGGTTATGAACAGTGTGAGAAGAAACCACAGAAACCATTTAGTTGAAGCATTTAGTTTACAGATGAGAAACCCTAAACCCAGAGAGGCTCAATGACCTAATCAAGACCCCTTAACAAATTAGTGACTGAGGCAAAATAGAACTCCTGTACCCTGATTTCTGATTCAGTGTAGTCATAAGATTAAGTACCAACTTTCTAGTTCTAGAGGTAGAAATAAAACAGGATCTTTTTCTGGTACATGAATGAGTCTTTACTAATTTTGGTGGTAGGTAACATTTCAATGCTTCTTGTGGACTAAATGCTTACTGAATGCTAAGTGTCTTGTATGGTTGACCTCATTTAATCCTCGCATTAATCCTACAAGGTCAGGAATGTTATTATCACCATTTTATAGATGGGAAAAATAAGACAGATAATAACTTGCTTGATATCAGACAGTCATAGACTCAGAAAGTCCACATAAAAAATAATAAAATGAAATACGTACATTCAAGTCCTGTTAGATAGAGGTTGCCTGTGAGTGGCCAGGACACTCAGTCCTCTCTTATTTAGTCAGGGCTGGGAAGGGGCAGAGTGGGGAAAACAGCATTGGTGGAGCTCAATCTCAGCAGGTACTTCAGTTTTGGTAAGGATCAAATGTATGTATGTCCTGTAGCCTCAGGGCTATTTCTACTATCTAATACTGCCCTATCACCCTAAAAGACCTAAATGCCTCTTGTATAGTACATGTAAATTTTTATTTAGAATAAATATTGCTAGTGTCTATTACACAGTGGTGAGCAAAACAGATATAGTCACCAAAATACTAAGAGCAAGGAAAGTAGTCTAATCAATATTGTCCCATAATGAAACATATTCCCTCCCTATGCTGCCAGAGTCTCTATAATCCAGTGCTACTAATTCACCCTCTGTCCCTGTGTTCCCCACCCAATACTCTTCAACATATTCTTACTACATTACATCTTGGCAAGTCAACCTAGCATACCAAAACATACCATCATTTCAGCTTTTGTGCCATTCATTTATTGGCCCATTAATTCCACAGATATTCATTAAATACTTACTCTAAGTGAGAGACCTAGCTGAACCAAGGAAGTAAAATAAGGAAGATACAGTTTTTATCATTAATTCTGTTAACAAAAGATAATAAGTATGCCACTGAAAGCTAATAAAGGAAATAGAGACCAAATGTTGTTGTTGTTGTTATTATAATAAAATAGTACTATTTTACTATTGTATCCCAGGCATTTTACATGTAGTATAATTATATAATAATATTTATGTTATTGTGTACTTCATCATGTACTAGGCACTGTGTTTTATGTATAGTTCAGTAACTAAGATGGCTATTACTAGTTCCATTTTTTAAATTGTAGTTGATTTATAATATTATATTATTGTCAGTCTGTATTTTTCAGATTATACTCCATTACAAGTTATTACAAGATAATGGCTCTAATTCCCTGTGATATACAATATATCTTGTTGCTTATCTATTGTATACATAGTAGTTTGTACCTATTATTCTCATAGTCCTAATTTGTCCCTCCTCCCTTCCATCTCTGCTTTGGTAACGGCAAATTTGTTTTCTGTATCTGTGAGTCTGTTTCTGTTTTGCATGTGCACTCATTTGTATTATATTTTTAGATTCCACATTTAAGTATTTCCATTTTATACAAGATGAAGCTGAGGCTTATATGGGTAAGTGATTGTCTTAAGGTTGCATAGCATGGAAGCAATGAATCAACAAGAGCAATCCAACACCAAATCCTGTGCTTTTCCTGTTTCGCTATGGCACCTCTCTGGTGTTGCTGAAGTAAAGCTCAGATTTTAATTAATTCTGCTTAGAGGATTTGGGGATGATTTCAATAGAGGTCATATGTAAACAAAGTCTGAAAGATAAGTAGGAATTCTCAAAGTAAGAGTGTGTATTTCATTCCAAGGAAGGTATAACAAGTATGGTGTAAAATTTATTGGTCAGTAGCTTTATGGATCTGTTGTGTAGTGTGTGTTACCTAAGGATTTGGGGCATTATTCTGCTATAGTCAGTGGAAATAGATCAATGAACTTGGAGTTCACAAACATAATTACAAAAAATTACTACTGTTTAAATACTATTTGAAGTTATCTGTGTTCATGTGTTGAACACATGTGTTGAATAATGGAATTGTAAGTTTCTGGAGAACAGGGTCCATATTATTTATTTCTCTCATGTAGTTTGATACAATAACCCAGTGAAGATTTATTAAATAAAGGAATAGACTGGGTCATGGAACTGGGAAATTATTTGATCTACCTGTACAACCAATAGTAAAATTAGTATTACTACTACTACTACTATTATAAAAATGCTGATATGGTTTCTGAGACTGATGATTCACTTCTTTGAAACATGCTCATGAGGCCAATAGTGGAGATTTAATCCTGTCAGCTTCCTCTTCTTTCATGGACATAAACATTGACCCAGACCATTTCTACACTTTCAAGAAAGGCCCTGTGAGTGTACATCAGTTACTGCAAATCCATCATCATCAGTCTTAAAAGAATCTAAACTGTATACTTTCCTGGTAGTGGGTCAGAAAATGTCATCTTTGCACTGGAAAGTCGGCAGTGTTTTTATGGTTGACCTCACAAATCATGTTACATATAAATTCAACTTGGGTTATAACTTTATCATTCTTTCTTGGCCTACCATATAAGGAAGTATAGCTTTTAAAATAAATACCAAAGAATATATCAAAGAATATCCTTAAGAAGCTTTGTTATAAATCCTCTTCTTCCTAGCAGTAGGGCTTATCTTCTGCTTCTCACCTAGGAACACTTATCCAAGAGACCTGTTATTTCAAACACAGTGATTTATTTAAATAGAACATGAGGAAATTTAAATCAATGTGGTCTTTTAATTGATTAAGAACCAAAATTTAAAAATTCAAACTTAAAAACAAATCTATGTTTTGTATATTGAGGAAAGACAGAAACATGCACTAATAAGTCAGAAGTTTTTTACAGTGGTATTAAAATTGAAGGGTCAGGCTTAATACTAATTTTCAAAATGTTACTCAGTATAAAATCCAATTTTTAAAAATATTTAAAATAAAATATATATTTTTTAAAAAATCACATTAATATAGCTACAATAACATTTTAGTAAGTATATTCCATTCTTCATTATGAGTTATAATGATTTTATAGAGTAGATATTGAATAATAGGAGATGCAAAGTAGCTTTTTAAAACTTAGTATTGTAGGTACATAATTGTGTAGACATAAAATGTATACAAAATATTCCAAAGATTTTATTAAATTTGCTAAGCTCGCTCACAATGAAGAAAATAGGAAATTAACAAACCTGTTTGGGAAAAGCATCTAAATAATAATAACAATTAGAAAATAATTACTGTTAGTATAAAATCAAATACTAAATGGTGTGATAAAATTTATATGTAGCCAGAATTGAGAGAAGGAGATATACTGCTTAATAAGAAAAACAGGCTTAATCACAAATAAGGAATAAAATGGGTGGTGATGTGTAAATGAAAAGACCTGAATTCTAAGTTCATCCTCCACTTACAGATTATGTGACCTTAAGCAAGTTACTTAACCTTCTTAGGCCACTAATGGAGGTAACACTTGTCCTGTATACTTTGCAGGATTTTCTGGGGGAAAAAAAAAAACAACCTAATAAAAATAACATAAAAGTTTATTTGCAAATAGAGCACAATATTAAAGTGAATGGTAGTATTTCTACCTTTTATACTTGGTTGACACCTAGTGTAATACTTTAGAATTTGATTACAACTAATTATAGCTACTCCTTTTATTTGGATGTCAGAAAAATCTGTGGGTTAAATTGTGTCACATTAACCTGTTACTGCTACATAGGAAAAGACTTAGGTTGGATATTTGTCTTTTCTTCTAGTCTTATACAGAGGTATTTATGATTTGTTTCTCAATATCCATTTTATAAATTTAGGAATACATTCAATCATAAAAAGACAATCTGAAATATTTTTGAACAATAATCTATAAGTTTGTGATATTGAAAAATCATGTAAAACTGTAATTTGAATTAGCACAAATTTTCTTAACTTTGATTAGCACTTGGTCTTGTGTTATTTTTAGTGAGCTTATATTATTCTGGTATTTTAAAACAAGGGGAAACATAGACAAGTAACTGAATGTTTAACTCTTCCTCTATACGTTCTTGTCTCAGTTTACACTGAGGCATAAAGAAAAAGAACAGTGCTGTATTACCACAACCAAGAACCTGTGACTCACTCACCAGGAGGACAACTGACAGGAGAGTAATTAATACAAGGAGAAAATTTTTGAAGAGAATTCATTTAGAGAGAGTTGTGCTATGAATCCCACCTTCCCATTAAGTTAGAAACAGAAGAATGTCTGCCCTTAACCTCAAGCTTAATGAGAAGGATTTCAGTGAGATTACTCTGAGAGCTTGATGTGGTTCCTTGGTAATTGAGAGGTTTAATGGGCTGATGCTTGAGGCAGGACAAACTAAGCTAAAAGGACTAGTATCAATGGAGTGAACACAGTTTTTGTGGAAAGAATCTATACTTGTTTTTCTTGAGTTAATGTGCTGCAGTGTTGCAGGTTGCCTTCCCAGGAAGCAAACTCTGGAACAGAGATTGGGTAGCTTGTGAAAAATGTTTTTAGTGAGTACTATTGGAATCAACACCTGTGGAAGTTAAGGGCTGAGCGATAAGATGAGCTGCAAGGCTGAATGGCTCTTCAGAGTTTACCTGAGATAGTACCAGAGGGCAGGTCCTTTATATTCCCGTGTTAATCAGTCTTTGGACACTGGCTGCCCATGGAAGGAAGTGTCACCATTGGTAAGACATCCTCAAAGAGGGCTGATAGCTGAGAGTAACCCTCCCACTAAGTGGGGGATTAATTAAATCTTTGTTTCTTGAAGGGGAATCTGGGCAGTTCATCACAGTACCCATCATAAATCCCAAGTTCCAGTTGAGAAACCCACAGAGGGAATGTCAGCCTAGAGTCTCTGCTTTCCATTGTGAAGGAACTCTGGCAGCAAGTGTAATGGGCTGTATCATTGGGGCATAACCTAAGGGTGTATTTGAAGTAACCAGCTGAAGGAAGAGCACTACCAATGCCAAGGCAATTAAATCAGGAAGCCTAAGAGGGGATTCTCTTGAGCAGCACTGTCCGTTATAATGTGAACCACATATGTAATTTTAAACTTAGCAGGAGTACAGGCTCTGGACACTCAGGCTCAGCAGCCATGGCTCACGGGCCTAGCCGCTCCGCGGCATGTGGGATCTTCCCTGACCGGGGCACGAACCTGTGTCCCCTGCATCGGCAGGCGGATTCTCAACCACTGCACCACCAGGGAAGCCCTAGTAACCACATTTTTAAAAATGGAAAAGAAAGAAGTGAAATTACTCTTAAAGACATTTTGCTAATTTAGATTGTTTTCTATTTTCTTAAATAGAATTTAAGATATTTAATATATTTTTATTTTGAGATTATAGTCAAAATAAAAAATATCAGTGAGATACTTTGCATTAGTTTTCATTCTATGCCTTTGAAATTGGTGTGTATTTTAATCTTATAGTAACCACATTTCAAAGTTCTCAGTAGCTTCAAATAGGACCAATACCACCATACTGGAGAGTTCAACTCTAGAGAACCTACAGAAGTGTCCTTGAGAGAAAAAGCTTTAAATTTCTGCCAGACCCAGAGGTTGCCAATCTATTACATGATAGTAGCAAGAAAATCAGAATTTTTTTACACCTCTTATCTCTTCCCAGTCCTATCCTGAGTGTCTAAAACATTAGCTATTGAGTGAGAAAAAATAAGCTGCCTATATCTTCTTCTTCAAAGGCAATCAGCCCTAGCTATATGTTGCAAGATGGAAGCATTTTCCTTAAATGAAAATAAAAGTGTTGAATATGTTTGAAAGAAGTGGAATGTTTAGAGCATTATGAATGAAACCAGAAACATCTTAAAATGATCACTTTTTGTTTCAATAATCTTGCTGAGATTTAATTGACATCCAGTCAACTGCATATATATAAAGTATACAATTTATTGTTTTAATATATATACACACCCATGAAACCATCACTATACTCAAGATACTGAATGTAACCATTACTCCCAAAAGTTTTCTCTTGCTTTATTTTTACCCCTCCCTTTTTTCATTCTTTCTTTCTTTGTTCCAGGTAAACATTGTTCTGCTTTTGGTAACTTTAGATTAGTTTGCATTTTTTAGAAGTTTATGCAAATGGAATAATATAGTATGAACTCTGTTTTTGTTTAGTCTTTTTCACTGTGTGATTATTTTGAGACTTGTCCATGTTATTGCATACATCAACAGTTTATTCCTTTTTGTTGCTAAGTAGTATTCCATTGTATAGTTATACTACACTTTGTTTATCCATTAGCCTGTTGATGGACATTTAGATTGTTTGCATTTGGGGTCTATTAAAAATGAAGATACCCTGACCATCCATGTACAAGTCACTGCATTGACATGTTTCTTGGGAAAATATATGAGTGAAATAGCTGGATCATATGGAATGTTTATGTTTAACTTTTTAGGAAACTGCCAAACCATTTTCCAAAGTAGTTGTACCAATTTCCATTCCTATCAGTAGCGTGTGAAAATTCCAGTTGCTTCACTTCATTCATCACACTTAGTATTGTCTGTCTTTTACATGTTATCTGTTCAAATATGTGTATAATGGTATCTGTGGTTTTAATTTGCATTTCCCTAATGACAAATGTTGACTATCTTTTCATGAGCCTAGCCTCTATTCATAACTCTTCTTTGCCATAGTCTTTTTTCATGACTATATTTACCATCTACATCTTCAATGGCAAAGTAAATGTATGTTCAAATCTTTACTCATTTCTTTTTTTTGTTTTTATTTTTATTAATTTTTTTAATCTTTTGGCCATGCCACTAGGCATGTTGGATCTTAGTTCTCCGACCAGGAATCCAACCCTTGTCCCCTGCATTAGAAACTCAGAGTCTTAACCACTGGACCACCAGGGTAGCCCCCTTTAGTCATTTCTTTTTAAGTTTTTGTTTTCTTATTGATTTTTGAGAGTACTGTATATATTCTATACACAAGTCCTTTATCAGCTATATGACTTACAAATATTGTCCCTCTGTCTGTCTCTGCTTGTCTTTTCACTCTTTTACCAGTGTCCTTTGAAGAACAGAAGTTTTTCATTGTGATAAAGTTCAAATCTTCAATCTGATATTTCTTCGATACTGGTTTTGGTATTGTATATAAGAAACCTTTACCTAACTCAAGGGCACAAAGATTATCATCTATGTTTTTTTCTAGAAGTTTTAGTTTTCACATTTAAATCATAATCCAATTTGAGTTAATTTTTGTGTAAGGTGTTAGTCTGAATTGAAGTTTATTTTTTTCTCTCACCTAATTGTTCTTTTCTCTCATATATTACTGTCCTTCATTGCCTGATTCCCAGTGACTTAAAAACCATTGTTTAAATCCTTTCTCCATTTTTTTGTTTGGTTCAGGTGGGAAGGTGAACTAGGTTTCTGTTACTCTATCTTGACCAGAAGGAACATTCAAAAGTTCACTTTTAATTATTAAACATAGGCTGCATTTTGTGACTCAAAGTGACTTTATATTATTTGAGAGTGAGTTGAAAACTTTTAAGAAGCTGCATGTGTTTTTATTCAAAGATAGGAAAAGGAATATCCACACTAAAGAAATTTAACAAGGTAGTGAGACTCAAACATGAATATGGACCCTGAGTTCCCCATGTTACATGTAGGAGTTACATAATCTTCAATACTAGAGGTTTTGATTAATTAGCACTTGAAAATTAGGAGATGTTTTCTATTATGATTTTCATAAGTAATAGAAATCTTAAGAATGGCCTTTCAAATCCCTTTGTGTATTATCTGGGAAGCCTCAAGAATTCTTCCAGCCAATCATGCCAGCATTGGGAAAACTAGAAAACATGTTATAAATATTGCAATATAATCAAAATTGATATATACTTCTTTGAAAGTATATAATATTAAAGAAAATGCAAATTAGAATTTCAAGCAGCATTTCTAAAGTTTAACACGACATAATAGTGCCGGTTCTGTACTGAATTCCTCCTACTTTTCAGGCCATTTTCTTTCTTTTTTGAGGCTTCCCACTTTGTTAATTCCTCCTATATTCAAATCACAGATTTACATCTATTTCTAAAAGGCTGTATGAGATCATCTTAAAAGAAATCCATTTTAAGTGTCAGTCATAAGATTAACCTACCTTTATTAATTCAACCCATCTATAAATTATGAAAAAAGTGAGAGACTAGAACCAGTTGGTTGAAAGGCCTGAGCTGAATTAGATGAGTGTGTGTCAGTGTTAGGCACTGATATCAGGGGATGGTCCACATTATTGAACTAAAATTCTTTCTCTCTCTCTTTTTTTTTAACATTTGACTGTCTCTGAAAAGTTTTCAGATGAACTGGAGGTCTTTTTGGTTGACCTACATATTGAATTTAAAGAAAGTTCTGAGTTGAAATTTAGTGCCCTAACCTTTGTGCTGGTATTATTCACCCTGGTGAATAAGTGAAACACTGGATGCTTTGTAAAGAAATGAAAAAGGGAAGAAGTTTTAAAGTTTGAAAATATTTCAGAAAGGAAAACAATGAGTAGTAGAAAGATTAAAACTTCCAAAGGCAATGAGTTATAATTTTGTCAAACAGAAGGGAAGATTTTGATGTTGGTGTGAGGTTTTTTTGGTTTTGTTTTTTGTTTTTTTTTGCGGTACGCGGGCCTCTCACTGTTGTGGCCTCTCCCGTTGCAGAGCACAGGCTCTGGACGCGCAGGCCCAGCAGCCATGGTTCACGGGCCCAGCCGCTCCGCGGCACGTGAGATCTTCACGGACCGGGGCACGAACCCGTGTCCCCTGAATTGGCAGGCGGACTCTCAACCACTGCGCCACCAGGGAAGCCCGGTGTGAGTTTTTATACAGTTAGATGAAGATGAAATGTGTAAAGTTCAAGATACGAATATCGTGTATTAACCTTTTAAAGAAAAAAGAAATCATGGTGTGCTTTTGTTAGAATTTCATATTCCTAAATCATGGTATTCATTGCAATTTGTTCTTAGTTGTGATCTCTGTGCCTGTGTAGTATTGAAAATAGGAGTTTCTTATTTTTAACGGCATTCTTTCCCAAATGTGTTAGAAAACAGAGAAAATCTGTTAATCTCCAGTGTACTATTTTGAAATTTTTACGCAGAGAAACCCAGGAGTGTGTAATATATAAAACCTTGAAATAATATCTGTGGCATGAAAATATATTAATCATAAAAATAACATCTGTTTTAAAGTAATCTTTGAAATATATATTATAAAACTCAAAACAGCATGAGAGAAAATTGGAAACCATTCATTTAACCATTATCTTCAATTAATAGAAAGTAAATGTTAAATTTAATGTGACTAATTCCTTGACCTGACTGTCTGTTCTTTGTACTGAGATGTCTTATGTAGGTCCAAATCAAGAAATTAAACTGTAAAATGAGAATGTCAATCTTTTATTTCCTTCTGAGGTTCATTTTGTTACTTTACTCATTCTAAAAATATGTTACATAAAACTAATTTAAAAAAAGACATTTTAGTAAAAGTGAGAGTTTATCTTTTATTCATTCCAGTATACTTTCCCAATTATGTCAATGCTCTAACAACAACAAAAAATTAGTAGATAAATAATTCTTTTATGGAGGAAGTGATTTTAAGAGTCAAGGAACCCCACCATAACATGCTGGAGAACAGAATATTTATGTCTTTGGCCCACCCAGGAGGTCAAAGGAAATAGCTACAGTAATGTTTTATGAGGTGATTTCACAAAACAAGACTGACTGTGGGAACTGAGCCACCAGTAGGTCTTCAAAGTGGTTTTGATACTGTGTCTCTTTTAAAGCTTTCAGAATAAGGAATCATAATTATAGGGAAAAAATTGGCTAGTCTTTAACAGTAACGTACATAAATCAGAATCAAATTTGTCCAAGCCCTCATGCCTGTCTACTCTGATACAGCAGTAGAGACTTCTTGAAACCAGTCATGGCAGTCTTCAATTTTGTTTTCAAAATCCCTTAATCTTTCTGCTCCTTTTTATAACATATTATACATTTTTACTTTGGTTTGGCCATCATCTAGAACCTTGCCACTCCAAATGTGTCTGCAGACCACCAGGATTAGTATCAACAGAGAGCTAGTTAACAGTACAGAGTCTGGGGCCCTATTTCAGACCTATTGAATCAGAATCTGCATTTTAACAAGATCATCAGATGATCCTATGCGTATTAACGTGTGAGAAGCACTGGTCTAAAACACCTTATCCTTAGTCTCTGGCAGAAAAACTCCTGGTGACATGTAAGATGTGACATTTTCTCTTGACTATCCCTGCTTCTCCCTCTGTCCAGTGAATCCTTTTGTTTTGGAATATTATTTTATCCTACTGATTCAGGAAAAATTTCAAATTAGGTAAAGTTGATCTTTGCTGTATTCTATGTCATTTTTTTTCCTGTTTTTACTCTTGCCACCCATCCCTTCTGTATACAGCAGTAGTAGTGATGTTTTTAATTTATAAATCTTTCTCTCCATTCTTAGTTCATATTATTCCTCTCATTACTTGTCATTATCCAGCCACACTAGCCTCCTTTCTGTCAGTTGAAAACATCACACTTTTTTCTGGGCCTTGGCCCTTCTTCTTCCCTCTGTTTATAATACACTGTCACTTGCCTCTCCATGTGTATGTATCAGGGCCTTAACTTGTCAGTCTCAGCTCAAATATCCTGTCTATAAGGGGCCTTCTTGTAAGTAAACCAGATACTTTCTAAATATCAACCTTATCAACTTCATAGTTAATATTACTTCAAAGTACACATCATGATGTGAAATTGATAATTGTGGTAAGAACCTTGTATATCTTGCTCATCTTTGACTGCTATCACCTGAAAGAGTGTTTGCTGTGGAACTAAAACCTTCATAATTATTCATTAAATAATACATCTCCTTTTCTTATGCCCTTTTTATTTATTTCAGGTAATTAACTAAACATATACTGAGCACACACTATGTTCCAATTATTTTCCTAAATGCTAGTGATAAGATAAAGAAAACAGTCTCAGCTTCCAGTATGTTCATGATTTAGAGGAGAAAGATATGTATAACAATGAGTAGGATTTTAATAAGTGAGGAGGTCATTTTAGGCTGAGAAAAGCTATACAAAAGGCTGGTATGAAAGAACCTGATACATATAGAAATGGTGACATTCGTTGTGGTTCAAGTATAACTTTACCCACTTTGAATTCTAATAACAAAAGAAATTCACTAGGTATAAGTAGAAGTTAGGAATGATCAGAAAATCCAACAGCTTACATATTACTGGAAGGAATGCCTAGGAAAAGTTTTAGATACTGCAACTGAAATTTGAATGTGCATATGAATAATCTGGGAATCTTGTTTAATGATGAGAAATTGCTCAAGCATAGTTTGTGAGATTGTCTCATGATCTTCAGAGATTGCTGGACTCCTCCACTCACCTCACCTGAATACAAATAAATAAAAACAAAATGAACAAACAGAAAAAGCCATGCAAACAAAGAAAAAATGAATTTAAAAAGCCATTGTGAAAGAGAGAAATGCACCGAACAAAGATATGATTTTATTCTGGCTTTTACAGTTGGAAGAATATTCATCAATGGTGAATATCTCAAAGAAGGAGACAACTAGGCATTTCATAAAGCAAAGGAGTGATTAAAGAAGGATGGAGATGGATTTCATCTTAGAATATGCATGGTCAATGTGGTCTTCTGCAGTTTCTCTGAACACATGATTAGGGAGGGTCTTAACCTTTTCTGTTTTCAGGGAGTACAGGTCTCAGCTAAAGTTCAACATTGTCACCACAACCTTCTTTCCTTTAAAGGACATACAGGAGTAAACTTTAACCTTTTCATTTTCTTCTGACTCTGTCAAATATGTGTGTTATTGGTATGCATATCTGAGCTACAGCAGTAGTAAGACAAATCAGAATATACAAATCCAGGTAAAGTTGAGAATGAATCAAAGCATTTATCATTACCATGAGACATATTTTGGAGTATAAAAAAATCGGTAAGCCAAAATAAGTCTTTAATTTTAGAATATCAAGCAATTTAAAAACAGTGCAGAATTACAATTAGTAGGTAAACATTTGCATGTTTGTATCCTTAGCCTATCTGGTGAGTCAATGTGTGTATCTGTGATTCCCTGGAAATCCTAAATCCTGCACCTCCTTTTACTGGCTAGAAAAGCTATGACAATCTGTCACCATACTCTCTGAGAATACTTTGATATTGGTTGCCAATTATCCTCCGATGGAGTAAATATTCTCTAGTTCTAACTAGAATAGACAAAGGTGACTTTTATTCTGATATCAGATCTCTGAATATCAGTCCAAAATAACAACATCAAAAGAATTGATAATAGAATAAAGCTGCACAGTACAAAGCTAAATCCTGAAGTCCTAGAACATTATTATGTTTGAGTCTTTGACCCTTTGTCAGTGTTGAAGGAAGCAATGAAAAGAGAAAAAGACTGAAATTTATGTCTTTAAATAAGTCTCGAAATATTTTTTCCCTTGGCACATTTGAGAGAGAGAATTTGCTCTCTTTCTTACCTTAGAGATTCACAGACATAGAATGTAACTACCCGAAGAGAACATTCCAATTTAAAAAGGGAGAGAAGGGGGATAGTAAATATTTACCATAGGAAGTGATCAAAGAAGGTCAGTCAAAGAAAATGCAGTCAGTGAAGTAAGAGCTAGCTCAAAAGAAAATTATAACTGCTACATTCCTATCTCTGACATATTTTGGATTGTAACAAGAAAGATATTTCAAAAGTTGTAGTCACTCACATCAGAGCATTTGTAAAGACAAAATACATAAAACAAAGCTACTGGAAAGTGTCAATCATTTGAAATTTAAGCAAGAACAAAGAAAAGATGACAATATGAGGAAATAATTGCTACTATGTATGTACATGTACATGTATAAACTGACTTATTTAGTCATTTCTGAATTATAACTTATAAGACATATTTTGACATTTGGAATTCTTAAGCCATCTCTACACTGGGAAGTTTTTTCTAAATTAAAATTTCCTTCCTCCAGATATTTTTTCTTTTCTTTCTTTTTCTTTCTTCCCAGACATGTTGTCCTTAGTTCCTTTTTAAAACACTTAAGACTGTGTACAATTACTGTAAGGTTGGTCATTTCATGGGATTCTGACCACTTTGTAGAACTGGGTTTAAAAAAGATAAGATTATCAGGGCTTAACAGGGAGAAGTCTATTTACCATCCTCCACTGAATTTAACTTTAAATTTTCACCATCTTTCCACTTAGCATTAATACCCTCATCAATGAAACGTGAGATCCAGCTAAGCGTAGGGTATCAAGAGCCAAGCGGTTAATAAATGAGTGAAGCAATCTTCATAGAGACTGTGGCAAACTGAAGAGGGAGAGCTATAAGGAGTAAGTGTTGGAGATGTAACTTCCAGCTTTCATTTTCGTATGTCATGAAGAGTTGATGTCCAGTGTCGCTAAACATTCCAGTTCTTTTTTTTTTTTTTAAAGCCAGAAATTCATGTTTTAAATGAAATCTCTCAAATGAAACAACAATTGCCTTTTCTGTGTTTTTTCATTTTTGCTTTTGTCTTTTTCCTTTTTTTCTTTTCTTTTTGCATATAGTGCATTTTACATATCTGGGAGCACTGGTTTGAAACTTTTGGCCCAGGTGATCCAAGTGCTTGACATTTTTCAGAAAGGGTACTAAGTAGGAATATATTAACATTATATTAGAAGTCTATTAGAAATCTATTGAAATAGTTGGCACTAAGGATTGATATACCAGAAGCAGCATTTTCTTTAAAGAACCAGAATGTGGCTCTGAGAAACTGTCCAGCCAAGCAAATAAATCTTATATAGAATCCCAAAATAATATTTTTAACTGAGGCAGATGGCTTGTGAGATTTTTATCTATAAAAGTAGTACTTCAGTATGTCAGTTATGGAATTGGGAATAAATTTAGGTAAGATATTTGAGGCAATTAGTTAAAATTTCTATTCATTAATGTTATTAATTTAATTTAACATTTTAATATGTATGTCAAGTAAAGCTTTCAAACTTTAATACGCATCATAATCATCTGGAGGTCTTGCTTAAACCCAGATTCCTCCCATCTACCCCAAGTTTCTGATTTGATAGATCTGGGGGGTGGGCCTGTAATTTACACTCTTAACAAGCTTCAGGGATGTTGATGCTGCTGGTGGTCCAGGACTACACTTTGAGAAACACTATTCTCCTATACAGAATACCAGATTAAGTGTCAGGTGATCTGGCTAGAGTTTAGGTGAGGACATTTTTAGTAAACAATTTCATCTTTTTTAACCTCCTCACTCATAAAATAAAGAAGCTGGACTGTACAATATCATGACAAAGAAATACAGACACCCCAGATAGGCTAAGGATGAGCATCCTCTCATATTGAAAGTATATTTATTCTTTAGGAGAGGATGAGTTTTTTATGAGAAAAGGGCAAAGATATATCAGAATAGTCACTCTCTACTCTGCCCCAAGTAATCCCTAAACTTTAATACCCAACCAGCGAAGCAAAAGCCCAACTAGACCCACTAGCCTTTTGATGGTAGTTTAGAGATCTTCTGTCCTCTCTTTGTTGCCATGATATCCTCTCAAAACTGCAAACTACTTTTTTAGAGTGTGTTTTCCAGTCTCAGGTCTTGCTCTCCCTGAAAGGAGTTTTGGTATTTATAGGTATTAATGTATATTTCTTCAACTCATTAAGTTTCCACATAGATCTTAGGGGTTGATCTAAAAGATCTACAGGGGTTGTCCCCTCTTAGTTGCTGGGTGATCCACCTTTTAATTCAGTGTTTTAAATTCTCAAGCAGCTCTAGCATTTTGTGTTCTGTATGCAAACTTGGTAGTAGGGGAACTCAAGTGGCTTTAGACTTCAGAGCATAGAATGATGGTTGGGCCAGTGGAGGGAGCTGTTTACTTGCAAATGGCTGACCTTGGTCTACAACAGAAGCATGCTTTTCATTGCTAGTGAACAGCCTAGTGCTAAAACATTCATTGCTCTGAGTCAGCCTTTTCAATGAGCTGAACTGTTTATTTTGCTTTGAATTTGGAAAGATAATCACCTTATATCGATGCCTCAAAGAACTGTACTTGCAATAGTCTTCGTGACTAAGTGGAAGGTTGGTAAGAGCTGGGCTTGAGAAGAGACAACCAGTAAGATGGGTGAGAGAGGTTCTTTGTCGAATGATGTGAACAGTTCCTTATTTAGTGAGTTTGAGTGTGCTCAGACCTAACTCATTTAAGGTATAAATTACATGTGATTTTTAAAAAAAGTATAAAACAGTCTTTCTGCCTTAGTGAATATTTATCTTTATGGTAATTTTCTTTGGAGTTCCAGAGTTAATTATTTCTTTTAATAGAATGAGTAGATTTAAATAGACCAAACATAGAGTGTTGAATTTTAGGACTGATGAACATTGCCACTAATCTCAAGAAATTTAGGTGTCTGAATAATAGTTAATGATGGCTGGTAAAAATTTAAAATGTGAGGCTTACGTAATGTGAAGCTTGCTTTTTAGACTCAAATTTAAAGTTTTGCTATATGTGTTTATTTATGCTTTTCTGTGCCATGATGTTGTTCATAAATGTTCAGAATATCTGATAGATTTGTAAATGTTCTTTCTACTGAATATTTATGAGCTTAATAACAATGATAAACATAGCTTAGTTTATAAGATATTCAATAGTTTGTTTCTAATTTCTCCAACTATGTAAAGTTTTAGCATAGTTAACATTTAATTGAAAATGTTAATAGAATAATGCACTGGAAAAATAGACTGGTAGTCAGGAGGCCCTAGGCTCTAGAGCTAGCTTCTCCTCTTCTAACAGTGTGATTTTGTAGAAAGTATTTAATCTCACTGAGCTTGAATCTCCTTAATTTAAAATTATAATGTTCAACTTCTAGGCATTTACAGTTTCCATATTTTTAATTTTTTCAAATGATTCTTGCTTAATGTTAGGCCACTTAATATACTAAGTAAACTGTAAAGCAGCATATTTTAAACCACATTTTTTAAAAACATTCTTTTGTGAAAAAATAAATTTAATGTTATATAGTTAATAAATACATATATTTTATCTGATAATTTTTGATTGGTTAGTTATTTGAGAGTATAATAGTAGTACAACTTTTACAATATATTTTGTTTCATTATTAAAATTACTATTTCCTTATTATTTTCAAATAATATACTTTTATAATTATTACAATCTACAAAACAACAAATTCCCAAGAAAACAAGTATCATTTACTTAGAATTTTTTTAAGTTGACAATGAAAAGTCAGTCTAGGTTTATATAACAGGATAATGTCAAAGAACTTTATATTATATATCATATAATTATAAATTTTATTTTCAGACAGAAAACTAAATATGCCATGATAAAATTATTGATGGAAACTGAAATGTTAACCACAATTTTAGAAAGCCAACACTAAGTTTTAGAAATCCTACTAATGCCTCTAAAATATTATTATACCACTCTTAATTTAGACTGAAATAGCCTTGAGAACTGAGTCTCAGTTTAGTCTAACAGATTAAGCTCTATGAATCCTTTGGTTGAGATTTTCTATTGGTAGCTGACAGTTCTCTGTAATAAAAAAAAAAAAAATCAAGTTCAGAAGCCTTTGTAGGGCAATCTGTTTGGTTTTGCAAGACTCTCTCTCCCTGCTAAAAGATTAAAAATATGACCCATGATTTGTGTCTCTTGCCCAGGATGTTATTATTTCATGGTAATATACAGATTTGGATTTTGATTGTATTTCAGGCAATAAGAGATGTTACTAAAGGTTTTATTTTATATGCAGGTACAAGTACAGCTTTTGTTTATATATCTCACTCCTAGGAAGCACTAGTATGATTTTCTTAAAGTCAAAATTTATGAGAAAATAATGGAGAATTAGAGGCATAGCCATTATTCATTGATCATCATTATCTTTTTTTTTTTTTTTTTTTTTGCGGTATGTGGGCCTCTCACTGTTGTGGTCTCTCCCGTTGCGGAGCACAGGCTCCGTATGCGCAGGCTCAGTGACCATGGCTCACGGGCCCAGCCACTCTGCGGCATGTGGGACCTTCGCGGACCGGGGCACGAACCCGTGCCCCCTGCATCGGCAGGCGGACTCTCAACCACTGCGCCACCAGGGAAGCCCTATCATTATCTTTTATACAAAAGATTCTAAAAATATAACTTGGATTTATATGAAAACTTCTTTCTTCTGTGTTTCCCTGTCTCCTTTTTAAAAAAATATCTTAAGTTTTTTGGATTTAGGACTAGAGCCCCCTAATTTCTTGTGGGAAGACATTTCTAAATCTGTTTGTCATGTGTTACTCTTATATGATTCTTAACAATAAATTCAGTATCATAACTCTTAAAACTTCACCTTGACATCATGCATCAAATTTTATTGTCTCCTCTGCTGGCCTGAAATTGCTAACGAGAGCCTGAATGTCACAAGGCAAGGAGGACTGCCCATCAGTTGCAGAGCTCAGTCAACTGTGTAATGAACAGACTGTGTTTGTCTGCTTTCTTTTGTATAGCACTTAGTGAATTGCGGCACATTTTCAGCAGCTTAGTGATATTGCTCATTTCATTACTTCTAAACTTTTTGTATCATTTTACAAACCATTAGTGAACTTTATTTCATTCTGTATATCTAGTAAGGCAGTGCCAAAGTAATTGACACTAGAGCAGCTAATAGGCAGTAAAACAGGATAATAACACTAGTACAAGATAAAGCATAAAGATGATAAGAAACTGAAAACTACATTTACTATATTTCTTTACATATTTTTTAAGGGTTTTAACTAAAGTAAAAAACAAATATATGCTTAGTATTAAAAATAAATACCTACATAATTAAAAATAAATACATACATAAATAAAAGGATTATAGAACAAAATGTGTAAGTCCCCTTTTGATATATCTTTCCCATTCCTAATTTTAATAGTCTGGTTTGTATCCTTCTCAATGTTTTTCCTTTATAGGCTCAGAGCATGACTTAATTTGAATTAAGAAGTAAAGTGTCATACATATATTGCACAGATGAATCCTAGTACCAAAATTTAAATATGTCAGATAAATTTATAAGTAAAATACATTTCCTAGTTTTGATATTATATAAATGAGATTATACTTTTTAAAATCTTCAGATTGTTTCTAAGATAAACATACCATATTTTACTTAACCATTTATCATTGATGGGCATGTAGCATTTTTCAGTTTTTCATTCTTGCCAACAATGCTGTAAATAATATACATTGCACATATATTGAGGTATTTCTGTAAGATAGATTCCTTTCTTGGACAAAGAATATGCACATTTAAAACTGTCCTGCAAGGTGTGTACCAATATATGTTAAAACTTACACTGTACGCTAGTCCCATTTCTTTAGGATCTCAGTTTAAAAAAAAAAAAATTGCCAGTACACCAGTTGAAACATATAAACATGAAACATATAAGCATTGTAAACTTGCCTGTTATCTTAGAATCTCACATTATTTTAACTTATCATTTGTGGATAATATTAGATGACAATGTAATATCATGTATAATATCAGGAATAGGTACTGAATTAGATCAAATATTTTTTTAGAAGTTGGAGATTTTTGATAACCTTTTCAATTTTATCTAAATTTTTAATTCTATTCAGATATTTTTACTTTTTCATCAAATTTGGTAATTAGGATATAATAAGAAATTGTCTGATAATGTAAAATCTCAAGGTTATTAGCTTAAAGTTATACAGTCTTCCCTGACATTTAAAAATATGTAATTATAGTTATGTTCTTATTCTATCCCTTATGTAGTTCATTATAGTATTTTTTTAAAACATTTGGCTAATCCAAAAAATGTTTCTCTTTTGTTTATAATTCTTAAAGCCTACACTCTGTTTTATTGCTTGAATTTATTATTGTTGTCTAATTAAGACAACTACTGTTACTTCATCTTTATTATTTCATCCTTTTCACTTTCATTAGGCTCTTTGTTCCTTTAGTTTCTTGAGATAAAAATTTCGTTTCGTTTATTTTCAACCTCTATTTTCATGACAAATATTTTAAGACTAAAACTTTTCAGTTGAGTGCCATTTGGGCTAGATTCATAGATTTATGAGATGGATTATTTTTACCCTTTTATTTCTAAGTGGTCTATAATTTCTGTTTTGATTTCTTCTTAAACCACCAAGAGTATTCTAAAATTTTGCAAGTTTATTATCCTTTGAGTTTTTTGCTGTTGTTAATTTCTATTAACAAATTAATTTATAGATTTGTTAATTTTGAGTTGCATTTTACTTTGGTTTGATCATATTACCAGTATCATTTCAATTTTTTTCTTTGTGGAATAGTTTGAGATTATCTTCTCAGCCTAATGCATGTTCTTATTTTGTAAAGTTAGCATGACTATTTGAAAAACAAATTTTTTTTTGTATTAGGTACAAAATATCATGGTTACTATTTTTAACACTCAGTTTTTAAATAATTATGATTTTGTCCTGAAAGTCATCTATTTATATATAAGCCTCCAATCTAATTTTTGAATAAAATTTGATTTATGGAGATATTTTATTCTTTCTATAATTATAAAGATTGAAAATATAAATAATATATTCTATGACCAAATTTATGATTGTCATCTGTTATATATTTTTGATAGTGTCTACCTTTTATTAATATAAACTATCTTTATTTCCTATTGAATCGTTTTGCTTTGAATTCTATTTTCTTAGTATATTTGTGCTTCCCTTTATTTTCCACCTTTTTAACTCTCTACTTTAAATACTTGTATATAGAATCTCAGCAATTTTTAGAAGTCCAATCATCATTCTTTATTTTTTAAGTTCAAGAAACGTTAATTACGTCCTATCACATGTGTTCACACACATACATGCACCAAATATTTTAAATACAGAAGACTTTCTGCCTGTAAGAACTAACAATCTACTCTTATTTTTCATTTTAAAGTTTCCATTTTAATTAATATTTCATAGTATAAATATTATTAGTACAGCAGTGGCATGGTTATACTTTATAAATGAGTGAATAATTATACATTTTTGGTATGCCTTCAGCAATTTTTTATTAATAGATCTTTATTGGAGAATAATTGCTTCACAATACTGTGTTAGTTTCTGTTGTACATCAAAGTTAATCAGCCATATGAATACATATATCCGCATAACTCCTCCCTCTTGAGCCTCCCTCCCACCCTCCCTATCCCACCCCTCTACGTCATCGCAAAGCACCGAGCTGATCTCCCCGTGGTGTGCTGCTTCTTCCCACTAGCTAACTGTTTTACATTCGGTAGTGTATATATGTCAATGCTACTCACTTCGCCCCAGTTTCCCCCTCTGCTACCGTGTCCTCAAGTCCATTCTCCATGTCTACGTCTTTATTCCTGCCCTCCCACTAGGTTCATCAGTACGTTTTGGGTTTTTTTTTTTAGATTCCATATATATGCATTAGCATACGGTATTTGTTTTTCTCTTTCTGACTTACTTCACTCTGTATGACAGACTCTAGGTCCATCCACCTCACTACAAATAACTCAATTTCATTTCTTTTTATGACTGAGTAATATTCCATTGTATATATGTGCCACATCTTCTTTATCCACTCATCTGTTGATGGACATTTAGGTTGGTTCCATTTCCTGTGTATTGTAAATAGTGCTGCAATGAACACTGTGGTTCATGTCTCTTTTTGAATTATGGTTTTCTCAGGGTATTTCCCAGTAGTGGGTTTGCTGGTTCCTATGGTAGTTCTATTTTTAGTTTTTTAAGGAACCTCCATACTGTTTTCCATAGTGGTTATATCAATTTGCGTTCCCACCAACAGTGCAGGAAGGTTCCCTTTTCACCACACCCTTTCCAGCATTTACTGTTTCTAGATTTTTTGATAATGGCCATTCTGACTGGTGTGAGGTGATACCTCATTGTAGTTTTGATTTGCATTTCTCTAATGATTAGTGATGAGGAGTATCTCTTCATGTGCCTCTTGGCCATCTGTATGTCTTCTTCGTTGAAATTTCTGTTTAGGTTTTCCACCCATTTTCTAATTGAATTGTTTGTTTTTTTGCTAATGCACTCCATGAGCTGTTTGTATATTTTGGAGATTAATCCTTTGTCTGTTGTTTCCTTGGCAAATATTTTCTCCCATTCTGAGTGTTGTCTTTTCATCTTGTTTATGATTTCCTTTGCTGTGCAAAAGCTTTGACGTTTCATTAGGTCCCATTTGTTTATTTTTGTTTTTATTTCCATTTCTCTAGGAGGTGGGTCAAAAAACCCTTGCTGTGGTTTATGTCAAAGAGTGTTTTTCCTATGTTTTCCTCTAAGAGTTTTATAGTGTCTGGTCTTACATTTAGGTCTTTAATCCACTTGGAGTTTATTTTTGTGTATGGTGTTAGGTAGTGTTCTAATTTAATTCTTTTACACGTAGCTGCCCAGTTTTCCAAGCACCACTTATTGAAGAGGCTGTCTTTTCTCTATTGTATGTTCTTTCCTCCTTTGTCATAAATTAGATGACCATATGTGCATGGGTTTATCTCTGGGCTTTCTATCCTGTACATTGATCTATATTTCTGTTTTTGTGCCAGTAACATACTGTCTTGATTACTGTAGCTTTGTAGTATAGTTTGAAGTCAGAGAGCCTGATTCCTCCAGCTCCGTTTTTCTTTTTCAAGATTGTTTTGGCTATTCGGGGTCTTTTGTGTTTCCATACACATTGTAAAATTTTTTGTTCTAATTCTGTGAAGAATGCCATTGGTAGTTGGATAGGGATTTCATTGAATCTGTAGATTGCTTTGAGTAGTATAATCATTTTCACAATATTGATTCTTCTAGTCCAAAAGTATGGTATATTTCTCCATCTGTTTATGTCATCATTGATTTCTTTCATCAGTGTTTTATAGTTTTCTGAGTACAAGTCTTTTGCCTCCTTAAGTAGGTTTATTCCTAGGTATATTATTCTTTTTATTGCGATGGTAAATGGGATTGTTTTCTTAATTTCTCTTTCTGATATTTTGTTGTTAGTGTATAAGAATGCCAGAGATTTCTGTGCATTAATTTTGTATCCTGCAACCTAACCAAATTCATTGGCTAGCTCTAGCAATTTTCTGGTGCCATCTTTAGGATTATCTATGTATAGTATCATGTCATCTGCAAACAGTGACAGTTTTACTTCTTTTCCAATTTGTATTCCTTTTATGTCTTTTTCTTCTCTGATTGCCATGACTAGGACTTCCAAAACTATGTTGAATAATAGTAGTTAGAGTGAACATCCTTGTCTTGTTCCTGATCTTAGTGGAAATGCTTTCGGTTTTTCACCATTGACTATGACGTTTGCTGTGGGTTTGTCATATATGGTCTTTATTATGTTAAGGTAGGTTCCCTCTATGCCCATTTTCTGGAGATCTTTTATCATGAATAGCTGTTGAATTTTGTAAAAAGCATTTTCTGCATCGATTGAGATGATCATATAATTTTTATTTATCATTCTGTTTGTTAATATGATGTATCACATTGATTGATTTGCATATATTGAAGAATCCTTGAATCCCTCGGATAAATCCCATTTGATCATGATGTATGATCCTTTTAATGTGTTGTTGGATTCTGTTTGCTAGTATTTTGTTTAGGATTTTTGCATCTATGTTCATCAGTGATATTGGTCTATAATTTTCTTTTTTCTGTGACATCTTTTTCTTGTTTTGGTATCATGGTGATGGTGGCTTCGTAGAATGAATTTAGGAATGTTTCTCTCTCTGCAATGTTTTGGAAGAGTTTGAGAAGGATGGGTGTTAGCTCTTCTCTAAATGTTTTATAGAATTCTCCTGTGAAGCCATCTGGTCCTGGGCTTTTTTTGTTGGAAGATTTTCAATTATAGCTTCAATTTCATTACTTGTGATAGGTCTGTTTATATTTTCTAATTCTTCCTGGTTCAGTCTTGGAAAATTGTACCTTTCCAAGAATTTGTCCATTTCTTTGTGGTTGTCCATTTTATTGGCATATGGTTGGTTGTAGTACTCTCTTATAATCCTTTGTATTTCTGCGGTGTCAGTTGTGATTTCTCCTTTTTCATTTCCAATTTTATTGATTTATGTCCTCTCCCTTTTTTTCTTGAGGAGTCTGGCTAAGGGTTTATCAATTTTCTTTATCTTCTCAAAGAACCAAGTTTTAGTTTTATTGATCTTTGCTATTGTTTTCTTTGTTTCTACTTCATTTATTTCTTCTCTGATCTTTATGATTTCTTTCCTTCCACTGACTTTGGGTTTTCTTTGTTCTTCTTTCTCTAGTTGCTTTAGGTTAGGGTTAGATTGTTTATTTGAGACTTTTCTTGTTTCTTGAGGTGAGATTGAATTGCTCTAAACTTCCCTCTTAGAACTGCTTTTGCTATTTCCCATAGGTTCTGGGTTGTCGTGTTTTCACTGTCATTTTTTTGTGTGTATTTTTAAATTTCTTCTTTGATTTCTTCAGTGATCTCTTGGTTACTTAGTAGCACACTGTTTAGCCTCCATGTATTTGTGCTTTTACAGTTTTTTTTCCTGTAGTTGATTTCCAATCTCATAGCATTATGGTCAGAAAAGATGCTTGTTATTATTTCAATTTTCTTAAATTTTCCGAGGCTTGATTTGTGACCCAAGATGTGACCTATCCTGGAGAATATTTCCTGTGCACTTAAGAAGAAAGTGTATTCTGCCACTTTCGAGTGGAATGTTGTATAAAATATAAATGTTGTATAAATATCAATTAAATCTATCTGATCTATTGTGTAATTTACAGCTTGTGTTTCCTTATTTATTTTCTGTTTGGATGATCTGTCCATTGGTATAAGTGGGATGTTAAAGTCCCCTACTATTATTGTGTTACTGTAAATTTCCCCTTTCATGGTTGTTCGCATTTGACTGATGTATCACGGTTCTCCTATAAATTATAAATATTTATAATTGTTATACCTTTTCTTGGATTGATCCCTCGATCATTATGTAGTGTCCTTCCTTATCTCTTGTAAAAGTCTTTATTTTAAAGTCTGTTTTATCTGATACAAGTATTGCTACTCCAGTTTTCTTTTGATTTCCATTTACATGGAATATCTTCTTCCATCCCTTCACTTTCAGTCTGTATGTTTCCCTAGGTCTGAAGTGGGTCTCTTGTAATCAGCATATATATGGGTCTTATTTTTATATCCATTCAGCCAGCCTATGTCTTTTGGTTGGGCATTTAATCCATTTACATTCAAGGTTATTATTGATATGTATGTTCTTATTATGATTTTCTTAATTGTTTTTGGTTTGTTTTTGTGGGTCTCTTTCTTCCCTTGTGTTTCCCGTCTAGAGAGTTTCTTTAGCATTTGTTGTAAAGCTGGTTTGGTGGTGCTGAATTCTCTTAGCTTTTGCTTGTCTAAAATGTTTTTGATTTCTCCATTGAATCTGAATGAGATCCTTGCTGGGGAGAGTAATCTTTATTGTAGGTTTTTCTCTTTCATCACTTTAAGTAAATCCTGCCACTCCCTTCTGGCCTGCAGAGTTTCTGCTGAAAAATCAGCTGATAACCTTATGGGGATTCCTTTGTATGTTATTTTTTGTTTTTGCTGCTTTTAATATTTTTTCTTTGAATTTAATTTTTGTTATTTTGATTAATATGTGTCTTGGTTTGTTTCTCCTAGTGTTTATCCTGTATTGGTCTCTCTGTGCTTCCTGGTCTTGGGTGACTCTTTTATTTCCCATGTTAAGGAAGTTTTCAACTATAATCTCTTCAAATATTTTCTCATAAGCTTTCTTTTTCTCTTCTTCTACTGGGACTGCCATAATTCATGTGTTTAGTGTTGGCCCAGAGGTCTCAGAGATTGTGTTCAATTCTTTTCATTCTTTTTTCTTTATTCGGCTCCTTGGCAGTTATTTCCACCATTTTGTCTTCCAGCTCACTTATTCGTTTTTCTGCCTCAGTTATTCTGTTATTGATTCCTTCTAGTGTATTTTTCATTGCAGTTATTGTGTTGTTCATCTCTGTTTGTTCGGTCTTTAGTTCTTCTAGATCTTAGTTAAACATTTCTTGTATTTTCTCAGTCTGTGCCTCCATTCTATTTCTGAGATTCTATATCATCTTCACTATCATTACTCTGAATTCTGTTACAGGTAGATTGCCTATTTCCTCTCCATTTATTTGGTCTTATAGGTTTTTACCTTGCTCCTTCATCTGTGACATATTTTTTTGCCATCTCATTTTCTTTTTCATTTTTTTTTTTATGAGTGGGATGGTGTTGCTGTCTTACTGGTTGTTTGGCTTGAGATTTCCACCACTGGAGTTTGTAGACTGTTGGGTAGAGCTGGTTCTTTGTGCTAAGATGAGGACCTCTGGGAGATGTCACTCCAATAAATATTCCCTGGGGTCTGAGGTTCTCTGTTATGCCAGTGATTCAGACTCAGGGCTTGCACCACAGGAGCTTCAGCCTGACCCCTGGTTTGTGAACCAAGATCTTACAAGTTGCATGGGGTAGCAAAAAAAAAAAAAAAAGAAAAAGAAAAGGAAAAAGGAGAACAATAACAAAGTAAAACATAAAATTAGACTAGGAAACTAACAGATACATTAGAAAAAATATAAAAATAAAAATATAGATGAAACAACAACCAGAAGGTAAAACAGGACCACAATAGTGAAAAAGAGGAAGAGAAAAAAAAAAAAAAAGGTGGAAAAGGCCTTGGCTGTGGAGAGCAGGGCCTAAACTGTGGGGAACTTTGGGTGGTGGGCAGGGCCTATGCTTAGGACCCACAGGGCTGGAAAAGGCTCTGGAGGGTGTGGGTGGGTGGGGCTTAGGCTCAACAGAACGGAAAGGGCCCAGGCACAGAAGGGGACCAGGTGTGCTTCCTGCCTCTGGCTTCAGAGGGTGGGGGACCCCACCTGGTATCCCAGCAGGCTTCCTGGGCTCCAGTGAGTGGGGCACTCACCCTCCACTCCTCTCCTGCTCCTCCAGTCCTGGAGGACCCTTCCATCCTGCTTCTCCTGATCTGCCCGACTACCCTCCAATGTCCCCAGGACCCAGGCAGCCTGGATGGGGATTTGGAGGGCGGGGGACCCGCCTTGGAGCTCAGCAGGATCCCTGAGCCCAAGTGGCAAGGGCAAACGTCCTCTGCTCCTCCCCCACCTGCCTCTCCTGTTCTCTCCCGGCCTCCCTCTTATGCACTCAGGACTAACCCTGCCCAGAGGGGACCTCTGAGGGCATAGGACCCGGCCCGAGAGCCAGGCAGACAAATGCTGGGCTTGCTCCCTCAGATCCAAGCCCCCTGAGGGTCCTTCCAGGTGTGGGAACCTCTCCCCCATCTCAGCCACCCCTCAGGGGCACTGGTCCTGTCTGGCCTCCACTTCTCCTCCCCCCTCAGTCCTCCCATGTCCTACAGGTTCACTTGGGGGTTCCTCCTGTCTTTCTGGGTGTTGAGATCCCCCACCAGAGTCCAGCAGGTGCTCTAGTTGTGGGGACTCATGAACTCTGCATCATCCTACACCACCATCTTGACTCTGCCTCACAATCTACTCTTAATATATTTTTTGCTGATTATTAATCACATATACCTTCACTAAAAAGAATTAATTTGACAGCACTATTTCTAAGAATTGTGTAATCATAATATTTGTAAACATATCTCTAAAAATTTACTGAGACTGCTTCAGAAATGTCTTATAACTGTATTGCCAGATATTAGTCAGTAATCTTGGCTGAAAGCATAAAAAACAGAATGCTTGAGATGTAAGCTGAAAAGAAATTTACTGAAAGGATATTTAGGAACTAAAACAAAAGTTACCAAACACAAAATGGCAGGAATAAGGGAAGGTAGACAGTACCCAGCCCTACAGCCAAAATCATTTCAGCAAAGCGTTCCCCACTGCTAGTGCTGCTCAACACTGGATGCCACAGCTTGCTTTACTGCTACAACACTAGACTCTGGATATGCCCCCTGATGTCACTGCCACTTCCATCCCTGGAAACCACTACACCTCCTGGCACCATAATGGATCTGCCACTCTCAGTAAGAACATCTGAGTCTTGTACTTAGGTCACTTGCTCATGCCTCAAAATAAGGAGGCCTGGGAAGAATTTCTTTGCCTTTCTGAGCTCTTTGACATCTAGAGTCAGGCATCAGTTCTGTCTGCAGACTCATAGAATAGGTATATTCCAATATAAAAGGAAAGTTTGTATTCAAGGTAACAGAAGCAATAACAACAAGAATAGAAACAAATATGCACTAATGTACAGAAGAAATTAAAGAGACTGATGAGTTAAGATCTGTTGAACTTTGGGGTATAAGAGGTCCATCTTGGTTTATTAAAATTTAAGCTGTAAGGAACCATGGAAACCATCTAATTTAGCTGCTTCATTTTTTTTTTTTTCCTACGAGGCAACTAAGTTTGAGTGGTTAAGTGACTTGTCTATTGAAAACTAGCATGTTGTTTATTAATTCATATATTTAGCAGATACTGAACACCTAATATGTATTAGAAATAATTCCTTTCAATGGGAAAATAGAAAATAATAATAAAAGAAGGAGGAGGAGGAGACATTTTCTGTCCTACATATCTTATATTCTAATAAAAGAAGACTGATAAAAAGTAAGTAATCAGATTAGAAGTCATGATATTTTCAGTAAGTGATAATTTATGTAACGAGGAGTGACTAGGAAGTGGCTGAGAATGGAAGTCAGACAGAAAAGTCAGGTTACACTGAAGAAATGACTTCAGAATCAAAGCTTGGATGATAAACAGGCAGCTTTCAAAGATCCAAGGTAAGGGTATCTCAAGCACAGGAACCAGCTTATTCAAAAGTACCAATGAATGAACAAGCTTGGGGTGTTCAAGATACAGAAAGAAGGTTTCTATTCTTGCAGCATAATGGTGCAAGGAGAGTAGTGGTATGAGATTGAAGAAACAGTCTAGAATCTAGCTCACTTAGTATATTATAGGTCATGATTGTAGATGAAAATTTAATATGACTACTATTCCCTTGTGTGTATTTTTTTTTAATTTGCAATTTTCTTTTTATCTTTGTATTCAGTATTCAACAGTTTCACATTTATATGTTTTTCAGGTGATTTTTTTTAAAATTTTCTTCTGCCATTTGGTGGTACTTTTCAGTATAAAGACTCTTATCTTTCTTCAGTTCACAGGTATTTTTTCACATATTTCTTTGATTATTTCCCCCCTCCATCTGGTCCATTTTATGTAATAGAATAACTTGTCAGTGGAGACACAGATATATATGTCATATCTCTTAGCATTTAATTTCAATTTTAGAATATTTTTGCTGGTTCTTCCAGTTTATTGTTATGTATAATTCTGTCTCATTTACTCTTTAGAGTTTATATTAAGAATCAAGTTTTGTTGTTGTTTTGTGTGTGGGAGAATAGATTAGCATTTTATATTGAGTTTTAAAAAATATTCCATTCTTTCTTATTTTTAGTTTAGAGTTTTATCATATAATTTTAAAAGTTTCACTTACTTATTTTATTATTTACTGTAAAGTCTATTTATTTTCATACTTATTTTAATAATATACAAACTTAATATAAGATAAAAATTACTTATTTTAATATTTTATTATTTACTTATTTATTTATTTACTTTAAATTTATTTACTTATTTTAATATTTTAATCTTGTTTTTCTGTTAATTTATTATTTATTATTTCTGTTAATTTATAATTTATTATTTTCATTAACTTCATTTCCTTGTACCCTGGTTAGTTCGGTTTTTTTATTGTTGATGGTGATGGTTTTGTTTGTTATTTTTATTTTGGTTAAAAACTTTCTTTAATGTTGCTGTTGTTCTGAAATGCTTGATGTCTCCAAATTTTCCACTCTATTTTAAGGAAAGGAGTTTAAATCAAACCATATTGGCAGCTGGTAGCTAGGGTGTGTTTTCTCAGTAAAGTGAGAGTAAAATATTTTATTTTCATCCAAATTGACTTTCAAGTATATAATCTACAAGCTATTATCAACAGGGAGGATCCTTAGTATTGAATGTAGGTTATGATTGCTAGAGACTTAGTTTCAGTGGTTGAGAAATAGTTAAGTTACAGGAAAGCTTTAAGGAATATAGGTAGCTCATTATCTGTGTATGAGGTTCCACATCCATTGTAATAATACAGCTCATAACATACTTGGGGCCACTGTTCTGCTTCTCTGTTATCATTAATCACTGAGAATCTTCAGTGTCTGAATTGACTGATTTAGCTTTAGTTTTTGATGCAGGGAATCCTTAAACTACTTCTTTGAGATTTTAAAAAACACTTTAATTAATTACCCAATTACATTGAATTTAATCACATGATTGATTGCAATTTTAATTAATTTAATAGTATGATTGATATATTTTTAAACTAGAATTTTGAGCAAGTGTAAGGGTAGAAGAAGTGCATTTTCAACATGTAACAGCTCAACAATTTATCTCCCATCCTTTCTCAAGAAGCTCCTGGAACATCTATTCCACCAAAACAGTAGAGGAAGACAGGAAAGAGGACATCCTGGATATGATGCAGGGAGAAAAGTCTTATTTTAAAATACTATATGTCATTTACCTTTGTAAATTAACTGCTCTAAACACTTTATACACAGTAATTCATTTATATCTCATAACACCCCTGAGGAGTAGGATTTGAACCAGTTAGAATTGGCTGTAAACTCTACAATAAGCTGCCTCTTCTTATGCAGTACTGGGAAGGAAGTTCTTAGAATTATGGTAATGGAATATTTGAGGCCACAGCTATGCAGAATGCTTTGAAAGCTACGTGCCTCCCCAGGTCTTTTGGTGACTAAGGAAAACTCATAGAACACGTGATGTTTGATCTTACAGTTAATTGAATTCAGTGTTTTACTTCAATTAAAGAAAGATATAAAAAGAAAATTTAATTGAGGGACTACTGGATGATGTGAGAAGGTACATTGTAAAGGACCAAAGGAACTGAAAATGTTAGGGAAAAAAGTAGTAATTAAAACTTCATGAAAAACAAAGAAACTTTGTCTAAAAAGAAGAACAAAATGTAAATTGAGTGCACTAACTGGGTCAAGGACAACAGTATTTAACTACTCATAATAATGGAAGTACCAAATGCTGATTTAACATTAGTGTGACATAATTGTATTGTGATTATAGAATAAGTGAGTATAAGAACTAAATATTTATCTTAATGGGAGGCAATAGGTAATCTATTAATTGATAAGTTCAGAGTTGGTAGAATTTGCATATAATTTCAAAATACAAAAATAATTAAAAGTGCTTCAAGTCTCCTAATCCTGGGGAGCAGAATTAGAAGGCAGTGTTCTGTTTGTCTTTTGAATAACTTTTAACATTTTTCCCCCTATAATTTGAAATTTTAAAATCAGGACATATCATTTCCTTAAAAAAAAAAATGTAATAATAGAGGAGAAAGCAGGAGAGATGAATCGACAGAGGAAAGCTCTTCACAAACCAAAGTAGAGGGGAAAGAAGAGAGAGAGTCAATTCTGATGTTATTTGATAGATTTTATTGTTATTTGGGCTTAGAGTTCAATCATTATTATAGCTAATTATATCATTTTACCTTAGCAATTTTGGTAAATTTAATCTCTCCAGATATAGTCATCATCTTCTGTGCAAAATGTATTCTTCTGTGCTCCCATCTAAGTTAATGCATCACTTCTTCATGTGTCTCATGTCTCAGTTATGACATTCACATCTACCAAGTCATCTCAGCCAGAATCTTGGAGTCATCTTTGGCATCTCTACCCTTTTTATGTCCACAGGTCACAGACTCCTGCCAATTCTATCCAGTAATACATCCAGTCTCCCCTTTCTATTCCTCTCATTATTGACATGTTTCAAGTCTTCATTGTCTCATCTGTTTTTTTCCAAGACCCTCTAAACTGCAAACTTCAAAATTATTATTTTTATTAACATTCTTATTATGAATAATTTCAAACATATGTGAAAGCAGAAAGAAAAGTATAATGAATCTGCTCAGGATCTAGTTTAAAATATTATTATTTTACTTTATGTTAATACTAATTAAGCAATCTGTGAGTTTATTTTCATTTACTCTCTGTATTCGTCCCACACCATTTTTTGATAGTTGTATATTTTCACAGTGTATAGACAGTATATACTATTTAATTTCCTTATACCATCATTTAATTTTAGGTATGGTTTATATTTAATATTTGCTACAAATCCTTATATGTACTGATATTTATTCAGTCATAATAGTTGCATGAAGCTTTCTCTCAGAGAAGGGCTCATGAAGAACAGTATTCCATGTTTATAATAGTTTGTATCTTATTGACTTGAAAGTAAGTATGGCTGTAAATAAAATCTTTGGCTCATATTTTCTTTCCTTGAGTTTCAGAAATACATTATTCTGTTGTTTTCTGGCATGTTAAGCTTGAATAATCTGGTAGTAATCTGATTTTTTTTCCTTAGTCACTTGTTTTTTTTGCCAGAAAAATTCTCTGTTTTTAAGGTTCAGTGGCTTTACTGGTATATGTTTTGTTTTGGCTCTTCTAGGTCTGTCTTCTCAAATATGTCGTCTGCCATTTCAATGTGTTGTTTGAAGTCTTCTTTTATTTCAGAAAAACGTTTCTTACATTTCATTGCTTTGCTTTTATTTGCCTCTCTCAATATCTTTTAAGGACGTTGTATCTGTTTATTCTCTTCTTTTTGATAAAAACAATTACCTCCTTTCTATCTTCTACTTCTCTTAAGCAGAAGTATAAAACTTCTAATTTAGTTTCTATTTCTGAAATGGTTTCTTTTCTTTCCTTCTAATTGTTTCTGAAATTGTGTAAGATCTTTTGTAGTTCTGGCTTCTCCAATCACATCATATATGAGTTTTTCTAATTTCAGTGTTTGTTTTTCTTTCATTGTTCTATCATTTTGTTACGTTTCTTTAGCTTGTTTTGAAATACTAAGTCAGTTTTTTTTTTTCTGGTGTGCCATTATTTGTTGTAGGTAAGTTATTCTGCTCTTGTTTTTATTTAGTCTATAGTATATTTGCATGGGCTTTACTACAGTCTTTTCTATTGCTCATTTATGAATGAAATTAGTCTTCCTTTCTATACTCTTAAAGAAGAGAATATGTCAAGATAGCATTCCTAACTTCATGGCTCTAGAACTTCTGTTATTTTTATAGATGTTAAAATTATAGCCATCACATATATACAATGGAATATTACTCAGCCATAAAAAGAAACTAGTTGTTTGTAGTGAGGTGGATGGACCTAGAGACTGTCATACAGAGTGAGGTAAGTCAGAAAGAGAAAAAATAAGTACTGTATGCTAACACATATATATGGAATCTAAAAACAAAAAAAGGTTCGAAGAACCTAGGGGCAGGACAGGAATAAAGATGCAGACGTAGAGAATGGACTTGAGGACACAGAGAGGGGGGAAGGGTAAGCTTGGACGAAGTGAGAGAGTGGCATGGACTTATATATACTACCAAATATAAAATAGATAGCTAGTGGGAAGCAGCTGCATAGCACAGGGAGATCAGCTCGGTGCTTTGTGACCACCTAGAGGGGTGAGATAGGGAGGGTGGGAGGCAGACACAAGAGGGAGGAGATATGGGGATATATGTATACATATAGCTGATTCACTTTGTTATAAAGCAGAAACTAACACACCATTGTAAAGCAATTATACTCTAATAAAGGTGTTAAAAAGAAGTATATATAGCCACGTATTTTAAAAATCTGTTGGCTCTCTTTTTCTTTCACAGTTCTTTCTGAACCTTCTCAATTTAGATTCTATATCCTATAGCTTCTGTTAATGTAGAACTGTTCTAGAAAGGACATCTTGTTAGTGGGTTTCAAGGATCCATAGGGCCCAGCGTCTTCCACCACAGAATTTAGACAGTCTCCTTAGAGATGCCTTTGAATTAGAATGTGTACAACCTTGACCCAATTTTGGCTCCTGTGCTCTGATTAGCTGGTCATCTGTCTGTAGGTGATGTGAAGTTCTCAGGCTCTCAAGTCTATCTAAATTCACTTTGCCATCCCCCTGCTTCCTTTCTTATAGCAGCTGCTAGCACATGGATCTTGTTTTGTTTTGTTTTTTGTTTTTGTGTTGTGTGTGTGTTGTGTAACAGTTTTATTGAAATGTAATTTATGTACTATCAAATTCACATTTTAAAATATACCATTCAATAGTTTTTAGTATATTTATAGAGTTGTACAGTTATGATTATCTAATATAAAAAAATTCATCACCTTAAAGAGAAATCCATTAGCAGTCACTCTGCATTACCCCTTACAGACAGTCCCTGGAAACCGTTAATCTACTATCTGCTCTGTAGATTTGCCTATTCTGGACATTTCATAAAATGGAGTCATGAAGTGTGTGTGCATGTGTGTGTGTGTGTGTGTTATAATTGGCTTCTTTCATTTTAGCATAACGTTTTCAAGAATTATCCATATTGTACCAGTTTTTATATTGCTGAATAATGTTTCATTATATGGTTATATCACTTTTTGTTTATCCATTCATCAGATGATGAACATTTGGGTTGTTTTATCCAGGTCATGTGTTTACTTTCCAGTAACTCCTTAGAGAATGTTATTGCTTCTAGATCTCTATATTTTGCTGTATCAAGCTCATAGTCACTCTATCAAGTTTTATTTTACCTAAATAAAGACTACTTTGAATCTATTTAAATATGCAAGTTCAGAGAAAATATAAGTATAAATGAAAGTAAAAATGAAAAAGTAAGATTTAAATATATTTCAAAAAGCTGTAATTTAGAAACCATAGATAGTTATAAGACTCCAGTTTGAATGGGCTGTGTTGTAAAGTTCTGAGTGTTTCTTCAATAGAAGTCTTCAAACAGTTACTGGATAACAATCTAACAGAAATATTATAGGGAGGTTTCCTGGTCTAGTCTGAAAGTTTAACAAAATGATCAAGAAGATCACATCAAATTCTCTGCTTCTCTGATTTTATATATCCTAGAAATTATGAAGTAGCTTTAAATAATCATTAACATTTTATGTGCTGTCAATTGTTATATAGAATTAAGTTTTTTGATGGGGTATCTACTCACATAAAATATAGGCATTTCTATCATCTCACAGAACAGTCATTCCTAAAAAATTTTTAGCTCTTTTGCAAAACCTCACATTAATAATGTCAGGGCTTTTTAGTGAAATCAAGGATAGGCAAGACCACTCAAAATCTGTTAAACTTTGCAATTGGAACAGAAACACAAATAATGGCATTCTTTATAAATATACTGGTACAGTTAAAAAGATATATGAAATCTCTAGTAAGTATGAATATTACTGTACAATAGGACTTTATTTACAAAAAAAGGGGGCAAAAACGGTAGCTCTGGAATGAGGAATAAGGAAGGTCTGAGTTAGGTTGCTCTATTATGGAGACAAAAACAAAAATTACAAGATGTATTAGTTTTCTAGGGATATCCTAACAGATTACCACAAACTGGGTGACTTAAAATAACAAACATTTATTCTCTTACAGTTCTGGAAGCCCTAAAATCAAGGTATTGGCAGGCCATCACTCCCTCCAGAGTCTCTAGGGGAAATTCTGTTTCTTGCCTCTTTCAGTTTGTAGTTGTACTATGGCAGTTTCTGCCTTAATTTTTTCATACAGCCTTGTTATCTTCATGTATTCTCTTCTTTTCTCTGTCTCAAATCTCCCTCTGCCTTCTTATAAGGACATATATTATTGGATTTAGAGTCCATCCAGATAATCCAGGTTAATATCATCTCAAGATCCTTAATTATCAATATATTTGCAAAAACCTTTTTTCCAAAGAAGACAATATTCACAGGTTCCAGGAACTAGGATGTAAGCCTAGCTTTGGGGGACTACCATTTCACCTAGTACACAAGTATCACAGTGAACTCTATAATAATCATTTTCAAGTTAGAAGAGTTGTCCAACTTGATCCAAAAGGTCGATTGTGGGATCAGTGGGTACCACATAAAATACTATATTGCTTCATGGCTTGCTGAATTCAGCAGATACTTGGCACTAAACACTAAAGTGCTAAGGAATATCATGTATGAACCAACCAATTTATGCATCATATTGACATCATTCCCCTGTTTATCAGTTGTGTATGACTAATATATTTTACAGAAAATACACATTGTAGCAGAAAGTCTCTATCTTTCAGAACAAGCCATAACTCAAATATAAATTAGCTGAAAACTCTGCCTTGGTTCTAAAATTTTAGGTCCCTATCAGTTTTAGAATTTTTAGAAGAGCAAAATTATGTTTTAGTTATTGAGAAAATTGATAGAATGGCATTTTACAAATCACTGAACTAGAATTTGAGGTGCGTGTATACAGCAGGGGGAAAATGATATTTTATCATATGGCACTACAAGTTATATATATAAAATATAACCTTATTCCTAAAGAAAGTAGTTTTTGGAACCATTTAAGTAGGAATATAAAATAATAATACATTGAGAATGGTTCATTTCTCATACATATATTTTTTTTCAAAGAAGGTATCATCAAAATACAGACTTAATGACTCTTTTCAAGGTTCACAATGAGCTACTAAAATTCAAACTTTTCTAGCTTGTTTTTTTTACCCTTAGACTATTTTTGTCAACTTTAGCAATGTGGAGCATACTGAGATTAGTATTTCCATTAATACATTTTGTTGACTCAGGCTGAAACAGAATGAAATCCACTGCTTGTCTATGGGGACTAAGGAGGAAATCCTTTCATATTTCATTTCTGTCAGTATTCTTTTAAAGAGAAGATAAAATACCTTACAGGTTAAGAAATTATATTTAGAAGAGTCTCTGAAGGATTTGATTACCTTATTGAAACCCTGCACTGGTTTCAGTGAAATCATCTGGAGATACACTAATACATTACAGAGTGTTTCTTATTTTGGAGTAAAAATAGCGATATTTTGAGATATGACCACAGTAGAGTGACATTGTCTGATACTTGCTTCAACAAATTGACAGTTAAAAATACTTTTTTCCTTACTAAATAACTACTTAGGCTACATTTTATAATTTCTCTTAGTAGCACAATTAAGTTAAATAATGTTCTGTGCTTATAAAAATCAAAATATTTCTAATATGAGAAGTATACACGCTTTGGATTCACAAAAGCATGTATGCTTTGCACAGATATTGTAAATAGATTCCCTTTCAGAAGTAAAGTTGGATTTGCTTTTGGAAAGGGCTATCAATATTTATCTTATTATTTATAATGATATCATTTTAATGATTTATTTTATCATTTTTAAGACTAAGGACTTTCAAAATATATAGCCTGTACTCTAAAGAAGGAAGGAATATTGCAGGCAGTCCCCACCATGTATCTCCTTTTGTTTTGCTCCGTCACTCAGTCTTAAATCCTTAATTACATTTTTTATGTCAGTTTACTCATTCATTTGGTGAATTCCAAAAAGTATAAGACATATTTAAGACCCTTTACTATGTATGTCTTTAGACATTTCTTAATTATTATATTTCATGTTAATTCAACAAATTCTACAGTTTTTAGCACTTAGTATTATATATGATGCTCTGTTAATGACTGTGTGGGTAAGTTGGATAGGTCATGGTTCCCACCAATATGGCCTTTAGATCAATGAAGAAGAGCTCCACAAGTCCGAGGGTCTTGAATATAACAGATTATTAAAGAACACATGACAATTTCTGCTCAGCACACCACATATCTTAAACATTTGCTGTCATGATTAACACCATTCAGATCCCAGGAAAAGCTTCACTACATATCTTGGCACTTGTTCTTGAAGCAAAAGGTGATTGTATCCAAATGTTTTGAAAATTTGTGGGCTGTACCATTTTCAATGTCAAAGACTGACATACTTCTTCGGAGTGAAGAGAAAGTTTGAAAGGTAGAAGCACTTTAAAAAAAAATAGACAGGGGCTTCCCTGGTGCCTCAGTGGTTGAGAATCTGCCTGCTAATGTAGGGGACACGGGTTCGAGCCCTGGTCTGAGAATATCCCATATGCTGCAGAGCAACTAGGCCTGTGAGCCACAACTACTGAGCCTGCGCGTCTGGAGCCTGTGCTCCGCAATAAGAGAGGCCGCGATAGTGAGAGGCCCGCGCACCGCGATGAAAGAGTGGCCCCCGCTTGCCGCAACTAGAGAAAGCCCTCGCACAGAAATGAAGACCCAACATAGCCAAAAATAAATTAATTTAAAAAAATTGACAATTAATTTTTAAAATCCTTTCTTTCAGCTAACATGAATGTGTTAGATTCTTACATAACAAAGTACTGTTTCCCGAGAATGCAGAGTGTTCATTTTCTCACATCTCTTTGTTCTCCAGTTTGCAATCCTTAAAGTACTTAGAAATAAGAACTTTTTACAGCTGTTGCACATTCTGGCTGAGGAATTTTTTCAATATTTAACAATTCATATTACTCTTAATTTTGAATAAATGTAGATCTAGATGTAATATGCATAAAGCTTGATACCAATACTTTACATGGGTTACTAGATGGACACTGAATGACAGACTTGTGAATAGGTCTACTTTTATAAAAATAATTATTTTAAATAAACATTTCATAAAATTTCATAAAATTAAATCTATCTATAAAATTAAAAAATTTTGATAATCATTAATGTTCATTTATATATTTATTTTAACTTACAAGAGTATTTTGAATATTTTAGTATATTAAATATATGTGAAAATATATTTTTTTAATTTTTGCATTTAATTTTAATTACATATTTGATTAAAATGTATTGAACTTTCACCTCCTTTGGAATAATTACATTTTATTAATTTCTTTAGATCATTATGTAAAAATCTTATCACCATGATTAGTGACTTTGCTGAAATGAAGGCAAGAAAAGTATGTTTTATGAAATAAGTGTGTAATAATTTACTAAATATATGTAGTTTGTGTGTGCATACGTATTTATGCATCTAATATCTGAAGCTTATCCACACAGCATCAGGCATGTGTAGTGATATTTACATTTATTCATCTTTGATATTTACTAAATTTGAAAATGATAGCTTGACACTTCTTTTGATTTTGTCATTAGAAGGGTATATTTGCTAAGGTAAGAGGCTAGAACATATATTAATTTACAGTTTGTTTAATTTATAGTTTTAAATATTGAGACCTATGATAGGTGGACCTACATTTCTAGTCAGGTCTCAGGGCCTGCTGATGTCAGGGCCAGGCCAGATTTGCTCTTTTAGGAGATTGCGGGTCAGTTGAGGAGAATGATATATACAACTGACCCAAGCCAGTATCTGTGAAGGGCTCTAAGGGCATGATCCAAAACGCCAATTAGGCCTAGTCAGGATGAAAAAGTAGACTACCATGACAAAATATACTATATTCACGAGTGCATTTCTTGTATTATAAAAATGAACACTCGTGGAAAATTTGACAAATATAGGAAGGTATAAAATTTTACAAATAAAAATATCCACAGTGCTAATATCTTTAGAGAAAACTACTGCCAATGTTTTTAGCTGCATTTTTAAATTTCGTTATGATTATTTATAAAATTTTAAAATATTGACCTTTTTATCTTTTTTTGTGTATGAAAAAAAAATTTACTTTGAAAACTGTGTACATTAAAAATACTAAAGTCTAGAATTCTGCAAGTCATGAATAGCAACTCAATATTTTTGGTATACTTCTTTTATATTATACTATTCTTATATATGCATATGTATTTATATACTGAATATTAGTTACTGAAGGAACACCACTGGCCTGAGATTCAAGAGGATATGAAAAGGAGGCTCTACGACAGATAATATTGATGTCATATTCTACGTGATTTATTATTATTTCTCAATTAAAATAGAAGTAACACAGTGGATCAAGTAATTCAATGTGAGTTTTAATTATCAAGAAAATCATTAATTAAGTTTGTTGGCTATTAAGCTGGCTTGTTTTTTTTTTTTCTAAGGAAACCAATAACTTTGAGAGAGACAAAAATAAAAAACTTTGGTTTAATAATGCACTGAGCCTAGTAGCTCAACTGTATAGTTTCGATATTGTTATTAGCAAGTGCCTGGAGGAAAAAGCTGTATTTCATTTTTAAACTTCTATCAACTCAGGAAAAAGATCTCAACCGCACTCTTGATGAAGGAAGTATAGTCAAGAGATATTCCCTGGTACAGGGGAAGGAGAAAAAAGAAACAGCTGGAGGTAGTATCATAGGATTAAGCCTCACGTTTTAGGCTGCAGAATTTATTTTTGTCTTTAGAATCCAAACAGAATAAGCAGTTCTGTTAATCTATTAATATCATGATTTTTTTCATTTTTAAATTGTAAATTATCTACTTCTGATTTTTTTTTTTTTGGAGTTAGAGTCAATCCATTTTTATTTTTAAGAAGATTTATTAGTCCCATTATTTCTGAGCCCATATATATCTGGGGATGTCTTTTAGTTTTCTGCATGAATGGGAAATAACTTGAAAGGCATAATATTTCTAATTCTTAATATTTTCTTTTAAAATCCTACCACATTACTCCATTGTTTTCTGCAGAGGAGAGATCTGAAACTAACTTGTTATTTACTTCTTTTTCTATATGGATGACTCTCAGATTTATTTCTTTATAAATTAAAAATTTGCTACACTATATATGGTTCAAATCTTTTATTTATTTATTTTTCTTTAGAATTAGTAATGATTTGGATCTGCATTCTCAGTTTTCTTTAGTCTAGAGAATTTTTATGGTTAATTTATGATGTACATTATTGCTTCTGCTTCAGCTCATCTCATTTCCTTCTTGGAAACATCTCCCATGTTCTCTTCACTTTTCCTTTCTCTAGGCCAGCTGTCCCCAACCTTTTTGGCACCAGGGGCCAGTTTTGTGGAAGACAAATTTTCCACGGACCTTGGTGGGCGGTGGGGAATGGTCTAGGCGGTAATGGCAGTGATGGGGAGGGCAGATGAAGCTTCGCTCGCTGGCCCGCCGCGCACCTCCTGCTGTGCGGTCCGGTTCCTAAGAGGCCGCAGACCAGTACCAGTCCATTGCCTGGGGGTTGGGGACCCCTGCTCTAGGCCACAGGAAATGCAAGTTCTTGTGTGTTCTCCATTTTACTGAATTTCTCAAGTCCTCATAGAATCTACTTTCTCTTTCTTTGGCTATTATGCTTGCTATCTGACTACAGGGATTGATTTTGACCTCTTGAGACATTTCTACATTCTTTCTCTTACCTAGAATATATGTCCCATTTTATACTTTTCTAATTCTCACTGGTATATTTCTAAACTGGTTACTTCCCTCTCACTCTCAATTCCTAAAAGGAAAGCAAACTGTTTTTTAAACATTCTTCAATATATATTTTGAAAAGATTTTGAAGCTATACCAATAGTAATGATAAAATAATCAGAGCCTTTCCCAACAAAATTAGAGTATCAAATATATTTCGTTACTTAACTTTAGTGATGCTAATCGGATGTTTCATAATGTCTTCTGCTATCTCTACTGTTTGTTACATTATGTATTGGACTTTAGAAAATGTTAGATATCATTCTGTTTATCTCCTTCATTTAGAATTACTGAGACACAGAGAGATTAAGCTACTTACCTCTATCTCTCAGGTAGTTATTAGAGGATATGGAACTTCAGTCCCCTCTTCAAGGACTTTTGTACTAAAACTTATTATGTCATTCTGGGTGAAAGATGTTTGGCAGGTGTATCATTTTTAGAATTATTGCTTTCCATTCATTTCCAATTATTTTATCATATCTTCTGAGAAAACTGGGTAGAATGTTCTAACAGCAAGGCAGTGGCCAATATCCGTGGTCCTCATTTAGCTGAATGTCACAGGACTGGACTTACAGTGGCAAATATTTAATCATCTGTCAGCCTCTTGTTGGTGACTTTGAGCTAGTCAATATCCAATCATGCATTTATGCCGTCTGTATTCAATTCATCTTCAACCATGGGCCTGAATCTATTTAGATTGGCTTTGGATCTGTTGTACTCTGCACTCCTGTTATTGCTACTGAGTATTTCTTATTACTGAATTCTCCTTGTCTTCTTTTCAGGCTCTCTTCTTCAATGCTGATTCAAGATACCTTAAAAAAAAAAGTATCTGATCATACCCACAAAGCAAAAGCCTGGTTTCAGAGATGTAACTCACCAATTAAGATTTAGGATTATAGACTTGAAAAGAGCTATAGAGATCTTCTAATCCAGAGCTATAGAGATCTTCTAATCCAGAGCTATAGAGATCTTTTAATCAAAATCAAAGCATCCTGAGATTCTTTCAGGGATACTTCAAGATCAAAACTAATTTTTTAATAACTTAAGGTGTTATTTCCTTTTTACTTTCATTCTCACTTGAGTATCCAGTAGGGCTTTCCAGAGGCTACCTGACTGAATGCTAAAGATATGTTCAGTTGCCTTCTATTAAACCAATAAAGAGATATGCAAAAATGTAAAATAATATCATGCTTATCAATATTTTTGTTATGGAACGCATAATTTTGTTTTGTTCTTATAAATGTTTTTGTATTAACATGTATGGAGTTTATTTTTGTTATTTTTAAATGAATTAATAAACACATTTTAAATTTTTCTCAGTTTTAACTTCTAATGCAGTAGTAGTTATCTCCCTGTTTAAGCTTTCAGTTTGTTTCTTGACTTTAACATTTACAAGGTACAACTAACTTAGGGCAAGTTAATTAATCATGCTAGGCCTTCTATTTCTACATAGGAGACTAAAAAGGGATGAACTAAACATGCAATAAATGCTATTTATTATTAATAAGTGAGATTCATGACATTTATGTTGCCTTTCTTTTAGAATTGTGAAAGTATTTTGTAAATGGTAAAATTTTATAAGAATATTTTACCTGATTGTCATTAGCATTCAAGTTTGTAGATGCCTTGAACTAAATCCAATGACATAATTTCTAAAATCAGAATTCCAGGTGCCATGTTAAATTGTCTACTCTTTCTGTGCCAGGAATAGCACCACTTTATCCCATGGCTTTCCATTTTCTAAATTTGGATCTAGAGTTATAGAAAACTATAGGTCTATAAGAATTCTAAAAAATAATAATATTTCTAATAAATAGGTCTGCTTAGTCACAGAACAACTTAAATAAGCAAAGTGATGAAATAATTGTTCTTTGCATTCTTAAATATTTAAGATAATTCTCCATACTTTCTTTAAAAATTTCCCTTTTTAATGTTTTCAAGACTTCAAAGTATGAAGTCTCAGTTAGTTGTATTTTAATGATTGTAACTTGTCTGAATCTCTTTTTAAAGAGAGAGGTGTGTCCTAGTGTATCAACCAGCAACAACTAATTGCAGTTAACAAAGTGATTAGAAGATGGGCTCAGGAATCCTGGGCCCATCTTCTATTGGGCTCAAAATCAGGAATCCTGAATACATAAGTCAGGAGAATCTTTTAATAAAGAGAAAATGTAACATAGAAAAATATAGTATACTTTCAGTGATGTAGGTCCTTTGCTTTGGGCATATCTTCTGTATTATAGCTATTCTGTACATAAAGATTTAAGTTTTAACTAGAGATAAGTAAAGAAAATTTAAACAATGACAATGACTTTGTGGCTTCACTAACTTTCATATAAAAGGTCCATATAATAACCCTATCTGCTGTTATCACACTGCTTTTCTATTACATTTTGTACAGTGGCATGCTTTTGCCTATGGCTCTTAGGAACAGTTCAAGTCTAGATAGCCAAATGTTAAACTAGTTGACATTGGAATTAAATTCTTGATCCTATCACTAATAGTGCAATGCTCCAACAAATTTAAGAAGTGGCAGCCTAAAGCACACATTATCCACAGAAATTTAAAGAAAGCAAATGTATATAAAGGAAATCTATGAATTTTAACCCATTCTATAGTGTACATAAACAGAGAAAAAGTAACTGCTTTGTTTTTTCTATATTCAATTTGTGAATATTTCTCCTGAATCCCAAGCTTTGAACAGTGTGTATGTGGCAGAGGGAAGGGGAGTGACTCCCCAAATGACGGTCAAGAAACAATCCAATTAAAGTGTCATGTAGTGTTTGTTTATTTGGGGATAAAACTTTTCAATTCTCAGATTATCTCCCCACCCCTAAAATCACCATCATTTCATATAAACAAGAGGGGTGAGGTTTTTGTGTCTTTGCAAACTTGAGGATAAAGGAACTTCGTGTTTGCTTTTGGGTACATAAAGGGCAATGACATTTCTTCTTTCCAGAGCCACATCCTACAGGTGAATTTGCATTCTATTCTTTTTGTTTGGGTACTGAAGACTTCTCAGCCATCTTCCTGTTGCTGACTCCTCCCCTTCTCCTCAGCACTCTCCAGCTGTCAACCACTGCTATCAGCCCATGGTGACAGATATCACCTCACCACACTATAACAGGTGCCAAGGGGCGCGGAGAGGAAGTGGTCCTGGCTCTCAGTTTACTTCCAATCCATACAGGAAGTAAAATAAAAAAATTTAGAAAGCTAACTTCAAAGCTTCTCCCCACCCAATCACATTTTGCTCTAGGTTATTTACGACACACCCTGCAAAATCACCCCCTACCAGTGGTTGAATAGGTAGTCAGGGGAGAAATTCCTACTGTTAATGCTCTTTTCAGCAAAGCATTTCTCCTCCTTTCTACTATTTTTCCGGGATTAAAATGGGGTGAATTTTTCTTTTACTTCTTCTAAGTAATACACCCCTTCTTACTGAGTTGAGCTAAGACTTAATTGTAGACACAGAAGGAGAAATTATTGAGACTGACTCGGCAGGCCTATCCTTGGTGTGTTACATCAGAACTAAAAAATCTGGTAAATTATCTTTTAAGAAAGTATCCAGGCTCGCAAATTCAAATATATGTATATATGCATGTGAAAAAAATAAGCACAGCAAAAAGACAAAATAGAAATGTCTCAAGATATTCAACCCCTAGATGGTGACGTAATGAGTTACTATTATTTATATTATATTCTTTGCTTTATTTCCCATATTTTACGTTACTTTTATGATCAGAAAAAAATATACTAAAATGTCCTTTTATTCTCAGAAATACCACTAAAATGACTTTTCCCAGATATCTCTCCCCCTCACCATAACATAAAATAGAAAATGGAACAAAGAAGAGATAAGATGTAATAGGAATTATTGGGTTATAATCAAGAAATTCTCTAGGATAAAACTATAACATGTAGATGTAATTTATGGATTACTGTGTGTGAAATTTTAAACAAAAAAAATGCTATTTTCTTTCTTTCCTGAATGTGGTAATGCCTGATTGAAGTACAATACCAGTTAGCTGGCCTTATATAATAGTGAGATTGTTTATGAAAAGAAGATATAAGAAACTTACTTAAGTGTACCAAAAAAGGATAAACTTTAATCAGAACAAGAGATTTTTCAAAAAGCATCATCTTTCTAAAATCCCTTTTTAATCTCTAAAATAAAAGGGGCTGGGCAAATGATCTCTAAGGTCCCTTTCTACCACAGTGTTCTCTGATAGCATGAAATCCGACTCCCTAATGAAGGATAATACTGCACTGAATCAGGCCAAAGAGATTTACTGATAGGAAATAATGAGAAACCCAAATTAATCAGTAGAATTAAGGAAACTAGGAATGGCTTATGGCTTATTTTAATAACAAAAACAAATAAAGTAGAACTGCATCTGAGTTGAAATAATGATGCTAAAATAATGTTAACATGTGAAACCAAGAGTTCCAGTATTTCAATGTTAACATTAGACTAAATTGCACATATAGATAATATATAATTTTGATTATATTTATGAAATTGCTTTTTAAATATAATCAATACTACAAGCAAAATATTTCATTCTTTTTTTTTTTATATCTCTTATAGGATCAACCAGATGGGGCTTGATAACTTTAATTAATTACAGTGACACTTCATTTGTCAGGAAGCTTCTTTTCTGGCTGACTCACTTGTCTGAAACCCCATAAAATTATGGGAGATTGCCCCAAAACCACTTAAAATCCATGTCACATTAATATAAAAGCTTGAAGTCAAAGTAAAATGATAAGAACACAGTAAGAGATGACAGGCCGATAGTAAGGGAGAGGAGAGATAACTATAAACTACAAACACAAGAGCAAAAAGCTTACTGATTTGAGGCCATCTAATCCAAGAAAATCATTCTTCTGTACCTGCCTTAATGCCAAATGAGGAATCTTTGTATTTTCTTAGCATAATAATTGAGGTTCATCATTATGGTAATTATTTTTTTAAAACAGTGATATTTATAATGTTTGTATAAAAGTTTCATCGAAGATTATTAAAGAAATACAACTTTGGCTCTTAAATGGATATATTTAAATAGTCCAAAAAATACACTTCTGTAAAACTAGTTCATTTCATTGTAACAAATTATAATTAAAGCTAATAGTGTTTTTGAAGTATATTCTCTTTATTCTTTCAGTGGGACAATTTATTCTTCTCTATAGAGTCAGCTAATGTTGGTTTAAAGTCTTGCTTTTACATTTGAAATTTTAAATTCTTTTTAAAATTTTATCTCGAAATTTTTTTTTAGTTACAGAGCAGAAGATGTTAAGATTTGAGAGTATCTCTTTGGATGGTGTTTGATCTAAAAGGCCATTTTTTAAACCCTGCTATTTGTAACCTGTTGCTAGATCATAGCTAGTATAGGTTAGTAATCCGTAAGTGATAGCTATAGGACAAATGATGGCTATAGGACAACTGGGAATAATGTATTACAAAAATGTTTACTGTAATTATTATGCATTTTGTATGTATTATAAATGAGAACATTTTTTATAATATTTAAAGAAGTAAAGAGTTCTGCTTAATTCTCTTTCTCCCTTATGTGGAGAACCATTAGGAGAAGGACTTGGGGATGAGAAGGGCAGGAACAATTTTACATGAAGTTTATGGAAATGAATGGTAGATCCAGAGATCTTTTCTTTGCGTGTTGCCAACATTTCAAGCTGGTACAGACAATAGTAAATGTTACCTAGACAAAGTCTAGGAGCCAAGGAATGGAGTTAAACATGGGCAATGGAACCAACAGTATTGAGAGATGAGTAGTAACAGAGAGTAAACAGTAAAAATGTCTGAGAAATTTCCAAAGTGGCATATAGACACCTGAAAATGTTCTGGGGGCATTCGTGCGACAGTTGGCATGTGTATGCTGAATATATGTAAAGGGACTGAGATGGGGTGGAAAATTCTTCTGAGACCTGTACATCTGTGTACCTAGAAGGATATATTTAAATAAAAATTTAATGCCATTTAATTTTTTAAATGTTTTACTTTGTGCACACTTTTATAATACCTCTGAAAATGATTTTTATGTGTAAAATAGTTATGTACTATAATATTCCCAGGTATTATTAATAAAAGTACATTAATGATGTCTTCAAATACTCTTTCCTGAGTATTATTACTATAAGGCAGTTTGTCATGTCAGCATTAAAAAGACAAATCCTAATTGTTGCAATAAAGGCCCGTCTAATACTTGTTGCATTAATTATAAGTACCATTTTCTTATAATCTGGAAAGTTTGGTAATACATTAAAAAAGAGAACATTTTTATTTAATTATACAAATTACTTTTAATCAAAGAATTACATCTCTTCATATAGAATGGGAATGCTCTTCATTTTTAAGAACCTGTATAAATTTCTATAAATTTTTCAACTTAAACTCCCAAACCTAAATTTTATATGGACTGCAGTAGAGTCACAGTAGTAATAAATTGGCTCTTGCTGAGGCCAATTCAAAATTTTCTTCCAATATCACCATTAGCTAGCAATTGTGCCATTGAATAGTCCTTTTAATTTATCTATTTCTTTGAATAACTAGACTATAAACTCTGTGAAGGCAGGGACCATGTTTGAAAATTCAGCACATAGCACAGAGCTTGGCATATAATAGATATGCATTATATGCCTATCCAGTGATGAAAATAATGAGTGAGTCAGTGGATTTTTCCCTTCTTTCCCAATTCATTTGGTTGAAACTTGAGTACTCTTCCTAATTGTATTCATTGACATTCCTGACTGGTTCTTGAAAGCTAATGCTAATTGAGACCAGATGTCCCAGAATAATGACTCCTCATTTCACCATACTGCTCCACTTTCCTGAACAATAATCTGGAATCCCCACTTTTACAGTTAGGTTAGCCTGTTTGATTCCTCAAGTACTAGGCCCTGTAGCTGAATTATTTCCCCATAGCTCAGTTACAATATGCAGAATGAAACAAATAACAATATGTAGAATGTAAGAAATACTCATTCATTGATTTAGATTTTCAAGTAATTGTGCTCTTTGTTCCCAATGTCTTGTGGGTAGTGGTTATGTCTTGTATTAAGTAATTCTATATAACATTTTAAACAGCTTCTCACGTGAGCTTGATAATAAATGAATATTTATTTGTATTGATTTACTTTAAATTAATCATAAATATTTCTCTCCTTTGAATAGCAAACATTTGAGGTTTTTAGCCATTTTTGTATCAGATAAAATATAATCTCCAGCATATATTGTACAGAACTATTAGGTTAAAATGCTATCCATTCATTCATTTTCACATACATTTATTCATTCATAAATATTTACAAAGTATCTACTAAATACAAGATTTCATGTAAGGTAGAATGGTAAGAGCAGCAATAGCCTCAAAAATGACAGTATGGTCTCTGACCAGATGAATTTACAGTCTAGTAGAGGATGTGAGAAAAATACTTTGGTATCAAACAGAACACAGTAGTCATAAAGGGTGTAATGCTGTGTTTATAAAAGAGTTCAAGGATCTGGTCTTATTCACTTCTGTCTCCTCAGTTCTAGCACAAAGTCTAATTCTTTTTATTAAAACAGTGCATTTTTTTCTTGTTTTTAATTATTTTTGATGATCTAAAACAGTTATATTTTAAACCTTACATTACATAATTTACTAAGGCACACTTATTCAACATTTTAGAGGCAAAATGGAGACTTATGGTTTTCATACCCTTTCTATTGCTGATGAAGCCTTTTCTGGTATGACCCTATTAGTCATTAGACCAGTTAAGCTCATATTATATTCTTACATAGTATATTAGCACATTTCTTCTATGCATAAATGGAAAGGATTGTAGTCTAGGGTTTCAATCTCGGTGTGTGTGTTAAGGTTGATCACCAGCAGCTCAGTATTGTGCTTTCCTATTGGAGTCTTGTCAGACAAGGTTTATTTTCCTTAAGGTCTAAATATCTATTTATGTATCTTTTTTTCCCTCTCTCTTTAGTAGAGATTTAGAAAACATCACCACTCTTTCACCTTTTGGCTTTGGATCAGAAGCTTTCCTTTTCTCTTTGGATCAGTCTCATGTCTTCCACATTAACATCTAACAAATTATCCCATAGTAGATATTTCATCCACTCAATCTTGTCATGGGAAAAACTGAAGTTGCTTACATGAAACCATCAGTACAGAGGTTATAGCAAATGCATGGAGCACTTTAGCATTTTTTTAAAATGGAGAACTGTGGGGTTTTCTTTTTAATATACAATTTTTTAAAATATATTTATTTATTTATTTATGTTTGGCTGCGTTGGGTCCTTGTTGCTGCACACGGGCTTTCTTTTAGTTGCGGCAAGCAGGGGCTACTCTTTGTTGCAGTGTGTGAGCTTCTCATTGCGGTGGCTTCTCTTGTTGCGAGCACTGGCTCTAGGCACATGGGCTTCAGTAGTTATGGCACTCGGGCTCAGTAGTTGTGGCTTGTGGGCTCTAGAATGCAGGCTCCGTAGCTGTGGCATACGGGCTTAGTCGCTCCGAGGCATGTGGGATCTTCCCAGACCAGGGCTCAAACCCGTGTCCCCTGTACTGACAGGCGGATTCTTAACCACTGTGCCACCAGGAAGCCCAGAACTGTGTTATTGATTTCACAATGTCTGGGTCCTTGTGCTCTCTAATGCCAGCTTCAAGCAAACAACACAGCAGTGTGGATATAAAGGACTTAATATTTCTTTAAAAATACCAAATATTCTGTTAACAAATCTAAATCTGCCCCACCCCAAACTTAAAGGACCATAAAGTTGTTCTAATATCTAAAACAGCCAGTATTACAAATAGAATCCTCACATATTTAAGCTATGGTAGTAATAATTATAGGAAAGAAAGTGTATTGACCTTGGAGTGTTTCCCTAAATATTACTGCAACTCTTTTTTTTGCTCAGCCAAGGTGTCTTATAGAAACATGGTCATTCTGTCTTCACTCCATAAATAGAACTTTATTTTTTTCCTTTCATGTTTTGTTTTCCTTCCCTATTTGTGCTTTTTCTCCCATTCTTTTCTCAGTGAGAGATTCATTAATCCAACAGCAAGAAATACTCCAAAATGAATAGAGAAACCAGGTCAAATTTAAAAAGTGTTAATAGAGGAGATGAAGTAGAAATTTTTCTATATTCAGAAGTTAGAGTCACATTTGTAAAATAAAGCTGCTATAATAAGAATTGAAGAACATTAAAAAATTCATGTGAATACCAGTGCTAAAATAAAACAAACAAACAAACAAATGTAAGGGCTAGATAAGGAAATAAAAACACAAAATGAACAAATTAGTCATCTGGAAATTGAACCAAAGTATTTTTGCGTTTTGTGGTAATTGTCATAAGTTGACTTAAAATAGTCCCCAAATTAGAATTCATATAAGAAATAGTCTTCAATCAAATGTAATTGATAAACAGAATAGTTGCAAAAATATTAAACCAACTTAGGAAAAATTTAATCTTCTGAAATACTTTTGGATTAAGAAAAAAACAAAACTGAAGTTGCAGAATATTTAAAATGAAAGTATTTTGAAAATGCAGCTAATTAACACACATAGTGTAAGGCCTGAACAGGATTCAGGGGAAAATTATCTTTCAACATGCTCATTATAGAAGAAGAGACTAAAAATATGTGAACAAAACACTCAACAGCAACAATAAAAATCTAGAAAGAGAAAAATGAATGAAACCAAAAGAAGATATTGGATTAGTATGCAAAAACCAACAGCTTTATCACTCTTATGAAAGATAACATGAAGGTTAAAAAAATGAAAAAGGGAAACTTTCCAATAACAATATAAACCATAATACTCCAGAACTGTATGAAGAAAAATATAATTTCTTTACTGCTAGTCATAATTAAAGACCAGAATAAATGGAGATGACCATCAAGGTAAAATGAATTGATATTGTGAAGTTGTGGTGGACAGTGTGATGCACCATCCAGATTCTTCTTCGATGAAAGAGTTGTTCCCATAACTGCTAAGGGTGCTATTGACAGACAGTCTTAAGCTCTCCTCCCCTTTATAAATTGCCTCAGCTGAAGAGAGCCACCTTGCCCAGGGTCATAGCCCTTCCCTGGTCTTTCATTCCCAATGACTGATTGATGAGGGAATTGGGCTATTTCTGCCTAACATTGGAAATCTCTGACTGGCCGGGGGCCATTCTAACTCCAGAGCTCCCAGTGAGGTTGAGGCTGTTACTGGACCTGCAACATCTCATCTCCTCCTTCTGACAATTACTGTTTACTTTGTTCTCTTTTGAGAATATAGTGCGTACTCTCTTGGTCTCCAAGTCTCTTTTCCAGTGAACGTAGCCTATGACAGTTATAGTTATCCCTTCTTCCCCAATTCATTTAACAAATTTAACTTCCTCAATCTATGAGAGAAAGTAATTGCAATCAAATTCCAAAAGGATTGGTGTGTATGTGTGGCAGGGGGAAAGGGGTTACATGATAGGTTTAAGGTTTAAGATTTGTTTAGAAGGTTTGTATGTCAAACTTTGTTGCTATTATTATTATTATATTAAAATTATTGGCATGGAAATAAGGCGTAACACTTTGAAACAAATATAAAAAATTCTTAAAAATGACTGTGGCTGCTCAGATGCCACAAGCATAGAGTTAGACAAGTAAGTGAGTGAAAGAATCCAAAATCTTATCTATGTGTATTTGTGAATATACTATATGATGACTTTGAAGGGATGAGGAAAGATAGAATATAAAATAAAACTGTTGGGAAAAATTGCTCTGGGGGAGAAAACTTTGTGGATGCCTGTCTCAAATCATATCCCAAATGAAGTGCCAAGTGGATTAAAGACATAAGCATTTAAACAACTATAAAATATGGAAGAATATTTTCAATAATCTTCTCATGGAGAAAGCCTCCCTTAAAGAGATAGCAAAGTTAGAACTCCAAAGGACAAGGATTTAGATTTTAACTAATCAAATTTAAAATTTATGATTGGCAAAGCATATCATAACCACCACACATATTAAGAGATAAAGCACAGAATCAGAATATGTTTGCAAAACATATATATGGTAAATGATTGGAATCCTTAGGATAAAAAGCCCTCCAACAAGTCAGTCTACCAACATCGCTCCTTTCTTCCTTGTCTTTCATGGGAAGTGCACAGCATTTACGATGTTAATTTTAAGTTTATATGTTCAGTAAATTCACAATAGTAACTTATAATTTCTGTCCATTTTTCTATTTCCAAGTTGGGGTTTCTTGTCTTTATTGCTATTCTGATGATGTAACTCTCTGCTGCCTTTATTCTCTTCATGCTAAACCTTGGCATTTAGTCCACAGTCCTGCTGCTTCCCGTCATTATTTCCTCAAACAACAAAGTAGATTAGAGTAGTCCTCCTTTATCCCTGAGGGATACATTCCAAGACCCTGGGTGGATGCCTGAAACCACGAATACTATGAAACCTTACATATAATATGTTTTTCCCTGTACTAACTGGCAAGTAGCTTATACAGGATGGATACACTGGACAGAAGAATGACTCACCTCTGGGTGGGACAAAGCCAGACATTGCAAGATTTCATCACACTACTCTGAACAACATAGCAATTTAAAACCTACAAATTATTTATTTCTGGAACTTCAATTTAATATTTTCAGACTGCAGTTGACCACAAGTAACTGCAACTGCAGAAAGTAGAACTGCAGATGAGGAGGGACTAATATACTCCATTTAAAATTTTTTCCTGGAGGTTATAGAGATCTTTATTACCTACCATAAGTTGAATAATAGTATAAGTTGAGTAACTAGTACTACTCAACTACTTGTAGTTGAGTAACTGCTATAAATTGAATAACTACCTAATATCAGTTGAGTAGACAACTTATATTGAGGCTTAGGCATCTTACTTCCTTGTCCAGGCCCATCTTGTAGGCCTGGATACCCTATAGCAGAATCTGAAATACAACCTCATGTTTGGCCAGTAAATACTGAGTTATAAGTCTATTTTACCCAAGCCCAGATATCCTAACTTATCCAGGAGCTTCTTGAAGAGATTGCACTAGGGACCAGAGTTACTTTTCACAAGGCATTCCACATACTGACTGTCAAGAGAGCATTTGACATTCATCTAACAGATGCTGAAGGCTGCCTTTGGAGAAATTTGAGATTCCAGTATAGCTTGATGCTAATATGTGAGTTTTAGTAACACTTCTCCAGGTACAAATAGCCTTACAGTTATAAAAATTGAGGTGTCCAGAGACTGAGGCATTTTTATAGAAATGGCACGTTAGCTTTTACTTTCTGCAAGGGCATGCTCAACATGCCCTGGAACACACAATAAAAGTTACACAACTTTTTGAAATCACACCTTTATGTACATTATTGTGCTCTTTGTGTCTCTGTTGTACCTTAACCCCATTCCTGAAACTCTAGAATCAACTAAATTCTAGAATATAGTCTTTTAAAAAATTTTTATTGGAGTATAGTTGATTTACAGTTTTGTGATAGTTTCAGGTGTATAGCAAAGTGAATCAGTCGTATATATATATATATCCACTCTATTTTAGATTCTTTTCCCGTATAGGCCATTACAGGGTATTGAGTAGAGTTCCCTGTACTATATAGTAGGTCCTTATTAGTTATCTATTTTATATATAGTAGTGTGTATATGTCAATCCCAATCACCCAATTTATCCCTCCCCCGCCTTACCTCCTGGTAACCGTAAGTTCGTTTTCTACAGATGTAGAATATAGTCTTATAAAGTAACTGCCTGCAACACACATTCAACTATTCCATAATATTTTGGACAAGGGATTGCCTAAGAGTAGGGATTTAGCATTTAATGTGAACGCTGCTGACCTGACACTTATTATCCTTTGGCATGCCCCTGGCCCAATTTGAAGCCTGTGATTAATATCTGGACAGCTTCTGCTCCTGTTGTCATTGGTTTCTCCCTTGGCCTTCTTATCTAGCCTTTTTCTTTAAAAACAACACACCCTTATCATGATGTATAGTCTTTCTCTTTCTTAGTATAAATTATTAACGTACTATAAGAGTAAACTACTATTTTTATAAGAGTACGATATGTGGGGCTAGTACCATTTTAATAACTTTTTAGAATATTAGCTAATGTGTTTATTTAGTTTTAACTGATTTCTTATAATGTACTAAGACATTACCATATTTTAATCTTATAAAACCCTATGAAGTGTGTACTAGCCCTGTTTACATATCATGAAACTAATGACCAGAGCTTAAAAAATTTGGCCAGAGTTATGAATTTTTGAAATGTTAGAGCTTAGAGTTTATACCTAGGTCTTTCTGAATAGCAAGAACCAGAACACCATTCCCTGAAACTGACCATTAGTGCTACCTCCTTTATACTGTGGCAGTTATGACTATAGTCCATCCCAGGAGGCATCCTCTGATGAAAAATTCATGTTGTCTTGGGACCATCTAAGCCCAACTTCTCTTTCCTTCAGTGAAGTTCAGGTAGCCATGCTTCCATTCACTCTGACTTCATTTAGCTCCTCATTTTTTACAGTTAAGGATTTTAAGACTCTGAGGTCATAACAACATAATTACTCATCCCTAAATTATTTATAACCTTTATCTTAATAGCTTGAGTTACTTTATAATCTCCTTTTATTCTTGGTTAGAGCGTACAGTATCTTTCCTATGTCAAAAATATTGTAGTTCTCAAATTATAAATTGTTGTAGTTCTCACTGTTTTGACAAAGATTCTTTGCTTGACCAAACTTTAGTCAGGCTCCTCAACTTTCTCCTAGGCACATCTGTGCACTTCTTTGTAAAATCTAAAATTTTAGCAAGAGCCCTGCTAAGTTAGGTTAACCACCACCCCTCCCTCAATACCTGCTCACCCTTAATATCTAATCAGGTTCCTTATTCTCCACCATTCCCCAGGTGTAGTCTGAACACCCTGGTCAGCAAGAATCCTGTTAAGTCAGTTTAGCCAAACTCCCTCTTATCTTTGATGTTTCCTCTTAGTAATTTTCTATCCACTGGCCCCCACCCTGTGCTACGCCTATAAATTCCCATTAGCCTATGCTGTATTCAGAATTGAACCCAATGTCTCTCCCCCACTGTAAAATCCCTTTGTAGTGATCCCTATAACCTATTGCGATGGTCCTGAATAAAATCCACCTTACTGGGACTTCCCTGGTAGTCCAGTGTTTAGGACTCTGCGCTTCCACTGCAAGGGGCATGGGTTCATGGGTTCGATCCCTGATTGGGGAATTAAGATCCCACAAGCCACGCAGTGAGGCCAAAAGAAAAGAAAGAAAGAAAGAAAAAAGAGATCTATCTGCCTTACAATCTTCAACAAGTATCATTGAATTTTTTTTCTTTGACAGTTTAATGAAATCCAGGTATGGAGTATTGATAGTCATTTCTCCCTCTTCTTCTCTCTTCTTCTTCTTTGCCTTTTCATTGTCATTAATCCATTAAAAAAATACTTTCTTGACTAAGTAGGCTCAAAGATCTCTCACTCCAACTCTTTTTCTTGTTGCTTTTTGAGTATATGCTAACAATATATGTTCTACACTTTTCTTAGAATTAGTTCTTATTTTATTTTTCATGAATTTTCCTTTTGAAATATTTATGAAACACATATCTTTTACATTCAATTAAAGCACTGGTTATCTAATTTTCACTTTGGTAGTAGTTTGTACAGAAGGATCCACGTATATACTTTGAAGGACTTCAGAGTAGGTGAGAAACTAAGTAAATTGAAAAATGAAGTGTTTAACCAAAATTCTCACACTGCTTTGCTCTTAATCTTAGTAGAAGAAAGCAGAACATTGGTTTATTTCAGGAAAGCATACAACTGTTAGAATAGTTAGTAGGATAAATTTGAATAAATAATACATATAGAGAAGAGGATGTTGGCTCTCTCTTGTTTCAGTAGATTAACAAATTTCAGTATTTCAAAAAGTAGCAATATAAATTGGCTCCTCTGTAATATTGTATTTTCTTTATTCCTGTAGACTGTTCTTCCTCTTTGATTCTTGACATTAATCTCATTCAACTACTTTGCAGAATACTACAAAAAACTATTCTTATAGCTGTCTTAAAACTATTTTAGTACATTTGAAAAATGCTCTTATTTGCCTTAGTTATGACTTTGACATTTGATTTTATTTTTAATGTTGATAAAATTGAAATTTGTTTGTTTGTTTGTTTTGGCCACACCACAAAGCATAAGAGATCTCAGTTCCCTGACCAGGGATGAAGCCCTTCCCCCTGCAATGGAAGTGCAGAGTTGACCACTGGACCTCCAGGGAATTCCCTGAAGTATATTTAAATAAGAAATTTTCTAATTCTGGATATGTTAAACTGTAGCCACTTGTTCTCTCATAACAATGAATCTTTTACCTCTTTCTAAATAAGGTGGAAACAATGTGTTATTCTGTTCTTATCTTGTTCAACTGCTCTCAAATTACACTTTTACTGGTCAGTATGCACTTAAGTGAGTGTTTTATTCCCTTTATTTGTTTTTCTTTTTCTTCTGTCACAAGGAAAAGGAATCTTTTAAAATAAATTGTATAATTGTTGCATTTATATTAAGGACTGCATCAAAGAAGCGGAATTAGCACAAGTTGAGGACCAATTTAGTATGTGAGAATGATTGGTGTCAGGTTTCCCAATGGTAAGAACTTAGTGATTAATAAGAATTTAACAGATATTTTTGAATGAATAAATAAAATTAGTCTTCCCCTAGATGAGCTAAATGTCTTGTAAAAGATGAATTGCCAGACAGGCAGAGAGCAGAATCACCTGAGCCTTTGTCGTCTTCCTCCTCCACCCCCCTATCCTCTGTGCTGGAATGTGATCAAATGGATCTTCCTCTTTCCATTCACAGCCTTTTCACAAGTTGCAATAGTCTTATTTGTTGTTTTACTTATTTTGTGTCTGTCATCCCTACTGGGAGGTAATCTTCAGGTGAGCCAAGAGCCATGTCTACCTTGTTCAAATTTTTAGCCCAGTGAATGTGAAGAGGAAGCACTTAGTTAAAATGTGTTGATGGAATGAATTAGTTTCTGCATGAGTTCATTTTGATTCTACTAGAAAAAGAAAAGTGATTCTACACTGGAAAAATCTGTTTCTTGTCTGGTGCATATGTCTGATCTGTGCACCAAACTTGCCATAAACTCATGTTGGCCATCAACTTTGCAGTGTGTTTTCAATGACAATTACCCTCAACAAAACCAGAATATTTGTTTACAGACTAATTATTTAACTAAATATGTAGTGCTACTGGCATTTATAACTGCCATTCAGGTACAGCTGAAAACTAATTGCCCAAAACCATTTGGCACTCATATATTTTGTTTGGGAAATTTTATATGCAAGTCTGGATTCTTGTTAACACCCTCCCAGCAATTTAAGAATTCTTGAACTATGGGACCCTAAATTTTTCATCCTTTTTGAAATTTTGACAGGAGAATATATGATAAAGGGACATAGTCTTATTCTCATTGGAGTCAAAGAGAAGTATCTCCTACCATTGCCGAGGATAAGGTAGTGGAGAGACACAGTCTCATGATTTACTGGGGTTTCTCTAAAGATGGGAGATTGCTTCTGCTAACTGTGATGGCTGCTACTTGAGTAGAGTACCCAGCAGAAAATGCAAAAATGAGAATAATGGGTGTAAGATAGCATAGTCAGAGCGGAGGCTTCTTATTGTCCAAATAACAGTGCTTTATAAACTTATACAGGACACATCAGGTGGCTCTTGAAAGATTCCAGCCATAGAAACATGAAAGAAAGCTAACACCTGTCCTTGCCTAACTGTAATTCAGGAGAGTCTCTCTCGGCCTCTGCATCTCTCCACTTTCAGCATCACTGCCAAAGTTGAACTCATTATTCCTCACTGGGGCTTTCATAACTGCTTACCCTTTGGTCTACCTAATACTGCTTATCTTTTGGTCTTCTTGGCCCTGGTGTTTCCTTGTGTTAATCTTCTCCAATTTTAGTTACTTTTGAAAAGGTAATTTATACTCCCCAGTAGCTTAAAAAAGTAAATCAGGGCTTCCCTGGTGGCGCAGTGGTTGAGAGTCCACCTGCTGATGCAGGGAACATGGGTTCGTGCCCCGGTCTGGGAAGATCCCACATGCCACGGAGTGGCTAGGCCTGTGAGCCATGGCCGCTGAGCCTGTGCGTCCAGAGCCTGTGCTCCGCAATGGGAGAGGCCACACAGTGAGAGGCCCGCGTACCACAATAAAAAAAAAAAAAAAAGTAAATCAGACTTCCTTAGGCTGGCAAATGGGCCTCTTCCCAGTCTGGTGATCTTTACCTTTCTCCAGTTCATTGCCCTCTGTCATATCCCTTGTCTTCTCCGCTGTTAACATTATGCCATTCATACCTTTCTTACCCATTTACAAATGGTCTTTTTCTTAGACTGTCTTTTGCCATTCTATTTTTCTTTTCAGATTCACTTCCCCTCTCTATCTGACAAACTGCTTTTGAGTGCCATCTTAAGTGCCATTATCTACTGTGAGGCTTCTTTGACTCACACAGAGGTGGACACTAAATTTATACCTCTGTCATAGTAAGCATCACTTATATTGTAACTCATCTGTTTATATGCCAGTCTTCACCACTAGTCTGAGAACTCATGAGTCATTTTCACTTGCGACTACTTTATCTTTATAAACCTGGCATATTTGCTAAACCTCATCAAACTTTTGTTGAATGAAAAAATTATCTTGAGATGCCAGCCCAGCCCCTCAGCAACAACAACAACAACAAAGATAATTTCCTAGCTTTGTTGGAAGACTTTGTCTAGAAACAATAATCTAGAGTATTCAAACCATATTAAATAATAAATCACTGAAACAAAAATCTTACATCAAGCATAGGGAGAGTACAATCCTAGAAACAATACAGAAGGCTTGTAATAATTACCTACTGGTTTCGAAGTTTTATATCATATTAGGTAGAATTATACTTTTAAGAGTTTAGTGAATGTCCCAGTAAAGAAGTATGAACTCACCAAGGTTTTAATTTCCACAGACGTAACTGTTACTAATAGATTCTTCAAGAATTGGTGTCTGAGAAAATCTGAGTACATGGATTCAGAGTGAATGTGGATTAATTGGTTGCCCAAGAGAGATTATATAAATGAATAAATGCGGAGGGCTGAAATCAGAAAACTGAGTACTGACAACGTTTTTGGAATAATCAGAAGAAAGTCATTTGCTAAGCAAACTTATATCTGCTCGAGTGGATTGATGGACTGATACCCCCATCTAGCTATTCATTTACTTTTTAAAAACATTTATCTCCTACTATTTACCTGGTTGTGCTTGGAATGGTCTTACAGAAGCATAATTGTGCATGACATGCTAGCATCACATTTAAATTAAGGTATCATCATCATCATCATCATTTGAAACTTGCCTCGATCTACCCAGACCCAACACATGCTAACTACTTTTTCCTACTTGAGTTATACTGTTGGCTTAAGCCATTTCCTGACTGAGTTTAAAGCAAAACAACTAAGAGACTTGGAAAATTCTCAGGTTCCTATTCATATGTACAGAATTATTGGCTGATTATGCTCTAGGAATGATTCTGGAAAGTCTATAATTTCCCAATTTAAATTCTAATACTAAACTCTTATACTCCAAGGTATTAAATTGTTCTTTAACACATGTATTTCCTAGGATAAATATGAACATTCACACGTGATTTGTTATTCTAGAGCATTTTGATTTTGGTTAGTAAGTATAAGATCATATAAATATTAAATAATTTCTAAATTGAGGACTAGAAAAATCTTAAAATAAGTGTTTTTCTATGTAGTGATTCTATTCAATTAATGAAATTCTAGAATATGAACTCCTAAGAGGGTATTGATTAAGTTTTGCATGTTTATTTGGATATGTCAGAATCCAAAATTCAATTTAATTGTTTAAATAATAGTTAATAGGACATATTCTCTCATTTGGAGACATTTTAGGATCCCAGAAGATTTAAAATATTCAAAATCAGTGATAGTTTTGCATATTTATTTGACATAATTTCTATATAGTCAGGAAAATGAATCCATAATGACATACAAATCTATATGAAATATAAATACTATTATTTGTATATTATATCACATGAAGGGAAACAACATAACATAAATTATTACAGCACTATAGAGAGAAAACAGTTACAACAAGAGCCAATATATTTGTATCATATAAATAGAAAATGCAACCTTGTGGTAACTCTGCTAAAAGCAAGTGTTGTAGCAGTGTATGTACAATTCTGTTTAGTTCTGTTGCATTGTTACTTCTGAGGTACCTTGTTATTTTACATGCTACATGGTAGAATTGTGTGGCAGCAAAAGCACCATAATATGATGTGACAGAAAATACATAGGTAAAATTTATCTGCTTATGTGTCTCTGATGCTTACTTTCAGTTTAAGTCAGAGTTTTGAGTTATGAATAGAGTTGACAGTCGTAGGCAAGGGTAGGACTTCTAGCTTATAGGCTTCTGTACCTTTGGAACACTTTTTTAAAAAAAATAATTTTGCACACTGTTTTCTCTCTTTAATATTAATGTAAGTTTTCACATATGTATTTCCTAGTAAATCACATTTCCCTTTATACAAGATGGAATTTTTTGAACATAGTTGTAGGGTTATGTTGTTGATGCCTGGAAGTTCTATTTACTAGCCTCATATTTCTGTAGTGTTAAATCTGTGATTTTGTGATTAACCCCCAAAATCTGATACTGGGGCATCTTCGGATGGCCTGTGGTGCTGTGTCTTTCAAGAATGTCTAAGTGTAATTTTAGTGAAATGTGCGTTCAAGTGTTCTTTTTCTGTTTTTTTTTTAAGAGAGATGTTTTAAAGGGATTAAAACAAGGATTTTGCATTTTTGTATTAAAAATTATGTTTTATGAAAGAGGAAGAACATTTATTCTGTAGGATTTTTATTTGAACATAGTTATTTTAATAACTGAAATGATACAGATAATTTTTATCATTTCTATTAATACCTGGCTCTTTTTTATTTAGCAGCATCAGCAAAACATGAAGTAAATCCAGTGCTAATGAAATGGAAGTGATAATGATCCTATCTTAAAATAGGAACAATGTAGCCATGTAGTAAGGAGTAACAGTTCCTTTAGTATATGCCCTAGGGATACAATTCTGCTATGTCACATCCCTGCTAATCATAGACTCAGGGCTGTTAGAAACTAGATGAATGTGGGAGAACCTTTGTTCGATTAACTCTAGTAAAGGAAAACTCACTACTTCATGAGTTCTCAATTTCTCTTGAGATGTTGACAACTCCATTAACAGAATATAGCACTGAAATGTGTCAGATGCGCCTGAGTTAGAGATCTGCAAAATTAAGTTTGAACTCCAGCTAAAGAAATAATTTAAATTCAAGTTTTTGGGAGTCATCAGGTCTATTTATATCCTGTTGTACTAATACAAGTTAAATCAAATGTGTGTGTGTGTGTGTGTGTGTGTGTGTGTGTGTGTGTGTGTGTAGGTAAAAGATGTAAGAATAGAAACAAGAGATGATATCTTTCATACTGAGAGAAGGAATGAATAGCACATTGCACTTCACCGCTCTGCCCTAATCTATAACTTAAGATTGATTGAGTAACCTCAATATTACATGTTCCATCTATTATGAGACAGGCATGCTCTGAAGTCTTTAGGTTCTGCATCAACTAAGCTTTCCTGTCTGTGCCTTCATAAAACCAGATGGAGAATATTACCTGCTAATTTATGATTTCAATAAGAAAATTTAAAAATAATCTCTCCTAGGTATGATGACAGATTATCGGTGCATTACTGTAGATAAGAAGGCCAACTTTGTAACAGACTACTGAATTGTAAAAATAAATAAAATATAGTGATTTATTGAAAATATTTCCTCATAATTTCATTAATTCTGTATTTTTTGTTCTGCTTTAGGTCATTGGTCTCTGAGCTAGATAGATGACAATCACTTTAGATAAAACCTAATTAGATTGACTTCAATTTTCTCATGATCACAAGTAATAAGTTAAACACAAACATATTATAATACATATTTTTGAATGGAAAAATCTGTGAGTATTTCTAAGCCTATTGAAAGTGAGTCGTAGGTAAAAAAAAAAATTTTTTTTTTTTGCCCTGGGTCTGAAAATTCATAGGGACACCAATAGTTCTATAAGGAAGAGTACTTACCACCCACCTCAACACTGCTTTTTATTTATCCCTTCTTTTAGTATTTATTGCAGGCTAATTATGTGCCTGGCTCTTACTTAGGTACCTTCTGAGATACCCAGTTATTTCACTCAAGGATCTAAAAATATAGAAAAACAGGGATTACTTGAACACAAAGAGTTATATAATAGCAATATGTGATAACTGCCATATATAAAACATACATGTCCTATGCATATAAAATCTTGTAAATGTGTAAATACATTGTAATAAATGTTTTAATATTCATAATGTTAAAATGCTATATATCTTTAAACTGTGAAGTCATGTAGCACCTCACTTCCCTCTTCTGCAAAAAGGGATGGTAAAAATAAGACCTAACTGGGCTTCCCTGGTGGCGCAGTGGTTGAGAGTCCGCCTGCCGATGCAGGGGACACGGGTTCGTGCCCCGGTCTGGGAAGATCCCACATGCCGCGGAGCGGCTGGGCCCGTGAGCCATGGCCGCTGAGCCTGCGTGTCCGGAGCCTGTGCTCCGCAACGGGAGCGGCCACAACAGTGAGAGGCCCGCGTACCGCAAAAAAAAAAAAAAAAAAAAAAAAAAAAGACCTAACTCATAGAATTATCTTGAGATTAAAATGAGATAATAAAAGTTCATATCACAGTACTTGTTCAAAAAACATCAATTATCATTAAAGATATCTGTTAGTTTCTATGAATATTTTCTAAATGTAGTTCTTATTTCTATGTTTTCTACAGATTTTAATTAAAATTGTAAGTAACATTTTTGTATATTAATCCCACATTTTCAATTTCCTTCCGCCATTCCTTTAGGCAGAATTCTATACCTTGAATATATACACCAAAAATATCCTTATTTTCTTTATTGGCATGAAAGAGAGTGAAGAATATAGGTTAAAAAGGAAATGATTTTTTTAAATAATCCATGTCCCCAGGAAGGCAGTATTTTGCAATAAAAAACAATGTTCACTGGATATTAGAAAACAAACTTTTATTAACTAGGAGAGTAGTCTTGGGTAAGTCACTTCATTATAAGCCTTACTTCTTCTGTAAAAATAAGAGGCAAATGACTTAGATGATCTATAAGTGATATGATTCTAAGAATCCCACAATGTAAATGTAATGGGCAAATATATTACAAAAAAACTTAAGTAAAATTTGCCTGGCAAACTAAACAAGCATATTTAAATTATAGAAGCAAATGAGTTTATGCTTTACTTTAAAAAAAAGCTTTACTTAAAAAAATAAATGTAACTAAGAATGGTCTTCTTTCCAAAAATGAATGCATGCATTCTGCAGATGAATTATAAGTTTTTAAAGCTCTTGTATCTCATCTACCATGGATTCAAAGCCATGTTCTGGTTCTCTTTAGAGAACACAGTATTTTGGGATTTATCTCAGCTAATAAATGCAAGACCCTGTGGCAAAAACTCAACACAGATGCTTAGATGGTTGCTGATCTCGTGATATCTGCAGAATTTCACTAACCCGGGTTTAGCTACTAATAAATGAATGCTTGAGTAGTTTAATACACAGGGGCTGAAAGCAAGTAGAGGAGATGGCCCCAACAGATGTCAGGAATGATAAATGCTAAAAACCTAGAAATGTAGTTGTTGATGGCCTGAGATAGTGTTCCAGCACAGTGAGTCCCAGAAACTGACAGCCAGATATCAAAGTGAGAAAGATCACTTTTAGATTTTTATGTAACTAGGGGGAAAAAAGCCTTTGCACAGGAACTACAGATGTATATAAGCAGTATGTTATGAGAAAGTCATTTTCAAAGGCTATAGGGATTTGTGATTTTGTGATAACTATTAATGCACTTTTGTGATAGATGACCCTAGCTGAACCTCGCCCTGAAATCAAGAGTTATAAATTTGTTAACATTTTCAGTTTAACTTCTTTGTGTTAACATAATTTTTCTCACTAAATCTCCTTTGTGGATGCTTGTTTGTAAGAGCTTGGAGGACAGAGACCAATACTCTATTCTTTCTATATTTTCATAGCCTAGGAAATGCCTAGCAATGTAATTAGTACATGATGAGCTCACACTCATAAAGCGTTATATTTAAAAATGCTCTCAAATATATTTATATACCTTTTTCTTATAACAGTCTCATAGTGAAAACAAAACAGATATTATTCATGTTTTATAGAGGGAAAATACATGGAAGTTCACAGATTTTAAATGACTTGATTGAGGTCAACAGCTTCTAAATGATATAAGTAGTATTTAAGTTCCATTCTCTTCTTTTTAAACTTAAACCTTCGGTCATCTTATCACCCTGATTTTCCCCATTTCATCGTGTGTGCTAACTTATATTCAGAAACCCTAAATGGTTTCCTCTGTGTGATATAACTAACAAGGAGGTGAGGCTATGACTACCTAAAAGTTTATCATATTATTATGGGGTTGGTAGAAAGGCTATACTGAACATCAAAGGTATATCATTCTACTGGACACTTTAAATGGGAATACAGTTTGTCTCTGGAGAGCCTGTCTAAAGAGATTTCTGGCTTAATTTATGTCAGTTTCTTTGGACATTAAAAAAAAAAGCAATTGTAGAAGGGAATATTAGGGAAGGAGTTGAGGGAAATTAAGTGTGACGAAGTCTCGACAGCATGAGAAGAAAGGCTCTTTCAGTAAAAATAGCAAAGAAATAATAATTGTATTCACTGGACTAAGAAATAAACTAGCTTCTGAAAGACAGGAAACAAGTTACTTCTTTCTCCTGGATAGGTGTCCTGTCCTCATTTGTGAAATGGGTATAGCAATGTGAAATTTCTTCTTGTACTAATTGGAAAGGTTGACTTGGTTTTGGATATATTTAACTTTTCACATATTGACTCCTTATAGTTTAAATAAGACTAAGGTTAGCCATTTGTTTATTTTTTTATTGTACCTATATATATAATTATATATATATATAAATAATTAGTTTTATATATATGTATAACTAATTCCTCTTGGATGGTGGGTACCACAAGCTATATTCTCTAGGAGTATCACTCTATTCTAGCAAACTTCCACAAGTTTGCTTTTGGGCCCAGAGGGTGAGTCAGAATTGTTCGGACACTCCTGAATTTACTTATATACTTAGTTCTCTCATTAAAGAGCAAATCTCTGTAATAACTCTCGGTAAGTAGTTTAGTATTGAGGCATAAAGTCTGGAACGATCTACAAAACCCAGAGTTATGGGCATGTCATTTTTAGCTCTAATGATATGCAATATTATGAAAGATATCACAGTTTGTCTTCAACACCTTTCCTTTTGATAAATCTTCCTTTTACTTTTGTACTCCTTCCTAGGCTTTTCCTACCTCTCTGGAATTCTGGAGTACTGTCTATGCCTGAATGTCCTTGGTTCTTTTTGTTCTTTCTCTATCAGAGTTATTACAATGTTAGGACTGTAAATGATACCCTAATTATGAAATTCTTATGAAAATATTAACTTTATGTTCCCTATCCAAACCTAACTGATGTCTCTCTTCCATTGTAAACTCACAATTAATAAAAGTATTGGTGAAATAATTCATGCTAAGATCTTTATAGCTATTCCTAAGTGAATGTGTAACCTATAAGGCAGTACTTACACCTAAGTAGGGTATTGTTGCCAAACCCCAACTAATAGTAAGATTTCATATATTAACACATATTGTGCATTGTAGGGGGTACTTCCATATATTAGCATATATTCCAAGCATCTCTCAAGCACACTGTCTTGGGTAATCACCTACTCCACCCTCCCTATAAAGCCAACCCTTCCCCCAGCCCCAAAATGTCCATTAGAGAGCTCAGCTGCTGCCGGACTATCAGGCATGTAGCCAGTTGGCTTAAGCCTGCAGGATTCAGTGCCAGAATGTCACAGGATCCTCTCAAAGTTGTTTGGTAAAGTGTACACTAAGATTACCTACAATATCTACTTTCTTTTCCTTACAGAAATGTGTCATGAGAATAAATGAGATAATTTAGGAGAAGCACTTTGAGATCCTAGGAAGAAAATGCATGCTATTTATTCAGGTTATTGTCATTTTTAGTATTATTAATAAATACTACCTTGAAGGTGCCCTGAAGCTAAGGTCTGACACTTTACTATAGTTGTATTTGAATATAAAGCTTCTGCACAATTGGCTGCAGTTTGCTTCCATACTACCAAGATGTGGTGGGTCTTTCATTTTATTGAATTCCAAGTTGTGGAATAGCTTTACTTTCTAAGTCTGTTTGTAATGTAAACAATTTGCTTTGTAAATAAACGGCATCTTTCCTAGCTGACATGTTGTAATTTCCAATAGAAATGTAAGCTAAATTGATGAATCCGTTAGAAGGTATATTGTTAGGTGATGATCATTTGTTTTCAAGGGATGAATACTACATGAATGCCTAGTTTCCTTTTATTTTTGTTTTCGTACTGTGCAAAACAATGGAGAAAACTCAACTAGCCAAAGGGGGAAAAATAGGCCATTAGGACCTTGTGAATTGGAGAAAAAAAGAAAGACTTGCTATGGAAAAGATTGTATTAATTTAAAAGCAATCTTTTCTTTTTTGTGCAAGTGTAGAAGGCAGATCCTTTTCTGTTCTGAGACATCTCTACATTCCTGTTTTCTCAGATTAACTCTCCTACTTTCCCAACTGCCTAAGCCCTACAGAGAACACTAGTCAAGGCTGCTCAACATCAGAGCATAAATGCAGGCTCTAAACAGCGGGAGGTCTGAGAATTACTTTAGCCTCATGACAGGCCAAATTTTTTTCCCGTTAATCATCTCCTTCTTTATTCTCATTGTATCATTTGTATCTGACAGGGAACAGCCTGCCTTCCAGAGCAAGAATGTCCTTATTTATCCCTGAACCAGACCCTCCCAGAAGCAAAGTTTCCTCTTCAAGAACAAGTTAAGGATTCTATGTCCCATTTGATGTTTCTGGATTAACAAAAGATAGAAAATTTTCCTCCATTCTCAATTTTTTTTTTCCTGCAAAGAAATAGACTTGAGTCCCACAAAGCGTCACAACGTGTTCCTTATTTGAAATGTTAATGCATTACAAAAAGAATTATGACCCATAAAATAATGTCTGCGATAAAATTCATACAATGGAACAAAACATAATAAAAGTGCTGATATAATCCTTATACAGGCATAAATCTCTTTGAATTCAAATGCATATGTCAAATGATAACTCCCTCAAATATTAGAAAATGATATGCATGATCTTTATGAATAGTTATAATGGGACTACCAATTTCATGTCTGTATACTAATAGCACTATCAATATAATGTGCTCATATTATTAGAGTTAGAAATGCTAATTCAAATTTACATTACTTTACCAGAAAAATGTAAAAATGGATGCCAAATTCTGTTTTAAGAAAATGAACCCAAGGCCAGAGACATTTGTAGTTTATATTCCCAAATAGTTGGCAAAAAAAATAAAGAAAGAATGTATATATTTTGTTACAGAGATGAGTACTTCAAAATTGTGTGGGTAATTTATTATTATAACCAATGGAATTTTATTTCCCTTTAGGCTTGAGATAATTTTTGGCAGGAAATTACTCACCTAGGAAACCATCAATTCTCTTAGACCACTAGAATCTCTTATAGTGCAAGGCTCCTCAAACTTTGACACATTTTTTGATTCCTTCTAAATCGCTGATTGTGGGTAGATGCTCACAGTAATGTTTCTGAATTTGAGATAAGGTGGGGAGGAAGGGTAAGGTGAGGATCACCTATATTTTCCTGTTAGAAGTGACTACAATCTGCAAGAAGGAGTTTGAGGGTAATCTTTCTCCAAGCCTCCTTTATAGTATGAATAGCTCTATGTTGGGAGCAGAGGTTGTAGTAGCTACTGACCTATGCTCAAAATTTACAAATTCTTAAGATTCACTGTTGAAGGATCTTTAACTTAGTATATTTATGTTTCAAATAGTGGATCCATGGATATTGAGACAGAAACACATAGAGACATGTGTATGCATATAAATCCTACATATTTGAATATTTGTAATTATATAGCAATATTTCATCTATAAATGGACTTTGACCCAAGTACAGTAAAAAATATTTTTAAGTAAGAAGCATGTATTGAAATAAGTGTTTTATGATTATAGGGCCACTTTAATGATAGTGTGGGCTTCACTCTTCAAAAATCTAGGGAGTTGCCTTTACATCTTTATCAATATGAATGATAACTCTAGTGTATATAGTCTTTGGAACTAACGAAATTTTCTCTCCCACCATGTGGGGCCCAGGGTTCTTGTAGATAAAAGAAAGAATTAAAGAAATGGTAAAAATCGTTATTTCCACCATTTCATTTAAAAAAATTAGTTAAAAGTTCATTGCTATAAATTAAAACAAGTAGAAAGCAACTAAATGTTGAGTAAATTCAAGAGAATAAAATTTAAGTGAGAACTTGAGTAAAAGATGGTGTCCTTGAGAAGATAGTGCATCATCCTGGCCAGGAAGGAAATCTAGATATAAATTGGTAAGGTGTATCCCAGAAATAAAGAACATTAAGAAAGGGACAATTTAAGAAAGAAACATTATGTGCAGAGGGGATAGTGAAAATACTGGATTGACTGTAACTGTGTGGGCGTATTGGAGAGTAACTGCTTATTCATCCTTGATAGGATAGGTTAAATTAGATCAGGCAAGTCTTGAAAGCTAGACAGAAAAGTCTGCACTTGATGCAGTGGGCAATAGAACAACTGCAGATTATTAAATAGGAAATAATAGCAGTGGTTTTGGCAGATAGAACCAGTGATAAGAATAGAAACTTTTGAGATAGAAGATTCTGGAAAGGCAACCAGATTTCATGTATTGAAAAGATAATAAATGGGTTGATGGTGTGAGGAAATAATGGGCATATATCATGTCCGGAAGGGTTTTGTCACTGCTAGAAAACCAGTGAACGGTGAAAGAGAAAGAAAATTAAAAGCTTTTCTTTCCTGTTTGATTTGTTTAAAATTGAAGGACTCTTTAATGTGCTTATAGTAAGAATGAAAGGAGACCTTGAAGAAAGCCTGATGGAAATGTTAAAGAGGGAATGGGAAGAACTGGGGACTGGATTTCCCGAGACTATAGGAATTGATGAGTTTAGAATACTGATGGAAAGAAAAGAGAACTGAGTAAAAATGAAAAAAAATAAAGTTAGGAACAGTGCTCTCTAAGAGTCTATTAAGTAGAAATTTCTAGTTATAATGATTACTGATTTTAAAATAACTCAGAGCACTAAAATATCTTGAATTGCTTTCTAAATCTTTAGTTATTAAGTTGCACTCAAATTAGATTAAGTGGATACTGATGTATGCTAATTCTATGAAAATAGGCAAGTCACGTATACATACATGAAAACTGTATAGCAACCAGAATATATGAAAATTGAAAACCCTTTTTTATAAGAATGAATAATAGAGTTTATTTATCATTGCTCATGCCAAATAAGCATTAGAAATTACATAATTTATTAATATAATTCTGAAATGTTTTCTCAAATTTTCTTTGTTGTAAAAGCAATCTTTGAAACTTTAACTTTTAAAAATATTTTATCCTACATACTTGGGGGAAAATCTTATTCTTTTGTAATAAACTTCAAAATTAAAAATAAAAGGGACTTCCCTGGTGGTCCAGTGGTTAAGAAGCCACCTTCCAACCCACAGGGGACACGAGCTAAATCTCTGGTCAGGGAAATAAGATCCCACATGCTGTGGGGCAACTAAACCCTCGCGCCACAACTAGAGAAGCCCGTGTGCCACAACGAAGAGCCGCATGCAGCAACAAAAGATCCCGCATGCCACAGTGAAGATCCCATGTGCTGCAACTAAGGCCTGGTGCAGCCAAATAAAAGAAACAAACAACAACAACAAAAAACAAAATTAAAAAAAAAGTCCCTACTTGATGGGCCTGAAAAGAAAATTCAGAATGCCATTGGCTTGTACTCTCTGTTTGAGTTCCATCATAATGTATGCTATCAGAGCCATGTTATTATTAATGTAAATAACCAAATTTATTTTCTTAGGAATAGAACTAATGTAAGGTCAGAGTCAGACTATTATCAGGTTTATTTCTTATATGAAATTACTTTAAGGGAGACAATCACTTGTGAACTGAATAGGAATGCTTCTCTAAAACCTGCTTTCTATAAGAAAAATGTGATATATTCAATTCAACTATTTGTAATATACAAACATAATTTATCTTAATAGTTGAGAGGCTTTTGTTTAATTAGATGAGCTTTGTTTTTACGTATAAACAGGATTCTAATTAATGAATTGCTGACATTCCACTTTTACACTTATTTTTCATGACTTGTTTTTGATTTTTATGTAAACAAAAATTAGATAGTAGGCAGATTTAGGAGGGTTGATAATGACCATTTCAGTATGAGGACAACTATAACATCTATCACTTTGTGAGTCCTACTTTATGCCAGGCATCATGGTAAGTTCTTTATATACAGTATTTGATTTTTTCAAAACTTAGGAGTATGTAATATTTTACTCATTTAAATTGAGAAAAATAACTTTGGAAGGTTTAATAAATGCTTACACAGTTACTAAACGTCAGAGCCAGTTTTAAATCCAAGTGTGAATGATTTTCGTAATCATGAGTTTAACCACTTTTTTGTACTACCTTTTGATATCTAGTTCAGAATGAGGAAATGAATTGCCTGACATGATACTATAAGTGGTCAGCTGGTGTTTGTAACCTGGGAGAAAACAAAACACACAAGAATGTAAAAACTGTATAGAAGCATGAAAATTTAAAGCTGCGAAAAATGTTTGAGTTCATATGGTCCAAACCCTCTGAGAAAACTCAGACTTAAAATAGCCAAATGGCAATACAGACAAGTCACATCAAACAGCATTTATCAGCTGCTTTTATCATCTAACTCTGTGCCTAAAATATCATGAGACCAGTCTCTTATTGCTTTAAAGAGCTAATGGAGGGGCTTCCCTGGTGGCGCAGTGGTTGAGAGTCCGCCTGCCGATGCAGGGGACACGGGTTCGTGCCCTGGTCCGGGAAGATACCACATGCCGCGGAGCGGCTGGGCCCCTGAGCCATGGCCGCTGAGCCTGCGCGTCCGGAGCCTGTGCTCCGCAACGGGAGAGGCCACAACAGTGAGAGGCCCGCGTACCGCAAAAAAGAGCTAATGGAGGAGGGGAGATTATGTTAGGGAACACAGAGCTAGAGTATCGAGAATCTAGTCACCAAGTCCTTCTCTGCAGTTTTTCAAAGAAAAAAACAGCTGTTGTGGTAAAAATTAGGCAAAATCTAATTTCAAATTTAGAAAAAACTTACTGAGCATCTTCAATGCACCCAACACTGTATTAGATACTTCCGCATTTATTATCTCATTTAATCCTCACAGCCACATTTGGAACTATTAACATATACAGTTATATAGGGTTAACATTAAACCTTGTTGACAAGCATATTAATTTTAGAATTATCTACTGATTCCACATTCACAGTTAGAAATTAATTATTAAATCTTAATGGCAGTCTGGTGTGAATAGTTGTGCTTTGGCAAATAGAATTGTCTTTAGTTAAATATGGCTTCATATATCTAAGTATTTCTTAAGCCATAGGGTGTGTTTATATTACTATACAAGATATATACCCCACCACATCATACTCTAATTTATGGTTGATTTATGGGAGCTTCAAGGACAATTTTGATTACACATGATTTTTCCATGACTTTATAACTTACTCTCCAACTTAACTATATACTGTTATTAGAAAAAAATATTGAATAAATGTACACATGAACCAGAACCAAAGTTTCTAGATCATTGTTGCTGCCATTGCAGTCCTCAGAAACCTGCATCATAATTACCTGAGCTGTTACGGAAATGCAGATTCCTGGGTCCACCCCCGATCAATTGAATCAGAATTTCTGAGGGCTTGAGCCATGTATGTGCATTTTTAACAAACCTGTGTGTGGTTTCTATGCACACTAAAGTTTAAAAACCTTGTTCTATATTCTCAATCCAAAACCTTCCCACACTGCCACCAAAGGGTTAAGTCAGCAGCTGTATAAGGTTTTTTCTTTTTATTTCTGCATTAATATAATGTGGGAGATCCCATCTGGTGTGAATCAGGAAGGAACTTGTCTTGAGAGGAAAAATTCTCATTGTGGGGAACAATTATTTTCTCATTTTTTTGAAATGTGTATATATCTACATATTTGTGCATGTGTTTGTGTGTGTCAAATAGAGAGAAAAAGTGCTTCCCTCATTCTCACATGAAGAAAACCTTTGCACAAATTAGGTAAATAACTTCAAGAAGAGATGCCACGTTTGTCTGCATTTTGTACTTATTTTTGCTTCCTCTATCTACACAATCCATCTTAGTGGATAATGGATGTCCTGTCTTCTTTTGTAATACAGTCTTTGAACTGCAGTCATGGAAATTGTCTTAAAAAGTCCTCTTGTCCTTCCCTTGACCTCAAAGCCTCAAATATTTAAAATTCTATTTTTAAAAATTTTCCACAGTTAAATGTTCTGATATCCCTTGGGAACCAATTTAGTGTTGAACAGTCTCTTCCATTATCAAAAGCTTCTTTCTTTCTTTCCTTGTTTTGCTATTAAAATTCATTTTTGCCTGTTATGTTTTCAACAAAAACAAAAGAGCTGGTCACCACAATCTGTGGAATAGCTCTTCATTGAAGACTATTAATAATGACCTTTCTATCAGCTCTTTAAATAATATAAGTCCTTTTTACCTTTCTTGGAGTTCTCATTTTCTAACCCTTTAATTATTTTTCTTCCTCTATCCTGAACTCTCTTCACTCTTCTCAAGTTCCGAGGTGTGAAAATATACACAGGAAGATCTTACCGTTGCTGAATATGATAGGATTACCTGGCTGCTCGTATTTACTCTACTCCTATTTATGCATCCCGTAGAACTCTGAGAGGCGCAGATTAGATGTAAATGGGTGTCCCATGATGTTCATGGTCTTGAATAATTTCATAACACTTTTCGTAAAGATATGGTTGTTATTCTCAGGAACCTGGGCAGTTTGTATCATAGATAATTGCTTTCTGGCTATTTATAGCATTTTAAGTTTCAGTTAGATGAATTATTCTTCACTTCCACACGCAAAGCCATTATTATAAAAAGTTGTTTGAGCAGAACACAACAACTCTGCATTTTAACAGAGGGAGAAAAGACCACTTTATATCCAGCCTGTAAAGAGCCTACCATTCCTTAGGGGGTATGAAATGATACAGAGTCCTGCTTTCCCAACCTAATGCACACAGTCCAACATGCTCTTTATATTTTCTTTTATATTATTATCTTGCTTAGCTATTCTAAATCCTAACAAGAAAATCTACCTTGACAGTAGCATTTATTTACTAATTCTAGTGAAATTTTAAGTAAAAAATGTTTAAACTAGAACAGGAAATTGACAAAGCTGTTAATCAGATTTACACTTGTTTCATCAATTTAAATAAAAATGCAGAGGACTTACTTTTGGTTTTGCTTGTTGTTTGTTGTCTTGTTCCATATTGGAAATGGCCAATAAAATTATATATTCATTGTTCTATAAAAATATATTGAATACTTATTATGTCAATGCATGCAATCAGTTTAACTGCTGTCAGAGAAAGTCTAAAGCAGATTAGCACAGTCTGGGTTTCCAAGGGTTCTCTTTCTTATTTTCTATTGAAATAGATTTTTTTTGCATTTTGTTTATTTATTTATTTTTAAATGTCTTCTATGTTATCTCATTTATTGAAATTCCAAGGCTTTTCTTTTTGCATTCTCTCCCACCCAACTCTGAAATTCCAGGTCTTTGTTTTAACTTACTTGGCTCTGCATGCAGTCCAGAGACTCTTGGATGTAGCCAGTTTTTGTTGTACAGAAGGATGATATCACTAGCACATCCTTATCTCATTTCTCAGCTCTTTACCCTCCTTTCTACCCACCTACATTCTTACTCTCAAATGGGCTTATGAGGACTTAGGGAAGTTTTACAAAGACATTGAATGTTTGAGATGTATCTTCAAAACACAAATGTCATCTTGCCATACCCTACCTTTAATAGAAACTATTGCTTGTAGGATAAAATCTATACTCTTTTCTATGCACTTGATAATTTGACACCATGTTACATCAAAATATCCCCCTTTTTAGTTTCTCTGCTTTCTTCCACACACACCCCCCAACTGCTATTTTCCAGGTTATGCCTGTTGTCCACCTTTCACTCTGAAAGGTATGAATGAAAAGTTATGTAATCATCCCTCTATTAAGATGCAGCTCATACATTTAATGCATTTGTGAAACTTCTCTAAGTTTCCATTAGCAGAACATTGTTTCCTTCTTTATGTTCCTATGGAAGTTAAAAAAATGCCTGCTATAACATTTAACAATTAAAGAATGTGGTTTTAGATGCCAGGACTATATAATCATTCATTCATTCATTCAATAAATATTTTATTAAGACATACTTGAAGTCAAGTACTGTTGTGTGATACAGTTAATGCTGATGAAGAAAACTAACAAGGACCATGTTTTCATGTTGCTTTTATCCTTCCTTCCTTCCTTCCTCCCTCCCTCCCTTTCTCCCTCTCTCTTTCTCTCTATCTCTCTTTCTCTCTTTCTTTCTTTCTTTCTTTCAGAGGAGCCTGCAGATAAGTCAACAAATAAATTCATTTCAAGTTGTCATAGAAAATAAAATAGAATAATGTAATAAAAGTAGAGTTCAGATTTGGTCTCAGTTAAAGAAACTGTTCAGGAAGAGCATATCTGAGGATGTGATCCTTAAGCTGGAAAACTGAATGATGAGACTGACACTGCGAGAAGATCTGGGAGAAGGGAGTTCTAGACAGAGGAGAGGCCCAGAACAACGGGAATGAGCTTGGTGGTTTGAAGAATTGAGAGAAGGCCTGTTGTGACTAGAATATGTACAGAAAGGTGGAGGAGCATAGTCAGAGATAGCATGGGAGAGATAGTCAAGAACTATGCTATTAATAGAGGTTCTTCAGTAAATGTTTTTTCTTTAATGAATAGTAATTGTAATTGATATTATAATAATTTAATGTTTTAATGGTATAATGAAGGGCAGTGGATGAAAAGGAAATGGATTAATAGATTTAGGTCCATAATCTTTAAATTTTTCAACCCAATAATGGCCAAAGCACTATCATAAGTCTGTAGTATAGTGTAGGATCCACATCACAGGCAATGTACTTTATACAGCATAAATATAAAAAATGTGTCTGAAACTTTCAAAGAGTTTTACTGTAGACAGTCATACACACTCAATTTTTGTGATTCTAAAATAATTTGTAAAGGAGAGACTAAAATGAATTTTGATGTCACAGGAAGAGATGCATTAAAGATGAGGAAACAAACTGGGTAATTTGTGAATATAAATCTATGGATATATTCAAAATGCATTAGACTATAGTCTCTTAAAGTATATAGGAACTATTTTTTTTATCAGTCTTTGTTTACACAAATGTTTAATTAAATAAAAATATATATCCCAAATTATATTTTAAAAGTTCAATTTTGTTTCCTTAAGCAACTAAGATAGTTTTTAAAAACCTCAAAGATTGAAGTATAACTTTTTGTTCATTAGTCTCTTCATAGCAATTTTAAATAATTTTACATTTTTAAAATAAAATGTGTTTGGATCAACTCCAAAATAATTTTGCATATTAAATTATTTTTCTTTTATAGAAATAATAATTGAGAGTGGCTTAGCATAATTAACAAGCAAAAAACTTACAAAATAATATTCTAAAGACAAAGAAAAATTCAACATTACAGAATTGTCTTCTCTCATGAAATATCAGGCAGATGGTAGAGATCATTGTGGTTCTTGATGAGTGGGAAGTAAGAACATCTCCACATTGTGCCATGGACAAGTGTCAGCAAACAAGTACATTTTTAGTGTAAAATTTAATGGAACCCAATATTCCACTTTTATAGTAAAGTGTCTGTGCTCAAATAATCCTTATTTTGAGATTCTCTAATGATGCCTGATCCATATCTTAGGCCGGGAATTCCCTGTAATATTTCATTAGGTTTGTCAACCAGATTTATTCATAAATGAGAATAAATGAACATGTCAGCATAAGTTATTGTGGTAATTTGTGAAACTGTTAATGAGATATATTCTGAACTCATAAAAGGAAAGAGCTATGTCATTAAATTACTGCACAATAATTTTATTTTGATACAGTAAGTGAGCTGATATTTTATCAAAAATGACACCCTGATGCATCAGTGAACTGAAGATGAACAATTAAATGTTCCAATGAAGGAGGTCTGATGTTATTTAGATGTAGTTAAGATGGAATGTGGAGTTAAAAAAAAAAGGGTTATTATTTTGAATTAATTAGATATGTTTTTTAACTTTTTAGAATGTAATTAGGAAACAATAATACGAATTGCCCTATTAAAAAAAAGATACACTCAAACATTTTACAGTGTAACAAGTATGTGGTGTTCTTGAATGTAGACACAAACATTAAGTGTTTACAGGATGCTTAAGGGATAAACAAGTCTTACTGTGAGCCTATAGGGACAATCAGATAATCATGGGTGTTAAATTTGGGTTCTGCTGTGCTATAAGGAAAGAAGGAAAAGGACATGGACACAAGAGAAAGAAGAATATGTGTGTTTATCTCAATTTGAGCAGTATTTAAAAATAAACTGTATAAGTACTCTAGCAAGAAAGGGAGGGTGGTGATGTTAGTAGATAGCACAGGACATTCTATCAGAAGGAGGGAAAAATTGAGCATTGGAATGGAAGACATCTCTCCCTGGATGGAGAAGAGGGAGCACCTGTAGTTTACTAGACGCTGACATTGGAGCTACAGGGTTTGTGAAGAAACCAGTTCATTCAGTGTGTTCTTCAACCTTTTATTGTCATCACTATGGTATCCAGGGAACCTGTACAATTTTTGTGATGCCTCTGGGAATATTAGAAACCAACTCTTCAAGGTTTGAACATCTCAAAGGCAATACACAATATGTTTATAACCTCTGCATATAAGGACCTAAGAGTAAAAAGAGGAAAACATACATATAGATAGACCTTCATAGTACATCATTATGAGTATAGCTCATCAATACTCTTTTTTTTTCCTTAAACTATGTTTTCATTTTGTCTCCTTTAATGTTCCTGGGTAGATGAACACCTTTCTAAAATTCCTCCTACCTGTGGCTTTTATTTAACTCAATAAGAATATCATTCCTGGCTCTCTTCCTCAAATAAAAGCTAAGTCAGACTTACAAGGTTTGGAGTGGACTAATCTTAAACCTGAGTGTTAGATGTAATCACTGATTTCATAAGAAAATATTTACTGGGTGCTTGTTGGCTAGATGGCTGTAAGTAAGAAGCTGGGGATACACTTAAATATAAGAGATTCCCTGTGCTGTAGATCCTATAAGTTAAGTAGGAATATAGGAGACACACGTAAAAAGGAAAATCAGTTATTAAATGAGTGCATTAAAAGTTCTATAATTCTTTAGAAAGGCCACAAACATAGAGGTATATGATAGTTAAGAAGGCTTTGTGGGGAGAAATGCCTTCAGTTGGAACATATAGCAAAGACAATAATAACTTTAGCATGCTTTACATTTGTATAAAAATTGTATATGTTATTTAATTTGCTTGTTACAAGAACCATGAACATTTTTACTTTGATCATTTTTTAAGCTACTGAACCTCAAAGAATTTATGGTAGAGTTGGGAGTAAAATTCAGGCATTTTGTTCTGTTACTTATACTATTTGATACAGTGCCATTCAATGGAGGACTTAGACCATCAGATAAACTCGTTAGAGGAACTTTATTACCAAAATCATGGTGGTAGTATAATAGTAAACAGCATGGGACCTGGTGTTCATATCCTGGCTTTATTCCACTTTAGCTATGTGACCTCTGAGAAATTTTTATACCTCTATTTCATCTATAAATCATGAAAATAATATTACTCATATAGTTGTTTTGAGGATTAATGAAGTAATACCTGCAAAGTCCTTAGACTAGTATCTAGCTGTATCAATAGTTCTCAGATTTTGGGTTTTAGGACCCTTCTACAAACTTAAAAACTGTAGTGCATCCTAAGGAATGTATATGTGGGTCATAGCTATCAATACTTGCCATATTAGAATTTTTAAATGTCTTTATTAATTAATTAAAAATTACAACAATATACCCCTTACAAGCTTAAATAAATAACTTTTTTTAAGGAAAAGTAACTATATTTTCCAGAAAAAAAAATTTAGTTAAGAGTGGATTTGTTACATTGTTACATTTTTTCAAGTCTCTACTATTTTCTGTAATGAAACAGAGATGGATTATCATATCTTTTTCTGTATGCAATCTGTGGTGATATGTTGTTTTTGTAGAAGTATATGAAGAGGATCTGGTCATACATAGATATGTAGTTGGAAAATGGAGAAATATTTTTAAAAGCTTTTTCAAAATTGTGGATTTTCTTTGATAGTACACCAAATCTTGACAAATGATAGTTTCTTAAAGATTTGTTGCAATGTGGAATTTGAAATCATATTAGTGAACTTTTAGAGCTCTGTTACATTAAAATCCATTGATCTATCATGTACTTTGAATGGATTTTTTACTGATGAATAGCTTTATAGCATCATGCGTTGGTCACTTGAAAAATGTTGGTTAACTTAATTATGCTGATCTCCCAAATGTTGCCACATTTCATTATGCAATATCCAAAAATCACATTCATTAATGTCACCACCAATTACATTAGATTTTTTTTCATTATTGGGAAGCTCTTATTTAATTATTGGGAAGCTCTTAAGCCTATTACGGTAGATGCAAGTTTTTTATACCTCTTATTTTTGCTTGAAATCCTGAATTTTGTTATTAATAAATGATTGTTTTCCTTGAAGTATAAACTCACTTTGTTCCTTTCTGTGAAAATTTCTGCCAAATAACCATCTGAATAATTGTAGTTTGTCTATCAGTTGTTCTTTCAAGTAAAAATTCCTTTCTATGTAAAAAGCAGCTAGTACCACTCAGCATAAATAATCACACATCTGATTTTTCTGGAGATGATCATCCTATGTTAGTAGGCAGCAGAAATGCATATGTAAATTTCCCATTTTATCACAGGGAAGAGTAAAAAAGACATATTTATGGGTTGTGATTCAATAAAATTAATAATTTTTATTGTTTTGTGGATATTCTTAAGTGAATCTGACTTTCTTTTTTATTTTTTAACTGTGTATGTGGTGGTAAAGGATACAGTTTTGTACCAGTGCCCTGGTTTGTGCTGAGATACTAGCAATGTTCTCCACCATTGCTTTTGCATCTTCCACAGTGAAAATGGCAAACAACATTTTAGTGCTACAAAAATAGATTTGAGCTCATGAACCCCATAAAAGTGTCTTGGGGACCTCCAAGATCCTTGACCACACTTTGAGAACCACTGTACTAGGCATTCATGTTAAATATATTATTATTAAGAAAGAAGATCCAAGGTCTGTGCAAAGAATTAGTAGCGTAGGTAAATGTGAATGGCAGATTCCTATCGGCAATACACTTGGGAGAAGTAAGAGCCAGTTGTAGAGAGTTCTGTTTTATAAAGGACTCTGTATTAAACAATTAAACAAAGGAAGACCTAACATTTTAGTTGTTTTTAAGGCTGTATCAGGATGTCTCCATGAAGCATAGCAGAATAATTCTATCCAAAAAATGGATAGGCCATATAACTGTATAGTCCAAATAGTGTTTGCAGGTTTGTTGTTCACTGTTGTTCAAGTGTATTACTTTTGTATACATAATTTTGTCGGACTAGATGTGCATGCCTTTATGTAATATGTATCCTTCATGCCACTCAGCCCAAAGGACAAGGTATATATATACTTATTGATCAATTATTTGCTACCACACAAGCCATATTTTATAGTCAAAGTTGGTATGTGGTTCTGTAACACAGACCCAGAAAGAGTGATTGTGTACTTAGTAGATGGAATCTTTGGAAGTTATATCTAGATGGCATTTCTTTTATATGCTTCTTAAAGAAAAGTATTATCCTATTCCTTCTATACCTCTCATTTACAATATTTATCTGGAAAGGAAAATTCACTAATGTATTCACATCCATTAGGTTCATTGTACTAGAACCATTCTTAAAATTTAGAATTAACTTATTTATATAGAACTTTGTATTTTACAGTAAACTTCTTTTTTAGAATAAATAAACAAATTTATTGTTAAAAAACGGATATAAGTAGGAGGATAATGAAAATATTGGGTTGGCCAAAAGATTCATTTGTTTTTTTCTGTACGATGGCTCTAGCAGCACTTAGTTGTCTTTAACTTCATTCAAAATAATTTTGTTAGACTGTTTGTGACAACTGTCATATCAGCGTGCATTTAAAAAAAGACATCAAAATTGGTGAATTTTTGTGTAGCCATTTTATTGAAGATGGAAGAAAAAAAGCAACATTTTTGGCATATTATGCTTTATTATTTCAAGAAAGGTAAAATCACAACTGAAACACACAAAAAGATTTGTGCAGTGTATGGAGAAGGTGCTGTGACTGATCGAACATGTCAAAAGTGGTTTGCAAAGTTTTGTGCTGGAGGTTTCTCTCTAGATGATGCTCCACGGTCGGGTAGACCAGTTGAAGTTGATAGCAATCAAATCAAGACATTAATTGAGAACAATCAACATTATACCACGAGACAGATAGCTGACATGCTCAAAATATCTAAATCAAGCGTTGAAAATCATTTGCATCAGTTTGGTTATGTTAATCGCTTTGTTGTTTGGGTTCCACATAAGTTAAGCGAAAAAACCTTCTTGACCATATTTCCGCATGAGATTCTCTACTTAAACATAATGAAAACGTTCTGTTTTTAAAACAAATTGTGATGGGCGATGAAAAGTGGATACTGTACAATAATGTGGAATGGAAGAGAACGTGGGGCAAGTGAAATGAACCACGACCAACCACACCAAAGGCTGGTCTTCAACCAAAGAAGGTGATGCTGTGTATATGGTGGGCTTGGAAGGGAGTCTTCTATTTTGAGCTCCTTCCGGAAAACCAAAATGATTAATTCCAACGAGTACTGCTCCCAATTAGACCAACTGAAAGCAGTACTCGATGAAAAGCATCCAGTATTAGTCAACAGAAAACACATAATCTTCCATCAGGACAATGCAAGACAGCATGTTTCTTTGATGACCAGGCAAAAATTGTTACAGCTTGGCTGGGAAGTTCTGATTTATCCACCATATTCACCAGACATTGTACCTTTGGATCTCTATTAATTTAGGTCTTTACAAAATTCTCTTGATGGAAAATATATCAATTCCCTGGAAGCAAAGGAAAAAAGGCACCTGGGACAGTTTTTTGGTCAAAAAGATAAAAAGTTTTGGGAAGACGGAATTATGAAGTTGCCTGAAAAATGGCAGAAGGCAGTGGAACAAAAGGGTGAATACGTTGTTCAATAAAGTTCTTGATCAAAACGAAAAATGTGCCTTTTACTTTTACTTAAACACCGAAGGCACTTTTTGGCCCACCCAATAAATAGTTAAACTATGTCTTCAAGCACTTTTTTTTCTTCAAGAACCTTTAAATTTTGTTTTAACATGATTTCTTTTCTTACACATGCCTATTTTATTACAGTAAACTTCCTGATACATCATCCTCTCATTCAATATTATTAAAATCCTCTGCAATCTGAGCTCTTATCTTTATTTAACTGTTCTTCCTAATTGACCCTCAGGCCACAAAGCTGAGAATCAAGGATCAAGCATTTAACAAAAATCTTCTGAATTTTGTTTGGTCCTAAAACAAACATACTATACTTACCCTCATTTTATATTAAAAATGTGCAATTTGTCACACTTCTGTATATAACAAAAATGTTAAAACCTTCCCCAAAACATACTTTTTAATCTGACATGGTCAAAAGACATAAAACTATGGTAAAAATGTTTGCAGCTCCGCCTCTGTTTGCCAGCAGAGGTTGCTCTTAGGTTAGTGATTACCTTGAGATTACATGATATCAAGAATATTAAGCAGCTGAATGGAAGCTACATTATGATGTAATTATGCAGAAGTTAGATTTAAATTGAATAATAACTACTTGAGTGACTCTTACATGTGTGTTAATCTCCGTATCATCAGAAATTATGCTCTTTACAAAGATACCTCTGTAGCAGAGCAGAAAGCGACATTCATGAAATGAAAACTGTTTATGGCTTGCCAGGAGCTAAGAATTGCTAATTTAGAAAATCAGAAAAACTTGAGGCTAATCAAGATGGATTTATAAAATCATATACTTATTCTAATCTTAGCATTTCTTTGGTTTGCTAAAAAAAAGTGCAAACCTGTGCACATCTGTTTAAACAAATGTAAAAGTACAGGTAATTGCACATATATGAGAAAAATATTTTGTTATAAATTTTAAATTTAAAAAATATTTACTTGGTGATAAGCAGAATGGATAAAACTAGCAGTGATGTGCAGCCTATTTCATTTTCTTACATAGATCCATGAATGTGCCAAGTTCATTTCACAAAGAATAATTGTAGAGTTTGAATTCCCTTGTGGTAATTCTGACATATAAAATTAATTAAATCCAACACTTCATTAAAATGGTACTTTAAAAACCTATTTAATTAAAAAAAATTTAAATGTCAGAGAACATTATGAAATAGAACTTTTATCTTCATTGTTAGGAATTTGAAGCTTTGAAGAAAGAAAAACTTCCAAGAGTAATATGATATTTATTTTGCAAATATACATTTGAAACCAAGAAGCATATGAAATACCATTTTAAACCACTTTGTTAGTAATAATAGATTATCTATAACAATGCTCTATATTGGGGGTCAGCAAACTTTTCCTATAATGAGCCAAGTAATAAATAATTTAAGTTTTGTAGGCCATATGCTCTCCATAATAACTATTTAGGCACATTGTAGCACAAAGGCAGCCATAGACCGTATGTAAAGGAATGACTGTGGCTTACTTTCGTTAAAACTTTATTTACAAAACAGCTGGTGGACCAGATCTGTTTTGTGGACGGTAGTTTGCCAATCCCTGAGCTATATCATAATATTACAGAAAAAAAACTAAATGATTTTTATCAATAAATTTTTATTTCAACTCCACTTATTGTTTCATAACATCTGTTGGGGACATGACATTTTTTGTTATACTTTACAATATGTTACAATTAGATTAATGTGTTTCCATTATCAATATTTTTACACCTGATGCCATAGATTATACCCTTTAAATATACAGTATATGTATTTTTTCATTCCAGTGTTACTACCTTTTATAAGTAAAAATTATAAACAAAATTTAAAATGTCACTCTTTGGAAAAATTTTCATATGTCCTATAGTTAAAGTTACTAGAAATTATAACCCTTGTTTTCTTTCTTTTTCTTTTTTTTTGCAGAAATGTTTATTTTATCCCAGATTATTTTTGCTAATTTTGTGTTATTTTTTGGTCATATATTAAAAATAATATATTAATATATAACTCATATTGGTTTTATATTAGACAGGCAATAATAGTTTCAGTGCTAAGATATTCTGTAAGAATATGGATAAGTAAGGTATTTTAAACTCCTTCACAGAAGAGCTCAAATTCTATCTTTGTTATTTTATTTTATTTTAAAAATTACTATTGTTGTGATCATTTGGCTATTATAAGGAGAAATTTTGATTGAGCCATTCTCAGCATTGCTCATCCAATTGACAGGCCTGATGATAGTTGACCATATCAAATATTATTTAGAAGCCATTGTCCCAATAATGTGTAACCAGTAGTAATGGGAGTAATAATACAAATAATAACAATTGGAAACAACTGTATTTCACTTTATGATTGCCTGCTTGATATCTTGCAAAAGAAGAAAAAGAGTCTTAGAAAAATTTGCTTATTTGTTTAGTCAACCTACCAAAACTGTTTATTGAGATTTTTAGGTATATAGGCAGGAGCAAGTTATACAACTTGCTCAAAAGTGAGATGACGGAGTTGTGCTTCACAATACAGCAGTCTGTGGCCGACTGCTTCTCAGCTGGGAAACCACATGGATCTCATATAACTTTGCCTTCGTTCAAAAACATCTGATTTCTGAATTTATATACAAACCCTATTTGTTTGCTATTATGATCACATCACTACTGATTTAAACATATAGCTGCTATGTTACCATATGCATTGGTATTAAAGATATAAATAACATACAAGTCTACATATACATTTTAAATACCTTTAAATATTGAAATATCTAAACACTATCTTCTAAAAAGATGTTTCTTAAATTTAATATATTTAAGGATATGTTTTAATGAATTCTTTAGAACCAACAAAATTAAAAGGTGATCTTCTACAGTATTTGTTATTAAGCCCTCTATGTATCATATAAGAATTTTTATATTTCTTGTAAAGAGTCATTGTTTATTTAGAATTTAATATATGTTAAAATATTTTCCTGTCACAAATATTAGCTCACAACAAAAATTTTAAACCTGAACTTTTAAACTAATTTCATGTAATTTCAGTTAACCTTGGGTCTGAAAACCGTATAAATGTAATTTTTTAAATTCAAATTTAATTTTGAAAACTGCCCTTTGGTAAACTAAATGCATGCTTTCTTCAAACCCTTAAAATGATTACATAACTGTCTTAAAATATTTTATTTGCTTAATATGTAAAAATATTTTCCTATGAGGTATTAATACTTTAATACTGACATTAAAATGAATGTTTTTCCATTAGGAAAAATAGTGATGTCATTCATGCATAGAGTGTTTTCGGACTTCCATTTCTTTAGTGGAGAAAACAAGGTCACAAATAATTTAGAAGAAAATTTAGATCACAGTTGGCTTTTCTGCCAAGAAATGGAAAAAAAATTTTAAATTTTAGCTTCCTGATATGCATCCAGGATATGCATAAAGGATATGCATATATTCAAATATAGGTAATTTTCATCTAAGAGCCCAAGAAATATGCATGTTAATAAAGACATTTTAAATACCATATCTTGATTTCATACTATGCATATTTAGGTACATGTGACTTGTTTCTATTGAAATAAAGCATTAATTTTGGTCACATTCAAATGTTACCAAGAATATACGTTGTATTTGTATCTATTGGAGCTGTCACTGGTTGTATGTTATCCTGGTTTATGGTAAGGGAGGGTAATATGGAATAAACTTGAGCCTAGACCTAAACTTCCTCCATGAATGAACATATTTATCTGTATACTCTAGGATTAAGACCATGTCTCCAGACAGTACTCACTACTTAAAAGCCATCTGAAAATAAAAGTGGGTTTTGTATTTGGTTCCTCAGTTTATCCTCACACAAATTTAGCACTACAATCACTTCGGTTAATCTGTAAAGTGTGTATAGCCAAGCAGTATGACTAGACCATCTTTCTAAACTAAGTCTTCTGTACAGTATTTTATTGAACTGTTAACTAGTGGAAAATATTCAAAAATAAATAAAAGAGAGAGAAAGGAAAAAAGAGACACAGAGATAGAGAGAAATCAGTTATTAGATTTTAAAGTAAAATAGTTGGGGGAGATTAGGGCTTGGCAGCTGAAGATCTATCATATTCACAGTTGCCGTAATGTACTTTATTTTTTATTTATTTTTTATATTATTTATAATATATATATAATATATAATATATATTATATATAATATATATAATATATAAACATATAGCTTATATATATATAACATATAGCTTATATAGCTTATATATATAAATATATATATAACATATAGCTTATATATATAAATATATAAACATATATATAATTATATATAATTATTTATATTGGAGTATAATTGCTTTACAATGGTGTGTTAGTTTCTGCTGTATAACAAAGTGAGTCAGCTATATGTGTACATATATCCCCATATCCCCTCCCTCTTGCGTCTCCCTCCCACCCTCCCTACCCCACCCCTCTAGGTGGTCACAAAGCACCGAGTTGCTCTCTATGCTATGCTCTCTATGCTGCATCCCATTAGCTATCTATTTTACATTTAGTAGTGTATATATGTCAATGCTATTCTCTCACTGCATCCCAGCTTACCCTTCCCCCTCCCAGTGTCCTCAAGTCCATTCTCTACATCTGCGTCTTTATTCCTGTCCTGCCCGTAGGTTCTGCAGAACCTTTTTTTTCTTTTATTTTAGATTCCATATATATGTGTTAGCATACGGTATTTGATTTTCTCTTTCTGACTTATTTCACTCTGTATGACAGTCTCTAGGTCCATCTACCAATAACTCAATTTCATTTCTTTTTAAGGCTGAGTAATATTCCATTGTATATATGTGCCACATCTTCTTTATCCATTCATCTGTCGATGGACACTTCGGTTGCTTCCATGTCCTGGCTATTGTAAATAGTGCTGCAATGAACATTGTGGTACATGACTCTTTTTGAATTATGGTTTCCTCAGGGTATATGCCCAGTAGTGGGATTGCTGGGTCATATGGTAGTTCTATTTTTAGTTTTTTAAGGAACCTCCATACTCTTCTCCATAGTGGCTGTATCAGTTTACATTCCCACCAACAGTGCAAGAGGGTTCCCTTTTAAAAATATGGAATGCTTCACGAATTTGCGTGTCATCTTTGCGCAGGGACTATGCTAATCTCTGTATCGTTCCAATTTTAGTACATGGGCTGCGGAAGCAAGCATGCCATGACGTATTTTAAGTACAGGCCTTGACACAATAGATATGCAATGAATATTTGCTGAATAACAAATGATTGAACAGTATAGGATTTTGATCCTCCAAATCTTTATAGAAGGTTTCTTGTATTTTTTAAATAAACAAAGAAGAGTGCATATTATATGCTGGCAGTTTTCTAAGAATTTTATGAAAATCAATTTATTTAATCTTCCTCAAAATTGTATTAGGTAGGTACCAATTTTATTCCTATTTTATGATAGAAAGATTTACTAACTTGCCCAAGATCAAAGCTAGACAGACTCTGTACAAGGTCTGTGCTCTTAATCACATCACTAATTCTACTTCACATAACTGATACTGAACTGTGTGCCACCCAAATTTTATCAAAATCCAGCTGAGATTGTGAGTTTGTATGTGTGTTTATATATGTGTGGCAGGAAGGGAGGTGGTGCTTAAGAGATGTGGCCTCTTCCCATATCTCGATGCCAGTGTTCTCACCCTTTTTTTCTTTCCTCTAACATAACTGGAGTACATACTACTTGGATTGGATTGTGCATACCAGAGAAAATACTCTCTTAGTGAGCATTTTAGTCTCAGGGGTGAAAAATGGTATAGTTAAAAATTGATCTCCCCCATCAGGTTCTTCCCAGGTGAAGCATTCCTCTCTTTTATTCTTCTTTCTCTATTCCAATGCAAATCTATATTCTGAAACTCAGTATTACATTTATTACAAGGAGGTTGTTGGGATGCATCACATCACTTAGCATCTCCTAAAGAGAGATGTTCCTAAGTGCCAACAAATCTATTGCTTTCCTCAAACAATTGATATGTTTATATTTTGTAGACGTTGTAAACTGAGAGGCAGATCATGTTCCATTTTTTGCTTTGACTATACCATAATATGATATTTAAAAGTTGCAACTCTTTTTTTAAAAGTTTTTATAAATGTAATGACCTGCACAAACCTGGTCTAGTTTTCACCCAGTCTGCATTTTCCCTTAGCCGTAATGCTCAGCAATTTAACTGTAGGTATTTTAAAGGCAGCCTTTATTTTTTAATAAAGCAGTGTAAAATAAATAAAATACCAAGGGTAAGAGAAAAAATATAGTAGTCAAAACGGTTGCTCAATGTCAAAAAATTGGAAATAGGATGCTTCTATAGGCAGGTGGTGGGGAATCCAGGGACAACGCAATAACTGAATGTCTAAGTTAGCACGTTTCAGCTGACTCCTGAAAGAATGTAGTACGGGGCAAATTACCAAGACAAGCACTTATGGGTAAAGCACCCAGGTTTAAGAGCTAGTACATACACTAAGGAAAGTCTAGTTGAGAAACCCAAAAGTCATTCTTGATGATTCTCTCACCCTTAACCGTATTTTTAAGTTATCAAATCTAGCTGATCCTGTCTGGGAAACCTTCTCATATGCTCTTCTTTATGTTTATCTCCTGTGGCACCAGTCTCACCTGGAATACTGCAATGGCCTCATAGTTGGTTTCCTCTTCCTTCTTTTGTCTTCCTAATGAAATCTTCATATTTTAGCCAGAATTGTCTTTTTAAAAATCACGGCCATAAATATGTCTCTACAATGTTTATATTCCTTCAGTGGTTCCCAGTTTCTGTTAAAATGAAATCTGGGGGCTGATGTGTCTTTTTGTTTTCCATTCCTTGCCACTCTTCTAGCTGCTCGTTTCAAACCACTTTCCCTTGTGACTCAGCCACACTCACCTGACTCAGGTTTCTAGAATAAGTCCTTTTCCTTCCTGCCTTAGGGCTATTGCACCTAGCACTTCTCTCTCCCTTCTCCCCTCCCTTACCCCTACTTACAGTCTTCTTCCTGCCCTATGTCTGGTTAATTCTTTTTCATCTTTTGCATCTTCATCTCATAAACCACTTTTGTAGTGATGATTCTCCCTGGACCTCTCAGCCTGGGTCAGAGCCCTTGCTCTATGCTGTCAGTGCATGCTGTACTTCTGTGTGTGTCAGTAATGTCTGTATTGCCAGCACCTAGCAGTCTTGCGCATGCAGTCATTCCTGTATAAATTGTTGTTTAATAAAAGAATGAATGACTAGCAGCAACGATGATTTCGTACTGATTTTCATTCAGTTGAACTAAACATCTTAAATTCTTCGTGGTTAAGGTCAGAAATGGTCTTGGTGGCAGAGTCAGGCTACGCAAGTAACCAGGATTCTCATGATTCCAGAGCTATGGGGAAAGGAGACAAGGCCTGATAGATTGCTTCTATATTCACATTAAGACTCCAATCAGCTAGTAGATTTTAGAGAAGGTACTCCATGATTCTGAACTATGATGTCAACATGTTTTCTTACCTAACAGCATTCCAGTTAAAAGAATTTACACAGCTGATGTCTTTCATAGTGTACAAGTATAGGATTCTCCTGAAATCTTGGAGTGAAGTTTTGCTGTGAAATATAGCAAAATTATTCCTGGGTGCCCTTTAAGTGAGAAAGAGACAGAGAGAGAGAATATGAATCTTGGTCACTGAGGATCCCAAGCAATCTTATGATGACCATTTTGTCTTTATTCCCATTACTTCATTTTGGAAGTTAATCTATGAAACGCTATGTGTCTTTTTGCACTTAAACTAGTGAGTAAAGATTCATCTTTAAATACCATTATGGGTGAGTATGTTAATTTATTTCTCTGATATATTTTGTACTAATTCATGAAATAAGATCAGGACTCATTCCTTGATTGGCTTACTGAATAACGGAACCTGTTGATTTTAAAGAAGACTGGCATATTTTAGCAAAATTTTTTTAATTATAAAAATCATATAGGCCAATAATAGAGAATTTGGAAACTTTAGAACACTAAAGATTTGTCCAGCTACCCAAAAGCCAGTACTGTTACTTCTCTGGCACTTTGCCATGTGTCTTTTAGAGGAAAACTCTGAACTTGAAATACAACCTCAGAAACACCAAAGGATACACAATATTAAGTAAGAGATAAGGCAGCTTACTAAAAGGACCTAAGGCTGTAAACTCACTGTGGCTAGGCAGAAGCTGGGTGTCAATCATACAGCTTACAGGAGAAAAGATGTGGCAGGGTAGAAATGAAAATGTTGGTTTAGTTAATTTAAATAAACTTTACAGTATTTATTTTCAATTAAAAATTGAACTATGTTGTCACTACTAAAACTGCTTATTTCATTTATATATACACACATATATATGTTATAAATATATATAACATTTTACATAGATGTCTGCCATAAAGGAAACAAAGTTTTAGCATAAATAGTACTGAAATTTGAATTGTTAATTATTATAACATAATTATCATTTTTAAAGTTTTTAAATTTTTTGTTATCTATTTCCAACATTAAAACTTGTGATTGATCTCAACATCCTTGAGACTATGCCCTGACCCACTTCCAAGAAAAGAGGAATGGCCAGTCGCATGTCACCATTTAACCTGATAAGAAAATTATGTATGCTTTTGCTGTTGAGTGGATCTTTACATAATCAGATTACAAGAAAATATAAGGTAGTATTTATAATTTATTATTTGTAGTTTGTTTTATTTTATTCTGCTTTTGCTACCCTAAATGGTCTAGGTCAGCCATCTCCAACATTTTTGGCACCAGGGACCGGTTTCATGGAAGACAATTTTTCCATGGCGGTGGGGGTGGGGTGGTTCAGGAGTTAATGTGAGCGATGGAGAGCGATGGGGAGGGCAGATGAAGCTTTGCTCACTCGCCGCCACTCACCTCCTGCTGTGCGGCCCAGTTTCTAACAGGCTGCGGTCCGCGGCTTGGGGATTGGGGACCCCTGGTCTGGGTAATGGGAGAGAAAAATTTCATATTGCCAATATTATATGCATATTGCAATACATCCTTAGATATTTGGAATACTTAGAATTTATATTATTGGAATCAGAAATGTAACTCATATGCCACAATATTTGTGCTGATTGTTTTGACAGACATCTTTTTGTAACAAATAACCCTCTACCCTTCCTTAGTAAATAGGTGATTCTGAATGTAAGTTATACTTCTCTTTATGATATATTTTTAAAAATATTTATTTATTTATTTATTTATCTTTGGCTGCATTGGGTCTTTGTCCCTGTGCACGGGCTCTCTCCAGCTGCAGCGAGTGGGGGCCACTCTTCGCTGTGGTGTGTGGGCCTCTCATTGTGGTGGCCTCTCCTGTTGCAGAGCATGGGCTCTAGGCGGATGGGCTCCAGTAGTTGTGGCATGCAGGCTCAGTAGTTGTGGCACACGGGCCTAGTCTCTCCGTGGCATGCGGGACCCTACTGCACCAGGGCTCGAACCCATGTTCCCCGCATTGGCAGGCGGATACCCAACCTCTGCGCCACCAGGGAAGCCCCCTCTTTATGATTTTGGGTCCTAGCTCTCACCTCTCTTCTAAGGAAAATATCTTCATTATATTCCACAATGTATTCTATGCCACATCCTTTGAGTTTCGCTGCTACAACTGGTAACATTGGTAGCAGTACCGTTAGCATACCTGCAACACTGGTAGCAGTACATTGGATAAACCAAATTGAGGAGATTAAGAAGAGGAAGAGGTTATAATAAAATTAAAACAGCACAGAACACTAAATTGAGAATTTTATGGAGAAAAGTTTCTATTTTTGCCTTTGATTGCTGAGTACTTCATCAGCTCCCTCAAGTAAATTTGCTCCACACAGTACCTTTCTTTTCTTATCTTTCTCTTCTTTTACTTCAAGCCAGTATATCTGATTAAGGAATCATGCCTGTTTCTTGGCAGCAGTGGTGACTTGAAATCATAAAGAAGGAAATTCCTTCCAACATACGAAGTGTGCTCAAAAGGTGCTGGACAGCTGAAAAAGCATGTTGACACTGTGTACTGCATGATCATTCCTGTCTGGCTGGAGTATAAAACTCATTTTTCAGAATAATATAAAATTCTAAAAATAGAGCTGACAAATTCAAATTCAGGAGAGTCTTAAGCATCAGACTAATGAACTGAGACGATTTGGCAAATGAGGTACTGTCAGGGAAGGAAACGATATAATAGTGCATTGTTTTTAGAAGATTAATTTGGCAATAATATATGGAAGAGAAATAAGAGCAGAATCAAAGTAGTTAAGAGGTGTTTGCAACAATGAAATTAAGATATCTCATGAGTCCTGCCTTTTCAGTCCTGGTGGCAGCATAAATGAAAAGAGGTGGAGGACAGTACAATGATATATATATATATATATATATATATATATATATATATATATATATATATATGTACTGTGCAAGTTGATTTTAAAGAACTTGACAGTGATGTGAAGGTAAGTGAAAAAAATGATCTAAAAGTGGAGGCTGGTTCTATGATAAGTATACGGTAAGAGAGTAGAGCAAGGTGATGGATTAGATTTTTGTCTTAATAAGGGTTTGTAGTAGAACACTCAGGTGGACATTCAGTTTTGGGGGATAGACATTAACGAGGAAGGGGCTAAGTGTATGGTAAAGCAAGCATTTTAAAATATAAATGTTGGAAGGAGAGATACCTCTTTCTCTGAGACCAAATGATAGAATAAGAGATAAATATGGTAAAAGTAATTTGCTGAGTTTGGGAGGATATTACCTGAGGAAGTTCACACTGGGAGTTCTTATTAAAGTGTGTGTGAATTGGGGATTTAAAGAGATATGGCAATGTGTAAATTTTGGTATTGCTTTCTTGGAAGTATGCTAGGGAATGAGAAAAAAACGTATGAACTAAATATTGTTTTGTAATAATGAGTCCTACTAAAAGATGAAGGCCATGTTTTGTTTCGTTTTTTTAAAGGGGAATTTGGCTTCATGTATTTAAATCTTTAACCAACAATAATTTATGGCCTGGAAGTAGAGAAAGGACAATAAACTCTGGGAAAATCTGAGCTTAGGGTGGGTGCAGTGATGGAAATAAAGGTCGTGATGTGTTCTGCAGTCTATAACTAGAGATTAAAGAACTGAGTAAATTAGCACGATTGAGCGATAGGAGTTTATACTGAAAATATAAAAAGCAGATTTATTGAACCTGAAAGAAAGAAAAGATAAAGGGTTTATGATAGAGAGAAAGCATCTAATTTAAGATCTTGAAGGTGGAGAAGTTCTGTGTGATGTCCATGCTGATGAGAATATGATGTGGGGCTTGAAAAACATAACAGATTTTAAGGAAAGAAGTTACTAGGTAGACGATGGATTGGCAAAAGAGGATATGGGATTGAAAGTATGAAGAGGAACATGGAAAAAGAAGAAAAATAATCCAGGTGTTCATTTTGTTTTAGCTGAAGAAGTCACATTTCTAAGGGATTCCATGTGTTTAGTAGATGGGAAAGTTACAAAACTTCTAAAAGGATCATAAACAGCCTGACTTGAATTTGAAGCATCAGGAAAAGGCTGAGCTTTCAAAGTTGAAAGTGAACACATTTACAAGTAAAAGAGGTTTAAATAGGATGAAACTGGCAGCATGAATATGAAGAAGTTATTATTTTATAGCTTGGGAATCCACCTTTTCTATCCCCATCCCCTTTAGCAATATGTCTCCTAAATGATATTGGAAGCCAATGGAAAGATGAGTTTGTTTGTTTTTTAATCATTTTACATTTCATGTTCTCTTCTTCTAAGAATATCTATGTATAAAATCAGGCCAAGATGCACATAGTTATTAAAGATATATTCTTTTTATTTTAGTTTATTTTTAATTTTTATTTTTTTAAACATCTTTATTGGAGTATAATTGCCTTACAATGGTGTGTTAGCTTCTGCTTTATAACAAAATGAATCAGTTATACATATACATATGTCCCCATATCTCTTCCCTCTTGCATCTCCCTCCCTCCCACCCTCCCTATCCCACCCTTCTAGGTGGTCACAAAGTCCCGAGCTGATCTCCCTGTGCTATGTGGCTGCTTCCCACTAGCTATCTATTTTACATTTGGTAGTGTATATACGTCCATGCCACTCTCTCACTTTGTCCCAGCTTACCCTTCCCCCTCCTGTATCCTCAAGTCCATTCTTTAGTAGGTATGTATCTTTATTCCTGTCTTGCCCCTAGGTTCTTCATGACCATTTTTTTTTTTTAGATTCCAATATATGTGTTAGCATACAGTATTTGTTTTCCTCTTTCTGACTTTACTCTGTATGACAGTCTCTAGGTCCATCCACCTCACTACAAATAACTCAGTTTCGTTCCTTTTCATGGCTGAGTAATATTCCATTGTATATATGTGCCACATCTTCTTTATCCATTCATCTGTTGATAGACACTTCGGTTGCTTCCATGTCCTGGCTATTGTAAATAGAGCTGCAATGAACATTTTGGTACATAACTCTTTTTGAATTATGGTTTTCTCAGGGTATATGCCCAATAGTGGAATTGCTGGGTCGTATGGTAGTTGTATTTTTAGTTTTTTAAGGAACATCCATACTGTTCTCCATAGTGGCTGTATCAATTTACATTCCAACTGACTGTGCAAGAAGGTTCCCTTTTCTCCACACCCTCTCCAGAATTTATTTTTGATAGATTTTTTGATGATGGCCATTCTGACTGGTGTGAGATGATATCTCCTTGTAGTTTTGATTTTCATTTCTCTAATGATTAATGATGTTGAGCATTCTTTCATGTGTCTGTTGGCAATCTGTATATCTTCTTTGGAGAAATGTCTATTTAGGTCTTCTGCCCATTTATGGATTGGGTTGTTTGTTTTTTAATATTGAGCTGCATGAGCTGCTTGCAAATTTTGGAGATTAATCCTTTGTCAGTTGCTTCATTTGCAAATATTTTCTCCCATTCTCAGGGTTGTCTTTTCATCTTGTTTATGGTTTCCTTTGCTGTGCAAAAGGTTTTAAGTTTCATTAGATCCCATTTGTTTATTTTTGTCTTTATTTGCATTTCCCTAGGAGGTGGGTCAAAAAGGGTCTTGCTGTGATTTATGTCATAGAGTGTTCTGCCTATGTTTTCCTCTAAGAGTTTGATGGTGTCAGGCCTTAAATTTAGGTCTTTAATCCATTTTGAGTTTATTTTTATGTATGGTGTTAGGGAGTGTTCTAATTTCATTCTTTTACATGTAGCTGTCCAGTTTTCCAAGCACAACTTATTGAAGAGGTTATCTTTTCACCACTATATATTCTTGCCTCCTTTCTCAAAGATAAGGTGACCATATGTGCGTGGGTGTATCTCTGGGCTTTCTATCCTGTTCCATTGATCTATATTTCTGTTTCTGTGCCAGTACCATACTGTCTTGATTACTGTAGCTTTGTAGTATAGTCTGAAGTCAGGGAGCCTGATTCTTCCAGCTCCATTTTTCTTCATCAAGATTGCTTTGGCTATTCGGGTTCTTTTGTGTTTCCATACAAATTGTGAAATTTTTGTTCTAGTTCTGTGAAAAATGCCAGTGGTATTTTGATAGGGATTGCACTGAATCTGTAGATTGCTTTGGGTAGTAGAGTCATTTTCACAATGTTGATTCTTCCAATCCAAGAACATGGTATATCTCTCCATCTATTTGTATCATCTTTAATTTCTTTCATCAGTGTCTTATAATTTTCTGCATACAGGTCTTTTGTCTCCTTAGGTAGGTTTATTCCTAGCTATTTTATTCTTTTTGCAATGGTAAATGGGAGTATTTTCTTAATTTCACTTCAGATTTTTCATTATTAGTTTATAGGAATGTAAGAGATTTCTGTTCATTAATTTTGTATCCTGCTACTTTACCAAATTCATTGATTAGCTCTAGTAGTGTTCTGGTAGCATCTTTAGAATTCTCTATGTATAGTATCATGTCATCTGCAAACAGTGACAGCTTCACTTTTCCATTTCCAACTTAGATTCCTTTTACTTCTTTTCTTCTCTGATTGCTGTGGCTAAAACTTCCAAAATAATGTTGAGTAATAGTGGTGAGAGTGGGCAACCTTGTCCAGTTCCTGATCTTAGAGGAAATGGTTTCAATTTTTCACCATTGAGGAGGATGTTGCTGTGGATTTGTCATATGTGGCCTTTATTATGTTGAGGAAAGTTCCCTCTATGCCTACTTTGTGGAGGGTTTTTATCATAAATGGGTGTTGAATTTTGTCGAAAGCTTTCTCTGCATCTATTGAGATGATCATATGGTTTTTCTCCTTCAATTTGTTAATATGGTGTATCACATTGATTGATTTGCGTACATTGAAGAAGGCTTGCATTCCTGGGGTAAACCCCACTTGATCATAGTGTATGATCTTTTTAATGTGCTGTTGGGTTCTGTTTGCTAGTATTTTGTTGAGGATTTTTGCATCTATGTTCATCAGTGATTTTGGCCTGTAGTTTTCTTTCATTGTGACATCCTTGTCTGGTTTTGGTATCAGAGTGATGGTGGCCTTGTAGAATGAGTTAGGGAGTGTTCCTCCCTCTGCTATATTTTAGAAGAGTTTGAGAAGAATAGGTGTTAACTCTTCCCTAAATGTTTGATAGAATTCTCCTGTGAAGCCATCTGGTCCTGGGCTTTTGTTTGTTGAAGATTTTTAATCACAGTTTCAATTTCAGTGCTCCTGATTGGTCTCATATTTTCTAATTCTTCCTGGTTGAGTCTCAGAAGGTTGTGCATTTCTAAGAATTTGTCCATTTCTTCCAGTTGTCCATTTTATTGGCATATACTTGCTTGTAGTAATCTCTCATGACCTTTTGTATTTTTGCAGTGTCAGTTGTTACTTCTCCTTTTTCATTTCTAATTCTATTAATTTGAGTCTTCTCCCTTTTTTTCTTGATAAGTCTGGCTAATGGTTTATCAACTTTGTTTATCTTCTCAAAGAACCAGCTTTTAGTTTTATTGATCTTTGCTCTCATTTTCTTCATTTCTTTTTCATTTATTTTTGATCTGATCTTTATGATTTTTTCCATCTGCTAACTTTGGGTTTTTTTTGTTCTCTTAGCTTTTGCTTGTCTGTAAAGGTTTTAATTTCTTCATCAAATCTGAATGAGATCCTTGCTGAGTAGAGTAATCTTTGTTGTAGGTTTTTCTCCTTCATCACTTTAAGTATGTCCTGCCACTCCCTTCTGGCTTGCAAAGTTTCTGCTGAAGGATCAGCTGTTAGGCTTATGGGGATTCCCTTGTGTGTTATTTGTTGTTTTTCCCTTGCTGCTTTTAATATTTTTTATTTGTATTTAATTTTTGAATGTTTGATTAATATGTGTCTTGGTGAATTTCTCCTTGTATTTAACCTGTATGGGACTCTCTGTGCTTCCTGGACTTGATTAACTATTTCCTTCCCCCTATTAGGGAAGTTTTCAACTATAATCTCTTCAAATATTTTCTCAGTCCCTTTCTTTTTCTCTTCTTCTTCTGGGAACACTATAATTCGAATGTTGGTGCATTTAATGTTGTCCCAGAGGTCTTTGAGACTGTCCTCAATTATTTTCATTCTCTTTTCTTTATTCTGCTGTGCAGTAGTTATTTCCACAATTTTATCTTCCAGGTCATTTATCCGTTCTTCTGCCTCAGTTATTCTGCTATTGATCCCTTCTAGAGTATTTTTAATTTCATTTATTGTGTTGTTCATCACTGTGTGTTTGCTCTTTAGTTCTTCTAAATCCTTATTAAACATTTCTTGTATATTCTCCATTCTGTTTCCAAGATTTTGGATCATCTTTACTATCATTATTCTGAATTCTTTTTCAGGTATATTGCCTATTTCCTCTTCATTTGTTAGGTCTGGTGGGTTCTTGCCTTGCTCCTTTATCTGCTGGGTGTTTCTCTGCCTTCTCATTTTGCTTAACTTACTGTGTTTAGGGTCTCCTTTTCGCAGGCTGCTGGTTCGTAGTTCACATTGGTTTTGGTGTCTGTCCCCAGTGGATAAGGTTGGTTCAGTGGGTTGTGTAGGCTTCCTGGTGGAGGGGACTAGTGCCTGTGTTCTGGTGGATGAGGCTGGATCTTGTCTTTCTGGTGGGCAGGTCCATGTCTGGTGGTGTGTTTTGGGGTTTCTGTGAACTTATTATGATTTTAGGCAGCCTCTGTGCTAATGGGTGGGGTTGTGTTCCTGTCTTGCTAGTTGCTTGGCATGGGGTGTCCAGCACTGTATCTTGCTGGTCGTTGAGTGAAGCTGGGTCTTGGCATTGAGATGGAGATCTCTGGGAGATTTTCGCCATTTGATATTACATGGAGCTAGGAAGTCTCTTGTGGACCAGTGTCCTGAACTTGGCTCTCCCACCTCAGAGGCACAGTCCTGACGCCTGGCTGGAGCACCAAAAGCCTGTCTTCCACACAGCCCAGAATAAAAGGGAGGAAAAAAAGAAAGAAAAAAATAAAATAAAGTAAACTAACGTTATTTAAATAAAAAATAATTATTAAGAAAAAAATGTTTTAAGTAATAAAAAAACAAACAAAAAATGGACAGACAGAACCCTAGGGCAAATGGTAAAAGCAAAGCTATACAGGCAAAATCACACACAGAAGGATACACACACACCCTCACAAAAAGAGCAAAAGGGAAAAAAAAAAAAATATATATATCCTTGCTCCCAAAATCCACCTCCTCAGTTAGGGATGATTCGTTGTCTCTTCAGGTATTCCACGGATGCAGGGTACATGAAGTTGATTGTGGAGGTTTAATCCGCTGCTCCTGAGGCTGCTGGGAGAGATTTCCCTTTCTCTTCTTTGTTCGCACAGCTCCTGGGCTCGGTTTTGGATTTGGCCCCACCTCTGTGTGTAGGTTGCCGGAAGGCGTCTGTTCTTCGCTCAGACAAGACAGGGTTAAAGGAGGCGCTGATTCGCGGGGTCTGGCTCACTCAGGCCGGGGTGGGGGGGGGGAGGGGCACGGAGTGCTGGGCGGGCCTGCGGCTGCAGAGGCCGCCGTGACGTTGCACCAGCCTGAGGCACACTGTGCGTTCTCCCGGGTAAGTTGTCCCTGGATGCCGGGACCCTGGCAGTGGCGGGCTGCACAGGCTGCCGGGAGGGGAGGTGTGGATAGTGACCTGTGCTCGCACACAGGCTTCTTGGTGGCGGCAGCAGCACCCTTAGCGTCTCATGCCCGTCTCTGGGGTCCGCGCTGTTAGCCGCGGCTCGCGCCTGTCTCTGGAGCTCCTTTAAGCGGCGCTCTTAATCCCCTCTCCTCGCGCACCAGGAAACAAAGAGGCAAGAAAAAGTCTCTTGCCTCTTTGGCAGCTCCAGACTTTTTCCCGGACTCCCTCCCGGCTAGCTGTGGTGCACTAACCTCTTCAGGCTGTGTTCACGCTGCCAGCGCTCAGACCGAAGCCCGAGCCTCAGCTCCCAGCCCCGCCCGCCCCTGTGGGTGAGCAGACAAGCCTCTCGGGCTGGTGAGTGCTGGTCGGCACCGATCCTCTGTGCGGGAATCTCGCCGCTTTGCCCTCCGCACCCCTGTGGCCGGGCTCTCTTCCGCAGCTCCGAAGCTTCCCCCCTCCGCCACCCGCAGTCTCCGCCTGCGAAGGGGCGTCCTAGTGTGTGGAAACTTTTCCTCCTTCACAGCTCTCTCCCACTGGTGCAGGTCCCGTCCCTATCCTTTTGTCTCTATTTATTCTTTTTTCTTTTGCCCTACCCAGGTATGTGGGGAGTTTCTTGCCTTTTGGGAGGTCTGAGGTTTTCTGTCAGCATTCAGTAGGTGTTCTGTAGGAGTTGTTCCTCATGTAGATGTATTTCTGACGTATTTGTGGGGAGGAAGGTGATCTCCGCGTCTTACTCTTCCGCCATCTTGAAGCTATATTAAGGATATATTCTTAAATTTGGAATATGTTTATATGAATGTATATCTTTATTCAATAATAATTTTCACCTAATTATCTCTTGTACATACCTCTCCACCTACTTCTTTAAACATACCCTGAATTTTCAACTCTACTTCTGTTCCCCATTTTCCCTTGTGTAACCCTAGGCGTGAAATACCTGTTCATGCTTCTCTACTGAATAGGCTTTCCCCACCTTGCCTCTTTCCCATCCTAAATGTTGAAATTATAGATGCCATTTATGAAAGCTATTTTCACCATTTTTTCCTAAATTCTTTAATCAAACACATGTGATTTCTTCCTATCTTGATTACTGTGTCTACTGAAAATAAAAAAAGGAAAGCACAGCCTAAAAGTTGAGAGTTATGTTTTATTTGGTGGACGTTCTGAGAACGTCAAACCCTTGAGATAGGACTCTCATCGCTCTGAGAGACTACTCCAAAGAGACAAGGGGGAGCCAGGATATGTAGGAGTTTTTGCAACAGAGACCAGGTAATCAGAACATCAAAAGATTACTGTTAATTAAAGAAAACCAGATATCTCAAGTTAAGGGATTTAGCGCTCTTCTATGTATGAGAAGATGCAAGAGTCTGGGCTCACTGAAATCATTCCTTTCATATGCACCTTGGCTACATGGGGCCAGTATACTGTGTTTTCTCATCCTGATTTTCCTCAGGGTGCACTGTTAACGTGGCTACAGCATCTGACTGCTAGATGTGGGGGCATCCTGCCTCCATCCTGAGTTCCCTCTGGACTCACCATCAGGGTGGCTATAATGTGATGGCTTGATGACTGCAACATCTTTTGTTTACTGATATGGCAGGCAATATTTTTCACTCACACCTGCTAGTATTTGTCAATATTTTTTATACTTAAAATATCCTCTCTTTCTTATACTTACTATATCCTGATTTTTGTACACTTTTCTCCCTTGCATATGAAATTGTAAACTTATTCATCTTTGTATTCCCTGAAATGCTTAGCATGAAGCTTTATGGATAATAAGCTTCCATATTTGTTTGAAGATTTGCTGTAATTGTGACTATAGTTTTTAATTTGATCCTGTGTCTCCTTTTAATTTATTCAACTATATCATCTTTCAGATTATACCATATATTCTGAACATATTAACATAGTGTCATTCATTTTCTTTATATTCTCAATACCTTTGTTCTTGATAATAGTTATATTAACTCACTGGTGAATTTACCTTTAAATGTTTCTTCTGCCTGTGGTGATATTTGATAAAAAGAATTACAGTAACAATAGTGGTAATTGTAGTTTGCCTCACATAATCTGGACTACCACTCTTTTAAATGATTTCAAAGACCTGTATGTCTTCTCCAACAAATAGAAATATTTTAAAAGCCATGAAAAGATCAAATTAGTTCAAAGAGTGTTTCAAAAAGGAGAATGTGTCCTTATTAGAGAATATCATAAATAATTATAATCTAATTATGTAATGAAACTTTTAAAACATCTAAAGTATCAATTACAGTTGAAGGTAAATAGTGGTCCTGTGATAGTTACTAGAAAATACTGCAACAAAGAAACTTTTTTCATTTAAAAAAATCTTTCTGGAAGAAAAATTTAGTAATAATTTACATCATTGTAGTATAACCCTGACAAAATTTCTGGTTATAAATGCCAAGATAAATAAAAAGAGGTCTTAATATTTGTTTGAGATTATTAAAGCAAAACAAACACAAACATTTGATATTGTATCACAATGCCATCTATGCCAAGTTAAACCTTGAACAACTTACTCATGTGATACTAGACTGATTTTTTATTTATGTCATGTTCTCAGACCTAACTAGCCTGGGGATGCAGTAGCAAAACATGAGTAAAATAATATCAGAATAATGTCTCTTGCTTAAAGTTCTTAACAAAATATAAAACTCCAAAATATGAGATTGGTATTGTTACCAATATTCATTTTTCAAATGAGAAAAACTAAGGTTACCCTTGGTGAGGTATATCACAGGTTGAGTTCTCCAGGAAGCTGACTTGAGATGAAGTTTAGGGTACAAGATATTTATTAGGAATGGCCCTTGAAATTGGTATCTGTGAAAGGGAGGAGAAAGAAGCAAGATTAGGCAGAGAGAAAGGTCTGGCTTTGATGCAGTTTGGACAGCCTCAGCGGGCCGTATAGGAGCTCTGGAGCTAAAAAAAAATCACATAGTTTCTGGAAGAACCTAGTTTCAAACCAACCATATTTATATCCAAAGACTGTGTTCTTTACCACTATGTTACAAATCCCTTGTCTCCCTCTCCTCTGCAGGTCCTGAGACCCACCTACTAAGCTGAAAGCCTTTACCCTCAATCTAGCTATTGCTTCTATTGGCAGTACCATAGCTCATTTTTCACTGCCCACTGAGCATGCCTCAGGACTGTAGAAAGATAATCATCCTCAGATTCATGAGATCACCTTGTTGAGCTTCTAATACTTTCAGTTTAAGAGAACTTATAGCTATATATCTTTATATATTATATACATGTACATATATGTGTTTATATATTATATGTATTTTATATATATATTTATATATCAAACATTTACTAAGTAACAAGTATTTGCCAGCAACTTGAAAACCCTAGTTTGTGAATAGAATGAAGGGAATAGTAGAATGGTTTTGATTCACAGAGCATTTTAATTTCATTTGTTCTTTAAATTAATCACAGTTCCTTTGATTCTAGGAACCTGAGAAAAAGTCAGATCACAGATTTTATACTTACCTATTTCTACTCTCAAAATCATTCCCTCTCTCTGGCACCCACTAGCAACTTCAAACCATGGATCTGGACTCTCTACCTCAAGTCGGGTTTCTTTCCCAATCCTTTTATGCCATAGTAAATGAGAGTCATTGTTTTTTTCTGAATTTTTGGTCATGTGCTTCAACGATCATAGAACTCTACTAACTACATTTCCCACGGGACTCACGGGTGTTCATGTAAATAAAATTCTGGTTGATCATGGTGCCCCACCAGTCTTCGACTTGCCCAGAATTTGGTGTATTCTATTTTTAGGAATCTACTATGGGGCCATGGATACTTGGATATGGAAAAATGAATTTGATAGAACATTATATTAATTACAAGACAAACATTTCTACTGTGGTGGAAATATTTGGTTATTTGGAATTTTCAATAGTAATTTTAGAAATCTCAGAATGGATGAAAATGCATTGTAGAGGTCACACCAGGAGCAACTGGCATTGCTTTGTCTCACTGATACTTTCCTTCATGTTGGTGTACCTTTCGTAGGTGGAGTCTGGCTAATCGCCTTCCAGACTCAGAACCCAAATGTGTCAGCCACCCTAGAGGCAGTCTCTCTTTCGTGAGTGTCATTCTAATTTGGCTAACACAACACAATTTTCCAACTTGTTTCTCCTTTTTCTTCCCTACTATATGAATTGGAAAGCATAAACCCTCATTCTTCCAATATTTTTACTGGTAGAAGTGGGCATGTTAAATAGTTCTGGCCAACATTGGCAAAGGAATTTCTGGAAAAGCTTTCTCTTCCCTGATAAAATATCCAGATATCAGAGACACAGACCTTTCATCTTAATTATTTTTTCTTTTTTTAAAATAATTTTTTAAAAATTTATTTTTAGCTGCATTGGGTCTTCGTTGCTGCACGCGGGCTTTATCTAGTTGCAGGGAGTGGAGGCTACTCTTCATTGTGGTGCACAGGCTTCTCATTGCAGTGGCTTCTCTTGTTGCAGAGCACGGGCTCTAGGCACGCTGACTTCAGTAGTTGTAGCACACAGGCTCAGTAGTTGTGGCTCGTGGGTTCTAGAGTGCATGCTCAGATATGGTGCATAGGCTTAGTTGCTCCGTGGCATGTGGCACCTTCCCAGACCAGGGCTCGAACCCGTGTCCCCTGCATTGGCAGGTGGATTCTTAACCCCTGCACCACCAGGGAAGATCTGCTCTTAATTCTTTCCCTGAGTGCTGACTTGATGCGTTGAACTGAGGTAACCATCTTGCGACCATGAAAAGGTTGAATTAATCTCATAGGTCCTGGCATTACAAGCTATGAAACCAACACCAGCAGCTAGCTATCTTTAGTCTTTTGTTACAAGGAAAAATTAACCCCTGTGTTGTAGCCACTGTTGGTCTGGTATTCTATTACTTTTGGATGAAAACATGCTTGTTACAAACAATTGCATACAAATTAAAAGGGCAATTTATAAATTTATAATGAGAAACTTAACCATCAAACCTATCGGAATACTTAGTTCAACATACTGAGCTGTATCCTTGTAGATGGAAAACCAAATTATAAACTGCTTGACGAGTGTGGATTCTGAGCAAATGAATTTTATTAGAAGAAAAGAATGTCCAATGACAACAGATTCAGGTAATCTGATCTCTGTTATTACCAGAGTAGGAATAGCTTTGCTTATGGAATGAAACACTCCAAGTCCATTGGACAAGAATATGTTTACTCTGAACTGTGCTAGGATGAGCCCTGAAAATTTGTCCACTATGATGCAGTTTTTCTAACCTGATTTCAGTACTTACCAACTGTGTAGCCTTGGGCAGGTTCCTTTTCCTCTGGGCCTCAGTTTTAATATGATAATAATCATATTTATTTTGTACTGTTTGTGTGGGGATTAAGTGAAAGATATTCTAAAGAGCTTAGAATACTGTTTGAAATGTAGTAAATGCTCAATGATTTTAGGTTTATTTCATGTCCAGCTAATTCTCCTTAAAGGCATGCATTGTTTATATATTTTAATGTATTCAGTCAAGACAGAATCAGGTCTTGTGACCTCATATCCCTTATGCTTCTTTAAGATAGTTCACATACCATTGTTCTGATTAATTATTCATTGATATGATTAAAAATCTAATGTTTAGAGAGGAATGGTTTTCTTCACAACTATCTCTCAATGTAAACTATTGAAAAATGTCTGCACTTCTGAGAAAAAATTAATACTACTTATATACATACATACGGATATATTCCCTCATAAATTTTGGTATGATCTAGTGTAAAGCATATGAAGTCAGGAGGCAGGGGCTTACATTCAATGTAATTTAGACATGCTTCTGAATGGCAAAGAAATTGTCAAATCTCACTATTCACAACCTGTTGCAAAGTGCTTCCTGCCCAACATTCTTTCTCTGCCGTCCTGTACTGCTCAGGTGTTCTGAGATTACCCTCTGTCAAATCATGAGGTTTCTGAGTGCTTTTAAAAATCTCCCACAAAAGTTTTAAATGAAATAATGAGGTCGGTCGAAGGGAAGATGGCGGAAGAGTAAGACGCGGAGATCACCTTCCTCTCCACAGATACACCAGAAATACATCTACACGTGGAACAACTCCTGCAGAACACCTACTGAAGGCTGGCAGAAGACCTCAGACCTCCCAAAAGGCAAGAAACTCCCCACGTACCTGGGTAGGGCAAAAGGAAAAAAGAATAAACAGAGACAAAAGAATAGGGACGGCACCTGCACCAGTGGGAGGGAGCTGTGAAGGAGGAAAAGTTTCCACACACTAGGAAGCCCCTTCGCGGGCGGAGACTGCGGGAGGCGGAGGGGGGAGCTTCGAAGCCGCGGAGGAGTGCACAGCAACGGGTGCGGAGGGCAAAGCGGGGAGATTCCCGCACAGAGGATCGGTGCCGACCGGCACTCACCAGCCCGAGAGGCTTGTTTGCTCACCCGCCGGGACGGGCGGGGCTGCGAGCTGAGGCTCTGAGGCTAGGGTTTCGGTTTCGGACGGAGCGCAGGGAGAGGACTGGGGTTGGCGGCTTGAACATAGCCTGAAGGGGTTAGTGCACCACAGCTAGCCGGGAGGGAGTCCGGGGAAAAGCCGGCACCTGCCGAAGAGGCAAGAGACTTTTTCTTCCCTCTTTGTTTCCTGGTGCGTGAGGAGAGGGGTTTAAGAACGCTGCTTAAAGGAACTCCAGAGACGGGCGCGAGCCGCGGCTAAAAGTGCGAACCCCAGTGACGGGCGCGAGCCGCGGCTGAAAGCGCGGACCCCAGAGACGGGCGCGAGCCGCGGTTGAAAGCGCGGACTCCAGAGACGGGCGCGAGCCGCGGCTGAAAGCGCGGACCCCAGAGACGGGCGCGAGCCGCGGCTGAGGGCGCGGACCCCAGAGACGGGCGCGAGCCGCGGCTGAGGGCGCGGACCCCAGAGACGGGCGCGAGCCGCGGCTGAGGGCGCGGACCCCAGAGACGGGCGCGAGCCGCGGCTGAGGGCGCTGACTCCAGAGACGGGCGCAAGCCGCGGCTGGAGGCGCGGACCCCAAGGCGGGCGGGAGACGTTGGGGCTACTGCTGCCGCCACCAAGGGGCCTGTGCGCGAGCGCAGGTCGCTCTCCACTCCCCTCTTCCGCGGAGCCTGTGCAGCCCGCCACTGCCGGGTTCCCGGGATCCGGAGACGACTTCCCCGGGAGAGCGCACGGCGGGCCTCGGGCTGGTGCAGAGTCACGCCGGACTTTGCCGCCGCAGGCCCGCCCCGCATTCCGTGCCCCTCTCTCCCCGCCGCCGGCCTCCGTACGCCAGAACCCCCGAATCAGCGGCTCTTTTAACCCCGTCCTGTCTGAGCAAAAAACAGACGCCCTCCAGCGACCTACACGCAGAGGCAGGGCCAAATCCAAAGCTGAGCCCCTGGGAGCTGTGAGAACAAAGAAGAGAAAGGGAAATCTCTCCCAGCAGCCTCAGAAGCAGCGGATTAAAGCTCCACAATCAACTTGATGTACCCTGCATCTGTGGAATACCTGAATAGACAGCCAATCATCCCAAATTAAGGAGGTGGACTTTGGGAGCAAGATCTATGATTTTTCTCCCTATTCCTCTTTTTGTGAATGTGTATGTGTATGCTTCTGTGTGAGATCTTGTCTGTATAGTCTTGCTTCCACCATTTGTCCTAGGTTCTATCCGTCCATGGTTTTTTCTTAAAATTTTTTTTTTCTTAATAATCAATTTTAATTTTAAGAACGTTATTATACTTTACCTTCGTCCTTTCTTTCTTTCTTTCTTTCCTTCCTTCCTTCCCTCCTTTAGACAACGAATCATCCCAAATTGAGGAGGTGGTCTCTGACAGCAAGATTTATGATTTTTCCCCCTTTACCTCTTTTTGTGAGGGTGTATGTGTACGCTTCTGTGTAAGACTTTGTCTGTATAGCTTTGCTTCCAACATTTGTCCTAAGGTTCTATCCGTCCCTTTTTTTTTTTTTTTTTTTTTTTCTTTTTTTTTCTAATTAAGAATTTTTTAATTCAATAACTTTATTATACTCTATTCTATTTTTACTGTATCTTCTTTCTGTTTTCCCTTCTTTCCCTCCTCCCTTCCTTCCTCCCTCCCTCCTTTCGTTCCTTCTTGCCTTCTTTCCTTCCTTGCTTCTTTCTTTCTTCCTTCCTTCCTTCCCTCCTTCCTTCCCTCCTTTAGATAACGAATTATCCCAAATTGAGGAGGTGGTCTCTGACAACAAGATTTATGATTTTTCCCCCTTTACCTCTTTTTGTGAGGGTGTATGTGTACGCTTCTGTGTAAGACTTTGTCTGTACAGCTTTGCTTCCAACATTTGTCCTAAGGTTCTATCCGTCCTTTTTTTTTTTTTTTTTTTTTTTTTTTTCTCTAATTAAGAATTTTTTAATTCAATAACTTTATTATACTCTATTTTATTTTTACTGTATCTTCTTTCTGTTTTCCCTTCTTTCCCTCCTTCCTTCCTTCCTCCCTCCCTCCTTTCGTTCCTTCTTGCCTTCTTTCCTTCCTTGCTTCTTTCTTTCTTCCTTCCTTCCTTCCTTCCCTCCTTCCTTCCCTCCTTTAGACAACGAATTATCCCAAATTGAGGAGGTGGTCTCTGACAGCAAGATTTATGACTTTTCCCCCTTTACCTCTTTTTGTGAGGGTGTATGTGTACGCTTCTGTGTAAGACTTTGTCTGTACAGCTTTGCTTCCAACATTTGTCCTAAGGTTCTATCCGTCCTTTTTTTTTTTTTTTTTTTTTTTTTTCTAATTAAGAATTTTTTAATTCAATAACTTTATTATACTTTATTTTATTTTTACTGTATCTTCTTTCTTTTTGTTTTTACTTCTTTCCCTCCTTCCTTCCTCCCTCCCTCCCTCCCTCCTTTCGTTCCTTCTTGCCTTCTTTCCTTCTTTGCTTCTTTCTTTCTTTCTTCCTTCCTTCCTTCCTTCCTTCCCTCCTTCCTTCCCTCCTTTCCTTCTTTCTTTCCTCATACGTCTACTAATTCCCTCTACTTTTTCTCCCTTTTATTCTGAGCCGTGTGGATGAAAGGCTCTTGGTGCTCCAGCCAGGAGGCAGGGCTCTCCCTCTGAGGTAGGAGAGCCAACTTCAAGACACTGGTTCACAAGAGACCTCCCAGCTCCAGATAATATCAAACGGCGAAAATCTCCCAGAGACCTCCATCTTAACACCAGCACCCAGCTTCACTCAACGACCAGCAAGCCACAGTGCTGGACAACCTGTGCCAAACAACTAGCAAAACAGGAACACAACCCCACCCATTAGCAGAGAGGCTGCCTAAAATCATAATAAGGCCACAGACACCCCAAAACACACCACCAGACGTGAACCTGCCCACTAGAGAGACAAGATCCAGCCTCTTCCACCACAACACAGGCACTAGTCCCCCTCACCAGGAAGCCTACACAACCCACTGAACCAACCTTAGCCACTGGAGACAGACATCAAAAACAGGAGGAACTACGAACCTGCAGCCTACAAAAAGGAGACCCCAAACACAGTAAGATAAGCAAAATGAGAAAACAGAAAAACACACAGCAGATAAAGGAGCAAGATAAAAATGCACCAGACCTAACAAATGAAGAGGAAATAGGCAGTCTACCTGAAAAAGAATTCAGAATAATGATAGTAAGGTTGATCCGAAATCTTGGAGATAGAATGGACAATAGAATGGACAAAATGCAAGAATCAGTTAACAAGGACCTAGAAGAACTAAAGATGAAACAAGCAATGATGAACAACACAATAAATGAAATTAAAAATACTCTAGATGGGATCAATAGCAGAATAACTGAGGCAGAAGAACGGATAAGTGACCTGGAAGATAAAATAGTGGAAATAACTACTGCAGAGCAGAATAAAGAAAAAAGAATGAAAAGAACTGAGGACAGTCTCAGAGACCTCTGGGACAACATTAAACGCACCAACATTCGAATTATAGGGGTTCCAGAAGAAGAAGAGAAAAAGAAAGGGACTGAGAAAATATTTGAAGAGATTATAGTTGAAAACTTCCCTAATATGGGAAAGGAAATAGTTAATCAAGTCCAGGAAGCACAGAGAGTCCCATACAGGATAAATACAAGGAGAAATACGCCAAGACACATATTAATCAAACTGTCAAAAATTAAATACAAAGAAAGCATATTAAAAGCAGCAAGGGAAAAACAACAAATAACACATAAGGGAATCCCCATAAGGTTAACTGCTGATCTTTCAGCAGAAACCCTACAAGCCAGAAGGGAGTGGCAGGACATACTGAAAGTGATGAAGGAGAAAAACCTGCAACCAAGACTACTCTACCCAGCAAGGATCTCATTTAGATTTGATGGAGAAATAAAAACCTTTACAGACAAGCAAAAGCTGAGAGAGTTCAGCACCACCAAACCAGCTTTACAACAAATGCTAAAGGATCTTCTCTAGGCAAGAAACACAAGAGAAGGAAAAGACCTATAATAACGAACCCAAAACAATATAGAAAATGGGAATAGGAACATACATATCGATAATTACCTTAAATGTAAATGGACTAAATGCTCCCACCAAAAGACACAGATTAGCTGAATGGATACAAAAACAAGACCCTTACATATGCTGTCTACAAGAGACCCACTTCAGACCTAGAGACACATACAGACTAAAAGTAAGGGGATGGAAAAAGATATTCCATGCAAATGGAAACCAAAAGAAAGCTGGAGTAGCAATTCTCATATCAGACAAAATAGACTTTAAAATAAGGACTATTAAAAGAGACAAAGAAGGACACTACATAATGATCAAGGGATCGATCCAAGAAGAAGATATAACAATTGTAAATATTTATGCACCCAACATAGGAGCACCTCAATACATAAGGCAAATACTAACAGCCATAAAAGGGGAAATTGACAGTAACACATTCATAGTAGGGGACTTAAACACCCCACTTTCACCCATGGACAGATCATCCAAAATGAAAATAAATAAGGAAACACAAGCTTTAAATGATACATTAAACAAGATGGACTTAATTGATATTTATAGGACACTCCATCCAAAAACAACAGAATACACATTTTTCTCAAGTGCTCACGGAACATTCTCCAGGATAGATCATATCTTGGGTCACAAATCAAGCCTTGGCAAATTTAAGAAAATTGAAATTGTATCAAGTATCTTTTCTGACCACAACGCCATGAGACTAGATATCAATTACAGGAAAAGATCTGTAAAAAATACAAACACATGGAGGCTAAACAATACACTACTAAATAACCAAGATGTCACTGAAGAAATCAAAGAGGAAATCAAAAAATACCTAGAAACAAATGACAATGGAGACACAACGACCCAAAACCTGTGGGATGCAGCAAAAGCAGTTCTAAGGGGGAAGTTTATAGCAATACAAGCCCACCTTAAGAAGCAGGAGACATCTAGAATAAACAACCTAACCTTGCACCTCAAGCAATTAGAGAAAGAAGAACAAAAAAACCCCAAAGCTAGCAGAAGGAAAGAAATCATAAAAATCAGATCAGAAATAAATGAAAAAGAAATGAAGGAAACAATAGCAAAGATCAATGAAACTAAAAGCTGGTTCTTTGAGAAGATAAACAAAATAGATAAACCACTAGCCAGACTTATCAAGAAAAAAAGGGAGAAGACTCAAATCAATAGAATTAGAAATGAAAAAGGAGAGGTAACAACTGACACTGCAGAAATAAAAGAGATCATGAGAGATTACTACAAGCAACTCTATGCCAATAAAATGGACAATCTGGAAGAAATGGACAAATTCTTAGAAATGCACAACCTGCCAAGACTGAATCAGGAAGAAATAGAAAATATGAACAGACCAATCACAAGCACTGAAATTGAAACTGTGATTAAAAATCTTCCAACAAAGAAAAGCCCAGGACCAGATGGCTTCACAGGCGAATTCTATCAAACATTTAGAGAAGAGCTAACACCTATCCTTCTCAAACTCTTCCAAAATATAGCAGAGGGAGGAACACTCCCAAACTCATTCTACGAGGCCACCATCACCTTGATACCAAAACCAGGCAAGGATGTCACAAAGAAAGAAAACTACAGACCAATATCACTGATGAACATAGATGCAAAAATCCTCAACAAAATACTAGCAAACAGAATCCAACAGCACATTAAAAGGATCATACACCATGATCAGGTGGGGTTTGTTCCAGGAATGCAAGGATTCTTCAATATACGCAAATCTATCAATGTGATAAACCATATTAACAAACTGAAGGAGAAAAACCATATGATCATCTCAATAGATGCAGAGAAAGCTTTTGACAAAATTCAACACCCATTTATGATAAAAACCCTGCAGAAAGTAGGCATAGAGGGAACTTTCCTCAACATAATAAAGGCCATATACGACAAGCCCACAGCAAACATCATCCTCAATGGTGAAAAACTGAAAGCATTTCCACTAAGATCAGGAACAAGACAAGGGTGCCCACTCTCACCACTCTTATTCAACATAGTTTTGGAAGTTTTAGCCACAGCAATCAGAGAAGAGAAGGAAATAAAAGGAATACAAATCGGAAAAGAAGAAGTAAAGCTGTCACTGTTTGCAGATGACATGATCCTATACATAGAGAAGCCTAAAGATGCTACCAGAAAACTACTAGAGCTAATCAATGAATTTGGTAAAGTAGCAGGATACAAAATTAATGCACAGAAATCTCTGGCATTCCTATATACTAATGATGAAAAATCTGAAAGTGAAATCAAGAAAACACTCCCATTTACCATTGCAACAAAAAGAATAAAATATCTAGGAATAAACCTACCTAAGGAGACAAAAGACCTGTATGCAGAAAACTATAAGACACTGATGAAAGAAATTAAAGATGATACAAATAGATGGAGACATATACCATGTTCTTGGATTGGAAGAATCAACATTGTGAAAATGACTCTACTACCCAAAGCAATCTATAGATTCAATGCAATCCCTATCAAACTACCACTGGCATTTTTCACAGAACTAGAACAAAAAATTTCGCAATTTGTATGGAAACACAAAAGACCCCGAATAGCCAAAGCAATCTTGAGAACAAAAAAAGGAACTGGAGGAATCAGGCTCCCTGACTTCAGACTATACTACAAAGCTACAGTTATCAAGACAGTATGGTACTGGCACAAAAACAGAAAGATAGATCAATGGAACAGGATAGAAAGCCCAGAGATAAACCCATGCACATATGGACACCTTATCTTTGATAAAGGTGGCAGGAATGTACAGTGGAAAAAGGACAGCCTCTTCAATAAATGGTGCTGGGAAAACTGGACAGGTACATGTAAAAGAATGAAATTAGAACACTCCCTAACACCATACACAAAAATAAGCTCAAAATGGATTAAAGACCTAAATATAAGGCCAGAAACTATCAAACTATTAGAGGAAAACATAGGCAGAACACTCTATGACATAAATCACAGCAAGATTCTTTCTGACCCACCCCCTAGAGTAATGGAAATAAAAACAAAAATAAACAAATGGGACCTAATGAAACTTCAAAGCTTTTGCACAGCAAAGGAAACCATAAACAAGACCAAAAGACAACCCTCAGAATGGGAGAAAATATTTGCAAATGAAGCAACTGACAAAGGATTAATCTCAAAAATTTACAAGCAGCTCTTGCAGCTCAACAACAAAAAAACAAACAACCCAATCCAAAAATGGGCAGAAGACCTAAATAGACATTTCTCCAAAGAAGATATACAGACTGCCAACAAACACATGAAAGAATGCTCAACATCATTAATCATTAGAGAAATGCAAATCAAAACTACAATGAGATATCATCTCACACCAGTCAGAATGGCCATCATCAATAAATCTAGAAACAATAAATGCTGGAGAGGGTGTGGAGAAAAGGGAACCCTCTTGCACTGCTGGTGGGAATGTGAATTGGTTCAGCCACTATGGAGAACAGTATGGAGGTTCCTTAAAAAACTACAAATAGAACTACCATATGACCCAGCAATCCCACTACTGGGCATATACCCTGAGAAAACCGAAATTCAAAAAGAGTCATGTACCAAAATGTTCATCGCAGCTCTATTTACAATAGCCCGGAGATGGAAACAACCTAAGTGTCCATCATCAGATGAATGGATAAAGAAGATGTGGCACATATATACAATGGAATATTACTCAGCCATAAAAAGAAACGAAATTGAGCTATTTGTAATGAGGTGGATAGACCTAGAGTCTGTCATACACAGTGAAGTAAGTCAGAACGAAAAAGACAAATACAGTATGCTAACACATATATATGGAATTTAAGAAAAAAAAAAAAATGTCATGAAGAACCTAGGGGTAAGGCAGGAATAAAGACGCAGACCTCCTAGAGAACGGACTTGAGGTTATGGGGAGGGGGAAGGGTGAGCTGTGATGGGGCGAGAGAGAGTCATGGACATATACACACTAACAAACGTAGTAAGGTAGATAGCTAGAGGGAAGCAGCCGCATGGCACGGGGATATTGGCTCGGTGCTCTGTGACAGCCTGGAGGGGTGGGATAGGGAGGGTGGGAGGGAGGGAGACGCAAGAGGGAAGAGATATGGGAACATATGTATATGTATAACTGATTCACTTTGTTATAAAGCAGAAACTAACACACCATTGTAAAGTAATTATACCCCAATAAAGATGTTAATAAAAAAAAAAAAAAAAAAAAAAAAAATTAAAAAAAAAAAAAAAAAAAAAGCTTAATAGGTACTTCAAGCAGATATTAACTAAAAGAAATAATTTTACTACTGTCACTCACATTAAAATAAATAATTTTACTACTGTCACTCAGGTTAAACAAAAAAAAAAAAAAAAAAAAAAAAGAAATAATGAGGTCAGTTAAAATTTTTGAGACGGCTGCAGATGAGAACTCCTGTGAAAAGGTGTCACTAATTGAGCCAAAATAGTTTTCAGCTGCAGTGTAAAACTAACAGAGTACCCACCTCATGTTTCAAATTAATGTAAACTCTTTTAGAACAATAGGTGACAATCTGCCAAGATTAAATACAGAATTAAACTGCAACCTTATTAAATAACACAAAGGTTTCGTATTTTAAAATTTTAGTCGAGGAAGACAGATTAATGCAGATAAGGGCTGCCGGCTAATACTCTCTGAGTTTCCTTTGGATATTAAAGGTGATGTTATTTTGTTTAGTTGTGAAATTTATATTCACCTTTCTTCATAAACATAAAATTTTAAAGATTTAAGAGAGTAAGTCCTAAGAGTTCTCATCACAAGGAAAAAATACTTTTTAAATTTTATATTTATATGAGATAATGGATGCTCACTAAACTTACCATGGTAATTATTTCATGATGTTTGTTAAGTCAAACCATTATGCCATATACCTTAAACTTTTACAGTGCTATATGTCAGTTATGTCTCAATAAAACTGGAAGAATAAAAAAACAAATGAATAACTAGAACAAAAAATCCTTTAAATTGCTGAAAATTATTTTCAGATAAACCAACCATCCCTGAAAGATAGGGTCATTTTATAATTGTGGAGGGAATGTTTCAGTATAACATAAGTGTTTCTGAAAACTCCATTGTTTGAATCCTAAGGGTCAGGGTCCTCTTGAGTCCCTATCTGAAGACTGATTTCATCAGTTATCTTTAGTGAAAGATACTGAGCATGTATAAAGATGGTGGTGATGATCGTGGCAGTGTTTGCTGCAACAACAAAATAGCTACCAATATTTTAGTACTTTTGTGATCCATAAAATATATGAAGTAATTAACGTATTTTATCAATTTATTCTACCAAATATTGAAGTAATTTTTTTAATCTGCATTTTCTAGATAAAATTGAAGCTTTGAAGGGTTAAGTTACTAAGTGTGATTATTCAGTAAACTAACTTAAACTCTGGTCTTTTGGACTCCAAAATTTTTGCTTTTAACCAATAACAGTGTATTTATTTATTTATTTTTATCTTTACTAGAGTATAATTGCTTTACAATGTTGTGTTAGTTTCTGTTGTACAACAAAGTGAATCAGCTATAAGTATACATATATCCCCATATCCCCTCCTACTTGAGCCTCCCTCCCACCCTCCCTATCCCACCTCTCTAGGTCATCACAAAGCACCAAGCTGATCTCCCTGGGCAATGCAGCAGCTTCCCACTAGCCATCCATTTTTACATTTGGTAGTGTATATACATCAATGCTAGTCTCTAATAACAATGTATTTGATTATGCATACAAAATGAATGAACAATTAAATGCTCGAGATAGGTTTTGAAAACTTTACTTTTTCACATTAATTATAGAAATTGAACTTAAAATTATAATTTGAGACACTGGTTCCATTAGCTAATTTCATATTATCAAAACTTGAATTTATTTTAGAGGTATCTTATATTTTCGAGAATTAAATATTATCTTACAGTTTATATCTCACCAGTTTTCTTTCTACTTTCATTCAAGTTTCTCAGAACTGCCTAAATATTGGGTTGGCCAAAAGGTTTGTTCGTTTTTTCCCGTAAAATGTTTCTAGTAGCGCTTAGTTGTCTTTAATTTCATTCGAAACAGTTTTGTTAGATTGTATTGTGACAGCTGTCATATCAGTGTGCATTAAAAAAAAAAACTTATCAAAACTGGTGAATTTTTGTGTAGCCATTTTAATGCTGAAGATGGAAAAAAAAGCACATTTTCGGCATATTATGCTTTATTATTTCAAGAAAGGTAAAAACGCAACTGAAACGCCCAAAAAGATTTGTGCAGTGTATGGAGGTGCTGTGGCTGATCAAACATGTCAAAAGTGGTTTGCGGGGCTTCCCTGGTGGCGCAGTGGTTGAGAGTCCGCCTGCCGATGCAGGGGACACCGGTTCGTGTCCCGGTCCGGGAAGATCCCACATGCTGCGGAGCGGCTAGGCCCGTAAGCCATGGCCGCTAACCCTGCGTGTCCGGAGCCTGTGCTCCGCAACGGGAGAGGCCACAACAGTGAGAGGCCCGTGTACCGCAAAAAAAAAAAAAAAAGTGGTTTGCGAAGTTTCGTGCTATAGATTTCTCACTGGATGATGCTCCATGGTCGGGTAGACAAGTTGAAGTTGACAGCAATCAAATCGAGACATTAATTGAGAACAATCAGTGTTATACCATGTGGATGATAGCTCAAAATATCCAAATCAAACGTTGAAATTCATTTGCACCAGCTTGGTTATGTTCATCGCTTTGATGTTTGGGGTCCACATTAAGTTAAGCGAAAAAAACCTTGACTGTGTTTCCACACATGATTCCCTATTCAAACGTTATGAAAGCATTACATTTTTAAAACAAATTGTGACAGGCAATGAAAAATGGATACTGTACAATAATGTGAAATGGAAGAGACCGTGGGGCAAGTGAAATGAACCACCACCAACCACACCAAAGGCTGGTCTTCATTCAAAGTAGGTGATGTTGTGTATATGGTGGGATTGGAAGGGAGTCCTCTATTATGAGCTTCTTCCAGAAAACCAAATGATTAATTCCAAAAACTACTGCTCACAGTTAGACCAACTGAAATCAGCACTCGATGAAAAGTGTCCGGAATTAGTCAACAGAAAACACATAATCTTCCATCAGGACAATGCAAGACTGCATGGTTTCTTTGATGACCAGGCAAAAACTGTTAGAGCTTGGCTGGGAAGTTCTGATTCATCCGCCATATTCACCAGACATTGCAGCTTCAGCTTTCCTTTTTTTTTCGGTCTTTACAAAATTCTCTTAATGGAAAAAATTTCAATTCCCTGGAAGACTGGTAAAGGCACCTGGGACAGTTTTTTGGTCAAAAAGATAAGTTTTGGGAAGATGAAATTATGAAGTTGCCTGAAGTATGGCAGAAGGTAGTGGAACAAAAGGGTGAAGACATTGTTTACAGTAAAGTTTTTCATGAAAATGAAAAATGTGTCTTATTTTTCCTTAAAAACCTAAGGCACTTTTTGGCCCACCCAATATTAACTAGTGTGAAGTGCTTTCAAATCCTCTGTCACTTATCCTCTTCAACTTCTAGAAATAAATTTTAGAGTCCCCATTTTACTTCCTGTAGTAGAAATGATAGAGATGTTAGAGTTCAGGAGTCTGACATTAAAGAGCATTTGGTAAGATAAGGACAGCTTTTCAAGTTACTACAGACATGTAATACTAAAGGTTTTACTACTGCAAAAGGTGTATTTCTGTAACTCCAGCCTCTGATAGCGATTTCCTAACTACTTGCCATCTATTTGCTGAACTAATTACCACAAACTGTAGGTTTTTCACTATGGCCACTCTCCATTTCCAAAGCAATATGTGTATTACTCAGGATAGGTTAGAATATGCTGAAGAATGAAATAAAACCCAAAATACCAATGGCTTAATACTTTAAATGTTTACTTCTCATTGAGGCATCATCTGATTCATACCAGGTGTCTTGCTAGGTGTCTCTCCTCCAAGTATTGACTCATGGGTTTAAGCCATTTCTGTCTTTTAGTCATGCTCTTGAAGAACATGACTTTCAAGGTCACCATGACAAAAGAGAGGGCCAGAAGGTTTGATGGGGTGTTTTAAATGGCTAGAGCAGTGAGTTTTTTACATCTCTTTTGTCTGTATTACATAGGCAGTCACATGACCAACATAATTGCAAGGGTGACTAGAAAATCTAGAGGAGCACATGGGAATAGTCTCTGCCACAGTCTCTTATTGAATGATCTTACTGAATTTCAAAATCTGATGAAACCTATAAAATCTTTACTATTAAGATAACTGGAACAATTTTGGACAGTTGATGTCACTCTGAACCTTTCTATGCCTTTCATATTTTATTAATGATTCGTTTAGATATTTATTAATAATTTTTACAATATTTATTTAAACTATAATATAATTCCTGTTCTGTTGGAATTACATTTCCACCTAATCTTATTCTCAACCAAGTTTCAAGCTGCTCGGAGACAGGAACATTGTTTATTATTCCTCACAAACCCAATTAGCCTCAAGTGGTGCTATGCCTAATAAAATCTTAAAAATGTGTTAATCTGATTTCCTTTATAAACACTACAGTAAATGTAGGTAGGATTAAAAAAAATATAAGCACAAGAATTAAAATTATGTTTACTTTATAGGTAAAAAAACACAGCTTTTAAATAATTTTTAATTAAATTGGGCTATCAAAAATGTCTAATAGTGAAAAAATATGCGCTTCATTAAGAGGAAAACTGGAAAGAGTGAAAAGGTAGAAATTATGCAGTACCATGTTATTTGAAAATGTTGATAACATTAAAGTGTTTCTTTATATCTCTTTATGACTCTCTGTGTGGAAAAAATCTCCTTTTGATCACAGCAACTAATTTTCAAATGAGCTATGCCTTCAGACTAAGTATGACCAGCTTTTGGTTATACTTTATTCTCTTTTCAGCAACCAGCTGCAGTAATTCAGATATTTCCTTTTTAGTCTCAATTTTATCACTGTTTTCCTTTGCTACCCTACTTTTCACTGCCATTACATTAGGTCATTGTTCAAAAGAATGATCACAACTGAACTTATCTACTAAGGCAGATTTAGACTGTAAATGAGTCTACTGCCATTTGTAAACACTCCTTGGTTCCAGAAATCCAGTCTTCATTGCTAAACCCCCACAGCTATGGCTGTGCAGTCTATCATCATCTATAGTGTGCAAAGTCAGAATGTGATTACACATATTTTATAAAATGGGAACTGCTGACAACCCAACCCACCAACTAGTGAAAACATATTAGTGTATATATATATATATATATATAATGTATACTAATTATGTATCTAGTAATTAATTTTTTAATGACTCACTAAATATTTATGGTCTTTTTTCTTATGATACAATCATCAGTTTCCCCAAGAGTTATCCTAATTTAGGCAGATATTTAAATAGAATCACTTCATTATGCTTGTTTTTCTGTTGTCTTGGGAACAATGTAATAACACTAGTGAGATATTTTCTTCAGACATGAAAAAGAAAATATTTGGAAGATATTTAAGCTGTTGAAAAATCAAATTTGGAGGATAATATAAACTGGCTAATTGATTATGGATAATATATCAGTGCACTAGGTGATAGACACATAGATAAATAGATATTTATATGCTGATGAATTTCATTAATGTGAATCGAGGATTTCTATTCAATTGTTTTAACTACTGAAACATTTTCAGGTTAGAATTTATCAAATACTATATGCATTGCAATAGTAGCAACATTTTAAAGGAAGTCCTTAAATTCGCTAAGGCAATGAAGTGTCTATTCTAGTAGATCTCTTAATGTAAAGTTTTGCTTAGTGCATGACCTGAATGACTTTGCTGAATTTTCTTGAGTGGATCAGTACTAATGATATTTCAGTTCTGCTCTCAGAAATTCAAGTATTATGCCTTAACATATTAGAAATTAAATGGTAATTCTTTATATAAAATAATAGGGGGGCAGAAAACATAATAGTTGTACTTCTGAATGATGCAACCAGATTTTTGTCTTTACAGAGTTATCTCCTTTGGTTGAGAACATGATTTTAATATATAGTTTTGGTCTGATCTGTTAGCTTTGTTCTTTGGTTTCCCCAGAACTATGACCTGTAAATTCTCAAAGGGTATTGAAGCTTCCTGAATATGTACACTTCTCAAGATACAGGGCAATTTAAAAGCTTGTAAGTTATAAACTTAAAAATGTTTTAAAATATGTAAATCCCAGGGTTTGGTCCTAGGTTACCTCTTCTCTCCTATCGACTTTACCTCTCTAGGAGACCTATCCATTCCCCAACTTCTAATATCATCTGTAGTTCATCCTCTCCAGGCTTTAGCTCTCTTCTTAGCTTCAAACTGTACATACTAGTGTTTATTTGATCTTTCCACTTACATCTCAAAACATAATTATCCTCACATCTTCCTGTGGTACTTCTATCTTCCTCCTTCACTCTTACTCATATTAATACATAGCATCACATCCACTCTGTTGATTAAACTAACCTATGAATTATTGTTTGTTTTTCTCTCAGCTCTCATACCTTATCCATCCGCAAATCCTGTTGTTTCTTTTTAAAATACAACTTGTTTGCATTGCTACTATCCTAGTCCGAGAAATACTTGCTTATCTGGGCTAATGCAGTAATCTATTTAATGGTTTATCTGTTTCTACTTTACTCCTTAATTAGTCATTCTCCACACAGCAGCCAGTGTGAGCTTTTACAATTCATGGCATCCTTCTGCCCAAAACCCTCCAATGGCTTCTCATTGCAGTTAGAATAAAATCCAAGCTTCATACAAGTCTCTACATGATATAGTCACTTTGTCCCTCTCTAGTCTTATTGCTTGTCTCTCTCCCCTCCTCACTGACTTTGCTCTTCCTACACTAGGATGCTTATAGTTCATGGAAAACACCAAACTTATTTCCTTGAAACTTGCATCTCCTTTTCCCTCTGCTTGGAACTCTCTGCATTCTGATCTTCATATATCTGACTTACCCTCTTGACTCAGCCCAAATGTCATCTTCTCAGAGAGACCTTCCCTGAAAATCAACCTAAAGAATTGCCTCAGTTTTCTCTATTTTATCCACTGTTTTATATTGTGCGTAACACTCATCATTACCTGAATTTATCTTACTTGTGTATTATTTTTCTGTCTTCTAAACTATAAACTGTTTTGAACGGTGTCCTTTTCTGCTTTTTCACAACTTTATCTCCAACCCCTAGAAGAATAATTGGAAGATCCCAGTATTTTTCCTGGGAGGGTGGGGGCACATAAGAGAGGGACAGAGAGAAAGAGAGACAAGAAATACATATTGTTTATGTACAATATGATACTGAAGTGATTGACATTTGATCCACATTCTCCCGAAACTGGTTTGGGTAAACTCTAGTCTACAAGAGTCCTGGACACAGAACGATTTGGGCGGCAAAAGGGTGTGGAAGATTCTACTAGAGATTTATAAAGTTTTATTTTTTTAAGTCTATTATTCTGTAAAGTTTTGCAGTAAAGGGTCTTACTTATCGTATTTAATCAAATGAATCCTAAAGTGAGGTGGCCCTGGAAGGTGTTTTATCCCCCCTTTTAACATACTAACTTTTGGAAATGCTGGTGTAAATCAGCACAGTATCCCACCTGGAAAAGAATTAAGGTAATGAGGGTGACATCTTTTTTCAAAGTTATTTAAAATGAAGACAATGAATAAGAAATATATATTTATTTTTGAAAATTTTGTAGAGAATTTGAAGTAACTATACTGAGAGAAGAGACAAAAATATACTAAAAATAAATTTTAGTACATAGCAGCTAAGTAACCAAGGATAAAAATCCATGAAAGAATAATAATAGCAAAAATAAAAATGAAAAACTGGATACTTTCAATTAGTTCCAGATTTAGAATAATGTTGGAAAATTTTGAACAGAAAATAATGTAATCACGGACTTCCCTGGTGGTCCAGTGGTTAAGAATCCACCTGCCAATGCAGGAGACATGGGTTCCATCCCTGGTCTAGGAAGATCCCACATGCTGCGGGGCAACTAAGCCCATGAGCCACAACTACTGAGCCCGTGCTCTAGAGCCCATGAGCTGCAACTACTGAGCCCACATGCCACAACTACTGAAGCCTGCACACCCTGGGGCCCACGTGCTGCAACTACTGAAGCCTGCATGCCTAGAGCCCACGCTCTGCAACAAGAGTAGCCACTGCAATGAGAAGCCTGAGCACCACAATGCAACGAAGAGTAGCTCCCCTCACCACAACTAGAGCAAGCCTGCACGCAGCAGTGAAGACCCAGCACAGCCAAAAACAAAAAAAGAAAAAAAATAATGTAGTCAGGTAAAAAAATGTATAATTACCAAATGTGTTCTTTAGAAAGTCTACGAAAGATGAGATAACATAAACATGAATATCCTCATTATAGTTAAGGAAAGTGAGGTAAAACCAGAATTTCAAACTTAAATTCAGGGAGATATTAGGGAGATTAGATTGAGAGTAGTAAATCCATGAAATTTATATTTAACCACAATGTGAAAGGATAGTTTTTAAAAGCTGCTCTTTAAAAAATCTGATTTTCGGGCTTGCCTGGTGGCGCAGTGGTTGACAGTCCACCTGCCGATGCAGGGGACGCGGGTTCGTGCCCCCATCCAGGAAGATCCCACATGCCGCGGAGTGGCTGGGCCTGTGAGCCATGGCCGCTGAGCCTGCACGTCCGGAGCCTGTGCTCCACAACGGGAGAGGCCACAACAGTGAGAGGCCCACATACCGCAAAAAAAAAAAAAAAAAACCTCTGATTTTCAGCTGCATAAAATGTTACCAACATGGCTGTGGTGTTTTTAACTTTCATCATGTATTTATACTTTGCTTTAAAGCTTAGATGAACAGCAAATATGTACGTTAAAAACAAGCTTGTCATAGATAGGGAATGTATTGTAACACCCAATGGCAAAAAACTGTTTATTTATTGAATTCCCAGGTCTCTATATACCTATCCACAGAATCACTGTTATATTTTTAAACCTCATTCCTGGAAGCACTGCAGATGTCAGATCAATTTAAAGTGCCAAAGAGTACCTCTGGGAATGACATGGCAGCAGCTGAAATAGTATTTGGCCAAATTAAAAATGTATGCCAGTGATGCCAAAAATCACAGTAACCTGGCAGGTATGTAGCTATTATTTAACTGTATAATTACTGGTTTCTCTACTGAAAAACTATTGGTTGTTTATGCAGTGAAATGGAGCCCATGATTTAGGCAGAGACTCTCTTCTGATGTCAGTAGTAACTGGTTGGGGATTGTATCCAATCACAAAATATAATTTCCCAAGAAAACTATTTGGAAAAAGCTGTTAATAAATTATATTGTAACTCACTTAGAAACAGAAACAGGAGAATATCAATTTAGGGATTATCTTTGACTATAGATTCTTAATAATCAGAATGATGTTCATATTCTGAACTATTTATAAATTTCTGTACAAACAGATTAGCCTGATCTTAGTGTTTACTGAAATTTTTTAAAATTGTAAATATTTACTCTGTAAGACTACTAATAAGGTATTGTTTTTTCAAATAATTTCCTTTGTATGTTCATGTGCCTAGATCTCTGCTCTCTCACCTGAATGCTGGTCTTCTGGTTAATGTTGCCATTTGGAAAGAACTTTGTTTTCATAGTTCTTAAAATTCCAAACTGGCCAAAGTTGCCCAAGTGTCTGGAAATACAGCATGCGTTCTTAAATTTAGGAGAGTTCATAATATTTATAAATAGGCACCTCTGGTTCTATGTTATTGTCCTCCTAATGGATAATGCTCAGTGGACTACATTATATATATATATATATATATATATATATATATATTTTTTTTTTTTTTTTTTCGGTACGCAGGCCTCTCACTGTTGTGGCCTCTCCCGCTGTGGAGCACAGGCTCCGGACGTGCAGGCCCAGCGTCCATGGCTCACGGACCCAGCCGCTCCGCGGCATGTGCGATCCTCCTGGACCGGGGCACGAACCCATGTCCCCTGCATCGGCAGGAGGACTCTCAACCACTGCGCCACCAGGGAAGCCCCTACATTATGTTTTAAAGTGGGACAATCTGCTATTTGGAAAGTGCTGGAATTTTCCTATTTCATCATTTAAGGAACAATTTTATGCTAAAGACATTATGTCAACATTATAAATGTATTATCTTGAAAAAAAATTGTATCAGGATATTTTCATATTTGTAAGGTTCAGATGTAATTAAAGAGTCTCATTAATCATATATATAGTGGAAAGAATATTAAATTTGATCTGTGTTTGTGTCTTGCCTTTTCCAGGTAGAGCGTGTTTGGTCAAGTCACTTCTCTTTAGTTTAGTTCTTTGATTAATAATATGAGTCCAATAATACCTAAATATGAAATAGTGTTGTTTGTAAATAAATGTAAATAATTATTACATCAACATTACTGTCATCTTTATCATCACCAATTACATCATGATTATCATCAAATTTAATGTAATTGTGGAAGATTCCAGAACTCCTACACTCATAAAGATACAAACAAATCTGAATCCACTATTTATGGGGTTAGAAGGCAGAATTCAGAATTAATATATTATCAAGTAGCAAATACAATTTTGACTATTTTCTATCTATTCTATACTTATTTTCTATCTAATCTATACATGTACCTGTATAGATTTGGGAGGCGCAAATGCTTAATTCAAGTAAAATAAATTATTGGGGGCTTCTAGTCTATTTCATGACCAAGTGGAAATCACAGAAAAGGCTTTGGGCAATCACAAATAAATGAATGCTCTATACTGGATTTTAACTCCCCAAATTATGTTTTTTTTTAAAAATAGATCTTTATTGGAATACAGTTGCTTCACAATAGTTTCTGTTGTATAACAAAGTGAATCAGCCATATGAATACATATGTCCCCATATCCCCTCCCTCTTAAGCCTCCCTCCCACCCTGGCTATCCCACCCCTCTAGGTCATCACAAAGCACCGAGCTGATCTCCCTGTGCTATGCTGCTGCTTCCCACTAGCTAACTATTTTACATTCGGTGGTGTATATATGCCGATGCGACTCTTACTTTGCCCCAGCTTCCCCCTCGTACCCCATGTCCTCAAGTCCATTCTCTATGTCTACATCTTTATTCCTGCCCTGCAACTAGGTTCATCAGTTCCATTGTTTTTTTTTTTTTTTTAGATTCCATATACATGTGTTAGCATATGGTATTTGTTTTTCTCTTTCTGACTTACTTCACTTTGTATGACAGACTATAGCCCCATCCACCTCACTACAAATAACTCAATATCGTTTCTTTTTATGGCTGAGTAATATTCCATTGTATATATGTACCACATCTTCTTTATCCATTCATTTGTCAATGGGCATTTAGATTGCTTCCATGTCCTGGCTATTGTAAATAATGCTGCAATGCACATTGTGATATATGTCTCTTTTTGAATTATGGTTTTCTCAGGGTATATGCCCAGTAGTGGGATTGCTGGGTCATATGGTAGTTCTATTTTTAGTTTTTTAAGGGACCTCCATACTGTTTCCCATAGTGGCTGTATCAGTTTACATTCCCACCAACAGTGCAGGAGGGATCCCTTTTCACCATACCTTTTCCAGAATTCATTGTTTCTAGATTTTTTGATACTGGCCATTCTGACCAGTGTGAGTTGATACCTCATTGTAGTTTTGATTTGCATTTCTCTAATAATTAGTGATGCTGAGCATCTTTTCAGGTGCCTCTTGGCCATCTGTATGTCTTCCTTGTTGAAATTTAGGTCTTCTGCCAATTTTTAAACTGGATTGTTTGTTTTAAGTAATGCAGTTATATGTTATAGAACCTAGGAAAGAAATTACATTTGCTAGAGTTATTATATTAATGAATAATGATACAAAAATAATATAAAAATTAGTTTTGATATAAAATATACTTTATTCCATTTGTGCTGGACAATGGTAATCTTAGGTAAAATTAGATTATTAAATAATTCAGAAATTCTCTAATTAAATACACAAATGCAAGTGTTTTTGACAGATTCAATGATCAGCATTGTTGAGGCAAACTTCCAAATCTAGGAAGCAAAACATAAAGGTACACACATCTGGCAAATAAAACTGTGTGAATCCTTTATCATTCTTTACCAGATTAATTTTTTTTTTTTTTTTTTTTTTTTGTGGTACGTGGGCCTCTCACTGTTGTGGCCTCTTCCATTGTGGAGCACAGGCTCCGGACGCGCAGGCCCATTGGCCATGGTTCACGGGCCCAGCCGCTCCACGGCATGTGAGATCTTCCCGGACCGGGGCATGAACCCGCGTCCCCTGCATCAGCAGGCGGACTCTCAACCACTGCACCACCAGGGAAGCCCCAGATTAATTTTTGCATTGCATATTTTCTGGCTTTTACATTCATTTTGTGTGCTTTTGTATAACCATAAGAAACATATAACGTACTAAAATATAAAATACTAAGCTTGAAAAGTCTATGAATAGTCTGGTTGTTCATTCACCCATCCATCTACTTAGGAAACAAAGATATCTGAGTAACTATTTTCACTTGGCATTGTAAATACAAAACTAAATGTCACATCTTGATGTCTTACAGTCCAGATGGTGAGGAAGACGTAAAAATAATGATTGAAATGTAGTATGAAAAGTGTTACTATACACACACACACACACACTCAGAGCATTTATAGTGTTGACAAAGAAAAGTGTGATATCAACTTCCTTAGATAAGGAAGACTTTAGAGAGGCAACATCACTTGAACTAGGTTTTTGAAACCTAACAAGGAGATTTCCACACACTTAAGATGGACTTGTTTACTGTAGGAGGAAGAAAAAAACATGTGCAAAGGCAAAGAGAAGGAGCATGTGACCTGAGATTAGTGCGGTGGGACAAGATATATGATGAAGAAAAAGACAGAAACTGATTCATGGAATACTTTGTAATTTCATTTAAGGAATTTGGAGTTTAGACTATGGCTAATATAAGAGCCCTGATGCTAACATAGCATTTGAATAATAAAATCTGACTTTCATTTTTGAAAATTCATGTAAGAACAGTAGGTCTAATGAACTGAGGGTGTGTAAAGTGGAAGCAGAGAAATGAAGTAGGTTATCATATAGTTTTACAAGACATGGTGAAGACCTAAATTAAGCCAGTGAAGTGAAGATAAACAGGAAAGTGTTGTGAGAAAAATGCTAGGGTATAGTAATCTATTGCATGTGAAGTCAAAACAGTGAGAGAGAATGAAGCCTGCCAGATGGCTCTGTGATTTCAGGTTTGTGTATGAAGTCTATATAATTTTTTTTTATCCAAATCAGAAAACTTCTGAAAGTGAAAAGGGGTTCTAAAATAATCAAAATTTTATGATGTTAATATTTATTTCTTAATGAATTTGTTGGTTTTTCTATTTTGAATGTATAAAATACTTTTATTTAAAAACTATTTTTGTGGGGGGGGGGACTTCCCTGGTGGCACAGTGGTTAAGAGTGTGCCTGCCAATGCAGGGGAAACGGGTTCTAGCCCTGGTCTGGGAAGATCCCACATGCTGTAGAGCAACTAAGCCCGTGCACAACAACTACTGAGCCTGTGCTCTAGAGCCTGTCAGTCACAACTACTGAGCCCACGTGCTGTAACTACTGAAGCCCGCGCACCTAGAGCTCGTGCTCCACAACAAGAGTAGCCACCACAATGAGAAGCCTATGTACCACAATGAAGAGTAGCCCCCGCTCACCACAACTACAGAAAGCCTGGGCACAGCAATGAAGACCCAACACAGCCAAAAATAGATAAGTAAATTAAAAGAAAATATTTAAAAATAATTTTAAAAAACTATTAAAAAAATTTTTTTGGCCATGCCATGGCATGCATAATCTTATTTCTCTGACCAGGGATAGAACCCACACCCCTTGCAGTGGAAGCATGGAGTCTTAACCACTGGACTGCCAGGGAAGTCCCCTAAAAGCTATTTTTATAAATAAAATTATTTGTGCACATAAATCTATGTATATCAAAGCAAAGCAAAACATTACATAAGTAATACATAAGTAGAAAAATTACATGAGTAGAATTATTATCTTTGGTTCACATTCATGTATTTTAAACAGTTTCTAAAATAACTAGGAATAAACCTAACCAAAAAGGTAAAAGAGTTGTACTCTGAAACCTATAACACATTGATGAAAGACATTGAAGGTGATGCAAATGGATGGAAAGTGTTACCACACTCATGGATTGGAAAAATTAATATTCTTAAAATGACCATACTCTCCAAGACAATCTACAGATTCAGTGCAGTCTCTATCAAAATATCAAAGGCATTATTCACAGAACTAGAACAGGTAATTCTAAAATTTGTATGGAAACACAAAAGACCCTGAATAGTAATTTTGAGAATGATGAACAAAGCTGGAGGTATCATGCTCCTTGATCTCAAGCTATACAACAAAGTTACAGTAATGAAAACAATGTGGTACTGGCAGAAAAACAGACACATAGATCAATGGAATGGAAGAGTTAGCCCAGGAATAAACCCATGCTTATATGTCAATCAATCGATGATAAAGGAGACAAGAATATACAATGGAGAAAGGCGGCCCCTTCAATAAATGATGTTGTGAAAACTGGAGAGCTACATGCAAAAGAATGAAACTGGACTACTTTCTTACACCATATACAAAAATAAACTCAAAATGGATTAAAGATGTAAATGTTAGACCTGAAACCATAAAACTCCTGGAAGAAAACATAGGCAGTATGCTCTTTGCCATCAGTCTTAGCAATATTTTTTTGGATCTGACTTCTCAGCCAAGGGCAACAAAACCCAAAATAAACAAATTAGACTAAGTCAAATAAAATAGCTTTTGCACAGTAAAGGAAGCTATGAACAAAGCAAAAAGGCAGCCTACTGAATGGGAGAAGATATTTGCAAATATATACCCAATAAGGGTTAATATGCAAAATATACAAAGAACTCATGAAACTCAATATCAAAAAACAATCTGATTAAGAATGGGCAGAGGATCAGAATAGACATTTTTCCCAAGATGACATACCAATGGCCAACAGATACATAAAAAAATAACACTAATCATCTGGGATATGAGATCAAAACCATCATGAGCTATCACCTAACACCTGTCAGAATGGCTATCCTAAAAAGACAACAAATGACAAGTGTCAGTTAGGATATGGAGAAAAGGGAATCCTCATGCACTGGTGGGAATATAAATTGGTGCATTCACTATGGAAAACAGTATGGAGTTTCCTCCAAAAATTAAAAACAGAACTGCCATGTGATCCAGCAATTTCACTTCTGGGTGTTTACCTGAAGAAGACAAAAACGCTAATTCAAAAAGATATATGCGGACTTCCTCGGTAGTGGAGTTGTTAAGAATCCACCTGCCAATGCAGGGGACGTGGGTTCAATCCCTTGTCTGGGAAGATCCCACATGCCGCAAAGCAACTAACCCCACGGACCACAACTACTGAGCCTGCGCTCTAGAGCCCGTGAGTCGCAACTACTGAGCCCACGCACTGCAACTACTGAAGCCCGCACAGTCTAGGGCTCGAGTGCCACAATTACTGAGCCCGTGTGCTGCAACTACTGAAGCCCACGCACCTAGACCCCATGCTGCGCAACAAGAGAAGCCACCGCAATGTGAAACCTGTGCACTGCAAAGAAGAGTAGCCCCCACTCGCTGCAACTAGAGAAAGCCCATGTGCAGCAACGAAGACTGAACACAGCCAAAAAATTTTAAAAAAAGATATACCCGCTACAATGTTCATTGCAGCATTATTTACAATAGACAAAATATGGAAGCAAACTAAGTGTCCATAAATGGATGAATGGAAAGTGTCCATAAATGGAATGAGGGTATTATGCTAAGTGAAATAAGTCAGAGAAAGACAAATACTGTATGATCTCACTTATAAGTGGAATCTAAAAAACAAAACAAAACAAAAACAACATGAAAACAGACTCATAGATACATAAAACAAACAGGTGAATGCCAGAGGGGAGGAAGATGGGGGTGAGATGGGTGAAGGAAATTAAGAAGTATGAATCTCCTCATAAAATAAATAAGCCTCAGAAACATAATATACAGCATAAGGAATAAAACAAATAGAAAAAATCAGTTTCTTAGCTATATTTGTCTCTCAAATCATGTCACTGAAGACTATTTCTTTGTGTTCAGATAAGTTTTTAAAAAATGAAATTGCTTGCAATCTTTTTCAATGTTGTGTTTTATGGTTAATAAATTTGAAGTAGTTGACTGTTTTTATTGTTAACGTTCTATAGGTCAGAAATATTTTTAATTGAGAAAATTTAATTCTGCCAAATAAATGGTAGTTTCATTCCTCTTTTTTATTGAAACACATAAAAATTTTAGTCCAAGGGTTTTTTACCAACAGTACCTTTTTACTTTTATTCATAGTAACTTTCTTCAACAATTATTTTTACATTACAAAATTCATCAAATAAGATGTCTCCGTGATTTTTTCAGTGTCTTGTCAAACTTAGATGCAGCAGAAAATAAAGGCCGTCTCAATTTTATTCTAATCTATTACAGACTATTAAATTATTCAATTTTAAAAAAGGAGAATTTTAAAAGTTATTCAGAACACAAGTTATTCTACAGCTCAACTGTAGATTTTTAAAAATAATTTATGTACCTGCTTGAACTCTCACCTGTTTTTCCAATTTCTTTTATTTTGGTTTGTTTCTGTGTGAAAAAAGTTTTATTCCTTACGTTTCTAAATGTTGGTATCAATAGTTTCAATTATCTGAAAGCCTCAGAGTCGACACTTTTTGACAATTTAGAAAGATTTCCAACAAAACAAGTTTGAAAAAATTAATCAAAATCTAGAAAACCCTTTCACTACATAGTTTAATATCATTTTAGGACAGTTAGATTGGTTTACTACATTGTTTTTAAAAGGCTTAAATATTTCTATATATTTATTGATCATGGACATCAGAGAGAGAGTGTAAAAACCTCTTAATGTGTAAAATATGTTTGTATATTTACAGAAGGAATAGTATACTGACTGATATATTAGATTGGTAAAATATTACAGATTGTTTGGATATAATTATTAATTTTATGTGTATACAACCAATTCCAAATATACTTATTCTCCATATATTTCTTTTTTAAAAGATATATTTTATTATTATTTTTAAATTTTATTTATTTATTTTTGGTTGTGTTGGGTCTTCATTGCTGCACGCGGGCTTTCTCTAGTTGCGGTGAACAGGGGCTCCTCTTCTTTGCAGTGTGTGGGCTTCTCATTGTGGTGGCTTGTCTTTTTTGTGGAGCCTGGGCTCTAGGCACAGGCTTCAGTAATTGTGGCACGCAGGCTCAGTAGTTGTGGCACACCGCACATCCACAGCACGTGGGATCATCCTGGACCAGAGATCGAACCCACGTTCTTTGCATAGGCAGGTGGATTCTTAACCACTGTGCCACCAGGGAAGTCCCTATTTTCCATATATTTCTTAATTCAAAAAGGTTATTATCTTTACTATGACTTTGTGATCTAAAACTTTTATATTTCGATCTCCCTAAAAGCATGTAATTTTAATCTTCAAGATTGAATTTTTAACTATTTTAGAATCATAATCACAGTAATCTCAGGTGTTTAACCATAGCATAATTAAGTTCCAAAAGCTTTCCTTAGAGTCCATGAATTAGTTGAAAACATAACTTTTATTGGGATTAATCTAACTGGCTTTCTATTTGAAGCAACTGTTGAGATTAAATTAAACTTCACATCACTTACCATTTACAAAGTTCTTCTTTGGGAAGGAAATAGAGCCAATCCATGAACACTTGTTGTTATACTTTTTGTGCATAGACAAGAAAACCTGAGATTAAAAAAGAGTGAAAATAATTTAGAATAGTCATTTAATCTAAATGAAAAGAGAGTAAGTTCACTTTCTACAGCTATATTAATTAAATCAAGATCTAGTAGCATATTTATCTTTGCTTTTAAAATTTATTATTATTTTTATTGAAGTATAATTGATTTTCAATATTACATTAGTTTCAGTTATACAGCATAGTAATTCAAATTTATTATTTTAATTTTCTTTTTAAAATTTTAAATTAACTGCCATTGCTTCTCCTACAGATTTCTGATTTGATTTTCATATGGTCTCTGATATCACTGTGACCCCACATATGGTGGATGATAAATGTCAACAAATATTTTGTGCAATTCATAACAACTTTTACTAGTAGATTTTTTTACAGATATCTTGGATTTTCAATATCTTGGTTCTTTGCTGCTACAACTTTACTGCAAAATGAAAATTCCAGCAATCAGTGAAATAATTAGTTGTAAATATTTAGGATAAAATATATGACAGTAACCACAATAGCAAGGGTGTGAAGGCTACTATAAACTCTGACAGGACCCCTCAGCCTTTATTTCCTACATATATTTCATGTACACTTAACCTCTACCTTCCTACATTTCATACGACCCCCACTAAGTGGAGGTTTAACAATTTTGTGAAACTTACAGGCCATGGGACAGTCCAGGGACAACTGGCTGCAACACCTGATGGTGCAAGGGCAATAGCGTCAAATACTTGCTCTACCACCACTTGAAACTAAAAGGAGGTACCCATCTGTGTTGTTTATGACTGAGAACACTTTGTTTTATCATACATACAGTATCATGTGTAGTCCCCTTGTCTCTGGAAAGGATCAGGAAAAGATAGAAGTGTTACGACTAGTCTTTTTTTCCCACCAGATTATTACATGTTAAAGGGAATATTCTATTTACTTAATTCATTCTCACACACTACGAGATGACGCCATAGCCAAACCTGGAAGCCAAAAGGTCGAGGTTTACAACACCCAGATTATTTTAAGGCAATTAATAATAAGACTTCTTAAAAATGAAAAAGATCTTGAAAACTTGGGAGAAGTGCTAAATTGAATGGGACACAGGAACAACAAGATAAACTAGTGCTGTTTTAAGCTAACCAATAGGTAAAGTCACCCTGGATATAGGTGACTGGTCCATTAACTGATTTGGAAGGAAGAGATAATTTGAGTTTCGATGATGAGTTCAACTTGAGCGTGATCGGTTTTGATAACTGTGGTACATCTGGGTGGCAAAGCCCAGGAGATATCTGGAAATATTACTTTGGAGTACAGGAGAGTGGTAAAAGACAGAAATACAAATTTGGAAGTTTTCAGCATGTGGGTAGTAGCTGAAACCATGTGAGATGAAATATTATATAAGACACTTTCAACACTAATATTTGTAGAACATTTCATTGGCAGTTTCTGGAAATAAGACCAATGGCCTTTGTCTAGACATTAACAACAAAGGAGTGAATGTAATGTCATTACATTACTCTAAATGACTTGTTTGTTAGCTTCCTGTAGCTGCTATAACACTTTACCACAAACTTGGTGGTTTAAAACAACAGAAGCTAATTTTCTTGCAGTTCTGGATGCCAGAAGTAAACAATAAGTGTGTTATTGTGTACTATTGTGTAAATCAGGGTGTTATCATAGCAACAGTTCCTCTGGAGGCTCTAGGAGAGAATTTGCCCCTTGCCTCTACCAGGGGCTCTTCTGGGGGCTTCTGATATTCTTTGGCACATGGCCACATCACTCCAGTCTCTGCTTCTGTCATCACATTGTTTACTTTTCTTCTTCCTCTGTGGTAAAATCTCCCTCTGCTTCCCACTATGTGATTGTATTTAAAGCCTACTCTGATAATCCAAGAAAATCTCCCTATCTCAAGATCTTTAATTTAATTACACCTATAAAATCCTTTCCAAAGATTAGGTTATGGACATTTTTTTTTTCCCATTGGGAGGTGGGGAGCGGCTATTAGCAGTCTACCAAAACTTGTATCTATCTAATCAACATCAATGTGTAGATTTTCATCATCTGTAACATCACCCCTGAATTTGGAAGACTTTGTAAAAAAAAAAAAAGTAATATGAAATATCTCATCGTTTTTATTGATTACAAGTTGAAAAGACATTCTAGATATATTGTATTAATAAAATATGTTTAAAATAATTTTACTTAATTTTTTTTCAAGATGGCTATTAGGAAATTTAAAATTGCATGTGAAGTTAACATTACATTTCTATTAGCACTGGTCTGGAATGTGTGTGAGTTTAAATCTCTTAATTTTATAGATAAGTTGCTATTTTCTTACAAATAAATAATTACAATTTCTGAAAACTGCACACCAAGTTAATTAAATTGCTCAATTTTATTTTATAGGTGTACTTTATTGCAGTCCATATTTATTCAAACTGTTTACTGCTGCTTTTCTCTATTTCACAGCAACAAACCAACAGGACTTCGTGTGAAAATCACTGACCAACATATGCTCCTCCATCCTCCTTTAACTCCTAATTCTAGGAGCCTGAGAACTAAAGCAAACCACAAAGAGCCACAGTCACCACTCCCAGCCCTGATTGAAGCATCTCACAAAAGCAGTCTCACATGGTGAGTGCCAGACAGATGGGCAATCTCCTAGAACTGAAAGGAAATAAGGTAATTTTGAGGAAGTTGACATTTTCTTTTAAAAGAGGTCATATTCTAAAGGGTGAAGTGTGATGAGGAAATAAGGGGAAAATGTTTATGATGGGGAGGGATCCAAAGGAAACTTGCAGGTGGAAGAGTGTTCCCAGAAAGGAGGTTTGAGATTTGAAGAGACCTGTGTGTAGGTCTGGGGAAGAGTTGGAGAGGAGTGGTCAGAGGAGAAAATCCAGGAGGTTCTGACGAGTAAAGGCCTGAGAGGGAGAAGAAGGAAGGACACTACTATTTATCAAGACCATATTGTGTGCAGGGTAACTTCATATATGTAATTCTAAATTTATTTATAATATTCATTTTTGAATGCAAAAAATTTGAGGTACAGAAAGATGAAATGATTTTCCCAAGGTCATACAGCTATTAAATATCAAGGGCAAATTTAGTGGGTGGAGATTCTTTTAGAGTATTAAAGCCTGATTAAATGGTGAATAGGCGAGGGTGGAAAACATGGCAAGTGACTTGAGAAAATTTGGGTAATTTCAATGATAGGAGTCTGTGTTTGATTGGAGTTGGGGAGAGAGGAAGCAGGCCATGGAAGTGTTTGTACTTGGAACTATTTGTGACAGCTGTGAGAACATACCACATCCAGAGGACTCAGAAGAAATGGGACATTGGTTGACCTTTTAACTAGTCAAAGTTATGAACTTGACTGATTTCCTGGTATCTCACTATATTTCTAGTAAGCATAGACCTCTGCATTTTTAGATAAGTGCCTGTAAGAAATGAAAGCATAGTTAAACTTCAGCTCACACATCTGAAAGAGACACAGTGAAAAGACCAGTTCAAGTTTTAGTTCACTGTAAAAATGAAGGTATTAAAAGGACTATGGTAGCTCATAATTAGGTGACTTAAAGGTACATGACATCATATCAGCCTCCAGAGTTCCCAATGACGTACTTCTCAACTTATGCTATTCTCTTTAGAAATCATTTCATTTTCATTTCACCCAGACCCTTCAAGGGCTCAACACTTTTTCTTCAGATATCAGCATTATCCTCACTTCAGTGGACTCTTATCCTTGGGCTGTGAGATAAATTATTTTATTGATGCCCTTCCCTGGCACACTGCTGGTCTCTAATCACTTAAGCATTCAATCTGTAAATAGATGACAGAGTAGCTGCTGGAGATGAGTAGAGAGAAGAAAATCCTACACACTAACGGACTTGGCCCAGCATAAATTTACAAAATCCAAATATAGCTTTCATCCTTGCTGGTCTTTGGCAGCCTCCTTTCATTAACTGCTTGGGGTTGTCTGTATTCTGATTTCTCAATATCCTTCTTTAGTTGTAGCTGTTAATCTTGCCTCTCATTCGGCCAAAATCAAGCACTTGACCCAGGCTCCCTCATTTCACCTCATTTCACTAGATCAGTGTCTTTACATACAGATCATTTCATCCTCCCCCAAAGTCTGAGGAAAAGAAAACATTTTAAAGCAAATATCTTTAAGCTCCAGTTCAGATCCCTTTTTGTTTTCTTAAAAACGTAATTGTCAGTATTTACTTTTCTTCTTGTATCTTTCTCTCCTGTCTATTTACTCTTTTTTATGTGCTGATCATATAAGATTAACATTTTTTTTTAAGTTTTGGCAAATCAACAGGAGAAATAACATATCATTATTCTTTAAATTGACCTTGAATTATGTGATTGAAAATTTAAATATTTAGCAGTCATTTCTTTTCCTACCCAATGAATTGTCTTTTGAATATTTATGTCCCTATATCTATTGTTAATTTAGTATAAATTTTGCAATGGTATTTAAACTTGTTTATGAATTAATGTTAAGCATTTACCAGCTTTATGACAAATATGTTTCTGTTTGTTACATCTTACTAATGTCGAAGAAATGGTAAAAATTGCAAAGGTTTAATTTTGTGCATCACATTAGTCACTCTTTCCCTTTGTGATATCTTCAAATGTTTCTATACTTAGAATGTCGTTAGCTTTCTATATTTCAGATTAATATATACTTAAATATTTTTATATTTCTATGTTTATTACTTTAAAGTTTTGAATTCATGTAGAATTATTTTACTCTTTCTTATAATACCAATTTATCATAGGTCATTAAAAGAGCAAATCATCTTTAACTTGTCCAGCTTAATTCATACTCCACATCATTAATTTAGAAGGTACAATTTTCCAAAATTAAATCATATTTGACAGACTTACTGATTCATTCTGTTAGATAATAAACATAGTAAAGATAAAAATCATGTCATATTTATGTGCAGGCAGTATAATCCTTAATGTATTAATTTAATACTATGTATGTTACATGATGGGCTTTCAATAAATGTTTGCTGAATTGGATTACAAAATTGGGTTATCACATTAAGTCAATGTCATGTTAATTATTTTTATTAATGCTTTGCAGGGTCTTCTTGAAACTATGCTTTTAACCAAGTCAACTTATATATCATTCCTTCTATATTCTTTCTTATTTCTATCCAGACCATGTTGGCATAGTCTCCTCTCTGTTTCTCATTCTAGAACCTAGCCGCCTGATTTCAAAGGGCATGTATTTGCCCAGTGATGCTGCTTCTGTCTGACACTTTGGAAAACCACCCATCTTCAGTCTCTAGGACTCCCTATCTGCATGAGCTTTTTTATAGGATGGACATTATCCATTAATAAATATGGCAGCCATCACTTTCCCCCAAATCCCTACACTTTAGACTTTCTGATACTATCTGCAGTAAGAACACGAAGATATAGCTGCTTAGTTAGTTGCTTATTGACCATATATTTTATTGTATGAAAATCATTTTCAATAGTGCTAGTTCTAGCAAAGACCAGAAGGATTCATAGATTCCTAATTGGAAATTATTAAGCAGACTGTGTTTGCTAAGCAACGGAACTCCATAGTTTATACATTGTATAAACAAATAAAGGAAATAAAAGAATGGCAATGGAAGAAAAACAGGCACATTTTCCTGGTATTTTTCTTAATATTGGAAAAGAGCTTCCTATGTAGTCAGATGATCAAACTTTATTAGAGGATATAGACTGAGTGTATAATTTAAAACTTCTTAAAACAGATATAGAAGATAGAGAGGAGGGACAGTCAGAGATGAATGCAAGAAACTGAACAAGAAAATAATATAAATATCTTGATAGAATAAAATTAAGCACCCAGAGTTTATTGCCTTCTATAATTTTTTTAAAAAAAAATAGATTTGAAGAAGAAGAAACAGGTGTACATGTTGTCTTAAGACTGGTGAGAAGAAAAATAATGAGTCAGAGACTAAAACTGTGTGGTTAAGCCATAAAACAAGATTTATAGCAAGAACTGGGAATGTGATGAGACTTCACGGTTTTGCCTGAGGCCACCTCTATTCATCTTCATCCATACATCAGGCAAATACAAGTAATGTAGAAGTATTTCCTGTCTTATATAACTCCATAGGTTCACGTTTTATAACATATATCATAATTTTTTTCTTTTCTTCTTTTTTTAATGTTTTTATTGGAGTATAATTGCTTTACAATTTAGTTTCTGCTTTATAACAAAGTGAACCAGTTATACATATACATATATCCCCATATCTCTTCCCTCTTGCGTCTCCCTCCCTCCAACCCTCCCTATCCCACCCTTTTAGCTGGTAACAAAGCACAGAGCTGATCTCCCTGTGCTATGCAACTGCTTCCCACTATTTATCTATTTTACATTTGGTAGTGTATATATGTCCATACTCTCTCACTTTGTCCCAGTTTACCCTTCCCCCGCCCTGTTTCCTCAAGTCCATTCTCTAGTAGGTCTGTGTCTTTATTCCCATCTTGCCCCTAGGTTCTTCATGACCATTTTATTTTTTTAGATTCTATATATATGTTAGCATACAGTATTTGTTTTTCTCTTTCTGACTTACTTCACTCTGTATGACAGACTCTAGGTCCATCCACCTCTCTACAGATAACTCAATATTGTTTCTTTTTATGGCTGAGTAATATTCCATTGTATATATGGGCCACATCTTCTTTATCCATTCATCTGTCAATGGACACTTAGGTTGCTTCCACATCCTGACTATTGTAAATAGAGCTGCAATGAACATTGTGGTACATGACTCTTTTTGAATTATGGTTTTCTCAGGGTATATGCCCAGTAGTGGGATTGCTGGGTCGTATGGTAGTTCTATTTTTAGTTTTTTAAGGAACCTCCATACTGTTCTCCATAGTGGCTGTATCAATTTACTTCCTACCAACAGTGCATGAGGGTTCCCATTTCTCCACACCCTCTCCAGCATTTATTGTTTGTAGATTTTTTGATGATGGCCATTCTGACTGGTTTGAGATGATATCTCATTGTAGTTTTGATTTGCATTTCTCTAATGATTAATGATGTTGAGCTTTCATGTGTTTGTTGGCAATCTGTATATCTTCTTTGGAGAAATGTCTATTTAGGTCTTCTGCCCATTTTTGGATTGGGTTGTTTGTTCTTTTGATATTGAGCTGCATGAGCGGCTTGTAAATTTTGGAGATTAATCTTTTGTCAGTTGCTCCATTTGCAAATATTTTCTCTGATTCTGTGGGTTGCATTTTTACATTAGTATTTTTTAATGAAATTTTTCTTTTAAGTTTCATGAAGTCTAATTTGTCTATTTTTTCATTTGTTGCCTATGCCTTTGGTATCAAGAAATCATTGCCAATCCCATGGCATGAAGTTTCTGTCCTGTGTTTTCTTCTAAGAGTTTTACAGTTTTTCATTTTACATTTAAGTCCTTGATTCATTTTGAATTAATTTTTGTATATGATGTTAGATAAGGGTCCAACTTCATTTTTTTGCATGTGGATATCCAGTTTTCCCAACACTGTTTGTTGAAAACACTGTCCTTTTCCTATTGAATCATCTTGGCACCTTGTCAAAAATCATTTTACCATTTATATGATGGTTTATTTCTGGGATTCTCTATTCTATTTCATTGGTCTATATGGCTGTCTTTATGCTAGTACCACACTGTCTTAATTACTATAACTTTGTTGTAAATTTTGATATGAGGAAGTGTGAGTCCTCCAAGCGTTTTCTTTTTCAAGATTGCTGTGACTATTCAGAATCCCTTGAGATTCCACATGAGTTTTAGGATTGTCTTTTCTGTTTCTTAAGAAAAACGTCATTGGGATTTTGATAGGAATTGCATGAATCTGTATAGCACTTTGGGTAGTATTGACATCTTAAAACTATTATCTTCCAATCCATTAACTTGGAATACATTTCCATTTGTTTGTATTTTCTTCACTTTTTTTCAGCAATGCTTTGTAGTTTTTATTTTACAAGTCTTTCACTTGTTGCTTAAGTTAACTTCTAAGTATTTTGTTCTTTTTGATCCTATTATAAAGGGGATTGTTTTCATAATTTCTTTTTCAGATTGTTCATTGTTAGTTATAAAAATGCAACTGATTTTTAGGGTTGACTTTATATCTTGTTGAACTTATTTATTAGTTCTAATAGTTTTTAATGGAATCATTAGGATTTTGTATGTATAAGGTCTTATCATATATGAACAAAGATCATTTTACTTCTTTCCAATTTGCATGCCTTTTATTTTTATTTATTTAATTAATTTATTTCTTGCCTAATTGCTCTGGCTAGAACTTCCAGTATTATGTTGAATAAATGGCAAGAGTAGGCATTCTTACCTTGATATTGATCTTTGAAGAAAAGTTTTAAGTTTTTCACAGTTGTGTATGATGTTAGCTGTAGTTTCCTATACGGCTTCTATTATATTGAGGTAGTTTTTTTCTATTCCTAGTTTGTTGAGTGTTTTTATCAGGAAAGGGTGTTAAAATTTGTCAAATTATTTTCTGCATCCACTGAGAAGATCGTATATTATTTTTCCTTCATTCTGTTAATGTGGTGTATTACATTGATTTTCAAATGTGGAACCATCCTTGCATTACAAGAATAAATCCCACTTGATGGTATTTAATATTTAATATGCTGCTGAATTTGGTTTGCTAGTATTTTGTTGAGGACTTTTGCATCCATGTTCATAAGGGATATTGGTCTATACTTCTTTTGTCTTGTAGTGTCTTTGCCTGGCTTTGGCATCAGGGTAATGCTGGCCTCAAGTGTTTGGTAGAATTCGCCAGTGAAGTCATTTGATCCTGGGGGTGGGGGTGGGAGTTTGTTTATTAGTTTTTTCAGGATATTTTTTATTATGATTCAATCTCCTTATTAGTTATAGGTCCATTTGGATTTTCTATTTATTTGTGATTTAAATCTTGGTAGGTTTTGTGTTTCTAGGAATTTGTTTCATCTAAGTTATCCAATTTGTTAGCATACAATTGCTGATGGTACTCTCTTATAATCCTTTTTATTTCTGCAGAGTTGGTAGCACTGTCCCTACTTTCATTTTTTATTTTAGTATTTTGAATGGTCTTTCTCTCTTTTTTTTTTAATCCACCTAACTAAAAGTTTGCCAATTTTGTTGGTCTTTTCAAAGAACAAACTTTTGATTTCATTGATTTTTCTCTATTGTTTTATTCTCTCTATTGTTTTTCTCTGCTTTAATTTTTATTATTTTCTTCTTCCTGCTAGCTTTGGGTTTAGTTTGTTCTTTTTCTAGTTCTTTAAGCATAAAGTTTTGAGACCTGTCTTGTTTTTATTTTCTATATTATATTTTATTTTTTATTTCATCTTTACTGAAGTATAATTGACATATAAAATTATAATATATTTAAAGTGTATGTTGTGAGGATTTGACATACATACACATTGTGAAAGGAGTCCCTCCATCTAGTTAATTAACACATCACCATCTCACCTATTTATTTATTTTTTTGTGTGTATGAGAACATTTAAGTTCTACTCTTTTACCAAATATCAATTATATAATACAGTGTTATCAACCATAGTTACCATAGTTTACATTAGCTCTTAAGACCTTATTCATCTTATAGCTGACAGTTTGTACCCTTTATCAACCTCTCCCTATTTATTTCACCCCTTCTTTCTTATTTTTTAATGTAAATGTTTATAACTATAAAATTTCTCCTTAACATTGTTTTCACTGTGTCTCACTAAGTTTTGGTATGTTGTGTTTTTGCTTTCATTTGTTCCTAAGTATTTTCTAATTTCTCTTGTGATTTCTTTATTGATCTATTGATAGTTTGAGTATTTTTTTTAAATTTTTATAATACAAATCTGTGAATTTTCTAGTTTTACTTCAGTTGTTGATTTTTAACTTCACCTATTGTGTTCAGAGAAGATACTTTATATGCTATGTCTTTTTGAACCTACTGAGTCTTAATCTGTGCCCTAACATATGTTCTATCCTGGAAAACGTTCCATGTACACTTGAGAAGAATATGTATGCTATTGTTGTTGTTGGGTAGACTGTTCTGTATATGTACGTTGTATCTAGTTAGTTTATTGTATTGTTTAAGTCTTCTGTCTCTTACCTTCTGTCTGGTTATTTTATCCATTATTGAGGGTGAAATATTGAAATCTCTAACTATTATTATATAGTTGTCTATTTCTCCCTTTAGTTCTGTCAGTTTTGGCTTCATATATTTTGATGGTCTGTTATTAGGTGTGTAAATATTTATAATTTCTATTTCTTCTTACTATATTGAACATTTTATTAATATACATTATGCATCTTTGTCTCTTGTAACCTTTTTGATTTAAAGTCTACTTTATCTCATAGTAACATAGCCACTTATGCTTTGGTTATTTTTGCAATGGAATATATTTTTCCATCCTTTAACTTTCATTCTATCTGTGTCTTTGGATCTAAAATGAGTCTCTTGTAGACAGCATATGGTTTGGTCATGTGTTTTTATACATTCTGGTCATCTTTGGGTTTCGATTACAGAGTTTAATCCATTTACTTTTAAAGTAATTACTGATAAGGAAGGACTTACTTCTGTCATTTTTCTATTTGTTTTCTATATGTCTAATAGCTTTTTGTCCCTCATTTCCTGCATTACCACTTCTTTGTGTTTAGTTGATTTTTTTTGTAATGAAAACATTTCAATTTCTTTCTCATTTTTTGTGTATATTCTATAGCTATTTTCTTTATTGTAACTATGTGGAATAGTTTAACATCCTAAAATTACAACAGTCTAATTTGAATTTATACCAGCCTAACTTTAGTAACATACAAAAACTCTGATACTTGGTAGCTCTTTCCTACTCCTTTTAGTTGCCAATGTCACAAAATTACATCTTTATAAATTGTGTGTCTACAAGACAAACTAAGAATTCTTTTAAATACATTAATTTTTAAAGTTATGTTGAAAATAAAATATGGAGTTACAAACCAAAATTATAATACTAGATTTTAGACTAATAACTGGATTTTTTTGTATTAGTCTTTTACATCATGGATAAAACAAAAAGTGCAGTTTCAAACCATTACTACAATACTACTAGCTTTTATAATTGCCCAGGTATCTACATTTATTGAGATCTTTATTTCTTAATATGGCTTTTCATTACTGTCAAGTGTCTTTTCATTTCACCTTGCAGGGCTCTTTTGAGCATTTCTTGCAAGGCAAGTCTACTAGTAATGAACTCCCTCAGCTTTTGTGTATCTAGGAATGTCTTAATTTCTTCTTCACTCTTGCAATACAGTTTACCAGATATAGGATATTTGGGTATATATATATATATATATATTTTTATTAATACTTTGAATATACTGAGCCACTGTCTTCTTGCCTCTAAAGTTTCTGATGAAAAAACTACTCATATCTTAGTAAGGATCCCTCATATGTGATGAGTTAGTAACCTCTCTCTTGTTGCTTTCAAGATTCTCTCTTTGTCTTTGGAAAGTTCATTATAATGTGTCTTTATGTGGGTCTCACTGAGTTCATTTTGCTTGTAGTTTATTGAGCTTCTTGGATGTTTTTATTTACGTCTTCTCTCAAGTTTGGGAAGTTTTCAACTATTATTTGTTCGATTATTCTCTATGTTCTTTTCTCTCTTCTTTTCCTGGGACTCCCACAATGTATATGTTGGTCCACCTGTTGGTATCCCACATGTCTCTTAGGCTTCTTATTTTTTCACTTCTTACTATTTTTTTTTCTTTCTATTCCTCAGACTCAATAATTTCTATCCATTGTCTTATCTTCAAGTTTACTGGTTTTTTCTTTTTTGCTTGCTCACATCTGCCTTTGAATCTCTCTAGTGAATTTTTCATTTCAGTTATTGTACTTTTTAGCTCTAGAATTTCTTTTTGATTACTCTTTAGGTTTTCTATCTATTGAAATTCCTTTTCTTCATGTATCATTTTCTTGACTTTCTCTACATGTTCCTTTGTTCTTTCAGAAATTTTAAGATAATTGTTTTAAAGTCTCTGTCTAGTAGATTTGCCATCAAGTCTTTTTCAGAGACAGTTTCTGTTGGTTTTTTTTTTCTTTTGAATGGACAATACTTTTAAGCCTTTTTGTATGCTATGCGATTTGTTGTTGTTGAAAAGTGGACATTTAAATCTGATAATGTGGTAACTCTGGAAATCAGATTTCCCTGCTTCCTGGGGATTTGCTGTTTTTTGCTCTTGTTTTTGCTTTATTCTATAACCTGTCTCTGTGATGAGAATCACCCTGAGGTAGAAAAGTAAGATCTTCTCAAGTTTTTTCTGAGCCTGTGCCTTTACTCCAGGTATGCACAGTCACTTTCTAATTTATCCCATTTATGCAGTTGCTTTTGAATGTTGTAGGTTTTATGGCTGGTCTCACAAAGGAAAAAAAATGAAGAGGAGAAAAAGGACACTAACCCTATAAGTCTGCCGGAAGTCACTTTAGCCTGAGGGGGAGGGACTTGCAAGAATGTGGGGAACTGCAACAATGGCCACCTGACTCTTTGTCTGTATCTCTGAGCATAAAGGCAGCAATCAGCAACCAGAATAGAGATCCCCAATATTTAGAGGACAGAGTCCTTTTTCCCCCTCTTGCAAGAATTATGCAGGATGCTCCAGAAACACCTACACAACACTACACGTGGCAGCAATGCCTGCCACGGTTGGAGGGGGGAGGGTACACTTAGCTGCTATTGTGCTAAGAGTTGAAATTAACTGAAATTAACCAGTTTACCACCCAAGGTTTTCCCTAGATGGTACAAGCCTTCAGTAGACTACAGAGTTCCAAAACAATTATGTCAGACAGCTTTTGCCAATGACATTTTTGTCTATGTTGGGAAACCTATTCCTGGTACTTCCTACTCCTCTATCTTCCCAAAACCCTCCGTGCTTGATGTTTTAAAATAGTTACAATATGAATAGCTGAGCTTTTTTTTTTTTAATAAATTCAATGAAAAAATAATAAAATGAAATATCCAGACTTACTCAGCTACCACAGTAAAGGGAGTGTTTTATTAATATGAATTAAAATATGATAATTATATTTATATCATCATATGCTGAAGAATATATATCAGTAAAATGATTTTTTAATTGTATTTACTTAAAAGCCACATATCTTTTACCAACAGTGCAGGGAATTATGCATTTTTTAATCAATGAAAAATAATATATATGTAATAGAGAAAATATTGAATATTAATTCCTAGCTTGAAATTTTATCTTGTCTTTTTCCCATAAATTATCATGAACTTATCACTGAACTTGGATTAATGTAGAAGAAGAAACATTTAGACATTTGGCAGTTGCCTTTTCTGATTCAGTTATTCAGTTATATCAAGGACAATCACTTTTACTAAGTTTGCTCCTTCAGTCATTTTCCTGTTGAGATGTAGAATAGTGTCATTTATCCTAATGTGCTTGGTTTTTAACTGAAGTCAGAAACAATGATAGTCTCAGCCTATATTTTCATACTGACAGATTGGCAACTTTGTAACCTGCGGAAGACATTTAAAAGGAACATTTATTTTTCATTTCATTCACCCATGATGCATTGAGTTACTAAAACACTTAAGTGCCTGTTATATATAAGGTACTGCGTGAAGCACTGTGGATGTAGACGAGATTAGGACATGACATCTGCCTTCAAGAAACTTCTAGACCAGTAATAAGAAGTAAAGCTGTCTACAAAAACAAGTTTATCAAATAAACACCTGGTTTTCTGTTAGACACCAGTAGAAGACTCAATAAAGGATAAAAAGAAAAGGCTGTTAGTTTTATATATAGGGTCAGGAAATACTTCATAGAGGAAGTGACACTAGGTGTCTTAAAAGATGAGAGAGCCTAGTAGGGAAAGGGATTTGTGGATTGAAAGCCAACCTGAGGAGATTGCATTCTAAATAAAGGGTCTTAGAATGGGAAAGGCAAAGAATCAAACAATGTGATATAGTTAGAGAACTGTATGTTATTTGGAATGGCCAGAGTGTAGGTTATGAGAGGAATCATGGTAAATACTATGACTGGAGAGGTAAGCACAGCCCAGGTCATGGCACACCTTGATAATAAGCAAAAGTGCTTGGGTTTTTTGTAGTGATAATTGCAAGATTTTATATATGGAAATACAATAAACATATTTGCAGTCCAGAAAATGCCCAGTCCCTAGAGTACTCTGGGTACTGTGAAATTCATATATGTGGGGTTTAGAGATGTATGTCAGAGAGTCAAATTATAATATTGCACAACCCGAGTGCTTGGGGCAGCCCTTTTATGTTTCTTCCATGTTGTGATTCAGCACTTGTCTTGTAGGGAACTGGTGTCCAACCCTGCTTTGGTTATGGCTTTCTGAACGATTCCTTCTACTAGAGATGTCTATTTCTAGTACAAAGAAAAGTTTTGAGACTAGCTATATATTTAACAATTTTAAGAACTTTCTTGGTTTTGCTTCATTGTAGAATGAGAGCATCTCAATGTGTTGAGTTGGCTATTTAAACCTAAAAGTTTTTTCTCTATCTTTTTAAACATATATTTGTGGTTAATTTTAAAAAACAAAGTGACATTCAACTGTCATAATATTAAAATCTTAATTTTGACAATGTTATAAATCTTAATTGAAAAAATGTGTAGTCTTAAGCCTTACTTCTCCCCAATAATTCTCCCCTCCATAGGCAATGAGTTTAATTTTTTTTCTTATTCCATGGTATCTAAATACATATTTCTATTGATGTGTTTTATTAGCATTTCTTATTATTTTTAATGCATAGATTAAAATTATTTATTAATTCACTCCCCTGATGGCTGTGGATTTAGTGCTGTACCACATTTTCCCACTATTAGTAACATCAGTTATGAGTTTTCACAACAGATGACTGCCAATACAGGCCACTTCAAATCTAGGTAGTTTACTATAAGAACATTCTTTTTCTGTATACTCTTTCTTGCATCAGCTTTCACTTGTATAATATTCTCTTTAACTATAGATTTGATATTTTAATATATTTAATTAGATCACCTATTCATTAGTGTCTCCAATTTTTCATAAACTCTTTCCTTCTTGCCTCCATTTTCCAGCTATAGTCTGATCTGGTGGTTCTTCTGTCATCACCTTTTTTGTCTCACATTTTTCCCTGATAGGATACATTATTTCCTGAATTCTGTATCTTGATTTGATTCATTGCTTGATTAGTTGATTGATAATCCCTTATTTCCTTGGAGAATATCTTTAAGTACACACCCAACAAAATGTATGTGAGAGGGTATTTTCATGGGTCCTCGTGTCTGATTGTGTTTTATGTTTTTATTAAACCTTTATCTACCTTAAAATTTAAGTTTTATTTAGATATTGAAAATTATTTGTTCCTTCACAGCTTTTGTAGCTTTTAGTCAGTGTGGCTTGTGAAAAATCTGATGCCATTCTGAATCCCACTTTTTGTTTTTGACATAATTTTCTCTGAAATACTTTAGACTCTCGTTATATCTGGTACTCTGAATCATATTGCTATGCCTTGATATACTTACTGTGTGACCTTCCAAGGCAGATGTTTCTTAGATAGTTGTTTCTGTTACTTCCTTGATAATTTCTTTCACTTTCCATTTTCTAATCTTTTCCAGAACTTTATTTAGTCAGACATTAGGCCTTCTAGATCAATCTTCTAGGCCTCTTATCTTTCCTTTTATTTTCTCTTTTCTCTCATTTGTTTTTACTATACTACATACAGAAACTTAAAATATATACATACACAGTTTAAATCATAATAATAAAATGAATATTCTTGAACTAATCTCCCAAGTTAAGAAGAAATAGAGCATTCCAAATAACTTAGAAGCATTTGATATTTCACTTAAGAAATATATGCACTCCAGGTTAAAGAAATTTGTATCTATTTTTAGTTAAAGACTTTATTTTTTTTCTTTTCTTTTTTGAGTAAATATTCTATTGGAAAGATGTATTTTTTCTCCTTTACCATGCTTAACTGGTTAATTACTTTTCTAATATTAAAACAAGACTATAGTCATGAGACAAATCAACATGATCTCTTTTATATATTGTCCTTTGGTTTAGTAAATATTTTGTGTAGGATCCTTGCTTCAATATTCATGGGTAAGATTCATTTATAAATTTTATTTCTCCTATTAAGTTTGTTTAAGTTTGAAAACAAGTTAAAGAGTGTTCTCTCTTAGCCAGTTCTCTGAGAGTGTTTATGTAATACTTTGTGGCAATTGTACACTGTCCATTTAAGCTGGAACTACGTTTCCCAGAACTCCCCTTTCTGGTTCCATGTAAGAGTAGGCCGGCCGTGGGAGAAATTTGTGTGGACTTTAAAGGAGAAGATTAAATAGAAAGAGAAGATTAAGTAGCAGCCGTTTTTCTCTGAAGGTCAGCATAGAGTATCAGGCACCATTGCTGCATGCACATAGTTTTCCTGATTTACTTTCTCACTTTATTGAGCTCTCTGCTCTTTTAGCGTCTGTACTTAGGCCTCCTTCAGCTTCTCTGTCTCCTGAGCCAGATGCATGTGGCTAACGGCACTAGTTTCTTCTATAGGAGATTGAAATTGGTGAGAGGGAGAGATGGATTCCATATTGTCCTTGTGTATTCCAGTTTATCTCCCTGGTTCTAGGTGATCATCTTTCTCCTCCTTCATGTCCACCTATTATTTTTCCAGTTGCCACCCAAGTAGATGTACAATGACTTCAAGCCCACTACAAGATGCAAAGGTAACAGCTTTCCATGGACTTTGTTTTGTACTTTAATAGATGTTATTTTTTTAGAGAAGGTTTAGGTTCACAGCAAAATTGAGTAGAAGGTGCAGAGATGTTCCATATATCCCCTGCTGCCACTCGTGCGTGTCCTCCCCCCATTTCCCATAGACGTTTTCTTCATCTTCCACAATTGTGTAAGAATTGATTTCAGAGTCTGTTCCATGAGCTTGCAGACAGTGCAGTCACTCTGAGCACCACATTAGGAAGCTTGCTCATGCTCAGTTGTTGTTGTTTTGAAATTTGTAATAATTTTATCTTTGAATGTGTGTTGGGTAAATTAAGTCTGATGGGACAATGGAGCATGAGCTAGGTGCTTGGAGCCTTGACTAACATGTGGACCTGCCTTCTTTGGAGAAGTTCTTGGCTGTTCACTTCTCCACTGACCCCTGCTCAGTAATGGCCGCTGTTCTCTAGACCCTGCGGCCCCCTGGACATGAGTGTGGGAAGGGTCAATATCGAGTACATGCACCCCAAGCATTAAGTCACAGGACTGGCCTCAAGTGCCTGTAAGGGTCTGCACTCACAAGTTTTCCCTTGCCTGAACAGATACAGAGAGAGACTGGGGAAGAAAAGAAAAGACTATTTTCCTGCTTTTTGAAAAAGAGGCTGTGCATTTTCATTTTTCTCTGGGTCCTCCAAATTATGTCGATGACCATGTCTAAATCCTATAATTAATCAACTTATTTCCTGTCACTCTTACTTGTTCAACTTCTCTGATTAAACCTTCACTAGATACATGGTGTACACAGTGGAATAAACTAATAAATTTTGGTAGAACTCACTTGTAGTATGTTTAGGCTTGTATCTTCATTGTACAGACATTTAGCTGATTACATTGTTTATGGTTATGATATAAAGGGTTTTAATTTCTTAAGTCAGAATTAGTAAATTATATTTTTCTCAGGGTTTATTAATTTCATCTACCTTTTCAAGTGTACTGGTATAAACTTCTTGAAATGTTCTTAGCTGATTAATCCCTGTAGCATCTGTGGTTTTATTCCCTTTGCCATCTCTGTGTTTTTTTTTTTAATACAGCAGTTTCTTATTAGTTATCTATTTTATACATATTAGTGTATACATGTCAATCCCAATCTCCCAATTCAGCCCACCACCATCACCATCCCCCACCCCACGTCCACCTTTGGTGTCCATATGTTTGTTCTCTACATTTGTGTCTCTATTTCTGCCTTGCAAACTGGTTCATCTGTACCATTTTTCTAGATTCCACATATATGAGTTAATACACCGTATTTGTTTTTCTCTTTCTGACTTACTTCACTCTGTATGATGGTCTCCAGGTCCATCCACATCTCTACAAATGACTTAATTTTGTTCTTTTTATGGCTGAGTAATATTCCATTGTATATATGTACCACATCTTCTTTATCCATTCATCTGTCGATGGGCATTTAGGTTGCTTCCATGACCTGGCTATTGTAAATAGTGTGGCAATGAACATTGGGGTGCATGTGTCTTTCTGAATTATGTTTTACTCTGAGTATGTGCCCAGTAGTGGCTGATTCATATGGTAGTTCTATTTTTAGTTTTTTAAGGAACCTCCATACTGTTCTCCATAGTAACTGTATCAATTTACATTCCCACCAACAGTACAAGAAGGTTCCCTTTTCTTCACATGCTCTCCAGCATTTGTTGTATGTACATTTTCTGATGATGCCCAGTCTAACCAGTGTGAGGTGCTACCTCATTGTAGTTTTGATTTACATTACTCTAATAATTAGTGATGTTCAGCAGCTTTTCATGTGCCTCTTGGCAATCTGTATGTCTTCTTTGGAGAAATGTCTATTTAGGTCTTCTGCCCATTTCTTAATTGTGTTCTTTGTTATTTTAATATTGAGCTGCATGAGCTGTTTATATATTTTGGAGATTAATCATTTGTTCATTGATTCATTTGCAAATATTTTCTCCCATTCTGAGAGCTGTCTTTTTGTCTTGTTTAAGGTTTCCTTTGCTGTGCAAAAACTTTAAGTTTCATTAGGTGCCATTTGTTTATTTTTGTTTTCATTTCCATTTCTCTAGGAGGTAGGTCAAAAAAAATCTTGTTGTGATTTATGTCAAAGAGTGTTCTTCCTATGTTTTCCTCTAAGAGTTTTATAGTGTCTGGTCTTATATTTAGATCTTTAATCCATTTTGAGTTTATTTTTGTGCATGGTGTTAGGGAGTGTTCTAATTTCATTCTTTTACATGTAACTATCCAGTTTTCCCAACACCACTTATTGAAGAGACTGTCTTTTCTCCATTGTATATCCTTGCCTCCTTTGTCATAGATTAGTTGACCATGGTGCATGGCTTTATCTCTGGGCTTTCTATCCTGTTCCATTGATCTATATTTCTGTTTTTGTGCCAGTACCATACCATCTTGATTACTGTAGCTTTGTAGTATAGTACGAAGTCAGGGAGTCTGATTCCTCCAGCTCCGTTTTTTTCCCTCAAGATTGCTTTGGCTATTCAGGGTCTTTTGTGTCTCCATACAAATTTTAAGATTTTTTGTTCTAGTTCTATGAAAAATGCCATTGGTAATTTAATAGAGATTACATTGAATCTGTAGATTGCTTTGGGTAGTATAGTCATTTTCACTATATTGATTCTCCCAATCCAACAACATGGTATATATCTCCATCTGTTTGTGTCATCTTTGATTTCTTTCATCAGTGTCTTATACGTTTCTGCATACAGGTCTTTTGTCTTCTTAGGTAGAGTTATTCTTAGGTATTTTTTCTTTTTGTTGCAATGGTGAATGGGATTGTTTCCTTAACTTCTCTTTCTGATCTTTTGTTGTTAGTGTATAGGAATGCCAGAGATTTTTGTCCATTAATTTTGTAACCTGCAACTTTACCAAATTCAGTGTTTAGCTCTAGCAGTTTTCTGGTGCCATCTTTATGATTATCTGTTATCTATCGTATCATGTCATCTGCAAACAGTGACAGTTTTACTTCTTTTCCAATTTGTATATTTCTTTTTCTTCTCTGATTGCTGTGGTTGGACTTTCAAAGCTATGTTGAATAATAGTGGCAGGAGTGGACATCCTTGTATTCTTCCTGATCTTAGAAGAAATGCTTTCAGTTTTTCACTATTGAGAATGATGTTTGCTGTGGATTTGTGATATATGGCCTTTATTATGTTGAGATAATTTCCCTCTGTGCTTACTTTCTGGAGAGTTTTTATCATAAATTGCTGTTGACATTTGTCCAAAACTTTTTCTGCATGTATTGAGATGATCGTATGTTTTTTATTCTTCAGTTTGTTAATATGGTGTATCATGTTGATTGATTTGCATATATTGAAGAATCCTTGCATCCCTGGGATAAATCCCAGTTGATCATGGTGTATGATCCCTTTAATGTGTTGTTGAATTCTTTTTGCTAGTATTTTGTTGAGGATTTTTGAATTTATATTCATTAGTGATATTGGTCTGTAATTTCTTTTTTTTCTGATATCTTTGTCTGGTTTTGGTATCAGGGTGATGGTGGCCTACTAGAATGAGTTTGGGAACATTCCTTACTTTGCAAGTTTTTGGAAGAGTTTGAGAAGGATGGGTGTGAGCTCTTCTCTAAATGTTTGATAGAATTCACCTGTGAAGCCATCTGGTCCTGGGCTTTTGTTTGTTGGAAGATTTTTAATCACAGTTTCAATTTCATTAATTGTGATTGGTCTGTTCATATTCTCAATTTCTTCCTGGTTCAGTCTTGGAAGGTTATACCTTTCTAAGAATTTGTCTATTTCTTCCAAGTTGTCCATTTTTTTGGCATACCATTGCTTGTAGAAATTTCTTATGATGCTTTGTATTTCTGCGGTATCTGTTGTAAATTCTTTTTAATTTCTAATTTTATTGATTTGAGTCCCCTCCCTCTTTTTCTTGATGAGTCTGGCTAAGGGTTTACCAATTTTGTTTATCTTCTCAAACAACCAGCTTTTAGTTTCATTGATCTTTGCTACTGTTTTCTTTCTTTCTATTTCATTTATTTCTGCTCTGATCTTTATGATTTCTTTTTTTCTACAAACATTGGGTTTTATTTTTCTTCTTTCTCCATTTCCTTTAGGTGTAAGGTTAGATTGTTTATTTCAGATTTTCCTTGTTTCCTGTGGTAGGATTTTACTGCTATAAACTTCCCTCTTAGAACTGCTTTTGCTACATCCCATAGGCTTTGAGTCATCGTGTTTTCATTGTCATTTGTCTCTAGATACTTTTTGATTTCCTCTTTGATTTCTTCAGTGATCTCTTGGTTATTTAGTAATGTACTGTTTTGCCTCCATGTATTTGTTTTTTTTAATGTTTTTTTCTCTGTAATTTATTTCTATTTTCATAGCACTGTCGTCAGAAAAGATGCTTGATATGATTTCAGTTTTCTTAAATTTACTGAGGCTTGATTTGTGACCCAAGATGTGATCTATCCTGGAGAATGTTCTGTGTGCACTTGAGAAGAAAGTGTCATCTGCTGTTTTTGGATGGAATGTCCTATAAACATCAGTTAAATCTATCTGGTCTATTGTGTCATTTAAAGCTTGTGTTTCCTTATTAATTTTCTGCCTGGATGATCTGTCCATTGGTGTAAGTGAGGTGTTAAAGTCCCCCACTATTTTTGTGTTACTGTCAATTTCCTCTTTTATAGCTGTTAGTATTTGCATTATTTATTGAGGTGCTCCTACATTGGGTGCATATGTATTTGCAATTGTTATGTCTTCTTCTTGGATTGATCCGTTGATCATTATGTAGTGTCCTTCCTTGTCTCTTGTAACATTCTTTATTTTAAAGACTATTTTATCTGATATGAGTATTGCTACTCCAGCCTTCTTTTGATTTCCTTCTGCATGGAATATCTTTTTCCATCTCCTCACTTTCAGTCTGTATGTGACCCTAGGTCTGAAGTAGGTCTCTGGTAGACAGCATATTGTGTGGGTCTTGTTTTTGTATCCGTTCGGTGAGCCTGTGTCTTTTGGTTGGAGCATTTAATCCATTCACATTTGAGGTAATTATCAATATGTACGTTCCTATTACCATTTTCTTGATTGTTTTTGGTTTGTTTTTTGTAGGTCTTTTTCTTCTCTTGTGTTTCCCACTTAGAGAAATTCCTTTCGCATTTGTTGTAGAGCTGGTTTGGTGGTGCTGAATTCTGTTAGCTTTTTCTTGTCTGTAAAGCTTTTGATTTCTCTGTCGAATCTGAATGGGATTCTTGCCAGGTAGAGTAATCTTGGTTGTAGGTTCTTCCCTTTCATCACTTTAGATATATCGTGCCACTCCCTTCTAGCTTGTAGAATTTCTGCTGAGAAATCAGCTGTTAACCTTATGAGAGTTCCCTTGTATGTTATTTGTTGCTTTTACCTTGTTGCTTTTAATAATTTTTCTTTGCCTTTAATTTTTATCAATTTGATTACTATGTATCTTGGCAGGTTTCTCCTTGGATTTATCCTGCCTGGGACTCTCTGCACTTAGGTGATTATTTCCTTTCCCATGTTAGGGAAGTTTTCAAGTATAATCTCTTCAAATATTTTCTCAGGTCCTTTCTCTTCTCCTTCTGGGATGCCTATAATGTGAATCTTGGTGCATTTAATGTTGTCCCAGAGGTCTCTTAGGCTGTCTTCATTTCTTTTCATTCTTTTTTCTTTATTCTGTTTTGCAGCAGTGAATCCTACCATTCTCACTTCCAGGTCACTTATCCATTCTTCTGCCTCAGTTATTCTGCTACTGATTCCTTCTAGTGCAGTTTTCATTTCAGTTATTGTATTGTTCATCTCCGTTTGTTCTTTAATTCTTCTAGGTCTTTGTTAAATATTTCTTTCATCTTCTCGATCTTTGCCTCCATTCTTTTTCCGAGGCCCTTGATCATCTTCACTATCATTATTCTGAATTCTTTTTCTGGAAGGTTGCCTATCTCCACTTCATTTAATTGTTTTTCTGGCATTTTATCTTGTTCCTTCGTCTGGTATATAGTCCTCTTCTACTTTTTCATTTCATCTATCTTTCTGTGAATGTGGTTTTCATTCCACAGGCTTCAGGATTTTAATTCTTCTTGCTTCTGCTGTCCGCCCACTGGTGGATGAGGCTCTCTAAGAGGCTTGTGCAAGCTTCCTGATGAGAGGGAGTGGTGCTAGGTCTGTCTTCTCTGTTTTGCCTAAATTAATCTTGCCAGTGATTTGTCTGCTTACTAGTCTTTTCAAAGAACCAGCTTTTATCATTGCTGACCTCCCTATTATATTTTTGTTTTCTATTTTATTAATTTCTGCTCTTGTATTATCTCTTTCCTCTACATTCTTTGAGTTTATTCTGCTTCTATTTTTCTAATTTTTTACATTGGAAAATTTAACTTTGAGGTGTTTTTTTACTGTAAAAATATAAGGATTAGCTATAACTTTGAATACAAATTTTTTAATCAAAATATTTGAGTACATTTACATAAAATAAAATTCATTAACCCAAAGTATAATGTTTGTTATCTTTTGATGGTTATATGTATACATTCATATAACCATCACCCGAATCATCATAGATAGTATTTCCATCACCCCAAATAGTTCCCTTATGCTCCTTTGTAGTTAATAATTTCCCAGTCTTAGGTAACCACTGATCTACTTTCTATTATTATAGATAATTTTGACTATTCTAAAATCTCATACAAATGTAAAAATACTGAATGTATTTTGGGGATGACAGTTGCCAAAACTCACTTAGCCATTCTAGCACATGCACAAACTTGGAATTACAAAGGCATTAACACTCCACAGGACAAAAAGTGATCTTGACCAATAGGACAACAGGACAGCAACTGATAAGTAAATACTTCCCTTTTCAATTCCTGGGGTAGACATATTCTATGTGGCTCCCCAGAAAGTTCCCAATGGAATTGAGCCCAGGTATTTACTCAGTGACCATCCTGGGATTGGGTTTCCCTCTTTTTCTTTTTATTGTTCTCAGTTCCCTACTCAAATTCCTTGAAAATCATTTTCCAAAATAAACTACTCCATGCAAACTCTTGTCTCAAGCTCTCCTCTTTGGGCCAAACCATGCTCAGAAAAATTATATTAATGGAAATGCTCAGGCATAACCACACAAGACAGTGAAAACCTTCCTCAAATTTTCTAAAACCATTACTTAATATGGATAGCTCTGGGAATGTACCATGTGTGTTTTTGTTTTTAATGTACTTTCTACATGTTGTGTATGATGTACTAAGCACATCCTTTAGATCAAGTTTATTTTTCTATTCAAATTCAAATTGTTCATATCAATGTGTCAAAAGAGTGGTATTTTATCCATCATTTTAGAAATATGTAGGAGAAATAGGTATTTTAGTAATCACAGTTATGGTGGGGGTGCTATTTTCATTTTGTCAGTGGAGGAGTTCAGGAGTGCTAAACATTCTTGCAATACCTAAGAAAGTGCCCAACAATAAACAGTTGTACCAAATGCTACCTGACTGAACCAAGATTCTAACTTTCTTTTATGTACACAAGTATTTTGTCAGTGTGTTTATAATCACTGAATTTTCAAAGCTTGCAATTACCATGAAGATTAAGGGAAGATAAAATCAACACTGAGGAGGCACGGTAGAGAGTCAGAAACTAACTGGATCCTTGGTGAACTCACTCTGGGCTGAATCAACTGATTCAAAATTTGTTCTCATTTGTACACCTGGTTAAGTGTGCTAATACATTTCCTTTTTGGTTAAGCCCATTTGAGTTGGGTTTCCAAATATATGCAGCCAAAAGCAACCTAAAATAACTACACAAGGATTTTTATTATGATTATCTATAGTATGTTATTTTGTTTAGCATGAATGATCACCCCCATTTTATAATCCATAAATAAAATGCAAAAAGACAACTTAATATTTTTACATTCATTTTAAATCTAGGCTCTTTAGTAAACTTTATAAACAGTACAATTTTATTTTCTAGTTATGTAATTATATAACCTCTGATAATCACCATTTTCAAACATTATTGTTGGAATGAGTATTGAATTTATCAAATCCTTAGTCAGCATTGAGATGATGACATTGTTATGTTTAAGAGGTTCTTTTGTATTTTTCTAATTTTAAAACCATTCATGAATTCTGTGATTAAGTCTCATGTGGTCAGATTGACGACTCTTTAAAGAATTGTATAATTCATTTGATAGCTTTCTATTTGCTCTTTTTTAAAATCTGTTTTAATCAGTCATAAATAAGTTTCTTTTTTATACTGCATTTGTAATATTTGGTAATGGATTGTTTCCATGCATTCTACACCATGAAAAGTTTAAGTAGCCTTTGAATTGTCAAAATTACTAGCAGAATTGTATATTTTTATAATTTAAAAGTGTCCTTTATATATCTCATGATCCTATGTCTATTTCTTAATTTTATTTAATCTTCTCATTTTTCCCTAATTATAATTGCCGAACTTTTGCATATATTGTGTCTTACTTTATTTTAAAGACTGTCATCTCAAATATATTTACTAGTCCTGTTCTTTAATGTTTTTTCTTACTCTTGTAACTTCTGCCATTATTTTATTATTTATACACAAAATGTAGTTCATACTACATGTACTATTTTGTTTAACATCATTCATAATCAGTATATCTTTCTATGAATGTACAATAACTTATTTCCTTATTTTGAATTATTTATGCTATTTCTACATTTCCTGTTGTTACTATTATATATAACTGTGATAAATATCATTAGAAATTCTAGTGAATTTCTCTGATTACTTCATGAGGATAAATTCTTGTACAAAAAGGCACTAGGCTAAATACTTTCTCTCTTGCTCTCTTTCTTTGTTATGAAGCAAATTAATTGGCTCTTAAGAAGTTTGTACAATATCTATTCGTATACATTTATGAGTTTGCTTTTGAAACATATGGAAATAAATTTAGATAATGTTTGACCTTTTCCCAACAATCGCTCATTAAAATTATAAATGGAAGTAGATGATCTTATATTCCTTTTTTCAGTTGAGAAAATTGATAGAAAAACATCTCAAAGGTATTTAGTTTTAGAATTCTCTTAATGAGGAGGAAAAGAATAGATATGAAAATAGTAAACTTCCATAGATTTTGGTGTTATACACAGAAGAAATAATTTAAGTGATTTAGCAGTAAGTTATAAACTCTGAACTCTAACTTTTCTATAGTGTCATCCTTTATTATATAAATAGAGGAAGGGAAACATCTAGAAGTTAAACATACTTTAACTTTATTATATAAATAGAGAAAGGGAAAGCATTGTTAATGCTTTCACTGAGATAAGAAAAGGAATCTCAATAGAGGGAAGCAGAATGAGGCTATTCTCTATACATTTAATAACCTCTCTCCTTCTAACTTTCAGCTTGCTTTCTTGTCAAATTCTCTGTACTCTTCAAGGACACTCTAACTAGTAGCAAAGCACACTTCAACAAAATTTAGAATAACAAAGCAACTCTTCTGGCCTCCAGTTTTATATATTAAAATGGTTGCTTAGAATAAAGGAATATGATTTAATATTATAAGCTCACCAATTGTTTATATTATTTTGTGGTCTGAAGAAAGATGGGAAGATATGAGCCATTGGCTTTGGAATTAGAAATAGCTGTATTCAAATGTGTCTGCTACTTATTAATTTAGTGACATTGGGGAAGCTAATTAATATTTCTAAGTCTCAGGAATATTTAACAGTAGGATGAAAATTTATGTTTATTTACAAACTATTTTTATTACTTATGCTAATATGTTTTCACTGTTCAGTTGAGGTGTGTGTGTGGTGTGCATGCATGTGTCCAAACAATTTCATAGGTTCAAGAAGCATAAGCATATACCACAGTCATTTTTTTTCTGAAGGAGAAAACTTATTGAAGGGAGACTTGGATTCAGATTTCAGATTTACTATCCATTAGCTATATAACCTTGGATAAGTTACTTAATTCTTTTTTGTTTTATGCATCATCCATCTTTTTTCCTATACTGGCCAGTTGAAGAAATTGCTTAGGTAAAGTGAGTTTTATTCCTGGAGCAGATTCTTTATCTCTTCCAGACCTTTTATTATTCCCCTAGCTAACCATCTCATTATGCATACTGCTAAGGTCAGACAAAGGATGTCAAAGAGCAAAAACCTCCTTTGTCTTTTAGTGTCATTACTACGCATGCCGTATATTCTTTATACTAAACTACCACTTATTTAAATTTCTTTCTTCTGTCTGTCAATACTGGTATAATAACAATATGAAAAAATTTTTAAATGTGTACCAGTCTGCTTAGAACGTGTCAAACTATTACTGCAAAACACTGGGTGAACCAATCCCCAAGAGCCATCTGTACTGAATCAAGAACTCTCTGGAGCTATGAATATTTTGTTTTGTTTCAGTAGTTTTTGTCTGTCTTTTCTTTTCTTCTTCATAATCTTTACTTGGGAAAAATTTACATTGAATTCACAATCAGGCTTATTCTGTTCTTCCCAACACAATAGTGGAAATGAAACAAAATGTATAGCCAGCATATTGTTGATATACAGTTTCTGTAATGCTGGTGAATGTGGCATTTACATGCCTGACAGATGTTTACCTTTGTGATTATTTAGAATTATATTTTCCATTGCCTTTCTATAACGTCTATTAGCAGGAAGCTGAGAGCTGAAAATTTAACTCTGAGTAAATTTTTCACTAACAAAAATGTATAAGGAACCAGTAATGTCATTTTTATTTCTATTATTATCAATTATGTCTGATTGTGACAATAAATGTCAACCAGAGGCTGATCACCTGACTCTCCATCACCTTCTAAAGATGAGTCCTTCACACCCCTTCTTCACCAGCAACTACCCCCTATAAAATCTTTTCTTCTTCCTCAGTAAATTGTATTTTATATACAAACTATATTATTTATTTCCAAACTGTTGTTTATTACTTAGGTAAATATGTTTTCACTGTTCAACTGATATATTTTTCTAACTGAAAAATTATTTGTGTCTGTTGCAATTAGATGGAATGCCTCATATTTTTTCCCATTAAAATTAATGGAGATATATACAAACACACACGAGCATATACACACATACACATATACATATATATATATATATATATATACACATATATAGAGACATATGTGTATGTATGTATAAGCAAATTTTTCAGGTACCAATAAAAATTGTTAACTAAAAAACATATATAAATTTATTCCTGAGAGATTCAGAAACCAGTATAACTTTTACTGTCTATAAACGTAACTTCCTTATTGAATATCATAAATGAACCTTTGGATTAAATATCAATCATTATTAAATTCTATAAATATTAATAGCGTATTGCATATATAATGTTACAAAGTATACACTTAAAAGGCATTTGTATAATTGTTATAAATTTCAAATATTATTTTCCATATAAATGATATATGAATCTTAACATTCTGTTTTAAAAATCCAGAAATTAGGGCTTCCCTGGTGGCGCCATGGTTGAGAGTCTGCCTGCCGATGCAGGGGGCGCGGGTTCGTGCCCCGGTCCGGGAGGATCCCACATGCCGCGGAGTGGCTGGGCCCATGAGCCATGGCCGCTGAGCCTGAGCGTCCGGAGCCTGTGCTCCGCAACGGGACAGGCCACAACAGTGAGAGGCCCGTGTACCGCAAAAAAAAAAAAAAAAAAAAAATACAGAATTTAGAAGTACCAAATTTTGGTAGTAAATATGTCTAATTTAAATTTAAATATGTGAAACAAAAGACTGTGAACACAGAATCTAGTCTTCTTAGAAATTAGGATTTATTTTTTATTTTTGTCTAACAATTTAACTTCTTTATGCTCATAAATAGCATAATAATATGCTATTTATAATGCTATTTATATAGCATTATAAATGCTCAATAATAGCACAATAATAATTGTCTAACAATTTAACTTCTTTATGCTCATAATTCAAAATTATCCATTTTATTATCTATTTTAAAGTAAATTCTTCCCACATCTCACTGTTTACAATAATGTTTCCTTCAAAAAAATATTCCTTAGAATATATATACATATATATATATATATATATATATATATATATATATATATATATATATATATGTAAAATTCCTTAGTGGCAATAGTGAAGGTATGATGGCTTCATTAGCACTTGTGACTTTGTCCTTGTAAACATGGATAAGTCATAATTTGGATGGTGACCTTCTATACCTCTTTATCCATCCATCTAGTATCTGCTTGTCTGTCCATCTATCCATCTACCCATCCATCCATCCCTATCTACCTATATATTTATCTACATACCATCTCTTTGTGTTAGACTTATTCATTTCTTTAAGAAAAAGTATATAGTTGAAGCTTATATAAATGTAATAAAGTACATTTGACCTTGCTTGAAGAAAAGCTCCATGGATCCTCCTGGATGGTGTTATTATGGCATAAGTTACTTAATTTCAACAACTTAATCCGTTGAAAAAAATTAGGCATATTTCTTTTGACTAAGTGCTGACTGCATCAACATTTCAGATAGAGGCCACAATTGTTAAAATATAAACCCTTGAAATAACCAATTTATCAGAATCAAAGAAGAATAAAAAGAAATATTTAGTGATTTTGTTAACATATGAAAGGACCATGGATTTTTTAAAAACTAATTTATTTATTTTTGGCTGTGTTGGGTCTTCGTTGCTACATGTGGGCTTTCTCTAGTTGCAGCAAGTGGGGCCTACTCTTCAGTGCGGGCGTGGGCTTCTCATTGTGGTGGCTTCTCTTGTTGTGGAGCACAGGTTCTAGGTGCATGGGCTTCAGTAGTTGTGCCTCATAGGCTCAGTAGTTGTGGCGCACGGGCTTGTTTGCTCCACGGCATGTGGAATCTTCCTGGACCAGGGCTTGAACCCGTGTCCCCTGCATTGGCAGGCAGATTCTTAACCACTGTACCACCAGGCAAGACCAGGAATGGCTTTCTTGACATATGAGAAACCATTTTTGCCTTAGCCATTTTGTGATCTAAGCCTGGCCACAATGCTTGCCCTTGTAGAGGTCTCAGGAATTAAAGATCTTAAGGGAATAAAGGAAAGCAGAAACATAGCCTGCTATCAGGCAAGAGAAGTAACAATAGCAAAGATAATATAGTTGTAATGACTCCCAGTTATGTTTCAATAGTAAAGATTAGCCTGAAGCATTCCACCACCAGATCAACTGGAACCTAAGGGATGTTGATGATGACCTTTCTGACCCTCCTGACTTCAATCAACTAAAGTTTGGACTCCACTGAAAGCCCAAGCCCCTTCATGAATAGGCATGTACTTTTAGCTTAAAATATCCCCTTGGACTTCCCTGGTGGTCCAGTAGTTAAGACTCTGAGCTTCCACTGCAGGGAGCATGGGTTCCATCCCTCATTGGGGGAAATAAGATACCACATGCCTCAAGGCCCCCTCCAAACAATAACTTGGCCAATTTTGCTGTTGGGGAGACACTGTATTGGGAAAGATCCCCAGTGTCCTCCTTAACTTGCTGCAAGTAATAAGTCCTCCTGGGAATTCCCTGGTGGTCCAGTGGTTAGGATTCCAGGTTTTCAACTGCTGGGGGCCCGGAGTTGGATCCCTGGTCAGGGAACTAAGATCTGGCAAACCACATGATGGGGCCAAAAGTAAATAAATAAACAAACTCTTCCTTCTTTTGTGCTTTGGCTCGGTTGCTCTGTTGGCTCCACACCCACTGGAGGACAATAACACTGTCTCTAACAGTTTTTTTGTTTTTTTTGGTTGTGTTGGGTCTTCATTGCTGCGCATGACCTTCTCATTACAGTGGCTTCTCTTGTTGCAGAGCATGGGCTCTAGGCGTGTGGGCTTCAGTAGTTGTAGCATACGGGCTCAGGAGTTGTGGCTTGTGGGCTCTGGAGCGCAGGCTCAGTAGTTTGTGCTGCATGGGCTGAGTTGCTCCACCACATGTGGAATCTTCCTGGACCAGGGCTCGAACCTGTGTCCCCAGCATTGGCAGGCAGATTCTTAACCACTGCTCCACCAGGGAAGTCCCTCTAACAGTTTTAAGGTAAAAGATTACATTGTGTGGGACACGTCTGTCAAAAATCAATTTTTAATTTTGTTTTTGCCTTGCCGCGCAGCTTGTAGGCTCTTTGTTCCCCAAGCAGGGATCAAACCTTGACCCTTGGCAGTGAAAGTGCAGAGTCTTAACCACTAGACCACCAGGGCAGTCCTAGAAACTGAGATGTTTTCTTCAGGGACCATAGATTTTTTAATCATGGGAAGTATCCACTGAGACTAATTACAAAGTTAAAACTGAGTTACCAATTTAATGGCTTTGGCATTAGGCGAACCTGACTCTTGTTCTTATAGTGATAACAATAGTGAGAAATCAAAATAATATTAATCCTAATATTAATTACTGTTACTACTACCATAGCTAACATTTGCTAAACGGTTAAAACTGGCAAGACATTGTACTAAGTATTGAATATTTTGCCTTAATAATTTTATTTGATTTCACATTCCCAATGTGAAAAATACTATTATTGCCTATCATTTTACAGATGAGGAAATAAACTTAAAGAAATTTAAAGAAATCTATCAATAGTTTCTCAGCTCATAAACTAAGGATCTTGGATTTAAAACCAGGTTGTTTGACTATAGAATCTACCTTCTTAACCACAATGCCCCATCATTCTGAAAATAATCACCTTCTCAGGATCTCCATTTCTTTATCTGTAAAATGAGAAATATCAGATTAGCAATATCCAATTCTTATGCAAAATTTCTAATTTTCTTAAGTATTATAAAGAAGGGAACATTTAAGGAGAAAAATTTTACTTGGTTCTTTTTATTCTCTGTGATAACACAGTGCGTAGCCTAAATATTTGTATCCACAGTACCCTTTGCTTTTCCTTGATTAATGTTTGTAGAGTTAGGGAATCACTTTATAAATGTGTAAAGAACACATAGTCTCTACTGCACAAAGTACTCTTTTTATCTTTTATTCCCATTCTCTAATTTATTGTCTTTTTGTAGTGTTTTCTTAAGCTCAGTTATTTATTTTGAGGCTTCTTTTTGTAATAAGTTTTGTAGCCTATTATTTATTATTTTATCAACTACCATGAAATCATATTCATATTTTTTAAAAGAGCATTCCATTATTGATCACTATTCATAAATTTCCTAATCGCTTTTAGCATTTATAGCAAATCATCTTCCTTGTCTCAAATTGGTTAATTATGTATAATAGAATCTCCTTTTCCTGTGGTTCAGCCCATCCATGATCAGTTTTTTGATGTCAAGAGCACTCTAGTGGTAATTGAAAGATCTAATATGTTTTAACAAAAGTTCATTTAATTCAGCTGAAATTATGAAAAAAAGCATCAAAATTCCACATAATTCTTGATATGCTCAGGTCGGTCTTAGCATTGTAACTCTGATATTGTACCAAAAAATGTAGATATCTTACTAATGGCATTGTCATTATGTTTAATTTGAAAAAAGGAAGGTAATCACCATATAAGAGTTTTTAAATAGATGCTTTTGTTTTTTTAATTTCTCCTTTCCTCTTGGCCGATTTAATGGCCCCTATCACTGTGTGACTTATAAAATCAATTACTAGGTAAGGAATTAAAATCTGAGAGATAAGTTTTACAAGGTACATTGAAATATTCTACATGCTGGTTTAAGATATGACCCTCCAAAGTAACATTTCAGTGTGCGATTAATAGAAACTACACTTAACTATACTATACATATGGAACTTGTCTTGTTCCTTGTGCAGTATGGTAAATCTCTTCTTTGTTGTGTCTGTGGTAAACAAGTAAGAAACTTATTTACCACAAGTTTACTTGGGTACAAGTTGTTGTTTCTGTGGTACAAATAGTAAACTTTATTTCTTAAGAATATATAAAGTGAACTGGAGCTTTTATTTCCTAACAGCTAAATAGTTAAATTGGGCTAAACCAAAATGTGGAAGAGATTTAGTCAAGATAACATAATTCAAGGCTGGGATTTACTTTCCCTGATCACAATTAAATAATACAAGTTTTATGGGAAATAAAAACAGTTTCAGTATACTTCTGTATCTTTGGATCCTTTTTCATTATTATTTTAAACAACTGTAGTAGAAAACACATCTGAGAAATAAAATGTGTTCTAGTTTTATTATTTCCTCTTTATTACTAGTTGTAGACACGTTATTTAAAATATTGCATATAAACATTCAATGGCTATAGTGTTTATTAGTGAATTTTATTTTTGTCATAATATATTCTTATTAAATTATCACCAAAGGTTAAATATGTTAATGTTATCCTGAAATACTATTGTCATGACATACCATTATCTTTTCTAAACTCACTTGACATAACTTGTCATTATGTTTAAATGTGCTCAAAACACTGTTCATTATAATTTATAAAAAAAATTATTAGCATTATAGGTTAAAATATGATTGAATGCAGATTGCACATGACCAAGTCAGTTACAATGATTGTAATAACTTTACTTGGAATAAATTTTTTTACTAGAAATTAGTTAATTCATTGTGAACATGATTATTTCATTTACAAAATAAAACCTATTGGCCAAAATAATTAAAAGTATCCAATAAGTGACAAAAATTATCAAAGAAAAACTGAAAAGTACCTCTTTAGTTTATAATACACCATGTATTTTAAAAGACTTTTAAGGTGACAATTTTAAAACATACATACGCAAGATAATTTTATCAATTATTTTAAAATGGAGAAATAATATAACAAATAGCTTAGGTATATTGTTTAAACCTTTAATATACTAGAATAATTTGAGAACAGATGAGATAATGTATTCAAATTTCTCCCTGTAGGTTAAGTTATAATAAATATAGATAATTAAATTCATAGAGAATTCCCAAGCCTCTTTTTTAAGAAATAAAATTTTCATATCTGTATTTCTCACTGCCCATTTTTACTGCTTATTTTCTGTCACTGGGAGTTCAGTGATCAAAAGAACAGAATTGAAAAGGCTTACAGACTCTGCACTTAAAAAGATCACTCAACAGAGTGATGAGTACCTGAAGTATATATATGTTGAATTCATAACCAGACGTCAACAGAAAGAGGGAAAATGTTCATATATGTATTCAGCATGAAAGGACTGCCTTCTACAGTGGCCTGTCCATGTAAGGGACCTGGCAAGTGTGGGTACAGATGGTTAGAGCACAGCTGGAAGAATTATACACATTTGGTGGACATCAATGACACCAATGCTGAACAACTTATAGTCACAATTTTTTTAAAAAAGAAAAAGAAAAAAAATCCCTTAGGCTACTTCAGCAACTTTAGTAGTTTCTGGAAACCTTACTTTTGGAGAAACTGATTTTTGCTGGGAACCAAAAGAGACATCTATCAAGAGTATGAGAAGGCAGCTCACAGACTGGGAGAAAACATTTGCAAAACACATATCTGCTAATGGACTGTTATCTGAAATATACAAAGAAGTCTTAAAAATTCAACAATAAGAAAATGAACAACCAATTTTTTTAAGTGGGCAAAAGACCTAAACAGACACTTCACTAAAGAAGATAAACATATGGCAGATAAGCATATGAAAAGATGGTCCACATCATGTGCCATCAGGGAAATGCAAGTTAAAATGAGATATCACTACACACCTATTAGAATGGCCAAAACCTGGGACACTGACAACACCAATTGCTGTTGAGGTTGTGAGCAACAGAAACTCTCATTCGTTGCTTGTGAGAATGCAAAATAGTACAGCCATTTTGGAAGAGAGTTTGGCAGTTTCTTTTTTTTTTTTATAAATTTATTTATTTTTGGCTGTGTTGGGTCTTTGTTGCTGCACGCAGGCTTTTTCTCTAGTTGCGGCAAGCAGGGGCTACTCTTTGTTGCAGTGCGCGAGCTTCTCATTGCAGTGGCTTCTCTTGTTACGGAGCATGGGCTCTAGGCACGCGGACTTCAGTAGGTGTGGCACACGGGCTTAGTTACTCCTCGGCGCGTGGGATATTCCTGGACCAGGGCTCGAACCCATGTCCCCTGCATTGGCAGGTGGATTCTTAACCACTGCGCCACCAGGGAAGCCCCTGAAGTTTCTTACGAAATAAACATACACCTACCAAATGATCCAGCAATCATGTTCCTTGGTATTTACCAAGGAGTTGAATGAGTTGAAAACTTATGTCCACACAAAAACCTGTACACAGATGTTTATAGTGGCATGATTCATAATTTCCAAAACATGGAAGCAACCAAGATGTCCTTCAGTAGATGAATGGACAAAATAGTTCATTGTCTACTTGTACCACAGTGCTGTCAAGCCATGAAAAAACTTTTAGGAACCTTAAATGCATATTACTAAGTGAAAGAAGTCAACCCGAACAGGCACACACTCTGTTATTCCAACTGAATGACATTCTGGAAAAGGCACAACTATGGAGATGGTAAAAATATTAGTGATTGCCAGGGGTGGAGGGGAGGAAAGGATGAATAAGTAGAGTAGAGGGCATTTTTACGTCAGTGAAACTAATCTTTATGATAATATAATGGTGGATACATGTCATTATACATTTGTCAAAACCCATAAAATGTACAACTCCAAAAGTATATTCTAATGTAAATTATGGATTTTGGGTGATAATGATGTGTCAATATAGGTTCATTGATTGAAACAAATACTTCACTATGGTGGGGGGTGTTGACAGTGAGAGAGGTTCTGCATGTATGGAAGAGGGCTATAAAGGAACTCTCTGTATTTTCCAGTCAATTTTGCAGTGAACCTAAAACTGTTCTAAATAATAAAGTCTATAGAAAAAGAGAGAGGAAGAGAGGGAGAGGGAGAAAGGCAGGGAGAGAGAAAGAGAGAGAGAGTGCAGCCAACCATTGAAGCTCAGAAAAGATAAATCTGAATAGACCAAGGGAAACAGAAGTGAAAAATTTTGTCATAGCTTTTTCGTTATAGACCATTCCTATTGAAGTGGGAAATATGAATCATTCAAACCCAGTCATAAGGCCCCTTACACCCTTTCACACTTTTTAGGTTATGACCCACATAAGAAATACATTTTATGTTGGGATCCATTGTGCACAGACAATCATTATATATATATGCACAAACAATTGAAAGAAAACATCCACTAAACAATTTTACACTTAATACATGCAGTGTACTCATATTTTCTCTTTTAGTCAACATTATTAAAAAATATGCTGGACACGTTTCAGTTAAGTGACTATTTTTCTTTTTTTTCCACAACTCCAGTTTACAAAACATCACCTGGAAGGCAGTCTAGTGTTGAGATCAGAGATCGTGTTAAGGTCAGTCACACAAATGATTGCTGTTCTCTGGTATTTTGCAGATCGCAGAATGGATAGATAAAACTAATTCAGAATCTTATGTCTGCCTGGACATTTAGGAGTTGACTTCATCTAAGGCACTAAGGGACATCTTGTGGTTGAACTCACACATGAAGGACAGGATGTAGCAAATATTCCATCTTCCTCTTCTAGCCGGGAACGTAGCACTAGTGACTGACAGTTATTGAATACTAAATACCAAGTGCTTGCTTCCTGGGAATTGATTAGATTAGCCAGAAGAGTTCGTGATGGATACACACAGCCAAGGAAAGTCACACATCATCCCTCAGTTATCAGAAAGGAATCCTACCCTACACATAGAAAAAGATTAAAAGAGTTGGTATTGGACTAGGGATACAAATGATCACTGTCACTGACTGACATTTTATTCCTCTGTAAGGAATACTGCAGAGATTTGACTTGGTGAAAAGAAGACAGAGAATAAGTCTTGTACATGTGTACTCAATGCTTTATTCCTTCCCATGGTCACAAAGGAGAATTTTGCTTTTATCTATTCAGGCTTTTCTATCATTTCTTTTCTTTACCACAAGGAACTCCTGTTAACTTGCCCCACCACACAAAGGACTGCCCTGGAGGGAGCTGGGGAGTTGCATCTCTACTTGATTAACTCCAGGCATGTCTGCATCAGAGTAATAGCTGGACTTGTACTAGAGGTAATAGTGGGAGAAAATCGTAACCATCATCACCATAGTCGGATAGAGAAAGGGGAAAGCGGCTAGAGGAATAAGAGTCTACACAAGGTGGATTGGGATAATGCTCTTTTGAGGTTATTTTGAGAGGAAAAGAGAATTTTGAGGAGACTCTGTCCTGCTTATGAGGGTAAGAAAAAAAGAAGGAATTTTCTGTCGTGTTGCCCTACATTAAAAAAAAAACCTCCATTGGTGTTTTCTTCAGAAATTGCATTAAAGATTTAAATTGCTTTCAATCATGTTTTGGTTGAAATTCTTAGTGTTGTTGAATTGTTATTTTTGTTGTACAGTAGTAATAATAATAATATTATTGTAAATAGTATTAAAACAATACTAAAATCATCATTACTATTATTATCATTATCGTTATTATTATTTCAAGAATACTATATACCAGGAGTTATCTACAACTGATAGGAGTTAAATAAAAACTGAAAATTAATCATAAAGTTAATTTTTCCAACATTATATAATACATAGGATTGCTCTTTAATCCACCTCTAAGTCTCAACTCACATTTTTTTTTAAATTTATTTATTTTTGGCTGTGTTGAGTCTTCGTTGCTGATCATGGGCTTTCTCTAGTTGCGACGAGCGGGGGCTACTCTTTGTTGCAGTACGCGGGCTTCTCATTGTGGTGGCTTCTCTTGTTGCAGAGCATGGGTTCTAGGCATGCGGGCTTCAGTAGTTGTGCCACGCTGGCTCGGTAGTTGTATACAGTATACTCAGCAACCTTGGGAAAGATTAAGGCTCAAATCTTAAAGCAACAAAGCAGACAGCCATGAGAGTTTACATATATTTCAATTTTACAAAGTTTTCTTTTTAATGTCTCAGTAGTTGATGGCATTATTAGACATATTTTACTATCTACTAGCTCCATCAAATAGTAGACAAGATAGAAAATGTGAATGGAGATCACTATTCCTTGTGGATTATATTTGACATGATATACTATGGTGTTTCAAATACCCAGTTTTATGTATCTCTGCTGAGAAATGGAAATCTTTATTTTGTCTCTTTTATCTGATTTATTACACTATTGAATTCAGAAATCGCACTCAATCCAGTATGATTCCTCATCTGTCTTTCACCTGAAAATAACAACCAAACAAAAATGACCATTTTTTAATAAAAAGGTTCCTCTCATATAAGAAAAATAGCAAGGCTTTTCTTTAAACAAATATTAGCCTGGCCAAGGAAAATCATGCTCCAGGGAACTGGTTTGATAAATATTAATGTCTAGTTCAATATTAATACTTTGTTTTTAGTTGTGACACCGTAATATTAGCAAAAATGTCATGTGACACAATCATAAACCTATATATTGAAGTGAGATTACATCAGTTGTTTGTTGGGCTTGGGAGAATTTTGCTTCCTCCTTTGAGGCATTCTATGACACTGTTTCTCAAAGTCTTCTGAGGACTACAGACATTAGTCACTGTTAAAAAAATTCCTCAATCCTGTCCCTAGTCCTACTGACAAAAATCTTCCGAAGTTACAACTCAGAACATACATTTTTATTTAATTAATCCGTTTATTTATTTATTTTTAAATTAATTAATTAATTAATTTCTATCTATGGCTGAGTTGGGTCTTTGTTGCTACGTGCAGGCTTTCTCTAGTTGGCGGTGAGCAGGGGCTACTCTTCCTTGCGGTGTGCAGGCTTCTCATTGCGATGGCTTCTCTTGATGCGGAGCACAGGTTTTAGGCGCACGGGGTTCAGTAGTTGTGGCACGTGGGCTCAATAGTTGTGTCTCGCAGGCTCTAGAGCGCAGGCTCAGTAGTTGTGGCGCATGGGCTTGGTGACTCCGCGGCATGTGGGATCTTCCCTGACCAGGGTTTGAACCCACATCCCCTGCATTGGCAGGAAGAGTCTTAACCACTGTGCCACCAGGGAAACCCAGAACCTACATTTTTAAAAATTACATCTTGAATGAGAAATACTGGCCTGTGTTTCAGAATAAATTCATAGTCCACAGAAATCTTTAATATTCTAAGTAACTAGAATTAACTACCAAGGATGTTGCAATTAATAATACCAGATAATTTATAATTAATATTAAGTAGAATTTAAGTTATATATTAATTCAATTTGAAATATTATCAATATTTTAAGAAATATAACAAAATATTTTCATGTCAATTTAGAAATATGCATTAAAATTTAATTGTTTAATGGCAATTGAGAATCTGATTAGTTAAAAATTAAGAAATATATAATATTAAATTTAATATTTAATAATATTTAACATAACCATGACATTATATATTCCAAAATACGTTAGTGTTTAATGTTCTCTACAGAAGACTTGTACCAGGGAATTTATTTTTAAAGAGATGACAGAGTTTATAATATATTATGGGTAGAAGGAGGCTTAGGGATCTGCTACCCCAAAACTTCCACTATCATGATGAGAAAAGAGAAGCCCAGGGAGGTAGCAAAACTAGGATCTGCACTTGGCTCCCCAGAGCATTTTTTTGTTACACTATGTGTCATTCTGAGTTGTTATACATGTGCCTTTCAAACCGGTGGAAGAGGATGCTAGTTAAGAACATATACTTTGAAGTCAGAGAGATTTGGACTTGAACACTAATCTACTTTTGTAACATTAGAAAAGTTTCTTAATTCTCTGTATCTCAGTTTTTCAGCATATTGGGGAAAACAGAACCTATCTAATTAGATAGATATAAATATTAAATCAGATACAGCATTTCAGGTGTCTGACCCTTTATTGCTATCTACCTTATATGTATTTACATATATATAATGGTTATACGTATATATAAATTATAATTTATTTATAACCATTTATATTTTGAGTTTAATATATTTTCAGTAGGTAATGCATTCAAGTAGTTGTTTTAAAAAATCAAAACATTATGAAAAGCTATACAGTAAAAATTCTCCCACTTGGCTTCTACAAGTCTCCTTCCCCTTACCTGTAGATAACCACATTTGTGTATGTGTGTGTGCCTGCTTCTAGATTTTCTTTATGTAAATACCAAGAAGTACAAATTAATATATATTCTTTTTTCCCTTCATGCATTAATGATGGCCACACACTGTTTTACAGATACTTTGTTTTAACTTAACATTATATCTTGGAGGTCACACAATGTCAAATTACAGAGAATGTCTTCAATTCTGTTTTACAGAAGACTCATAATAGTAGTCATAGTTTTTATGGCAACTAGCATACATGAGGCACTATTTTAATTGTTTTAAGTGCTTTACGTATATTAAGACATATGTAATGGCATATTCTTCAAAACCACACTAGGAAATGTATGTTTATTTCATTCCCATTTATAACTGAAGAAGCCATGTTTATGAATGTTGCCCCAATGAACCATAACTTATTTATCCAGTACTCTACTAATGCAAAATCATGTTGCTTCCAAACTTTTCTTTTTATTAAAACCAGTGCTGCAGTAAATAATCTTGGACAGAAAAATATTTGCAAATATATCTATAGGATAAATTCTTAGAAGTCAGATTACTGAGTAAAAATGTAAATGCCTTTGTAATTTTGATAGATGTTACCAAATTACCCTCTTTAGTGATTTTTAATGTGTAGTTCCACCAGCAATGTATGAGTCTTTATTTCCCCATAGCCCTGCTAACAGAGTATGTTGCCAAACATTTAGATTTTATCCCCAAATAGGACAAAAAAAAAATGCTATCTCACTGTAGTGTTAATATTAATTTTTCTTACTAGGAATTAGGTTGAGCATCTTTTCATTTTTTCAAGACCAATTTGTATTTCTTTTTCTGTTCATAACCTTTGCCTATTTTTAAAAATTGGACTGTTGGTCTTTTTGTTTTTTAAATAAATATCCAGGAATCCTTTTTATGTATTCAGGAGATTGACTCTGAATGCAATGTGACAACATTATTTTTCAGGTTTTCACTTTTAGAAATAGACTTTATTTTTTGGAACAGTTTTAGATTTACAGAAAAATTGAAAAGATATTACAGTGAGTTCTCAAATATCTTGCACCCAGTTTTCCATTTTAATATCTCACATTAGTATGGCACATTTATTACAATTAATGAACTAATATTGATATATTATTATTAACTAAAGGCCATATTTTCTTCAGGTTTCCTTAGTTATTACCTAAGAAGTAACATACCATTTTCATCACATCATGTCAGAGTACATGCTGTCACATGATTTATCACTGTTGGTGTTGACGTTGATCACCTAGCTAAGGTAGTGTTTGTCGGTTTCTCTACTGTAAAATTACTCTCCCATCCTACCCCCTTTCCCTACTGTAGTCTTTGGGGAAAAAACACTGTGCTCAGCCCCAGCTTGAGCATGGAGAGTTATGCTTCCCCTTCTCAAGGGGGATATACATAAATTACTTGGAATTTTTCATGAGAAATGCATTCGTTATCCTCTCTTGAAACATTCCTTCACTTCTTTTTATCAGTATGGAATCTATGTTTTTTTTGGTACTTTAGGTTAAAATTCAATATTATTTTTTATATTTTATTGTTAAAAAAAGCTTTGTCCATTGGGAGCTCTTTCAGTTGGCTCCTGTGTGTTCTTTTTGACATTCCCCCATTAATGATTAGTTTGAGTACTTCTCACTTTCTAGCACTACAATATTCTCTAGGCTCATTTTTGTTTTGTTTTTCTTTTGCGGTTTTGTGGGCCTCCCACTGCTGCGGCCTCTCCTGTTGCGGAGCACAGGCTCCGGACGCGCAGGCCCAGCGGCCATGGCTCACGGGCCCAGCCGCTCCGCGGCACATGGGATCTTCCCGGACCGGGGCACGAACCCGCGCCCCATTCATCGGCAGGCGGACCCTCAACCACTGCACCACCAGGGAAGCCCTTTCTAGGCTCATTTTGTATATTTACAGCTCCAGCCCTAGAATCAGCCATTTCTTCAGAGAGTCTTAGTTCCTTTTATTGTAGAATGATATTAGAAACCAGGATCTGGGCAGTATGTGTGCTTCATGCTTGGGTGCTATTATTGCCTTCGGGCCTTTTCAGCCAATAAATGGAGAAAATATATGTGTATATATTACCTCGTGCGTGCATATGTAATTTCTGTGTGCAGCTGTGTCCATATTAATTAAACATGAGTTCATATGGATAACTCCAATTCTAATCCATTACCACAAGGATCATTCTAGCCCTCTCCCATTGATTAGTTATAAATTCCCACTCCAATGGTGAATAACCTGGCTTCCACAATCTGCTATCCACTCAATTATTCAATTCCAATATATGTATAGAAGTATCAAAATTAACTGGTACCTGCATAAGAACTAACGTGTAGTGCTTTTGTGCAGCCCATATGCCTTTAGTTTTACAGATTCAGATCATCTCCAGAGGATGTAGGCCAGCACATTTTCTGCCCATCTCCTTTAGTGAGGTTGTTTCATATATTTGTAATAGGTTCTCTCTTTTTATTTTTTTAACATATTTATTAGAGTATAATTGCTTTACAATGTTGTGTTAGTTTCTGCTTTATAACAAAGTGAATCAGCTATATGTATACATATATCCCCATATACCCTCCCTCTTGAGCCTCCCTATCCCACCCCTCTAGGTGGTCACAAAGCATCGAGCTGATCTCCCTGTGCTATGCAGCTGCTTCCCACTAGCTATCAATTTTACATTTGGGAGTGTATATATGTCAATGCTACTCTCTCACTTCATCCCAGCTTACCCTCCCCCTTCCCAGTGTCCTCAAGTTCATTCTCTACATCTGCATCTTTATTCTTTTCCTGCCCCTAGGTTCTTCAGAACCATTTTTTTTTTTCTTTTTGGTTCCATATATATGTGTTAGCATATGGTATTTGTTTTACTCTTTCTGACTTACTTCACTCTGTATGAGACTCTAGGTCCATCCACTTCACTACAAATAACTCAGTTACGTGTCTTTTTATGGCTGAGTAATATTTCATTGTATATATGTGCCACATCTTTATCCATTCATCTGTCAGTGGATACTTAGGTTGCTTCCGTGTCCTTACTATGGTAAATAGTGCTGCAGTGAACATTGGGGTACATGACTATTTTTGAATTGTAGTTTTCTCAGGCTATATGATCAGTAGTGGGCTTGCTGGGTCATATGGTAGCTCTACTTTTAGTTAGTTTTTTTTAAACTTTATTTTATTTTTTTATACAGTAGTTTATTATTAGTTATCTATTTTATACATATTAGTGTATATATGTCAATCGCAATCTCTCATCCCACCACCATCACCACCCCCCACCCCGCTTTCCCCTTTTCATGTCCATATGTTTGTTCTCTACATGTGTGTCTCTATTTCTGCCTTGCAAACTGTTTCATCTGTATGATTTTTCTAGATTCCACATATATGAGTTAATATACAGTATTTGTTTTTCTCTTTCTGACTTAACTTCACTCTATATGACGGTCTCCAGGTCCATCCATGTCTCTACAAATGACCTAATTTCTTTCGTTTTATGGCTGAGTAATAATCCATTGTATATATGTACTGTATCTTCTTTATCCATTCATCTGTCATTTAGGGCATTTAGGTTGCTTCCATGACTGGCTATTGTAAATACTGCTGCAGTGAACATTGGGGTGCATGTGTCTTTCTGAATTATGGTTTTCTCTGGGTATATGCCCAGTAGTGGGATTGCTGGGTCATATGGTAGTTCTATTTTTAGTTTTTTAAGGAACCTCCATACTGTTCTCCATAGTGGCAGTATTCATTTACATTCCCACCAACAGTGCAAGAGGGTTCCCTTTTCTCCACACCCTCTCCAGCATTTATGGTTTGTAGATTTTTTGATGATGGCCATTCTGACTGGTGGGAGGTTATACCTCATTGTGGTTTTGATTTGTATTTCTCCAATAATTAGTGATGTTGAACATCCTTTCAAGTGTTTGTTGGCAATCTGTATATCTTCTTTCCTGAAATGACTGTTTAGGTCTTCTGCCCATTTTTGGATTGGGTTGTTTGTTTTTTTGATATTGAGCTGCATGAGCTGTTTGCATATTTTTGAGATTAATCCCTTGTCAGTTGCTTCATTTGCAAATATTTTCTCCCATTCTGCGGGTTGCCTTTTCGTCTTGTTGATGGTTTCCTTTGCTGTGCAAAAGCTTTTAAGTTTCATTAGGTCCCATTTGTTTACTTTTGTTTTTATTCCATTTCTCTAGGAGGTGGGTCAGAAAGATCTTGCTGTGATTTATGTCATGGAGTGTTCTGCCTATGTTTTCCTCTAAGAGCTTTATAGTGTCTGGCCTTACATTTAGATATCTAATCCATTTTGAGTTTATTTTTGTGCATGGTTGTAAGGAGTGTTCTAATTTCATTCTTTTACATGTCCAGTTTTCCCAGCACCATTTATTGAAGATGCTGTCTTCTCTCTATTGTATATTCTTTCCTCCTTTATCAAAGATAAGGTGACCATATGTGCATGGGTTTATCTCTGGGCTTTCCATCCTGTTCCATTGATCTATATTTCTGTTTTTGTGCCAGTACCATATTGTCTTGATTACTGTATCTCTTTAGTATAGTCTGAAGTCAGGGAGCCTGATTTCTCCAGCTCCGTTTTTCTTTCTCAAAATTGCTTTGGCTATTCGGGGTCTTTTGTGTTTCTGTACAAATGGTGAAATTTTTGTTCTACTTCTGTGAAAAATGCCATTGGTAGTTTGATATGGATTGCATTGAATCTCTAGATTGCTTTGGGTAGTAGAGTCATTTTCACAATGTTGATTCTTCCAATCCAAAAACGTGGTATATCTCTCCATCTGTTTGTATTGTCTTTAATTTCTCTCATTAGTGTCATAGTTTTCTACATGCAGGTCTTTTATCTCCTTAGGTAGGTATTTTATTCTTTTTGTTGCAATGGCAAATAGTGTTTCCTTAAGTTCTCTTTCAGATTTTTCATCGTTAGTGTATAGGAATGCAAGAGTTTTGTGCATTAATTTTGTACCCTGCTACTTTACCAAATTCGTTGATTAGCTCTGGTAGTTTTCTGGTAGCATCTTTTGGATTCTTTATGCATAGTATCATGTCATCTGCAAACAGGGACTGTTTTACTTCTTTTCTGATTTGGATTTCTTTTATTTCTTTTTTTTTCTTTGATTGTTCTGGCTAAAACTTCCAAAACTATGTTGAATAATAGTGGTAAGAGTGGATATCCTTTTCTTGTTCCTGATCTTAGAGGAAATGCTTTTAGTTTTTCACCATTGAGAACGATGTTGGCTGTGGGTTTGTCATATATGGCCTTTATTATTTTGAGGTAAGTTCCCTCTGTGCCTACTTTCAGAAGGGTTTTTATCATAAATTTGTGTTGAGTTTTGTTGAAAGCTTTTTCTCAATCTAGTGAGATTACCACATGGTTTTTATCCTTCAGTTTGTTAATATGGTGTATCACACTGATTAATTTATGTATATTGAAGAATCCTTGCATTCCTGGGATAAACCCTACTTGTCCATGGTGTAGGATCCTTTTAATGTGCTTTTGGATTTTGTTTGCTTATATTTTGTAGAGGATTTTTACATCTATGTTCATCAGTGATATTGGCCTGTAGTTTTCTTTTTTTTCTGACACCTTTGTCTGGTTTTGGTGTCAGGGTGATGGTGGCCTCGTAGAATGAGTTTGGGAGTGTTCCTCCCTCTGCTATATTTTGGAAGAGTTTGAGAAGGATAGGTGTTAGCTCTTCTCTAAATGTTTGGTAGAATTCACCTGTGAAGCCATCTGGTCCTGAACTTTTGTTTGTTGGAAGATTTTTAATCACAGTTTCAGTGCTTGTGATTAGTCTGTTCATATTTTCTATTTCTTCCTGGTTCAGTCCTGGAGGTTGTTCTTTTCTAAAAATTTGTTCATTTCTTCTAGGTTGTCCATTTTATTGGCATAGAGTTGCTTGTGGTAGTCTCTCATGATCCTTTGTATTTCTGCAGTGTCAGTTGTTACTTCTCCTTTTTTTGTTTCTAATTCTGTTGATTTGAGTGTTCTCTTCTTTTTTTCTTGATGAGTCTGGCTAATGGTTTATCAATTTTGTTTATCTTCTCAAAGAACCAGCTTTTAGTTTTATTGATCATTCCTATTGTTTCCTTCATTTCTTTTTCATTTATTTCTGATCTGATCTTTATGATTTCTTTCCTTCTGCTAACTTTGGGGTTTTTTTGTTCTTCTTTCTCTAATTGCTTTAGGTGTAAGTTTAGGTTGTCTATTTGAGACTTTTCTTGTTTCTTGAAGTAGGATTGTAGTGCTATAAACTTCCCTTTCAGAACTGCTGTTGCTGCATCCCATAGGTCTTGGGTTGTTGTGTTTTCACTGTCATTTGTCTCTAGGTATTTTTTAATTTCCTCTTTGATTTCTTCAGTGATCTCTTGGTTATTTAATAGTGTATTGTTTAGCCTCCATGTGTTTGTACTTTTTATATTTTTTTTCCTGTAATTGATATCTAGTCTCATAGTGTTGTGGTTAGAAGAGATACTTGATATGATTTCAATTTTCTTAAATTTACTGAAGCTTGATTTGTACCCAATATAGGATCTATCCTGGAGAATGTTCCATGAGCACTTGAGAAGAAAGCGTATTCTGTTGTTTTTGGATGTAATGTCCTATAAATATCAATTAAGTTCATCTTGTGTAATGTGTCATTTAAAGCTTGTGTTTCCTTATTTATTTTCATTTTGGATGGTCTGTCCATTGGTGAAAGTTGGTTGTTAAAGTTCCCTACTATTATTATGTTTCTGTTGATTTCCCCTTCTATGGATGTTAGCATTTGCCTTATGTATTCAGGTGCTGCTAGTTTGGGTGCATAAATATTTACAATTGTTATTTCTTCTTCTTGGATTGATCCCTTCATCATTATGTAATGTCCTTCTTTGTCTCTTGTAATAATCTTTATCAGTCTGCCTTCCTTCCTGGGATTCCTCAAACTCCTAAATGTTTTCTTTTTTAATTTGTATACATTAAGGTTGACCTTTGTGCTTTAAATTTGGTGGGTTTTGACAAATACATAATTTTTTATCTGACTTTACAATATCATACAGAATATTATCACTACCTAAAAAATTCCTTGAACCTCACCTATTAAATATGTTTTTTCTCAGAACCCCTAGAAACCACTGATCTTTTTGTCTCTGTAGATTTGCATTTTCCAGAACGTTGTATAATTGGAATTATATAGTATATAGCTTTTTCAGACTGGCTTTTTTCACTTAAAAACATGTATTTTAGGTCCACCCACATTTTTTCATGGTCTGATAGCTCACTTCTAGTTTATTGCTGAGTAATGTTCCACTGTATAGATTTACCATAGTTTGTGGACCTATTCACCTATTGAATAACATCTTGGTCAAATCCAGTTTTACAGTGATTATGAATAAATCTGCAATAAACATTTGTATGCATGTTTTTATGTATACATAAATTTTCAAATAATTTGGGTAGATATATCTGGGAGAATGAGTACTGAATGATATGGTGAGGGTTTTGCAAAAACTGTCAAACTGTATTCCAAAATAAATATACCATTTTGCATTCCCAAAAGCAATGAAAGTATTGTTCCAAGATCTTTTCAGCATTTGGCATTGTCAAATTTTTTAGGTATTAGCCATTCTAGTAATGTGTAGTTGTGTCTCACTGTTATTTTAATTTGCAGTTCCTTAATCACAGGTGATATCTTTTGATACATTTATTTGCCATTGATATATATTCTTTGATGAAGTGTCTCTTTAGATCTTTTGCCCATTTTTTAAATTGTATATTTTGCTTTCTTTTTGTTGAGTTTTAAGAGTTCTTCATTTATTTTGGATGACAGCCCTTTATCAGGTATGTATTTTGGAGATATTTTTTCCCAGTCTGTGGCTCTTCTTTTCCTTCCCTTAACAGTACCTTTTACATAGCAGAAGTTTTAATTTCCACAAAGTCCAATTTACCAATTTTTACTTTTATGAATCATGCTTTTGGTGTTGTAACTAAAAATCTATTGCCAAACCTAAAGTCACCTTGATTTTCTCTTATGTTTTTTTCTAGAAGTTTTATCATTTTGCATTTTACATTTAGGTCTATAGTCATTTTGAGTTGATTTGATTTTTAGCATTTCCTTTTGATTTTTTACTAGCATTTCCATTTCTTTGTTTATGTTACCTATCTGTTCTTGCATGTTGTCAACTTTTTCCATTAGAGCCCTTAACATATTAATCATAATTGTTCTAAATTCCAATCTGTGTCATATCTGACGCTTATTATTTTTCTCAGACAATATTTTTCCTTGCCTTTTTGCATGTCTCATGTTTTGTTGAAACCAGACGTGATGTACTGGATAAGAGGAACTAAGCTAAATGGGCCTTTAGTGTTAACGTATTATGTTAACCTGGCTAGGAGTTGAGCTGTATTTAATGTTTGCTGTGGCTATAGTTTCCAGAAGCTTCAGATTCCTCTAGTGTCCCTGTTTTTGTCTTTCCTGCTGTCTTTGGATTCTCCAAAGAACTCTTCCTTAAATGGAATTTGGGCCTTGTAGGTGTTTCAGTTCTAATCCACTCTCTATATGGCATTAAATGTGTGGGAGGGGAAGCATTCTAAAATCTTATCATTCCATCTCAGTCTTTTACTGGGTTTATATCACTGGGCTGTTACCTTCACAAGTATTTCTTAGCTCCCTGCCCACCACCACCCCATCCCACCTTATGTGAGACAGGAAGGCTAGAGGCACCGGAGTTGGGTAAATGCCCTTCCCTCTAGATGAAATAAGGCTCTGGTAGTCTTTTCCCCTTAAGAGATGGACTTTGTTATGGAGAATGTTCTGAGTATATTTCAAAATGCCTTTTTTCCTGTATCCCTGCCAGAGACCTGAGGGAATATTTCTTGGCTTTTCTGTGATAATCTAGTGGAGTTCCAGAAATAAAACACACAAAAGGATGGGAGTGTTCCTAAGTCAGTGACCCCAGAAATTTCTCACACTCATGCAAGTCTATATTCAGACTCCAACAATTTGTCTAACTTATTATTTAAGTTTTCCTACCAGTTTATGGCTTCATCCACTTATGCTTCATGTAAGATGATCTTAGCTGTGATTCTCTATATTTATCTGTCTCACCAGATTTCTGGGTGGCAATTACCCAGCAACCTCATTTCTCTGTTAGGTCCAAGAATAGTCATTAATGTTGTTTGTTTAGTTTTTTTTTTTTTTTTTTTTTCCTGATTGTGAAGACGGGAGTGACAACTTCCAAGACACGCTGGAGCTAAATCCAAAAGTTCTATCATTTGTTTTCTGACTGTTTAGAGGACTGATTGATTGATTTACCATGTAGATGTTATATTGTTTATGAAATGTTGCATAAGTCACAAACCATTTTAATTATTGAGAATTGATAAAATACTTGAATATATAGTAGGGCTACCACCCTTTTTAAACTAGTTATCTATTGTCTTATAGCACATTACCCCCAAAATATTGAGTTAACACAATAAACTTTTTTTTTTTTTAATCTTACACAATATCTGTGGGTCAGAAATTCTGGAGCAACCTAGTTAACTCAAGGTCTCTCAAGATGTTTCAGTCAAGGTGTCAGCCAATACTGCAGTCATCTTAAGGTTTGACTGAGGCTGGAGGATCTGTATTCACATTTTCTCTCAAATGAGTTGGAAGCTGATGCAACTGTTGCCATTTGGCCTCAGTTCTTCACCACCCATACTTCTCCCTTGGCCTGCTTGAGTGTTCCTACAACATGGTAGCTGACTTCCCCCAGAAATAATGATCCAAGAGAGGGCAAGGAGGAAGTAGCAGCCTTTTGTGAAATATTCTTGGATGTCACACATCTTCATACTATATATTCAGCTAATAACACAGGTCAGCCCTAATCAATGTGGGAGGGGACTTCTTAAGTCTGTGTAGGTAGAAGGATCATTGAAGGCCATATTGAAGATGGGCTGTGACATCCTTTTTTAACTGTCATCAGCAGGATTTTCCTGGTTATTTTCACATATTTAATTTTTTTATATGAACTTTAGATTCAGCTTGCCCAAATTTAAGTTTTGTTTTTTTTTTTTTTTTGGCAGGGTGGTGGGGAGGTGGTAACATTACATTTAAAAATTAAGTAAGGGAGAATTGACGTCTTCGTGAAGTAGGGTCTTATATAAGAATATATTATAACTTTCAATTTGTTCATATGTACCCATGCTTTTTGTGTTTTAACATTTTCTTCATAGAAGTTATCTGTATGTCTTGTTAAATATGCTTTAGGTGCTTTATCCTTTTTTTTTTATCTGTGTGTGTGTCTATTTTAATGTCTTTTTCTTCCATTATACCTTCTAACTGATAATGATTTTTTTGTCATAAGATGATAATTGATTGCTGTGTATTAAATTTGTACCCTAATATTTTATCACATTATTTTATTATAGTAGTTGAGCAGTTTATTCTCTGGTATAGTCTAGGCATAGTTAGCATATACAAAAAAAGTGAGAGTATTACATCTCTATTCCAGTGTTTATAACTTTAATACCTATGTCTTGTTTAACTTTTTTGGCTAATACTCGTGGTACAGTGCTATATTGTAATGATGCCTATGAACATCCTTGCATTATATGAAACCTTGCCTTTGTGGCTGTCATGTTAAAGATATACCCACTGATTTCTATTTTACTCAATATTTTTAGCAAGTGTAGCTATTGAATTTTGTCCAATTCCTTTTTACCCTTTGAGATGATATGAATTTTCTCTTTATATCTAATAATCTGATGAATTACTTTAATAGACTTCATAATGCTGAACCAATCTTGCATTACAGAAATAAACTGTACTTGGTTATGATAATAAACCTTTTAGTGTGCTTTTGGATAATATTTGGAAAAGTTGCAATAACATTCATAAGTGAGATTGGTATGTTATTTTCTTTCTATGCACTCTGCAAATTTTTACTTATGGTGCCTTTTTTTTTAATATTGTAAAGATTTTTTGTCTATTATCTTTTGGCTGTGTTGGGTCTTTGGTGCTGTGTGCAGGCTTTTTTAAATTGTGGCGAACAGGGGCTACTCCTTGTTGCAGTTCGTGGGCTTCTTATTGCTGTGGCTCCTCTTGTTACAGAGCACGGGCTCTAGGCACATGGGCTGTAGTAGTTGCAGCATGGGGGCTCAGTAGTTGTGGCGCATGGGCTCTAGAGTGTAGGCTCAGTAGTTGTGGTGCACAGGCTTAGTTGCTCTGCAGCATGTGGGATATTCCCGGACCAGGGATCAAACCCATGTCCCCTGCGTTGGCAGGCGGATTCTTAACCACTGAACACCAGGAAAGTCCCTATGGTGCCTTTTTGATGAACAAAATTTTAAAATTTTCATGGATTTTTAATTTATGAATTTGGTTTTTGGTTAGTGTTTTTTGTATGTATTTTTGTTTTTGGGCTATTTCAAAGTTGCAAATATATTCTCCTATGTCTAGAAGTTTTATAGTTTCACTATTAACATGTAGGCTATGCTCCAACTCAAATTAATTTTTGTATAAAGTGCAGTATATGTTGATGTGAAATAATAATAAATATATATACACATATATACACACATATATACACATATATACATATATATACATATGTGTATACATATATGTATATATATGTATATATATAAACACACACATACACACACACATATATATACCCCTGGTTTCTGATACAGGGCTCCTAAAACCCTTGTAAATTCCTAACTGATAAGAGCACTAGGAACATTTTTTGTTCTAATGAGGCGACTCTGGCTGGGTCTTGGGTGGCTCATGGATTGGGGCTGGTAACCAGAAAGACCAAACCTTGATTAGAAGCTTGGAATTTTCAGCCCTTATCTCCAGAAAGGGGAGAGGGGCTAGAAATTAAGTTAATAATGGATTAAGCCCACATGAGGAAGCCTCCATAACATCTCAGTAGTACGGGTTTGGAGTGCTTCCATGCTGGTGAACACAACTACACTGGAAGTTGAACAAAACCACCTCCATGGGGACAGAAGTTCCTGTGTTCAGGAACCTCCCAGACTTTGTCCTATGTATACCTTCACCTGTCTATTCATCTGTATCGTTTATCATAACCTTTGATAAACTGGTACACCTAAGTGAGTATTTCTCTGAGTTCTGTGAGCTGCTCTAGAAAACTAATTGAACTCGAGGTGGGGGGTGGGGTCATTGGAACCTCTGGTCTATAGCCTGTTGTTCAGGACAGGTCATAAAGTGGGCTTGTGACTGGTGTCTGAAATGGGATGGGAAGGGAAGCAGTCTTGTGGGACTGAGCAGCGGCTGTGGGATCTGCTGTCTCTGGATAGTTAGATATCCAGATATTCTGATAGTGTCAGAATTGAGTTTAATTGTAGGATATCCAGCTGGTGTTGGAGTCTTGCAAGTGTTTTGTGTGAATGGTAAAAGAGACACAGAGGTTTTTCCCCACAACAGGAGGGAAAGAGTGGGTTGGGAGAACAAACTTTTTCGTCTTCCTGCTTGGTTCCAGTGTTTGGGGATTTGCAAATTAATTGACAATAAACAGATTAATATAAGTAAAGTTAAAGTTTATTTACACTTCTCATGCAGGAGTTGCTCAGTGATGAGTAATTCACTGAATAGCCAGAAATAAAGGTTTGTATACCAAAATCAACAAAAATGGAGAGGGAGAATTTAGGGCTTCCATGGGAAGGTATGGAAGGTTTTCCTGAGCTTTTTCTAAATGCCAATGACAATGGGCAATCTGTCTCCTGGACAGCTAAATTCACAGGAAACTCCCTCTGAGGGAAACTCATGGCAGCTAATTTTCAGGAAGCTCTGCTTTAGTCAGATAAAGGAAGTTCTGATAAGATTTTTTTCTGCCTCTTCTGTAGCTCAAATGTTTTCATTTTACAGTCATCCTTATACCAACTCCTAGAGTCTAAATGGGTCCTGACATTTCCCCCACTTGAAACTTCCTTAGAAGTTTCATTAAAAAAAAAAAAAAAAAGTCTTCCCTGGTGGCGCAGTGGTTGAGAGTCCGCCTGCCGATGCAGGGGACGCAGGTTCGTGCCCCGGTCCGGGAAAATCCCACATGCCGCGGAGCGGCTGGGCCCGTGAGCCATGGCCACTGAGCCTGCGCGTCCGGAGCCTGTGCTCCGCAATGGGAGAGGCCACAACAGTGAGAGGCCCGCGTACCAGAAAAAAAAGAAAAAAAAAAATCTAGGGAATTCTCTGGCAGTCCAGTGGTTAGGACTCAATGCTTTCACTGCTGAGGACCCTGGGTTCGATCCCTGGTTGGGGAACTAGGATCCCACAAGCCGTGCAGCATAGCTAAAAATAAAATAAAATAAAATAAAAAATAAAAGTTCTATATAGATTGGTGTGGAGAGAGATTCCAGGTAGAAATTGTGGGGTAAGAAATTTACCAAAAGGAGAAACAGCATTGATTAAAACAAGGATGAATTAGCAGAAAAGAACAAATCTAAAGACATTATTCCATATCCCAATGGACCAGTCCTGCCATAGGTAGATTGGTCCAGTTAAATGGCTGTGTCTTATAGAAGGAAGCAATGGTGAAGGTGGGAGCATGGCACAAATCAAAGTTAGGCTTCTATATAGTAGAAGTAATCAAGCATCAAATGAGGGGCATTTCTATGGAAACAAAAAGATTTTTAAAAAAGAACAATGGTTGGAGCAGATGATAAACCTAGTTTCTGAGTCCAGAGTGCAGAGTTAAGAAGATTAGGCTCAAAGTGTCTGTAGATGATGCATAGAGGACAGCAATGGCAATCTGGTGGATTCCCCAGTTTATAGTTTCAGTGCCCTTGGTGATGGCATAGACATCAGTGTCATCGTCATGGTTATTTTCAGGAGCAGAGAAAGAAAGATGCAGGGATTCAGGTGAACTTCCCAACTGACTCAAACTATTGTAAGTCCTTTGAAATTATGTCAAGTTGTCCAGCATCAGCTTACAGGGTTTTGGGAAAGGAACAGATACTACACAACTTAGAATCTCAATACAGATCTGGACAGTCAGTTTTTAGTTCTCAGTGACACCAAATCAGGAGGGTGGGAGAAAAATTGGAAACATTAATTATTGACAAATTAATTACTGACAAAATGCTCAAGATAGCAGGATCCAATTTACAAAGGTGAAAAATAGCTCAAAGACAGTGAACAGGGCCAGAATCTGATAAGCCACATGGTAGATTATAGATTTTCATTGAAACATAAAATTTCTCTCTACAATAACTCCCATTTTGTCCAAAGATAATCAAAGCAAGATGATTTTTGCTTACAAACTAAGTCTAGTCTTATTAAATTGGGCCTAAATATTTACATAAGTGCAGCAAGAATAGTAACTGAACACATAGGCTTCTGTTTAAGTTTGCTTTACTGCAACTTTTTATAGAGAGCCTTAGATTGGACTTCTAGAAGCCATGCCAAGAACTCACATACTTTGCCTGCAATACTTAGAGATTTGGATGGTTTCTTCCCTCCTCAAGTTACCCCCAAATGTCCTAAGGTTCCTGGGCCTTCTAGGAAGTAACCTTCTTCACTTACTTGCAAGTCTGGAACCCTTTTATGCTAAGTAACAGATCAGTTTTTCCCAAGAGAGCTTTGTAAGCATTGGCTCATAAAGTTAATCTTAGTACCTTAAAACTGTCTAGTCACATCTGATTCTATGCACATCATTCTCAAATATGACATTCCACTTAAAGCCTTGATAATATTCATTTTCCCAATTATGTCCTATTACAAGAACAGCTTCTCATTGAATTTATGCAAATATCTATATTGCCATGTAAGAATACTTAATGAGAGTTTCTGAATTCTAGAGTGATCAGGCAAGGAGAAAAGATAAATGTTTCATTTCTGTTTATACAATTATAATCTACTAAATTTTTGTAAGTTATAGATAACTTAGGAGAAAAGGAAACAAAGGGTTTCTTAAACCTGGAAAAAAGAACATTAAAGAACCAAGCAATGTTCTGAAATTGTTCACAGAAAACATAGTAATTATTTATTACTTCATCTAATTTCATATAATTAGTTCTTGTTCTGCTTGATCTTGGGTTAATAATTTCATAAAACCATCAGCTTTTCCACCAGAGTTCTAGAAATTCTTGCTCAGTCCAGTGGTATGACTTCAAAGTTGTTAACACTATCTGAAGCTTATACCTCAGAGTACCTGTCATGGTTCTTTCCATGGTTCTCTGAGAAAGTCCTTTTTGTTGAGATGAAGGTTTCTGGCTTGTAGCTGGTTACAAGAGTTTTCAGGAAAGCATCATATTAAAACAATAACTAACTGTGGGTGATAAAACACTTAAAATAGCTGTGGTTAAATATCTGAATAGAACTCATTAAAATAATGCAGTTTATGAGGAAATTTGATTTTCTATGGTATACATTTTAAATAATAAATGGAATTATTTATGATAACTTTATACCATTGTCTTCTACTATCACACAAAGCAATATAAGGATCTATTACGGACAGCAAGGGCATTGAAAATTTTCTAGAAGTTTTATATAATTCCTGAAATACTAGTATTGATAAAATGTACCCATACAAATATAACCTAGGGAAAGTTGTGTCTCTTCTTCCTTGACAATGTTTTCCATGACAGTCAACATAACAAACAAACCTAATTATTTTTTAAATATCTCTCTTTTTACAAGGTGAAAGAACACACTATTTGAGATTTTTAGGGGCCCTCTGGGGGCCCTAAATACCAAGATTTTATTTAGGATTTGTTTTGGGGAAGGCAAAATATCAAAAGTTGTCAAAAATGTCAAAAGTTGAACACTTGATTAACTAGGATCACAGGTCATAATAAAACAATTCTTAGTTATCTATTCAACCAAAGTGACAGAAAAGATGTAAAAAGTATATGTAGGAGGTAACATGACTATAAAACAAACAAAAGAACCCACTTAAATTGTTTTACAGAAAATTTGTTTCTCTTACACAATTGACGACATGATAAAGACAATATAAAATAAGGAAAATCATTCTGATAAGATATAGAATCTTTCTTCCCTAGACAGATTACTCAAAAATTTAAAAAAAAAACAAACCCAAAACAAACAAACAAAACCCATTTACTCTCTTATTAAGAGCCGACTACTAATTCAAGAAACTTTATCTTTTTAAGAGAGAGAAACCCAAGCTCAAGTTCTGCATTGGTACACTATTACTATGATAACTCGTTTTAAAACCTATAATGAATCTATTTAAACTTACCTATCTTGATCACACAGACAAGATATCCTCTCTCTCTCACTCTCTCTCTCTCTCTCTCTCTCTCCCTCTCTCTCTCTCTCTCTCATTTTCTTTACTGCAGACCCTTTACAACTTTCTATATCCATCCAGATTTTTTGTTCTATGTTTTCATTTTTTCTCATTTTGTAACAACCTTTAATCAACCTCTAAATTACTACTTTAGGACAAAATTACTCTTTTTTTTCCTAAGAAAAACACATCCTACATTCCTCGAAAAATTTTTGTGGTGGTTAATTTTATTTGTCAGCTTGACTGGGATATGGGGTACCCTGATGAAACATTATTTCTGGCTATGTCTGTGAGGTTGTTTCTGGATGAGATTAGCACTTGAATTGGTGAACTGACCAAAGCAGATTGCCTTCTCCAATGTGACTGGGCATTATCCAGCCCACTGAGGGCCTGAATAGAACAAAATGACAGCATAAAGACAAATTTACTCTAATTTATTGAGCTGGACATTAGTCTTCTCCTGCGCTCTATTGGGACTTACATCATTGGCTCTCCTGGTTCTCAGAACTACACCACTGGTATTCTTGAGGCTGCAACCTGCATATTGCATATCATGAGATTTCTCAGCCTCCATAATGGACTAAGCCAATTCTATATAATAAATCACATATATATATATACATATATATATATAAAAATATGTGGATATATATATATAGCCTATTAGTTTTCTTTCTCTGGAGAACCCTAATACATTTTTCATACAAAGTTGTTTTTTTTATCCCTTCATCCATATTGTTTAGAGTAGTTTCATATATACATATGAAAATTTTATATATAATTTTTAACCATTAGTAGCCTTTATTTCACAGAGAAAACTAGGAAGTAGATAATTATGAATTGCCCCTCATACACCAGCTTTCTGTAGTAGCTTAGCAAATTTTTATGAATATAGTATTTCACAATTTCTAGAGGCATATGCTTCTCTCTAGTACAACTTTTCAAGGTGATAGAAAGGACATGTTTATTAGCTAGTCCAAATATCCGTAGTCCTTCTATAAGAGGAAGTCAAATTACACATACACACACACACATATATTATATATATATATATATTTAAATGTATGTTTAGTAAGTAATGTTTCAGCATTTTATCTGTTTAGAAATAATCTACTTATTGAATATCTATTACTTAACTTAGAATAAGCCTAAGGTTTCAAGTTACCAAAAAGATTTTGGAAACTACTTTTAAACAAACACATCATAAAACAGAATTATTGTTGAGATAGAGTTTTTAAGAACACTGACTCAATTTGATTAAAATCAAATCTGTAAGTTTTATAATTAAGAATCTAGTAGATATAATATTAGCTTATTTGGCTAGTAAGCCCAGGTTCAGCTGCTCACCGCTCACGAACCAATAACTTGAGAGGCAAGTGTCAGTAGAAAGGAAAGGTGCTTTAATCAGAAAAGCTGGCAATCTGGGGAGATGGTGGACTTGTGTCCAGAGACCAACTGTGAAGATTCTGCTCAGCTGTGATGGCTTTTTCAAAGGGAAAAATGTGGGGGAGGGGGGAGAATCTCAGTGAATCATCTAGGCAGGAGGTTGGGCTCTGCATTATTCTCCACTGAGTGCAGACTGGCTAACTCTTTCTTCAGATGTTATCTTGCCCACATGATCTGCCTGCAGGATTGCTAAGGGGGCTGTTTGGGTAGAGAGCTAGTCATTTTTAACTGCTTAATTCTTCATTCTTCTTTTTATCTAAGAAAAGAATCAACAGGTTAGACAAGGCATGGTGTGCATTCAGGAGAGCATAAGTTTGGAGTTGGTTTCAATTGCTTAGTGAGCTCATTTCTGTAATTAAGTTCTTTTAAGGTCAGAGGGGAAGAGAAATGGGCAAACAGGAAAGGGGCAAAAGAGCTGCTTTCACAGGTTGAATAAAAATTTATGTCTGTATCGTAGTTAATGATAACAACTCTGAAGACATACCAGTTTTACTAAACCAACAATATTAAACTAGTCCTATTCACCAAAGGTTTATCCAAGTCATATAAATTTGAAAAGCAATTGGATTGGTTCGTATATTTCTGAGAGTTTTAGAAGTATTTAATTTATACAAGTGCTTATTTTTCTCTAAGTGAATTAGAATAGAGCTCCTTTATTAATTTGGTAATACCATTTGAAGATTGGAAAAGATCACATATATACAACGTATATATACATCCAGATAGACAAGTGCAAATAGAGATCTTTATGGCTTTCATTATAAAATTTTAACAATGAGTCAGGCATAAATACAGCAACACAGAAGTCATTAGTTTCTATATGAGTCAATTCTCATCTTTGCTCCACTTTATATTTTTATCGGAATTGTGTTTTGGGGGATAGAACATGTTACCTGCCTAACTTGAGGGCTAAAGCTTTCCATCAATATTTTTGGAGACTTTTAAGGTTTTCTTTTGTTCTGACATGGAGGCAAAGGACTAAATTCTGTTTCCAATTACCTCATTTAAAAAAATTTTTTGAGGGTCCCTGAGTCCCTTGAAAGCCCCTGAGGTGTAGCAGGGGGGCCTAAAGTTCCAATAATTATAGAGAGTTGAGGGACTGGAATAGGAAGGGAAGGTCTTAGTGAAGCCAGCTTGGGAGATTTACCTTTTCTCAAAGGAGCCGTTACAAACAAACTTGGTGTTCTAGCATAGCTTCAGAGAGTATACTTGTTTTAAATGTGACTCAGCCAATAAGTGTTTTTATGGCTTAATCATGGACATAATACTTTTCCCCAAAATGGCACTGAAGATGCAGCCCCCATACCCCAAAATAGCCAAGGGGAAAAAGGCAAGGACACTCATTGCTATAGACAGTAAGCAAAGGCAACAGGAGTGAAAGAAGAGTCCTTATGGGCTGAGACCTTTTATTTTTACTCAAAGGAAATCCCAGAGAGCTGGCAATGATCAGTAAGATGACAGCTGCAAATGGAGTGTCCAGGCTGCCCACAATTCTGCCCAGCTGGCTACAAATTATTGGTCCCCAACCTGACCTCCAATCACAGATCTGACAATCTCCACACAACCCATGCCAGGCAGGTAGAAAACCAAAGAGAACACTCTCTCTGGATCCAAACCAAGTTTTTAGAATACAAAATTGAGGCAGAAGGAGAAATCCAGTATTATTGGTGACCCACAAACTCACCAGCCTGTGAAGTGGGTTCAGACAATAAGTGTTGGGGAGGAAAATGTTTCCTCTACCTTCTTGGTTCTTTGGCTGCTCTAATAATCAGATTAACATCAAACAGATTAACAGGAGAAAAATAATTAGATACATGTATATGGGGCCCCATAAAAATATGAGACACAAAGGCAATCAGGCAGTTGAGGCTTATGTGCTATCCTGAGCTAAGGAATGGGATAGGGCTGTGGGACTTCAAAGGGGAGGAGGGTTAATTCACAGGACAATGAAAAGAGCACATGTTTTGTAATTAGATGCTTACCCTGGCATACAGATAGTTCATTCAGATAAAAATTATCTCTGGCAATAACTCTTTCTGAGCCAGGCCTCCTATTGAAATTCTTTCAGGCAGTTGAAGGGGAGGTAAAAAGCTCTTCCTGCATCTTTTGGGCCTCCAAAGTCTTCAACTCTAATCCAGCTTGTCATGTTTTGGCGTGGCCTGTTCTGAGACCCTTCACAGGCTGATAAGATCTATGCGTGTGTTCCACACTATGATTCTCCTCAACAGCACAAAAGACAGAGACAAACAGGACATATGGTGATATATATCAAGAGCCACAATATCCAAAGAACCAGTTCTAACTGAAAGTTTTCTGTAAATCTAAATTTTGAAAATCCCTTTTAGAGAAAACAAGGAGAGGCTCTTACTGCCCTTGCTCAACAAGACCCTGAGGAGAGATCCAGGAATCTGACTATTAAAAACAGTTTACCTGGGACTTCCCTGGTAGCACAGTAGTTAAGACTCTGCCTGCCAATGCAGAGGACACAGGTTTGATCCCTGGTCTGGGAAGATCCCACATGCTGTGGAGCAACTAAGCCCATGTGCCACAACTACTGAGCCTGCACTCTAGAGCCCACGAGCCACAACTACTGAGCCCATGAGCCACAACTACTGAGCCCATGTGCCACAACTACTGAAGCCCGTGTGCCTAAACCCCGTGCTCCTCAACGAGAGAAGCCACCGCAGTTGAGAAGCCTGCGCACCACAACAAAGAACAGCCCCCACTCGCCGCAGCTAGAGAAAGCCCGCATGCAGCAACGAAGACCCAATGCAGCCAAAAATAAATAAATAAATAAATTTATAAAATAGAAGAAAAACAGTTTACCTTTGTCGGCTTGGTCAGAGGTTCCGAGATGTCCGCTGCAGTCTCACCTCCGGAGTGAGTGGGGAGTACTAACCATGCTGTCCTAGTCAACAAAACTGTTGAAAGGCAAAACGTTTTTTCCTCTTCCAACTTGGGTCCTGTAAATTAAGTGACAATTGACAGATTAACAAGAGGAGAGACAAAGTTTATTTACACTTGCATGTGTGGGAATTGTTCAGTGATAAGTAAGTCACTGAACAGCCAGAGATAAAAGTTGAGTACCAAACTTAACAAAAGGAGGGGAAGGTTTAGGCATCAATGGGGAAGTATGAAAGTTTATATTGGGCTTTTTTGATGCTAGTGAGAGTGGGCAGTCTGTATTCCTGGCAGCTGAATTCGCTGGAAACTCCTTCAGAGGAGGGTTAATGGCATCTCTATTTTCAGGAAGCCCCGCTTTAGTCAGATAAGGAAATTCAGATAAGATTTCTTTTTGCATCCTCTGCAGCTCAAATGTTTTCATTTTATAATAATCTTTATACCAATTCTGGAATCCAAGTGGATCCCCACAGATGCTTAATATAACATTTCAGAAATTTTTAATTAGGTTGGATTGAATTTAAACAACAACAACAAAAAAGCATACACATTCTGGAGTAGACATGAGAATTGAAAACAAAATTAATTGTTCAGGACATAACACAAATAAAATACATCTGTATTTTCCTTTTGTTTTCTCTTTGCAGTAAGTAACTGAACATCATCTTTTTTCCTTCCCTTCTTTCCCTTTGTTTTCTTCCTTATTTCATTGACCTCTACTCAGTCTGACATTTTATGCAGTTCTGTGCCACAACTACTTCTGACTTACCTATGTCTCTGCTCCTTGTCACACTTCTTGGATATTTTGTTGCTGGACAAAAATACCACCTCTCCTGATTGCTTATTCTCTGCAATCAAAGCACCTTAGTAACTATTTGAAAATATGTTTGTAATGTCTCTTAGGGTAATATTAAAAGATAATTTGAAAAAAAAGGTAAAATTTTCTTTTGTGTCTGCTCCCATGAGGTGGATTTCTTCATGGGCTATTTAACATTTAGCTGTGAGCTATAAACTATATTTGTGGGAATATCTCACTCTAGAAGTTTTGTGTCCATTTGCTGGGTCCCTTGGTTATGAGTCAGGAGATAGATGGACCCCTAGGGCAAACGGTTTGAGTTCGTCCCTGTGGACGGATACTGCGAGACAAGAATAACAGGACAGTGTATATATGTCAATGCTATATACACTATCAAATGTAAAATAGATAGCTAGTGGGAAGCATCCACATAGCACAGGGAGATCAGCTTGGTTCTTTGTGACCACTTAGAGGGGTGGGATAGGGAGGGTGGGAGGGAGACGCAAGAGGGAGGGGATATGGGGATATATGTATAGGTATAGCTGATTCACTTTGTTATACAGCAGAAACTAACACACCGTGGTAAAGCAATTATACTCCAATAAAGATGTTAAAAAAATAACACAAAATAAAATAAAAATTCAAAAAAAAAAGAAGAATAACAGTACAATTGAGAGAGGAGGCTGGGTCCTGCCCAGATAAACGATAAGAGACCATATATTCCTCATTCTTGAAGTCAGGAGACCTCCCCAACTACACATGCAGAGAAAGTCAAAAGGGGAGTGATGTCAAGTGGCTAAATCTACCCATAGCCCTCTTCGATAGAATCCATCTTGGCTAAGAGATGCGCATGCACACATGGGAAAATCCTGATATATGCCAAATACAGACTTTGAACCAGTCAAATTAAAATGATTGGCCAAAGGAAACCGGGAAGAAATGCCCCATATAAGTGATTTAAACTGCCACAAGGGCGCGACTCTCTCTCTCAACCTGCCCGTGTGTCTATCCACACATACTATACTTTTTTCCTCCTAATAAATACTTCACTTGTTTCACTATTTTCCGTCTTTGTGGGAATTCTTTTTCTGCAAAGCTGTAGGGCCAGGGCCTTGTCACTTACCACTGGTCTAGTAACTGGGATTCAGTGCTCTCACTGCTGCGACCCTACCTCAATCAGTGGCCGGGAACTGAAATCTTGCTTCAGGCAGCTGCAGGCTGAGGCCACCAGAGATCAGTTTCAAGTTTCTTAAGTGCAGAAAGTCCTGGATGAGTACTCAAGCCATCATTGCTATTTTAAATTAGCTATTAACATACTTCATATATTATTTATTTTTCAGGGAGTCACTGAGTATTGGTTATTGTGTTTGGATTTATCTTTAGTATATTTTAGATAACTTTTAAATTCTCTTCACAACTAAAATTGATTTGTGATTAATATATTTTATTCAACAAAACACAGTAAACTCTCTATACCAAATTCCCATGTCATTTTAAAATCACATAACTCTTTTTAATCTCACAATTTAAAAAAAAATTGATCTTCCTATTTTTAAAATAGAGTAATATTTTTCCAAATATTTACTACCTTAAGTAATACCAGGTCTTATTAATTTGCCCAGAAATAATTAGAAGTAATTTAAGAAAAATTTTACCTTTCCAAAAGAAAAAAGGACAAAATAAAACTATATCATAGACTTAAGAATGTTAGAGCTGGAAAATTCTGCCTTAAAAATCTTCATTTTTCTACATTTCAAGTCCAAGCATGAAACACACTGTCAACTGGAAAAAAAAAAAAAAAGTGCAACGTAAGAGCTGTAAGTTGAGTTTTATTCAGTGTCATACTGAGGTCTACAGCCCAGGAGACAGTCTCTCAGATAGCTCTGAGGAACTGCTCTGAAGAGGTAGGTGGGAGGGGGGCAGTATGTATGTGGTTTTTGCTTAAGGAGTATATGCAATCCAGCATACATCTCGGTAGAAAGTTACCACTAGTCACAAGGAACAGATATCTCAGTTAATAATCTGTGTACTTTTCTAAGAATGGAAAAATGCAGGAATCTGGATTCATGAATATTTTTCCTGAAACCTATCCAACTGTCTAAGGGTCTGTTTTGCCTGTTTTCCTAAAGCATATAGTGCCTCATCCTATTCTTCATCCTGAATTCCTTTCAGGGTATACTGTAAGTCAGTGACTGCAATGGCTAATACCTTAATCCTTGTGGAACCAGGTGGTGAGCAACGTTCCTCGTTTTATAGCTACCATCATTATGAAACTTTTAAAAGAGATTCTATGCATTGCATGGTTCTTGTTTTTAAATTCGATATCTTTGAGGCAACTAAAAGTTATTTAATGAGACTTGGATCACTAAGCAAAAGTTGTAGATGAAAATTTAACTTATTAATATTAGCTTTAAGCATAAAATTTATATTTTATGTACATACATATTTAGATTCAACTATATACAGAAAATAGTTTAGATTTTTATACTGAAGTAAATAATTTAACCTTAAGGTTTAGGAAATTTTTTTAGAGCTTCCTACAAATGTATGACATCATCATCTGCTACATTTAAGCATCACAAAACATATTAGCTGGATGCTTCTTAACTATGAATTGTCTGTAAGCCTGTAATTCTATTTTGCAATTCTCATCTAAACCAAATTAATTCTTCTCTCTTCAGTAGTAGAATAAAGCCTGGCATAAAGTACATACATAAATTTTCAACAAAAGAGCAAACAGATGAACAAATGCAGTCTCAACTGGAACTACTATGTGTATAATGTGTATATATTTATGGCCTAGAAGGAAAAGGAAAAACTAACCAATTTTTCAATGATGAGATATTTTCCCTCTGAACATTTTTAGAATGATAATACATTCCACTTTATGTAGAACAGTCCTGCTTTATACTTGTCATCCTATTGCAGCTATTATTATATTTCCTTTCACTCTTCAAAAAGTCCTGGTTTGAGCAATAAAGTATATGGTAGGGAGGGTGGGAGGGAGGGAGACGCAAGAGGGAAGAGGTATGGGAACATATGTATATGTATAACTGATTCACTTTGTTATAAAGCAGAAACTAACACACCATTGTAAAGCAATTATACTCCAATAAAGATGTAAAAAAAAAAAGTATATGGTTCTTCTGGTACTTATATTTAAGTGCATACGTGAAAGAGAATAGAGAAATGCTTGTCTTGCTTTACTATTTTCATGTCTTTCCTGGACCTTAAACTAAATGATTTTCCTATATGGATATGACCAGTTTCTACCTCAAAATACTACTTTGGTTGTAAAAACCTAATGTCAAAATTCTCATATCGTTAATTTATTTGAGTCAAGGTATTGAATGCCTGTCTTTGCTTGGTGTACATCATCAGATAAACTAGTTTATCTTCTAGGAAGACACTAGTGAAATGGCAATTGGAATAGGTAAGTTTTAAAGCACTACATTAAAATTGTATATGGGATGTCTGCTTATTTCTGAGCCCTCACTAGTGTAGCTTTTTATTGTCATCATTAAGATAGTAATGTGTAAAAAAGTGATATGAATATCATAGAGACAAAAAGTAGATGACAGTAATAGTCATTACAGCTTTTGTGTCCAGTTAAATATGTTCAGCTTTCCTTCTTCTGGACATACAATAAAATTCTCCTTTGTTGCCCCTATGAAACTAAACTAATGGCCAAAGCAGAAATTTTACAAGCCAGTTTATGATTTTTCTGCCTTCCCTTTCCATGAAAACTTGAATCAGGCATAAACTTCTGTATAATCTGGACTCCTGAGTAGCAAATATGAGTGGGACTCCTGCTGTTCTGAATGTAGCATGAATGGAAAATGATTTTTTTTGTTATGTTAAGTCACTGAGATTTTAATATACTTTGTTACCATAACATAACCTAGCTTAACCAAGCCTCCATCAACTGCTAAAATCACCTTAAGTAGTACCTATCAACTTCCTGTGAAAAACAATTGTACTCTTTGCTTTCAGAGCTGTATACCATTTCCCAACCCCTCCCAGCACCTTGGCAGTCTATTCAGCTAAGGTCAGCTGGCCACTAGTATGTTTTGACCTCATGGTCTATAATCCCTCTAGGAGGAAAACAGTCATGGAATTGTAGAGCTGGAAAGATTTTAGGGATTATGTAGTTCAACTCCACCATTTAGACAGGTCATTTGGAAAAGCACAAGTTAAATAGGCCCTGATAGTCACTTATGTGAAAACAACAAAGGTACTTAATCTTTCTGACTTTACTTTTCTTAACTATAAAAGTGAAGATAATTACACCTTCCTGTCAGGTTTATTTAAAAGATTAATTAAGTTTAAGTGAACCCATCAGGTATTGTGGTCACAGGGCATCTATACATTCCTTCACTCCTTAAAAGTTTCATTAGGTTAGATAGGTAAAAAGTGGCAGAGCTGGGACTTAAAAATAACATTCATCAAGTGTTTTATAATTTTATTTTCATATCCGTTAGCAATATCATATAAATTTTACAACCAACTTGTTATTCAGACAAAGCTGGAATCATTATTATATCTGTTTCATAATAGTCAGTTGAGACCCAGAAAAGCTGTGATTTATCCAAGATCATTCTGCTAGTAATATATAGCGGAATCAGAGCTTGAACCAACAGCCTCTGACTTGAACATCACACTTTCTTTTTCACCACCTTGAAGCATAGACTTGGTGCTATGGACATTCTAGCCAGAGCTTTTCCACTATAAATAGGCTTTGTAGAAGTGAGTATTTCTAATTTCTCAATACTCAATCCACAATAATAATAGTTAACATAGTTCTGAATACTAATTAGTATGTTTTAGAGTATATTGATTGAAGAAAAAAAAAATCAAAATAAACTCCTGGCCTTTGTTCCCAATTCCTGGGAGGTAGCCTCTAAATCCTTAGAATTTCCTTAGTGATAGGACTGTCTTTGTTATTCACGGTGGGCCCTGACGATAAGCTTATGCTAAGGATGTGACTAATAGGAGGTCCCTACCTGGTGTGTGGTAATGAGTTGACTCAGGATAGGGACTGGCCAAGCCAGAAAGACCAATCACTTAATTAAAAGGTTGGGGGTTTTAAGCCACACCATATCAGCCCATTCTCCAGGTACAAGAGGGTGGCCAGAATTGAGTTTAATTTTATAGTAAATGAGTAGATCATTCATGCCTAAGTAATGAAACCCCAATAAAAATTTTAGGAACCAAAGCTCAGGTGAACTTTCCTGGTTGGCAATAATCCATATATTGTCACACATGGATGTGCCAGGAGGGTAATATGTCCTGACTCCACAGGGGGAGGACAATGCAAGCTTCCTATTTGGGACCCTATGATATATTGTTATTTATCCTTTTGCTATAATAAATTTGTACAAGCATACCTCAGAGATGTTGCAGGTTCAGTTTCAGGTTATAAAGTGAATACCTTAATAAAGTGAGTCACAAATTATTTGGTTTCCTAGTGCATATAAAAGTTATGTTTACACTATACTATAGTCTGTTAAATGTGCAATAGCATTATGTCTAAACAAAGTACATACCTTAATTTAAAAAAATACTTTATTACTAAAAAATGCTAACCATCATCTGAGCCTTTGGTAAGTTGTAGCAGTAACATCAAAGATCACTGATCACACATCACCATAACAAATATAATAACAATGAAAAAGGTTGAAATATTGCGAGGATTACCAAAATGTGACACAGAGACATGAAGTGAGCAAATGCTGTTAGGAAAATGGTGCCAGTAGACTTGTTAGATGCACGGTTGACTGAAACTTCAGTTTGTAAAAAAGAACAATGTCTGCAACGAACAGTAAAGGGAGCATAATAGAATGAGGATGCCTAAATCATATCACTTTCCTGAGTTCTATGAGTCATTCTAGTTAATTATCGAACTTGAGGGGGTGTTGGAAACACCTGAATTTATAGCAGCTGATCAGAAGGGTGCTTGGGGAACCCTGAACTTGTGACTGGTATCTGAAGTGAGGGCAGTCTTTTGGAGGAGTGTGTCCTTAACTTTGAAGTTCGGCTAGTCTCTAAGCAGCTGATGTCAGGAGTTATTTCATAAACATACTTCATATATATATATATAAACTTTAGAAAGTCTTCTTTCCTGTACTTTTGACTCATAGGTAAAGATAAATAACACCTGGTGTTACTTAATTTTTTTAAAGTTTTACATTACTTTTACATTAAATAATCAAGGATATTTCCAGATCTTAGAATTTTTGTCTTGATTTTTTTCAAAATTTTTTAGAGCTAGTTAATGTTTATTCTGAAAGTTCTTTAAATAATTATTTTATTTATTTTATGAGAACATCATTTTAAAAACCTACGATACCCTTATTTGAAGGAAATAAGACAGAAAGTTAACATTTTTCTTTTGGGGACATAGATACATGAGTTGCTTCATTGTATATTCTCTATATTTCTGCATGTGTGAAATATTTTCTTAAGTGTTATCTATGATTCAGTAATAATTTTGCTTCATTCTTTGGCAATGCTGAACAAGAAAGTCATTATAATAATTTAACAGTATGAAATCAGAGCACTTCAGGAATTTGCAAATTCTATAATTCAAAGCTTTTTCTCCACCTGTGGAGAGCTGGTGTTAAGTAGCCTATAATTGCATAGTAGTCTTTTTCAATCTCCTGGACAATACAAACACAATTTCTACCAGAAACACACTCTCTTAGTAATTTGCTCTGCAGAATTGGTACCTTACTGGATGCAATGTTATATTGCCTGCATTGTTGGTGATTGGCAATCTCACCATGCATTCTGCCCAGTCATTACCTGCCAACTCCATAATGAGAAAAAGGCTGTCATTCACAAGGTTCTCAGTTGGTGAAATACTTTAGTTTCATATAACTTCAAAATGTTGAAATTTGTTTTTTGATGAATTCACCTACTGTCTCCCTGATTTGCACCAATAACCTTATTAAAATTTGAATAGATAATATCTTAAATTCATGACCAATAAAACTATTCATCTTGACAGTACATCAATAGTAGCAGTAAATAAATTTTCCTCTTGATAATAAAACATATTTAATTTATACGAAGATTATTTTTTAGTTACCATTTAATGAACATCAACTTCATGCCAAGTGTTAAGTAGTTTTCATATTTTCATTTTCCTATTTTTCTCAAAACCCCTTCAGGGAGATAGGCTTCACATATATTCTATCCTGCATTAGAATATAAGCCTCATTAGAGGAGGAGTGTTGTCTACTTTTTCAGTGACATATCTGAAGAGCCTAGAACAGCGCTAGGAGCATAGTGGATACTCAATAAATATTAGTTGAATGAATGAGTGGTTTTAACTATTGTAAAAACAGAAATAAAATTTAACTTTTCAACATCTCATAATTTATAAGCCTAATGCAATAGTTTCCATGAGTGCTTTCTCTTAGCTATGCCATAAGAGCAGTTATACAACAATTAGCTATACAACAATAATGTATTCACCAATAGGGAACTCTCTGTCTGGAAACCCTTTATTATTCTGGAGTTGGCAGAAAGCATGGAAAGATTCATGACTAACCAGAATCAGTGAAGGAATTATACTGTGGTATCCAGCAACAAAATAATCTCACACGGATATTTGTCTGTTTTGCTCCATAATTTAGTAAAAGCCCCTAGAATAGAGACTAGCACACAGTTGGCAGTAAGCTCGATAAATATGTGTTGAATAAGCGAATTTTGTTTTCAATGTGAATAAGATTAACAAAATTTAAGATACTTCAGAGTGAAAGCTACAGTTTAAGTGTTTTCCATTATACCATGTTTTTAAATACTTTTCAGTACTCTTTTCAATATTTTATTTGATCCTAAGAATAACTTTGAAGATGCATGAAGCAAGTATGATAGTTATCTTTTAATAAATATATGTGCTAAATTGTGCAAGGTCAAATGAATTTTCTGAGAATACAGAATTCACTGAAAAACTATGATTATGTATTGGTCTTCTGCCTACTTTTTTAATAAAACAGGGCTTTTTAAGGCATCAGATTTTACTGTCATTTGAGTAATTTGAATAATTTCAAATAATTATCTGATGTAGATGAATGGTCCCAGAGTGAGGGACAGCCACCCCCACCCCTCCAGGGAATTCCAAGACCAGAAGCCATGTGGCTGACAGGGTCTTGGTGACCCAGCCAGGTGTCAGGCCTGAGCTTCTGAGGTGGGAGAGCCGAGTTAGGAAATTGGTCCATCAGAGACCTCCCAGCTGCATGTAATATCAAACAGCAAAAGATCTCCCAGAGATCTCCATCTCAATGCTAAGACCCAGCTCCACTAAACAACCAGCAAGCTACAGTGCTGGACACCCTAAGCCAAACAACTAGCAAGACAGGAACACAACCCCACCCATTAGCACAGAGGCTGCCTAAAATCATAATAAGTTCACAGAAACCCCAAAACACACCACTGGATGCTATCCTGCCCAGCAGAAAGACAAGATCCAGCCTCATCCACTGGAACACAAGCATCAGTCCCCTTCACCAGGAAGCCTAAACAAACCACTGAACCAACATTACCCACTGGGAGCAGACACCAAATACAAAGGAAACTACAAACATGCAGCCTGCGAAAAGGAGACCACAAACACAGTAAGTGAAGCAAATGAGAAGACAGAGAAATACACAGCAGATGAAGGAGCAAGGTAAAAACCCAGCAACCTAACAAATGAAGAGGAAATAGACAGTCTACCTGAAAAAGAATTCATAGTAATGATAGTAAAGATGATCCAAAATCTTGGAAATAGAGTGAAGAAAATACAAGAAACATTTAATAAGGACCTAGATGAACTAAAGAGCAAACAAACAATGATGAACAACACAATAAATGAATTAAAAATCCTCTAGAAGGAATCAATAGCAGAATAACTGAGGAAGAAGAACAGATAAGTGACCTGGAAGATAACATAGTAGAAATAACTACCTCAGAGCAGAATAAAGAAAAAAGAATGAAAAGAATTGAGGACAGTCTCAGAGATCTCTGTGCCAACATTAAATGCACCAACATTCGAATTATAGGGGTCCCAGAAGAAGAAGAGAAAAAAAAAGGGACTGTGAAAATATTTAAAGAGATTATAGTTGAAAGCTTCTCTAATATGGGAAAGGAAATAATCAGGTCCAGGAAGCACAGAGAGTCCTATACAGGATAAATCCAAGGAGAAACACAACAAGACACTTAAAATCAAACTATGAAAAATTAAATACAAAGAAAAAATATTAAAAGCAGCAAGGGAAAAGTAACAATTAACATACAAGGGAATCCCCATAAGGTTAACAGCTGATCTTTCAGCAGAAATTCTGCAAGCCAGAAGGGAGAGTCAGGACATATTTAAGGTGATGAAAGGGAAACACCTACAACCAATATTACTCTACCCAGCAAGGATCTCATTCAGATTTGATGGAAAAATTAAAACCTTTACAGACAAGCAAAAGCTAAGAGAATTCAGCACCACCAAACCAGCTTTACAACAAATGCTAAAGGGAATTCTCTAGGCAGGAAACACAAGAGAAGGAAAAGACCTACAATAGTAAAACCACAACAATTAAGAAAATGGTAATAGGAACATACATATCAATAATTACCTTAAATGTAAATGGATTAAATGCTTCAGCCAAAAGACATAGACTGGCTGAATGGATACAAAAATAAGACCTGTATATATACTGTCTACAGGAGACTCACTTCAGACCTAGGGACACATACAGACTGAAAGTGAAGGGATAGAAAAAGGTATTCCATGCAAATGGAAATCAAAAGAAAGCTGTAGTGGCAATTCTCATATCAGATAAAATAGACTTTAAAATAAAGAATATTACAAGAGACAAAGAAGGACATGACATAATGATCAAGGGATCAATCCAAGAAGAAGATATAACAATTGTAAATATTTATGCACACAACATAGGAGCACCTCAATACATAAGGCAAATAATAACAGCCATAAAAGGGGAAATGGACACTAACACAGTAATAGTAGGGGACTTTAACTCCCCACTTTCACCAAAGGACAGATCATCCAAAATGAAAATAATTAAGGAAACACAAGCTTTAAATGACACATTAAACAAGATAGATTTAATTGATATTTATAGGACATTCCATCCAAAAATAACAGAATACACTTTCTTCTCAAGTGCTCATGGAACATTCTCCAGGATAGATTATATCTTGGGTCACAAATCAAGCCTTGGTAAATTTAAGAAAATTGAAATTGTATCAAGTATCTTTTCTGACAACACTATGAGACTAGATATCAACTACAACAAAAAATCTGTAGAAAATACAAACACATGGAGGCTAAACAATATGCTACTAAATAACCAAGAGGTCACTGAAAAAATCAGAGAGGAAATCAAAAAATACCTAGAAACAAATGACAGTGAAAACACGATGACCCAAAACCTATGGGATGCAGTTCTAAGAGGGAAGTTTATAGCAATAAAATCCTACCACAAGAAACAAGAAACATCTCAAACAAACAACCTAACCTTACACCTAAAGCAATTAGAGAAACAAGAACAAAAAATGCCAAATTAAGCAAGAGAAAGAAATCATAAAGATCAGATCAGAAATAAATGAAAAAGAAATGAAAGAAATGATAGCAAAGATCAATAAAACTAAAAACTGGTTCTTTGAGAAGTAAACAAAATTGATAAACTATTAGCCAGACTCATCAAGAAAAAAAGGGAAAAGACTCAAATCAATGGAATTAGAAATACAAAAAGAGAAGTAACAAGTGACACTGAAGAAATACAAAGGATCATGAGAGATTACTACAAGCAACTATATGCCAATAAAATGGACAACCTGGAAGAAATGGACAAATTCTTAATAAAGCACAACCTTCCAAAACTGAACCAGGAAGAAATAGGAAATATAAACAGTACAATCACAAGCACTGAAGTTGAAACTGTGATTAAATTCTTCCAACAAACAAATGCCCAGGACCAGATGGCTTCACAGGCGAATTCTATCAAACGTTTAGAGAATAGCTAACATCTATACTTCTCAAAATCTTCCAAAATATAGCAGAGGGAGGAACACTCCCAAACTCATTCTACAAAACCAGACAAAGATGTCACAAGAAAAGAAAACTACAAGCCAATTTCACTGATGGATATAGATAAAAAAATCCTCAACAGAATACTAGCAAACAGAATACAATAGCACATTAAAAGGATCATACACCATGATCAAGTGGGGTATATTCCAGGAATTCAAGGATTCTTCAGTATACACAAATCAATCAATGTGATACACCATATTAACAAATTGAAGGATAAAAACCATTTGATCATCTCAATAGATGCAGAAAGAGATTTCAACAAAATTTGACACCAATTTATGGTAAAAACCCTCCAGAAAGTAGGCATAGAGAGAACTTACCTCAACATAATAAAGGCCATATATGACAAACTCACAGCCAACATCGTTCTCAATGTTGAAATACTGAAACTGTTTCCAGTAAAATCAGGAAGAAGACAAGGTTGCCCACTCTCACTACTGTTAATCAACATAGTTTTAGAAGTTTTAGTCACAGCAATCCAAGAATAAAAACTAATATAAGGAATCCAAATCAGAAAAGAAGTAAAACTGTCACTGTTTGCAGATGACATGCTACTATACATAGAGAATCCTAAAGATGCTACCAGAAAACTACTAGAGCTAATCATTGAATTTGGTAAAGTAGCAGATTACAAAATTTATGCACAGAAATCTCTTGCATTCCTATACACTAAAGATGAAAAATCTGAAAGAGAAATTAAGGGAACACTCCCATTAACTATTGCAACAAAAACAATAAAATACCTAGGAATAAACCTACCAAAGGAGACAAAAGACCTGTATGAAGAATACAATAAGACACTGATGAAAGAAATTAAAAATGATACAAACAGATGGAGAAATATACCATGTTCTTGGATTGGAAGAATCAGCATTGTGAAATGAATCTACTACCTAAAGTAATCTACAGATTCAATGCAATCCCTATCAAACTACCACTGGCATTTTTCACAGAACTAGAACAAAACATTTCATAATTTATGTGGAAACACAAAAGACTCCGAATAGCCAAAGCAATTGGGAGAATGAAAAATGGAGCTGGAGGAATCAGGCTCCCTGACTTCAGACTATACTACAAAGCTACAGTAATCAAGAAATTTTGGTACTGGCACAAAAACAGAAATATAGATCAATAGAACAGGATAGAAAGCCCAAAGATAAAGCCATGCACCTATGGTCACCTTATCTTTGATAAAGGAGGCAAGAATATACAATTGAGAAAAGTCAGCTTCTTCAATAAGTAGTGCTGGGGAAAATGGATAGCGACATGTAAACAAATGAAATTAGAACACTCCCTTACACCATACACAAAAATAAGCTCAAAATGGATTAAAGACCTAAATGTAAGGCCAGACACTATAAAACTCTTTGAGGAAAACATAGACAGAACACTCTATGACATGAATCACAACAAGGTCATATGTGACCCACCTCCTAGAGTAATGGAAATAAAAATAACATAAACAAATGGGACCTAATGAAACTTAAAAGCTTTTGCCCAGCAAAGGAAACCATAAAGAAGTCGAGCTTACCCTTCCCCCTCCCCATATCCTCAAGTCCATTCTCTAGTAGGTCTGTGTCTTTATTCCTATATTGCCTCTAGGTTCTTCATGACCTTTTTTCTTAGATTCCATATATATGTGGAAGCAGCCACATAGCACAGGGAGATCAGCTTGGTGCTTTGTGACCACCTAGAGGGGTGGGATAGGGAGGGTGGGAGAGAGGGAGACACAAGAGGGAAGAGATATGGGAACATATGTATATGTATAACTGATTCACTTTGTTATAAAGCATAAACTAACACACCATTGTAAAGCAATTATACTCCAATAAAGATGTTAAAAAAAAAAAAGTCAAAAAGATGACCCTCAGAATGGGAGAAAATATTTGCAAATGAAGAAACTGACAAAGGATTAATCTCCAAAATATACAAGCAGCTCATGCAGCTCAGTATCAAAAAAACAAACAACCATTTCCAAAAATGGGCAGAAGACCTAAATACACATTTCTCCAATGAAGATACACAGAATACCAACAAACACATGAAAGGATGCTTAACATCACTAATCATTAGAGAAATGCAAATCAAAACTACAGTGTGGTATCACCTCACACCAGTCAGATTGGCCATCATCAAAAAATCTACAAGCAATAAATACTGGAGAGGGTGTGGAGAAAAGGGAACCCTCTTGAACTGGGAATGTAAATTTATACAGCCACTATGGAGAACAGTATGGAGGTTCCTTAAAAAACTAAATATAGAACCACCATACTACCCAGAAATCCCTCTACTGGGCATATACACTGAGAAAACCATAATTCAAAAAGGATCATGTACCACAATGTTCATTGCAGCTCTATTTACAATAGCCAGGACATGGAAGCCACCTAAGTGTCCATCAACAGATGAATGGATAAAGAAGATGTGGCACATATATAAAATGGAATATTACCCAGCCATAAAAAGAAATGAAATTGAATTTTTTGTAGTGAGGTGGACGGACCTGGAGACTATCATACAAAGTAAGTCAGAAAGAGAAAAACAAATACCATATGTTAACACATATATATGGAATCTAAAAAAAAAAAATTGTTCTGAAGAACCTAAGGACAGGACAGGAATAAAGACCCAGACATAGAGAATAGACTTGAGGACAAGGGGAGGGGGAAGGGTAAGCTGGGATGAAGTGAGAGAGTGGCATGGATATATATACACTACCAAATATAAAATAAATAGTGGGAAGAAGCCACATAGCACTGGGAGATCAGCTCGGTGCTTTGTGACCACCTAGAGGGGTGGGATAGAGATGCAAGAGGGAGGAGATATGGGGATATAAGTATATGTATAGCTGACTCACTTTGTTATACAGCAGAAACTAACACACCATTGTAAAGCAATTATACTCCAATAAAGATGTTAAAACCAAAAACCAAACCAAACCAAAATAAATAAATAAATAATTAGCTAAGAGCCACAATTACTACCCCATTTTGTGAAAATGTCTAAACAGTTTTTTCAATTAATACTCAGAAATGGGGTTGCTGAGTGATACGGTAGTTCTATTTTTAATTCTTTAGGAATCACCATATTGTTTTCCATAGCAGCTACAACATTTTGCATTCCCAGCAAAAGTACACAGTTTATAATTCCTCCACATCCTACTCAACGTGTGTTTTTTTGTTTGTTCATTTTTGTTTTGTTTTAAGTAATAGCCATTCTGACAGGTGTAAGGTGAAAATCTTTCATTTGACTTTATATCTCCCTGATGATTGGTGACTTTGGATATGTTTTCATATACCTGTTGGCCATTTGTATGTCTTCTTTTGGAGAAATCTCTATTCAAGTCATTAGCCCACTTTAAAATTAGGATTTTGTTTGCTTTTGTCATTTTTGTGCATGTGTTTTTATTTTTAAAACCGTTTTGTCTTTATTTTTGTGTAAGGTGTAAGATAGGGCCTAATTTCATTCTTTTGTAAGTGGATATCCTGTTTTCCCAGCACCATTTGTTGGAAAGAGTATCCTTTCCCAAGGTGTGTTCTTGATACCCTTTTTGAAGAACAGTTGATCTTACATGTGTGGATTTATTTCTAGGCTTTCTATGCTTTCACATTGGTCTATATGTCTGTCTTTATGCCAGTACCACATTGTTTTAATTACTGTAGCTTTGTAATATATTTTGAAATAAGGACGTATGATGCCTCCAGCTTTTTTCTTCTTTTTCAGGATTGTTTTAGCTATTCTGGGTCTTTTGTGGTTCTATATGTATTTTAATATTATTTTTTTTTTCCTGTAAAAACTGCCATTGGGATTTTGATAGTGATTGTGCTGAATCTGTAAATCCCTTTGGGTAGCACAGACATTTTAACAATATTGTCTTCCAATCCATGAACACAGAATGTCTTTCCATTTGTTTGTATCTTCTTTAATTTCTTTTATCAGTGTTCTTTAGTTTTTGATTTACAAATCTTTCACTTCCTTAGTTGCATTTATTCGTAAGTATTTTATTATTTTTTGTTCTATTACAGGATTATTTCCCTAATTTCCTTTACAGATAGTTCATTTTTAGTGTATAGAAATGCAACTGATATTTATATGTTAATTTTGTATTCCATAACTTTATACTGAAATTGCTTATTATGTCTAATAATATTTTATGGAGTCTTTAGGGTTTTCTTTATATAAGTCCATGTCATGTGAAAACAAGGAAATTTCTTCTTCCCTTCTGATTTGTATGTCTTTTTATCTCTTTTTCTTACCTAATTTTTCTGGCTAGACTTCTAGAACTATGTTGAATAAACTTGGCGAGAATGGGACATCCTTGTCTTGATCCTGATCTTTGAGGAAAAACTTTTAGTTTTTTTACCATTGTATATGGTATTAGCTATGGAGTTTTCATAACGTTTATTATGTTGAGATAATTTTCTTCTAATTATAGTTGAGAGTTTTTCTTATCATGAAAGGGTATTGAGTATTGTTAAATGCTTTTTCTGTATCTTTTGAGATTATCATGTGACTTTTATCCTTTACTCCACTAATGTAGTGTATCATATTAATTGATTTTAATATGTTTTAACATCCTTGCATCCTAGGGATAAATCTCACTTGGTTATGGTGTCTGATCCTTTTAATATGCTGTCAAATGCAGTTTGCTAGTACTTTGCTGAGAATTTTTGTATCTATGTTCACCAGGGGTACTAGCCTATAGTTTTCATTTCTTGTGGTGTGTTTGTCTAGTCTTGATATCAGGGTAATGCTGGCCTAAAAATATTCCTCTTTTTCTTTATTGAAGGGGATGGTCGTGTAATGTTAACCAACTAAGGATATTATTTGAAAATAAAAAAATGTTCCTTCAGCAAAATGAAAAAAGGAAACAAAGATGACATCAGCTATAAGAGGCAGTATGAGTTAACCATGACATAGCAGAAGATAGGAGTTCATAAAGAAAATATGTTGACTTTAGACTTAGAAGATTATTCTTTGAGTGGTAAGCTTTGAAGAATGTCAGTTTATATTTCTTTCCCTATAGATTCAGTCCCACAACTCAATTCTGCATTGGATACTTATTCACATGGTCTTAAATTTTAAATGCTGTTTAATGGTTTTTGACTTTTAGGAAATCTATAAATAATGCATAGAAGAAAAGTATAACTACAAATTAGTACATAAATACTAGATATTAAGTTGTATAAGTAATCATTATATACTTACATATACATTAACTTGTTTATATGTAATACCTATATATAGTTAAGGTTTATAATACAAAAATTGGGAGGTGAAGATTGGGTGAGAAGAGTTTGAAGAAAGTGTAAATATTTTATCTATTTTCTCGGTTTTCCCCAAGGTTTCCCCAAAGGCTGTGAAGCTATTATTTATGTCTGTTTCTCTAGAAGCAGAGCTGCAACGGGAAATTTCATGCTCATGATTGATTAAGGGGGTGTTCTCAGGAAAAACCAGTACGGGAATGAGGGAAGCAGGATAGAGAAGGAGAAGGAGCTGCATAAGATGTAGTTTCAGATAAAGTCTAGGTTCTCTCTAAATCCTCTGGGAGCTTTGGATAATAAATGGCAAGATGGCCTGTTATGACTTGGGGTCAGGAAGCAAGGCCTTTGTACACCTTTGACACCACAGTTTGTCATTGACTATCCAAGGTGGATGAAGGGAGAGGATGCTCCAGTTAACTCCTAATTACTTTTTGGAAAGTGAGTATGATGGTTGACTTTATGTCAATTTGACTGAGCCACAGGGTGTCCATTTGGTCAAACATTATTTAGGGTGTCTGTGAGGGTGTTTATGGATAAGATCAATATTTGAAGCAGTAGAGTAAAGCAGACTGTCCTCCCCAGTGTGGGTGGGCCTTATCCAATCAGTTGGCCTGAATAGAACAAAAAGGCTCATCCTCTCACAAGGAAGAAGGAACTCCTCCTATATGACTGCCTTCCAGCAGAGACATTCAGTTTTATGCTACCTTCAGCCTTGAAATAAAACATAAACTCTTCCTGGATCTCAAGCCTCTCAGTCCTTGGCCTAGAACTACACTCTCAGCTTTCCTGGTTCCCAGGCCTTCAGACTCAGACTGGAACTGTCATCAGCACCCCTGGGTCTTCAGCTTGTGAACTACAAATCTTGGGACTTCAGCCTCTATAATTGGGCAAACCAATTCCTCATAAAAACTTTCTCTCTCTATATATGTATATAGATAGCTGGATAGACAGATAGATAAATATATCCTATTGATTCTGTTTCTCTGGAGAACAATAATACAGTGAGAGGTGGATTCCATAGCATAAGTGAAATCCTCCAGAAAATATCGGTCAATGTGAGGCATTGGTAGAAGCACTCCCCAGGAAGTAGTAAAAGTAATTCCAAGGGATTTGGAGTAGCCACCAACAACATCTGCTACAAGTATGCATCCTGCTTTTATTAAGTGATCTGTGTCACAGTTGGCTCTCCTTTATACATTGTAGGAAACTATCTACATACAAATAGCATCTCCATCCAGCCTTTCTCTCCCAACCAATACTCCAGCCAATCCTTGTGAAGGTTGAAGCTCTGTGCATGCCCTTAAACAAAAATCTTGACTCTTTGAACTTATCTGATAGTAAACTTTGTTTTCTATTAATTATACACCTATAATAGTTCATAGTCTATTCTAAAATAATTTTTAGGATTCTAAATTTACTTAATTTTTATGTAGGTTCCCTGCCTTTTGCTCTCAACAAAGCTATTCTATGCCAAATTACTGTAATGTTCTTTTTAAATACTTAGGTTTCCAAGAAATTTTAAAAGTTATAAAAATGCCATAGATAATCCAAAAGCTGATCAATCTATTATTTGAAGCAAAAAAACATACTTCTTAGCAAATGTTGGGGTACTTAGTTACTTAGTATTGAGAGTGCCACAGCTCCCTTTGAAAATGATATAATCAAATAATATAATCATAAAGCTTTAGGCTGGAAGTTTCATAGAGATCCTCTTGTGCAACATACTTTTTCTTCATACAGGTGAACTGAGGAAGAGCATATGAAGTCAACTGAGGAATATAGGATATATATGAGGTAACATTTTACTTTATATTTTTAACACCTTGATCAGCAATTATTTTTAGTTGGAACTCAGTATAAAGTCATTTATATACAATACATTTTTAATGTTGAAATCTTATTGCTTATGGCTCTAAATTCAACTCAGAAAATGCCTCAGATGCAATTTTTCAGTAAATGTTTTATTAAAAAGAATGTATCCTTTATGGAGAACAGATGATTACGAATGAGATAGAGCCATGATTTTTTAAATAGCTTATCACTACAAATCTTTGAAGAAAATAGTAATAATGATGGCAGTGACAACAACTATATGAACAGCACAAGCATATTAACATATTTAATCCCTAAACAGTCCCATGAGGTCAGTACTTTTATTACCTCCTATCTTCATTATGTGAAAACTATGGAATCTGACTCTAGTTATTCTGGCTCACAAAATTATCTTCTCAACCACTGTACTTTTCTGTAGAACAAATATACTCTGAACACCTAACTACTATTTAAAGCAGTTGAATACACATTTAAACCTTTTTCATAGACATTTTCCAGAAACTTATGAACTTATGAATACTGTTTCACTGTTCTTGTTTCATCTGTGAAGATAAAACAGTGGACAGTTATTACATGTAATTTAGCAATCAAGTGGAAAATCATGGCTTCAGCACAATTCTTAATTGGTTTTTGAGTAATGCAGTTTGCAATTTGAATGTAAGATGCTGATCCTGATTCACTGTCAAAGGGCATATTTGTGGGGTTGATTTTACAGTGAATGAGGGATTGCATAAGCTATGATAATCATTTTTAGAAGAAAGTGCAATGGCACAGAAGTCAGCGGGCCTAGGTTTTAATTTCTGCTTTGTGAGTAGCCATTTGGCTTTAGCCAAGTCCCTTAACTTTATTAGAATTATTTTCCTCCCCTTTAAAGTAAGGAGGTTCACGTTTTGACCTACATCAACTTGAAGATTCCCTCTAGGTCTATTCTAACATTCTATGATTCTATGACCTAGACCTCATTAGTGGAGTATTAATAGTCAAAACTAGGCACAAATGAAAGACATTAGGTTGTTTTTTATATGTAACAGATACTGTTGGATTTGAGATTACAATTTTTAGTTTCCATTTTGATATCCTCGTCTTCCTGCTCTATGCTCAGAAACCTTTGCTCTTAGAAAAAAACCAAAGTACGTGGAGTGAAGAGATAGTCTTTTGAGTATTTTAAAATTATTTAACAAGCTAATTTAAAAGAATTTAATAATAAGTTAAATATCTAAAATTTAAAAGCAAACCTTAAGTCAGTCTACCAACTGTTCCCTGTCTGAACTGGAATGACAAATAAAATACATTATCACCCTTTTCCACGTGGGCAAGTGATGTAATGTGTCAAGAGAGAAGAATGACTTTGGTCATGCCCTCTGGAAAAGATGCCCTTACTTGGCATTCTTCACTGTGATCCTTTAACAATGTTCCTGAGTAGCTGGAAGCAGGCTGGAACAATTGAAAAACACTGAATTAGTGGGAGGTAAGGGAGATATCTGCAACAGCTGAAGCAAAATGAACTTTTCTGCCGAGAAAAGCAGCTTAGTTACAACCCTCTGAGATTAGATGTCAATCCATCCCCAAGCAGGACAAGTGTGGGTGATATATGGAAAGTATATTTTTAAATCTGCTGGAGCTTGCCAATCTGGAGAATCGCCCAGGAAAGAGAGCCTCAGAAAAATCACGATGGAAACAAGAATATTTTATCATATTTATGCAGAACTTGAGAGCCACAGAAACAAATTGGACATACTCCCATTGCTAAGCAGATAAAGATTTCATCATTAATAATTACTACGACAGAAAGCTCTTTTAACTGTTTCTCTGCAGTATCTGTTGCAGTGATTCAATAAGTATGTGTACTAGTTTTGTGTGACATCACAATAGAAAGAATACTTTCCTCACATGCCCTTTTAAAGCTAAAACCTGCTCTCTTGTAACTTGCTGAATCAAATTAGTTTTCAAATATGGCTATGCTGTCAAATATAAGTGGTAGGAGCATTTCTTTCTGAAGTCAGAAGCATTTTATTTTGACTGTTCAAGAAAATCACAAAAGTCAATTGTTTTGTTCCTTTAAAATGAAGGTGTTTAACACCTTGAAGTATGAAAAATATTTGTGACACTAAATAATAATAATGAACCTTTTCTTTAATATACACAGAATCATTTTGTCTGCAAAGTGAAACACACTGTATTAAAAATAATATTAATACTAATTGGCTGTGTATGTTATTGTCTTTTGCAGACATCAGTTGAGTCACCATGATTTATTCCAAATGAGATATTTTTAATGAAAATGTATCACATAGACAAGCTAAATCATTTCCAGTAATATTGTAACAGCTTCAAAAAGAAGCACTGTGGTGTTAAAGAGAAGCATATGATTCTTGGTGTCAGTGCCAGAGAGTTATAGTTTTAATGTGTTGAATCAGTACAAGTGATGACAAGAATGATTAAATTTTACAATAGCAACTTAATTTGAAGGAAAGAGACATTCTTATTGAGAGATTTACCTAAAATCACCCAGACAACAATGTTGTCTGATACCCAGACAACAATTATTATTGCGTGTTGTCAATAAAGCTATTGTTATAAATCTTATATAATGTAACATGGAATAAATGCTGGTCAGTTGTAAGAAATTGAAGGAACCTACATTCAAATTAAAAGTGATATTTAAAGAAAGGGCTCACTAGCAAAATGTTAGAAAGTAACTCTTTTACTGTTACCTGGCATCTTTAAACCACCTTTAAACTTAGTATAGTTTCTACTTTATTCTTTTTACAAGTGGCATAGGACATAATTATCTTTGGGGTAAATCATATTTTCCAGATTTTGTGGTTAAGAATAGATTTGTTTCAGAGAACATTTTATTTAGTTATAGTAGCTTTAATTCAAACTGTAATTGAATAATTGTTTAATTAGTTGTTGAATGGCTGCCTTTCAACAACTGGCATTCTTAAGATTATAAACACAGTGAAGACTGGAATGGTGTCTGCCTTGTGAGTCACAGCCCCAACCTGTAGCATTTAACACAATAAGTAGTCACTCATTAAGGAATTGCTTATTTTGAAATGACTGCATGGGCCCACAGCTAGCAATTGGGAGGGAAGGAAATTCAAGCCCAAGTTGCTAACTCTGTGCTCAGCGTTTTAGAGACTATTTTGAATTTGTTAGTGACAGGGTATGAGCTTCAAATTCATGTATAATGTTTCTCAGTGAATTCAAACATTACTGTTGAATAAATTATGTATAGTGAGTACTTTGACCAAATCAGTTGTTCTGTTCTTGTGACATGATTTCATGGTTTGCTATTTATGGAAATACCTTTAAGTTACAGTTTATACTACATATCATAATTCTAGAGAGTTCATGGCTAGGGCCACTGTTTCAGTTCTCAGTGAGAAAATTATATTTTCCAGGGAAACTTTCTTTTTTCACAGGGTTCGTAACCCCAACTCATGTTGAAAATGCTTGTTTGGTTCTAATGGAAAAATTGTGGACCAAGTGTGAACAAACATCAGTCCTTTCCCATCTCCAACCCTGAATCATCTGTTGACCAACTGAACCACTGTTGTGTTATCCTAAATATTCTCTAAACAATTTTCTAGTTCTGAATTTATATTAAATTAATAGCATCAAGTTTGTACATTTCATTTCTTTTCGTTCTGAAAACAATTTCATGAAATAGGTATTAACATCCCACTTTAAGATGAGGAAAATGAGACAAAGAGGGAATTCAAATCTAGGTCCCAACCTAAGCACTTAACCTTAGGTGATTATTCTGTAGTAAAATAAAGATGACAATAAGTATACTATTGCTCATAATACTTTATGAACCTCAAGTATGATAGAAAATATTATTGTAGTTAATGTAACTTGTAAGCTAAAAAGTATTGTATGCAACACAAGCTATTATTAGTTTCATTTAATCCAGGTGTCAGAGTACTGCAAATTGGGGAATAACACCCTGGGTTGATAGGAAATTCTATAAATATCAGAAATATCAAAATTATTCCTGCTGCAGAATTATAGGCACTCAAATATTTGGGACTTAACTTTTATGATTCTATGATCTTTTGATTCTTTAAATGGTGTAATCTTTTCAAAATGCAACCATGAATATTATTAGCACAGTGCAGATAGAATTCTTTTTCAGAATTTTAAGAGGCTTGGGTAAGCATTCTCATTTTACCTTGGAGGTGAAGACTAGCCAGGTGATATTATTTCTGTTTGAGCTTCATCTGAGAAAGAGGATCATAGAGTATGACGTACTTGTAGCCCAGAACTTTTTTTTAAATATATTTTCCTTGTATATTTGGCAAAAATGATAACAAAGAAGATTCCAAGATTGACTTTCCCTGCCTTTTTGGCAGCTAAAAGACAGACGTTTGACCAAGATTCCCCCAGTAAAATGTGCTTCCAAAATGATTCAATTCAGAATAAAATAAAACAGAAGCAGCAGGCTTTTTGAGGAATATGGTGAATATTGATGAATATGGCAGAGCTTGGAATACACACTGAGTTTGAGAAGCAGCTATGGCAGAATTGCTGAGGAAAGGGGCCTGCCTGTGCTGGAATCAAGCCTGTGAATAGTTTAGTGGTGTGGTTTGGGCATTATTTCTGGTGGCATAGTTTCTAAACTAGATACTATGGTTTAATAAATTTCTCTTCTGATTCACCTAGTTTTTAAAACTAATAAACCTGACTAAAATAAACCTATCCCACATAGCAGACTTGTGTTAGACAGAATAATTATCCCCAAAGATGTCCATGTGCTAATCCTTGGAACCTGTGAATATATAACATTGCATGGTAAAAAGGGATTTTTTGCAGATGTGATAAGATTACAGACCTTGGAATGGGGATATTATCATGGATCATCCATGTGGGTCCAATGTAATCATGTAAGTCCTTAAAAGTAGAGACCTTTTCCAGGCTAGTTCTAGAGAGAGACAGAGAAATGTGAGAGAAGTGGTAGGAGGAGTTTTAAGCACGAGAATGATTCTACCTGCTGTTGCTGACTTTGAAGGTAGAGGAAGGGGGCCATGAAACAGGGAATGCAGATGATCCCAGAAGCTAGGAATGGTCCTCAGCTGACAAAAAGCAAGGAAATAGAGACTAATTTTTACAACTAAATGAAACTAAATTCTGCTAACATCCTGAATGAGTAAGAAAATGGAATCCACTGTAGAGCCCACCAGAGTTCTACACTTGATCTTAGCCAAAAGACCGAGAAGTGATGCTCACCAGAGTTCTGATCTACAAAACTTTAAAATAATAAATTTGGAAATTCCTTGGCAGTCCAGTGGTTAGGACTCTGCATTTTCACTGCCTTGGGCCCAGGGTTGACCTCTGGTCAGGGAATTAAGATCCCACAAGCTGTGCAACCAGCCAAAAAACTAAACTAAACTAAATTAAACTAAACTAAACTAAATTAAACTAAACTAAAGTAAAATAAACTAAAATAAAATAATTGTGGTTTTAGAAAACTAATACAAGCCTGGAACAAATTCAGTAGTTCATGGAGCAGTATTTGATTGGGAATATTGCCCAGCATTTGTATAAAGCCAGGAAAGTTAACTCAGTCTCTGGAGACGTAGATAGGATGGAGAGCCAGATTCATTGTCACAAAGTACCAAGTCTATAATCATCTATTCTTTCACAGTTTAAGTTATCAATCATCAAGTGTGCTGTTGGATTACAGAGGCAGCACCCAATCCACATGGACCACCAGTACTCTATCCTTTATGCCTTGGTTCTTGTTGTAACTAGCTTCATGTATTTGACCCTTCTCTGCTCTGGATCCTGTCATATTCTGTTTCTGTCGCTCATTCTTTTGTTTGCTGCCTTGAACCTGGCCAGAGCTTTACTAGCTGTCACCCTGGCTATGACACACTCTAAACTCAGCTTGACTATGATTTTGATTCTTCTCCTGCAGACTGCTTTGTTCCACTGTCTGCTCCAGTCTTTCTTATATGACTCTCACCCTGACCTCTGCGCCGAGATTCTAAGTGCTTAATATCAGGAGGCAAAGTGTAGAGCCAGAATAAGCAGTGAGATTGTTATATGGCAAAATTCTGAGAGATAACATGAAATGCAAGATAAGGATTGAATCAGAAGATAATGAAATTACTCAATGTGAGTGACCTTGGCCAGTTAAACTGTTAATGCTTCTACTTCTCTATATGTAAAATTTGGATTATAATAGCACTTCATAGATTGCTAATAGTACTGAATAAAATAATACACTTAAAGCTCTTCGTTTAGTCTCTGGCATGTAGTAAATGCTTTATAAATAATACCCATTTTTATTGGCATAGGGTGTATATGCTAGTGTGCATAGTATATACTGAAAGCACACTGAGGGAGAGGGAAAGGAAGGTGTGCCTTCTTAAAATTTTCTCTCTAAATTGAACTGTTATCTTTGTGAAAAGAGTCTTTTGATTTTGAAATATATCTGATCAACATTTAATATATCTAAAAATTAATACTCCAATCAATATGAAGGCCCTTTAGGAATGAGACTTAGCTTGATGGAAAAATCAGTGATTTAAAGTCTTGTTTTTCATGGTATGGTCTGTGGGAGCATGTTTGAATGCAGAATCTCAGATCTAACCTGAGACCCACTAAGTCAGGGTCTGCATTTTAATAAGGTCCCTAGGTGATTCATGTGCCCTCCCCACAAGGTTTAGGAAGAACTGATATAAAGCACAAACAGCAAAAATTGGAAAAATAGACAAATTAAAATTCTAAACAACTCAAAATTATCACTACAGTGAGACTATTCGTATGCCTTCTTTATTTTGTTTCATATAAAATGAGGACAATATATGCTACCTATTTCATAGAGTGAAGGTGAATATTTAATGACTCATAACGTTATTAATTAGATAATAATGCAAAGCTCTCTTTACATTGCTTGGCCAATAATAAATGCTTATCAAATGTAAACATGATTAGTATGCTTCTTTACTAGCCCATTTTTCTACACAAGCCTCCTCTTTCCCCTTGTCCAGAAATCCTTATTTAAATAACATTTTTACAATAACTTGGGTACTCGGTGCAACTAATCATTTGAAATGGCAGCCACAGTGTATCAGGAGTTGAATCAACCCTTTTCTGTCCCTCTTTTGGCTAGAGCATAGGGAATAGGATAAAAAAAAAAAAGATCCTACCTTAACCTTATTAAAATACCTAAAATTTATTGAGTTTTTATATAGATTAATTCATTGCCTATGAAAATTCTTCAGCTCCAGATATTGAGGACTATAAAAAAGTACTTTTGTCTGTGAGAAAGAAGCCACATGATAGATCTAAAATGAGAAAAAACATAGATTAAGACGTCTGGATTTTTATATCTACTACAGAAGTATGAGTATAAAATAGAAAAATAGAGGCCAGCTTAGAAGCCAGCAGGACTTGGGTTTAAAATTTGACTATTTTTTTCTTACTTACTATGTGACATTTGGCAAATCTGTTAACTTCTCTGAAGTTTAGTTTCCTCATCCATAAACATCCACCTTATGGGATTGTGGTTCTTGTTAAATGTAAACACCTTTTCCATGCTGTTTGGCACAGAGCAGGCATAAAATAAAGTCTATTTTTCTGTCTTTTCAGGATTTTTGAAACATAAGTAGGATAAGGTAATATCAGGATTATATCTCTAAATATTAATCTGTGTGATTTCTGTGTATTTTCCTCACCCTCTTCACACTGTTTTCTAAGGCATTTTATCCCCACTCATCCTGTCTGTGGATAAGCAGAAACAAAGACTTACAAGTAAGTATGCGACAGAAAGATTCAGCCATATGCTTACAGAGCAGCCTAAGATCAGGTAAGAGTGGACCTGAATATAGAAGAAGAGAATGTGGAGGAGCAAAGGGTAACTCTGATTGGAAAAAAGGAGAAAAAGGACCCTAAACATTGAGAAAAAAAAAGGTGTGTGTGGGGAAATAGTACCTTTCTATTCAGTGGCTAGAGCCCCAAACAAAAGGAACTGAGAACCAACATTTCTCCAAGTCTTCACCAATCCATTACCTAGAAACAAAAACTGTCCAATAGTCCTGGACCATTAAGTATGTCCTGAGCATAGGTTAAAGGAGTTAGGCTGTATATTTGTGACCAAGATGGAATGAAACACAAGAGGTGATTTCACTATGTGTCATAGCAGGACCGTACACCCTCCCAAGGATAATTTCTGTCTGGATCTTGACTAAAAAGAAATCAGAGGGACTTCCCTGGTGATCCAGTGGTTAAGAGTCCGTGCTCCCAATTTAAGGGACCCAGGTTCAATCCCTGGTCAGGGAACTAGATCCCTCATGCCGCAACTAAAATGAAAATAAAGATCCCTCATGCCACAGCTAAAAAGATCCCACATGCTGCAACTAAGACCAGGTGTAGCCAAAATCAAATTAAATAAATAAATAAAAAGAAAGAAAGAAATCAGAGACTGATCAGTTATCTTGAAAAGGGTAATGATTGAGACTACATCTTCAAGTGAACCTGATATTTGTGTATGAAAACCTTGAGCTTTCATGAATTTGAGTGACTACCAAAGCTTCAGATAGTCACAGAGACACTAGAAAATTATTAATAAATGTTATATAATATTTCAAATATATGTATTATTTGTAGATTATTAAAAGGAAGTTATATTTTATTGATACATTTGGATGCATGTACATAACATTTTTAGCATATACAATTTACACTGTAAGTTTATTTTGCTGTTATATTGACATTTTAGGCTTCAGAACCTAATAGAGATGTCATTTTAACATTGATGTTTAGTTTAGTGTTTTTATATGCATCTGTGTAGCCAGCTAGAGTAAAAGTGGCCACTTCAAAGTAGCCCAAGTACTTTGATGAAAATTCTTTTAATTTTATCAAATACATTCAGTTTTATAAACTGCATTGAGAACTTACAATACACTGTACCAGGCACTATCCAGTGTGACAAGACAATAATGATGAAAGAGATGTGCTTTTTTAAGTGTTGTGTTTAATGTTATAGGAATATATAGGAATATGTGTAAAATTCTTTGGAGATGAATGTTTCAATACTCATGTATTATGATATTTAAAAAACTAATTTAATTCATGCTTCTTTACTCTGAAGAAATTTTTTTTTTCATATTTTAGAAAAAAACATTAAAAAAGTATAAAGATTATTAAGGTTTTTTTGTCTTGATGTTACTCTTCAGAGAGTTTTAAACTAATTATTCAGACTTAAATTTTTTGTAGTAACGTATTAGGTAATTTAACACAATCTCCATAATGAAGACAACTTAGAAAAGCTGGATGAAGTTAAAAACAAATTGCTTGAAAGCATTGTATTGATAGAACTAACAAGACTGTGAAATTTACAAGGCCAAGATTTGCAAGGGGAATTCTAAAGATGGTTGGTGTTTAGTTCCACTTTCTCCTGAGGAGCATTGGCTTATTCTGAAAGAGGTAGCTCAGTGTTTGGGAAGCCGAGCAGGGCTGCTGAAACTCTCTCAAGGCTCGAGGAAAAACTAGTGAACAACATGTAGTTTGGCTGTCCTATGGATTGAGGCCTAATTTCAAATCATATCAAACTTTAAAATGAATTAAGTTAATTCCAGATTCCCAGTACCTCTAGCTGCGTTAAAGAGTTTAAACAACTATGCTATTATATTCAGGGAGCTAAGAGATTGAAATATTTGGAAGACTACAAGAAAAAAAAGTTTTAAAATAGTCAAACAAATATTCCAGAACTTAAAAAAAGAACCAAAGAAGGACGAGAATTGAGATTAGGAATTTAATAGATTGGTTCAACAATAAAATAAACATGCTAAAACAATAATTAGTGAACTTGAAATCAGTCAGAAGGAAACTCCCAGAATGAAGCAAGGAGAGACAAAGTATGTTAAACACAGCAAAGTGTTTAAGAAACAAACAGGACAAGTGAGAAAATCAAATACATATGTAATTGGAGTCATAGAAAACAATAGAGAGAAAGGAATAGAAGCAATTTTTGAAGATATAATTTCCAAGAAATTTTCAAAACTGATCACAACAAATAAACCAACCACAGAGACATTATGAATGCCAAAGTGAGAGAAAAGAAAACTCCTATGAGTTTGTTTTCATTTTGTTTTGTTTGTTTTATTTTTCAGTTCCCACGTATAAGTGAGATTATATAGTATTTGTCTTTCTGATACAGAAAACAAATAAACGAGTGGTTGCCAGAGAGTAGTGGGGTGGGGGATTGGGCAAAATAGGAGAAGCTGGTTAAGGGGTACAAACTTCCAGTTATAAAACAAATAAGTCACAGGGATGTAATATACAACATAAGAAATATGGTCAACAATATTGTAATAACTTTGTATGATGATAGATGATTGCTAGATTTGATATGGTGATCATCTTGTAATGCATATAAATGTCAAATCACTATGTAGTACATCTGACACTAACATAATATTTTACATCAGCTATATTTCTATTAAAAAAAAAAACAAACCTCTTAGGTAAAACAGTAAAATTTCTTGGGCAAGTGAGAAAAGTACCTAGAGAAACAAGACAGATTAGTTTCAAAGGAACAATTAACCTGGAACTAACTTTTCATAGAAGCAATGGAACTTAGTAGACAATGAAATGATATATTTGAGGTTCTAAAAGAAAGCAATAGAAAATCTATAAATCTTTATATAAAGAAAATATTACTTTAGAGTGAAGGCAAAATAAAGACAATTTCAGATGAGCAAAATCTGAGAAAATTCTTTACCAGCAATCTCATATAAAGGAAATGCCAAATGATGTTCTTCCATCAGGAGGAAAAATAGTTCAAGATAAAAATATGGAATTGAAGGAAAAATTAAAGAACTATGAAAGTGGTAAATATATGAATAAATTTAAATGAAGATCGACTATATAAAATAATAAAAATAATGTCTTTTGATGATTAGGAAATGCAGTGAATTAAAATAGACCACAAAGATACCATACAAGCAGGAAGGGCTTGAAAATATTTAATGTGTAATAAAGTCCATATTTTGTCTAAAACAAGCTTAAAAGTATCAGATAACATTAGACTTTGAAAGTTAAATATGCATATTTTACAAAGATTGTAAAATAAATTTCCAGAGTAACCACTAGAATATTAATGAAAGAGTTTATCACTAATAAGCCAATAGAAGGGAAAATGAAATATACAAAATATTTAGTTACTATGAAATCAGACAAAACAGGAGAGAAAATGAAACATAGAGCAGGTAGGAGAAATAGAAAACAACTAGTACAATGATAGATTTAATCTCAGTTTACTGATACTTACATTAAATTACCTGGACTAAATTCTCCAATTAAACAAAAAAAAAGAAAAAATTGTCAAACTGGATTAGAAAAATGTTTGCAGGAAATACATAATAAACAAAAGGAAAGAGAAAGGTTGAAAGTAATGGATAGAAAAATTTATAAAATGAAAATACTAACCCAAAGAAAACTAGCTATATCTGAAAATGTAAACTTTAAAGGCAGAATGCATTGCAAGATGAAATATACCTCATTATAAGAAAATGTATAATTCAATAAGAATATATAACATTCTTAATTTTTATGTACCTAATAACATAATCTCAAAATATAAAAATCAAAAATTGACAAATTGAAAGGAGGAATAGACATGCATGATCATAGTGAGAAATTATCATTCCCAACATAATAATGGTTAGAGAAACAAACACAAAAATCAGTTAGACTATGGAAGATTTGAAAACCTTAATTAAAGATTTGCCCTAATTGACTTATTTTAAGATCTGCACTCAGCAACTACAGACTATATATTCTTTTCAAACACATTTCCAAAAATTGAAATCATTTACAGACTGTTCTCTGATCACAATAGATTTAAGCTGGACATGAATATGTAATTTCATATATTCATATATATATAAATCTCAATTTATAGGGAACTGAGATAACTTCTAGTTAACCTGTAAGCAAGGAAAACTCCCAATGGAAATTTGTGAGAAATTCTTGGACTTAAATTTATATTTTAGAGAAGAAGAATATCTGAAAATCAGTGATCTCTACTCCCATCTCAATAAGCTTTAAAATGAGAAAATTAAAACAAGAAATTTGCAGCAATTTCTTCAATATTATATAAGTAAATTTCAGTCAAGGAAATAATATTTATAAGATTACAGATTAAAGATGAAAAAATAAAAAGATAATCAACAAATCCAAGAATTGAATCTTTGAAAGCCTACTAAATGCCTATTAAAACTGTCTAATCAGAGAGTGAGAGAGAGAGAGAAAAACAAAGAGAATGCAAAGGAGTATCTAAAATCAGAAATGGAAAACCTTAAGATACCAAGAGGATATCATGAACAACTTTAACTGAAATTTTAATATTTAGACGAAATAGACACACCTAGAAAAATACAACTTACCAAATCTGACACAAGATGAAATGGAATAACCAAAAAGTTATATAATTATCAAAGAATTAGATACATGATATGAAACCTTCCCACAAAGAAAACTCTAGTCCCAGATGACTTTATCAATAAATTCAACTCAATATTTAGGGAAAACTTTAATGCCAGTCTTCACAACTCTTCCCAAGAATAAGAAAAATAGGAGCAAACATTTATAACATATTATGGCAAGGACATTCCCTCTGGTAAAAACTACAGGTCAAGGTTAAATCATGGGCATAGATGCAAAAATCTTAAAATATTTTATTTTATTGAATTTTATTTTATTTATTTATTTTTTATACAGCAGGTTCTTATTAGTCATCTATTTTATACATATTAGTGTATATATGTCAATCCCAACCTCCCAATTCATCCCACCACCACCACCACCACCACCCCCGCTTTCTCCTCTTGGTGTCCATACATTTGTTCTCTACAACTGTGTCTCAATTTCTCCCTTGCAAACCTGTTCATATGTACCATTTTTCTAGATTCTACATATATGAGTTAATATACGATACTTGTTTTCCTCTTTCTGACTTACTTCACTCTGTATGGCAATCTCTAAGTCCATCCACATCTCTACAAATGACCCAATTTCGTTCCTTTTTATGGCTTAGTAATATTCCATTGTATATTCCAATATATGTACTACATCTTCTTTATCCATTCATCTGTCAATGGGCATTTAGGTTGCTTCCATGACCTGGCTATTGTAAATACTGCTGCAATGAACATTGGGGTGCGTGTGTCTTTTTGAATTATGGTTTTCTCTGGGTATGGGCGCAGTTGTGGAATTGCTGGGTCATATGGTAATTCTATTTTTAGTATTTTAAGGAATGTCCATACTGTTCTTCATAGTGGCTGTATCAAAAAGTCTTAAAATATTAACCAAACAAACCCAATAAAACATAAAAGGAGCAATCTAGTTGGGTTTATCCCATAAATGTAAGTTTAGCTTAATATTTGAAAAGTGATCAGTGGTTTTCAGTACTACATTAAATTATTTGGCTTCCATATGTGTAAATTAATAAACATTCATTCATGAGAAAGAAACCCTTAAGAGGGATTGAAGTATATTCCCTTAATATATTCAATAGTATAGCATATGTACAGAAAGTCTGCAGCTAACATCATACTTTATGATAAAATGTCTAAAGCTTTGTATTCAAAATAATACAAAGATGCATGTTATCATCACTTCTATTCAACATCTTACTAGCTGTTCTCCCAGTACAATAAAAGCATGAAAAAGAAGAAATAATAAAGTTTGTAAAATAGGAAATGTGTCATTATTTACAGATAGCATAATAATATATACTGAAAGTAGATATAAATCTCCAAATGAATTATTAGAATTAAAAAGTGAGCTTAATAAGATTATGAGCAAAAGCTCAACATACAAATATCAAAAATAACTACCATATGATTCAGCAATCCCTCTTCTGAATATACAACCGAAGAAAAATCAGTACCTAGAAGAGATATCTGTGCTCCCACATACATTACAACATGACTCACAATAATGAAGATATGGAAACAACTAAAGTGTCTGTTGATAGAAGAATGGATAAAAAAATTGTGATGCATGTATGTACAGTGCATTATTATATTGTACATTATATTGAATAATATATTGGAAAATTATTCAGGAGGTTCTGCCATTTGCAACAACATGAATGAACCTGTAGGACATTATGCTAAGTGAAATAAGCCAGACACAGAAAGAAAATCTGCATGATCTTACTAATAGGTGGAATCTGAAAAAGTTTAATACATGGAAGCAGAGTAGAACAATGGTTACCAGGGTTGAGGAGAGGTGGGGAAAAATGGGGAGATGTTGGTCAAAGAGTATAAAATGGTAGTTATGTAGATCAAATGATCATGTTGTACACTTCACATATATACAATTTTTATTTAAAAATGAAATTTAAAAAAATGTTTGCATTATTCTGTTGGGGACATAGTGAGTATAGAGATTTTACCAAATGTGCTAGGTCAATTATCACTTTAAACTAGAAACTAGTAAAACTATGAAATTGGAATCCATTGTAAATATCACAAAAACTGCTGTGGAGTTTTCCGACAATGATGGAACTTTTCTTATTGTTAAAACTAAAATTTTATAGATGCAAATGGATAAATGTTTAATATATCAACTTGGTATTTTAAAAATTATGATTTTTAATTGCATTACTAATGTAGATTTCATTGGAAAAATATAGTCAGAAAAATGAAAATATTGAAATGTGCAAGTCATCATTTGAATAATAAAGAATAGCCAATGTGGTATTATAAATCCTGGAAATCTTTTCTTAGACCAAAACCTCAGTGAAATACAATTATTAAAAATAACTTAAAATAAGAAAATAATTGGAATAAATAAAAAGATGAATAACAAGTAGACAAATAAAAAGATGAATAAATTAAAAAGATGGCTAGCTACATACTAAATGCAAATGGCAAAATAAAATATTTTTAAAACACACCATTTTCAATGCATAAAATATAACAAATACTTAGGAATTGAATTAGTCAAAACCAGATGTGATGGTTAATTTTGAGAGCCCTAATATGCCAGTTAAGAACTCTACCCAGACAGCTTTCTGGAGAGATAAATGAATACACTCTTTTTATGGATTGAAAGACTGCACATGGTAAAGGTGTCAAATTCCCCACATATTTTTATATAGACAAACTACAGTCTGAGTGAAAACTCCAGTGGGCATTTTTATGAAAATCGACAAGCTGATTCTAAAATGCGTAGAGAAATGTCATGGGCCAATATTAGATAAGACATTCTTGAACAATAACATTGTTGGAGGACTTTCAACAAGTCTTTTTACAAAGCTACAGTAAATAAGGAACAGTGTTATTAAAGCAAAGTTAGATACATAAATCACTGAAAAACAAAGCCCATATACTCATTGACACTTGATTTATGAGGTTACTGAAGAGTAGTAGAAGAAGGATGATCTTTTTGATAAGTCAATTGAATATCAATTTGATAAAAAATAAGTGAAAGAAAACTGATCTCTGTATCACATCATACCCCAAAATCAATCCCAGGAGGATTTTAATATCAAAATGTGACATGCAATAAGTATAGCCAGAAGATGATATGGTAGAATATCTTCACAGTATTGAGATAGCAAAAAAATAAAAAAATTAAAAAAAATATATATATATAAAATAGTATCTGAAAAAAGTGTTCAGTATAAAGGCAAAGGATGATAAATTTGACTACATTAAATTAAGAACATCTGTTCAGAATATTCTTAGTCTCTATTAAGAGATTAAGAATATAAAAAAATATGAGAAGATATTTTCAACATGTAATTGACAATGAACAAGAGAGAGGAAGAGACACTTTACAAAAGATAATATCAAAATATCCTGTGAAATCATTTAAAGGATGCATAATTCACTAATATTCAGGGAAATACAAGGAAAGTATTTCATAAGCTACCATTTTTAATCCACCAGAATGAGTAAAATTTGAAGAACTATAATATAATGTATTGGAGAAGATATGGAGCACCAGGAACTATAAAATTCACTGGTGGGAAGGTAAATTGGTACAAACATTTTGGAAAACAGTTTAACATTCTTTACTAATGTTACAGATCTGCATACCTTATGATCCAACAATTTCACTCCTGGGTATATTGCAAGAGAAAGACATGCACAGAAAGACTATATAAAAATGCTCATAGCTGCCCTCATACAACAGAATCTATGCAGCAATGAAAATGAATAAACTATGGCTACAAAAAGTACCAGATATCAGGACAGTGTTTACTTTTGGGGAGGAAGGAAGTGGTAAAGGTGGAGAAGATACATAAAGGGGCCTCTCTGGTTGACCTGGATGTTGTTATATGGCTGTTCTCTGTGATAATCTGCTGCACTATAGATTTGTGCACTTTTCTGTGTATGTATTATACTTCATAACACAAACATTTTAAAATCCTGATTTTTAATGTAATGAAAATGCTTTTTAAAATACATATTTCAGTTGCAAAGATTAAGAGAAGCCTATTAACATAGAAAGTGTGCTGCTCTATTTCACTTAGCTAGGTGTTTTACTTGTTTGTGCACATAGAAACCCATAGTTCAGATCTCATTTATGTCCTTATGTGTTTGTGCCAGTGAGAAAGGACTAAACTACCCACCTGGGAGCACCTTAACTCTCTCAGGCCAATAGAGGTTATTTGGAAAATTACCTCTTTGAAGTGAATTAAATCAACCAAATAGGTTTGTATAATCTTACATGCCAAATGTAAGTGATAAAGTTACTGCAACAGTCAGGATTAGACAATGGAGGCTGACTTGCTTGAAAAATTGAGTTTCATCTGCCAAAAAAGGAAAACAATGCCATTTTAAAAATCCAAACATGGTGATGATCACTGTATTTCAAAGAAACTGTGTATGGGCCTGGAGTGAATTCCCACATCCTTTTTGTGAACTCCTCATCATAGATGACAACTGTACCTGCACAACTACATAAATATTATCCTCAGAAAAATGTATTAGAATCTGTTACTTTGGTCAGGAATTGGATGCCGTATCAAGACATATGGAGCCTATGTGTGTTTATTGTTCTATTGCCAGTTAAATTAGCAACCTGTGTCTGATGCTATGAGTTTTCTACAAATTCCTTTGATATAGCTTTACTATTGAATGAAGTTCAATAGAGGATTAAGCAATGATCTTGTTGGGTAATTGACCACAAAGATCTACAATGAAGCTAATTATGAATTACTCTCTTAATTAAAATAAGCATAAAATCCATACATTTAGAATATGAAAATCAATATTTTAAAATATAAAACACATATTTAGTTAGAACTTTTGTTTATTTCTTTATTACTTAAAAATAGACCTAGGCTGAAAATTTATTTTCATTTCAAAAATTATTCATCTTTTAACTCATTTTAGAGAGAATTTATTGTTTCTATCACTAAATAAATGTAAGCTAACACTAACATGGTTTATTATTTAATATACTACAAAACAATTTTACTTCAGAAATAATGCAAACTTAGATAATGAAGAAAAAATTAAATTTCAGGCCAGGATTCCAAATGCCTTGGAACATAATTACTTTAAGTATTCAAGAATTCAGTGCATGTTAAAAAGACCTCTTAGAAGCCACATATACAAAAAATATTTTTCAAGGAATTCTAAGGATTTTCTAGAAGTTTTATCACAACAATTAATCAAGCCGGGGGGAGGGCCATCAATCACACATCCAAAACATTAAGGAAAGAAGCTTGAAGCAGTACTGATATGGAGAAGTTAAACCATTGCAAGTACCCCCAGATGATGAACCTAAGTATAAGCAAGATGTATGTAGAAAAAAGTAAAAATAAATGGAAAATTTTCTCCAATGACCACTTAAAGCAGTGATGATAAAAATTTCAACTATAAAGAAGCAAAGCACTTTGAAAGACCTTTTAAAGAATGCAAAAGACAAAACCTTTTGGTCCAGAGACATTTTAAATGAAGCTGATCCCAAACCTCTAAGTATCCATGATAAGATTTTTTTGGAGCAAGAGTTATAGTAGGTGATAAGGGTGGTTCATCAGTTTTAAGAAAGATACGAAACAATAGGAAACTGGCACTAATGTTACATTTGTCCTTATACTAAAAGCTCTCTATTTGCATACCTGCAATCACATACTAATATGACTTTATATATGCATCTTTTTCAAGTTTTGAGTTGAGTTACTCAAAACACAGATACTGTGTTAACAAACAGCACAGGAGTTAATATTCTTAGTTTTGTTTTTTGTTTATTTTTATTGTGGTAAAAAACGTAACATTTGCCTTCTTAATCATTTATAAGTGTACAGTACTGTAGTGTTAACTATATGCACATAGTTGTGAAACAGATTTCTAGAACTTTTCATCTTGCAGAATTGAAACTCTGTGCCCATTGAACAACCCTGCTTTCTCACGTCCCCTGGACCCCTAGCAACCACCATTCTACTCTCTGTTTCTAAAAGTTTGACTACTTTAGATACCTCATATATGTAGAATCATGCAGTTTTGTCTTCTTGTGACTGCCTTATTTCACTTAGCATAATGTCCTCAAGTTTCATTCATGTTGTAACATATGACAGAATTTCCTTCTTTTTTTAAGGCTGAGTAATATTTCATTGTATGTATATAGTACATTCTCTTTATTCATTAATCCACTGATGGACATTTAGTTTGCTTCCACCTCTTGGCTAGTGTAAATAATGCTGCATTGAACATGGGTGTGCAATATTTGTTTGTTGAAAGGAGTTTTCTCTTCCTATTTGTGTTCTTTGAGATAAGTTCATCATGTTGGGAGTTTGTTTTTGACCTCAGTAAGAGAAACTTCAGTGGAGAAAAGTACGGGATAGACCAATATAAAGAACAAGTGTGAAATATTCCTTTAGGAAGTTCATGTTGATGTAAGAAAAGAGGATGTGACAGTGGTTACAGGATGATATGGGGCTGAATTAACATAGTAAAGAATTTAATTTATTTATAATTTTAGTAGAAGAACAAAGATTATCAGAAAAAAAGAGAGTGTAAAATTGAGGAAGTAATATTTTATAAAAGATGAAAGAGTAGATAATTTAAGACAAAGTTTAGAATTTAGGCTTGGACTGAAAGAACTTTTTCTCTTTGAAACTTGGAGCAAAGTAGTACAGTTTGGTATAGAAGTATATGTTTTTAAGTAAACGATTTCATGTCTAGAGTCCTCCATTTTCTTTGTGACACAGAAGGCTAAATTATCTATGTAAAATAAGGGTCACAGACTGTTGAGGAGCATAAGAAAAATAAATTAAATTTTCACTGAGCAGAATTGGAGAGGGAGCAGTTAAGAGACAGTTTAAAAAATTCCAAGCAATCTTTATGACCCCATTGAAGTTAGAGAGCATATATTTGCAGTGGTACTGACTAGTGTAATATTCTCCAAGGGCTCTCAGTGGTCTAATTAATGACAGAAGTCTTGGCTGTTCCAAAATTGACTTATACTTTCATTTTTACTCATTTAAAAGTGTATTGAGTATTTTTTGCCAGGCATTGGGTTTTGCACAGGATGCGCACAACAACAATAACAACAAAAGAAAATCCACATATATCAGTTAGGGTTTGCCAGAAAAGCAGAATCAGTAGAAAAGATCACAAACAGGATGACATTCCAAGGGCACGGGCTGAAGCTCTCATCCACAGGGGGAATTTTTCTCTCTTTCAGGGAAACCTCAGAACTAATTTAATGTCCTTCCAACTGATTCAGCTAGGCCCACCTAACTTATCCAGAATAATCTCCCTGATTTAAAGTCAACTGATTAGGTATTAGCAAAATACCTTCAGAGCAACACCTAGATTACTGTCTGACTAGGTTCTATAATGTAGCCAAGTTGACATATCAAAAAAGCCATTATAGCATCCTTAAGAAGTTTATTTCCTAGTTCAGAGTAAGATAGGTAGAGAGATGATAATATTGTACTGTGAAAGATGTGGGCACTTCTGAGCACAAACCATGGACATCAGGAAAGGAGGGGTCTGTGCTGAGTAGGCGCTAGCCAGGAGAGCTTGGTTAGGAGAAGGCTAAAACAAAATTCCAAGGATAGCATCCCCCATTCAGAGGGCAGCAAGTAATTCAACTTATTTCAACTGTGGCATGTAAGACGGGAAGAGATGAGGTAGTTAGTAAGAAGCAGCTGAAGTCAGATTATAAAAGACCGTATATACCACAATAAGAGCTTGGATATTATCTTGAAAGTTATGTAAAACTTTTGGGATTGTTACGTGAGATAATGCATTTAAATTATCACAATGCTCATTATATAATATATCCTCAGTAGAATATTTTGTTATATAATATATGGCTTTAAGAAACAAATTTGACATAATAAAATTAGCAGCATCCTGGAGAAAAAAAATGAATATGAACAAGAATGAGGCCATGAAGGTTACTGTAACACTTTCAATTGGAAATGAGTTAGGAATTTAAATACCATCTATAAGAATGTAGAGACCCAGCAGGATCTTGCGAGTGAGTAAATGTGGGGGCAAAGGAAAGAAAGGAGGTAGTAATTATACCCTGATTTCTGGCTCAGTCCAATAGATAGATTACTGTACCAGTCATCAAGAGTTACTTTAGAGACATCTAAGTAGAAATGTCAGGCAGTTGAATTTTTGAGTGTGAAACTCAGAAAAGAGGTCAGATATGAAGGCATAGACCAGTACTTCTCAAACCCTAGCATGTATAAAAGCACCAGAAGCTCTTGTTAAAATGGAGCTTTCAGAGCCACATTCCCTAAACTGATGATTCTTGAGGCTCATGTCCCAGAATTGAAGTGGTTCATAGACCAACATAGAGTCATGTTTATGAAGATTTTGCAGAAAGTATCAACATATTGAAATATAGCATTACTGAAACCGTGGGAATAGATGAATTCAGCTAGGCAAAGTAGGAAATGATGAGAGTTAAGAGTAAAATCCTGGGCTTCCCTGGTGGCGCAGTGGTTGAGAGTCCGCCTGCCGATGCAGGGGACACGGATTCGTGCCCCGGTCCGGGAATATCCCACATGCCGCGGAGCGGCTGGGCCCGTAAGCCATGGCCGCTGAGCCTGCAGGTCCGGAGCCGGTGCTCCGCAACGGGAGAGGCCACAACAGTGAGAGGCCGGCGTACCGCAAAAAAAAAAAAAAAAAAAAAAAAAAGAGTAAAATCTTGAAAAAGAAGGTAAACCTTAAATAGACAGCCAAGAAAATTGAACCCTCAAAGACAACTGGGAATGGTGGGTAAGAGAAAGGTTTGAGGAATACCAGGAGTGGGAAGGAGAGACTTTCAAAAATAAAAGATGAAAACCAGTGCCAAATGAAGCAGAACAGTCAAAAATGATATTCATGAATATAGTGTCATTGTCTTTATCAAAAAACTCCTTGGAAAGCTTGTTTTCAATTAAGGCAATGTAACAGAGATAGTGTTTGAGGAGATTTATTTATTCATTTATTTAACAATTATTTATTGACCTACTCTGAGTTAGACTCTGTTCTGAGCACTGAGAATATAAGAGGGAACAGGATGAAAAAGAATTTATGTCCTAAAATGGGAAATATTTTAAAAAAGAAATAAATATATAGAGGCTTAGACAGTGAGAAATGCTATGGAAAATAATGAAGCAGGGGAAATGAAATGCCAAAATAAAAAAGGTAACTATTTTATGTAGTGTAGTTAGGGAAACATCTCTAGTAAGGTGACATCTGAGCAATGTGCCAAGGGAAGTGCAGAAACAACTCTCCAAACAAGTGTAGAAACAAACAGATATCTGATATTACCGGAAAAAGAAACGGCAAATGCAAAGGTCCTGTGTTGTGTGCATGTGTGTAATGTTTCAGCATCAGCAAGGAGACCACTGTGGGTGAGGGGGAGAAAGTAGGAGAAAAGGATAGAAAAATAGCAGAGTTCCAGAATGTGTAAGGCTTTGCAGGTTTTTGCAAGTTATTTAATCTTTATTCTGAGTGACATGAGTTGCCATTGGGGAGTTTTGAAAACAGGGACAAAAATATGACTTAGGTCTTAATAGGATTACTTTGGCTCTTGGTTGAGAATTGCATATAAATGAGTTAGAGCAAATAAAAGAGAGCACAGTTAGAGGTTATTGTAATAATTCAAGTTAGAAATGGGATTTGAGCCAAGGGTAGCCATAGTGAGAAGTGATTGGAATTGTTTTACATAGTACTGAAAATAGCATAGAATGTATTCACTGGTGATTGGATGAAGGTTATGAAAGAAACACTTCAAGGATAATTCCAAGTATGTAGGCCTAAACAACTGAAAGGAATGAATGATTATTTACTTAAATAATGGGGAAGAAGACTGTGATAGGTACAGCTTGGTCAGAGGTTGTGCAGGGTAAGGTTGGAGGTGAATCAGGTATTCAGTATTAGACATGCTATGTTTGAGATGTTTGTTTAAACATTCAAGAAGTGATTTTGAAAACAAAATTGTATATATGAGTCTAGAGTTCAGGGAAGAGAGTGGGTTGGAGACATAAATTTGGGAGCTATCATCATATAGATACCATGAGTCTGGAGCAAATCACCTAGAAAATTAGTCAAAAGGTGAAAGAAAAGATATCCAAGGACTGACACTTGAGCCAATCCAATATTTAGAAGTCAAGGAGTTGAAACAGGAGATAGAAAAGGAGACTGAGAAGATATGGTCAGAAAAGTAGGAAAAAGACCTTGATCTACTGGGCCATTTCTGTTAGCATACAAATATTTAATATTTCCTCCATTAAAACCCCACACTGATTCCACATTTTTTTCCAGCTGTCACCACATTTTTTTTCCATTGAGCAACACTTCTTGAAAGAGTAATCTTTTCTCATTATCTCCAATTTCTCTTTTATAATTCTCTCTTGAAAACACTCCAGTCGGGTGCTTGTTCCAACAATACACTACAAATGCTCTTTTGGAGGTCACCAGTGACATCCTCATTGCTAAAAGCAATGGTCAGTTCTCAGTTCTCATTTAACTTGGCCCATCAACAACATTTGATACAATTATATACTTTCTCCTTTTTGAAATGTTGTCTTTACTTGGCACCCTATCCACCCCACCCTGTACAACTCCTGACTAAACCTTGGTTTCCAGGATATCACTCTGTCCTCATTTTCCTCCTACCTGTCTAATTACTCCTTTTCAGTCTCATTTGTTGATTTCTCTTCATTTCCTATGCATATATTTATCAGGACTTACGCCTTGGAATCCTTTTTTAATATCTACACTTACCTCCTACTTAATCATCCAGTTTCATATATCTGTCTGCTAATGGCTCCAAAATTTGTAACTCCATTCTAGACATTTTCTTTGAACTATAGACTTCTATATAGAACTACCTAATCAGTATCTCCACTTAAATGTCTAATATGCATCTTATCTTAGAATATTCAAAACTGATCTCATAGCATTTGTCCCAAAGAGATCCACCCTCAGTCTTCCACATTTCAGTAAACGACAACTCCATTCCTCTGGTACTCAATCAAAATCATACTTGACTCCTTTTTCTTACATCCTATATTTGATATATCAACAACTCTGCCTTTAAAATATCTTGAAATTATGCTATTCTTCTGCTCAATATTCTCCAATGGCTTCTCTACCCATTCTAAATAGAAAATAAAATCCTTAAATAATCTACCTAACCCACAAGATCTGGCTTCTGATTATCTCTCTGATGTTTTCTGCTTGCTCTCATTTACTTGACCTTAGCTCCACTGACCTTCTTGCCATTCCTCAAACATATCAGGTATGCTCTTGAAATTAGGAACCTTACACTTGCTGCTCCCTCTTCTGGAAAGATCTTCCCTCAAATATCCAAATGATGTAATTCCTAACTTTTTTCAGATCTTTACTCAAATTTAATTTTTTTCAGTGAGACCTACACTGGCCACCCAATCTAAAATTGCCTGAATTATTTTTCTCTTTAGTTAACTAATACACCATATATTTTACTTAATAATCTTCATTTATTATTTTTTTAATCCAAACTGTAAAATAAGTTCCACATTTCCTGGGTCTAGAACAAGGCCTGGTGTGTAACTGTCAATAAATATTTGCTGAGAAATGAATAATGAACCTAATCTCTCTCTCTTGCATTATTACCACTTCCTTCTTCTCTAGATCATTCCTATCAGCATACAAACATGATTGTAATATCACTCACCTTAAAGTAATCTCCCTTAAATCTCTAACTTCCCCTAGTTACCACCCACTTTCTCTGCTCCACTGATACAAAACTTAATGTAAAAGATATCTCTTTACACACAAAAATAAACTCAAAATGGCTTAAAGACTTAAATATAAAGCATGGCACATAAAACTCCTAGAAGAGAACATAGGCAAAACATTCTCTGACATAAATTGTACCAATGTTTTCTTAGATCAGTCTCCCAAGACAACAGAAATAAAAGCAAAAATAAACAAATGGGACCTAATCAAACTTATAAGCTTTTGCATAGCAAAGGAAGCCATAAACAAAATGAAAAGACAACTTAAAGAATGGGAGAAAATATTTGCAAATGTTGTGACCGACAAGGGATTAGTCTCCAAAATTTACAAACAGCTCATGTAGCTCAATATCTAAAAAAACAAACAACCTAATCAAAAAATGAACAGAAGACCTAAATAGACATTTCTCCAAAGAACGCATACAGATGGTCAACAGGCACATGAAAAGATGTTCAACACTGCTAATTATTAGAGAAATGCAAATCAAACCTACAGTGAGGTACCACATCACACCAGTCAGAGTGGCCATCATTAAAAAGTCTACAAATAACAATCCCGGAGAGGGTTTGTAGAAAAGGGAACCCTCCTACTCTGTTGGTGGAAATGTAAATTGGTGGAGCCACCGTGGAAAACAGTATGGAGGTTCCTTAAAAAACTAAAAATAGAGCTACCACATGATCCAGCAGTCCCACTCCTGGGCATATATCTGAAGAAAATTATAATTTGAGAAGATACATGCATCCCAGTGTTCACAGCGGCACTACTTACAATACCCAGATATGGAAGCAACCTAAATGTCCATTGACAGATGAATGGATAAAGAAGATGTGGTATATATACACAATGGAATATTACTCAGCCATTAAAAAATAATGAAATAATGCCATTTGCAGCAATATGGATGAACCTACAGATTATCATACTACGTGAAGTAAGTCAGGAAGAGAAAGACAAATGCCATATGATACCACTTATATGTGGATTCTAAAATATGACACAAATGAACTTATTTACAAAACAGATTCACAGATTTTGAAAACAAACTTATAGTTATCAAGGTGGAAATGTGGGGGGGAGGGATAAATTAGGAGTTTGGGATTAGTAGATACAAACTACTATATATAAAATAGATAAACAACAAGGTCCTACTGTATAGCACATCGGACAAAATTCAATATCCTGTAATAAACCACAATGGAAAGAATATGAAAAAGAATGTATATATATTATAACTGAAACACTTTACTGTACACCAGAATCTAACACAACATTGCAAATCAACTATACTTCAATTAAAAAAATTGTATAGCAATGCTCAGATCATAGTTCTCATAGATTAAATTTTTCAAATTAAGAAAAGAAAGATATCTCTTTATAGTTACTATTTCTTCTTCCTAACATCTCATTTATGCCAAATCTAGCTCAAATAAGGCTTCCAATTATACTTGTCCCTTGCCTCTGATGACTTTTTGGTTGCCAAAAGAACATTCACATCTTTGTCCTCTGTATTTAAACCTCCTAGCAACATTCAACATAGTTGAATAAGTCTTTCCTACTTCTCAAAACACTCTCTTCTCTTGGCTTTTTGGATAACACATTTGTACCTTCTAGCTCAGATTTTGCTCCTCTGTACTAGTCTGTCCTCTGTCTGTCTCATTGGCAGAAGTTCATGTGCCTGAACTTCATCTCCAAAGAGGAGTGGGAAGTAGGCTTTCAGACTTATCTTTTAATCAAAGGGAACACATAATTGGAAAATTTTAAAAAATATATAGAAATATGTTCAAAGGTTGTAGAGGATAAAATATGACAAAAGTTCACTACATCTCTCCAGATAGATTTCATTACAGAAGGCTCTCTGCCTTACCTTAAAAATATATCTTGTATCCATCTGTGTTGTTAGCTCTACAGCATCACCGTAGTTCAAGTTACTACCATTTATTTTGTGCAACACTGAAATAGGTACCTGTTCTTCTGTGGCCACATTTCCCCCGTTCAATAAAATTTCCACACAGTAGCTTAAAATGGTCTTTTAAAAAATTATTGGTATCCAACCACTTAGAAGTTGGAAAACTTAGAAGACTCAGTGATTTCCCATCATACTTTCACTAAGTACAAATTCTTACCATGGCCTACAAGATTCTATATGATCCGGTCCTTTAACTTCATATTCATTTCAAGGACATCCCATAATTGTAATTGTCAAGGATCTCCCTATCATTGAATCTTTCCCCTTATTCTTCTCTCTGTCTGCAGTATTCTGCTCCTGACAATATGCCTATGCCTATGAGAACATAAGGTTGGTTCCTTTTTACCATTCAATTCTCATCTCAAACGTACTTCCTCAGATAAACCTTTCCTGACTGATTAAAATAATTAGCCCCTCCTTCTATCAGCCATTTTATTCTATCACTCTGTTTCATTATTTTTTCTTTATGGCACTTACATTGTTGGCTTCTGATTTTTCCATTCTCCCCTCTCTAGGATGAAAGCTACATGCATCTCTGCTGTTCACCAAAGCCTAAACATGGCACATAGTAGACACTCAATACATTAGGTAATGCTCCATTTCAGCTCTAAGGTAATATTTAATTGAGGAGTGGAACAAGAACTCATTTTTTGGAATATGGGTATAGGTGGCAACCTTCAAGATGACCCCCAATGATTCCCATCTCCTGATATTAGTGTTGTGTGTATTTCTCTACCTTTGAGTGTAGCTGATTTATTGACTTGCTTCTAATGAATAGAATAAGGCAACAGTGGTGGTTTGTCATTTCTGAGATTAGGTTACAAAATGACTGTGCTTCTGTTTGGGTGCCCTCTATTGCCCTCTCACTCACTTTGAGGAAATCCAGCTGCCATGTTGTGAGGAGCCCATATGGCAAAGAACTGATGTTTTCAGCCAAGAGCCACCGAGGACCTGAGGCTGCCAACAGCCCCAAGAATGAGTTTGGAAGGAATCTTTCCCCAGTCAGGCTTTGAAATGAGTGCAGCCCTGGAGTGCAATTTTTGAGAGATGCTAAGCCAGAACCACTGAGCTAAGCAGTACACAAATTCCTGACCCTAAAGAACTGTGAGATAATAAATATGCTTTATTTTAAACAATGAAGTTTGGGGAAATCTGTTACACAGCTATAGTTAACAAATACAATGGGAAGCATCTTCAGTGTTGTGGATTTAGGTTGTGGGAGATTTTATGTACTCAGAGACCAGAATAAAGGGAGGATATTAAAAACTCACAATTCAGAGAGGGTCATGGATAGAAAATGGCTGAGGGCATACTGTATCTATTTTAATTACTTCTGAATTTTGCCTTTTTTCCACCATTTTTTAGATGCCAAGACATTTAAAAAATACTTCTCAGGTTCTCTTTCCCCAACCATTTACTTAGCTCTAAGTGTGATAGAGGGACAAGGAGACTGGGAATGGGGCATCAATCTAAAGAGACAAGAAACATTTATCAGATTAGCCAATAGATAGTAATGCCTCATCTGGGAGATTGCTATAAATGCAGACTCTCAGGCTGGAACCCAGACCTACAGGATCATTTTTTTTTTCATCTTAACACATCCTGAGATGGTCCTTATGCCCAGTATAGTTTGAGAAGTGATGCCCTACATTACTAGTGAAGTTGGAACCACTCATCTACAAAATTGATACTTTAACACAAACCTAAGAAGAAAGCATATCTGTATAATGTAGTTTGCTTAAATTAGGGATGGGGTTACAAGATACAATTCTGACTCACTAAGAGATATTATCACGGGATCTGGAATAATTATAGTTGTTGAATTAGAATCAGAATAGATAGGACATTTCAACTGGACTTCAAATGTTCATGCAACCGTCATTGTTTATATAGGAAAGTAAACAGTTCGATTGCCCGTTGCCAAGGTTATTGTTTGAAAGTTAACTTTCTGGAAAGTATTGATATGTGTATTTTTCAGGAGCATTAAATTAAGAAAGTGAAAATTACATGACTTGTCAGTTCATTATGCTAGGAAGATTTAAAGAGTGAATTAGATTTTATAAATCTTATTGAATCTACTTAATATATATTTAGCATATCTTTAAGATACTTCAATTGCATGAAGAGAAAAAAATCATTATAATTTTATGTCTTCAACATGCAATTTTTTTCTTGGGCTGATTCAGCAGAGTAGAAATAATTTTGACATTTGTAGTTTCTAGATGTGGTTTAATATAAGAATAAAAGTCCTCGTGGGAAATTTCTGTTTGTGGACTTAAAAGTTCATGCTGAACAATGTGAAAGTATGAGGACTACTTTTACAACTCAGAAAAAAGCAAACATTTAGAACTGAACTGAAAGACAAATCACCAGAATGGGAAACTTCTACTCACATGATTAATATAGACTTGCCTGTGATATTAGTCTTAAGCACAGAAACAATATCCCATCACATAATCCAAGAAACTTCCATGTCTACGGTCAAGGTCAGTAAAGACTAGGTGATTCATAGAGTGACAGTGGTGGCGGTAGGGCTGATAGAATTTTGAGATTAGCTCTCTTTTGGCGACTCTTAAAGGGACAACTCTTATAAAGAATTTAATTTTTAAATTTTTATTAAAAATAAAAGTTTAGTCTGTAGTGGCAGTTATACAGGTATCTTGATTTTTTAATTGTATAACCTTTTATTGTGAAATGTATAAGTTGGTTTCCTGTATTATTTCACATATTAACTAACATTCATAGTGGAGTAGAGCTATTCAATTGAGGATTACATAATAATTGATGCTATATAATAAACATTTTGACTCAGTTGCTCTCTATGACTAGTGACCAGAAAGTTTATGCTTAAGGGTATAAATTTAAGGCAATAATTTACTAATATGAAAATCTTAAGATAAGCATCGTAGGGCAAATGAGAATATTGGTGTGGTTAATGTGAATTAGTTACTACCAATTAACTAATGTTTAGAAAATATTTTAAGATTAAAACAATTTAAAAATGTTACATAAGAAGAAATAAGCAATTTTAATATATTCCCATCATGTACTTAAAAATATTTAGAATTTTGTTTGATGATGGTGATTACAATTATATATTTTCAGTATTAGGGTGTATCTAGAAGTTAACAACGTTATAAGCTATCATGAAATGCAGTAAGTGCATTGAGTGGTTATAGGATTAAAAGTGTAACTTAATGTAATATACATTACATGTATATTATGTAATAATGTATATAATGTAATATACATTATTTTTCACAGTTGATACTTTGCTTGTAATAATATTTGTTCTTAAAGCATTTTTGGCATGTTTCTGGTTATAATTTTTGTTGTTGCTGTGGTTGAATTTTGTGTACATCTGTGTTAAATTCACCATTTGGGAATATAATGTTGCTTAGAAAGATTACTGCAGCACTTTGAGCCATTAAGAGATACTGTTATATTATTAAGACAAAATATTTTAAGGGATGAGAGATCTATATAAAGTAAAATTGTATCTACAGTTAGGATAAAGTAAGTATTGTGCTTCCAGGGATTTCTGCATTATCTTTAGTTGAAAAGAAATTTCCCTGTGGTTTAGCATTATTAAACTGTATGAGTTTTGGAGATTTTGCATTTTCTTTGGAATCATGTATCATTGGCTGTGTCACAAGTGAAATTTGATGATACTATGCACCAAGAGGCATGGTGTATTCCTTGGACACACTATTCTACATTGTGGGACTCATCGAGGATCAGAACATACCCTCAGAGATCTCTAGTGTTAAAAAAAATAATTATAAGAAAGCAGCATTGCATTTAAAGACATAGGATTCTTTTGTATCACCTTCCTTAAGTATGTGAAAGGTTGCCTCCTGTTTGAATGACACTAATTTTGAAGGTGAGTAAATCTTTTCTGAAGATTTACTTGTAATAATTTCCTATAACTCTGCATTCACTGAATCCAGAATGTTTAATGGAAAACATTTTGTTCTAGGATTTTATGGCTTTGGACTGAACCACTAATTATTGGATATATTTAGTACAAAAGCACTAAGGAATACAACTCAGTAAAAACAAGTCATTCACAGATAATACATCAAAACTCTATGGTTATCAGAATTTGCTGCCTACCTACAATTTTGCCTCAGAGTAATGAAGACCTCTGAGGATTCTGCAGTGCTCCTTTTCTTTCCTATTGAAATGTCACAAATAACAATTCATTATATAATTATTCCTATGTTCATATTTATTTTAAATTAAGCAACCGTTGGGCTTCCCTGGTGGCGCAGTGGTTGAGAGTCCGCCTGCCGATGCAGGGAACACGGGTTCGTGCCCTGATCTAGGAAGATCCCACATGCCGCGGAGCGGCTGGGCCCGGGAGCCATGGCCGCTGAGCCTGCGCGTCCGGAGCCTGTGCTCCGCAACGGGAGAGGCCACAACAGTGAGAGGCCCGCGTACCGCAAAAAAAAAACCAAAAACAACAACAACAAAAAACAATGAGATGCAGCCATATACCTCTTGGAATGGGAAACACAAACAAAAGACAGAAAAAAAATTCCCTGAGAATTTGAATTGCTGAGCAAGTGGGACTCTCATACATTGCTGAGGAGAATGGAAAATGACAGAGACAATATGGAAAATAATATGGTTCTTGCATATAAAATAACATATATACTTACCTTACAACCCAGGAACCTCATTCCTAGGTACTTACCCAAGATTAATGAGAAAAGAGTATGTCCACACAATGACTTATACAATAATGCTTACAGTAGCTTTTTTCATAATAACCGAAAACTGGAACTGATATAAACATCCATCCACAGGTGAATTGATGAACAAATTGAGATAAATCCACACAATGGAAAACTTCTCAGCAATAAACAGGAACTAACCACTGGTATATGCAGTGTTGTAGGCTGAATAATGCCCTCCCTCTTTCCCAAAGATCACCTAGTTCTAATCTTTAATACCTCTGAATATTCCCTTATTTGTCAAAAGAAACTCTGAAGATGTGACTAAATTAAGAATATTGAGATGGGGAGATTACCCTGGACTATCTGGATGGGCTTGATGTAGTCACAGAGGTTCTTATAAGAGGGAGGCAAAAGATCAGAGAGAGAAAGAAAGTATAAAAGAAGTTGTGGCTAGGACTTCCAAAACTATGTTTAATAATAGTGGCGAGAGTGGACATCCTTGTCTTATTCCTGATCTTAGAGGAAATGCTTTCAGTTTTTCACCATTGAGAATGATGTTTGCTTGGGTTTGTCATATATGGCCTTTATTATGTTGAGGTAGCAATCACACTCCTTGGCGTATAGCCGGAGAAAACCGTAATTTGAAAAGATACATGCACACAAATGTTCACTGCAGCACTATTTACAATAGCCAGGACATGGAAGCAACCTAAATGTCCATCAACAGAGGAATGGATAAAGAAGATGTGGCATATATATACAATGGAATATTAGTCAGTTGTAAAAAAGAACAAAATAATGCCACTTGCAGCAACATGGGTGGACTTAGAGATTGTCATACTGAGTGAAGTTTGTCATACTGAGTGAAGTAAGTCAGACACAGGGAGACAAATATATGATATTGCTTATATGTGGAATCTAAAAAGAAGAGTACAAGTGAACTTATTTACAAAACAGAAGTAGAGTCATGAATGTAGAGAACAAACTTATGGTCACCAGGGGGTAGTGGAAGGAGGGATAAATTGGGAGATTGGTATTGACATATACACACTACTATATGTAAAAAAGGTAACTAATAAGGACCTACTGTATAGTACAGGGAACTCTACTCAATACTCTGTAATGGCCTGTATGGGAAAAGGATCTAAAAAAGAGTGGATATATGTATACATATAACTGATTCACTTTGCTGTACAGCGAAAGCATAACATTGTAAATCAACTATACTCCAATAAAAGTTTTTTTAAAAAGTTGTGTGTGATCCCAAAAGCAGAGATTGGAGTGTTATAACCAGGAGACAAGGAATGCTGACAGCCTCTGCATACCAGAAGCATGAAGGAATGGATACTCCTCTGGAAACTCTAGAAGGAATCACCCATGCTGATATCTTTTTAGCCCCTTAAGACTGTTTTGGACTTATGACTCCTAGAACTGTAAAAGAATAAATTTGTGTTGTTTTAAGCCAGTAAATTTGTGGTAGTTTGTTACAACAACAATAGGACACTAATACAAAAACAATATGGATGAATCTCAAAAGCATTATGTTAAGTGAAAGAACTTGTAGCTGGATAAAATTAAAGTGGATGCTGAATTTTGCATATGCATATATCCAATGCTATGAAATCTAATCAAAGTGGTAGAATTAGAGATATACCATGCTTTGGGGGTTTTGTTTTATTTTTTCCTTTTTCCTCAATTGTGATTATCTCAGCCTTCTTCTTTGATTGTAAACCTCATTTCCAATATTTATGCATCGCATTTTCATTCTGGAGCTGAATGTTGTATTAAGCCTGGTACTAAGAGAATGCCACCCATATTCAGGGTTTTTCCTTTCTCTCTCTTTCTACTCAGCCTTTACTTCTATAATCTTTTTTCTCTAATATATCTTCTTTCCATTAGCCCAGAACTTTGTTTTTCTACTTTAATGGTCTCCAAATAAGAAAATCTACTAGATTAGAAAATAATATCTTAATATTTCCATTTATCTTTTCTAAAATTAGGAATGTATTTATTCTTACTAATATTTAATACTACTAAGATTGGCACTGGTGCTTTTTCTTGGGCCAATTATCAGATGATCAATCATGATAGCCTAAGGTAGTAAATAAGGTAGCCTGAGAGAAGAGGGAGACTTCCACAATAAAAAGGGATTGATTTACTTTCAGTAGATTTTGTCCACTAAATAGATTTACAGATTTTTATAATCTTAAATAGTAAAAAATTCCATTACTTAGGAATGAGATGGATCAATATCATAATAATCATCTGAACACATATATGTTTGCTGGTAATTTAGATGTTTAAATGTGTGCTGGAGAAAAATGTCAAATGATTTTTTGAGTTTAAAGGTGAGCTTCTAATTTACACATTAAATTATTTAAAATCTGCTAATCTTTCTATCATGGAAAGTGTTTTTTGGTGTATAATAACTAGAAAATATTTTCCAAAAAATAAACACAATCTGTACTTTAAGTGCAAAAGTGAAGTTTTAATAAGTGCAAAAGTAAGTGCTTTTGGAAAAAAGTTGTAGAGTTTTGAATATAAAAGTGTGGAGAATTTTCTGTCACCATGAAATTTATTGGAAAAAATGTAAGCACCGTTACCTTTAAAAAACTGACATATATTTAAATTTAAAGCAAACAAACCTTGGCATTCAGGATATTCTAGTTTGTTTAAAACATCCAAAAAAAAAAAAAACAAAAAACAAACCGATAGTGGGTTTTAAGAAAATATTTCATAAAAGAATATTAGGACTTCCCTGGTGGCACAGTGGTTAAGAATCCACCTGTCAATGCAGGGGGACATGGGTTCGAGCCCTGGTCAGGGAAGATCCCACATACCACGGAGCAACTAAGCCCATGCGTCACAACTCCTGAGTCTGCGCTCTAGAGCCTGCAAGCCACAGCTACTGAGGCCGCATGCCACTACTGAACCCCGCGCGCCTAGAGCCCATATTCCACAACAAGAGAAGCCACAACAAGAAGACTGTGCACTGCAACGAAGAGTAGCCCCCGCTCACTGCAACTAGAGAAAGCCTGCACACAGCAACAAAGACCCAATGCAGCCAAAAATAAATAAATAAATTTATTTAAAAAAAGAATATTAAATAAAGCCTGTTAGTGTGTAAGAACAACTGATGGAAATCAAGGATGCTAGGTTTCCAGCTAAATTTCCATATTTTCATACTTGTTGGTTGAGATTTAAACAATCGTAGCACGATTCTTTAAAGTTTTCCCTTTTAAGAAGTTCTAAAACAGATTTTGTACATTTTCTCAGTATAAAAAAAAAATCACTTAGAAATTCCTAGAAGAATGTCAGGGAAAGAATTAATACCTCTACATATGCTTAGTTTCTGCTTAGTTTTTGATTCATTGTAATCATAATGTATACAGAAGGATCTTTTTAAATTTTTATTTTGTTTGAAATATGTACAAGTTAAACATCACTTTGATGCTGTTAGATTCATCATTTGTAGTATATCATTTATTGCTATATGGTCATCATTATAACATTAATAAATATATTATTTTTGTATTTATAAACCACATTATTATAAAATGGTATATTATCTTACAAATTCTCCAGTGTGCATTGTGCTTGGCTAATATGTGGAATAAATTAACACTAAATTTTCTAGCTTCTGGCTGAGATCTATGTGTGAGGTAATTAATAGAACTTCATCTCTTTCCCTCTTCTAACAGTTCCTGGATGTAAGCATAAATTAGAAAAATGCAAAATATTGGAAAAAATATTAGAATACAAAGAAGAATTATTTATATTTCTCCAATATTCTTCCCATGTTTTGAGATGTATTTTTATTTCTTTTACTTGTAAACTCTTCTGGGGATTCTCTATACTGAAGAATTAAGCTATAGCTATGTTTGTTTGTAGGGAGTAAAAAAAGATGGGAATTCAAATAGGGTTGTATCACTGCATTTTATAGAATGTTTAGTGTTTAAGAGGAAGATTTTAGCCATGGTTTTTCTTCTGGAATTGGTCAGATATTTGCCTCATTCATAGTGGATGCCCTATGCCTATTATCTCCCTGTTCTAAAACACTGACACTCTTTTTGGCTTGGCAATTCTCTCCTCTTTCTATTTGTGTTTAGTTTCCGTAATTGTACTGATATCTACTTGGAAAGCCAATCTCATTTGATTACTAGACCAAATCTGCCTATTTGTGTATAGAACCTCAAGAGAGTACACTTTAATCCCTTGAGTACTTAACATTCTTGTGAGTCAGGAGAAAAGCTAAAGTAAATTGATGATCAGAGGCACCAACGCCTAAAATCATGGGCAGAGCTGACAGATACACTCTTTGTTCTATTCAAAGCTTGTAGACGCATTGTTTTTCCTCAATAACCTCCAAGAGGGACTGAGAGTGAACACAACTCAAAACGCCAATAGAAGCATTTTAGCCCTTAGCAAGAGTACATTGATGGTCTATTAATTCTTAAAAATCCTAAATTTAAATGAGTGATGCTCAGCTGGAATTTCTAGTCACTTTGCTTATTTTGAAATAGAAAGACAGCATGAATCATCTCTGTGGCTGTCTTCACTACATAGTTTCTTTTGTGTGCTTTTGATTTTTCTTTCTCAGATTCCCTAGCTATTATTATCTGAAAAAGGGAAAATTGTCTTATTTGCTAATCTTCAGTGTCAGTTACACTTTTTGTACTGTGCTTGGATTATTTTGTAAGTCTATATTCATATTTACTCAAAGTTCTCCCCATCTTGACTTGGTAGTGAATCAGGACTGATGATGACCCAATAGAAAGAACATGGTAGACTGCTGGCATTACTATACATATGAAAGGTAATTACAGTAAACACTGACCACAAAATCGTGTCAAAGCAAGAAAAGGGAGTTAAGAGGCAAAATAAGGCTTTTAGAAGACCTATGTGTGGCTAGGTTTAAAATAGATGAAAAAAGATGAGTTTTGGAATCACACCACGAGCCTGGAGGCAAGTGGCAAGAATCCTTTAATGCCATATCTACAATTAATGGGTATGCCGTAATGAGACAAGTTCAGGGCATTTGATGTTTATTTTCAACTGGCTTCCATAATACTCTTGAGAATTTTTTTTTTTTTAATCAAGCTGGAGGTCAAAGATGGTTCTTTGGTTTTTAGTTTTTAAATGATATGCAATCTTTAGTATATGTTAATATATAGCAGGCTGTTACCCTGTTTAAGCTATTTCCCAGAAGTTTGTACAGGTGTTTACTGGAAGCGCTATCTCTTCTTCACAGATAAGCGAATTGTAGTAGCTTAACGCAGTGCAAGATCTTCCCGTGTTCTCTTAAGATGGATTTCCTATGGTGTTGTTAGGTGGATGTGAAAGCAGCCTCCTATCACTCAGATTTTTTAAAATCTGTGGGCTTTCCTTTTTACCTCCTGGTAACTAATGTCTTAGGGAAGTAGTACTTGTGATTTCAACCCACAAGCCAATACTGGTTAATGCCATGGGGGCTGCATCTTCCTCTTGTCGATGTTCCCAGAATTTGGGGTTTATGTGATCCCTACTTTGAATTCCTGGATCTGGGCCCTAGTCATGAATCTTCTCAACTAGATCTTTCTAGGTCTCTGTGTTTGGCTGATAATTACATTTTTTAGCTTTATAAAAGTTTGACTTTAGGACTGTCAGCTGCTTTCCCAGGAGTCTCAGGTTGTCTAATTTCCTACTGTATTAATCAAGACTATGGCAATGACAAATGGCAAAATTCCAAAATAAACTAGCTTAAACAAAATTAAAGGGGAAATGGTGGTTTCCATAACTTTCCTCTATCCCACCACCTTCCTTGTCTTCACTTTTCTCTGTAGTCCTTTGTTTACATCCTGCAAATAGGTCTTCTCTACTTTGAGAGAAAGTGACCACTACCAGCAGCAAATTCAGGTTTGCCTATTTAGGATCCTAGGAAGAAGCAGAAGGAAAGCTGCTCTTCACCAGCACCTGAAAATCAATCCCAGTAAAGAACTGTAGCTCCTGGGTCATGTGCTCATATATGGGCCATTAACTGGGTCTATAAAGCCTGAATCATGTACACATCCCTGGGGTCAACAAGAAAGTGTAGGGCTGATATCAGAAAAGGGAGATGGGAAAACTCTCCGGACAAGTAAAATAGAGTATACCTGCCTTTTCCTAGGACTTTTTTTTTAGTTGCATTATTGACTAACCTATCCCTTACATTTAGTCCTCTTCCCACCTCAGATTACATGCTTGATATAATGTATCAATTCTTTGCTGAGGGCTAAATCAGTGAGGAGCAAACTGCATCTAGGATGTCACCGACAAACTACTAGACTGAGAAACATAATATCTGTTCCCAGCACCAGTTCATTAGAAACTCAGTGTTGGACCTTGGACTAGTCTCTTAAGCTATTCATGACTCAGTTTCCTTAACTTGAAAGTGGGGATAAAAATGATACCACCCTATAGGGTTAATTCGAGGACTAGATTAGGGAATAGATATTTGATCTCTTAGAATAGCGCCTGGCATATAGCAAATATAAGTATTAGTAATAATAATCATCATCATCATCTTATCTTTAAGACTCAGTTTTTAAATTCGTAAAACCTAAGCTACGCTCTCGATGAGCGTCTCACACTCACATACTTATTGGCCTAGATATATATCATAAATTAGTGAACCAGAATATGAGGAAATGAGCATGCTGGAGGCAAGTAGAGACAGGCCCATTGTTTATCTGCAGGTGGAATTCACTACCCACCCTCAGTTGATTCCTGGCCTGAATGTGTCTGGCATTCCAATCAGATCTTCCTGTCTTTCAAGGGAGCCAGATCAGGATGTTTATGTTAAATATCCAAATTTGGAATTTTTAAAAATGTTGAACACTGTGTTAGTCAAACACAGCATGTCTGTAGTCAATCAGTCTCAAATCCTTCCTAACTTTACATTACTGCAGGTAAGGATGCTGTCATTCATTTGTTTGGGGGGTTGGAGTGGGGAGGGGGAGCGGAGAAAGGTTTATTGTCGTGTCTAACAAGGAGAATGAGTGGTTTAGGCTCCCAAACCCTGAACTCCCTGATAGTTTTCATCCAGGCACTTCCAGAGTCATCATTCTCCCCAGAACCCCACCCACATGGCTGCTGTCAGTGCCAATCTATGTGGGACCTTGGTAATCTCCTCTGCCTGGGGAGAACTTCCAACAGCAGGTGCGGGTGACACAGCCTCTTCCTTAGCAGGTGGCAGCCCAGCAACTCCTGTGGAAGATCCAGCAGAGACCCACTCATCCCAGGCCACCTGCACAGCCATCGTCCCTCAACTCCCTCCCGCCAGCCCAGACCTGCAGCTGCTGATGGGGCAAAGAGTACCTCGGATGCCATACCTGCAGGTGATTTTTAAACTAGGTAACTAAAAACTGAACTTGTTTGATCCTGACCTGCATACAATTTTTGTGTAAACTAGCTAACATTTGAAAGGCTAAAACTTAACCTAAAGTTCATGTAAAGCCCATACATAATTCTCCTACTTCTGTCTGACAAAATTCAGACTCTAATGTGTCATCCTTATTTATAAATTATTTCATTTTTTTTGTTTTTTGTTTTTTAATTCTTGGGCTGGATTGTCTTCTGCTATATTCACAAAACCATAATATGTTTTTACTGATCTAGTAAATATTCATCTTTACATATACCCTCTAACTTCCCTATGGCTATGAATTAAGTTCATTCTGTCATAAAAGTCCAATTCCTTTCACTGTGTTCTGAATCACTGACACTCTTTCCTTCTCAAAGACTTCGTGTTCACCTACCTCCCGCATTTTTTTCTTTGCATCATTGATATCTCTCTCTTTCTCCTAAATCATTTCTATAAGCATACTAACATTTCCTGTCTTTAAAAATACTCCCCTTGACCTTACTTATCTCTCCAGCCTCTACTGTATTTTGTAGCTCCCTTCAACAGCAAACTTTCTCAAAAAGATCATTTATAGGCATTACTCTCATTCTCTCTATTTCTTTTTTCCCCTCCCCAATGTGATTTTCATCTTTTGACCTCCTCAGTCATTGCTCATGCCAAGGTTATCAGTGGCTTCTAATAGTAGCCACATCCAGTGTTCACTCTTACAGGCTCGACTGACTAGATATCTTAAATAATCCAATGTTGCTGACTTTACCTGATATACTTTACTTAGTGTGGCAGATTATATTTTCCAAAGGTGGATGCACCAATACTTCTCACATTCTCTTTCAACAAAGTGGCATTGACAAATGGAGTCTATGTTTCCTCCCTTCCACTGAGAAATAGAGTATATGTTTCCTCCCCCTACACTTTAGTGAATCTTCAAAAGAGTGTTGACCAATAAAATGTGGTGGATTTAATTTTCTATTATTTCTTGTGAGAGTATGTAATAAAAGGTGATGTGGTTTCCACCTAGCTCTCTCTTGTGACACATACTTTGGGAGCCCTGAGTTGATATGTAAGAAGTCCAGTTACCCTGAAGACACCATTCTGGAGAAATTATGTGGAGTACTGCATAATGATAGAGAAAGATGCTATAGGAAGTCCAGCTGTTCCAGCTCCCAGCTATGATTCTTTGATTCTTTACAGCACAGGCACCAGACACAAAAGGAAGCAAGTTTTCACATGATTTTAGCTTGTTACTCCAAACTGCCCTAGCTGATATTTAGTAAAATGGAGCAGAGTAGAGCTCTGCTCAAGCTGCTGATTCATAGCAAAAAAAAAAAAAAAAAAAAAAAATGACCTAAGTTTTAGAGTGCTTTTGTTACATAGCCATAGTAACTGAAACACTTGTTTGGGCTTCTACAGTAATAGGCATTTTAGTTTTCCCCCACCCTCACTAGTTGCTCCTTCTAATTCTCTTTCATTGGCTCTTATTTCTGTATCCTTATATTAGAGTGCTCCAGGATCCTGGGATGCACGTTCCTTTCTCTATACATTATCTGAATTGCTTTATTTCACCATAGCCCATGGCATTTGTATGTGGATGACCTCCTCTCCCCCATAACAGTACATTTCTATCTCTGATATCTCCTCCAGATCCTCTGAATTCTAGGCATATATATGAAATGGCCTACTTAACATTGCCACTTGGATATTTAATAAGAACTCAATACATACACACCTGAGCTCTTGATCTCTTCTCCCTATAAAACAACATAAAATTTGTTCATTCCTTAGTTTTCCTCATCTCAGTAAATAGAATAATAATTTGCACAATTTCTGAAGCAAAAATTTAGATTCCTCTTTCTCTCAGTGACTGCATCTAATCTATTTCCAGTGATTATACCTCTACAACATATCTCCAAACCTTTCTTTATCTCCACTTCTTCTCCCTAGTTCAAGATGCCATCATATCTTTCCTAAACTATGGAAATAACTTCTTTAGCAGTCTTCTTTTTTCTAGTCTTACCACACATTAGTCTGTCTTCCACATGGTAACCAAAGCAATCTTTTTCAACGAAACACAGATCACATTACTAATCTGGATCAAAACCATTCAATGTCTTATCATGTGAGCAAATTTTATTTTCCAAAGATGGCTCCTACATTCTGTTCTTCTAATGTGACTTGATATTTCTACCACTTAAAGGTGGGAATCTATGTACCCTTCCTTTAAATGTGTATGGGCCTATGATTCCAGTGGAAGTAATCCTATGGCTGTAAGATCAGATAAAGCCATGCCTGGTTCTCTTGGGACACTCGTTTTTAAACCAAGTCCCCATGCCTATTTGAATAAGCTAATTCAGCCTGTGGAGAGGAACTGAGACCCCCTAGCCCCAGCTAAGTTCACAGCCAATCACGAGTATTAATTTGCCAGCCATGTGAATGAACCATCTTGACATCTGGAACAGAGACGGACTATCCACAAAGCCCTGCTTAGTTTGAAGAATTATGAGCAAAGGAAAATTTTTTTCCTGTTTTAAGTCACTAAGTTTTGGGATAGTGTTTTTTATACAGTAATAAAAAACTCACACCGACTTTGGTACCTGCAAGTGGAATGTTACAGTAAAACCCCCAAAACATGTAGCATTGGCTTTGGGACAAGCCATATGAGGAAGATGGGAGGGCCTTAGAAAAATGTTAGAAAAACCCTAAAGAATCTTGAAGAGTCTGTCTCTGACAGCTCAAAGAAAAATAAAGAAAATGTGATTAGAATATGTTTTGTAGTGGTGGATAGTTTGGCTACACTATTACCTGAAGTAATGTAGAATATAGGAAATGTTCCAGTGAACTCAATGATCAAGCTAAGGGAATTGTCATGCAGAATATTGAAGTGTCACTTGGATTCTTTCACTGCCTAGGGTATAATGTGAGAAGAGATGAATGAGCTAAAAATGAACTCTTACATATAAAGGACCTAGAATTATCTTAGTTTCAAAATAAATCTCTTTTTCTTCCCAAATCTCTCTAGGTAAAAAATGATACCCAGATTAAGGACTGACTTAAGGGAAAAGATCAATTTTACTGTAAAACCTATTATTAAGACCTTCAAAGAAATCTGAAATGATTCCTCGTATAACTTTTCAAACAGACAAAGCCCTTTTAAGGATCATAATAGTGTAATTAGCAGAATTCTATATAATACAATAAGACTTATAAGAATCTTAAGGATGTTATCCCATTGTAGTGTCATGGTGAAGTTGAAGAAGAGAATGACTTACCTGGAAAAGATTTGAGTTTATATCTTGTGTCTGATGGAGTAAATTATAAATTGATATACTGAAAGCCCACCAAAATTGTTAAAATAATTATATCAGCTTGCAATGGAAGGAAGAGAAACAAAACAAGATGAGAAAGGGTTCTGAACCCTCAAACGTTTACAAGTGGAGAATTGGCTTAAGAAGGCTTAGGGGAAAGAAAGGTAGACTCAGAGGGAAGGACTGAGTTGAGCCAAGACCTATGGAGATATAGGGAGTAGGACTGAACTCTAATCAAAGAATGGGCAACATGTGCCTAGCTAAATTTCAGAATTGGTATGGACCAGTGACTACTGTGTTCCTTCCCCTTCCCTGTCACTTTTAATGGGAATGTCCATAACACTTATGCAATGCCTGTCCCAAAATTTTATTTTGAGTATTTGGAGACCTAGAAAAATTGGCTCTTCAGGTCAAATGTGTCGTTATCACATCATTAAAAAGAGTGCTCAAAGAGCTGTATTTGAGGAACTGCACACAAAAAGTATCACTTAAACCTAGATCTGATTTAGACAGTAAGATTCATAACTTTGAGCTGATGTAATTATGGAGTGAGAATTTTCAGTCTTGAGGAAGGGAATGGTTATATTTTGCATGTGGGAGGGATGTAAATTGTAGCCTGAAGACAAACTGGCAGATTGTATTCTTCAAATATGGCTGTAAAAAGACCTCCTAGCTCATGTTTTCTTTTTACAATATGACTTTGAAACTCCTCCAATGAAGTGCTATCCCCTTCCCTAAAATCTGGACAGGACTGTGACAAAGCTATATGGCTTTGAGAGAGAAGGTTGTAAAGTGTGTTACATCTTTCTAGTTCACTTAGACTGCTTGCTCTTAAAAAACCTAGCTACTATATTTATATAATCCCAAGAGACCTGTGTGGAGAGGGCCATGTGAAGAAGAACCAAACCCCCAGTCTACAGTTCTGAATGAGCTCCCATCCGATATACCAACATGGCCGTGATGTGAGTAAGCCATCTTGAATCTTTCAGCCCCAAGTTGAACCACTTTCAGCTGATGGTGTATGGAAGATTGCAGATTTGTAGGCAACATAAATTAATATTGTTTAAGTCATTAAATTTTGGAGTGGTTTGTTACACAACTGATACAACATTGGACATAAAATAAGAACAAACTCCTACCCTGTCCCATGAGGCCATGTATGATCTAGTATTTACCTATTTCCCATGCTCACTCCATACTACGCTCCACTGTGCTTGCTTTTTTCTAATCACACTGATTTTTCTCCTGTTTTCTAAAATCTAGCTAGTTCTTGTCTTCAGACTTTGTCATTGTCACTTCCCTGATAAGAATATTCTTTCTCCAAATCTTGTAATTCAGGTTGAAGTTTAGGGATGACATGCTCAGAAATAGATTCTCTGATCATTCAGTCTAAAGTAACCCACCAGGAACTCCAGCCCATCTCCCTATTTATTTTTATCATGACATATCTATCTATCTATCATCTATCTATCTATCTATCTATCTATCTATCTATCTTCTATTTATCAACCTATCTATCCTATCTGTTTTATCCTTCCCACTACTAGAATAAACTCTGTAAGAAGAGGGACATTGTTATTCTTATCTTTTTCTCCATCTCCATTACCTAGAACAGCGCTTGGTACTTACTGGGTACTCCACAAATATTTGTTGATTGAATGAATCAGTGTAAATTAATATTAATTCAGTTTTACATAGCAAAATAGAAATCTAAAATTTAATGCAACACATATTTCCTAGAAAAAGCAATGTTTTTGTTTTCTTTTTTATTAAATCTATTAAATTCATTCAGAAAATGTTCACAATCTTGTGATAATATAGAAAATAAGTTTATTTCTATACCAGATGGATCACCTCTATAAGTTCCTCCATATCAATAGTGTATAATAAAATCAAATTTTCAGATAAAACTTTACATAGTTGGTTTTCTATTAATATGAATCTTTTACTTCCTACAAGACAAACAAACATATAATTCTGAAATTTTCCTTTTTAATACCATGTTTGGGGTTTAGTGTTAAGCTATTTAAAATTTCCATTCCAGAGAGGAAAAAGATGTATAGGTAATAGTCAATAAAAGAAGAGATGAATTTGGGATGTGAATCCTTGGCATAATAGTGATAGAGTTTTTTTCATCTAATCAATGTTACACATAGATTAGAAGTTAAAAAATGATTTTAATTTACTTATTTGGAATTTACTTCTTTGTACTTCAAAGCCTGGATAACTGACTGCAGAAATGTAGTTAGAATAGTCCTTCTAATCAAGAATTAGCCACCTCTTCAGAGTGGCAAAATAAGTTAGAGAAATTGCATTAGTGATTTTCTCCCTGGGGAGGAGCAGTAGTCTGAGGTCTCATTAACATCTAATTCTGAAAGAATCAGAGGATCTGTTTATATCATAACCTGACATTTGCAACTTTCCTCAATTTTCCTTGGAATTTCTTCAGCCATATCCTGCTGAGAGAAGTATACTAAGTCCTTTTTGTTTGAGAAGCTTATAGAGCAAGTCATAGTCTTAGGCCAACAGACAATTGTCTATTCTAATCATCCATATTCCTATTGTAAACAACCTCCACTGTTGGCTCTTGCACAAGAATCTCCTGAGATTAGTAATTGGTAGCCTCTAATTGCCTATTATTTCTTGATCATTTTTTTATCCTTTGATGAAAGTGAAAGGCTGAGCCTTCAATAGATTTTGTACTTATGTCTTATTCTATTAGCCTAATCATAATGCAATTCCACTTAAGCACAAGCAGAGCAACAGCAATCATTACTTAATTCTAATTCCTAACTCTCTGTAAGTAAGCCAGACCATGATTTTACTAACCAGTTTCCAATGCACATAAATAATAACATATATTTAGATTATCACAGTGCCTAACTCTCCCTGAGGGGCAAAAACATTGTATTTTCTTGCGCTCATTTTGCAGTTTCACAAGATGTCCCATTAATTTCATTATTGTTCCCTTAAGCTATGATGTTTAGTCATCTTCCTCGTCACTTGCTTCCCTCTGTTGGCTCCTTATCTTTTCCTTTCGACTCCTGCTTGGCCTTGTTCCTCTATTAGTGACAGCTTCTTTAGTGATGTGACCTCCTCCACTTTCCTTGCCTTCAGATAGTCTCATAACATCTTCTGTCAATCTACACATATATTATTTGCTTTATGCCATATTATATTTGTAAAATACATAAAAGATTGGTATATTTTTATTTTATTGATGATGAAACTGAAGTATAGAAGATAAATGACTCCCCAGAGGTGCTGATTTGTGGACCTTGTAGTGGGTTTAATGGGAGGAGGCAGGTGTGTGATAGAGACCTAAGAAAGAGGGAGTTAAATGATCCAGGACAAAAGATGACCTGAGGAACAGTAGAAATAAAAAAGAGGGAAATACCTTAAAATTGATGACTCCTCTGTCCTGATAACTTCAAAGTGCATTTCAATTTGAAATTTCTATCGCCTCATTGCATGGGGACAGGAGAAAAAACACATACAGAACAGTTATCTCTTCTGGAAGCTTCCCAAATTCACAAAATTCCTAAGATATTGAGAGAAGAAACACTATGAGCATGTTTAATCTTATATCAGCAGTTGCCATTTTTTATCCAGCCAAATACATTTCATAAATTCTGTTTCATATATTATTTAACCTTATCTACCTATTGGGTTGGCCAAAATGTTCATTGGTTTTTTCCATAAGATGGCTCTAGTAGCATTTAGTTTTCTTCATTTGAAACAATTTTGTTAGATTGTATTGTGACAGATGTCATATCAGTGTGCATTTAAGAAAAACCTTATCTAAACTGGTGAATTTTTGTGTAGTCATTTTAATATTGAAGATGGAAGAAAAAAGCAACATCTTCAGCATATTATGCTTTATTATTTCAAGAAAGATAAAAATGAAACTGAAATGCAAAGAAAAAAGATTTGTGCAGCATGTGAAGAAGGTGCTATGACTGATCAAATGTGTCAAAAGTGGTTTGCGAAGTTTCGTGCTGGAGATTTCTCACTGGATGATGTTCCACAGTCGGGTAAACCAGGTGAAGTTGATAGCGATCAAATCGAGACATTAATTGAGGACAATCAACATTATACCATGTGGGAGATAGCCAACATACTCAAAATATCCAAATCAAGCACTGAAGATCATTTGCAACAGCTTGGTTATATTCATCGCTTTGACGTTTGGGTTCCACATAAGCAAAAAAACCTTCTTGACTGTGTTTCCACATAAAATTCTCTACTTAAATGTAATGAAAATGTCCCATTTTAAAAACAAATGGGTGGTGAAAAGTGGATACTGTACAGTAGTGTGGAATGGAAGAGATCGTGGAGCAAGTGAAATGAACGACCACCAACCTCACCGAAGGCCGGTCTTCATCCAAAGAAGGTGATGTTGTGTATATGGTAGGATTGGAAGGGAGTCCTCTATTATGAGCTCCTTCCAGAAACCAAAACGATTAATTCCAACAAATACTGCTCCCAGTTAGACCAATTGAAAGTGGCACTCGAAGAAAAGCCTCCAGAATTAATCAACAGAAAATGCATAATCTTCCACCAGGATAACACAAGACCGCATGTTTCTTTGATGACCAGGCAAAAACTGTTACAGCTTGGCTGGAAGTTCTGATTCATCCACCATATTCACCAGACATTACACCTTTGGATTTACATTTATTTCAGTCTTTACAAAATCCTCTTAATGGAAAACATTTCAATTCCCTGGAAGACGTAAAAGGCACATGGAACAGTTCTTTGGTCAAAAAGATAAAAAGTTTTGGGAAGATGGAATTATGAAGTTGCCTGAAAAATGGCAGAAGGTAGTGGAAGAAAACAGTGAATATGTTGTTCAATAAAGTTCTTGGTGAAAATGAAAATGTGTCTTCTTTTTACTTAAAAACCGAAGGAACATTTTGGCCAAACCAATACCATGATATTGTTCAGCTGACACATTCTATTTATTAAATATTAATTACACACATTTTAGTGGCCTAAAACTTATGCATTTATTATACTTTACCAGTCTGGGAAAAGAGTGACTTCAATAAAGATCATGGTTCCTAGTGTTATCACCTGTGTGGTGACATCAACAACAGTGGACTTAAGGATGCTATTACTCTACTTGCTCAAAATTTATCAGTTTCTCCTGGTCCTCTCTGTTAGCCTCAAGGTTAGGTCTCTGTCCAATCCTTTCTTCTTTCTTGTTTCCAGGGCCAGTGTAAATAGCTGCACAGTTTGTATGTAATGCAAATCCACAGGGTATCCCTGGCATTCGGAAGTGCACAAACCCCAAAAATATACCTAATGACCCTGGATCAGTTTTATATAGCAGAGTTTCTATTAAGGCCCTTAGCAGAACATGCTCTAATTAATACAAAGAGAAAACAAACCTATACCTACTAATAAATAGAAGATTCGTGTCATGAGTTTCTACAATGAGGCAAGCTGTGTTACAAATGTCAGGAACTCAAAAGTGAATAGTACAGACCCAGCCCCACTCTCATCGAGTTTACATTCTAGTGAGGAGAAGCAGATAATAATAAAATAAACATAGAACAAAACATTGGGGAGTGCTTATAAGTGAAAATAAAGCAGGATAAAAGGATAGACAGGCATGGATACTTACTTCAGGAAAAAAAAAAAAAAACTTGGGACCTTCCTGGTGATCCAGTGGTTAAGACTCAGTTCTTCCACTGCAGGGGGCACAGGTTCTATCCCTGGTCGGGGAACTAAGATCCCACATGCTGTGTGGTGTGGCCAAAAAACAAACACTTCTCTCAGGAGTGGAGATATAAGTAGGAAAGCTACTCTGTAAGAGAATATGTGAACAGAAATCTGAATGAAGTGAACCAGTGAGCCTGCCATGCAAGTATGTGGAGGCATAATATTTCCGGCGGGGGGTGGGGGTGAATGGCAAGTGCAAGTTCCCTGAGATGAGAGTGTACTCTGAGTACTTAAGGAATAGCAAGGGGACCACTGTGGCTAGGGTAAAGGAGGCAATTAGTAGAATGGTAGGAAATGAAGACACAGTGAAAGCTAGAGACAAAGTCAAATAGTGACTTCTAAGCAATAATAAGAACTGAGAAATTTATTCTAAATGTGATGGGAAATCCCTGAAAGGTTTTGAGCAGAGGACCTACATTATCTGATTTTCCAGTTAGAAGTGTCATTCTTGCTTCTATGTAGAGAATAGACTTAGGGTATGCAAGGCAATATTTCACATTTTTAGAGGTAAAAAAAAAAAAGCAATGAGGCAAGTTAGGCGGCCGTAGAAGTTGCCCATGTTAGATATGATAACATCAGTTGGGTTGGTGGTGGAGGTGGTGACAAAAGTGAACATAAGAACATATGAGGAATTTCCTGGCCATCCAGTGGTTAGGATTCCACTTCCACTGCAGTGGGCACGGGTTCGATCCCTGGTCAGGGAACTAAAATCCCATAAGCTGTGCTGTGTGGCCAAAAAAAGAAAAAAAATTGATTTCTTCAGTTAAGACTTGTGCATTTTCTGAGAATTCCCTGGTGGTCCGGTAGTTAGGACTCTGCACTGTCACTGTGGAAGGCCTGGGTTTGACCCCTTGTTGGGAACTAAAATCCCATAAGCCACGTGGTGTGACCAAAAAAATAAAAGATATGTCCAAGGTAGCTCTGATTACATTTGCTCTGACTACCATTTACTGAGGGATTAGATAAGCAGATTAAGAGAAATAGGATGAAATGCAATTACAACCTTTTAATCCTGAACAACTAGGTAGGTGGTGGTGCCGTTTTCTTCCATAAGGAAATTTAGAACAGGGATCCCCAACCCACAGGCCTGTTGGGAATTGGGCCACACAGCAGGAGGTGAGCAGCTAGGGAGCGAGCAAAGCTTCATCTGCCGCTCCCCCTGTCGCTCCCCATCACTTGCATTACCTCCTGAACCACGCCCCCCCACCCCATCCATGGAAAAATTATTCCACAAAACCAGTCCCTGGTGCCAAAAAGGTTGGGGACCACTGCTTTAGAAGACAAGAAAGTTGAGGGCAGAAAATAATAGGAATCAAGAGATTATGTTTAAAGATGTTGAGTTGAGGTGCTAAAGACATCCAATTAGAGGTTATTGTGTTTTGTATTGGGTCAACTGAGCTAATCTGGAATTTTATGTTTCCCCACATCCCCTTCCCTGAATAGTTCTAGATGGATAATAAAGACATTTAGCATGAGGTGTGGAAGGCAGAAGTGAAGCAGCAGCCATATTCTTTTTATTCTCAAAAAGATAATGCAGGGGATAAGGTACTTTTGCAGTACACACATTGGTCACTTATCTGCCAATTCCTCTTGCTGGTGAGACTTAAGGAGTATAAAAAAGAAAACGAGTATTTAGCACTGGAGATACATTTTATACTGTTTGCATTATAATGGATAGATGGATAGTGAGAATGAAGCCTATTATTAAATAACGTGACAGAGGATTTGAGTCATAATTAAAGAACAGTGCTTGGCCAGAAAGGATAACAAATACCTTTACACAAAGCTCCCATTGGTCTTGGAGCCTGGCAGGTGCTGGCAGTGCTCTTAAGAGTCTACAGAGTGAGATCTGCTGCAGTTTTGATGGGCTTGTTAAAAATAGCCCTAGGCCAGACACATGCCATCCATCAGAATTAAGTGGATCACTCAGCGCCTGCTTCCTGTATCCTGTCTTCTGTTACTCCACGTGCTTTCCCAGATACCGATGGGTCCTTGACCCTTGCTTCTAGGTGTAACAGTGATCTCTGCCTAGGGAAAAGGTAATGATCTCTGAACAATATATGCAAGTCCAGCATAGATTTATCATTTTAGGATTGAGCTTCCATTACTAATAATAGCTATCTTGCATTGAGTCCTCACTCTGTGACAAGCTCTTGCAAAACACACTTCAGATTTTATCTCATTTAATCCTGGCAACAGTGGTATAAGGTAAATTCTAGTATTATTCTCCTTTTGTATTGAAATACATTTAGTTGTAAAGAAATGTACTGAATTGTTCAAGATCTCACGGGAAATGGCAGAGCCATAAGAACTCAACCAGGTGCCACCTGCCTCTAAGGACTGACCTCATTTATTATATTAAATTGCTCCCTGGGTTTAGGTAAACTTGGGGAAAGCTTCTTTCTTGCAGAGACTTCTGGGAGTATCTGACTGTTTGCTTTGAGATTGAACTCTGATGTGGCCTCTAGATTCTTTGAAATCTTGAAGGAGAGAGTAGAACCTGCGATAACTCTTGTGATGTTTCAAAGAACACAGAGGAAAATAGACATATCTTTAAGAAAGACTCTTTTATTCTGGAAAAAACACTTGAATTAATCATATAACCATGTAAATAAAAAGCAGACTCCATATCAGAAAAGTTATTCCAGACTCTTCATTATAAGTAGTAAATATACTCTGTTTAACAATGGAAAATATGGTCACTCTGGTATATCTCTACAGACTGACATCTGATATATTTGTAGGATGAGACTTGACTGTTCTAGAAAACAACATTGTGTCCTGTGGAGAATTAAACTATTCTCACTGAGAACTGGTATATTACCACAATACATTTGCACACCTTTATTCTGTCTAAGAAGCACTGACCCACAGCAAAGGTGAAAGCACTTTAAAGGAAGTGCAGGTTATTGGTCACTTACTTCATTCAGTAAGGCAAGGATAAAAGATGCTAATGTTACTTAGTGCTGGAGCAGTTTTTATTACAGATTTCTAGAACTTCAGCAGAGTCAAAAACAGGTCCCTCTATTTCAACAGAATTCATCCTCCTATAAGCAACCAAAAAATTTAATAAAGTAAACATATTAATAGTCAATTCTGTATAATACAGAATTATGAAGGAATTGAACAGAATATGGAAGATATGTTTTCTGTACTGTTAATGCTTATAGCCAACCTGAAAAAAACAAAAGCTTCTATATCAAATAGTTATTCAGTATAAGGTTTCAAGTCTGTGTATGAATAACTGCCAAAATAAGTAAAACTAATGTATTTAAAATTCTGAAGGTGTTTGATTAGAGGAAATGATATAAAGTACAGGAATTTTCTGTAGTAACTATTCTTATAATGTCAGATCCATGGACAAAAAAAAACCTTGCCAAATCATTATAATTTCATCAAAAAATGGGGTTTCAAATTTTAACATACTTAGACTTATTTTGATGCTTACTTAACACCTTCAGAGACGATTAATTTAGATAATTATATTGATGATATTATGGAATTACTAAAACAATTAGGAAATTATGATTCTTCTGGGTAACGTATCTCTGATTTGAACAAGTTCCAGGTACCAACAGTTTCTACTGTTTAACCAGCTGTTCTAGAAGAGACCATGGAATTTGTCTGGGGTGAGGATGACTGAGAATGATGACTTGGACTCAGTTCTAGGATACTTTTACTTTGATTTTCTTCCAAAGCAGCAAATAAAGAGAATCACTAATGTAAATGAAGTAAGAAAGTAGGTGGGTGGATATGATGAAACACTTTGCCCCTCACACCTTACTGAGATGATTCAGTGTTTGGTGGTCTCAGCAAACCCCTGGGAATGAGATGCTGCTCAGTCAGTGTGGATCGGTGTGCTCGCTGCCTTCTGTGTCTGCAGTAGTCATGTTAGCACCCAGAAGCAACTTACACTATCTTAACAGGCAATAATTCCATTGTTCAGGAACCTACATTCCCATGCCATCTCTGTAGGGCCTAGGAGGTTCTCTCTTACACACACTTCGGCATAGCTGGGCCTACCATGCCAATAGTATGCTGCTTCTGTGATTATCAGTACATGGAAAAATTGCTTTTTCAAACAAAGGGAAAATGCAAGTACAAGGAATAAGGACAATGAGAAAGAAAAATGATACTTTTTAAAATAAAAAGACTCCCAATTATTTAGATTAAAAATAGACTTTGGGTTATTATGCCATCCTATAATACTCTGCAAATTTTATGATTTTGAAATTTTATTAAGCCTCCACAATATACTCAGGAAGTTTAGTATACAATTAAATTTTGTTATCACAAATGCAGTAGTGGCCACATTCATATCAAGAAATGATATATGAATTGCATCTGATATGGTAGCTTCTTTTACGTTCCCCTTTCCTCTTAGAATAGACTGTGGCACATTATAAAATAGATTCCCTTTTGTTCATGACTTGTTCAGTTGCAAATTCATGTAAACTACAGGACCAGTTTGGCACCTGCTGTGATCATGAGTCTACTGCTGTTTCTCTAATCAGAAAACATTCCTATTAGATAAACCATCTGGCTTGAAAAGCATCCCTTTTGCATTCAAAACAGTTTTGTTAGAATTTAGCCAAAGTATATTTTAAAAGGAAAGATGTGTCAGCAAGATCAGTCTGTTTACTAATGGAATAGTCCTCTATTAAAATATCATTTGCAGAATAAAAGCTATAGAATGAAAATATTACACAACATGAAATGTTATAGTTACATGTGAAAGTGTGGGTGGTGGCAACCTTTGTCTAAGGCCATCCAGTGAAATCTGTTGAAATTTAGTTAGTCATAGTCAGCCTCTGATCAGAGCCAACTAAATTTCATGTTATTCTGATTGCAATCAATCATATTCATTGAGTTGTGACATATCATGAATGTTATTTCGTGACCATCAGTATTATTAGATACTAAGGTACTACTTGGTTATCTACTGAATCATGTTTATTCCTGTGGATGTGAGTCATTTTCATTTATACTCATATTCTTCAGGCTATATATCTTTTATATCATTTAGTCCAATACCAATAATAATATAATTCTACTCTAGAAATAATTCATAGGAACCCAAAAATCTACTTTTAATATTTTGAGTGAATTTTGGGTACTACTAACAGGGAAAATAAAATATTGAAGCATGTGAAGTTTAAAGTTAATTAAAGCTTAACAGTCATAAGGAAAAAAGTGGACGGTAAAAGAAATGCTGCTCTTTGATCTTTTCAATTAATGTGTTTATCAAAATTTGATTTTATGCACACACTTAAGATGTTCTCAGTTATATTTCAAAAACCAGAGACATGCTTCCTGCCTTCAAGGAGTTTGCATCTGTTTGAAGAAGCAAGACTAATAAAATAACTGCATAGTCATGAAAGCGTGCCGGTGGATTTCCGAGATTCAATTGAAAATATCATAAAGATCAGAAAAGGGAATATCAGAACGGAAGAGGAAGAATTTATAATTGTTTTTATGGTCAAGCTGGTGTTAGAAGAATAGAAAGTCAAAAGGCAAGACACTTGGAGGAAACATGAATGGAAGAACAGAAATGTAGGATACAGGTAAAATGGTCTTTTATGTAGCACAGAATGGGATTTGGACTTGGATATGTCAAACTTAGATATTGATAGCTATCCAGAGTCTTTGAAATGTGAATCAAATAATTTAATATTTGCCCACACAAATCAATACTCTCATTTTTTACTTTTCTTTTCTCAATTAGGCTGTCAGTTCCTTGCCCACAAAGCATATATTACATTATGAAGCACATAGTAACTTATGATGCCTTGAACATTGTGACACATGATATTTTTTCAAAGAATGAATATTTGAATGTGTATGTAAAAAATTCTGGTCATGTGGTTTTGTGTGTGATTAAAGACATCTCTGTCAATTTCTGCTGAAAATCCAAAAACTTTTTATATTGACAATGCCTGAAGTGAGTATGAAGCGCCTTTATTGAATAAATGTAAAGATATGATTATTGCTAAAATGAAAGAAATTATAAAGATAAAATTGGAGGATCCCTGACAACCTCCTCAAATTGCCTTTTTCATCCATCCTCATTATCACTTCTTCCTTTTGCTGGCTTTAAATTTCCACCATTGAAATCACTCTTTTGGAAAGTACAACAGATGTGAAATCATTGTCTTCAGGTACCAGGAACACACTATATATTTTTGGAATTGTTATGTATTATCTGGGTCTAGACATAGGTGCTGGAATACTTTGCCATCACACAGGGACATTTTCACCTGTGTGAAATTTGGTAAGTAGCAACTTTGAAAGAAGAGAGGAGAGTTTTGTTCCGAAAGAAAATGATGAAGTACAGTTAAATTTCATTAAGCAGGGGAAAAATGATCAATTTCTAAGACTTGGGAAGGAACTCCGTAAATAATTACGCATAAGGAAAGACAAAGTGTGTCAAAACACGTCTACCTGAATATGGTGTGTGTGTGTGTGTGTGTGCGTGTGTGTATATACATACACGTTGGGATTTGTTATATAAAAGATCTGTCACCTATAAATGAGCTAGAAAAGTACAAGAAATAATAAATTTATAATAATTATTATTTTCAATAAATGATGGTTATGTTAAATCTCAATATAAACATCTTTTATTTCCTATTAAGGAGTACCTTAAGAGTGGGTACCCAATAAAATTACTTAGCCAAAACATCTGTTTCTGACAGACATTTAGGTTAATAAAACTAACATATGCCATTTATTGGTTATTTACATATGCCAGGTACTGTGCCAAGTGTTTATATATTTATATTTTATAACTTATTTCTCACCATACTCCTATGTTGTTTTATAAATGAGGAAACTGTCACACAGGAGCCTCTGAAATGCCAGAAACAAGGCCCATGAACTTAATCACTCTGCATCCCAAATGTATATTGACATAAGTCTAGAAACAGGAGGAGGTAGGTGACTCCTAGTGTTGTTTTTATTGTTATGGTTGACATTTTCCAGATCTAGCAGGCTTCCAAATCAGGATACTGTTCAGCAAAGTACAATCAGTAAAGTTGTTAGAGTGAACAGCAAGTAAGTGTTACCCCTGGAAGAATGAGAAACCAGTTTGAGGCAAGACTTCTTAGAAGTGATGAGTAAACCCATAAGTGTGGACCTAGCCCACAACATCCAAATCAGAGCTATTAAAGCTTCAAGGGCTTGTTGAATACTCACAAGAATATAGTATTGGATTCTTCTGATCTTGTTAAAAAGATGTGGATTAAATATGAAAGTGTTCATGAATGAGCAATTGAATAATGATATGCTTTAGCCATGGTAATGTATTTATATTTCTAATCATTGTGGATTTCCATGTAATCACAAGCAGAATATTATAGTGGTTAACATCGCAACCTCTAGTATTTGTGCCTGATTTTGAATCCCAGATCTGTCTCTTTCTAGTCGTATAACCTAGGATAAGCCACTTAACACCTGTGTCTCAGTTTTCTCATGAAGGGTTGGATTGGGGAAGAAATGAGTTAAGTACTTAAACACTTAGAACAGTGCCTGACACTTTGTAAGCACTAAATATTGTCAGTCACTTTTACTATGGGTTTTATGTACATACTCTTAAGTGAAATAGATGGATACACTGGTTATTTTAAGTCACTGATTTTAACTGTGAATAGCTGAAATATCAAAGGGAGGATGGAAAAACATTTTTCTCTACCTAAACCTCCCTGGAAATTCTGTTAAGTCCTTTCTCTCCCCACCCCTATCTTGCCCCATGCCAACATCTTTATCATCCTTCCAGATGAGAAACGTAAGTTCTAATGAGAGATCTTACTTACAGGACTATCTTGCAAACAGGAATTATGTGGAGGCAGAAAAAGATTAAAAGCATTGATTTACATGCCACTCTCTCACTTTGTCCCAGCTTACCCTTCCCCCTCCCCATGTCCTCAAGTCCATTCTCTACATCTGCATCTTTATTCCTGTCCTGGCCCTAGGTTCTTCAGGACCATTTTTTCTTAGATTCCATATATATGTGTTAGTCTACGGTATTTGTTTTTCTCTTTTTGACTTACTTCACTCTGTATGACAGACTCTAGGTCCATCCACCTCACTACAAATAACTCAATTTCATTTCTTTTTTATGGCTGAGTAATATTCCATTGTATATATGTGGCACATCTTCTTTATCCATTTAAATGTACATACATACACTACCAAATGTAAAACCGATAGCTAGTGGGAAGCAGCCGCATAGCACAGGGAGATCAGCTCGGTGCTTTGTGACCACCTAGAGGGGTGGGATAGGGATGGTGGGAGGGAGATGCAAGAGGGAGGGGATATGGGGATGTATGTATATGTATAGCTGATTCACTTTGTTATAAAGCAGAAACTAACACACCATTTTAAAGCAATTATACTCCAATAAAGATGGTAAAAAAAAAAAAAAAGCATTGATTTAAGTAGGATTGGATCACATGATCTTAACTGCCTGAATAATAGCTTTCTTCACTCAGGTTTTTGACATGCTTTGTGAAACAAGCTTTGAAACTTGCTGTGGAATATAATCCTCAACAGTGAGTGTAATGTCCACTCCAAGTGCCTTCAGCATGAATCTACAGTGAGAAGCTGCTTACATAGCAAAGTTCCCAGAAAAAAATATACCTCCTTTTGAGGAACAAGAATATTCTCTCTTCACTGGCGAGAGCTTCATATAACTGATTCTCTCCTTGGCTTTGACTTGCCTTTAACGATATGCACAAACAATGAATATGTATGTTTTAAAGTATGATAGATCAGAGACTTAAGTTAGCTAAACAGCTGGAGGGAGCATAATCTCCTGTAATAGAAGTAAGCACCCATGAGATGGCAGTTACAGTCTTACTTTGTGGCTACTTTTTTAATTACAGAAAAAAAATATTTTTTACATATCACAAAAGAAAACTGTGAGTATGTTTACACTCACCTATCCAATGTCATATTTTCATATTTAGTTCCTAACAGATTTTTATTGGTTTCTGTTGCTGGTTGAACTGTGTTCCCCAAAAAGGTAAGTTGAAGTTCTACCCCCTGGTACTTGTGAATGTGACCTTATTTGAAAATAGAGCCTTCATAGATATAATCAAGTTAAGATATGGGCATAGTAGACTAGGGTGGCTCTTAAATCCAATGACTAATGTTCTTATAAGCAAAGGCAAGTTTGGACACAGAGACACAGACGCACACAGACAATAGATGGTCATGTGAAGAGGGAGGCAGAAATTGGAAGGATACAGCTACTGCCAAGGGTGGTCTGAAACCATCAGAAGTTAGAAACAGCCTTCAGATAGAGCATGACCCAGCTGACATCAGGATTTCAGACTTCCAGCCTTCAGAATGGTGAGAGAATAAGTCTCTTTATCTTTAAGCCACCAGTTTGTGGTGATTTGTTATGGCAGCCCTAGGAAACCAATACAGTTTGCATCTATGGCCTTCTTTTTAGATCCTCAAACACATGATGTATTTTCCTGTCTAGAGTCCTTTGCACAGGCTGTTCACTCTGCCTGGAATACTCTTCCCCAGATCCCTCCATGCCTGGCTTTTGCTGTTCATTAAGGACTTACACAGCCCAGAGATCTCCCCTTAGTACCTAAATTAAAGTTGCCAGTCATTTCCTCTCTACCATGTCACCCTAATTTAATTCCTAAGTAGAAATGATTGGATATTTTTCTTTCTCTCTCTCTCTCTTTTTTTCTTTGTGGGTTTATTTATATGTTGTTCCTCTAAAATTCTTGAGAACAAGAATTTTACGTGTTTTTTCAGTACCTAGAATAGAATCTGGTACATGTAGGCATTCAATAAGTATCTAGTGAATGAATAAATGAAGTCATAATTTTTTTTTTACCCCTTGAAACAGACTATTATAATGTCATAGGACAAGGTCCTGAAATATATTAGTTTTTTCAATTTTATAAACAGCTACTGTACATCTCTATGAGATGACATTTATGGCATTTTAATTTTTTTCAATTTTAGTAAAGTTGGGCTTGCAAAAATTATTTTATAAATATTCTTTTACATCTGAATAACTAGCAGATATTGCCACAGTATCAGTATCTGAAAAGTACATTTTCCACTGTGTGGTTACTCTTAATTTTTCCAAGTTATCTACTGGCAGGAAAATCAGCTTTTAGCAAATTTTCCTTCTGTCAGCCAACACATTTCTAAAGGTAGTAGTTGATATATTCTGCAGTTTTCAGTTAACTTGTCAAGAATATAAAATACAGTCTGATTTGCTCTTTCCTGATAATCTTAATGTAGTTAGGTATAATGCATGAAATGTAATAGTGTGTTTGTGAAGGAAGATGATGGGTTAGATAGAACTGAGAACTTTTCTAATTTCCTGTCCAGGTAGTGTATTTCATAAATATTTCCAACACAAATGACCTCCTCTATTTGATAACTTTGATGAAATTCCTGCCTACAGTTTTATAGAGTATGGTATTAACAACCTTCCTAAAAGTTCTGTACTTTTTAGATACTTTTTAGTCTTGAAACTCCCATTGCAAGTTGTTGTTGTTACCTTTGACATTTATCAGTGTTTGCTTTTGAATTGGTTTTTAAAAAATTATAGTTCAGATTTGCAGTAACCTAGAGACTTGCATGTTTTTTTCTCATGTTTGATTTATATGCAATAGTTGAGTATGTTTCTTTCAACTGATACCTTGAGATCGTCCTCCAATATTAGTTTTCTCCTTTAAAAAATATATTTTTTTAATTTCCTGTTCAACTTGTTACTCTTTTAGTTAATCACCCACCCCATATTTGCCCAGTTGTTCAGCCCCTTAAACACAGAACATTTGTTCTCTTTTTTTCTTTCTTTTCCTCACTTCCCATATTCAATTCACCAGCAAAACCTACTAGTCTTATTTTTAAATCTGTTTTCCCTCCTCTCCAAAGAGATCACTGGGACAACTGAATAAACTGCTGATGGACTCCCTTCTTCTCTCTTAAGTTCTCTTTGTGATTCATTTCCTCACACTGAGTGAATAGAAAAAAAAAGTAAATCCATTCTTGCTACTATCATGCTTCGTACTCTGAAGTAAGTGTTACCGTGCTTAGTTCAGATTCCTTACTAGGACCCTCAGAGACCACAGGAACTGATCTCACCAACTTCTCCAACATTGGTTTGCTTTTTGTTTTCACACATGCCAAGATCATATTTAACTCAGGGCCTTTCTATTCCCCCTGCTTTGTCCAGATCTGGCTGACTGCCTTCTTAGCATTAGGTTTCAGCTCAAATAACACCTCTTGAGAAATACCAGTCGTTAACTTCCCATCTAAATTATTCTCCTGCACTGTCATTCTCTGTAACAGACAGCTCTTTATCCTTATTCATTTCTAGCAAACCGAGTTTGTTTACCTCCTTGCATAACCACATATTTCAGAGGATGTGGGCTTCAGCTCCATTAGTCTAAATCTGATGGGTTTAAATCTTTTTTCTTTTATTTACAATTTTATATTAATTTCAGGAGTACAACTTAATGATTCAAAGCTTTTATAGGTTATGTGCCATTTAAAGTTATTATAAAATATTGGCTATATTATCTGTGCTGTATGTGCTGTACAATATATCCTTGTAGCTTATTTACTTTATACATAGTAGTTTGTACCTCTTAATTCCCTACCTCTATCTTGCCCCTCCCTCCTTTCCTCTCCCCACTGGTAATCACTGGTTCTGTGAGTCTATTTCTGTTTGTTATAGTCATTCATTTGTTTTATTTTTTGGATTCCACACGTGAACGAAAACATAGAGTATTTGTCTTTCTCTGTCTGACTTATTTCACTAAGCCTAATACCCTTCAGGTATGATGAGTTTAAATCTTTGTAAGTCTAACCTAGTAGTTTTCAAACAATGGCAAGGTCCCACACACAGAGATTTTGATATCTTTGGTCTGAGGTTAAAAACCATTTTTCTGAATTGGTTATGGTATTTGAATATGCTTTGAATGATTTAGTACAGGCACGGGCATGGGTTGCAATTTGGTAAATGAAATGTGAAAGAAAGATTACTTATGGGATTCTTAAAAATATTCTCTGTCTTACAAGGGGGATCAAAGAATAACTTCTCAACAACCAGCTGGGCATTGTTGTGTAAGAACGTGAAGCAGCTGTCTTATGCCCCAGAAAGTGAAAGCCTGAGTATAAAAGCCGACATCAGGATGGCTGAGAAGAAAGAGAAAACCAGAATTTAAATGACATTGTTGAGTCAGGTAACACTCATACAACACTAACTCTAGTCAGGTTTGTTTGTTTTCTTTAATTGATGTGAGATAATAAATCTCACTCTTACTTAAGCTATTTAAAGTTGGGTCTCATGTTAATTGTAGACCAAAGTAGCTTAACTGATATCTTTTCTAGTTCATTACCCTAACCAGTTGTCTTAATGCAGGCAATAAACTCTGAAATTGTCTTGCTTGTTTATGCATTTCCTGTTTTTGGTCTTTCCTTGCATTTTAAGAAAAAGAATGTTGTCTTTTTTATATTCATTTTTGACCCAATGCCTAGAATGTTGTTTGGCACATAGTAGATACTGAATGAATGTGTAAAAATATATGACTAATATATCCAATCTACTACATTTATCTCTTCAATATCTAAAGATAAACTTCTCTATGCTTATTCATTATTACAGTGTTAGTTTATTAGCTCTTTCCAGGAATACTTTAATAGTCTTTATTAAAATATCCCTTTCTACAGTTTACTCTACCAATTCATCTTCCACACTGCTGCTAGAGCAGAAAAGATCTTACCTGCTTAAAATCTGTCTACAGTGCCTTATTACCTACCAAGGTAATATCAAACTCCATTACCTGATAGACATCAGGCCTTTACCTGCTTATTCAGCTTGTCTGATTCGGGTCTGTACTACAGTCATACTTAAGATTTCAAATCTTTTCCAACAAATCACGTGTAGTAGGCAGAATTCTGAGATGGATCACAAAATTACTACCTTCTCGTATGTACACTTTGTATAATAACTCCCTTTGACTGTGGATGGACCACAAGGAATTGAATTCAGCCAACAACCTGAATGAGCTTGGAAGCAGACCCCAAACTCCAGAGAAGAACCCTAGCCAGGATGGCATTTTCATTGCAGCTCTGTGAAACACTCAGATGAGATAAACCCAGATTCCAACCTACACAATATGAGATAATATATGGGTGATTTTTGAGCTGCTAAGTTTCTGGGTAATTTGTTTTTTCAGTAATAGAACACATACATCATGCTTCCTCAATTCTCCTTGCTTTTCACTCATTGTTCCCTCTAATTTCAGTTCATGTCTGCTTAGTAGGTACTTACCCATCCTTCAAGACCCACCTCATGCATTACTTCCTTTAGGAATACTTCCTCTGTGAGACACCTTTCTCTCAACCTTAGCTTGCTTGTTTCAACATGCTTCATTCTCCTCAATGGTTTTTATTGTTCTAACATTTGCCCTTTCTTATGTCTATTATATTAGAATGGTAGTATACTCATTTTGAACTGAAGCTATGACCCCTGTCATGTCAAGACCAATGTCATAATTGAACCAGGTTATCAGGAGTCTCCTGATAAAGACATATCCCAAATATACTGAAGATATTTGATTAACTCAACAGTAATGCCTCAAGTTTTTGTCAGGATGTGACATCAGTGTTACTCTTACTCAGGTATCTCCCCACATTAACCCTCAATGGACTAATGAGTAAGTCACAGTTGACAATGGACATAGAAGCTTACAACAAATAAAATTTTAAGAATTGACTTGTGGTTTACAGTGGCATACTAATGACACCTCTATTGCTTTTGCCTCTTCTCTTCTCTGAAATCATTGCAAAACAATGAGAATTATAAGAAAGAGATGAGAAACATAGCTTCATCTTTGGTAAAGCTGGAAACTATCTGTATGTAACTCTACAAAATACATGAAGAATGCCTGCTAAATCCAGTGACAGTAATAATATGATGCAAGAAAATGCTGAGAAAAGAAATCTACAGCTGCACCATTGGATAATGCAGACATAGATAACTCTCCAATAGAGCTGATCACCCTGAGGGATAAAATACCACTAACAATTGCATATCAGAATAGTGGGTTAGGTCTTAGGGGTTTCTCTAGACCTTATTTATCATGACAGAGAAGTAAGGAGATGAAGATGAAGAAGAAAACACACAAGCATTCTGAATGTATGAAAGTAATCTGCCAGGGAATCCAGATAAAGGAAAGCCTTTGAACTGTAAACAGCCCTGCAACTGCTGATTTCTTTCAGCTGGGAGAAGTAAAGGCTAAATAATCCATCTCTGTCTCTATTTCTATGTGTGCAGTTGTGTTTGTGTAAATCATATAGGCATGCCCATACACACACACAAACTTGAAACGTTGTGTTATAGGAATTTTCTTCATGAACCAGGGAAGTATCCAGGTAGCTCCTGCTGAGAGATTGTAGTAAAGTCAGAATTTACCTCACAGAAAGATAATTAATACTTTAAACTATTCAACTCAGTATCCGCAAATATTCTGCAAGTTAAAAATAAGGAACAGAAAAAATGAAATGGAAAATAAGGAAGACATAGTAGAAAAATACAACCTTGGACAAGATACAAGATTTTGGCCAAACTATATGGAAAATTCCAATTTAAAGTAAGAGCTAAAAGCAGATATAAGAGAACAAGGAAGACATTGGACACATAAATACATACAAGAGCCTCCAGAGCTCAAGAGACAAGAAGAAAAGAAAATAAAGGCTTCAGAAAATGAGGCCACACAGAAAACATGAAAGGGAAATAGACTCTACTTGAAGGCAAGTGGAAAGTCAGATTGGCAAAATAGACTAAAGTGGAATTAAACTAAAAAGACAACAAATAGAATTAAAGAAATTAGGGAGAATTGACTGTTAAAGAAGATACCCAAGGCAGATCCAAAATAGATATAATTGGTATCCTTAAATAAAAGAACCAGAAGGAGACAAAAACTTCAAGTTATAATTCAAAGATTTTCTAGGACTGTAAAATATTTTAATGTGTAGATTATTATGAAAAACTTTAATGTATAGATTGAATGATCTTACTCTGTCTAAGGTAAAACACAGAGTTCAAAGTTAAAGATTAATCCTTCAGGCTTTGAGGAAAAAGGATAAAATGCCTATAGTGGGTGGAGAACAGAAGGCCTCACATATCGCCAACAATTTTTAATTTCTCAAGCAAAGAGGAACCTGAGTATTTTATACTCAGTCAATATTTCATTTCTGATACACAAATACACAAGAACAAAGGGCATATATTCCTCATGAGCTCTGAAAAAGATATTTATAGAGGATCAATTGACCAATATAAACATAGACATTAGGGCAAAAGATTGGCAATGATCCTTGTGTTTATTTAATTGCAGGACTAAAGTTAATCGAAGAATGGAAATTGTAGTTACAAATAGACTATAAATCACAAACCATGTCAAGACAGAAAAAATCATCACTATTATCAAAAGTCAATAGTATAGGGCTTCCCTGGTGGCACAGTGGTTGAGAGTCCACCTGCTGATACCCGTGTCCCAGTCCGGGAAGATCCCACATGCCGCAGAGCGGCTGGGCCCGTGAGCCATGGCCGCTGAGCCTGCGCGTCTGGAGCCTGTGCTGCGCAACGGAAGAGGCCACAACAGTGAGAGGCCTGCGTACCGCAAAAAAAAAAAGAAAAAGTCAAGAGTATAAATGTAAGAGAAGTACAACATTTTATACCTATAATGATTTCCTCTTTTTTTATATCTGAAAGTCAAAAGATGCTTTTTGAACCTGACAAATCAATCAATGAACGTATATATTAAAGTAATTTTTAAAAAGTGAATTAATGTAAAGAACTAAGAAAAAAAGATCTGGATGACAAAGTAAAATAAAACAAGATACTATATTTTGAAATATGTTTAAATATATATGATAGAGAAAGTGGAAAAAGATGGACAAAGTTAGCAGTAAATAGAGCAACAACAACACAAAAAGCAGGACATATAGTGTTAACATGAGATAATGTTGATTTAAGGTAAATGCATGATAATAATAAAAGGTTCAATTCATAAAAATTTTACAGTCACATACAATGTACAAGTATGTACATTTTATGTATGTATTGTACAAGTTGTACAAGTTGTACAACTTGTACAAAATTGTACAAGACTTGTACAAAATTGTACAAGTATGTACAATTTTACAGTCACATACAATGTACAAGTAAATAAAACAACAAAATTCATGAAATAAAACATAGAAGGAAAATTTCAGTGATATTTCAGGTGTATGATATTTTAATTAATTTATCTCTTTTTCCAATGGCATTTCAAGTAGATCAAAAATAAATAAAACTATATAAGTCCTAAATTATATAATACAAAATACATCTAGTTGATGTATATCTTTAGCAATTTACCTCATATCTTTATAGAGGATAATTTTCCTAGGAAATTGAGGCTCCATTATCCAAAGTCTTCAGTAAATATTCAGAAATGTGTATGGGATATTATCAGTTACTTGCACATGATAAGCAGGGATATTCGAATCATAGTATCCAGAAGAGTGAAGAAATCAGGAAGGTATGAAGCCCTACGTGAGAACTTAGGAGGGAGTTGTTCTGAAGGACCTGACTTTATCCTCACCCTAAACAAGCAGTATTTCTAGCAGCCTCTCCTCCAACAGCAGGTGCTAGACATGAGCAGGTAAGTTGCTTCTTTGATGGGATCTTTTAGTCAATCCCATCATCTTCATCTTTTTGAAAACTGTGCAATTATGTATTTTTTAGTGTAATTCCAACTAATTAAAAGGATAACATAAAACAAGCAGAGTTTATATCAGCAGTTGAAAGAAATCAATAAACATAATTTACTATAGTTATAGAGAAAAACTTCTATTTATTGGTACAAAAATTATTTTGATCAAAGGCAACATCCATACTGAGTAAGATTGCTAAAGTATATACTTTCTTAATATGTTATATAGATAAAGGCAATTCCTCTCTATATGTGTATATTTTTTGTGTGTGTATATATATATGTTTATGTATGTAATGTAAACATATCTATATGTGCACATATAGTATATATACTCTGCACATATATATGTATTTTGTGGGAATAATAAAAGAATTTGTATTAAATTTGAGAACAAATAAGGAAATTGCTACCATCACTAGTATTTAACAGTTTTTGTGAGTGTACTAGTTAATGGAACTTACATAAGAAAGAAATAAGGTGTAAAAATTGGAAAGAAGTAGGCAAAGTTAAAATTATTTACAGTGATATAATAGAAAATCTATGAAATTCAAAAGAAGCCACTAAAACTGCCGAAAGCAATAAGAGATTTCAATAAGGTGGTTGGTGCAAAATCAATATATCAAAATAACAGCATATGTGTATATATATTATATGCATGCTTATCTATCTATCATCTATCTGCATGCTTGTTAGAAAGGATAATGGAAGAAAACATTTCATTTACAATAGCTGCGCAAACATAAAATACCTGTGAATAACCTAAATAAGAAATATAGTGACTTTTTATGAAAATGTTACTAAGGGACCCAAAGTGAAACTTGAATTATTAGAAAGGAATGCCTTCTTGTTGGATAAAGAGACTTAGTACTAGAAGAATTTCAACTAATCCTAAATCAGTGTGCAAGTTGTGATGCCTGCAGTCTACTAATATGATATTTTTTACTAGTGTTAGACAGCTGATTCTAAAATTCATGTGGTTAAATGAATGTTTAAGACTGACTAGGTAATTTTTGAAAGGTAAGAGTAATAAGGTGGATTTGAATACCTGAAAATATTCAAGCATATTATGAAATATTACAAATCTTAATAATTAAAATAGTATAGTACTGATGCATAAATAGAATGATGAACAGTAAATAAGAGTCCAGATATAATGCAAATATATATGAGAATTTAGTACATGATAAAAGTGACATTTTATATTATTGGAGAAAATGTACATTAATTAGCAATGGTTTAGGGCAATTGATTAGGCACATTAAAAAAAAGTTTATACTGCAACCTCATTTCTTATTATCAATTCCAGTTGGAACAAATAATTAAATTAGGAAGATGAATGAAGGGGAGCAGCAGAAGAGAAAGAGGAAACTATAAAATTATTAGAAAAAAATGATTTTTTAAATATTTAAAAAATAATTTTAATATGGGAAAGGCCTCTAAAAATATTAAACAAAAATTGTAAGAACTGAGACCACCGGTGTCAACATAATTTAACTGTTTTCTCCATAAATTTCTTGCCCAGGAAGATAAAGCTAAAAATCAATAAATAACTTTACTGTTTGCTTTAGGAAATTCTTACAAATCAATTCATCTGGGCAGTTTGCTCACCTGGATGAACAGCTTACTTATCAGTACAATAAGTTGCTCACCAAGAATTATTTCAACAACCTTGCTTCTCTATGTCTACCAATCCTATACCATTACGTCATGAACTTTGCCCAGTTCCAACCAATTCTTCACCTTGAAAGATGCACCTTAAACCATTTGTGTGTGACTCATAAAATCTCTGAATACCATTTCCTAACATCCTCCTCTTGAGACACTACTAAGGTTCTCTCAGGTAATGTTTTCTCTTACTATATAGTAAGTTTGTTAAATTCAGCTTTGTTGATGAAGAAATTTTTCTGTTAGTCCATTGTGGACAGTTGATGACCCAAATCCATTTATAAACTTAATATGGAAAACAATATACAAAATCAGAATAAAAAATATAAAATAGGAAAAAAGTTTTGAATACTCATCATAGACAAAATGCTATTTACCTAAATATTTTAAAGCCCTAATAAATTAATAAGAAAAAAAAATTAGAAGTTACATACATGAAAGAAGTTCACATCAAATTATATAAAAATGGCTTTAAAATACCTGAAAATAAGCTCAGTATAAATTATATTACCACAAATGCATATTAAAACTATAAAGAGGGCTTCCCTGGTGGTGCAGTGGTTGAGAATCTGCCTGCTAATGCAGGGGACATGGGTTCGAGCCCTGGTCTGGGAGGATCCCACATGCTATGGAGCAACTAGGCCCATGAGCCACAACTACTGAGCCTGCGCATCTGGAGCCTGTGCTCCACAACAAGAGAGGCCGCGATAGTAAGAGGCCCACGCACCGCGATGAAGAGTGGCCCCCGCTTGCCACAACTAGAGAAAGCCCTCGCACAGAAACGAAGACCCAACACAGCAAAAATTAATTAATTAATTAATAAAATCCTACCCCTAACATCTTCTAAAAAAAAAACAAACAAAAAAAACTATAAAGAAATTCTATTTTTCACCTTTCAGATTGTCAAAGGTCAAAAAGTAATATAGATGTGGGGAAACATTTTTGCAGTTTATTTGGGTATAGCTTCCTATGGTGTACAACATGGCAATATTTATTATAATTTTAAATGCACATGGGCTTTGACCAAGGAGTTCTATTTCCAGGAATTTATCCTCCAGATAGATTCCCACAAGTGGAAAAATATATTGTATGAGGATATTAATTTTAGTTATTTCTGGAAATAGCAAATAATTAAAGCATTTTAAAATCCATTATTATCGTACAATAGAAAATGACCTTTTGAAGGCAACTATCATAAACAATTAGGTATGTGCTAATATCCAAGTTATGTTAAATTAAAAAAATATATTGCATAGGAGTATGATTTTTATGTTGTGATTTTAGCAGGAAAACATATAGATATACCATTCAAAATATCATGTGAAAACCATTGCCACCAAAGTTAACTAAATGGTTTAGGGGAAGAATTACTTTGCACTGCAAACTCTTTTGAATTTTGTCTAGAAATGTGCTCTTATTAGCTACTAATTCTCCCTTCACCCCAATGAAATTGAAAAAGGGAGCTTGTTTGATTAAAAACTGTGTAGGACATTGGAATATTGGGTAGTACTCCTTTAGAATCAATGTAATAAACTCAAAAGGGAATAAGAGGTTTTTTTTTTTTTTACTTCTGTTTGGTGGACAGTGGGCACAGGGGGATTGAGTTTGGAGAGAAGGGGGTTTCCTTCTGTCCAGCACATTTGCAGCAGGGTGGCAGTACTCCGTGGCAATAGCAATGGTGTCCAAATGTAGGCTGATGGACTGCTGGAAGCATGCAGGTGGCAAAAATCTTATTGGTGGATACAACAAAAGACAAGTCCCCTCAGGAACATAATAAGAAGTGAATTCACCTTGATGTTGTCAAGACTGCTTATGAGCATATGTGAAACCCCTCTGCAACCCGACTCCCTGTATAACCCCTGAAACTAGGGAAGACTTGGCAGGAAACTGGAGGCTTTGCAAAAGCAAGTTAGGATGTAGTAGTCTTGCTTGTGCTACTCTAGTTACTGTAGCCAGGGGATAGAGGATCATGGAAGTGTATATAAAGTAACAAATTATAATTCTATTCTACTAGTTTTTAATTACAATAAAAGATGTATATCAGAATTATCTAAGAGCTCATGCTTGGGGCCAAGTCCTCATATGTTAATGAAGTTTAATACAAATAATTTAAATGGCCCCTCCAAGCAAAAGAAGCACCAGGTGAACTTAAGGATATTCTTGCTTCTAGACCAAATGCACAGGAGTGAGTACTGAACAAGTGTTTCTACCTAACTCTCCATCTCTGAGCAAGGAATGGCTAGCAGTGGGAATAATAGGAAACAGGTGGCATTTGAATATTTCATCACTTCCCCCATTCCTGGCTGCTTATTCAGCTTCATTTTACTTTCATCTTCACTGTTCTCTCCATCACAATACTCCTTGCTTCGGTCATACTATTCTTCTGAGTCCTTGTTCAAAGTCATTTCGCCCTCGTGAGCTGCAGGAAGAGTGGCTGGCAGGAGCCACCAGAGCCCTTCTTCCCAGTCACGCTGCTCACTGGAGGACCTGGCCAAGCAGCTGGAGGTTTCTTTTCAAAGCAGCCCATCACTGCAGGAAGCAGCACATGTCTCCACAGCCTTCACCATGTCTTCAAACTTCAAATCTGCATAATGTCAAGGATTAAAACAACCTGTACCCTAGGAGGATTATTACTAGTTTGGCAAATCAAACAATAAGCAATGTGAAATTAATTCCCTCTCATGTAAACCTTATATTAAGGTTGAAGCATAACATAAAGAATTGGATAGAGTGAGGATTTCAGCTTAGAGTTAATTTGGGGTGTTTTTGAATTCCCTTAGCCTTTATTGTCTTTACTACTCTTGGAATTAAAGACGGGAAAATGCTTTTAAGTTTTTGTTGTTTTGTATTTTTTCTATATATTTGTGACTGCATTTTACGTGCCAGTTTTCTGAGAAAACCTAAAAACCTTTTAAACTAACAAGATTAAATGTTTCTATCCAAGCATATCATATTGAAAAATATGCTTTTCCAGGAAGTAGGAGGAGGAGAATGATGCTTCTTATTGGTAAATTCTATCCTAAGCAATGTTTTATTAAGTGGTCTCCATTCATTTACATTAACTGTGGCTCCATGTCCTAATTACATTTCCCCTGTACTGGGTTGAATAGCTAATTCATGCCCATATGGAACCTCAGAATTTGACTTTATTTGGAAATAAGAAGATCATGTGAAGACATACTGGGAAGAAAGCCATGTGAGGATGGAGGTAGACATTAGAGTAATACATCTATAAGACAAGGAACACCAAGGAATGCAAGCAACCACCAGATTCAAGGAGAGAGCTATGAAACAGTTTTCTGTCCCATAGTCTCCAGAAGAAACCAACTCTGGCAACCCTTGAATTCAGACTTCTAGTATTCAGAACTGTGAGAGAATAAATTTGCTGCTTTAAGCCACCCAATTTGTCATATATTGTTACAACAGCCCTAGGAAACATACAGATTTTGGTACTAGGAAGTGAGGTGCTGCTGTAACAAATACTTAAAACTTTGGAAGTGGCTTTAGAATTAAGTAAAGGGTAGAGGAACTTCATAGAAAAAGGCTATATTGCCTTAAAGAGAAGATTGTAGAAATTTGGATGTTAAAGGTGATCCTGGTACTCAGCCATAAAAAGGAATGAAATTTTGCCATTTTCAGAAACATGGATAGACCTAGAGACTCATACAGAGCGAAATCAGAAAGAGAAAAACAAATATTTTATATTAATGCATATATGTGCAATCTAGGAAAATGGTATAGATGATCTTATTTGCAAAGCAGAAATAGAGACACAGACATAGAGAACAAATATATGGATACCAAGGTGGGCCGGGTGGTGGTGGTGGAATGAATTGGGAGATTGGTATTGACATATACACACTACTATGTATAAAATAGATAACTAATAAGAACCTACTGTATAGCACAGGGAACTCTACTCAGTGCTCTGTGGTGACCTAAACGGGAAAGAAATCATAAAGAGAGGGGATATATGTATACATATGGCTGATTCACTTTGCTGTACTGCAGAAACTGACACAGCAGTGTAAAGCAACTATACTCCAATAAAAAATTTTTTAAAAAATGTGATTCTGGTGAAGGCTCAGACACAAGTTGAAGAGGATGCTAGAGAAAGCTTCTACAATCTTAGAGAATACATGAACAGAATGTTCATCACAAATAGAATGTTGGTAGAAATATGAATGTTATAGATGTTTCTAGTGAGTTCACAGAAAAAAAAAATGAGAATCCTATTGACCCTGGAGGAAAGGTGACTCTTGATTCTTGTTATATAACATGGCAGAAAACTTAGTTGAATTGTGTTCTAGTGTTGGATAGAAAGTAGAACTTGTAAGCAATGACCTTGTATACTTGGCTGAGAAGATTTCTAAGCAAAATATGGAAAGCATGACCTGATTTCTTCTTGCTATTTATTGCTATATTAATTTATTCTTGCTGTAAAATGCAAGAAGAGAGAGGTAAATTGAGGAACAATCTATGAAGCAAAAAGGCACCAGAAAGTGATTATTTGGAAAATTCTCAGACTATCCATATTGCAAAACATGCTAATGCTTTCACTGGAGAATTCCAAGACTGTAGCTGAACAACCTTTGCATGAAGAGATTAGGTGTGTGATCAATGGATCCCATGAACAAGTTCAGCAAAAGCCTGGAATAGAGACAGGAATATCCAGAAAGAACTTGTGGGAAATATCCTGTCTAATGATGTGGAACCCCTTTACATACATGGAAGGCAGACAAGATTTTTGAGAAATTCTTACCAACAGAAACACTGACAGCCTACATGAGAAGGGAAAGAGATAGAATGAAATAAAGGAAAAATGACTCTGAGGGTGGGCCAAAGCCTGTGGCCAGTGGGGGGCCTTCACAGGCCCAGAGGGCAAAGCATCCAGCCTCAGAGGCTTGTTTTCTGGCCTTAAAACCTAATGCAACTTACCCTGCTGAGATGTGAACTTGCTTTAAACCAGTGACTTCTTTATTCCCTCTATGTCCTCCCTTTCAGAATGAGAATGTCTATTGTATGCTTGTCCCACCATTGTATTTTGGAAGCAAACAACTTGTTTTCTAGTTTAATACACTCCACAGGTAGAGAGGAATTTTGCCCCAGGATGGATCATCATACCTAGAATCAACTATTCTTTGTTTACATGATTTAAATGACGGATTTGGAAATTTTTGAGATGATAGAGTTAATGCAGGAATGAATTAAAATTTTCAGGGATGCTGGGATGGGATAAATGTCTTGCAGATGGGATAGATGTAAATTTGGGGGGGGTTGGGCAGACAGAGGGCAGACTGTATGTGGCTGAATAGTGCCATCCACCCAAATCCATGTCCACCCGGAACCTCAGAATATGACCTTATTTGAAAATAGGGTCTTTGCAGATGTAATTATCAATAGTTAACATAAAATGAGGTCATATAAGATTAGAGTGGGTCCTAAATCCAATAACTGGAGTAATAAGAAGGCCATGTGAAGATAAACAGAGAATAAGGCCCTGTGAAGATTGAGACAGAGATGGGAGTGGTGTGTTTAGAAACCAAGAAACACCAAGGATTGCTGTTAACCACCAGAAGCTAGGAGAGAAGCATGAGAAAGTTTCTCCATCAGAGTTTCCAGAAGGTACCAACCTTACCCACACCTTGATTCAGACTTCTAACATCCAGAACTAGGAGAGAATAAATTTCTGTTGTCTTAAGACATCCAGTGTGGTGTTACATTGTTATGGCAGCCCTAGGAAACTCTTATACCTGCTCAATGAAAATATGCAATATAAGCACATTTTATATTCAGTTTAACTTTATTGGAATGCCAAAAGTTTTGCCTTTGCTGACTAACATGTATTGAACATTTCTGAATTTCCAGGCACTGTGCATTAATAATTTTCACAACTACTGTGGAATAGACATCATTATTATTGCTAGTTTACAGATTAGGAGATTCTAATCTGTATGGTGGGGGGCGGGTGTCTTACAGTATTAAATAGGAGAGTCACTGTTTAAATTCATTCCTATTTAACTTCAGTGTTTATAGTCTACCTATTAATTTGTAATGAGAGAAAAATGAATTATTCTAACATATAACAAGATTTTAAATCACACTGAGCAAAGAAAAGAGCATTCACCCTTTATCAGTGTGCAATCTGTGTGCATTTAATTTTCTTCTCCAACTCTGCAAGATGTTGCCCGATGTGTCATCAGTCAGGATGAGCTTACAAATTCATTTAGAAGCACAAGCACATTCAAGTGTGCTATGTAGTCAATTCCTTTTTCAGTGAGAGTTCTCTCTGACACCACAAAGCTTTTATGTTTAAGTGAGCCTAAAGACAAGACCATTACTTCAGGTATTGACCAAAACTTGCACACAGATGAGCAATAGGGAGGTTCTCCTAAAGCTGTTATCACAAAGTGAAGGTGGTTGAACAAATGCATTACTCTCTCTTTAAGTGGAGTTTGCCCTTTACTCTATATTAGTTCATGTCTGTGAACATAAATGATAGACTGATTTATAGCAAAGTAATTCTTTAAGCATCTAAAAAAGAGAACCTGTTATAATGATGGGCCCAACAATAGTGCTGTGGCCATTCATTAAAAGTATAATGAGAGTGTTTGAGTTAAAAAGAGAGAGTGTGTGGCTCTTCTCAAGCTTAAGCTGCTTCCAACACTGGGATTCAGACTTGCTGGATATGTAGGTGGATTCATGTGGCAGAGGACTGCAGAGGCTTTTGACGGGGAGTTTATTTTAAGGAATGAAGGGAACATGAAAACAGACCTCCTCTATTAACAAAATTTTAACTCACAGAAGGGAGATATATTAGTTTGCTAAGGTTGCCATAACAAAGTGACATGGTCTGAATGGCTTACACAACAGAAATTTATTTTCTTTCAGTTCTGGAGGCTGGAAATTTGAGATCAAGATACCTGCAAAGTTGATGCCTTCTAAGGCCTCCCTCCTTGGCTTGTAGATGACCATCTCCTTGTGTCTTCATGTGATCTTCCCTCGGTACATGTCTGTCTTCAAATTTTCTTTCCTTATAAGGACTTCCATCATGTTGGAATAGGGTTCACCTTAGTGACCTCATTTTAACTAAAATACCTCTTTAAAGACCCCATCTCCAAATACAGTCACATCTGAGGTACTGGGGGGTTAGAATTTCAACATACAAATTTTGGGAAGATACATTTCAGTTCAAAATAAGAAGGCTGATTCTAAGTACAGTGTTATACTTGTCAAAAAATTAGTTCCTGACCTAGATGCCCATATTGTGTCTAATTCCTCTGGAGGGTTTAAGAGATGTAAACTGAGACACTATAATAACCCTGTGATAAAACAGAGCAAAAGTGAGAAAAGCATTCTTCACTTCTGCATTGAACATATGTCCATGGAGAAACCACTGGGTTCAGTGTTAAAGGTGCTGAAGAAATAAAAAATTTCTACCTACACTAGCAAGAACTTAGCTCCCAACTGTTCCTCCCCATACCTATTTCTAAACCCAGTTGATCATAGATTCAGCCCTGTTATCCCTGCATCTTGTCCCATGATTAACACAACCTCAATTTCTTCATAGCTTTCAAGAATTTGAACAGTGAAAATTCTCTGAGAAAATGACTTTGCCTTGCCATCCTCCATATTTCTTATAAAGTTTTTATGCTTCTTGCCCTTTTTAAAGCAGTCATGAGCTTTTCCCATGTTTCCATATTTTAATGAAAGGCTCAAACTAATAGCTTTTTTTCTTCTTCTTCTGCAAGAGCCACATTGGCTCTCAGGTATCCATCACAACAGGGATGGAAGTTCCTGGTAGAGGAAGAGGCAGCAGTAATGTTCAGCAAAAGTGACAGTGCTGGTGGCAGCAATAAAGTGATGCCTATGCCTGAGAGAGACAGTTCAGCCATGGGGGACAGAGAACCTCCAGTTTTCACACAAAGTGGTCTTGGCAGCAGACATCCCTGTGGGAAACTGAATCTGGAGATGGAAAAGCAGAATCCATGTGGTTACATGACCTATCCGTAGATATATATATAAAGTAGTCTTTTGGAATATACATATGTTGTAGGATACTTTAACAGGGGCTAAAGTTTCAGTGATGGTAAGATGAGGGGACATTGAGATAAATGCACCATTTTACTGATGTGACCCAGGACAACTTTGTATCATTCCTGTGAATGATGCTTCCTAGAGTTGTGTTCTAGGGGGACCATTCTACAGAATTCTACATTCTACCATATTCTACATCCATACCAAATTCTACAGAAATGGTTCTGCCTGGAACAGTGCAACAACACATGTTCATGAAATACAACCCAATTTTAAGTCTTAGTTTGAGTTTCCCTTAAGAAACACCTTAGATGTACATATTAATTTTTGCAGTTTATAGTGCATTTTCACATGTATTGAATATAATTATATTTCTATCTTTTTATCTTCACAATCCCTATTAGGTAAACATTATATTGTTCATATCTAATGGAGAAGGAGATTGAGGAATTATTTTGCTCTTTCTACTATAACATGTTGCAATAGCATAATTCCTAGCACATAGTAAGTGCCCAATAAATATCTGATAACTGTAGAATTATTCATTCATAATATAAACCTATGAAAAATATGTTAAAATAAAGATTTAATTATGATGAAATAGATGTTTTATATCTTCATAGATATAACTCTATTTGTGGTCAGCCACACCAGTAAGAAAAATAGAGAGTTACCTCTATAAATAGAGAGTGTTTTTCAATTTCAAGACAATAAGAATGAACCCCATGGTCCCCAAATTGTTTGATAACCAAGTAAAGATAAGGCTTAATTGAGTACCACACTCAATCTCAAATAAATGATATTGAATTTTTTTCTTCTAGTACACTGATAAGGGGGGCAGAATTAGAAAATAACTTCCCCATTCTAAGATGAAAATCCATTTATTTATTCAACAAATATGTATTGAGTTCTGTTCTTGGTGCTGATGAATTAGCAGTGAAAAAAAAAAATCCGGCGCTTAGACTAGATTTTGTTTTTAATTACTTCCTCAGATTTTGCATTGCAGTGATTTAACATTGGAAATCATCATCTAGGTACTTCTATGATTTTATAGTCGAAGATAGTATATGAGTCATGACCTGTCCTCTTGCAAAAAAGAAAATTGCAAGTCAAACTGGCTTAAAAAGAAGAATTTATTGGGCAAACATGGTTGAATACAGGAACTCATGTTGAATCAAGAGGTCCTTGTCTTTACCAGTATTTATTCTATTTTCTTCACTTTGGCCTTGTTTACTGGTAGGCTGTCTATATGAGGGCTTTCAGACTACCAGGCTTACATTCTACCAGTTTATTAATCCCAGAGGAAAGAAAATCTCTTTTCTATACTTCTAACAAACGTCCCAGGTATTACTTGTTACTGGTCATAATTGGTTTGTATGTCCATTCGTGAATAAATCACTGACATCCAGGCAATCAACACATCTCTTTAGCTACTGTAGTTATTTGTCTCATCTGAACAATATAAACTCTTAATAGATTAAGGAAAATGGTGTTTTCTCATCAAATAAGTGGGATTTAACATTGGACATAAAAAAAACAACAGAACTATGTTCCAACTCTTCATGCATACTGAAATTAAGTGGCTTTTCACAGTGAAGTTAAGTAACTTTGGAACCAAAGCCAAATTGGGTCTTAGATTCCTGCATCTTAGGCCAGAATTTTTCAGTTGTAATTCACTGTCAGTTTTTATTATGGAGAGTAAATAAGATCATGAGCTTAACTGTTCTTTAAAAAAAGTAATAATGTGCTGAATAAATGGCTATTATGCATGATCCCTAGGCAATAATCTTGAAAGTGAGTGTCCTGATTTAATTTGTACATTTAAAATTTACTCAATCTGAGTGAATATATTATTAAACTCATTTGGAAATATGCTATAATAAGTGGATTTTTTATTAAATGGGCTTTGATAATGACCAGTTAAAGATGATAATAATATTTTGTGCTGAGACAATGAGACTGAGAAGCATTTGGGCCATGTTTCCTTTCCAGTAGGACTCCAGAGCTTGCCCATATGTCTCTTCCTAGTGGCTTTACTTGGTCCACTCACTCAGCTCTTTCCAGGCTATGAGTACTATCAGACTTCACCAGGATCAACTAGCTGGTTTGATAGGTCTTTCCCCATTCCTATGAATTCTCTTCTAGGTGAAATTATTCTTTCTTTTTTGCTTCCCAAATGAACCATATCTCCTACTGTTACCAAGTCCAAGCTCATACTGCTCCCTTCACAACAGGCCAATAAATCGAGAGACAAGGTGCTAGGGCAAGGAATAGCAACTTTATTTGGAAAGCCAGCAGACTGAGAAGATGGCAGACTGGTGTCCCAAAGAACCATCTTTACCAGAGTTAGAATTGAGACTCTTTTTTTTTTTTTTTTTGCGGTACACGGGCCTCTCACTGTTGTGACCTCTCCCGTTGTGGAGCACAGGCTCCAGACGCACAGCCTCAGTGGCCATGGCTCACGGGCCTAGCCGCTCCTAGGCATGTGAGATCTTCCCGGACCAGGGCATGAACCCGTGTCCCCTGCATCGGCAGGCAGACTCTCAACCACTGCGCCATCAGGGAAGCCCGAGAAAGAGCTATTATGTATATTTCAGGTTATAGGCAGCATTCCTTTACAAAGGTGCAGAGCCAGCATAACTGAGCAACAGAGCACAAAAGTTAGAGCTAAAGGAATAGATCCAATATGGAGTTAGATTTGTTTTTCTTTGTTACATTACCTCTTCTAAAAATATTTGTTCTTCTTCTAATTTGGTAAGTGACATGTATGGTTTATTAAATCCAGATTTGGAAATAACAACAATCCTAAAATCAGTTCTTCTCTTATTGATGAAAGGGAAATCTTAATATTTAAAATTCTGTAGAAGTGAGACAAAATTTTGTGTTCCATCCTTTTAACACAGCAAGGGAAAAAAACACAGTTAATTTTCATATTAAAACAGTTTGAAACATTGACGCACAATTATATGTCATAATTTTTGGAAGTTATAAATAATTTTCCAGTTAATAGGTTTTAAGAAATGTGATGAAAGTTTAACTTTTTAAACATAAATATATCCCTTACAAAATATTTATACAATCAAAATTCACTCATCCAAAGGAAGAGTTTATTAGAAAAATTGGTCCTACTCTAACTAAACTAGCAAGCTAGACTTAGATGAAGCATGTAATGGAGTCCTAAATATATAGAACAGAAAGAGACCTTAGACATTGTCAAGTCTCTCTAAAGCATTTTACAGTTCAAGAAACTATTTAATAGTTATGATTTATCCAAGTATGTAATTACAAATATAAATTTTTGGATTGTTTCAGGTATATTATTTGTTGATTATATTATATGTTGATTGCTTTATTTATTAGCTTATTAAATTTTTTCTAGAAATTACTTATTCAAGATGGCATCACTTCTTAAAAGTGTATATTGCCTATAGTGAAAAAACTTCTGTATTTTAGAAATTGTTTCCTCCATTATTTTTCATGAAATCCTCCAACAGCCACAACATTTATAAGAAGCAAATGCATAAACTCTATATCAAGAGAAAGCAGGAAGAGCTAACACTCAAAACCCAAAATGGATGGAAAGAATGTTCACAGCAGTGGATATTCATCAGGGAAGGCATACAGGTGGAAGTAAATAAAAGATATCTCTAACAGATAATGCCATCCCTGCATCCTAGGAGGTCCAGCAAAAATTACTTTGAAGATAAAGCAAAATATTTAAGGTGAAGTGAAAAAACTAAGTATTTTCACTGCAACAATGGCACCAAGAAGGAATTGGCTAGAAGCAGAGGAGTTAGGACTAAATGAGATATTACAACTATAATCATAGGAAACAGTTTGGTATGTGAGAATATAAAAAAGAATCCCTGCCTGGAGGAGTGGGAAAAGAATTCTATACTGTTGCCTTTTATCTTTGACAAAGAATGGAAGCTCAGAAAACTCAAATGCAAAATCCTGCATCATAGGAAAATCTCCATTTAGCCTGAAACACGTTCCTACACCACTGAGGTATGAACATCCTGAAAAAAAGGAGTCTAGAAAAATAGATGCAGGTGGTGATAAGAATTAAACAAACAAAAGATATAACAATATTTATTATAAGATAGTGTCACCACTGGACAAGCAAAACATACTATACCTAAATATTTCTGCTTGGATTTTAATAATTAAAGAAGAATTATTCCCACCCAGTAGCAGTGATCCTACCTTCTGAGGAATTTCCTTATTGAACATAAATACAACATTTGGACAAAAAATATCAAACAAATAAAGATCTACCTGAAAATACTGCAGCAATAACATGAGAGTAAAGAACAACTGGGCCATTCTTCTGGGGAAGGTTGGTGTTCCAGGGATGTGTGCACTATATTGAGAGCCCCTTTTCTCCAAAGACACTTTTTGATTCCAGATATAGTAGCTAAGATGTTGAAGAGCACACTTTAACAGCTTTTTGTGGCTACAAGAACAGGACAAGGGGTCTAGGACATATCAAAAGGGATGCCAGGTGAACAATCCTTACTTTGTGTATAAACCTCCGAGCACACTAATTTATCAGTAAAGATAAAGTCAAGTCAACTAGGATTACGCTCCAATTTTAAATCACCTCAATCCCAGAAATTTTATTATAATAATCCTAAATTGATAGGTACTCAGGCACTTTGCAGAAAATATATCTCTAGAGAAATTTTACTTCATCATAATTCTCATATTATTCATTCAAACATGTTTGCAAGTACAACATTGAGTACACAATAAAAAAATTAGATAAACAAGGAGCTAAAACATGAACAAAGATCAGCAGAAACAACAGAAAATAGTAAACCTACTAACAATGGAGTTATCAGTGGCAGACATTAAAAAGCAAGATTAATAATTCTAGGAGAGAACTGGGAATTATAAAAAAAACATAATTGAAATTCTAGAGTTGAAAATTATAAAAAAGGAAATTAAGAATTCAATGGATAAGTTTAAAAGATTAGACACAGCTAAGGAAAAAAATAGTAAGCTGAAAAATAAGAGAAAATATCTAGAATAGATTACAAAGAAACAATGGTATAAAATATAGAAGAAGAGAGAGAATAAAATATAGGAAAGTATAGTGAGAATTATAGAAGAGGAGAAAGAGAATGTGCCAAAGGGATATTTGAAGTTATTTAGTTGAGAATTGAAATATTTATACCAAACCAAAAATAGATGCCTGACAAATTCCAAGTAGAACAAATAAAAATAAATTCCTACCTATGTATATTATAGTAAACTCCTAAGGAAAACCCTAGCAAATAAAATTCAGATAAATATAAAATATTCATATATACAGATATGTTTTAATCTTTAATATTTAAATACCAACTGATGTTACTCATGACATTAACAAATATAGGAAGAAAATCATCTATTCTTCATTCATTCAGGAAAATTCTTTAACAAAATACAATATTCATTCAATATAAAAAAAAGGTTAACAAAAAAATAAGGAATGTATGGTAACTATTATTCTGATAAAATATATTTATAGCAATCTTAACTGTGAAACATTGAAAGCTTTCTTTGTGATAGTAAGGCAAGGCTACCTCCTATCATCCTTCTATTTTTCATTTTGCTAAGAATCCTCACCTGTGTAGTAAGGCAAAGAAAATAGATAATAGCTAAAGGAATTGGAAATAAGGAATGTCACTATTTGTGATGACAAATCCTTATGTGGGGAATAAAAGCACAGAAATTTATTAGAAATAAATTAATTTGTTGTTTCTTTAATACAAAGTCAACATACCGAAAAAAAAAAAGAGAGAGAGAGAGAGAGAGAGAGAGAATTTATATATCAGCTTATATGGACTGAATTATGTTTCCCTTAAATTCATATTCTGAAACCCCAAACCCTAATGTGACTATAGTTGGAGAATGGCCCTTTAAAGAGGTAACTAAGGTTAAATATGGTCATAAGGATGGGAACCTAATCCAATAAGACTGGTGTCCATGTAAGAAGGGGAAGAGACACCAGGGATGCACACACACAGAGGAAAGACCATGTGAGGACACAGAGAGAAGGCAGCCATTTGCAAATTAAGGACCGATGCCTCAGGGGAAACCAAAACTGCCAACATCTGGGTCTTTGTTATTTAAGTCATCCAGTCTGTGATATTTTGTTATGGCAGCCAGACTAATACATTAGCCAAAAAAATTAGAATACAACATTTTTAAAAAAATAAGATTTATAATTTATAATAACATTAAAATTTTTTGAAAATAATTCCAGTATCTGCTATGAAAACTTCTATCTTGGAATATTTCCTTCCAGAAACAGACCCTGAGGGAAGAATATACATCTAGAATCATATGCAAAATAGTATTAAACTGTATCACCATTATGGAGGAAAACCTGATGCATGGGACTTAGGAGTACAAGGGAGAATTTCTTTACATACCTCATTTTTTATGCCTTTCAAATTTTTAATTATGTGAATGTAGTTTCTTTTTTTTTCCCCAGAAACTTGACTTTAGTAATTTGGTTAATTTAAATACAATGAAAGTAAAATCGATTTAAGGGAATTCTCTTATAGTATAAAAGTTGTCAGTATTTCTGCAACAATAATTTAGTGAAACAAAGATGAAAGAAGCCATCACCAAAGTTATTTTGCTGCTTTCAAAAATTATCTTCAAAGTTGCTATAAACATTTTTCATATTGTCTGTTCCATTTAAAATATTCTGTACATTTCTTTTTCATTAACAAATTAATTAGAATTCCTTAGTTTATATCCATACTTCTCTCTATATATGAATTTATATTTGAATGAAGGCTATTTGATTTCTTTGAACTTATAAATTCTTCATTCTCAGAGGAAAATGATACTTTTGTGATTAATATGATATGGGACAAACTTTTATCCAAGTTTCTATTTCTATTTTCTTTTAGAAAAAAATTTACATGCAAGTATCATTACAGATATGTTTGGCATAACTTTCTCTTGAAATCTGCAATAGCATGTATGTTCAGGAATGTGTTTTTATCTGAGAACTGAATCAATAAGGTACTATAGGAAAGTTGACGGTAAAAAAAAAAAAATCCCCAAACTAATTTCAGCATGAGATAAATAAAATGTTGCTAATTTGTTTCCAAATATGTTTACTGACACTTCTAGAGGTACCAGGGTTGATCTCTTCAACAATTATTGGTTCCGTTTGTGCTTGATACCAAATTGAGTATTGCTGACATAAAGCAGATAAAACATTATTACTTTTAAAAAGAAATTTCTAGATTAGAAAGTAAACAACTAAAACCATGAGTACAGTTTAATAGTGTAAGTGTTTGGTGAAATATGTACTGAGCTATGTGATTATGAAAGGCTGCGGATGGGAGGTTTAATTATTTATATTATTCTGGGAAAAAAGGAATGGTTTCTAAAAAGAAACAATGCTTGATATTAGACTTGAATATTGAACAAGATTTTTGCACTTCCCTCATCCAAAAGGACTATTCCTTTCTAAATGATTTTCTTATTGCTGTGAAAAATGTGCAGTTCTCATTGCATCTGTTACATTTCTAATCATACATGATACTGTGATAAAACAGAACATTTCTCTCATACAATTCTCTTTTGATATTAATTTTCATTCTAGTCTCTTCTGAAACTCATAAATTATCATACATTTTCTTTCTTTTGTTTTAAAATGTTACCCTTTTATAGACATCGTCTAGTGTTCAAAATTTTCTCTGCAGCAGCTTTTCAGTCAGTAACACACAAACTATTATACAATATCCATTCTTCTCATATGAATGTCACAAGGACATCTCTTAAACCACATTGGCTTTTTTCTTTTCTTTTCTTTTATTGAGAAAATTTTGAAGATATGCAAAAGTCATGGAAATAGTATAATGAAACCTCGTAAACATATTAGTATCCCCAAACCATGAATATCTGGCTGATTCTGCCCCATACATACACCATTCATAATCAGTCCATTTCCTATCCTTCCATATTGCTCAGAATTAATCCCAGATATTATATAATTTAATCCAAAAATGTTTTAATATATATTTTAAAAGATAGGTTTCTTTCACTAAAAAATTGTACCTAAATATTGAATATTTTAATAAAATATTAAGTTTATAGTATAAAATATTTCATCAATATTCAAAATTCCATTTGCCTCATAATTTTTAGTTTTAATGAATTGACATATTCTCACATTTAAAATTTTTATTATTTCATTTATTTTTTATTTATTTTATTTATTTATTTTTTGGGGTATGCAGGCCTCTCACTGTTGTGGCCTCTCCCGTTGTGGAGCACAGGCTCCAGACCTGCAGGCTCAGTGGCCATGGCTCACGGGACTAGCTGCTCCGCAGCATGTGAGATCTTCCCGGACCGGGGCATGAACCCATGTCCCCCTGCATCGGCAGGCGGACTCTCAACCACTGCGCCACCAGGGAAGCCCACATTTAAAATTAAAAAAATATATTTTTCTATGTATCAATTTATTCCTGTTGTGGAGCATGGGCTCTAAGCATGTGGGCTTCAGTAGTTGTGACACATGGGCTCAGTAGTTGTAGCTCGTGGGCTCTAGAGCGCAAGTTCAGTAGCTGTGGAACGCGGGCTTAGTTGCTCCATGGCATGTGGGATCTTCCCAGACCTGGGCTCAAATCCATGTCCCCTGCATTAGCAGACAGATTCTTAACCAATATTCTTCCCACCAGGGAAGCCCTGTTGTGTTAGTTTCATGTGTATAGCGAAGTAATTCGGTTATTCAGTTATATATATCTTTTATTTTTCCCTTACAGGTTATTACAAAATATTGAGTATAGTTTCCTGTGTTGTGCAGTAGGTCCTTTTGGTTATCTATTTTATATATAGTAGTGTGTATATATTAATCCCAAACTCCTAATTTATCCCTCTCCCTGTCTTTCCCCTTTGGTAAGCATAAGTTTGATTTCTATGTCTGTAGGTCTATTTCTGTTCTGTATATAAGTTCATTTGTATTTTTTGTTTAGAGTCCACATATAAGTAATATCATGTAATATTTGTCTTTGTCTGGCTTACTTCACTTAATATGATAATCTCTAATGGATATTGTACATTTAAATATTTTTATTCCCCTATCTCCCTTCTCCTCTAGGAAACTAATGTACAAATGTTATACAGGTTAAAATTATACCACATGTTTCTGAGACTTTCTTGATTATACCTTATGTATTTTTCGTTTTTGCTTCAGTTTGGATAACTTCCAGTGTCTATTTTCAAGTTAACTGATTTTTTCTTAATTTATTGCTAAGCCCATGAAAGAAAATTTTCATGTCAGCTGTTAAAATTTTTAGTTCTGGAATATAAATCCCAATTTCTATGATGTTCATTTCTCTCTTAAAATTAAATCCCAAACTCAGTCTGTGAAAGTACATTGTATTCTTCAATCTCCCTTTGGAAGAAGATATCATTAACTAGAGCATCTGCTTTTTTAAACAACATATTAATTGGTCAATCAGAAAATAGTAGGAACATCAAAAGATAGTACAAGACCAAAAAACAAAAGAAAAATTACAGTAGAAACACCCATAGGTTATGCAAATATAAATTATATATTCTTAAAAGGCTTTAAAATAATTATATTTATCATGTTAAAGAAAATAGATAAACATATAATAAAAAGATGGGAAGTGTAGAATTTTATTAGAAAACTATAAACAATTGAAATCAGTGAAAAAAAATTCGAGATTTGAGAAATTAAATATGTAAAATTAGAAACTGTGTTTTTACTTTAGTTTAAAAACTAATTACAAATACCAGAAAACAAAATTAAAGAACTGGCAGACAAATTAATAGAAAATATGCAAACTGAAGTACAGATAAATAAACTAAAAGAACTAAAAACATTAGTGATAGATGGGATAAAGTAAAAATGTCTTACAGAAGTTTAATTGAAAAATCAGAAAGAAAAAAGCAAGAGAATGGGACAGAAATAAAAGCTAATGAGCGTGAATTATTAGAAATTTAATAAATCCACAGATTTAAGAATCTATAAAACTCTTAGCAAGATAAATGTAAAAAAATAATAAATCTAGAAACACTCATAAGATTGCTGAAAATCAAATTAGAGACAAACCTTTCCTTCTCACCTTTATTGAGGTATAACTGATGAATAAAAGTTTATATCTCAGGGGTACAATATGATGATTTAATATAGGTATACATTGTGAAATGTTACCACAATCAAGCTAATTATCACATTCATCACCTTACATAGCTACCATTTTTTGTGCATGTAGTGGGAAAACGTAAGATCCACTCTCTAAGTAAATTTCAAGTATACAATACAGTATTATTAATTATGGTCATTGTGCTGTACATTATATAACCAGAATTTATTCATCTTATAACTAAAATTTTGTACTCTTTACTCAATATTTTCTCATTTCTCCTACCCCCGCCCCCAGACCCAGGCAACCATCATCATTCTACTCTTAGTTCCCATGTGTTCAACTTTTTTAGATTCCACATATGAATGAGATAATATAGTGTTTGTCTTTCTGTATATAGCTTGTTTCACTTAGCATAGTGTTCTTCAGATTTCTTTATGTTGTCACAAATATGACAAAATTACTTTCTTTTACAGCTGAATAATATTCCATTGTATATATTCCAAATTTTCTTTGCCCATTAATGTATCAATGAACACAGGTTGTTTGTGTATCTTGGCTATTGTGAATAATGCTACAATAAACATAGGAGTGCACATATCTCTTTGAGGTACAAATTTCATTTCCTTTGCATATATATCCAGAAGTAGGGTTGCTGGATCATATGGTAGTTCTACTTTTAAATTTTTGAGAAAACTCCATACTGTTTTCCATAATGGCTGCACCAATTTACATTCCCACCAACAGTGCAAAAGGGTTTCCTTTTCTCTACACCATTTTATACACTTGTTAACTCTTATTTTTTTATAATACCCATCCTACAGATGTGGTGATATCTCATTGTGGTTTTGATTTGTATTTCCCTGATGATTAGTGATGTTGATTAATGATAGTATTGGCTCCAGTGGTGGACTTCTGTTCCCAGCAAGATGTCTTTTTCTCTATGCTTCTTTCACCAGTTTGGGGGGCAACAGTTTGTTCTGTGACCTCAATTTTCTGAGGGATCTAAGAATATTTGCTGTGCTTTTTTTTCATTCCTTTGGCTTTTTTCATGTTGTGAGGATAGGAATGTTGACTTCCCAGTTCTTTACAGGTCAAAGTGAATATTAGAAGTTTTCACCTTGGACTTCCCTGGTGGTGCATTGGTTAAGAATCCGTCTGCCAATGCAGGGGACACAGGTTCGAGGCCTGGTCCAGGAAGATCCCACATGCCACAGAGCAACTAAACCCGTGTGCCACGACTACTGAGTCTGTTCTCTAGAGCCTGCAAACCACAACTACTTGCATGCATTCTCTAGAGCCTGCAAACCACAACATGAGCTTGCATGCCACAACTACTGAAGCCCATGTGCCTAGAGCCCGTGCTCACTGACAAGAGAAGCCACCGCAATGAGAAGCCTGCACACTGTAACCAAGAGTAGCTCCCACTTGCTGCAATTAGAGAAAGCCTGCACACAGCAACAAAGACCCAATGCAGCCAAAAATAAATTAATTAATTAATTTAAAATAAAAAGAAGTCTTCACCTTAATTTTTAAAAGATATCTTTGTTGGTTATAGAATTCTGTATTGGGAGTCAGTTTCCTTCAATTCTTTAAAAATATTATATATTTTTGTTCAGTTTTTTTAGCATTTTTATTGAAAAATAAGTGTCACTCCTTGTTTGAAGGTAATGTATCTTCTCTCTGCTTTTAAGATTTTGCCTCTGGCAAGCTCACCAACCTTGGTCCAACTGTGTATCCTTACACAACCCTGTGACCCAGCTCTAAACCTGCTCAGCCATGTGATGGGGGCAGTCCTGCCTACTCAGACACCTGGTAGTAAGCATGCTCATCCTTACTCCTGAGCCAATACCACTGGGACGCTTAACTGTAATTGAGAAATTGCAGGAGGCTCAGTGTAAGCTAGCTCTAGAATTAAAAACTCCAGAGATCCTATACTTTTATATGCTTTACCTCTGGAAGCCCCACCAGATTTTCATTCTGAAGAATGCAGGAAACTCCCCTTAAGCATACAAAGGGAGGGAAGGAAACCATTTGAAATATGCCCAGAATATCCTTTCCTTCATTATGTTCTTGTAACAAGTGGAACTACTTTACAAAAGTATTATCTGACTTGGGAAAGACAGCTCCCTCTAGTCTTCCTGATTTATCTAAGGGAGATAAGAAGGCTGAGAAGCGTTTATGAAAGTCATAGCTAAGGGGACAGGCACACTAAAAGGTTGAGATCTAATCATAGATTTAGAGAATGGTTGCCTCTCTTAACACTTATCTCCACATCAATAGGGCATCTGTACAATAGCAGATGATTACAACAGAAAGAACTGCAAATCTTAGACCTTATTTAAGAAGAAGTCACTAGGGAAACCCAAAGACAATGGGGAAACAAAACAAATATACCAGAATATATTTTAGTCTCTGACACTCACAGCTACAGCAAATAGTAAACACAGCCAAACTTCTAGCCAGATAAACATAAAACCTCACATTAAAGACCTATTTACCTCAGTTCTTTTACCTGGAACATCATGCTAAGCTTTAAATAAAAATGTACAGGGCATACTAAAATCAAAAACAAAACCAAAAAAACAAACCAAAGAAACCCATGCTTGAAGAGTTAGAGCAACCCTCAGACTCATATATGATGCATATATGGAATAAACTTTGGAATTATTAGGTATGGAATTTAAAATAACTGTGATTAATATGCTAAGATCTCTAATGAAAAAAAGTAGAAAATATGTAAGAATAGATGAGTAAAATAAGCAGAGATAAAAACTCTATAAAAGAATCATAAAGAAATTCTAGAAATTAAAAAAAAAGACAAAAAACGCCTATTACAGAAATGAAGAATGCACATTAGCACCCTGGACAGAGCCAAGGAAAGTAGAAACTTTGAAGTTGTTGATAGCATATTTCCAAACCAAAACTCAAAGAGAAAAAAAATATTAAAAAAATGGAAGAGACTATCTAAAAACTGTTGAACAAATACAAAAGATATAGCATGTATAATGGGAAACAAGTAGGAGAAGGAAAAGAGAAATGAGCATAAGAAATATTTGGAGCTGTGATGGTTGAAATTTTCCAAAATTAATAACAGATGCTAAAGCACAGATCCTGGAAGCCTATATTAACCAAGCAGGATAAATATCAAAAACAGGCATATTATTTAAACTGAAGAGATCCAAAGACAAAGAGAAAAGCATGGAAGAAGTTAGAGAAAAAAAAGATCACCTTACATATAGAAGAAGAAGTAGAAGAGAGAAGTTCCCACAAATAGATATGTGGGAACTTGGTTAAAAATAATCATTGAGGAAATGACTGCACTCAACAAACTGCATTGAAGCAATTAACTTTTGTAGGAAAAAAATAGATTCCTATGTCATATTAGGCATAAAATAAATTTCAATTGGGATAAACATATGATATACAGATACTTGTTAGAATTGAAATAACATATATCTTAGGAAATTTGGGATAAGGAATGATATCTAGGCAAGATACAAACAAAAATCATAAGGAAAAGATAAATGTATTTGATTACATAAAATATTAAACATGTTACAACAAAGTATCACATGCAAATGTGAATAAAAAGACTATTTTCCACAGATCTAATAAAATATTAGTGTCAATAAGATTTACAGAATATTTACAAATCAATTATAAAAAATTCTCAGTAAGGAAATAGTCAAGAATATGTATAGGTATTTCAAAGAAGATAAAATACAAATGTCTAATAAATATATGAAGAACTATTTAACAACTAGTAATAAGGGAGATGAAAATTAAAACAGCAAGATACAATTCTATACCTATAATATGGGCAAAAATAAAGATATAACAATATGAACTATTTACAACAAGTAGGTGTTCAAACAGGTGATATCTAAGTTTTCTTTCATCTCTAATTTTAAAAGTTTTAGTAAGATTATTTTACTTTCAAGATTATAAATAGAAGTCTGATAAAAATATTATTTTCATTAATTTTGATGTTTTTAACTTCTAATCCAAAAGAACATAAGGCAAATGTTTATAAACAATGAGTGAATTTTAGGGGATTTTTAAAGCATTGGATTTTCTAATCAGGCTATCATGTAAATGATTGCCTATTTGGTACTGTGTCTTTGCAAACAACTAACAAAGGGTGCCTATCACTTGTATTCTTTGGAACAATAGATACTAATAATTTATGTATAGAGCACTTGTCCTTTCTTTATTAAGAAAACAACCTACTAATATTACTGCAAAGTACTATTTCATAAGGGATCTCTTTTTGTCCTTAACATAGCATATACCAGACATAAACAAAGGAAGAGTAGAGATTTTATAAATGGAAAGAGATATGTAATTATTATACAATGGTTATTCACAAAAGACAAAATTAGAATTATAGTTAAAAAATACAGTGAAGAGTGGGGGGAAATGAGACCACTAAAGGGTCTTTTCTAAGGTTGTTAAGATCCATGAAAATGATTGCTAATTTATGATTCTACTTTCTAAGCCCAAGACATCTTTGGATAACTATAGAAATATTACCTTAATAAGAAGAAGAAATTTCTTTCATTAAGGTGAGTTATTCCTTTGAATTAATTGATATTTTTCTGGTTGTGCAACCTTATTGTCCATTGCAGATTAAATATGAAATTGTGATTTTCTATTAAAAACAATTTTCTTGGAACAACAACAAAAAAAGCTTTTTTAGATTTCTCACTGAGTTTTGTTTATATATCCTATAGGTCCCATCAAATGCAGAGTCCATTCTTTCCAGGAAAAGTAAATCAGAATAAAGACAAAGGAATGTGTTGACACTCGTCTCTCAGGATTTAAGAGCTCTATAATATCGGGGACTGTTTTGTTTACTAAACTCTTTATAGTCTTCCCTTCCTTTAATACTATCCCCATCAACTTCATCCAACATGATTTTTTTTACAAACCTTAATACCATATAGCACCCTAAAAATATAGTGTAGATCCCCAATGAAGCCTCAAAATGGGCTTCATTTCCCACATTATTTCTACAATTCTCCCAAAGTCACTTTTTAAAAAATTCTTAACTTAGGTGTTTGACATTTTCTCATGTAAAATATGAATGAAATAGTCTATAAAAACTTTATCATCTAATTAATAACAGTGAGGTTATTATGCAAGTGACACTTCAAGATAAGTCACCTAGTTTTCTAATATAGTGATTTTAAAAGAACGACTTCTAGACCGTCAGCATATCATCACCTAAAAACTTGTCCAAAATGCAAATTCTTGTCTTGCCTCTCCCGAACCAACTGACTTCGATTTTCTGGGATTCCAAGTGGGGGCCCAGGATTCTGTGTTTTAATAAGCCCTGCAGATGATTCCAATGCAATTTAAAATTTGAAAAGCATTACCTCTAATGCTGCATATGTAGAAATTTTGATAATTTCCCTAGTATTGATAACATCACATAGGGAAATAACATGGTTTTGTCATATAGAATTATTTATTTTTATCTCGTAGGATCAATTATCTTAATCACAGTGAAATTTGAGCTTAGTCTTGTAAGTCTGAAGTGAATTAAAGTAGGAACTTCAATATCTGGTGACAAAGGAAACATGTTTAAAAAAGAACTGCTGTGGTAATAAATCCCAGAGAAGGAGACATTTTGGTGGCTGATAAAATGTATGACTTTTTACTAAGAGGTATCAGGTTAAGGGTCTTGGATAATATGAGAGTTTTTCATCATGAATTTTTAACCTTATTATTCAGAGTTTACCCTTTTCTTCCCAACTTACCTCTGAATGTAGGAGAGAAGAACACTGCATAGGAGCCCATGTTAATAATGGCTAATGCCCTCTGGTAATTGATTGCTGCACTTAACTTTAAAAAAAATCTATAATCTCCTTGGAAATATTGCTTCAGAAAGGTTAATTTTAGATATATTTATAATTTGCTTTGCTTTGTAGTGTGCTACTACTTTCTTTCAGAAGAATAAAACAACTTACTCTAGCCAAGGATTTGTAAAATTATCAGTAGTTGGAAAAGTCTAAATTGATATGACACTCACTATTTTTAAATTATCTTTTGGCCTAATGTTTACATAATTAACTGAATCCTTTTATAAATTACTTGAGAATTCTAGGATTTACTATCTTTAAATATTAGGGTTTCTAATGCGTTTTTAAAGGTTTTGGATGCTATTCTCTAATTCCTAATGAAAAGAATGATTATTGCAACCGATTCCAATATTGTCACAGTAATGGCAATTCCACCCAACAGGAGTCCTTTTAGTAAGATAAATAACTTTAGGTAATAATTTTCCCAATAATTAAATAAGCAAATAAAATTACTGTTAAGTGATAAACAACAAATATTTGATGATTACATGAAGAATATGAAATCCAATTAAATCTCAGAATTAAGGAATGATGAAAGCCTAAACTATGGCAATAGAGTACAAAACAGAGAGGATTTCAAACACTCTTAAGACTACCAAAAAATACCTCATGGAAAACACTTGCTTTCCATAGGTGCATTAAAGGTTATCTTTATTTTATTTATTTTTATAAGATTTTTTTTGATGTGGACAATTTTTAAAGTCTTTATTGAATATGTTACAATATTGCTTCATTTCATGTTTTATTTTTTTGGCCCCGAGGCATGTGGGATCTTAGCTCCCCGACAAGGTATCCAACCCACACCCCCTTCACTGAAAGGCAAAGTTTTAACCACTGGACCACCAGGGAAGTCCCTAAAGACTAGCTTTAAATGTTTAACAAGTAGAATGGAAGAGTGAGATAGGGAGAGAGGAGAGGAAAAGAGGCAAGATGAGAAAAAGAAAGAGGGAAACTGTAGAGCAGAATTAAATTTACAATTAGGATACTTGAATATAATTATCAAATGGAGAATCTAAATAATTGTAGAAATCAATCCATTTATCAATAAAAATATCCCAAGCTACAGTAAAAGAGTGTTTTACTATATATACCCATGTCATGTGGATTGCCTATATCCTGCAAGATTTGAGAGAGGAAATTAAGGGCTTACAATACAAGCATTGTCAGAATCAGAATGTCCTTTGTAGAGAGTGACTTTACATCAGATGTTCCAAATTTATCAGGAAATAGCAATGGCATTGACTGTTAGTTGTCACTGAAAAGTATGATTTCACTAAAGGAAAAGGAAAAATATTAAACTATTCTCAGAGAGGACAAATTAGATGATGTTACCGTTGTTCGAAAACTCTTCAAAAGATCATTTGTTAAGGTTCCTAACTTTAAAATAGGCTTTTTGCATACGTATGAACTTTAAAAAAAATCTATTTTAAACTTTAGAAGAATGTATGATACTTTAAATAACAGCAGCAAGAAGTGTATCATGATCATACCATCTAGAACAATTTTTGTACAAAGAAGCACTCCAATTATTATTTGTTGAATGGAAATTATAAAAATTAAGGACAATACATTTTAAAATGCATTTATATCAATAAAATAGCACTAAGTAAAGTATATAAATGGCTATCCTTAGAATAAACACATCTAAAGTCAAAAATGTCAGAAATAGAGATCACAACCTGCTAGCACCAAATACAGCTACTGGTGTGTGTGTGTGTGTGTGTGTGTGTGGTGTGTGCGTGTGTGTGAAAAATCTTGTTAAAGGCATCTTCATAATTTAACCATTTATTCCCTGGCAAGAACCATACATATCCCCAGGGTGTTGTAAGGGTAAATATAAATCAGAAAAAAAGAATCCCTGGTACAGAAAGGAAAGGAGATTCCTTTCCCTGCCCATTTTCTTTCAGAGTATTGCATTAAAAATAAAACAAAAAAATTATAATTGTAAATTCTTTCTCTGTCTCTTGGAGATTAATGAAACCTTTCTGAAACCTAAATAAGACTCTTGTCAGCGTTACAAACCAGAAATGTCTTTCTCAAGGACCTGGAAGCCGTCTCTCTGAAAAGTAATCATCCCTTATCACTTAGTGCTGTGGGAGTATAGAAGACTAACTACAGTGAGCTTTTTGCTCCAAAATTCCTACCTGCCATAAAAATATCTTTCTTTCCTTCCTTGTTTCTTTCTTTTTTCTTTTTTGATAAAATCAGGTACCTAACACAAAGGGTCATCTTATTTCCAGATGAATTTAGGATGAACTATATGTGACAAATGGTGTTGTCAATCCCCCTTCCTTGAGAACTAGTGATTATTTATCTTGAGAAAATATAGGCAATGCCTTGTATCTACCTGGCTATATAAAAGGGTGAGAATTCTTCCCATTTTAACAATATCTTAGCAGATTTCCTGTGATGTGAATAGCATTGCTTCAATGCTTGTTCAATTATTAAACTATTTCCTTTCTCTTCAAACTTTGTGGAATATTTTTCTGGGTCGGGAGGAAATTTTGTTTTTAATTATATTTCCCCAACAATGTGTAACAGAGGACTTGCCACACAAATACCTATTAACTGGTTAAAAATATTTTAATAATACAAAGCCAGTGGCCAATATTTAAAGAAAAATATTTTTTCCTACCCTATAATTGTACTTGCATGGTTTTCTGTAAGTATTAATTTTTATTTTTTCTTTATCTTTTATCTCATTTAATATAAAATTCAATTCAATCTGAAGGATGAAAAACAAAACAGCAGAAAATTAGAGAGCTTCTGTTCAGGATAGGTGCTTAGATAAAAAGAAAAAAAAAAGTGATGGAAACTAAAGTACCATTTAGATTGTGAAACAATGAGGATATCCCTAAAGGGTAATGGAAAATTTGTTAAATAACGCAGCAATGGTTTAGAACCAAAAGGTACAACAAACTATTCATGGTACTGGGATTTTTAAAACTTATTCTGGAAGAAAGGAACTCATAAATGTAAAATAAGGGCATAGAGGCCAAAGGATAATGGGATAATAAAATAAATAGTGCAAGTAAAAATAAGATAAAATGACTAAATTGAGCAGGAACCTTTCTGAGGGCACTGAACTTGAGTTAAAAAATGTGAATAAGTGTAGGTGGTTGCAGAGCTGAAAGAATTATATATGGCATAGAATGTGTATTCGTTAAGATTAAATCAATAAAAATTGTCATTCGGTTGTTTATCATAAATTATTACACATCCTATGCATTTTCTTACACTTATTTAATATATTAATTCAAGACACAGGGAAAGCTAACTGTGAAAAAATATGAAATATTAAAAAATGAAATATACTTTAACAAATTTTTCTTGAGTATCTACAAGTGAGATGCTACAGAAGATAAAAAGACAATATAATCTCTGCCTTCAAGTATAATACTCTATGTAAGTTAGACATTAGTCAGATAGATATTCAATCAGAATTTTTTAATTGCTTATTATAGGGGAAAAAAAAAACTATTGTGAGTACTGGCTATCATAGTGAATTTTGGAAACTTTTACTGGCACCACAGCTCTGACTTAGCAATACCTCTCAATAACAAAAGCATAGTCACTAACAAGAACAATCGCTAAGCAAAAAAATTATGAATGAACATTAGCTTTGAGCAAATCTACTCCCTTGTGAAATCTTCAAGGTGTGTCACTTAGGAAATTTAAAATAAAGATTGTTAAAATTTGGTAATTAAGTAATTAATAAGCCAGCTAATCTTAAGAAAATATTTTTTGCTTTGTTAAAGTATTTTATCTGTGGTTGTTCCCTCTTTCAACAATATCTAAGAAACTAATATTCAACTAGGAGATTAAACCATATATTAAAGAATCTCTACTCTATTGTCTATAGAAAGGCACATGCAATATAGAAGATGCATATATTCAAGTAGAGTGTACTATAATGCTGAATGGAGTGAGTGGACAGCATTGCAGACAACTGATTATGAAAAGAGGGAATATATATTTTGTAAAATAGATACAAAATATGTGGAGTTTTCTACTTCACAGAGTCTATCCTTATATCCTTGTCTCCTAGTATAAAATGGACCTTGTCCTTCCATTATATTATGTTACCTACAATATTGTATTGTATTTAATTAATACATTTCCATCTCCCTTCACTAGATGTATTCTACTTGAGGGCAAAGACCATGCTGGCCTCCTTTCAAATTAATTCACTAAATAATGAAGGAATAATAATTAATACTATATCAAATTATTGGAAATCAAATTTGACATTATAGCTATTGATTAACATGTTACAGAATACTACTGATTTTTAAACAATTAATTTCTGCTTGGTATCCCTGAAGCATTTAATTGATTGTCCCCCCATCCTCCCCACTCACCTCTTCTACATGGTCATGACTGTGTGGTGAGCATGGCCAACACGTGCTACAAAGCATAATCAAAAATATTTCCACATTGTATATAGATCACTATAATCACAGTGTTCTTTCTAATAACCAGAATATTCACCCCATGGGACAGCATTCTTTTTAGCAAATACTGAAGGAGTAGCAAGCCGCACTAGTTTGTGTCAGATCAGAAAAATAACAGCAGAGGAAGCTAAAACACTGAGCTTTTTTTTTTTTTTTTTGCGGTACGCGGGCCTCTCACTGTTGTGGTCTCTCCCGTTGCGGAGCACAGGCTCCGTACGCACAGGCTCAGCGGCCATGGCTCACGGGCCCAGCCGCTCCGCGGCATGTGGGATCTTCCCGGACCGGGGCAGGAACCCGTGTCCCCTGCATCGGCAGGCGGACTCTCAACCACTGCGCCACCAGGGAAGCCCACCACTGAGCTTTATATCCCTTTTTTTTTTTTTTTTCCTCAGCATTCAGGCTTTTCGGAAACTTTACTCTTTGTTTCAGAAAAGTCTTCAGTCTGTCAGTCACTGTAAAGAGCATATATATAAAGTTCTAAAGCAATTTGTTCTCCTTTTTCTTTTAGCTTACCTCGTCATTTGCCTTTCCAAATTCAACTATTTGGGGAAAGGCCTATGACAGACATTGGAAATTGACAGAGAGTAATAAACTGAAGGGCAAGTCACATGGAAACTTTTTTTAAACCAAGAACTCATAATAGCATTTTTCTGATGAAGCAAATTAAGAAAAAATGTTGTTTCTTAGCTCAAATAAATGATTTCTTCCAAGTTTGTTTTACATATGGATAAAATTCTATTGATTCATTGTCTGTGCTAGGAGAGAAGTGATACAAATTTATTCTGAAGACCACACATTCTGAGATTTGTTTCCTCTTTTGAAAAAAGAATGAAAATTTTAGGAATCTTCTTAGGAGTTTTAGGAATTCCTGTATGAAAATTAAGTCATCATCACTTTCTACCTGTTTGGGCTAGATAATTAATCTTCCTGAAGCTCAATTACTCAGCCTAAAAAGTGAGAATATTATTATGTAATACTTCCCAGAATTGTAAGGAAAATTTAATTAGGTAATGTTTATAAAACAGTAAGCACAGAACAAACACACAGTAGATGCTCAATTAATGCTAGTTTTCCTGTCTGATAAATTAAATTATCTGGAGAGTGTCATTAATTCATATACTATTGCATTTATAAATCACAAACCCAACTTGAAAGTTTGACTGTTACCTACAGAATATATATCCAAAGGTGGTAACCTTACAATAGTAGTATATGGTGGTGGTACAAAATCATATATGGAACTGTTTATTATGAAATTCTGTATCTTCAGAATGTTATCAAAAATGGTTAATTATTTATAATTTTTAAGGGTCATAAAAAGAATAAAATGAACAATATACAGTGAACAAAATATCATACTGTTCATATGCAAAAAGATTTTCTTACATCTTCTGAGATTTTCCTAGAGGTGTTTTTTGGAGTTATAATTTTAACAAGAATGACTATAAAAGAAACTCCTATTTTATTAAACCAGTGTTGAATTAAAACTGACCCATATCCAGCTCAATATTATGCCTCATCTTTTATCTCCATGATGTTATTTAACCAAAAATATAAAATTGTATTTCCTACATCTGTGAAAATATTATCAGTATAATCTCAATCCACATATTTCATGCCCATCTTGTTTGAGCACTCTGTCTCACCAAGTCAAAGGGGAATTTTTCTGAACCAAGTCGTTTTCATCTCTAGTCTCCATGAGACTCACAGTCTTCAGCTAGTGTACAATCACTTTCTTGAGGAAAGGTAACAAAGGTTTAGGAGTGTGCTAATTTGTCACTTACATATAGTACTATGAAATTAATATCCCAATATGTGAAGTTAAAGAATCTCCCCTTTATATATATAATTCTTCCCTTTAATGTATTTTAATCCAAAACTTCTAAAGCAATTATTTTGTAAATTATTTAATCACAGTACTTCCATCACCAACCCGCCCCCCCCCCCCACAGTGGGCTTAACACCTACATCTGACAGTCTCATAGCAGTCTGAGTGCATTGGACATTAACTTTTAAACATCAGCTAGTTATTATGGATACGGAACAGAAAGCACCCTTTAGAACACTTGTCAGCTAAATTTCTGTATCTACAACATTTAGCTAAGATTTTCGTCACTGTAAAGAAAATAATCCTGTGTAGCTAAAGTCTGAGTTTTCTTCTTCCTTCTGTATATCAAAATGAATCCTTAAAATCTTTTGTTTTCTTCTATATCAATTTCCTCATGTTGTCCCTGTATCTCTTATAGTAGTCACCATCTCTTATATCAGTCACCTATTTTAAAATGAGTACTCAGTATACTTTTGACATAATTGAGCACCAGTCTGATGGGAAGCATTTGGTTTGCTGGTTAATGATATAATCACATCGGGTTGTTTTAAACTGAATGAAAACAAAGTCCAGAAATTCAGATTTTAGCCTTCTATGTTCCCCTCCATATCTTTTTGTACTTCTTTCCATTTATATATGGAGCCATTCAATGGCCATTATTACAAATGTTTAAAAATATTTAACTTTAGTGAATTAATCAATTTTTTTTGAAAACATGAATTTTTTTTGAAAACATGTATTTAGATGTTCTGGGAAGAGAGAAAAAAAAGGTAACAATAAGTATATTCTCTTTTCTTTCTTTTTTTAATCTTAAATAAAAGTGACCCACAATGACTCACAACTAATTATCAATCCTGGATGATAGATAAATTTTATTATTTTTGTACCTTTCTCTGTTTTTTGAACTTGAAAAAATAATAGTTAAAGGTTTTGCCTTGTTAGTTAAATTTTAGGACATTCGATGCTATTGTTTTTTAGTTTTAGGGAGGTTTTAAGGTATTTTCAACACCAACACATGTGATGCCTTTGTTTCTTTTGATTTTCCAGAGATTGGCTTCTTATAATAACACTTTAGGAAAATAATTTTGAGTATGTTTATAAGGAGCAAACTAAGAGATTGTGTATGACTTGCTATGACACAAATAATCATTCACACTGCAGGATTGTCTTGAGGCATTAGAATCTTCACACTCCTTCAGTTTAAAAAATCATATTTCAAAGAAACTCTGAAATAACCCATTCATATAATTGTATGTGATAAAATAGGTGTATGTAAAAGAGCTTAACTTGCTGTCAATAACCCAGGATGTAGCACTGGACTGCTACAGTTTTGACTCTGTGAACTTAGCCAAGAATACCAAGAGCTTTACTTGGCCTCAGTTTTTTGTTTGTTTCCTTTTGTTTGCCAGATACAAAATAACTGGGATACACTTGCTTTTTAGGTCACTTCCAAAATGATCACTCTGTGTTTCTATAATTTATACTTTTAAAAATTACAATTAAATAAATCAGTTTACATCTGGTAATAATCAAGACAAGATTTAGGCAATAATCTTTAGCTTGAGGTTGCCTAAATATTTTAACTTAATGATTTTCAGATTTTCAAGGTATTTTATCATCTACTCAAATTAAGAATGCTTTTCCCTTTCTGGGCTGACAGTTTTTTTACTTTTTTTTTTTTTATTATGTAGAAATATACGTATTTCAGGAATTGAAAAAAATGGTCAGAGTATTACATTTCTTTTAAATCCCCATACATTAAATTCTCAAATGACTCAAAGATATCTTGAGGTCCTATGAATTAAACTCAAAGTTACACTTTTAAGTCCTTATGAATTAAAAGCTCAAACAACTCAAAGATACCAAGACATCCTCAGACCAAAGTTGACATGTTTGCAGCCATTGAAGACAAATGACAGAGGTTTGCTTTTAGGACATTGGTGGATATCCAAAGGAAGTTTCTGGACTATAGCTCTTGCACAGAGAAAATGGTGTTCTAATCATTTTTTTCCCCTAAACTTTCCTAGTTTCTAACATGTGTGGTAAAATGCATAATGTCCACTCATAATGCAATTATATTAGACCCCTAACCATGGCAAGGGCTAATTAGGGCTTGTCTAAAGATTTCTCTAAATAGAGTAAGAAGTCATATAATCAGATGAGAATTAGAATAAGTTATTCATCCTCATTGCAAACAATTAAGATATCTTCTATTGTTTAAATTAAGATTTTACACATCATGGATTTGATCTACCTTAATTGAAAATGCATGTTATAATATTAATTTTTTTATTCCCATTTGAAAGAAAAATAAGTAACATTGGTAAGATTTCTGGCTCCATTTCTAGGTAGTCCTGAGGATACCCTATCATATGTTATCACAAATAAAATATCAAAAATGTATTGCTCTTTCCAAAGTTTAATTTACTTGTGCTTTGATAAAGACCCTTATATTCACAGAACACTGAGGCTAAGATGCAAAAGAAATTCTTGAAAGTATGAAAAATATGAAAACATTTTAAAAACCTTTGGAAGCAACAAGGAGTAAAAGTGACACTAAAGCAAAGTAAAGCAGTCAAAGGAAAGAAATCTTGAGAGATTCAGTCAGAGAAGAAGAAATATAATTGTCAGCAATGACAAAATACAGAAGTCCAGATTCAAGTAATAATATATAGTTCTTAAAGGAGGCAGTTTCCAAGACACATGAATGTACATGACACATAATGAAAGAAAAATAATAATTAAAGCATTATTATTTGCTAATCAAAGTGAAACCAAAATCAAATCGAAGTGAAAAAAAGAAAAACAATTTTAAAAATCCCTGATATCAGAAAAAAAAAAATCTTATCCAAAGATCAAAATGTCAGACACAACTGATGAAAATAATGTTATAAAAGTTGGATTTTAATTTTTTTAATATTAAAAAATATCCTCTACACTTCTGACATAAACAAATGCAGCTTAATTGTAGAGACAAAAATCATATAGGTGTCTGAATTTTTAAAAAAATACAAAACAGAAACCTAAATACCAGAAAACTAATGGAGCAATATCTATAGAAATTTTTGGTAGTAAATATTAGATTTCTAGAAGTTTATATTACATCATTTTATGTTAAAGAGTATATGAAAAAGATAAGTATCTAAAGTTTAAAAAATAGAAGCATGCATGTGACTTCCTAAAATGATATTACTTAAAGACATAATTAAAATTATTCAAAACTGAGGAATTCGAGGGTCAAATGCCTTGAGATAAATATTGTGGCAGAGTGTATCTTCATAAATAACTAAGTCAATAATTTAAATTCTCTTCTTTCAATATGTTTGCCATCTCTCCAGTGAGAGGTGGAGCCTATGTCTCTTCTCCTCGAACTAGAGTGGAACTTTGCAACTAACGCAACTGTTCTGAGTTGAACTATGTTCCCTTCCCCTGCTCTCAAAAAAAAAAAAAAGATACGTTAAAATCTTAACCCTTAATACCCTAGAAGATGACTTTATTTAAAAATAGAGCCATTGCAGATGTAATTGGTTAAGATGAGGTCATGCTGGAGTAGAGTGTGTCCCTAATCCAATATGACTGGTGTCCTTATAAGAAGATGGTCAGGCTTCCCTGATGGTGCAGTGGTTGAGAATCTGCCTGCTAATGCAGGAGACACGGGTTCGAACCCTGGTCTGGGAGGATCCCACATGCCGCGGAGCAATTAGGCCCATGAGCGACAACTACTGAGCCTGCGCGTCTGGTGCCTGTGCTCCGCAACAAGAAAGGCTGCGATAGTGAGAGGCCCGCACACCGTGATGAAGAGTGACTCCCACTTGCCACAACTAGAGAAAGCCCTCGCACAGAAATGAAGACCCAACACAGCAAAAATAAATAAATTAATTAATAAACTCCTACCCCAACATCTTAAAAAAAAAAAAAAAGAAGATGGTCATATGAAGACAGAGACACATGAGGAAAACACCATGTAAAGATACAGGATTGAAGAGATGCATCTACAAGACAAGGAACACTAAAAATTGTGAGGAAACCACCAGAAACTAGGAAGAAACAAGGAAGGATTTTGTTTTCAGAAGGAAAATGGCCCTGCTGACATACTGATTTTAGACTTCTAGCCTCTAGAACCCTGAGGCAACAAACTTCTCTTGTTTTAAGCCCCCAGTTTGTGGTACTTCATTATGGCAGACCTAGGAAACTAGTATAATGACCAAAAAGTTATGGCAGAAGGGACACTATATGTATATTGATGTAGGACAGAAAAACTAGATTTTCCACCTGGATCTCTCTGCTGCGAGAAGTGCCTTGAGAGCTCTGCATTGACATGTGAAAACTCTGAGTACCCTGAATCTAGCATGCTAAGGAGATCATGTTGAAAAATCACATTGAGATAGAGAGCAAAGTGTCTCAATACAAAATCAAGGTTTAAAAAAAATTATATTTCTATACCACAGTGAGAAATAAATTAAAAATAAATCAAAAATAAAATAACATTTACAATAGCATAAACAATTAAATACTTAGGATAAATTCTAACAGAAGATGTGGAGGAACCCTAAATAAAAACTATGAAACTTTTTTAAGATAAATTACAGACTGAAGTTAAATAGAGGGGTATACCATGATCATGGATTGGAAAGATCAATATCATAAAGATATCAATTATTTCTGTAGAAGAAAATAAATCAAAACACCGTAAACTTCTTTTAACATGCTGTCATCTGAGTGTCATTCCAAAAGAAAGTTCTGAATTGGAAAGATGAGTGAAGTTTTGTAGAGCTCAAGCAAGAGAGAATAGCTAAAGTTTACCTAACTTGAAGAACAGTTGGTCAAATTCGCCTCTTGGAAGATGGAAAATTTACTCTTGTAGTTTAACAGCAATTGTTTGAGCAAAGTGTCTTCAGCAATGTGGATGTTAAAGTCATGAGAGGGCTACCAATAAGGATAAGGGCAAATAAAAGTAACTCCTAATGTTACACAAGGCTCAAAGTGGAAACATTTTAGGCTTTCAAGGTCCCTCACAGTCCTCTCTTGTTCAAGAGGGAACTTGAATCTCATAATTTGACCACATGTAGATTTGTTCAGAATTCTAGATTGATGCCACTCATTGATCGTGGTCCCAGATTCATTGGTGATGGTTGCCATTAGGGCTCCTTATGATTTTTGTCTTTGTAGTTGAATTTAAATTATCTAGCCAATGAGTTGCTATGCAGAAGACGTTAAGACTCTGGAGAGAACAGGGAAAAAAATTCTGCAGGAAACAATTAGCTTTCCTTTCTTGTTTATGTGAAAATTATACAGTACCTCTCTTGGTAGGTAGTGCATACTACTTTCCCTAAGTCAGCACATGCATTGCCCTGTGTGCTGAGTATATTTAAAGCTTTTCCCATGGAAAGAAAAAAAAGAAGAAGAAATTTACTGTAAAATAAACTTTTGCTAAATTTGAAAAAAAAATAAAAAGCTTTTCTGCATTGCACTACAGCTTGGTGAATTTATACCAATTCTTGCAATTCTTATTTAAGTTTCCTAGGTTACTAAAATGGTTGTTTCAATAATGGCATAATAGGGCTTCCCTGGTGGTGCAGTGGTTGAGAGTCCGCCTGCCGATGCAGGGGACACGGGTTCGTGCCCCGGTGCGGGAAGATCCCACATGCCGTGGAGCGGCTGGGCCCCTGAGCCATGGCCGCTGAGCCTGCGTGTCCAGAGCCTGTGCTCTGCAACGGGAGAGACCACAACAGTGAGAGGCCCGCGTACCGCAAAAAATAAATAAATAAAACTAATGGCATAATAAATTGATTTTGAACTAAGAGAGAAAATAGCAACTCAGGATTCACTGGTACATATCGTTTGTTATGTCTTTCTTCAGGCTAAGAAAATGTAGACGTTTTTCTTCTAATTCCAGTGAATATTCTGGAAATTTATCGTCCTGTCCCATATTACTTGAGACCATAGTTATTAAGATCTTAGTGCCAAAAGAAAGAATAAAGATTTTGCATAGATAAAAGGAATTTGGTCAGATTATTAGAAACCAGAAAACTGGTGGAAATGGAAATAGATACCAGTATCTGTTCACGTAGTAGAATTTTCTAGCAATCTGTGTTCCCAAGATCCAGGAACATTCAAACAATATGATCCAGGGTCCATATTTAGATATCAAAAATTATTAACCAAATAGTTTCCTTTGTATTCCTGAATGATTTCCAGGAATGAAAGTTCCCAAATAAATTTTATTTTTTAAAATGCATTGCATAGATTTGAGAAGGTGATAAGCATGAAAACCATAACACTGTCACAGGAACATGAAGTTCCTTATGAAGCACATGGACTTTGGTGGGACTGAGTCTGTAGGCATGTGTTAAATTATAATGCCATTTGCAGAGACATGGAGGGAACTAGAGACTGTCATACTGAGTGAAATAAGTCAGAGAAGACAAATATTATATGATATTGCTTATATGTGGAATCTAAAAAAAATGGTAAGAATGAACTTACTTACAAAACATAGAGTCATAGATGTAGAAAACAAACTTATGGTTACCAAGGGGGAAGGGGAAGAAGGATAAACTGGGAGATTGGGATTGACATATACACACTACTATATATAAAATAGATAACTAATAAGAACCTGCTGTATAGCAAAGGGAATTCTACTCAACATTCTGTAATGACCTATATAGGAAAAGAATCAAAAAACAGTGGAAATATGTATAACTGATTCACTTTGCTGTACAGCAGAAATTAACCAACATTGTAAATCAACTGCACTCCAATAAAAATTAATTGAAAAATGAAAACTTGTAATGGTCATAACATGGTAGAGAGATAGCAATAAGACTAACAGTAGGGTAAATAGGAATGCAGTTTCATAAGACTTAGAAGAGAGTTAATGTTCCAATTTGGTACTAGAAGTTAGGAGAAGGAAGTTTTTTTTTATCTCTTTGCAAAGGCTGCTTCCCAGGTACCTTAAATTATTAGATACAATTAAACATGTATATATTTGTGGGGAATGACAGTCTAGGGTATTTGTCTTTTAATTTTTCTTTATATTAATCATCCTAAAAGCTTGTTTATCAGTATGTAGTGAAAGAAAAGTGACATAATTGTCTGGTACAAAGATTTATTTTCCCAGGGAAAATGATACAAATCCAGCAATCAAATTAATTAAATTCTTTAGCTGGAAAGTGAGTTCATTGGTGCCTTGTGTAGTCTAATGTCAAGGTTTAAACTCTGGTGCTCAGAATAACAAGACTGGGGAGGAAACTCATATTAGCAATCAAGAATCCTAAACCAACAGAGGGAGATAAAAAAACCAAACAAACAAATCCATTAAAATTTGGAAGAGAAAGAAAAAAAAGTTATAGTAGTTTTGGCTCCCTGCATTCAAGTGTCTCAATCTGAAGAATCTGGGTGCAGGCTAGGCCTAGTAGTTTGCTTTAAATCCAAGTTTCCCGAGAAACTTTTTTGCTATGCGTAGACGTTCAGGAGGTAGATGTATGATGTCTTTTCAACTGGGAAACATGAATCCAAGGGTCACTTCCCTGAAAGTTTACTTAAGTATTTATAATTAACAATACCTGATAAGGTTCCTTCCAGTGAGGTACATGTGTAGTCTTAAATTGGTATCATTTCTAGTAAATAAAGTGGATTAATGGATTTAAGGTCATGCAGAGCTTCCTGAAGTTTATTCTTGATAAAAGGCAAACCTTGGATCTGTTGATAATAAGCTTGTATTAAAGATTTACAAAATTTGTCCATATCAGCCTACTATAAAAGAGAAGAGCTAATGTTGGGGTGAGATCGCAAGATGCATAGGCATTCAGTAAGGAGGTTCTGTGTGGCTAGTCTATGAGTCCTTTTTGGATGGAGTCAATGGCTGTGAGACCGGAAGGCAAAGCTTTGGCCACAGCACTGAAGTTCATCCAATAGTTTTGCAAGTTTTAATTTTAGAGTACAATTTATTTATTCCACTTTCTCTGAGAAATGTGAAAATGAAGCTTCTAAGCAACAGGCAGAGCCTTACCAAGTATCTTAATTACTCTTCTGATGAAATAAGACCCCTAATATGAGACAAACAGGAGAGTTTTCCAAAATGAGAAATGCAAAGCATAAAAGTTGCTTTGCTACTAACAGAGCAGCTGCTTTATGGCAAGAAAAGGCTCTAGCTAACCAGAAAACATGCAGAAAAATAGTAAGAATATATTTATAGCCATATGAGGCTTAATTAAATCCATTTGTAGATGTTCAAAAGAGCCTAAAGATGTTGGTTTATGTTCATGACTCACCTTTATAGTTTTCTCAGGATTGTAGCCTTCACAGATAGTGTGTACACTATCACAAACATCCTCAGAAACATCCTCTGAGATCTTGTTGAAATTTTCTAACTAAGCCCTATTTAAGATAGATTTTAGTTTCTTTTACATGATGGGTTAAAAATTTTGAGAGACTTCATCTCAATGTTTCAAGAGAGTCCATAGAGGTAAATATCATAGTGTGTTCAGAGACCATCTGGGTGGAATAAACAATTTAATCCATTCTAGCATGTATATATGTGTGTGTTTGTTGTTGTTCTGTTCTGTTTGTCTTTCCAAAATTGAGTGCTTGGTACTGGAGTTGTTCCAAGACCTGAGTAGAGTTCTCTACAGGATCAGTTAGCTATACAACTGCTGCCATTATGCATATAGAAGGGTGAGCTTTTCCTATAAGGTTAAGTGAAAACTTATAATAACAATGATTTCTGATATCTGTTGTCCTGTTTAGTTAGGATCATCAGTGCTTGTCCCAAATTTTCACATACACATAGAAATGAAGTTTTATGTTTATTGGGTAATTAAAGGTAAGGCGTTTTGAAGGAAATGCTTAATTACTGGAGACAATCTATAGTGATTCTGTCTAAGCCAAAGGCTCATGTTTGTCAGCTTCCCTCAAGTGTATAAGGAGGTATTCAGTTCTAGAAATTTAGAAATCTAATATACAATATCCTGTGGGACCCAGAACTCCTCCAAGTTTTCTTCTAATAATCGATCAGGGAAAAAGATAAATAGCTTCCTATTTGGGGGGAAACAATTACCATTCTGTATATTGTCATGGCTTAGAAAATGTACTTACATCTGAAAAAAATGGAGTTTTTCTTTAAAAGTTTTGTCAGTAAATAGAGAGAATCAATTCTGGAAGACTTTCAGTCTGGAGAACACAGCAGGAGATCAACCATATATATAAGAGTGGAATTCTAGTTGAGCATTTGCAAAAAGTAAGAGGATGCTTCTCTATCAGCGTAAGGTAACAATCACATGTATTGTTTATTTCCTTAAGTAAATGCAAAAAAAGATACTATGAGTTTTGTTGGAAAGGTGTACTTAAAAAAAAAATGCTGAACATATATCTACCAGTACAAAGTTAGCTGTCTCAGGAATTGAAAACAGGATGTATAATGGTTGGCGACTACAGGGAAGTGAAGTATGAACTTGCTAATGGCCCATAAGTTTTGTAGAACATGATAATCACATCCACTTGCCCTTTTGATATGCAAAAGGTATATGGCAGGTGTTAATACAGGAAATTTTGTGTCCTTTTTGGAGTTATGTGGTATCATGGGCCACTGGCTTTCAGTAGTCTCTTATAGTAATAGGTATTAGGCCAGTAACCACATAGATGGGTTGATTGAGAAATTTATGTGTTCAGCCTCATTGATATGTTCTAGATATGAAGTATCTTTAGCCAAGAGGTTGCTGGGAGTAGATCCAAGATCTGAGATATTGATAGTGGAGGCACCAGAGTGAGGAATAAAACTATGCTATCATAAAATCAGGGATTAATTTCCTTCTGAGATTTCCAAAAATGATCATCTGGTTCATTTTTCATAATGGCCTTTCCAAATAGGTCTTCCAAATAGGCCCACAGACTCATTGTAGTGAAAGCACTAGGCAGAAAACTATACTGATCGGTTTCAGAGAGACAGAAATTTAGTGAGACAAAAGCAAAGTCTATGGGGTATTTCAGATTCTTACCAATGAAGCTTCTTTGTTAGTCTGAAAAAGAAAGGATGGAAACATGATATGTTTACAGTATAGAGTGTAGTCTTGGAATCAATAATACAATGTGCCGTTTGTATATCTTCTTTGGAAAAATGCCTCATCAGTCCTTTGCCTATTTTTTAATCAGGTTATTTGTGTTTTTGTTATTGAGTTGTAGAAGTTCTTTATATATTATGAATGATAATTCCTTATCATGTGAATAATTTGCAAATATTTTCTCCTATTGCACAGGCTATCTTTTCATTCTGTTGATTGCTTTCTTCGCTGTGCAGAAGGTTTTTAGTGTGATATAGTCCTACTTGTTTATTTTTTCTTGTGTTGCCTGTCTTTTTGATGTCATATCCAAGAAATCATTGCCAAGAGCAATGTCAAGAAGGTTTTCTCCTTTATTTTCTTCATGTAGTTTTACCATTTCAGTTCTTACATTTAATTCTTTCATCCATTTTGAGATAATTTTTGTGATGTTATAGGATAAGGGTCCAATTTCATTCTTTTGCATGTGAATATCCATTTTTCCTAACATCATTTATTAAAGAGATTATTGTTTCTCCATTGTATATTCTTGGAACTCTGTCAAAGATCAGTTGACTGCATATGTGTGGGTTAATTTCTGGGCTCTCTTTTCTGTTCCATTGGCCAAGATATAAAAATAGCCAACAGGTATATGAAAAGGTTCTCACATAACTGGTCATCAAGGAAATGCACATCAAAACCACAATGAGCTATCTCTTCATACCTGTTAGAATGGTGATTATCAAAAAAAACAAAAGAACAAATGTTGGTGAGGATGTGGAGAAATTAGAACCCTTGTATATTGTTGGTGGGAATGTAAAATGGTACAGCTGCTATGGAAACAGTATGGATGTTCCTCAAAAATTTAAAAGTAAAACTACTATATGATCTGAAATCTCACTTCTAGGTATATATCCAAAAGAACTGAAATTATGATCTTGAAGAGATGTCTGTAATCTCATGTTCATTGCAGCATTATTCATAATAGCCCAGATATAGAAACAATGTAAATGTCCATCAATTGATCAATGGGTAATGAAAATATGATATATACTTATAATGAAATATTCAATTTTACATAGCAATTTGTTTTCTTTGTGTTAAATTGACATGTAAATCAGAACTCATCAGCTTTCAAATATGTGTAACATGGGCTTTTTAACTTTGCTGAACAAACCCAGCCTAAACAAAATGCAGTAATTTCAGGGAAGTAGGAGACATTTAAATAGTTATTATTTTATCCTGGAACATAGATACAGATTTGACTACATCTGATATGCTAGAAATTGGAGGCAAAAAAATGTAAGTGCATGTTTATATATTTCAAAATTGCTTTTACTTCAATTGCAGCATAGAAAATATAACGATATAACCCTTAGTATTATGCTAAAGAAAAATAATTACACTCTTACAAGAACTTATCTTTAAGTAATCATTAATTCAAATCATTAATTTGTCTTTTACACGATTTAAGGCAAAATGTAAGTACATTGTGATATTTTAAATGACTTAGGAAGATTAAGAGAATAAAGTTAGATCATATTTTACAGTAAATTTGGCTATTAGTTTATATCTGTAAAACTAGCACTATCTTGTGCAATGATGTGGCATTTTTATTATCTTATCAAATAAAACACATCTCTATTTTTTTTATATCCATCTCCATAACACTGACCAAAATCCTCATCCCTGTTTTTGTTTTAAAACACCACCTGGAGAATCTCCAACATCAAACCAATCCAGCTCACTAATAAGCCAATAACCAGGTTTTCACTTCAGTGTCAGTAAAAAAAGAAAAGAAAAACACTAATCAACTGCGTAGATTTGTCCTTTTGTAAATCCATGCTATCTAACCTTGATTGAGTCTGCAATGCAGCCTAGAATTTCCTCTACGTTTGTCTTGTCAGCTTCCTCTCCTTTTCTTCAGAAAGGCAGTTTTATTTCTTCTTTACTTCTCTTAAATCTCCAGTTCCACTAGGACCCTTAGTTGGACTCTGGAGATGACGTCATCATTTACTCATTTATAACCAGAACTGTCAGATGGGCTCTCTTCTAAAATTCAGTTCTTAAACCTGAACAATTACCTGTAATATCATCCATTTTGTTCTTTATGTCTCCTCTAAAATGGAATAGAAGTAGATTTCCCTACTCTGAAGGTAATCCTTTCACCACATAACTGAGATATTTTACCTTCTGGTCCTAAGGGACCGTACTATCTATTACCTATTTATCTTCTGTACCTTCAACTTCTTTCTCCTCTATATTCTTCTTACAAGCATTTAAATACGCTCATATCTCTGACACTTACACATTTTCTTTGGTCCCATTTTCCTCTCCAGTGTTTATCTCAGCCCTCTGCAAACTCCAAAATGTTATTTCTGCTGTGTGCCTACTTCTTTACTTTCATTCATGCCACAAATCTCTGTTATCTGGCTTCAGTTCTCACTCTTTTCCCCTGAAACTAGCATTATGATATCACAAATAGCTTTATTATTAAGAAATATAATGGACACCTTCAGTTTTATCATATCCTTGGGGCATTTTACATTGTATTGTTTCTTTTTGAAATACGTCCGTGTAACCATACATCTGGGGTTCCCTTCTTTTTATTTTTTTTATTGCATTTCTAGTGAAATACTCTTCCTTTTCTCATCTCATATTATATTCAGAGTTTTTACCCATCCTTTCATGATTCAGTTCACATTAATTCTGATGATACACTCATCTGGATAGCCAAACACCACTTTAATGACTGTCAGACTTATGTGTCGAACTAAACACAAAACATCACAGTTAACTCAAGACCAACGTGATTAAAACTGACAACAGTTTGTCTCTTGCTTCTCCTTATGTACATCTTGTCTCAGAGAACAGCATGATCATCTACCACACTCTCAACGCCTAAAACACAGAATCATCTTTGCATACCTCTTTCCCTCACTTTGCACAATCAGTGGATCTTCAATTCCTGAAATTCAGTTGATTCTACTTCCAAATTGTATATATATATATATATATATATATATATATATATATTTAACTTTTTATTTTATATTGGAGTATAGTTGATTAACAATGTTTTGTTAGTTTCAGGTGTACATCGAAGTGTTTCAGTTATACATATACATATATCTATTGCTTTTTTCAAATTCTTTCCCCATTTAGGTTGTTACATAATATTGAGCAGAGCTCTCTGTGCTATACAGTAGGTCTTAGTTGGTTATCCATGTTAAATATAGCAGTGTGTACATGTCAATCCCAAACTCCCTAACTATCCCTTCCCCTGGCCCTTACCCCTGGACACCATAAGTTCATTCTCTAAGTCTGTGAGTCTGTTTCTATTTTGTAAGTAAGTTCTTTTGTATCATTTTATTTTTAGATTCTGCATATAAGCAATATCATAATGATATTTCTCTTTCTCTGTCTGACTTACTTCATTCAGTATGACAATCTCTAGGTTCATCCATGTTGCTGCAAATGGCATTATTTCATTCTTTTTAATGGCTGAGTAATATTCCACTGTATATATGTACCACATCTTCTTTATCCATTCTTCTGTTGATGGAAACAGCTCATGTGTCTTAATATCATCAAAACAAACAACCCAATCAAAAAATGGGCAGAAGACTTAAATAGACTTCTCCAAAGAAGAAGTCTATTTCTCCAAAGAAGACATACAGATGGCCAAGAGGCACATGAAAAGATGTTCAACATTGCTAATTATTAGAGAAATTCAAATCAAAACTACAATGAGATGTCACCTCACACCAGTCAGAATGGCCATCATCAAAAAATCTACAAACAATAAATGCTGAAGAGGGTGTGGAGAAAAGGGAACCCTCTTGCACTGTTGGTGGGAATTAAATTGATACAGCCACTATGGAGAACAGTATGGAGGTTCCTTAAAAATCTAAAAGTAGAGCTACCATATTATCCTGCAATCCCACTCCTGGGCATGTATCTGGAGAAAAACATGGTGCTGAAGAATACATTCACCCCAACATTCATTGCAGCACCATTTACAATATCCAAGACATGGAACCAAATTATATTTTTAAAACTTCCACTTGTCTTCATTTCCTCTGTCACATTTGTAATTCAAATAAAAGTATATTTTCCTTCTGACAACTAAAAATGTCTCTTAACTAACATTTTTCTATATTTCCAAGTCTCTTTTTTCTCTGTATTGGCTGAGAGTAATTTTTCCAATACATTAAATACGTCATGTCATTCTTTAGCTTAACAATCATAAATAGTTTTCTACTAATACTAGAAGTAAGCCCAGACTTCTTAGTGTGATTGAAAAGGTATGCAACTTAATGGATACACTGTTAAAGGGAAATCACAAAACTCATGGGAAAGGGTGTTTCCAAAGAGCACCCTTGATAGAAGTTACTGGAACACATAAATCTCACCAAGTTGAAATTCTTCAATGAAACCAGTAATAGGGTTTGTTTTGGTAAAATGTTATTTCTACACCAAATTTCTCATTTAACTTCAAATGTCATTTTATTTAAGATGGAGGAATTGTCATTTATTCATGTAAAATAGATCAAATTAGAAAGTTTTCCTATTCACTGCTTAATTTTGTTTCAAACTCCTTAAACTTTTAAAATTTACACTATTAGATAGTTTGTGAGCAAATTCACCTTCAATGCTGCCAGCAGATAACAAGTTAATATACAAATGGAAAGTCCCACCCTGCTGGGATACTGTGACATTTTAATACCAACCAAAATATACTGGGGCTTTGGGGATCTTGCAACATATGAGAAACTTACAAATTTCCAGCACCATCCTAGCCTAATAAAGACAAATTCAAAGAACAAAAGAAATAGAAGAGCCAGTCTGTTTTCTGATTTGTAGGAATTTTCTTATTCCTATCAAATTTGACCAAAACTTACAATAATACTGACTTTTAATTAACATTGAAAAACAATTTCTGGAAAAAATATTTTAAAAACAGAAAAATAAAAAAGAAGAATGCAAAGCAATGTTATTCTCACAAAGGGAAATAACTCACATCCTATAAATTCATTAATTTATCCAGACTATCTAGACTGAGTTGTTTGTTTCTTGATTTCCAGAGAAAAAAATAACATTTTAGACCATGTTTTAGAGCATGATAGTGCATTCTAAATTATTTCTTTTAGTCATGGAATTAAAATTGGCTATTGAATGGTTATTAAATATGTGAGCGGTTACATTTTAAGACATTTTACTCACAAATTGGTTGGTATAGACATTTTTTGTCCTTAATTTGTGTCCTTGATTACAAATTTCTCATGGAAAAGCATTCACATCTCATATTTTTATAATCCCAGCCCCATCTGTCTCCCTGATTGAAGCATAAATGTCTCCTAATTGTCCCCATGTGTAGTCATTCTTCCTCCAGTTTACATCAAAATAATCTTCCTAAAGTTGAGCTCTAATCCCTACTTCCCTACTGTGGGTGAAATAGAGAAGACCTAAATGCCATCACCTAACTCGGTGTACTGTTTAAGGTCCATGCCGTTTCCCCAGAGATAAACTGTAGGCAGGGAATCAATACAGATGAAATCAGCCTAAATTCACAGTTAGAGTCCTTGACAAGCCTAGCACCAGTTTGAAGTGACCAAGTGGAGAATTAGTCACACAAGGGAATTAGTTCAGTAGGTACCTCAAAGAGCCTATATAAGTAATTTTGGATTCCAAGAACTTTAGAGTAAGCTGCCTTCAATTGTGTCCGGCTGTATTAGTCTCTACAATATCACATTAAAGCAGGCATGGGATTTTTCCAAAGTTAGAAGATTTTTGTAATTCATTTCTCTGTGGCTGTGTAACAGTTTGTGAGGCAGCATGGAGAAGTCTGCCAAAAAACAGAAGCAGCCGCAGTGAATTGAGATTTTATGCTTTAAAGGAATCTCCTGACTTCCTTCTCAAAAAATTAAAAATACACATAGGGTTTCCCTGGTGGCGCAGTGGTTGGGAGTCTGCCTGCCGATGCAGGGGATACGGGTTTGTGCCCCGGTCCGGGAAGATCCCACATGCCACGGAGTGGCTAGGCCCGTGACCCATGGCCACTGGGCCTGCACGTCCGGAGCCTGTGCTCTGCAATGGGAGAGGCCACAACAGTGACAGGCCCGCATACTGCAAAAAAAAATAATAATAATAATACACATAATCATCTATGGATAATGGCTATATTTTTTCACCCTCTTTAAAAGTCTTGTATGACTTTCACCATAACTCTAAATGTGTGTTGTGATTTTGTTAAAGTGAACAGGTAGTATTCCTGATGTAGTCTCTGATATTCACTACCTCCACATTTTCAAATACATGCTACATATATGAACTTTGGTACAACACTTGGAATATAACACATATTTATTGATGACTCTAAATAGCCTTTCTCAACCAGGGTTCTGAGAAAACTAAGCGCTACTAACTTTTTCTCAGTTCTCCCAAGGAAGGTACATAGCTAGTGCCATCTAGATGCATAAAAGATGAGTTAATTTATTATACACAATGAATGCCTCAAGCATTAGGGAAATTGTGTCATGCAAACTCAGTTGAGAAGGTCTGTTTTTGAAATCAAATTAAATGCAACTTGAGCACCAATTTTCAAAAACAGAAGAGAAATCTAATGTCAGCTATTTTGATCCTTCTTTAGGTCTACACAGGTGGACTCTTTGGAGACACTAGGGTTTACCAGATGTCACTGCAGCTGCATTTTTTTCCCCTGCAGTCATGCATACTGCCATCAAAAACTCTTGGTGGTCATGCTCCATCTGAAGTGTTATTTATTTATTTTTTGATTATAGTAAAACATAAGACCTACTCTCTTAACGAATTTTTAAATGCACAATACTATGGACACATTTTGTTAAACATAGGCACAATGTTGTATAGGCACAATGTACATTTGGAACTGATCTCCAAAACTTATTCATCTTGTATAACTGACACTTTGTACCCATTGAATAGCAACTCTCCATTTCCTCCTTCCCACAGCCCCTGGCACTATTCTACTCTCTGTTTATATAGGTTTGACTACTTTAGGTATCTCATGTAAGTGGAATCATGCAGTATTCATTTCTGTGACAAATAACCCAGTTTAAAAAATGCCAAAGGCCTCGAATCGACATTTCCAAAAGACATACAAATGGCCAACAAGCATATGATAGGATGCTCAATATCACTACTAATCAGGGAAATGCAAATCAAAACCACAGTGAAATAACACCTCACACCTATTAGGATGGCTAGTGTCAAAAAAAATAAAAAAAGATAACAAGTGTTTGTGAGGATGTGGAGAAATTAAAATCATTGTGAACTATTGGTGGGACTGTAAAATTGTGCAACTGCTAAAGAAAACAATATGAAGTTTCCTCAAAAATTTAAAAATAGGACTACCATATTATGCAGCAATTCCACTTCTGAATACATATGTAAAAGAATTGAAATGAGGATCTTGAGAAGATATCTGTACTCCCATGTTCATTGCAGTGTTATCCACAATAGGCAAGATATGGAAACAACCTAAATATTCATCAGTAGATGAATGGATAAAAAAATGTGGCATATCTATATGCAATGGACTATTATTCAGCCTAAAAAAGAAGGAAATCCTGCCACATGTAACAATATGGATGAATGTGGAGGACATTACGCTAAGTAAAATAAACCAGTCAGTGAAGTGCTTTTTAATTCTTGACCTAGCCAGTGGACTATGCTGGCTTCTCTGCTGCCCCTTGCCATGTTGAGCTACAAGTGGCTTTTTTGTATCTTTTAAGGCCATGAATCTTGCTGACTATTCACCATGGAAATACTATCTCCTTAAAGATACTCCTTAAAGGGAATTTCCTTGTTGTCCAGTGGTTAGGACTCAGTGCTTTCACTGCCACATGGTGCAGCCAAGAAAAAAAAGAAAGATTATTTTTAGAAGTGCTCCATTCTATAAACCTGTGAACCATAAATGACTTGAAGTCTTTGTCCTATAGGATTCAATGCTAGCAAAAAATCAAGTTTCTTTCTCTTGTTCATCAAAAGCCTCATTTCCTTTCTCCAGCTACTTAGTTGTTTTATTCCCTCCATGAACCTAGACTCTAAAAGCAATAGGGCTTATTTAGGAGCTTCCTTCAGGATGATTTACTAGGTCTTCACAGTTTTTCCTTTCTGGCTTTGAATAAAAAAATATTGTTTACTCCTATTGTGGGTAGATAAATCTTTTCAACTTGAATAATTCATCCTAAGAGGTAGGCTCTCTCTTTTATACATAATACAGCACAAATGCTCAAAACTTTTGAGTTGAAAAAATACATAAGAAATTGCAAAATGCTTGATGATATCTGAAATAGAGTTCAGAGCTGAATTATTATCTTAATTTACCAAGCTGACCCCAGGGATGTGTTGGGCATTACCACATTGAAAGCAGCTTGGTTTATTTTGTGGGGGGTGGGGGGGGAGCGTGTTGGGTTATTTTTTTTGTTTTTTAAGCAGCTTGTTTTTCACTTAAGTTCAGAAATGTTGCCTGATCCTTCTTTGAGTCTAACTTTGACAGCTAACATGAGACATACTGCTCATTATTTAGCTAACATGAAACATGCTGCTCACTATTTAGCTTTTGTTTTCACTTCATTCTGTATTTATGAAACTTGGTTCCATTTTCCATGCCATTATTTATGAAAGTTTAGAAAACACTTCTGGTATCCTAGGTTTCTTTAGGTAAGCACCCTTCTTAATTTGATTAATTCTTGGGACTGTTTTCTTCTGGCATTCACACTGAAGCAGTTCTATCCTTAGATTTATTCTCAATCTTGAAGTATTAAAATCCAGTTGTAGGGACTGTGTTTATTCACTCCTGTATTACCAGTGTCCATTTCAGTACCTGGTAGAAATATGTTTAGTTTGCATTTCATGGTAACAAAATTTTGCCCTCTCTCCAAAAGCCATTATTTACATTTTTAGTTTTAATTACTTTTTATCGTTTAAATAACCAATTTAACTTAACATTAAGAAAAAGTAAATAATCTGAGGAATTTGTTGGTTCAAGGGCAGAACAGTTTCAACCTTGGCAGTGTCAGGAGATGATACATAACATGGGAGAACTTTTTTTTTTTTATGAGAGACACAACTAATATACGGAGAAAACAGGGACATCTAAGACATAAAAATGTACCTATAGCATAGACATTGAATAAGGCAAAAAATTTGAACAGAAGGTGTATGTTTAAACCAACAAATAGAGAAAATCATTTCATGAGCTATCATCAGTTATTAAATTTTAGCAGGTGTTCATTATAGAATGGTATTTTGTCCCACACTACATCATGTAGAAATCTGAAATTTGTCTTTTTGTGTTGGCACCTTAGGTGGACAAAATTTATGTTCCAAAATAATGATTTATGTATTGATGATCTCAAATGCTGGTAAGGAGGTGGAGCAACAGGAACTTTCATTCATTGCTGGTTGGAATGCTAAATGATGTAGCCACCTTGGAAGACAGTTTGCTGGTGGCTTACAAAACTAAATTTATCAAGAATAAATTATGATGAAATAGATATTCTAAATAGACTGGATATTAGTAAAGAGATTGAATCAGTAGTCAAAACAAAGCAAAAAGTCCAGGATGAGATGACTTCACTGGTGAATTCTACCAAACATTCAGAAAATAATTAATACATATCCTTTTCAAACTCTTCCAAAAAAATAGAAAAGGAGGGAGCTCTTCCAAACTCACTTTATGAGGCCAGTATTACCCTGATACCAAAACCAGACAAGTATGCCACAAGAAAAGAAAATTACAAGCCAATATCCTTGAACATAGATGTAAAATTTCTCAACAATTGTCAACAAACTGAATTCAACAGTACAGTAAAAGGATCATACACCATGATCAAGTGGGTTTTATTCCAGAAATGCAAGGATGATTCAACATCTGCAAATCAGTCAATATGATACATCACATTAACAAAATGAAGGATAAAAACCATATGATCATTTCAATAGATGCAGAAAAAGCATTTGACAAAATGCAACATCCACTTTTGAAAAAATTCTCCTCAACAAAGCAAGTATAGAGTGAATGTACCCCAACATAATAAAGGCCATATATGACAACCCTCAGCTAACTCAATGGTGAAAAGCTGAAAGTTTTTCCTCTAAGATCAGGAACAAGATGAGGGTGCACACTCTTGTCACTTTCATTTAACACAATACTGAAAGTCCTAGCCATAGCAATTAGGCAAGAAAAGAAATAAAAGGCATTCAAATTGGAAAGGAAGAAGTAAAACTATTACTATTTGCAGATGGCATGATATTATACATGGAAAACCCTACACACTCTGTGAAAAACTATTAGAATGAATAAATTCTGTAAACTTTCAGGATACACAATCAATTCACAAAAATCTGTTGTATTTCTATGCACTAATAAGGGATTATCAGAAAGAGAATTTAAGCAAACAATTCCATTTACAATTGCTTCAAAAAGAATAAAATACCTCAGAAAAATTTAACCAAGGAGGTAAAAGACCTGTATATTGAAAACTACAAGACATTAATAAAAGAAATTAAAGAAGACACAAATAAATGGGAAGATATTCTGTAATCATGGATTGGAAAAGTCAGTGCTGTTAAAATGTCTATACTGCCCAAAATAATCTTTGTATTCAATGCAATTCCTATCAAAATTCCAATGGCATTTTTCACAGAAATAGAATAAGTTATTCTAAAATTTGTATGGGATTACAAAAGACCCCAAAGAGCCCAAGTAATCTTGAGAAAGAAGAACAAAGCTAGAGGTGTCATGCTCCTTGACTTCAAACTATATTCCAAAGCTACAGAAACTAAAACACTATGGTATTGGCACAAAAACAGACACATAGATCAATGGAACAGAATAGAAAGCCCAGATATAAACAGGAGACAAGTATATACAATGAGGAAAGGACAGTCTCTTCAATAAATGGTGCTGACAAACTGGACAGTCACATGTAAAATAATGAAACTTGACTACTTTCTTACCCCATGCACAAAGACCAACCCACGATGCATTAAAGACTTAAACATAAGAGCTGAAATCATAAAACTCCTAAAAGAAAACATAGGCTGTAAGCTCCTTCACATAGATCTTGGTGATAATTTTTTGAATCTGATACCAAAAGCAAAAGCTACAGAAGCAAAAATCAATAGTGGGATTACATCAAACTTAAAAGCTGCTGCACAGCTAAAGAAACTATCAACAAAATATAAAAAAGCAACTTGCTGAATGGGAGAAAATAATTGCAAATCACATATCTGATGAGGAACTGATATCCAAAATATATAAAGAACTCATACAACTCAACAGCATAAAAACAAACAAGCAGATTAAAAAATGACAGAAGATCTGAATAGACATTTTTCCAAAGAAGACCTACAGATGGCCAACAGGAACATGAAAAGGTGCTCAACATCACTAATCATCAGGGAAATACAAATCAGAGCTACAATATTATGTCACCTTACAACTGTTAAAATTGCTATTATCAAAAAGACAAGGAGCAACAAGTATTGGCAAGGATGGAAGAAAAAAGAACCCTTGTACACTGTTAGTGGGAATGTAAATTGGTTCACTTGCTATGGAAAACACTATGGAAATTCCTCAAAAATAAAAATAGAACTACTATATAATCCAGCAGTTCTACTTCTTGGTATTTATGCACAGAAAATGAAAACACTAAGATGAAAAGATATGTGCAACATTTTTGACAAGAGCCAAGATATGGAAACTACTTAAGTGTCCACTGATGTATGAACAAATAAAGAAATTGTTTTATATATATTTATATATATATGGAATAGAATATTGTTAAGTCATAAAAAAGAATGAAATCTTGCTATTTGAACAACATCGATGGATCTTGAGGGCATTAAGGCAAGAAAAATAAGCCAGACAAAGACAAATACCATATGATCTCTCTGATATGTAAAATCAAAACCAAAACAGAAACAAACAAGAAAAACAAGCTGCGAGATACAGAGAACAGATTAGTGGTTGCCAGAAGTGGGGCTTGCCAGTGGGAAGAATGGGTAAAAGATATTGAAAGGTTAAAAGAACTATACATACTCTTATTATACGATCCAATAATCCTGGTCCTTAATATTTATTCCAAGGAGTTGAAAATCTATGTCTACATTTAAAAGTGACATGTGGATATTACAGCACCTTTATTCATAATTGCCAAAATCTGGACGCAACCCCGATGTCCTTCATAGCTGAATAGATTTTTAAAAATTGTGGTACATGTAGACAATGGAATATTACTCAGTACTAAAAATAAATGAAATTTTCTAAAAGGAAATTTCTAAAAAGAAATGAACTATCAAGCCACGAAAAGACATAGAGGAATCTTAAATGCATGTTACTAAGTGAAAGAAGCTAATCTGAAAAGGCTACACACTGTGTGATCCCAACTATATGACATTCTGGAAAAACCGAAATTATGGAGACAATAAAAAGAGCAATGGTTGCCAAGGGTTGGGGCTGAGATGAGATGAATAGGTAGACCACAAAGAATTTTTAGGGTAGTGAAAATACTCTGTATGATACCATAAAGTTGAACACATGTCATTACACATTTGTCCAAACCCACAGAATGTACAAAAAGAGTGAAAAGAAATGTAAACTATGGACTTTGGGGGATTATGATGCATCAATGTAGATTCATCATTTGTAAATGTACTGCTCTGGAGGGGGATATCGATCATGCAGGAGGCTTTGAATGTGTGGAGGCAGGGCATATGTGAGAAATCTTTTTACTCTTCCTTAAATTTTGCTGTGAACCTAAAACTGCTGTTAAAAAAAATAGTCAATTAAAAAAATTAGTGTGGCCTTGAATAAAGACCTCTATTTATTTTAGATGAAACTTTAAATTAAGTTGTTTAAAACTTCTTTATCCTTTCCATTTTTTTCCCACCATCAATTAATCACTGATATAGTCCTTCAATGTTTATTTTACTTTATTTGAAATTATCTAATTTGTTTTCATTTAAACATGTTTAAAATTATTTTATTTTCCTGTGGAGTTGGATCTTTTATGTTTACATCCCACCCTTTTTATCGTGGGCAAAACTTAATCTATTTGATTTGCTGTTAATATAGCTATACAACCCTTCATTTGATGATATTTGCAGTCAAATGTTCTGTCACTGAGCTATACCCCCTTGTTTAATGATATTCATTAGCTCACTATTCATTTGACTTCACTTCTCAAGGTCCTTGTATTTCTTGAAATGACAAATATCTATATTTTCTTAAAATTCAGTCTGGCAGTCTTTAACTGGAAAGTTTATTGAATTTATTGTGATATTTTAGATATATTTGGACTTATCTGTTCCATATATTGTATTCTTTCAATTCTTTTCATTCCTTTGTTGCTTCTTCTTCCTGTCATCCTTTGTTTCAATTTTCTAGATATTTTTTCTTTGTTACATTTTCCCCCTTTATTCTTTTAGAGAGGAGAATTATGTTCTTCATGTCTATAACTTTAATAATAATTTGAATAGTAATCTTAATAAAATCTAAAGTTAATCAGCATCTTTAACTTCTTTTTGAACAATAAAAATATAAATTTAATATAATGCACAATGGATAAAATAATTACAATGATCCTCCTCTAACTTTTAATCTGTTGTTGTTCAGTAATCTAGTTCTAATCTGCTTTCAACCCAACAATTAGACATTAACATTAATTTATACTGTAAATATTGGATCAGTTTCACTATATTATTTACAATATTTACAGTCATCTGTCATTCTTAAATGTTCATTCTTTCATCTGAGAACATTCTTCTTCCTAAATGCATTCCTTAGAATTTCCTTTATTGTATGTATTTTGGTGGTACAGTTTGTTCTTCTGAGAATGGTTTTTATTTCATCCTCTTTCTTGAAATATAATGTACTATTGTCACAGGTTGAGTTGGCCAAAACACAAACTCTGATATACAGATAAGTGTACAATAGTATTGTTAGGAATTCTGGAGTTAACACCTGTGAGAGGAAACGGAAGAAAACAGGATTAAGGAATGGGAGAAGTCAACTTCAGTGGAAGCTTCAGTCAACCTTAGAGAAGCTAGAATGGTGGAATGCCCCTTCAGAGCTACTTCTAGTTGGTGGGATACCAAGATTTTGAACCTTGGCTATGTTCTGCACGAGAAAGAAGCTGTGACCTCAGTAAAGCAGCTTTCATCAGCTGAGACAATGCCCAAAGGGGACTCAAAGCTGTCTTCCTGAAGCATTCTCAGGAGCTGGTATGATAAATCCTTTATTCTTGAAGAGGGATCTCCACAATTCTTTTCAGTGACCTCTCACAATTGTGCATAAAATTTTACGTTAACAATTGTTTTCTACTATTACATAGAACGATGTGATGGATTTTTTGTTTTGTTTGGAATCATAGAACAATGATTCCATTGTATTCTGGCTTCTACTCTTGCTCTTGAGAAAAGAGAAATCCATCTAACTGTTTTATTCTAATGGACTTACTCTTTGTCTCTGGCTACTTTTAAAATTCCCTCTCTCTTTCTCACTCTCTTTCAGAAAACTATTTTTTATGTGTGTGTTCTGCAGTTGCATTATGATGTTACTTGCTGGGGAATATTTTCATTTATCTTGAAAGCAATTTGGAGAGCTTTCTAGATATAAGTATTTGTGGGTTTTATTTTCCTTTTTCACAATTACAGAAACATTTAAGCAATTGTCTGAATTTTTTACTTATTGTTTCATGTTTTCTCTCTGTTATAGTCTTCTGCAACTCCAAATATACATGGTAAAACGAACTCTATCTTGATATTTTTTATGATGCCTTTCTTATTTTCCTTAGCTTTGTCTTTTGGATTGCATTCTGCATAGTTGATTTTGTTCTATCTTCTTTTCATTAGTTCTCTTTAGCTGGGTTTATTTATTGTTTAGTCCATCCATAGAGTTTTTAACTTAAATTATTATTTATTTCCAAAAGTTCTATTTTATTTGGCAAAGCTGATTTGTTTTCTGTTGTTCCATGTCATTTTTTTTCTCTTTTAGTTTTCAAAACAATATGCATGGTTACTTTATATTCTGTGTCTGGTAAATCTTATATCTAATTTTGATATGAACTTGTGAACGTTTCTCTACCTTGTCTGTTAGCTTTGATACATGGGAGCATCATTCCATGGAATGCTTGATAAATTAATTGTGAGCTGTCTCACAGTTTTCCTTAGAACTCTTTGGAATTTTTTTGAAGTGCAGATTGAAGTACAGTTTCTTTAGAGAGCATCTGCCTTGTTTCTGCTAGTCAACTAAGTGGTACATTAAATCAAAATCTGTTATTTTTTCAGACGGCATAGTTAGCGTGAATTTGGATTTTAAACACTGAAAATGATGATTCTGTGTTTGCAAGTTCCCAGGGAAGATCTTTCCCATCAACTCAACATCATGTTTATGAAGAATGATTGTCCTTCAAAGTGGGATTTATTTGTCATTTATCTTTACACTGAGACTGTAACTATTTAAGGTCTCAACTTTATACCCGGTCTCACTTTAAATTGGAATATGTTATTATATTTCTAATATTGGGAATAGACTCTACATCCTGTTCTTAATATTCTGTGCAGTCCCCAAATTAGAAGCTTACAACTCCCAGGTTTTGGCAAAAACATGGTTTTGGCTCCTAAATGCTTTCTAAGTTTCCTGTATTCATTTTGTTTCTGAGATCTATGGATTCATTATTTTAAATGTTCAGCGATTCATTTTTAAAAAGTACACACACACAGACACACACGCACATATATCTATCTATCTACATATTCTAATTTTAGATATTTCAGTAAGAATGATAATCCAGTTATCTAATCAACTGTTTTTGCACACATCAATAAATATCAATATAAATATCAATCTAAATCCTTCAAATATCCTTGAAATTATCATTTTATGGATGAAACAAAATATTTGTTTATTTTGTCAAATAATATGATGACCTTCATCAGACTTTCCAAATACTAATTCAAATATCTCCTTATATAATTCACTGAGAATCACTGATTTTTAGGTTACCTCTTTAAAATTTTCTAAATTCTAAAAAACAAAAAGTATTAGTTTCAATTATGCTGATAGTCTAATAATACATATTATAAATTATTAACAAACATGAAGCCATTACATAATGAAGTTCAGAAACTAGCTTTAAGATGATTGTGGGAGTATGATAAATTTGACATGGAAATCCAAAATTCTCAAAATAGCAGTCTATCCTTCTAGCTTTATATATTTGGCCTAAGATAAAATAAAGAGAATTCACACTAAGTTATGTAATAAAGCATAAGTAATTACCATTTCACACTTCTCAAAATTATGTAAAATTTGTAAAAATATGTGTATAGTTAGGGTGATGTTTATATTTAAAAATAGTAATAGGAAAAAAATTCAAAATAATAACAGTATCTTTATTTCAATATTCTCACTCTTAAATTCAGATTATTGAACTATGCATCAAATTTTAAAGTAACTCTAAATAATGGAAAGAATGAAGTACAAAGAAATAAATTTTAAGAATACCATGCTGCAGTGTCCTATGCTATGAGGAAACTCTAGATTGAACTCTAAGAAGTCAAGAAATGTGATGAATAAGGTATTGTCATTCTGACCTCCATCTTCTTCAGAAGAAACAGCTAGACATTTACATCATGATATTTCTGCTTTATACTGTGATAGTATTTTGCTTCATCCTTCGTTCGTGAGTCATGTCCAAAATGGCAGAGCTACTTAACACTTTCACTACATAGCTATAACCTTTGAAAATTACTTCTGTCTCATGAAGATATATAAAAACTCAAATAGGAGACAGATTTTAGAAATTCTAGTAAGAAAATATTGCAAACAAGCGATTTGAAATTCCAAATACTTTTGTCGTGTAGAGTTTGGCTGCAGTCAAATCTTGAAAAGACTGTTGTAAATGCATGAGGAATGTTGGTAACTCATGTAAGCAGAAAGTAGGAACTGCAGTGAGCAGAGCTCTTCCTCTGAAAGGCAGCTGTACTGTGTGGTAGTTTATGTTGTAAAGTCACGATATGAAGTTAGATGAGGGGTATCTCAACTGGTATATGGAGAATAAATCTAGGGAATCTAAAGGCAGGAAATTTTAAAGTTTGAAGAAGCATGTATGTAGACAGTAGTGTTAGGAATTTATACTAACACATAACTGGAATTCAGAGAAAGGCTCCAGTCTGTGGAGGGGAAGGTAGAATTAGCAATAATAAGGCCTAAAATGTACTTGCATATAACAGATTACTGTGGTAGAAACTTGCTGTCAGGAGTAGAAAACGGTATCCAATAAACCAGAGTGTAAGGTGGGAATGGGATTACAGAAATAGAACAAAAGCCCAATAATCAGAATTGAGGTATAAAGAGCAAAATTATATTAGCGTACAGATTGCTGATTTTTAGCATTAGTCCCTATTGGGCTGGAGAAAGATACCAAAATGAAAGCCTGTAGAACCAAAAGCAGTATATTTGAGTGAAATGGTGAAGTATAAGACAACAGGGCATGATGGGAACTGAATGAACCCCAGGGTGCATGCCTCACAGGAAGGGGCAGCATGTAGGCCCCGTAGACAGGTCTTTTTTTTTTTTTCCTAAAGAAAATATCTACCTTGTTTTTTCTTCATACATCTTATGACAATTTAATTTTGACAGTTAAGTTATTTTTTTCAGGCTCAATTCTCTTCTACTCAGTTCCCACTTTGTTTCCTCTAAACTAGAGATTGTCATCTTGCTTCTTTTTAGGGTCAGGGATGTTTTACTGATGGCAGAGACTGGAAAGAGGCTCGTTCTAGAGCTGAGTACCAAGGGGACTTAGATGTGGAGAAAGCCAGCATTCAAAGCCTGCAAATGCAGCCATGCCTGAAAAAAAAGCGCTTATGTCTATTTAATGTTTTAAATTTGGAAGATCACTATTATAAGACACAAACTATTTAATCATCTCTAAGTCCTTTTGTGGTAAATAGTGTTCTTACCATTTTTAGCAAACAAGAAATTTGAAGTTCAGAAGTTGAAGTGACTGATTCAGATCTTACAGGCAGCAAATGAAAGGCTGGGCTCAGCTCAGTGCTTTCAAACACTGCCGAGTTCTCCGTGTGCTCCTACACACTGACCTCTCAGAGGCAGGCAGAGGAAGAGTTACCCTATAGCATCCTGAATCACAATGATTTCTCCTGTGAATAGCAGAATCTCCTCTCAAACTGGCCTAAATCACAGGACTTTTATTGCGTCACATAATTATGGCTCTGATTCCATTTCTTTCAGAGGGATTATATTGACTTCAGCTTCCTTTTTAGGTTGGCTTTATCGTCAGGTAACTTCCTTTATGGTTGCAGGATGGCTATTGAGCAACTCAGGCAACACGCTCCCACATTCACCCCTAGGAAGAGAGATAAACTGTAACGATCACAAATTACCATGGCTCCATAGGCAAAATTCTCTGAACATTTTATGGGTTGAAAATGGCTTAAATCAGTATACATCTGAGCCAAATGCAGGCAAGAGGAATGAATAGACTAATCAAGTCACGCTACCGGGTAGAACAGAGTCAATTCCCAAAATTTAATTGCTGCTATATAATGCAGGATGTGTGAAATGGAGCTTGGAATGTCCATTTCAATAAGCACAATGGGTCCCTACAGCATGAAGCAGGCACATTTTGGCTGATGTGTGTAGCCCCTGGTTTTGCTATAAGCATGGTTACTTCTTGGTAAAAGTAGCATTTTCTGTATTTCAGAAGTCTTTTAGCCTTGAAGCTATCCCAGAATTCAGAGATTTCCTTCTTTTGACTAGAGTCACATTTAACCTAGGATTCAATAAGTATTTTTCAGTCAGACTCATTGAAAAACCATCAGCTATTCTGGACTCATATTAATCACCCCAAGAGTTGCTGCCCTGTGCTATTTGAAAAGAAATAGATCTCACTTTCCAAACCAAGATCAAAGCAATTTAGGAAGATATCCATGCAATTAAATTCAACAAATATTTACCGAATAACACTTTGCTTCAGCAGTTGGTGATGACTCACACATTCCTTTTGCACTGTGTTAATATATTTATATGCATTTCTTGTTGCACTTGTTGATTGCTCAGTAAATAGTTTTTGTTTGTCTGTTTATTTGTTGTACCTGTATTTATAGATTTTTATCTTTCAACCTGGATTTAACCAGGCTTAGAAAATACCCTTCCTCCTCACCAATATCCTAAACATAGTACTCTTCCTCTGACAAAAAAGCAGAAATCTTACTGAATACACAGAAAGGTAGCATTAGAGGGATTGGATGTATGTTCAAGAAATGGGGTTCAGGGTGAAAATCTTGTCCTTTACTGATCTCTTGTCAAAGCTTTAACTTTTCTGCACATGCACTCCAGGCTTGATCCAAATGCCTTATGTGTCAATATCAATAGTATTTCCTTGAAAAATAATCTGGACCTTTTCTTTTTCTGTCCTGAAGTGGTTGTGATAGTGCATTTCTGGATATTAACAATGCAAGAATCTTTGTTGCCCTTTTTCTTTGCCATTTAGCCCGGTTCCACCTTAGTACTTTGAGAGAGAAATGGGATTTTATTTAGAATTCTTCAGTTTCAACATCACTAATAGTAGAGATCTATAAACCTTCAGGAAGGGAATGTGCAAACTTAACATTTTTTGTTTTGCTGGGGGAAGAGGATATAATATTTTTTATTTTGCTCAAATATTCCTGAGTATCGTTCAGTTTTTTTAAACAATAAATAAGCAAAGATGCCCTCAAAGCAATTAAAGGCTAACAAGCTAAATACGCTGTTTGCAGTTTTTACTTAAAGGCTCTGGAAAGCATAAAAACATTATATATGGGGCAAAGAAATAAACACTTTATAATCTTGGAATATTTTCCATGGTGTAAAAGCAGAGAATTTATCACTCTTTTCCAAGGTAATTTATATTTCATAGATCTCAAGAGAAGAAGAGAAGTTGAAACACTAATGAAGAATTTAAAAGTCCAGAAAAATAGTATATTAGTCCAGAGTTGCCCTTTTTTGGTTTTAAAGGAGTTATTTTTCGCTTTGCCTTCAACTACATAAAATTTGATTTAGCATTTAAACTTTAAATAAATAAACTAGCTTTACAAATTAGAAATACATTTTAACAAATAGGATTTTAAAATGTCATAAGATCCATCATAAGATTAAATACTATCCTGAGAAATATGGAATAGATTCTTATAGCACAAATGAGAGTAACTAATATGAATTACAAAAATAAAATTTTCACCTATTATGAGCAAGGTATTGTAGTAAGGTTTTTATAGAAATTGCCTAGTTAAAACCTCTCCACAACCTCATATGGCAAGTATAATAATTCCTATGTAGCACTACTTAGATGTATTCAATTTCTTAGGAGACATAATCCCCTTTTATATAGACACATGTTTTGTTTAATTAGTAATATGATTAGTCACTAGTGGTGTGGTAGCAAATAAGACCCTCTCCCAATAGCATGTGAGAGGATAACAAATTTTCAGTACAGTGATGACCTCTGTGCTTTTATTTGACTGATTATGGTTTGGAATGGAGGGCAAGAACTAATTTTTAATAATCAACTGATAGGATTATTAGATAGGACAGGGAAAGACAGGAGACGATGACTTGCAGAGAAAAGATCTTGGTGAAGAAGAAGGAAGCCACGAAATAGCAATTTGAGTAAGATTTTTCTGTGTGGTGTGTAACATGAAACCTGGTCACATATCCCCACAGTCTCTTCAGTAAACTAAGCACTCTTGTTAATGTATGAAGGAGCTGGATCTATTTTATGGGTAGAATACTAACAATTGATATTTAGTGAATTCTTATCCTGAGCCAAATATATGATCACATTTGTTCCCCCAAGTAATGTTTTTAATGGTTGGATGGAGAAACTGATTCTTTGAGAGATTTCATCATTTGTCCAAGTTTATGAGTTGGTAAATGGTGGAGTGGGGATTTAAACCAAGGCCATGTGACTCCTGAGCTGCCATTCTTAACTATTAGACAATGCTGCCATTGTGAGTCGGGGTTGAAAACAAGAATTGCTCACATGATACTGTCATAACTGGTAGATGATTTTATTACAGATGATGAAATTGAGGCTTAAAGAGATTAAATAACTAGCATAAGATTACTTAGCTAATGTAGGGAAGGATCAGAATTCAAGCATCAAATTCAAAAGCCCCTGAATTTTCCATTCACCACATTTTAGATAAATGTGTTTAATTTTTCTTAACAAGGCAACAGCTCTATTCCCTTAAAAAGTATTCATTGTAACTTTGGTCTAGTTGATTTGCCTGGGTTAATTTATACTTATAATAGTTCCTCCAATAACAAGTCTAACTCCAATTTTGTGGTTTGACTACTAACAGCTTTAAAGACGCACCATTTCCCTCCCCCTCCTGCCCCACGTCACCTCTCACCCTTCTGCTCCACGTCACCACTCCCCTCCCCCTCCTGCCCCACATCTAGGAAAGCTGATGTAAAGCCCAGATGCTACCTCCTTTGGTACCTGCAAGGTCAACCCATGAAACTGACATCACAGAACACTTGAGAACCTTCATCAAGCTAACCACCCCTAATCACTGTAAATATCAAACCAGTCTACTTCCCTAGCTCTCTAAAGACATTTTTTTGACCAGCTTGGGAGCCAGCACTGTTTTCCTCAGTCAGCTTCTTAATGGGTAAATAAAGCTTTTCATGTCTTCTTGGTGAGTGTGTGTTTGTGGTGTCATCAGTTTTGACTTTAGAATCAAATCTTAGATGGAGATCCATCTTGTCTCAACAGAATTACTTCAACAGTTTCCAATAAATATATTTAAAATTCAAGCAGAGGGACATCCCTGGTGGTGCAGTGGTTAAGAATCCACCTGCCAATGCAGGGGACACGAGTTAGAGCCCTGGTCCAGGAAGATCCCACGTGCAGCGGAACTAAGCCCATGAGCCACAACTACTGAGCTCACGTGGCACAACTACTGAAGCCTGTGAGCCTAGAGACCATGCTCTGCAACAAGAGAATCCACCTCAAGGAGAAGCCCGCGCACTGCAATGAAGAGCACCCCCAGCTCACCACAACTAGAGAAAGCCTGCATGCAGCAACAAAGACCCAACGCAGCCAAAAATAAACAAACAAATAAATATTACATTTAAAAAAAACTCAAGCAGAAAAAAAGTTGCTGGAAGAATATATGGTAGCTTATAATATTAACAGAAGGCTGGAAAGCCAGGCTCAGAAGTTGGGTAACTACCAAGAGCATCTAGGTAGCAGGAAAGAGAGCCAGTATTATGCCTCAGGAACAATCTAGTTAGGATTTTGCTGCTGGCCCTAATACCACTGAGTACTTATCACTGCCTCCATTCCTGAACTCTCACAGCACTGATTGCCAAAGCTGCATGGAATAGTCTCCATATACCCATATCATTTGGTCACTTTTCAAGATTTAAACCTGGAGGTGTGAGTATTTAATTATCAGAGCCCTAGTTTCCATACTCTAGTCAGCTACAAAGCTGGGAGAAGGTTTAACTGACTTCTTCTGATTTAATAATGTCTCCCATTAAGATATGCACAATTGATGATAGCCTCAAAGTAGAAAGGTTGTTCTGATTCTGGGTAACATAAAACTATGTAACCTTTTCTTCATTTGGGAGATAGAAAGAAGAGGAAAATCAATGAAAATTGATTATAATATTACTATTACCCATATGGATGGTACTAAGTCTATATCTCTAACCCAAATATCTCTCTGTAGATTCAGTCTTTCATTTCTATTTCCCTTTGGGATATTTACATCCAGATTCTCTCCTGCAAGTTCAAAGTGAAAATGTCAGAGACCTAACCATCATCTTCCAAAGCCAGCTCTTTTCTAAGGTTTACCTATTTCTGTAGGCTACCTTGTCTTCTAATCATGTCACTGCCACCATGGAGTTGGCTTTCTTCCTTGTGGCCTGTGTCACCAAAGATTGTCAATTGCTCCACAACCTTTTTATATATAAAATTGTTATATACTTATTATAATCAGGTTCATGCATTTCAGAACACATAAACCAAACTATTATAATCAGATTGATCCATATCAAAACACACAAACCAAATTAGATTTTACCAGATCTGGCTAAAGATAATTTTGACCAAGGGCTTCATTGAATTCATGTGTTTGTATCTTCAAACTTTTTGATGAAATAAATTCTTTAAGGAGAAATATACGATCCCAATTTGGAAGAGAAATTATTCTATAAAAATTTCAGGGGGTATTGTTAGGAATATAACCTAGAAGAGGTAAACCTCACAGCTTTTCACCAATTAGAAATAGCTATAATATTTTGACTTTTAAAAGATTAATTTGCTTAGGTACTGTATCAGATACCTCTTCTACACTACTTTCTATCCATTCTGCATCACCCGTTTCTGGCGTTTTCAGCCACTGTTCCCAGCCTTGCCATTGTTGCTCATTAACTGACTCCAGGAGGTCTTCAAAAAGTGTCACACATGCACCCACTCCTCACAACACACACCTCTCATTCACTGCCCTGGGGCTTACCTAGTGATGCTGAAGTGTGAGGGGACATGCTCAGTGCCTACAACTTGGAAGTAAGGGGAAATTAATGCCCCACAGATAAATTCCTGACAATAGAATACCAGACTGGAGAGCAGATTATTCTCACTTCCTTCCCAACTATCATTTAAGTAGTGGTATTTCTATTTTTTTAGAAGATAGTCCCACGAGATCAAGCAAGCTGTTGTGCATATAGTAAGTGCGTACACTCTTGTACTGGCTCTCCCTCCATTCCTGCTTCACTCCTTTTTCCCCTAACTTGCTTCTATAGGTTTATAACTCACTACCTTAATAAAGTGGAAGCCCATGCTTCAAACTTTGCTTTCTGGTCAACCCAGGCTAATATAGATGATTGCACTGTATCTTTCATAAATAGTCTGAGATTATTTAGAAGAAACTGGGTTTAGAGAACAAAATCATATGAAGACTGCCAAGGCCAAGATGGGGATAAGAGGTAGGCAGGTAGGGAAAATTTGTTTCAGGAAGCAAAAGTTTGAAAGTATACTGTTTATGATAGAAATTATGTACCTATGTTGATTAACTATAGTTAAAAAGGAATTAATCTACTGGAGAGGCTAAAGTAGGAAATGTTTATGGAAGCTTTGTTTCCTAAGCACCAAATTGCTCATATTTACATTACCTTATGTGGAGACAACAAATTTGATACTTTCAGTAGAAGTAGTGGCAAAGTACAGAGCTAAAGCCAGATTTCCTTTTTAGAATAATTTTCTTTCCTTTTTCTTTTTTGAAAATTAATTAATTAATTAATTAATTAATATTTTAGGTGCGCCAGGTCTTAGTCACGGCATGCATGCAGGATCCAGTTCCCCGACAAGGGATCAAACCCCGGCCCCTTATATTGGGAGCGTGGAGTCTTACCCACTGGACTCTTCCCGACCAGGGAAGTCCCTAGAACAAATTTTATATCTTCAAACTGTCAATCACATGAGTGAACATAAATCAACAAAATAGAAAAGGGACATTATGTAACAAAACAATTGCCACTTAGTATTGTCAATGAGTTTGCAGAAATCTTTATCCAAGTTTGCATATTATGACTTATCTTTGAGTTATTTGCTTGAGATCTGTGATATTATTGAGATTTTAGACACATCTATTCTTTCACAGCTATCTTTTTGAAACGTTCTGGGACTTCTTACTTGTACAAGTTAGTGAGAAAACAGAATTAAATGAAGTGTAGTGAAAAATAACTCAAGTTTGGAAATCTGAGTTTTTACTTATATTATAGTTGAAACATTTATCATAGTACAATTTTAATCCTTATAAATTTGTACTTATATAGAAAAGTATCTTTCTCATTATCTTAGTTGCTAAAATTTTATATGGCAAACTCTTTAAAAACTTTACATAAGAAAGATGGGGCTGAATTTCTTTAAAGAACAAATGTTCTGATTTCTAGTAAAAAAAGAAAAAGAAATCTTATATAGAAATCCATCCATAGGTTCAGTCATTTTGAAATACATTCTTGAAATTAATCTTGGCATTAAAAATTTAAGACTAAATTTACTCTGAAAAGAAAGTAGCAAGTAAATTGGACAGAAAGTAGCTTTTCCAGATATAAAAAAAATCCTACATTTTAAATTTCTGGCATGTCTTAATATTAACATTTATTGAGACAGTATTTGGCTTGGCAGAGGTCCCATGTGATTTACCTCCTAGTCATGCAAAAAGTGGCATATAATATTAGACAAATATATGTTGAATTTGATGTACTTAATGGGTAAAATTATTGGACAGAATATAAAAAGCACCAACACTAAAAGAAGAAAGTGATAAATTATATTTCACCAACATTTAAAATATTTTCTCACCAAAAGGCAAGGAATAATCCATACACTGTGAAATATATTCAGATATATAAATTATAAAAAGAACATATCCAGAATATGTACATAATCCTACAAATAAACAATAAAAAGATGGATAACCCAGTAAAAAAAAATGGCAAAAGACTTGAAGAGACACTTCACAAAAGGTAAGTGAATGACCAATAAATATATAAAAAGGTGGTCAACATTTTTATTAATAGTCATTGAGGATATGTACAATAAAGTGATGACAAGATACTATTCACACCCTAGAAAGGTTAACCAAAGGAAAACAAGAAACGGAAACTAAAAATATCAAATGTTATAAAGCATGTAGGCCAGTTGGAACTCTCAAAAACTGCAGTTGGGTGTTATATCAGTTTGCTAGCGCTGTCAAAATGAAGTATTGCAAAGTGGAGGCTTACACAACAGAAATCTGTTGTCTCAGTTCTGGAAACCAGAAGTGTGAAGTCAAAGTGTTGGCAGGGTTGGTTCCTTTTGAGAGCTCTGAGGAAAGGATTTCTTTCAGGCCTCTCTCTTTGGCTTGTAGATGGCTATCTTCATGTTCATATGGCATTCTCCCTCTTTATGTACATCTGTTTCTAAATTCCCCCTTTTAATAAGAATACCAGTCATATCGGATTAGGACCCACCCAACGATCTCATTTTAATTTAACTAATTACATCTGTGACAATTCCATTTTTAAAGAAGAACACATTCTGAAGTAATGGGAATTAGGACTCAACATATGAATCTTGGAGGTACACAATTCAACTCATAATAGGTATTAAAAAAGTATAATCACTTTGTAGTACTGATTGTAGTTAAATATCTCTACACTAAAATCTAACAATTTCATACTTTAGATATGTACTCAAGGTATGTGAAATCATATTTTGCCCAAAAGACTTGTAGAAAAATGCTTATAGCAGACTTACTCATAGTGGCTGAAAGCTGGAAATGGAAATGATCCCAGATATCCATCTACAAGAAAAAATGTTTAACAAACTATGAAATATCCATACAATGAAATATTACTCAGCAGTTAAAATGGATGAAGTAAATGCAACAACATGGATCATTGCAAAATCATTATGTTAAGCAGGTAAGTCAGGAACAAGTCCTGGAAGGTGACGGAGGTCAGATAATGGTGAACAGTTATAACATCTTTCATACACAGGTGATGAGAAAGGCAGATTCTGGGGATGCTTAAAAATCATAGAAGTTTCTTTCCAAACCAGTAAAAAAGAAGAAATGTAATTGGCTTATATAGTTAGAAAGTCCTCAATTTACTGATATAAGTAAATAATTTATTAACAGATTTTAAGAGCTAAAATGATTTGAATAGTGCCTCCTAAACTCCCACTAAAATATCAACTGCTTATAACTACAGGACAAAATGTAAAAGAACGAAATAAAATAGAATGTACAACATGTAATAGTCTTTCTTTGGCTCATTGGAAGACTCTCAATTGTCTAAGTGCTCTAATGATCACAGCCCCTGAAAGACTAATTAGCTAATTTGCAAAATAAATTTCAAGGTCCTTTCTTTCTTGCTTCAACTGCTCCTGATCAAACATTAAAAATATTTGCTGAAAAACACTAACTTTAATTGAAAGGAAAGAAAGGGGAAAAAAAACTCACAACCTCATTACCACAGCCATTATAGTGGTTTTGCTTTTCCATGTTTACATTTCAGCCGTTGTCCATTTGCAGACATAATTTTTTACATATTATTAGACACATCATAAATATAGTTAATGCTTCTTTTTCACTGACCAAGATATTTATAAGCATTTTCTATGCATTTTACTGTATATTTAAGCAGAATACGTGCTGTGAAATCTGTGAATCCATAAAAAAATAAACATCAAATTATAAGGCACTGTGGCAAAGATGACTAGTTTCCTACCCCAATATCATCTCTTCTCCTTAGGAAGTTAAAAATATATATACTTAGGAAAGCAAAGTATAATGCAGATAACGATTGTATTTCTCAGCCTCTCATGAATTAAGGGTCATTAAATTTTGACCAATAAGAGGTAAGGAGAACTTTTCTTATGGTATTTCTGGTTATGATCCTTAAGCAGGAATGATCACTTCCTTTTTTACTTTTTTCCTCATTTGGGATTTAGACAGGATGGCCAAGTTTGAGAAAATCATCTTAAAATATCAAGCTAGAATGAACCAAGATTCTGGAAGAGAAGATCTGGGTTGAAATGCCTTGAGAGACAAACAAGTTGTTCACCCATTATTTACTGTTTTTTTGATTTTGATTTAGTTTAGTTTTGTCATATGTTGCTGAACCTAACACTAACAAATACAGGTCCAGTAAAATTCTGCAGCAAAAAAATACACATTGACACTTTGTAAGCTTCTAGAAATGCATGTGTTTAAAAAAATTCCAACAGTACAAAAAGGTATAAAACAAAAATTAAAACTATTCACTCTCTATTTCCTCCCCCCACAATAATGTCTATTGAAAGTTTGTTTTGTTCCTCCAAATAAATATTTATTTGCTCATATGATAAAAAGATATAAGTACAGATGGATAACTAGCTATAAAAGTACATCTTGACTGTCAGTTATTTTAGTTACTTTTATCTATGTGTATAGGTATTGATGTAGATATAAATACATACATATGCACATTTTTCCTGATCTTAGCATTATACAGTACTTATTTATATGTTCTGAAGGCTGAGAAAAGTAGCTAATTTTCACTTTCTTCTATCCTCCCTCTCTTCTTAACCTCCTTGATTTCATTATGCTACATTTTTTCTAACATTCCTTCTATAACATTATATGACTACTTATAATTTTATTTCTTGATTGTTTCAGGTTGATTCAATGCTTGTTAATTTTCCACCAAGTAAGTTGAGAAAATTAATAGAATTCTCTTAACTACTATTCTCCACTCCACTTCCCATTTTTTGTTTCTTGTCATTATGACACATATATATATATGTGCTAGCATATATGTGTTATATGTTATTATGACATATATACAATATATAGTGTATAACATTTAATGTCTGTAACCACATTTTATATAGTTTTATATATGAATGACTTCAATACTGATCATTGTTCTTTCATCATGACTTATTTTGAGTTGCCTGGATTTTTCTAATAGTTATATCTAAAAAGGATTTTATGTTTGGAAATGTCTTGCTGCTTCCTCTATACATTAACACATTTGGATGAACATAGCTTTCTTGAGCCTTCATGATCTCACAGTCATAGCTCCATTGTCACTGGAGATTTAGTATAGATCATCCTGGCTCTGGAAAACCCTGAGGTATGGTTTCCCTTATTTCTCTCTCTAAATGTTTGAGAAGTCCTTTATTCTTGAAATTCAATGTTTGTCTCAGTACAGATGATTTTTACATCAGTTTTCCCTAAATTAGGGTGGGTGATTTCAATCTCAGAAAATCCAATTCTTCCTTAATTTCAGGGAGAATTCACACAAAGTTTTTGTCAAATTTCGCCCACACTATTTACATTATATATGTCAAGGGCATCATTTTCTTTAACCTGGGGCCAGTTTTTTTAAATCTTTTAATAATTCTAAAATATAAAATAATACTTGATTGTTGGTTTATGCTCACAAGTAAAGGAACAGTTTGTTTTATGTTAGTAATTTTACTTCATTTCCTCCACAGTTTTAAAAGGTTGTTAGGTAAACAGAACTTAAACCTAAACAATTTATATTCAGAAATTTTTCTGAGGTTCTGAGAAAAATGACACAGGTAATTTGAGGGGAAAGAGAGGTGTTTGCTTACTAAAAATGTCCTTATTCTACATTTTCATCTAATAGATAATTTGACTGGATATATAATTCTGGGTGGAAGTTATTTTCTCCCAGAGTTTGGAAGCCTTTACTCTATTTTCTTTAGCTTCTAACATTGCTGTTGAAGACTTCTCTCTGTTTTTGGATTCTTTATATGAATAAATAATACTATTATTTCTCTCTGAAAGCTTTTAGAATAATTTATTTCTTTGTATTCTAAAATTTCAGGATGATAATATTGATATTGACCTTTTTGCATTTATTTTGCTCAGCAGTTAGTGATCATTTACAATTTGGAAATTCATGTCTCTCAGTTCTTAAGACATTTTAGCATTACTTGCTTCACATTTTTCTCTCCTCTTAGCTTATTTTTCTGGAATTCCTGTTATTTGTATTTGGAATATCTGAAATAGTTCTTTGAAACTTTTATCCTTACCTTCCTAATTTTCAATTTTCTTTACTCTCTCTTCTAGAAGATTCTTCAACTTTATCTTTCTTTCTTTCATTTATACTATAATAGTATTGATTTCTCAGAGTATTTTTGTTGTTGTTATCTCTGTTGTTTTATATGGCATCTTGTTTTTTCTTACAGATGTAATACTTTTACTGATGGAAAATGTTTGATCCTCTGTAGAGAATAAAACTCCAGATTTCTGAGAGCATAATGAAAGATAAATTCCCTAGCAGGGCAGGCTGAGGAAGAGTCTTTAGGGGTTTAACCACTTCTTATTTATTTATTTATTTATTTTTGCGTTGGGTCTTTGTTGCTTTCTCTAGTTGCAGCGAGTGGGGCCTACTCTTTGTTGCAGTGCGCGGGCTTCTCATTGCAGTGGCTTCTCTTGTCGCGGAGCACAGGCTCTAGGCATGTGGGCTTCAGTAGTTATGGCGTGTAGGCTCTGTAGTTGTGGCTCATGGGCTCTAGAGCGTAGGCTCAGTAGCTGTGGTGCACAGGCTTAGTTGCTCCCTGGCATGTGGGATCTTCCCGGACCCGGGCTGGAACCCAAGTCCCCTGAATTGGCAGGTGGATTCTTAACCACTGTGCCACCAGGGAAGCCCTCTAACCACTTCTTTAAAAAAACTTTCAAACTATCTTGATTTAGTTTAGACTCACCAACCCCACCCTTGCATCCCAGCCTCCTTCCCCTTTCTGAGAGACACCAGATGCTAACAATCCCTGAGCCTTTAGATCTCTGTAGTGTAAACTGTGTTGCTTTATTGTTAACACCATAGATTTAGAATTGGGCTTCAGGATTTGACTTCCTTGGGTATAAGTTACCATTCATAAGTCTGTCTACAGCTCTTAAAATTGTTTTGATATTTTCTCTCTCCTGTTAGCTATGTCCTTTTAGGTGCTTTGTGACTTAAAAGAAATTTTAATAGCTATGAGGATGGAACAAATATAAATATGTGCCTTCATTCTATCTTCTTTATCTAGATGGCCTTTTAATCAACTTTGTGATAAAAATGATTGTTGACTACTTTTTAAAATTTAGTATTTACTTGTTGCTATTATTTGTAAAATATAAACAAATTTTAAAAGAAAGAAAATGTTAAATATAAGCAAACTGCCAAGATAATAAGAGGAGAAGAGAAAGAACCTGCTTAACATGAAGACATGCAAGTTTTCTCATCTTGAAGGTGAGGATTATGTGACTTGGGTTAGTAATGGCTATAGTAAGATAAACTAAATTCTTTAGGGTCTTATTTATATTTTCATGTAAATATTTAATTGTTTGGTTGAATTAAGCTCAAAGAAGTGGTCTAAACTGTTCTGATCTAAATTAAGAAAAATCCCTCATAATCTTTAAAATTTCTAAATGATACAATAATACTTAATGGGGATGAAAATAACTAGTGTCATTATTTCTCTTGCCTACACAAGGTTTATGAAAAGCTCAAGAGAAAATGCTCTGAGTTGATCACAGTCTGTTTTGTTTTTCCTTCCCCTTTGCTTTCACACTCCCACTGCCCCTTTCCCTCTCTCTTCTCCCTCTCTCAATCCCTCTGCATCTTTTCTTTCTCAGACATGAATTTTGGCATCTGAACATAAGTGCAAGTGGAATGTAAGAAGGAAAGAAGAAACTGAATGTTATGGATTTGAAACTTCTTGACAAAACACAGCTGCTCATACTGGAGGACATTTTGTTGAAAACATAAATTCCCACAAGCAGCACATGGAGTCCAGTAGTTTTCAAGCTGACAAGACTGTGTTGTGAACATTCTAACTGAATATTTAACAACTGTGGTAACTGTCAATTATGTAAATGGTAAAATGATATACTCTAGATTTATGGAGCACAAAATAAACTCATAGTGGGAAAATTTTCACATAAATAATTACTGGAGGAATTTTTTGTTTCTTGCATGCAATGTTCTAAAAAACTCAGTAAACATGAGTGCAAACCACTATTTTCCATCAGAGAATAATTAATAAATACAGATGGAATAGAAACTGACAATATGATACTGAAGAAGTTAATAATGGAATTGTAATATTCTTAACCTTAAAATGATATTATAGATATGATACTAATTTCTTCCTGTAAACTACCTGCTCCAACTCTCTCCCCACCCACAAATTGAAAGGAGCTAAGGATCTGTGCTTTATGAGGCTATTAGATTTTTCAGATACAATTATTGATTGCCAGAAATACAGGGTCAGTGTATGCAAACATCACATATTTTCAACTTTTAACAGTACAAAAACAATTTTGAGTAATTGTATTTTGAAATCATTAAGCAAAGAATTTTAGGTTTTGAGAATTTATGTAACTGATGTATCTTTAAAAAGATATAAAGCCTAAAGATGATGGAACAACATGACAGAAATCTGGAATTACAGAAGAAATGAAATTCTGAAAGGTGAACTTAAATTAATCATTAACCTAACAACAGCATTAGATCAAACTGATTGTGTGTTAGTTATATACCAGACACTGTTCTAGGTATTTTATGTGAATTAACCAATTTACTTCTCAAAGCAATCCTTTGATAATTTACTCCTAGAAGCAACCTTTTGACATTATTATTATTTTCTTCATATTAGTAGTGAAATATATGGTTATGTTAAGGCAATGGATGAGGAGATAGGAGAGCTTGTATCCAATTTTGGTCTTGCTTTTGGTCTAGGCACAATGCTCAGTTGCTTTTAAAATGAGATTTTGTGCCAAGAAGACTTGAATTTATCTTTCAGTTATAAAAAGCTACAGATTTTAAGCTTTTCTGTCTTATGGATTGAGTGAAAAATAAGTTATTGTATTTAGGCAATTTCTTGTTCTTGATTCAGACTTATGGGCTGTACCTCAGGTTTTTCAAATCGCTAACATAATGATAGTAATAATACTTTTCTCAGAGGATTGATTGGAAAAGGTAATGAGTTATTATAATGTTACTGAAGGTAAATACTTAGGATAGTGCTTGGTCTGCAACAAACACCCAATAAATTAAAGCTAATACTGTTTTTGACTAAATATCAGGATTTAAAGATTTTTTTATTTTTCTGTAAAATTTTTAAAGATAATATTTTGCATATTATCCAGCAAGTCTGCTCTTAATGCTTTAGAATAAAATAATTTAGCTATTAACAATAATAGTAAACAACTGATAAATGTAAACTGTTAATACAATCTTAACATCTTAAGTATTATGATGTTATCCATTACCATAATTCAATAATATTGCATTGTTTACTTCTTATTTCACCTAGTGCTTAAACTATTGTTTACTCCAAGTATTATAATCTTTACTCAAAGGAGGTTTACTTCTTTTTTCTCTTCAACATTCCTTTGAGATGCTTAATTTAGAATACTCAGAGACATTTTATTTATAATTAATCTAAAATTCTCTGTTTGATTTTCAAACTTCCCCACAGTCACATCTCACAATATTTTCATGTTGCTTTTATCCACTTCTATTAGTGTCTGCTGTCCCCAAATTTTAACAGCTAGATCTCTCACAAAAATTCAATCCTGCCTAATTTTCTAATTCACTTTTGACCAGATCAGGAAATAATATATATCAACACCACAGTCTCCTGTGTGACAAGAGCAGGAATCTAAATAAACTGTAACTACCTTATCACGGATGAGATTTGGTAACCAACGAAAATTTCAAAACTCAATTTTCTCCAAAAAAGTAATCTTCTGATATACTTCCTTTTACACCTCCAAAAAGGTTTTTTGAAAAGTGATATACATCCTCAAAAATTTGTAGATTCAACAAAAATTTAAATAGTATGAAAGTGAGCAATGTCCTACATTATGTAAATATTGCCATTTAAAACTAAAACTGTTACCTCACCCTTGCAAATTTATCCATTGGACTTGAAATACCATATCAATTTGATACCTAATATAATTAAATTAAAATATACATAATCAAGAATATGAATTTATCATTGTTCCCTTTTCTCCTTAAACTCACATTTCCATTCCATTCCATTTTCTGAATTCAGAATTCACCCATTGTATAGTATAGTTATGCTTGAAAGTGTTTTACTGATCACCCTATCATACACCTCTGCATCAAAAATACATATATTATTTAAATTTATTTCAATAAAATTATTTTATTACAAGATTTTATATTAGCATATGTTTCTTAAATATTTTTATTAAAACATTGTAATTGCAGATTTGGTTGATTCTATCTCTAAAACAATGACTGTCTTGTGACTAAATTGTACAGGCATTTCTTTTTGACAGATAACCTATAACATCAGACTAAGTTGTTTTATTTTCTAACATCTTTATTGGAGTATAATTGCTTTACAATGTTGTGTTAATTTCTGCTGTATAGCAAAACAAATCAGTTATATGTATTCATATATCCACATATCCCCTCCTTCTTGCACCTCACTCCCAACTTCCCTATCCCATCCCTCTAGGTGGTCACAAAGCAACAAGCTGATCTCCCTGTGCTATGCAACTGCTTCCCACTAGCTATCTATTTTACATTTGGTAGTGTATATATGTAAATGCTACCCTTTCACTTCGTCCCAGCTTACCGTTCCCCATCCCCGTGTCCTCAAGTCCATTCTCTACACCTGTGTCTTTATTCCTGTCCTGCCCCTAGGTTCATCAGAACCTTTTTTTTTTTTTTTACATTCCATATATATGTGTTAGCATATGGTATTTACTTTTCTCTTTCTGACTTACTTCACTACTCTATATGACAGAATCTAGGTCCATCCACGTCACTACAAAAAACTCAATTTTGTTTCTTTTTATGGCTGAGTAATATTCCATTGTGTATATGTGCCACATTTTCTTTATCCATTCATCTGTCGATGGACACTTAGGTTGCTTCCATGTCCTGGCTATTGTAAATAGAGCTGAAATGAACATTGTGGTACATGACTCTTTTTGAATTATGGTTTTCTCAGTGTATATGCCCAGTAGTGGGATTGCCGGGTAATATGGTAGTTCTATTTTCAGTTTTTTAAGGAACCTTCATACTGTTCTCCATAGTGGCTGTATCAATTTACATTCCCACCAACAATGCAAGGGGGTTCCCTTTTCACCACACCATCTCCAACATTTATTGTTTGTAAATTTTTTGATGATGGCCATTCTGGCTGGTGTGAGGTGATACCTCACTGTAGTTTTGATCTGCATTTCTCCAATGATAAGTGATGTTAAGCATCCTTTCATGTGTTTGTTGGCAATCTGTATATCTTCTCTGGAGAAATGTTTATTTAGGCCTTCCACTCATTTTTGGATTGGGTTTTTTGTTTTTTTGATATTGAGACTGCATGAGCTGCTTGTATATTTTGGAGATAAATCCTTTGTCAGTTGCTTCATTTGCAAATATTTTCTCTCATTCTGAGGGTTGTCTTTTCATCTTGTTTATGGTTTCCTTTTCTGTGCAAAAGCTTTTAATTTTCATCAGGTCCCATTTCTTAATTTTTGTTTTTATTTCCATTACTCTAGGAGGTGAGTCAAAAAGGATCTTGTTGGGATTTATGTCATAGAGTGTTCTGTCTATGTTTTCCTCTAAGAGATTTATAGCGTTTGGCCTTACACTTAGGTCTTTAATCCATTTTGAGTTTATTTTTGTGTATGGTGTTAGGAAGTGTTCTAATTTCATTCTTTTACATGTAGCTGTCCAGTTTTCCCAGCACCACTTTTTACAGGCTTTTTCTCCATTGTATACTCTTGCCTCCTTTGTCAAAGATAAGGTGACCATAGGACCATGGGTTTATCTCTGGGCTTTCTATCCAGTTCTATTGATCTATATTTCTGTTTTTGTGCCAGAACCATAGTGTCTTGACTAC